>NC_060075.1:99012500-100212500 GCF_922984935.1 Meles meles
ACGGTCCCAGACGTTCCCTGCCTCCTTTGGGCCAGCGACTCCGGTCATTCGGCAAGTGTGGACTTGAACTCTTGGGGCTACGAAGGAGTTCTCCCTAGAGCTGCGCCCATAAGCGCGAAGAGCGTTGGAGCAGCGTTGGCTCTGATGTCCGAAACACCGGGGCATTTCTGCACACTTGTTTGTCCCGCTCTTCCGAAGGAGGTTGGTGTGAATACCTTCGTAGCAGAACACGTCCGAGACCTATGCCGACAGGCAGGCCGAGTTTGGGATGGCACGCAAAGTGTGATCCATTCCGTAAAATAAACATGAATCTCACAGGCACGCACACACTCACAATTCCTACACACTTACATGCACGCTGGAGAAGATTCTGGAGAGAGATTTACTAACCTGGACTTCCCCTAGGCAGCTTGGTGATGGGAGGGAGGGGCGGGCTGTGGAAGAGGGGCTGCCCTTTGCTTTACAGATAGTATCTACTAGCTTTCTATTTGCATATTTGTTTTCCTTGGACAAATTCTTTGATTTTTTTGTTGGTTTGTTTGGTTTTTTTTTTTTTTTTGCTTTGGGTATAGGTTTTGCTTTTGGCTTAGGGGGTTTCTTTTTTCAAAACATTTTATTTTTTTCTTTTTTCTTTTTATTATTATGTTACGTTCGTCACCATTTGGTACATCATTAGTTTATGATGGAGTGTTCCATGATCCATTGTCTACGTATAACACCCAGGGCCCAAGACTGCCTGAAAAACGAAACTCTTTTGTGGTCAAGAAGGTTCAAGACATGGTCTAAAATTTAGTTTGTGTGCAAGGGAGATGGTACTTCCAAAACACTAATAGCGCTCTTGGTCGATGAAACTTGAAGCGTCCAACACAGCCCACGGGGCATCTGAAGGGTCCTGCCATTTTTCCTAAAGATCTGAAGGATTCTTCTTCTACTTCTTGCTGCTTCTCCAACTCAAACCTAGTCACATCACTTTGTCTTTTCCATTTCTGAAAACTGAGGGTAGTGTCAGTTATAGGCCAAGGATGTACAGGGGTGGCTCGGCGGTTGAGCGTCTGCCTTCCTCTCAGGGTCCTGGGATCGAGTCCCCCACCGGGCTTCCTGCTCAGTGGGGCGCATCTTCTCCCTCTCCCTCTGCCCCTGCCCCCTGCTCGTGCTCGCATGCTCTCCCCCCTCTCAAATAAATAAATAAAATCTTAGGAAAAAAAAAAAAAAGGAGGAGGACATGCATTTAGTCAAACAGGAGTTGACATTCTTGATCTGCGGAGGCATATGTTACTCAATCTCCGTCTTTCCCCCAGAAAATTCTTCACTGTCATGTTCTGCCCCCAGGAAAGAAAACAACAAACTTTCTAAGGTGAACCAGGAAGTTGCCAGTTTCCTGGGTTCAAATGCTCCAGGATCAACAAACAGTTCCATCAGTATCTGCGAAATATTCACCTGAAAAAGAAAGAAATACTTGATATCTGACTTTTTTTTTTTTTTTTTAATTTTCCCAAATCACCTGATCCTTTCGTTCTGGAGGTTTTTCCGTTAGGGCATATCTTATTCATTCCTTGGATAAAGTTTGTGTGTGTGTATGCTTGTGTTCTTCTTTGTCAGTCTTTCCAAAATATTTTTATGCCTGCGCATTATTTTTGTTTTGGTTCCTAAGGGAAGAGACAGCTCGTGGGGGATAGTGAGGCCAGAATCTCTGTCCATCTCTGTCCCCGACTATAGGACCTGAGAGAGGTTTTCTGCCTCCTGGACGACCGCTGTCATGTCACTGCAAAATGAGGGATGTGAGCCAGTGGATTTTTAAGGATCCTCTGACTCCTGAAAGCAGTACGGGAAATGTTCTCAATGGTATTTTTGATGTTTGTTGGGACACAGAAGCAAAAAGTATGCTCTGTAGGCATGCATAGTCTGCTTTTAGAGAAACAAAGCTCATTTCTACTGAAATAGAAGTGCTAAGGTTCATCCTAGGAAATCGCTTGATTGAATGCTTACGCTTACCAAACACTGCCCCTGGGTGTTGTCTCTCTTCAACTTTACAAGCACCCAGTGAAGAAGATACAGGTACCATTTCCCATTTGCAGGGAGCTGAGATTGGGGAAATTTCAGGGACGGAGCAGGAGTCCCACAGGGAGCTAGACATGATGCTGGGATGCAAGCTTTTCCACTATTCTAGAGTTGGGAGTCTGTATTCTGACTTGTTCCCCTGGGTGATTGCATATAAAAGCCACTCCGGCACTTGGGAGATGGAGACTCACAGAACTTTCTTGGATGAATTATAATCTATTTGAGAAATTAACTTGCTTGCTTTTGATAAGCTCATTATACAATTTTCTCATCTGATGTGCCCCAAACACTTCTCACAGGTAATGCTTTATTTGAAGCAGAAGCAAGTAGTAAGGTTAAATATAAATTGCTGAGAAGTTTCTTTCGTTTTTCTGAGTGAGATTACATTACACTTCCTAAGTTATTCCATGAAAAGCACTCGATCTCTCGCTGTCTACGGCCCCACGTGTTGTCTTTATACGTGAACTTGGGGGAAATGAGAGCACTTGGTGCCACACAGACCTCATGCTTTCAGGGTCGGCTGCCATTTAGAAATGGACTCATAGGCTTCTTCAGCATATGTACACTCACACACATTATTATTTTATCTTCACAGGAGCTAGTGAGTTAGTCCAAAATCACGGTTTTCAGCCTTATTTGTCTGTTGAGGAAACGGTCTTAAAGTGGTGACTTCCTCCATGTTTCTGTCTGAACCGTATCCCAGGTCGACCGTGTGTTGGTGTTTGGCACGCGTTGACTTGATCTAATAACCTTACTTTTTTTTTTTATCATGAAAATATTTTATTAGAGTTTAAACATATAAAATGTAACATGTTAGCTAGAACTGATAAATGTGACACATAACTTATTTCACTTGATAGAAAGCTGCTGAAAACCAGACATGGTTTACTGGGCTCGCATTAGAAAAACTACATGGAGAAAATTACATGAACAGGCTAAAGTTTGCTATGAAAACAATGTATTTTTATTAAAGTAGTTAAAAGTCAAAAAACAACAACAAGTATCTCTTATGATCTTTCCATGGTTTTGCCTTTTCAGTGGTTCATGGGGCGAATTTGTTTAAAATCAACACACGAACAATCTTCGCTTGACTGGAAGGTTTTCCCAAAGTGGTCCATATTCACCGTAGAAATCTCCAACAGTGAGCGAATCCAGGGCCATAGGGCACAAGGCTCATGGGAGTAAGTCAGCCTCAGCACCACCCAGACTTTAGGGCTTTTAGGCAAATCAGGCGCCTCCTACAATCTCTCACCGAGTGAAGGTGAGCGGAGGCTGTGTGGCAGCAGAGCCCTTGCAGGGGGTGGAGGGAAGGTGACTGTTACCTCACTCTCTCTCCTCTAGGTCTCCGCTCCCTTCTGCCCTGTGTTTCTCCCATGTAGGGAGCTCCCGTTGCTCTGTCTGACCCATGCATCTTGGACTCACCCTCCCTACTGCTTTCTTCTTCCTCTTTCTCCCCGTGTAGGAAGCAGTGGGAGGACTGAGGCACGGACTGTTGGGTGCTGGAGAGCTGGCATTTCACTCAGTGCAGGAGCCCGTCCAGACCCACAGAACCCTTAGCAGGCACTTCTAAGATATAACCATCCTCAATAAGGTGTGATTAGCCTTATTCCCTAACCCACACAGCAGTTAAATTAGGAGAAGAGTAATCAAGGGTTACTTGGACATGCTTTAGCTAAGTAGAGCACAGACCCATGTACCTCCATTGGATAAGTCCTAATTCTTTAACCAGGAGGATCATGGAGTACTCCAAAGGGAAGTGTCACAGGGAAGATAAAATATGCCCATAAAGTTTTGTTGCTCAGCCTCCCATGCCCACCCCATAATAATGACACCTGGTTAGTCACCAAGACGCACGTGCACACCACCTTGCTCTTACACCTCTAATCTTGAGTCAGTTGGCTCATCCGGGGGTCTCCACTGTCTATTTTGGGGGAGGGGGAGTCCTCAGGAGGTCTTTGAGAAGGCAGGGGCCTGGGTCTCCAGTCTCTCCCCCTCCCCCCTGCAATAGCCCCCCCCCTTAACACCGAAGTCTGGTTTTATGTACTGAACTTCTGTGTAAGGTTACTCTCCCCCCTCCAAAAAGATTCCTCTGACCACCTCCCTGAAGTCCTCTAAATCTGAAAACCATTGCTCAAGGCACAGGTAAGGAAAACCCAGGTATCAGATGGTCCGTTTGCCTCCTGCATTCTCCCGTTCAGCGGTTCCACGTTTGTGGAATTGAGCACATGGAGACTTTTAGCCACTGTTACTTCTCACTGTTTAGAGCCCTGGAAATATCACTGACCTAACGCCTATCAATGAGGCTTCCTTCAGTTCCTCTCTGGCTTTTGGTTTTTTCTTGTGAAATCCTTATAATCCTGCCCTGCCTTTAACAACACGTCTCATGTTGGCTGTCCAGATAGACCCAATAATGCTCTTTCTGAAAACCTGCCACTCGTGGCAGCTGCCGCTGAGCTGAAATATTCTGCTGCAGGGTCTTGCTCCCAGAGAATGCATGGCTGTCCCCCAAAGCATTGCCTCCCTGCCTGCCCATGAGGTCATGTCCTCTCCCGGGGACACTTGAGCTCGTCTTGTCCATCCCCCAAGTGTGGGGGTTCCAGATGGTTATTCAAACTTGCGAGCACACTTCCATCTTCCTGGCCAGGTTTTCTAGTTTCAGCACTGTCCTCGCCAAAGTCTGGGTTTGTCTGTGCCGGGATGTCCTCTGCCTGGAAGCCGGTTCACCAGCCCAGCCAGCCGTGTGACCCCCGCCTTCCACTCCTCTGTTGGCGTCATTTAGGGCCGGCATCTCCCCTGGTCTTCTGGAGCGGCTCTGATAGGTTATTTCGCATCAGCTTTGGGCCTTACCATCTGTTCCTTGAATGTGGTTTGTGTCTCCTAACCTAATTTTAAGTAATGTCTAGTTGGGAGATAGAGGTGTTTCAGTTTCAAAGGAAAAAAAAGCATGTTTTCTGCCAGTTGTGGCTTCCCAGTGCTGGATTTCTGGGAGTGGGGTGGGGGTGGGGCGGGGTGGGTTCCCCATTGCCGGGGCCTCTGATGCAGTCACAGCTGATACGACCATCCTGGGAAACACTTTCGTTTGGTAAATCTCACTTGGTGCAGGATAAGCCACTTGGTAGTTGTGTGGATCCTATTTTCATGTTTCAAAGACAAGAATTCTGCAGAAGGAATTGTGGCCCCAGGAGGCCTCAGATTCCGTAGTCCTGCTCTTTGCAAGCTCGCTTTCCTGGTTGGATCAAAGTGGGCCACTCCAGAATATTCTCTGGGTCTTTAAAGGGCAGTGAGCAGACCCAGAATGTAGAGCTCTGAGCAGGATAGCTGGTCTGGTGACCTTGAATGACAGTTAGTCTGAAGGTGGAACAAAGCCCACTTACAGGGGGGGTTAGACTGGAGCCATCTTGCAGGGAAAAATGTGGGATAATGGGTGGTAAGCCTTACAGGTGCAGATGCTTGGGGCGCCTGCGTGGCTCAGTGGATTAAAGCCTCTGCCTTCAGCTCAGGTCATGGACCCTGAGACCATCAGGGTCCTGGGATCTCAGGGTCCTGGGATTGAGTCCTGGGATTGAGTCCCACATCAGGCTCCTTGCTCAGCAGGGAGACTGCTTGTCCCTCTGCCTGCTTCTCCCCACGTCTTGTGTTCTCTCTCTGACCAATAAATCGATAAATAAAATCTTTTTAAAAAATGTAGGTGCCTTTTGATCCACTGTTGAGACATCTGGAACACCTGAGTAAGAACACGGGCAGAGGCTGGCCACTAGGATGTTTACCACAGTATTGCTTAACAGGGAAAGAGATTGGAAACAACATAAATTCAAAAATTAAAAAAGGATTTAAATAAATCCTGGGGTAGCCCTGAATGGGGTGTTACACAGACGTCATAAATAAAGTTGTGGGAGTTTGGTCACTTGGCATGGAAACGTGACCGTGATAATGTCTGACGACCGCTGTTCATTTCGATTAAATAGATTGGTGCATATTACATGTAACATAGGACTAAGTGCATTTGTGTTCAGGGTCCCTGCGGCCCCTGCTATAGGCGGCCACAGCCTTAGAAATTCAAGCCACTACTTGTTTCCTCAGGGAAGGAAAGCCCTCCAGTGAGTGACACTCCCGATGATGGGGACGAGCCCATGCCGGTCCCTGAAGACCTTTCCACCACATCTGGCGGACAGCAGAGCTCCAAGAATGAGAGAGGAGTGGGTGAGTCGGCTGTCCGGGCGTCCCGTTGGCAGGCTGTCGCACGCTCTGTACCCATTAACACCTCGGTCCCTTCATGTCTTTCCAAAGTCAGTGGCTGGGGGTGAGATCGTTGGACCTGCTGTTTCTCCTCAACCGCCGTGTTAAGAAGATGCGGGACAAAGATCAGCAGGGTGGGACTCTGGTGTGTGCAGGGGTTAGAGAGGAGTCACCGAGGACTGACACCCCACGTGGGGACCACGTGGCAGAGGGGAAGAACTCCCCGCTGTGGGGGCACGTCCCTAGAACGTCCCCCATCCCCTCGGTGCAGCAGGAACATGTGATATTATGGATTGTAGGTAGCGAAAATGATACATTTTATGTGCTGTGGCAGAACAAGTTAGTTTTAGAGCTTGGGTTAGAACAAGCCAGATCTGTCCATTTTATGTTATCCCACTCAGCCGTGTTTCTCAAATGCCAAATGCAACTCCAAGTATGAAATTCGAGGGATAGAAATGGTTAGATGTCAAAATGCCTTTTTGCGCACACCTTTTCCATAAAGAGGTAGGTACGTACGTTCCTGCAGCCTCTCCCTGGGGTTAATGTGCCCAGCACAGGTCATGTCTGCAAAACCTGGTCTGCTCTCTTTATCACGGAGTCCCCAAGAAGTTCAGCGAAATGTCCAAGGTCACAGAGTCAACATGAGACTTGATTTCTAACTCAAAGACTAGTTTTCACACGTTTAAACCATGTTCTCATGAGATAATGAGTCAGCAATTCCTTAGAATACCTATTTTCTCTTTCTTTTTTTAAAGTAAAAAAAAAAGCTGGCATTGAGAGCCACCTATGTGCACAAAAGAGTATCATGATGGGTGAGCAGGGGTCATGAGGTCGGATGGACCCCGTGTGGGGCAGGTGTGAGCCCCACAGCCAAGGAGGGTGACGTGTGTGACGTTCTTAGGGTTCCTTATGAAGACCGCCACAGCTATCTCTCTGTAGGACATCCTGATGTCGTAACTAAGAAATGCATTTTCTGTGTTTTCATGTCTTAGAAACCATTGAGACTTTGGGTATAAGGCTATATGTATATGTATATATATATCACACACACACACACACACACACACACACAGAGTTCTGGATTTTCCACCCTGCTCTCCACACGTCATTTCAGGGGTTCCCAGAGTTGGGACACACAAGAGCATGCGTCTCTGTCATCGATGCATTTATTTTTAAGACTGTCTTGCATTTGTTGCAAGTGTTTCCGGTATATCATATACCATGCTACTGTTACACTGCCTCTCAAGACACCTTTATATAAGTAGAAAGTCAGATTTCAGTAAATCTATTAAGGCAGTGAGGGTGCACACATATGATAGCTTGTAAAGGCGGCGCATGAGTGGCTAATGTCGGGCGGCCCTGCTTTGTCTCCTACGTCTGAACTTGACTGTGGGTACTGTTCTCTGCACTTTGGGCGGCAGCAAGCACGGGCTCATGACCCACCTGGGACATGGGACGGGGGGGCTCAGAAGAAATTAGGTGAATATGTGCCCACTTAAGCTCTCAAGTGATCCGAGAGCCCAGCCATCAGCATTAGGACTCTGGGTTCATTGTGGGGGAAACCAGGGAGCGCTCCCCGACATCCCCAGAGCTGCCCTGCGGCCCGTGAGCCCTGGTGGTGATGGGTGTCCTTTAGAGAACTGAAAGTCGCCTGATTCCTGGAGAGCAGAGGACGGCACGCAGGGCGCTTGGTGGCGGTCAGTACGTGCTCCCTGTCGCTGCCTTCAGCGTATTCTAAGTACACCATCCCTTGTCAGCCGCCAGGGCCTGGAAGGTTCGGCTGGGACGAGGTCGCCAGGTCACTGGCGGGCACTGCTGACGCTTCCCTGGCTGGGTCTCTTGGCTGAGGCTTGAGCTCTAGATGTCAGCGAGCCCAGGGCAGGTGTGGCATGGAGCCAGGGGCAGGGGGGTGTGCTTGTGTGTGACTCCCTGCGGCTTCCTGCTGGTGGTCCCTCTCCGCTGCCTGCGATGGGATAGGATTTGCATTCCACTTCTCCTTGTAGGACGAAGTTTGTGACAAATGAATTCCAGAATTATAAAATTTAAAACACCTGACAAATGTCTTTGCTGGGTTTGTAAAGAGCCGTGGCCACACCGTAGGGACAGATGAGGAAAGCCATTTGAAGTGGGTGGCAAGCCACTGTTTCGGGGAGCCGGCGCTCTCTTG
Source organism: Meles meles (assembly GCF_922984935.1). NCBI lineage: Eukaryota > Metazoa > Chordata > Mammalia > Carnivora > Mustelidae > Meles > Meles meles. Next base: position 99,020,962 of record NC_060075.1, read on the forward strand.
GAGGGGCCCGGGGCCAAAGGGGCAATGGATCTCTGCCAGGAGGTCCAGAAATGCAAAAGCACGGAAGACAGTCAAGGAGGCAAGAGGAGAAGCGTTTGAAGGAACGGGCCGTGAGATGGAGAATCCCAGAAGGTCTTGTCCCAAGAGCCATGAAGACATCACCTGTGCTTCCTGGAGATGAAGTTTTAGAAACCATCCTTGGGGATTTTCAAGGGAAACTAGCTAGCATCAATGTGTGGTGGTTGGTGTCGATGGAAGTGACCCATCATAGGGAACATTAAACAAATTAGGTATGCAGAGCAATGGGAGACAGTGGGGAAAGGCAGGGGAGGCAACTCCCAGGAGGACAGGGAGGCCCGTTTGAAGCTATGTGTCCTCGGCTCCAGGAGCGTCAGAGGACAGACAACAGGAAACCATAAGCAGCCCCTCCCTGCACAGAAGTAGTCAAGCACAGAGACAAGTGCCTTTGTTGAGCACAGGTCCTAGAAAAGGGTTGGAGAGGGCGGGTGGCACATGGGAGAAGGCAACGCAGAGAAGATGCAGCTCAGACTCAGAAGGGCCACATCCCTGCCCCTCTCCCAGCCGAGCGCCTCTGGCCAGACTGTTACCACCGAGCCCGTTTCCTCATTTTCGCAACAGCAGCGAAACCCATCTCGCGGAAGGGCTTCCAGGGTCACGTGAAAACAGAGAAACACACTTTGCTGAAGACAGAGCGGCAAAGAGGTGGTAAAAAGGACAGTAAAAGGCAGAAAAAGAAAGCAATTTGTGCAAAATAGGGCTTTCAAAGATGCAGGAGATAAGGGGTGAGGGCACCTGTTGGGGCTTCGCTGGAAGGAAGGGACAGAGAAAAAAGGAAATGTGTGGAGCACATTTCTTAATGTGGAAGAGCAATTTAATAATAATAATAATAATAATAATAATAATAATAATAATAAAGAAATTGATCCCAGGGATAGGCAAACCACAAGAGAGGGATCAGAATAGAGAGCTTGGGGGGCGCCTGGGGTGCTCAGTCATGAAGCGTCTGCCTTTGGCTCAAGTCATGATCTCAGGGTCCTGGGATCGAGCCCTACATCGGGCTCCTTGCTCAGCAGGGAGTCTGCTTCTCCCTCTCTCTCTGTCCCTGCTTGTATCCTCTCTCACATACACTTGCTCACTGTCAAATAAATAAATAAAATCTTTAAAAAAAAATTGAATGGAGAGCTCAGGAGTGCTGGCCATTGCCAGACCCAAGCAGAAGGACAAACAGATGCCAGACAGTGGGAAATCTTTAGCAACGCAGACCCCTCATCTGTCTGCTTTAAGAGACAAGGGATGCTTCGGAAAAGCCGTGAGCCCTTATGAGCAGGTGTAGACATGTGGAACCTCAACCCTAGTCTCCAGCATACTGGCGGGGAGTGGTAGAAATGAGCCACCCGTGATGGGTGGTGGTGTTTATAGGGACAGTGGGAGGGGATGCTGGAGGACCGTGTGGAAATACGGCCCCCTGGACTAAAAGAGAGAGAGAGAGAGCGAGGGATGGGGAGCAGATGCCAGAGCAACCTTGGGAGGCCTCCGGTCGATTCTGAGCCCGAGGAAGAGGAAACAGCTCGGAAGTGCAGCTAGAAGCCCTGAAGTTAGACTCAGAGGAGAACTTGCAGGCGGGGAGGGATTCAATCTACTTGAGAGGATGGAAGCTTGTGCTTCTGAAGTGGTCGCTGTAAAAATGAGAGAGCTCTCACCTCTCTGAAGTGGTTGTGTGTGAAACTGCTGCGCGCAGACCGTGTACTCAGTGACCTCTGAAGGCAGCCCCACACGGACGCTCCCCACCACGGCAGCTGGGCCAGGGAATCAGAGGACGGCTTGGGGCTCCTTCCATGGGCCAGCAGCTTTGGAGGAACGACGACACCAGGCTGGCATCCAGGGGCACAGGGGAGCAAAACTAAAAGCTTTGTTATTTTCTTCCTTTCTTCTGTGCCCTCCCCATCTTCCTTCTGAGCTCCCTGCAAGTGCAGGCGTCTGTGTCCTGACCTTGAGCAGAGATGTAGTAGTGCTGTGGGATGGATGGGGACTCGGGTCCCCCAAGCACAGCCCGGCTGGCCCAGCAGGAGGGACTGGAGGCCCCCGCTCCGGGGCTGAGCAGGGCGTGCCAGAGCGGATAATTGGGATGAGTGACACCCGTCACTGGTTCCTACTTTTCATGTACCCTGGGCCTGTACGTGGATGAGAGCAGACTTGTCTACAGGTCCCACTCGGTTCTGGAACCGCCTCCTCTTTGCCTCTGCTGTCTCGTGGGACCCAGCCCCCAAGCTGGGAGGTGATCACTGTGGTCTCGCCTGTGGGGTGTTTTAGGACTTCACTCTTAAAGGTTGCCTGTCACGGCGTGGTGTTTGCAGCAAGACGCCGTAGCCTACTCGAAGCTATACCAGCGTGCTCTCGGGGTCTTTCTCGTCAATCTTTTGTCCAGGGTGAGGTTCACCCTGGCAGAAAAGGAAAGAAAAAAAAAATCTAGATTTTGTTTCTACCTTTTTTTTTCTTTCCCTGGAATCCAGGAAAGTGATTAAGTGCGTGAAAACGTTAATTTTATTATTATTATTATCTTTATGTATTTGATCAAAGTAAAAATCGCTTCACCGAGTCGTGAGTTCGGGGACAGATAGTTCAGTAGAGTAACATATGGTTGCTCGATTATCCCTGCTCCACATGTCACCTTCATCGTCAAGTTTAGGCAGAATCCCAAGACCGCGCAGAGGGGCAGACACGTGGCTGGAGCGCTTCTGGGCAGCTGGGGCGGCGGGGCGGGGCGGGGCGGGGGGGGGGGGGGGGGGAGGTGCAGAGAGCTCTTCCCAGTGGAAAGAGAAAGCAAGCTTGGTCTAATTGGAGATTGGGCAGCTGGCTGTGAGGACGGATGCTAAGCCTGCTTATCTAATCAGCAGTTAGAGGAAGTTGTTTTTATCTGTGAAACGCATCTCTTCTGAACCGATAAACCCCATTTTAGCTAGGGAGGAATATTATCTAGCAGGATCTGAGCGTTTGCTGCCGCCAGGGCAAGCGTGCCCTGATGGTAGGTGCCCTTGCCGGCACAAAGCCGAAAACTGTTTGCCGGACTTCAGCGGGCTGGCTGTCTTGGGTTTGGGGCTTTTGTATTTTCCTTGGAGCAAAAACTAAAAGCCAAGTATCCCTTGGATCCTGGCTCCCCTCACTGTGTCAGTTTCCTCGCGCCTCTTGGTAGCTGACGTGTTGTGCAAGAGTGGAGAAATTTGTAAAATTCTGCATCGCTCATCTTGTGGTTCCCCTATCTTGGAACGCTTCATGGACAGGGGACGTGTTGTCACCAGGACATTTCCAAACCAAGACGATTCCTGTTGGAAAGACTCTCATTTTCTTGCATCTCACCAAACAGGAGACGTAGCCTTAAAACAAGGATTTTCCCTGAGACTGTCAGGTTTTGGGAAGAAAGGCTGTGATGTGGCAGGTGCATTGCTTCCCATCTAAAAGTCACTATTTTTTTAGCATCTCCTCTCTGTTGGCCAGCCACAGCATGTGGGAGGCGTGGGCCCTGCAGAGCTGCACGGAGTGTGGGTTCCCCCAGGCAAAGCAAGAGACTGTGGGCTGCTCCAGGACCATGTTGCATCAGGCATTGGTGTGGACGGGCGGGATCAGACAGCACACCATTCAGAACGTTCCTTGGAGGAAATTGAAACTGCTGTGTGTGTGTGTGTGCATGTGTGTGTGGTGTGTGTGTTTCTGCACATGTTATGTATATCTTGTCTATAGTGTGTGTCTGTGGGTGTGTGATGCGTGGTGTGTATGTGTGTGTTTGTGTATGGTGTGTGTGGCGTGTATGTGGTATGTGTTTATGTGGTATGTGAGTGTGTGGTGCATATGTGTGTGTTGTGTGTCTCTGTGTGTATAGTGTGTGTGATGTGTGTGTCTGTACAGTATATGTAGTATGTGTTTATGCATGTGGTGTGTGTATTATATGTAGTGTATTGTGATGAGTGTCGGTGTGGTGTGTGTGCCTGTTGTGTGTGCATGTGGTGCGTGTATATTATATGTAGTGTATGTGTGATGTGTGTCTGTGGTGTGTCTGTGTGGTGTTTGTGCCTGTGGTGTGTGCATATTATATGTAGTATATGTATGGTGTGTATAGGTGTACTGTGTGAGGTTTGTGTTTCTGCATGTGATGTGTGTGTGGTGTGTGTGTGTATGGTGTGTGTTCACATGTGGTGCATGTATATTATATGTAGTATGTGTCTGCATGTAGGTGTGTATTGTGTGTGGTGTGTGTGCCTGTGTGTGGTGTATGGTGTGTGTGTGGTGTGTGTGTATGGTGTGTGTTCACATGTGGTGCATGTATATTATATGTAGTGTGTGTCTGCATGTAGGTGTGTATTGTATGTGGTGTGTGTGCCTATGTGTGGTGTATGGTGTGTGTGTGGTGTGTGTGTGGTGTGTGTATGGTGTGTGTGTGGTGTGTGTTCACATGTGGTACATGTATATTATATGTAGTATGTGTCTGCATGTAGGTGTGTATTGTGTGTGGTGTGTGTGCCTGTGTGTGGTGTATGGGGTGTGTGTGTGTGTGTGTCCTGTATTGGACAAGAGATCACAGTTGCTCCCTTGGAGGAGCATCTCTGGGCCTGGGATTCTGTCTCTGGCTCCAGTCATATCCGGCTCATTGCCCCTGGCAGGAGGCTTCCCATCATTTCTGTCCGCATGTGCTAACAGGGGTCACCCGCCCACCCGGAAGCACCGGGCAGAGGGGTTCCCCATTAACAGTCCTCCGTGGGGACTACTACAGTGTAATTGCTGGGAGATGCCCTGCGGGACCGGGGCGGACGTGTGCCTGGGACACGTGTTGGCAGGAGACTTCAGGGACAGGCCCTCATACGGTGACCACATGGAAAGACAGCATCCCTTAGAAATGAGGCATAGAGGAGAGCAGAACACAGTCAGTGTAGCAAAACCCTCCGAGGCTCAGGAGAGAGCAGGGGATGAGGAGGAGGCCAGCCAGACTAGACGGTGTCCTTGTGACCCCCCCAGCCCAGCGTGAAGACACACCCATCAGGAGGGCGTGCATGGGGACACGGACTCCTGCAAGGCCTGGGTCCATTCTATCCCATGAGGGCCAGCCTGTCCTTGCCTGCTTGCGCCTGGATGCCAGTGGCCATGACACCCTAGAAGTTCTCAAGGCCAGACCCAGAGAGGGCCACCACGGAGGACTTCCCCGGCTAAGCTCGCATGGGGATTTGTGCAGATACCGTTTCTGATGGCGTAGTGTTTGCTTCCACCTCAGTTTCTCCGACTCAGGAAAGTCTATTTGAGCACATTCATGTGGATAGAGCCCTTCTTGGTGGCAGGGTGATGCTCTCATGCCAAGACCTGGGAGTGGTGGCCTGATGCCCTGCAGTCATGCCCAGCAGAGCTCACTGACAGGGATGTAGCGAAGGAAGAGGTGCTCCTGGCTGAGCTGGGCAGAGGGGGGAGGAGGGCCAGGGAGGACTCCCAGCGTTGACATTGGAGCAGCTGGCCAATGTTGGACTTTAGGAAGAGCAGTGGCTGGGAGGGAGGGAGGAGGGTGGGCAACGAGAGGTACAAAGCAGCTTGCTCTGGGACATGACCCTGCCAGATCTGTGTGCTCGAAGATCAGTGGTGGCAGTTGGCATGGTGGCATGATTTGTGCCTGTGTGCAGGGGCTGCGGCGGGAGGAGCGAGGGCGGTGGGGACGTTTGTCCTCTGTGGCCACCGTCTTTATCCACTTACTCGTTCTGGGAACATGTGTGAGGTGGCGCAGCCTCCACTTTGGTGACGGCAGTGATTCCCCCGAGTGGAATGGGAACACATGGGGAGTCGGGGTCGACTTGACATCTGTTGGCCATCGACAGCCAAGGAGCCTTCCGGAAGGCAGGATGGGTGAGAGGTGGAAAGAGAGCCAGTCTAGCTCTAGGATCTGCGGGAAGGACAGCGGAACACCAAGGGCCTTGGGAAATAAATGTGTGTAATGGTCTAGGACAGAAGGCAAGGAAGGAGGCAGAGAATAAGTTGTTTGATTCAGGTAGAATTTCTGGAAAGAAATATGGCGGAGAGGCCTCTGTAAGGAGAGATGATGACGAGGGTGGGAATGATAAGCTGGCTGGAGAAGGGTGCCTTTGGGAGATCTGTGGTGGGCCTCCAGAATCAGCTCAGCAGGGTTGGAGGCCCACATGAAAATGTCGGGGAGCAACAGGGAGCGGGTGGAGGGTAGGAGGCAGCCCCGCCCGTGGGTTGACTTGTAAGAGGAGAATATGAAAGTGTGTTTGAAGGCCCACAGGAAGGAGCAGGTGGAGAGGAAGGAGTACATGATAGCAGCCTGAGTGGAGGCCCGGGGAGGCAGACAGGGCCATCCCTGAGCTGGGCTCAGGCTCCTCCTTAGCCATGTCCAGACCTGTGGCATGTCCCCAGACGTCCTCATGGCCTCTCTCTCACTGCCCTCGGGGCCATACTTGAGCCCACCCTCCCACCCTCCATGTTCACAGCAGGGTCTGCCACCGCTCAGGGAGAAAGCGCCTCTGGAATTTGCTCAGTCAGCAGCCCCAGCGCCTGGGCCTTCTGTGCACTGAGTAGGTGTGCAGGGCATGTACAGAACGAGAGCTCAAAATGGGGGTGGTGTTGCTCTCTCAAGTCGGACCCCAGAGAGAGGAAGTGAAGGGGAAGGAATCGAAGGCTGGATCTGAAATTAAGGTTCATCATGTGGATTATTTGAGGTCACTGTTTCTCTGTGGGCGTCGTTGGTATTTGGGGCAGAGAAGCCTTCCTTGGTTGACACTGTCCCTCCCATTGGAGGATGTTAGCCGTGGGTGTCACACCTCACCCCAAACGTCCCCACCTGTTACCCAGGCAAGCCCCTGGATTCACGCCTTGCCATCGAGTCCAAGCACCTCATCCCTACACGGTCAGCTTTGGGCCCATTCACAGAGTCATGGTGTTCTGGAACCTGACCATGGATTTCTTTTTAAAAAGGAGTACATGCAGAAAACCTGGGCCACAGAAAGTGGAGAAACTCTGATCCTGGTCCTTCCCTCCATGTTTGTGACTCCCAAGCTGCACATTCACTTTGAAAAGTTGTTTATTTGTACATGCACACACCAGTATTTTGTATTTTTACTGACAAACACCAGCTCACATCGTCCCTCGTGGATTTAGTAAAGGAAATAAAGATGGGTTCTTCTCTACCAGAATAAATAGTTAAACAGCATTTTTGGTGCGAGGTCGCCAGTCCCGATTTCCCGTTCTGCTCTGTTCCGGCTCTGCTGAAAGCATACTTAGCTCTGAGTATAAAACAGCCAACTGACATTTCGTTAACTTTCCTTCTACATGGGGTTTCAGAAAAGAAATGGAAAAAAAAAAAAAAAAAAGGCTTTGAGCTGTGGTTGCCAGTTGCCACCTGTCCTATCTGGTTAGGACATTTTCTGATTTGGGAAGTGTAAATATAACCCAGAAAAAAAAAAAAAAAAAAAAAGCAAGCTTCCCCTCCTTTTATGCAAAAGTAGCAAGCTTTAGGCACAGAGCAGAGCCCAAATCATTGCCCTGCAAAGTTTCCACGACCTCGATCAGTGAGATGAAAAGGCTCTCGCCTTGAGGCCGGCGGCCCCAGGAAACCAGCTTGCTGCCTGCTTCCACGGCTCAGCAGTGGTTGGGGCTGGGCCACAGTACCCGCCAGATAAGCCCTGCATTCACAGTCCAAGCGGGAACTAGGGTTCGCACATTACCGCAGATCTGCTCACACCCTTTGCCTGTTAGGATTTGGGCGTGTGGGGTGGGGACCAGTGCCAGAAACCTGTAGGGAACTCAGAAAGTACTTTTCCATCTATGGCTGGAGCCAGCGGGAATATACCAAAGGGTCCAGACTCCGAGAAGCTCCCAGGCTCACTGGGGACCAGCCGGGGGGGACTTGAAGTCCTCTGGGCTGGAAGGACTGACATCACAGAAATTGGCAAATCCTACAAATTAGAGGGTTTTTTTGTTTGTTTGTTTGTTTTTTTAGAGCTGGGTTACATGCACACCATGGCTACCATACTATTTTCCCGGTGTTCACGGGGTCAGGGAACACTTGGGTGGATGTCTGTGTGGACAGGAGTGGGGGTTTGTGGAGCAGGGTAAGGAGGAGGGGGCCGTAAGGGGAAACGCAGGGCATCCAACCAGAGGCTTGATTCCAGATGACTCTGCCTTTGGGGTCCCAAGCTGGAAACGTCACGCCGTCTGGACTGGCTGTCTTAATAACCAGAATGCTTCTCTGGCTTTCTTGGTGAGGGTGGCACACTGGTTTTGTTACTGGGGGGTGCATGACTAGAAAAGCATGCTGGGTCTTCCTTTCTGGCTCGGGCTGGTATTTGGGCTTGAAGAACCTGGGCACACAAAGCGACCCGTGTGTGTGTGTTACGTGAATGAATCAGAGATGATGGTTTCTCCGGGAATGAATCATGATGATGACTTTCCCAGTATCCTTTGAAGTGTGGGACTGGACATGGTCTTCTGGGAAGTTTCAGTGACCAAGTGTCGTCTCAGATTAAATACAACCATGGGGTGTGTGTACCGATCTAGGGGGTGACCCTGCATGCACAGTGGCCTCCGTGGGCCTGTTTCTCAGCAAAGGCAGCTGGGACACTATCAGAAGCCACCCCAATGGGCCACGGGCCATGGAGGTCCTTTCCACATTCCTGCCTCAAAGCCCCTGACACTTGCTTTGACCCATTAACCAAGGCGGCATCGTGTGCCCTACTTTGGGGAGCGAGGAAGCTACAGGGACCTTTGAGCCACACGTCTTGGGTGTGTCTCTGCAAGGCTGCCTGCCGGGACAGTACTTCCCCCACAAGGGATGTGGCTGCAGGCTGTCGATTTCCACTGAAATCACCCGGGCAGGATTCCGGTGAAGCCCTGAACATCCGGTGTCTTTCCCCACCGGGTGGGGGTGATGGATGGAAGGCCTCCATCCGGCTTCTCGTGGCTGTTCGGAGCATGCGGCTGAGGTAGCCTCTCCATCTCACAGAACGTGGGACTGTCACAGCAGAGGTGAAACCTGGCTGAAACGGGAGAGGGAGAAGAGCTCCTAGGACGGCCCCGCGGGCAGCTGGATGATGATTTTTATTACCCTTCTTGGAACCTGGCAGAGTTTTCCTGCTGTCACAGCGTCCACGCTGCTCAGGGGAAGGCGGTGGTAGCAAGAAGGAGAGAACCCCGCTGCCAACGGCCTCCTGTTCCTGCCATCAGGGCAAGAGAGACCATTAACTGTTACCTGGGGCGGCCACCAACTTGCTCCTCCTGGTGTGACATACAGTTTAACCTGTCTTCAGTGAAATTCGCGTTCGGTAGAGAAGGCTGTGGTTTTGAGTGAAGTGGTTTTATTCGTGAGAAGATAACAGGGTTATTTTGTCATTATAAACACTGCATTTACTCACAGTTTCAAAACAGTGCTATTATTACTAATAGACTGAACTTTGTTGTTGACTCTGGAGCTACGGGTGTTAAAAATTCTGTTGATGGTTTGTTTGTGTCTATTTGTGTGTTTTTTTTTTTAAAGATTTTATTTATTTATTTGACAGAGAGAGAGATCACAAGTAGGCAGAGAGGCAGGCAGAGAGAGAGGAGGAAGCAGGTTCCCTGCGGAGCAGAGAGCCCGATGCGGGGCTCGATCCCAGGACCCTGGGATCATGACCTGAGCCGAAGGCAGCGGCGTAATCCACTGAGCCACCCAGGCGCCCCTATTTGTGTTTTTTTTTTAAAGCAAGTTTTTTAAGTAGGCTTCACGCCCAGCTTGGGGCTCGAACTCACAACCCTGAGATCAAGTGTCAAGAACTGTACCTACTGAGCCTGCCAGGCACCCCTCAGTAGCTGTTCTTTTATTACTGATGGAGTGCGTCCTAAAAACTTATCCTTAAGGTCAGGCTGCCCTGTGCATGCACACCGCACACTCAGGCACAGTCTGTAGATGTTATATGTGGGTATTTCCAGGCAGGCAGGCAGTGGGGGCTCTATGCCTCTTGACGCACGGGGCAGATCTTCAGTCCTTCTCTGGGGACAGAGATTTCAGAGATGAGTAATCACCAGCATCCCTGGACCATATCTGTGAAATGCAGGAAATCAGGAGCACCTGGGTGGCTCAGTTGGGTAAGCGCCTGCCTTCAGCTCAGCTCATGATCCTCGGGTCCTGAGATCGAGTTCTGGATCGGGCCGCCTGCTAAGCGGGAAGCCCGCTTCTCCCTCTCCTTCTGTTCCTCTCCCTACTTGTGTGTGCATTTTCTCTCTCTCTGACAAGTAAATAAATAAAATCTTTAAAAAAAAGAAAGAAAGAAATGCAGGAATCAGCCTGAGACCCACAACCGTAATTCCCAGTTCTCTAGTAGACATATTCAAAAAGAGAAATGGCACAGGTGAAATTCATTTTAATAGACTTTATTTAAGAGGGAATGCCCTCGTACTATTTTTTGAACATGCTCTCAATTTAAGCCAGCATTAGTGAGCGCTGTGCAACTCTTTACACGTGGTCCTCAAAGCCAGAACAGGTTACGCGCATGGCACATCTCAGTTCCGTGCAGGGCTTCATGTGTTCAGAACACTCTTTAGCTGAGAGCCACACACTAGATGGGGTGGACACGGAGTGCTGGAGAGGAAATGTTTCTCCTCAGTTTTCCCTTTTCTGCTTCCCCTTTCAGATCGACCCTTGCTGAAATTTAGCCAAAAGCTGGTCACTTACCACCTCTCCAAAGCAGCATTTAAATCAGTTTTCTCTTCAAAACCTTTTCTCAGTTGTCCTAAGGAGGGTGAAAATTTGTTTGTTTGGTTGGTTCTTCTCTTTTTAGCCACATTTGATTTAGGGAAAACATCTAGGTCCAGTCCAATTTTTACACCAGTTGGATTTATCTTACATAGCTCTGTTTTAACTGTACGTCTTGTAGGTGTTTGATGAAGTGCAAAAGAACGAGAAGGCAGTTATTTGTAGTAAAAACTATTAATAAGGCAAAATGTAAAGCAGTTTTCCAGAGCAGAGTGGCTGAGTTCGGTGCAGAAATACAGTACTTTTAGTTTTGGTTTTCAGCCACTCGTTCTCTTCCCATGCATGCTTTATGGTCATTTGGGGGTTGGTAAATCCTCTTTTTTTTTTTTTTGAAATGAGGTGGTTGGTTTATAGATGTGAAGCCCATTTCACGAGCGTGCCACTGAGAACAGGTGCTAAGTGAAGCAAGCTTCAAAGACGGATAGTATCACATCTGTGAAATGGTTTGCAAAAATTGTGTTGAATGAAGCTTCTTGGTAACTTTGTAAAGCAGTCTGCCACAACCCGAGGAAGTACCGTAGCAGGCTCAAGGAGAGGGTTTTGTTTTGTTTTGTTTTAACTAAGGAAAAAGGAAAGCAGCAGCTTGCCTGCCTAGGGCAGCCCAAGAGCACAAGCCTGTCGTCCCACCTGGGCCCCCGTGTCCCAGGAGCCCGGGCATAGGGTGCTCTGGTGCTCCACCCCACCCAGCTGCGTGCAGCTCAGACCCCAGGCTTCCTGTGCGAGGGCACCGTGAGCTAACTGCTGCCCTTCCCGCGTTTCAGGAGACAGTGTGTACTCGTGCGGCTTCTGTGTTTCCTGAGCGCACCCCCATCCACAGACTCACAGGTTCAACCGCGTGGCTCTGATTGTGACATTCCCTTCTTTGGAGCATTTTTCTTTCTCCTCTGCCTTCCTTTCTTTTAACCCTGTTCTGGATACAGGTTCCTCAGAATTCTAGTACATAGGTCCATGGACCAGTTTTTGGTCCATGATTCCAAAGGTTCCAAAGATGGAACCTTTTTGCCCAGGATTAAACCATCGCAAGAGGCTGGAGGCAAGACCACGCCCACACCCCCTGGTCCGGCGCACCTGTGTGGCAGGTCACCTAGAGTCTGAGCCCCACGAGGCTCAAGGTCACCAGCTCTCGCTTTTTGCTGCTTGTTCCATGAGTTAGACAGGGATGACCTGGCATGAGTTACTGACAATGAGATCTGCTGCTTTGTCCAAAAGGGTTGAACCAGAAAAAGACCACGGTGCCAGGCAGGTTGCCGTCTGTAGGCATGAAGGGCACACCTTCCATAGCGGAGCGGACGTGCGGTGTGACGCTGGGCCTCAGTCTGCAGACGGGGATCGTCCACAGCATCCACACTGCTCCCACACCCAGGTCCTTCTACAGCTCCTGCAGACAGAGCCCTGGGTCCACATTGTTGGATATTTGAGGCTGGGTTTCCTTTTTCTTTCAGAAATCCTCAAAAGTCTGTTTGGAATCTAGAATTTTGACTACATTATTGAATTAACCTGGGCCATCCTATGGTTTTGTTCAGCACAGGTTTCACTGTAAACTCGTGAAAATTGTTTTTTGGGGCTGCCGTAAATGTTTGCCCTGAAAGAATTCCTTTAGCAGCTGAGTCGCTCTGGTTGTGGAAGGTTCTGAAGCCGAAGGTCTGGGTTGAGTCTCAGCTCTCAGCCTCGCTACAAGTGTGATGTGAGGCAGACCACGGCCTTCGTGTACAGAACACACTGGATAGATCACACCTTTCTCTGAAATGCACAGTGAATAAAGTGCTACCTGAAAAGTCTTAACCTGCCTGACTGGATTAGAAAGGTTGGAAATTTGCCCTGTGTTTGCTGTATGCATCTCTCGGGGACGGATAGATGGACAGGCCACACCCTTTGCCAACTTCTGTGTTCCCGTCTCTGCCCCTTCCTTGATGAAGTCATGGGGCCACATGCAGAGCTCCCTCTCTTTGCACACGACCAACCCGTAAGGACCCATCGTCCCCCTCACCTTTACATTGTTTGCCCTCTAGGAGACGTACTTCATGACTTCCCAACTATTTACCCAGGTATCTATGAGCACACCTAGAATTCTCCCACTGTTTTGGCCCAAGAAGTGCAAAAAACATAGAGACACCCATGGTGCCTAGCCTAGTGTTTCAGTGTGAGCTGCCCCCTGGGGTGAGGGGTGCGGGTGGGGGACCGGGGGCACCCAGGATGCACCTGTGCCCCGTGTCCAATGGGACTGCAAGGCCCTCCCAGGCCAGTCGCATTTCTCCTTCTGTCGCTTCTCCATCACGGAACACACTGTGGGGAAAGCAGAAACAGAGTGAACATCCCACCTTACAGAAACAGTCAATTCAGCGTACGGTGAAAAGCCTCTTTACCGTGTCTTTTCGTGAGACTGGCTGTAGAAATCGAAAATCATCTGAGGAGGGAGCTGAAGTCAGAACCGACTTTTGAGCCCAACAAGTGAACACGGTCCACGCGGAAGGGAGAGGAGCAGGGCTTCGCAGCTGAGAGAAAAAGAAAATGTGTCATCTAAATATTTAAGTCACATAGAGATGGGGAAAGATAAGGGAAATGAGTATTTTCAGTTTTGCTGTGTGATGAGAATTTACGTTGCCATCTAGAGACTGCGAGGGTCACCCCCTCTGGCCTTCTCCCGACCCTTCAGGGGACACATCATCCGAATTTGTAGCATCTTGGGATATTAGAAGTTATTACTCTGTCCTATATTGAATTATCGTCGTATCAAAGTGTTTGTAGCCATGTACTGTGAATGTAATTCATCTTATGCAGCCTTGGCAATTGAAAAGAAATCTGGATGGTCATTGACATGTTCATCAACACCATAGTGTCGTCCAAGTGCAATCCCTGAATGCATTCCAAACTGCCAGGCTAGATGTCATGGGGCGTCAGGCTGTAGGAGCACTGACTCCCTCCAGGAGTGAAACACACCGTCTGTACCCGCAGGGAGCCCCAGGTGCCAAACACTCTGGTAGGATTTAAGCTAGAGGACGAGCACAGGTGTGGGTCGAGTGGTATCAGCATCCCAGAATGCAGGGGAGCAAGCTGGAGGTGGAGTTGGGTGACTCTGAGCATCAGTTCATGAGACAGATGCTTCCTAAGTCCCCACCGTGTCCCAGGCACCCTGCGAGGCACAGGGGGCAACTGGACAGAGAAGACTCAGGGGGCTCAAAGAGCTTACATTCTATTCCAAAAAGGATGCAGTTGAGCAGAGAGAAAAACAATAGAGAAGGAGGAGGAGGAAGATATAGAAGTACAAACAGAATAAACTGCCTTCATGTCTCGCAGACAGTTCTGCCTGGTTTTGAACATCTGTGGGTTTAAATGAGAATATTCAGCATGGTGCCCCCAAGTCCTTGGCCACTCTGAGCAAATGCACTCGCTGCTGTATCAGCAATCCCCCGCCCCCCCGCGGAAAGAGGGTTCAGGGCTTCTGTCTGCATGTGAATGAAACAGGGAAGATGGAGGGGCGCCTGGGTGGCTCCTTCTGTTCAGCATCCGACTGTAGATCTCAGCTTGGGTCCTGATCTCAGGGTCATGAGTTCACGCCCCGCATGGGGCTCCACGCTGAGTGTGGGGCCCTCTTGAAACAACAACAACAACAAAACAACAAGGAAGGCGTAGGAAAGCTGATGCTAGGCCTTCCTCTGCACACACATGCACTCAGCCAGCCGCACAGAGTTTGGTCACCACTGTCCTGCGGCTGTGTAGTGAGTCTCCCTCCCGTGGAGCCTCCTCGTGGAGGAACACTGAGCTAACAGGACCCCCGTGCATGTGTCCTTCAGCACTGCAGATGGATTGGGGCCGGCTCTCGGGACGTCCCCAGGGACAGCTGGGTCTAGGCTAGGCAGACAGTGATTACCCACAGTCTTGAACCAGATCTGCTTGTACTGAGAGCCACGCGGGCAGCCAGCTGCACTGTGAGTACTTTCCCCGACCTGTGAGAACCCTTCCAGGCCGCCAAGACAGCCATGCTAAGCCGTCCGCACATCCCCTTCTGCCGGCTGACGTTTCCTGTGGCGCTCAGAGGGTGATGAAATCAATGTGAGTCTCCATGGCCTTGCTTCCCCTCACTGTCCTCACCCACCCCTGGCCATTGGCAGCGTGCCCAAGTCCCTCCCCGGATGCAGCGTCTGGAGGGCCCCTGGGGGCCCTGGCAGGGAGCACAAATGAAAGAGAAAACCCAGTCCCTGTGCCTTGCAAGCTCTCCTTTGTCCAGATCCACGCTCGCCCCGCGGTGTGATGGAAGCCAGCAAGCCAGGGCTGATCTGTAGCCCTGGGGGACCTGCTGCGGTTCGCCTAGAGAAACGTGGGTGTTAAACCCATTTTCCACATTTGTGAGCTTTACTCTTCTGGTTCTGGAGGGCAGAGCCTTGCCCAGGACACCAGCCCCCAGTGCACCTTGGGCACACATAGGTGGTTGTGGTCGGTCCATGACACCTCAGCCCACGGTAACCGTCCACTCAGAACGCATGCCTCGGTTTCCCAGGAACACACATCTTTCACTCTGCTGTCCCAGTGCGCCTGACACTTGGGCCTCAGATGCGGGTCTGGCGTGCATGGGTGAGATCTTTCTGGAATGCCTGTGTGTCCCAGACATAGACATCGTGTCATAGGCAAAGGAGAGAACTCCTGCCCTCTACGATACTCATTTCCACAGCAACTCTGTGAGAAGCCCAATGGAAATGATCGCCCTTTTGCTTTTCTTTTTAAAGTTTAGATAATCTGTTTTATTTTAAAAATGAAATTGGCATAGGTGGGCTGCTGATCTCTGACTCTTCTGGGACCCCTGGCCTCGTAGTCCCCGAAACACGTAAAAGGAAGCAGTTTGTGATACGTTATCAATGATCCGGGTCAAAGGTCAAAGCTCCTTAAACCATTGACAACTAAGTTTTTGCAAGTTCCTCAAAAGGAGCAGAACTCACACCAGGCATCAAAGCAGAAAACTATGCCACAGTTCCCAACTGGGACACTCCTTCAGTCCTTTGCTCCAGGCGAGGCCGGACTTGCACGTGGCTGTGTCCATCAGATTGTTAATTGAGTTTAATTTTTATTCCTGGAAATGGAAATGTTATCTTTAAACAAATCAGTCTTTAAAGATTTTATTTATCTATTTGACAGAGAGAGGGAACACAAGCAGGGGGAGCGGCAGGCAGAGGGAGAAGCAGGCTCCCTGCCGAGCGGGGAGCCTGACATGGGGCTCGACCCCAGGACCCAGGGACCACGACCTGAGCTGAAAGCAGATGCTTAACTGACTGGGCCCCCTCAGGTGTCCCCAGACAAACCAGTCTTTAAACAACACAAATCCTCAATCCAGAGTTTCCGTAGCTCATGTGAATGTCCACTGCTGTGTCAGAATTTTGTGAATCTTTCGGGTTGCAGGTGGCCTATTATAGATATGGAAAGATTTCTTAGAAAGTTTAAGTGAAAGGGAAATTGGTAGAAAGCGGCCTTTACAATGACAGCGATGTGGATGGTTCCCCAGTGTTGTGTCCAACAACGTCGTCCTGCTGCTGTGAAAGCCTCTTCCTTCCCACTTTGCCAACTCTTGGGGTCAGGAAGGCTCTCATTCCAAGATCCGCAGAGAGACAGGAGATCCAAGAGCAAAGGGAGTGACATTTTACTGTGATTGAAGTACGGAGTATGTTCTTTATTTAGGAAGGACAGAGAAAATCCCAAAATTTTCCCATGATATGCCAGGGGCATTTTCAAGAGAATTCCCATTTCAGAGAGACAACCTGTTGATTTCCCATCGGTGGGTCATAGCTCTTGAATTAGTAAGTAGGGAAAGAAATTCGTTACCTTAGTTTGTCAAGAAGATGAAATCTCTGAAGTTTGCAATGGCTGTTACTGGAAACAACACGGCTGACTTTTCAGAATCCATGAGAAAGTGCGTATGATCCCAACCACAAAGGAGAAAGAATTGCTGAAAAGGGATTTCATGAGATTCTCTGCAGATGGCTGTTAGCAAAAGTCTCACCTCAAAAGGAAAAGTGAGAGTGGGTTATATACATTGAGAAACAGTTATTCTGGGCACATTCTTTGAGGTAAAACACCTCTGTAAGGTGCTGCTTCCTCATGACCGTGGCGCCGAGATCAGAACAAGAATCTGGTGGGGTCGAAACCGTGGGCGTCGCTCATACTGACTACAGAGGCTCACCCCACTCGAAAACTGAGCCTGGGCACCATTTTATTCCGGGAATGAGCAAATGGAATGAACCACCGTGTCGGATGTGATGTAAAGCCCACAACTCTTCCAAATGCAGACACGAAAAGAAGGATACAAAACAATCCCAACAAGGGAATGGCTCTTTTGTGGTGGTACCCCCCATAGACCCAAGTATCCCCCCCTGTAGACCAATACACCAGATGCACGCGCTACAGACGCGGACAGCCCCTGCTCTTAGAACCGATCGGTGGGAGATCGAGTACACTGGTTTAACTTAGCCCTCACACTGCCCTCCCTCTCTCTCTTTCTTGGCTTTACAGATGAGAAGGGTCCCTGTGCCCAGACCACCCGGAATGGCAGTCAGTACTGGGAGTCATCGGGCCTCCATCCAGGGTCCGTGGTTGGTTATAAATGTAATGAGGTCAATTAACCAATCTCCAGATCACACAACTCGTATGAATCCAAGTTTTCCGATTCTAAATCTTGTGTTCTTCCGACCCTCTCTTGCTGCCATTTTTACTTTTTATAGTAAACCTCTGTGTTCAGGATCTTTGTTACCATCCCCAAAGTAAATATTAGCTGAATGACATATTGAAATATACTGGTATTCTAAATGGCATTGGGAAACTGGTAGAAAAATCGGTTGTGATATCCACGGGCCAGTCTAGCTCATTCATGCCGTACTTTGTTGCGCAAATTGTGAGGAGCACAGAGGGTGAGTGACCCACCCCCCAGGCTTTCCTCAGGGAGCAGGATACATGAAATGCTACAGTAGAGGTACCAACACCCACAAACAGGCCAGGAGCAAAATCAGTTTGATGGAAAGTGTGCAGGATTTCAGAAGACATGACATGTGTTCTATCCTTTCAAGAATGGGTAGAGTTTTTAGAGACGGGTAGCAGAAAGGAGCAGGTTGGGTAGGGTACAACCAAGGGCCCAGAAAACACAGTGGGATCTTTGGTTTCTGTGTGGGCCTCGAGGGATTCTGGGAGGAGAGCTGACCTCAGAGAAGGCCTTCAGTAGATGTATTCCCGGGACAGTCATGGTCATGGTGCTGATGGGGAGTAGGGGGAGTCATGGGCATAACTTTCCCCCCAAACGAATGCCATCTTGGACCATCACTTGCCTTTCAGTAAGAAGTCTTACAGCACGTATCACCCAAACTGAAACCTTGTCACATTTAGGGTACTCATGCTTCTATTTTAAGTCACATTACAGGATCAGTAAGAGAAAAATTGGGGGAAGATAGGGACCCTCCATACAAAGGTTGAGCCAAGGCTTTGGAACCAAGGCAGTGTATCTTACTTATTTTACACATTCATTTAGAAAGCGGCAGACTTGAAAACACCAAAGTTAGGTACAAGAAGCCATGTGAGAAACAAATGAGGTGACTCCCAGTTCAGTTGAGGTGTCTGAGCAGACATATGCAAAGCAGTGGCAGTGCATGGGGGTACCCTGGGGGGACAAGCAGGCCTGGGTTTAAATCACCATCGGAGACCATGAAGTCACACACCAATGCCGTCTACTCAGAGGAGCCTGGAGGGAAATCCCGGGGTGCTGGGGGTCAGGCCTTCTTGATGCGGGGTGCAGCCACGAAGGCCAGTCTGTGTGTCTCAAGAAGGCAGCGAAATCCATCCCTCCTCACCCCTGTTGGCTTGCAGACTGCAGGTGCCGTGTTTGGGAATGAGTGGCTCGAGGAGCAATCCACTCCATGGTCCTTACCCCCACCGCCGATCCCGAGACAGAGTTGGCCTGCAGTGGATTTGGCAGCTGGATAGAGAACCCTCCAGCAGGACTTGGAAGCGGGCAGAAGGGAGGATACGTGGGGCCTTGCTAGCAGGCTACACCAGCAGACACCGATGAGGGCCTTACATCACACACAGATAACTGCCCCGCTCCTAACCGTTAGAAATGTGTCACTGAAGTGTGAAAATATTTATGCTGTTAGATTTCCCATCATTTTCTGGTCTTTCATTCCCTCTCATTTGCATTGGTTACTCATACATTAGATCTTCGGTGCGATGGGTACAACTGCTGGTGTGTTGTTCTGTGAAAAGAGATGTGTGCGCACGCTGAGCTGGGGTAGCGCTTCATCCCTGTGTGCTGGGTTGTGACAGCACCAACGGGGCATCACCGTGGGTCCTGCCTGTGCCACCAGGGATCAGTGAACAGCCAAGACTGGGTTTCTGGGGGTGCCTGGGTGCTCAGTGGATTAAGCCGCTGCCTTCGGCTCAGGTCATGATCTCAGGGTCCTGGGATCGAGCCCCGCATCGGGCTCTCTGCTCCGCAGGGAGCCTGCTTCCTCCTCTCTCTCTGCCTGCCTCTCTGCCTACTTGTGATCTCTCTCTCTCTCTGTCAAATAAATAAAATAAAATCTTTAAAAAAAAAAAAAAAGACTGGGTTTCTGGTTGACCCGCTTGCGGCTGAAGACCTGCTCTTAAAAGTGCTAGTTGTCTCTCTGCCTGCCTCTCTGTCTACTTGTGATCTCTCTCTGTCAAATAAATAAATAAAATCTTTAAAAAAAAAAAAAGTCTGATGCTTAATCAGCTGTGCCATCCAGATGCCCCTTTTGGGGCGCCTGGGTAGCTCAGTGGGTTGAGCCGCTGCCTTCGGCTCGGGTCATGATCTCAGGGTCCTGGGATCAAGTCCCGCATCGGGCTCTCTTTTCAGCAGCGAGCCTGCTTCCCTCTCTCTCTGCCTGCCTCTCTGTCTACTTGTGATCTTTCTCTGTCAAATAAATAAATAAAATCTTTAAAAAAAAAAAAAAGTGCTAGTTGTGCTTCCCGGTACGAGGGGTTGGCGTTTTGACACAAGGACACTTGTTTAATTCACGTCACGTCGCCCAGCTCCGAACAGAAACAACCAGTAACCAACTTGATCACAAGTTCTGATTTGAGATCTTGAAAATAGTCACATCACAATTGTTCATGAGGTGCTTCCTCTCTCTCTTTTTATTGTCTATTGATAGAAAATACTCAAACATCTAGCACTTTATAGTTTTATGGTATGGGAAGGGGGGTGGATTGAACCCTTACATTCGCTGGGTTTTTAAAATTTAAAAACTCATTATCTTGATGAGAAATCTTAGGTCTTAACAACCTTGATAAACTAAGTTTTGCATGATTACACCTGAAGGTTGAAACACATTTCATTTCATCATTTCCCAGAAGGGGCAATGAATTCACCCATTTCCTGTTTTTAATCTCAGAATGTTCTGTATTTCCTCCATATCTACTTTCCCGGCAGCGAAACCCTGGAAGCGATCAACGCCCAACTCTTTCACCCCTACCTAAGATTTATGCACCTGGCACTTGGTTGCAATCAAAATCTGCAGTTTCTCTGCTCAGAAATGGATATGGGAGGCAGAGTATACCATCCCAGTCCCACAGGACATCGTTCAGCAGGCGGGTCCGTGAACCCCCGATCTCCATGGACCTGGGCTGCATACCGGGTCTGCCACGCACGCTCCCTGTTCACGTTCAGAGGCCTGTCCGCTGACTTCTCATTCATCTGGCATTTGCAAGGAGGGAGCATTCCTTCTCGACTAAAACTTCCAAAGTACTCAAACCTACCCTGTTTTATTTTCGGTGTATTTTAACTTTTCTAGATGAGGGGCTTTTCTAGAACCCCCTGGACCCCTCCTGTGATTCTTTCAAGTACATCTTGAAATTACTTGAACCTCTTCCTCTGCACTCAGGTTTCCTAGTGTAAATGGGAGCTCTAGCGTGGCGGAGAGGTCATTTGTGGGCACACGTTTGGCCAGGTGTAAACGCCGCGAGCAGGCAGGATCGCACCGCACCATCCGTTCCTGCCCTTGCCCGTGCATGCAACACCTTCTTCAGCAGACATGTCTCATGCCTCCACTGTAGCGGGTCCTGACTTCCAGATCACCCAAAGCAGTCCAGATGGCAAAGAGGTAGTCCCCTCGGCCCGAAAGAACAGTGGCATTTGTCGGCCCATAGAGGTCCTGAACTTCACTTCCCAAAAAGTCATGTGCATGTAGAGCTCATCTCTGTTCCCTAAATGACCCTGGCTTTGAACACTCTTACCTCTTTGGATGTTTTGAGTGTCTTCCTTGGCTCTCGAAACTGCAACTTCTAATCTTTTCGGTATTAAGAAAGAACTATTTAATCATCTTCAACGGGCGTTTTAATCATTCAACTATTTAATTATCTTCAACGTGGTGCCCAAGGTGAGGGCACCGATGCTTGACGGAGCGTCCGAGGGACTCGCCCGTGGGTAAACTGCGGGAATTTGGTTGAGAGACTTCTTACTTCTCTTTTTGATGGTGGGCTCAGAGACAAGTTTTACTTTCTCATTGTGGGCCTGTTGTCACCAGTCGGTGCAGACAGAGATGTCCAACTTCTGAGTAAGTGTAATGTCAACGGGATGAGGTCAGCTCGTGATGCTTTTGACTTCCCCCACTCTATATTTTTCAGTGAGCAGCTCAAACCAAGCAAAGGCATTGCACATGTAATGTCTTTGATCTTTATTCAGATCCTTCCAATTTAAGTTTTTGGGGTACTTCCTTCTGTCCCTGAAACCCAAAGCCTCAAATTGAAATGGGAAAGTCTAATGACAATTCTTGATCTACGGTGCAAATAATGTCTTCTTGTCCCTTTATTAGACACTTTTAAAAAGATTTTGTTTATGGTAGGGCATGTTTGTTAGAGGTAGAGCATGAACAGGGGAAGGGCAGAGGAAGAGGGAGAAAGAGAGACCCTCCAGATGCCCTGCTAAGTGTGGAGCCCTGAGCGGGGCTTGATCCCAGGACCCGGAGAACATGACCTGAGCTGAAACCAGCAGTTAGGACACTTTCTGACTGAGCAGCCCAGGCACCCCTACTAGACATTTTAGTTCAGTTGTCCCTCCGCTGTGACAGACCTTGGAATAATTGCTGGCTGAAATATACATATTTTGTCATTGCAGAGGGTAAAAATTCTGGGAGTTCCTCATGCTGTATGTTTTTCCCTTGTATAGTTTTAGAATTTCTTCATACTCAGTGTTCTGAAAATAAGCATTGCTCTTAAACAAGCAAGATGACAGTTTCCCAAATCTCTCTCCTGTGACTGGACCCCAAGCCCTGGCGCATCACCTTGCCTCCCCAGCGTGGGCCTGGTGTCCGCTTCCCTTCCAGCACACATCTCCTGCTCTTTTCCTGCTCCTTGGTGGTGAACTTGAAGTTTCATTTCTCCAGTGTTTGCGCTCAGGCTCATAAGGGACAAGAGGAAAGATGTTTCCCCCTGCCAACACGTGTTGGCCCAGATATGGCATTAGGGGCCGTCCAGAGTCACCGCAAGGAGAGACTGGCCATGAGCCAGTCGTGGGGAGACTGCGGCTGGGTTGGGAGAGCTGAGAGTGCCCAGGACCTGGCAGGTGCAGCCGTGGCTCCGCGGTGGGTCTTCAACGGTGTCATCTTTCTCAAAGGGCATCTCTTGAGTGAATCTTGAAGTCTACTAACAAGTCACTAAAGCTGTCCTCTGTTAAATACTGCCAACCATCCTTCCCGTGCTTCTCCCAGCATCTCTGTTACAGGGTAGGAGATCCGCTTGCACGGGGACCAGACTGTCCCAGAGCCAGAATGCAGGAATCATTAAAACTCGATGACAGGGTCCAGAGAAGGCAGCATCCTCTGCATCTGCCTTGGGTGGCTCTGGTTTGTGGGTTCTGCCCATCTTGATCCATAACTCGGAGTTAAAAACCCCAGGTTTGCCTTCTGCACCTGTGAGGTGCCTCTTGGTCAATTGTCCATCACTTGGAAGAGCTGGGTGGTTCTCCCAGCCTGATGGTAGGCCGGGCCGAGGGCCAGGGGAGAGAGGAAAGAGGAAAAGCAATGCAGATGTGTCTTCTCCCCAGCGCTGTGGGAGACCAGGCTTCTGTCCCACCTGAGCCCCAGGCACAATGCAGGAGGAGGCAAGCTTGGCAACCCCTCCACCAGCCAATGGCTGCCCCATGGGGAGTCTGGTCCTGCTTTGGGGCTGTTTCTGAGCAGCACAGATGTCCCTGAACCCTCTGATGCCCTGGGCAGGAAGAACAGTTGACAAGAGGTGTGGGGGTATTGCTGCCCGTGTTGGCATGAGGGGGAGGCCGACAGGCTGCAGGTAAGGCTGTGAGGCAGGATGGTGCTCGGTGAGTTCTCTGCTACTACGACTTTTTTTTTTTTTTTTAGATAGAAACAGTACACAACAAAACAAAACAACAATAAAAAACAAGGATCAGAGATGGGAAACCAAGTCGCCAAAGCAGAAAGGAAACAAGAACTCGGGCATTTGGGGATCACAGGCTGTGTGGTCCTGCGAGCAGCAGTGGTCTTCATTTTTGTAATATTGGGAAGGGCCTCACAGGTCAACAGTTAGTGCCCCTGGTGGCAGGCCTGTGGCCACAGGGCAGATGTCACAGCCTTGGTGACAACAGTGCTGGTTAAGGGCTTGTGGAGTTGACCCAGGCTTACCTGGAAAGGAAGATGTCAGGTGTCTTGGTTTTACGTGGCGTGCCTGGGTGTCACACTGCAGGGTCCAGAACGTCATGTGGGGGTAGGAACAATGTGTGACGCATGGAAGGTCCTCTAGAACGTTCACCCAGGAAGCCTGGGGGTGGTCACGGGGCAGTCCTGAGCCGCCCCACGCATCCGAACTCTGCCCACAGGCTGAAGTTTGCCTCAGGTCTTCTTGGGAGGCAGGCTTTCCTGTCTTAAACTCATGGAACTTTCTCACACTAGCAAAGAGTGAATTAGAAGGACTGCTCCTGGGAAGGTCCTACACACATGCAAAGTTCCAAGAGATCGGTCAGGTGTTCTGTCCTAGAACAGTGACAGCACCTGGGGTAACCGTGGTTCTCTTGGAAAATAAGAGGAGAGGAAAGGTGCATCCATTCGGAAGCCCGTGCCGGGAGGGAGGTTCCCCTGTGAATTCATTAGTCTCACGAGGCAGGACAGGCAGCGAGGCCCCCTTGGCTGGGCCCTCCACCCTCCGCCACACGCCTATGAAAGCGGTAGATAAGGATTTTTCTAGGCAACCTCCTCACCCCTCCAGTGGGAATGCCTTTGACTCAGAGCTCTGCCGCCGGTTATCTCCACACACAGAAAATGCCACAAACGGGTTAATTCACAACTTCTTTCTCATTTTTCCCTAAATTTCAGGCTTTTTCCTCCTCGGCCTGTTCTCATTTCTTAAAACGGTATTTTTTTTTGTCCCAAAGGGGATCTGCCTGAATGTACTTATGCTTTCTGTTCATTATTCCATTTTTTTTTGTCTCTGCTCCAAAATTAAATTTTTGATGATGATGTAAGGACATCTTACCCTGTTTTACTCTGACTGTTTAAATGTAAGAGGAAAAATGACAGAACAGCCTCCTACAATTGTTAGGAATTTCTGCATCTCGTACTGTTTAGGACAGTCGCACAGAGGGAGCTTGGACTGGGCGTCCTCAGACAGCAGGACCGCAGGCCTGACTGGTCCCTTGCCTCTGAGGCTAAGAACCGGGAGAGCCTTGTCTTGTAGAAGTCCGGTTTAGATGCAAGAAAGGCTTGCGAGTGTGTGTGGGTGTGCATGCCTGTATGAGAGTGCGACTGTGTGTATGTGAAACAGTATGTGTATGTGTGTGTACGTGTATATGTGCAGGAGTGTGTGTATCTGAGTGTGTGCATAAGTATGTGTGTATGTGTTGTGAGTGTGTGTCTGAGAATGTGAGACTATGGGTGTGGGTATCTGTGTGTGATGTGTTTGTGTCTGTGTAGTGAGTGGCTGTGTGTGTGAGAGCTTCTATCTGTGCATAGGTGTGTATGTATAGTGTGTGTATGAGTGTCTCTGTGTGTGTATGTGAGTATGTGTGTACATGTGACTGTGTCTGTGTGAGAGTCTGTGGTCTGTACTTGTCTATAAGTGTGTGTGGTGGGGGTCTGTGTGTGTGAGTGTGTGCATGTGACCATCTGTGTGTGAGGGCCTATCTCCGTGTAAAGGTGTGTGTGAGGTTGTGTCTTTGTGTGAATCTGCGAGTGTGTGTGTGAGAGCATGTGTTTGTATGTGTGAGAGTATGAGTGTGTATGTCTGTGTATAATATGTGTCTGTGCATATGAGAGTGTGTCTTTGTGTGTCTGTGTATAAGTAAGTGTATGTGTCTGTGTGTGTGAAGGCATGGATCTGTGTGTCTGGGACTGTGTGTGTGTGTGGTCTGTGAGTGTGTGAGTGTGTGTGAGCATGTGTCAGAGTGTGGGGGTGTGTTTGTGAGTGTGTGAGTCTGTGTCTGTGTGTGTGCCTGCGTGTGCACTGGGCCCAGCCACCAAATGCAATTCCCTACTCTTGCTTCCCTTTCTATCACTTCTCCATAATTCTCCGCATTTCAGTTGGGCTGGTGTCTGGCAGCAGCTTCCTCTTTCCCCGCATTCCTGTATTTCACTCCGGGCCCTGGTTCCTCTTCTAGGCTGTTACAATTCGGGCAGGAGGATGTGGACACCCAGTTACAATATGACACACGCCGCCATGTCACAATCGTGCTCTGGGCCCTGCCTCCTGGCAGCATCTGGATGGGGCAGCGGCAGGAGGAGAGTCGGTGGTGTGGAGCGGGGCCGGAATGCAGAAGTTGGGGTCTCTGGAAACCCAAGGGCTGGCAAGAGCTGGGATGGTTTTCCTTAGAAGCCTGGAGTTTCCCATCTGCGGCCTAATTCCAGAAGGGCCCGAGCCCCACAGGGCTGCAGGGAGCCACAGGGGGTTGCGGGGGGGGGGGGCGGGGGGGGGCGGGGGGGTGCAGGGGGCACAGGGGCCGGCTGTCTGTTCCGGCCCTAGTCCAGGCCCATAAGTCTGCTCTCCCCCAGATCACCCTGCTGGCCCCCAGCTTCCCCGTTTCTGTCTGTTGAGGGTGGGGTATGGGGATAGTGTCCTCCACATCTTCTCGGCCATCCCCATTCCGACACCTGACCCCCGTTCCCACCACAGGACCCTCTGAGCAGGGGCCTCGGATGTCATTCCAGCTTCCAGAGGCCTCGTCCCCCACAGCAGCCGCAGGGTCCGAGCGGTGGGGACGGCCACCCACCACACATACCACCTTGTCTGCATTGATCGTCCCAGAGATCCTCCCTCCCTGCCCCACTGCTCACTGCGAATGCTGCCCTTTGAGGAAGCCGGGCCCCGTGGCACCCAGCCCACCACACTGTCCCCGAGAATGAGGACTTCCTCTCACCCCGGGCTTTCCGGAGGCAGGGCTGGGTTTCATGTGCGGTGCCTGGAGCGTAAGCCACTCCTAGAAGGCTATGTGGCGTGACTCGATCAAGGGGCCTCATTTCACTAACTCACAGACAGCTAGAATGGGGAGGCTGGCAAAGGTTGGCTTTGCCCGACCAAGACAACCAGAGGAATTCCGGGCCTCCCACCTGTGGCAAAATTCTCTTCCTGTCACCTCTGTGTTGTTCGTCTTTCCAACTGGACGGGCGTATGGGGCAGGCCTGGATGGACAAAAATGAACAAAGGGGTGAAGAGTACAGGTTCAAGTCCCTGTTTCATGCCGTCCCAGCAGGTGACCTGGGGCAGCCGGCTGACTTCTCGAGCCCTCTTTGCCTCCTTTGTCAGCAGGGGTCAGAGCGGCCTCACAGGGCTCCTTCAAGAATGGGGCGCTGGTGTATGGAAAGCATTTCCCGTGGTGGCCGGCGCCCGGTAGCCACTCACTGGCCACGTGCGGCCAGCTGCTGCTGGGGCCAGGCGGCCTCGACGCTGACCTTTCTTGTTTGTCATCACCTGGATTCTGGATGGAAGGAGGCGCGGCCTGCCCTGGTCCTTCTCCCGTGCTTCCCAGGAAACAGCGTTGAATCATAAAGCGACAGAGACTGGGGAAAAAGAAGAAAAGAACCTCCCTCATTTCAAAGAAATGGTGCCGAAGAGAAGGACAGGACTTTCTGAGCTTCTCGAGTCCTGAGAAGCCACTGACATCTACCAGGAAAAAAAGCATGATATTTGAAGGTTCTTCCCGAAAGATGTGCCTTCTTGACGGAGGTGCTGGGAAGCGGAGGATGTTGAGTCATGAGTGAGTCCCAGTCAGAGGCTGTGGGGCCCGCGGCAGAGGCTCTGGTCCAGCAGGTGGGCGGCTCTGCTCGGGGGCCTTCCTGCCCGTCCACCAGATGTGTGGGGACAGGACAGCCATTGGGTTCCCGTGTCACCTGGGAGGGGATGGAGATTTGCTGAGGCTTCGAGGGGCTCTCAAGCCCCAGATCCTCTGGGAGGGGGAAGGAGTTTGGGAGCAGGTCCTTCCCAAAGTCCCTTCCTTCCATCATCCTGTTCGGTGGTCCGAGCCCTAGCCCTGGAACCAGCACTCGTGATAAGATCCCGGAGCTTCCTCGTGAGTGTTGACAAAACACCATATGCTTAGCAGTTGGGAAGCCTAGAGCTAAGTTTGGAAATCACCAGAGCAAGAAGGGGAAGGAGGGACGGGGGTTGGTTAAGGAATCCCTTAGGAGCATTTCGAGGTGAGCAGTTCGGTAATGCTAGTTCCAAAGAGCTTGATGTAGCCGGGTGTCCCCACAGCCTCAGTGTCAGCTGGGGACAGGACAGTCCTGTCATGGGTCACAGTTCCTTGCCAGTTGCGAAAGGGAGGGAGAAGGAGATGTATGACTTTCAGCAGTGGGGGCCGGAGGCTGGCGCCTGGGCTTCTGTCCGGGCCGGCTAACTGGGCTGGGGAGGGAAGGTGCCCCCAGGAATGCGGGGCTCATCTCGTGCTCAGAGCGAGGGGACTCCCGCCTCCCTGTCTCACGTCGTCACGTTGTTGTCTCTGACCGTGAAAGGCCCGTGAGCAGCAGGCTCTCTAGTTTCGAGCCTCTTTTCCTGAGCTGCCCTCGGGAGACACCTGCGCGGGGAGAGTGATCTCTGTGCCGTTTACACGTGGGCGTGCACGTGGGCGTGCGTGCACACACAGGCATGTGCGCACTGGGATGCAGGCCAGATGCACGCACCCCACCCGCACGCCTCAGCCCCAGCCGCCGCTCCCGCCCTCGGCCCTGCCTTCCTCTGCGCAAGAGGAAGGTGTCTTGCACTTCCTGCTCTTTCCTGCCCACACCCTGAACCCCAGCTCACAGCTGAGCCGATGCCTGCCGAGTGTGCTTGTGGGGCAGGAGCAGGAAGAACGGGAGAGGCAGGAGTGAGGGCCTCATGGCCCTGCAGCCTGGGAAGGCAGCCGGAGGCCAGCTGAGCCCCGCTGCGACCTCAGAGGGCCGACGAACTCAGTGAACACTTCCCTCAAGTATCAGTGCCCATCCGAAGCCAGAGCACCTGCTCCTGCCCCTCTGGGCTCAGGGACCCAGGGCCGGCGCCCGAGCTGTTCTTCCTGACCCTGCTGGGCCTTTGCTGAGTCATGTTTTGCTTGGAATTCTGGCAGGGACTCCTCAGAGCTTCTGGAAGGGAGGGACAGCCCGGGAGCCACCCTCCGTGTGTCCTGGGGGAGATTACTTTATCTGTGGCCTCCCCAAAGCAGGGCCTGGGCTCCTGGAATCTTTGGGGCTTGACACGGTGCCAGCCGTGGGGAAGGGAGGGAATGGCCCAGAGCATTTGCCCAGCCTGGACGGGAGCTGTGTCCGCTCCGCCCCTGTCCCCGGAGGCTGGTGACAGAGCTGGTTTTGTCCTTCTCGGCCCTTCCCCATTTTCCAGGAGCACCATCTCCCGGCCCTCCCCATGCGTCGCAGGCCCGCGCGGCCCCCACCCTCGAGAACCGGCAGGTGTAACAACAGGTTGCAATACTTCCTTTCCTCTTCTGAGCTGCATTTTGCCACACTCCCTTGCCCCTGGCAGCAAGGGCTTGGCCTGTTGTTTCAGTATGAATGTGCCTGCGGGAAAACCACATCTGAGGCAGGAGTGCAGCACCCACGGCCGCTGGTGCCTGGCTTCGCGGCGGCCCACGCTGCGGACGCCCGGGATGCTGGCAAGCGGCGGGTCCCACGTCCCCTCCTCTGGGCGTTGGGAGTGAGCCCTGCCCTGTGCACAGGCGGAGCACGGCACTGCCCTTGCAGGGCTGCCGGCAAGGAGGTCCGGCACTCACAGCCACGGGCCACGGACACACCTGGCGGCCACCCCTGCCCGTAGCCACCGTCACTTTGTAGAATGTCCCTCCTCTGCTGTTGGCGCCTGTGTGCCCCAGCATGAATGCCCCTCCCTGGGACAAGATGTGGAATGGAGGGGGACACACACGCTGTCCCTTCTGCCCGGGGCTTCACCCAGGCTCATCCTCCCTCCGCCCCCCGCGCCCCGCCACCCGGTGCATGACGGGCCCTCGCCCTGTCTTGTCCGTTTCTCCAGCCAACGTTTCCTCCTGGCCTGATTCGGCGTCTGCAAATGTCCCTTCTCTCTTTTTAAAGCTTGAATTATGCTCTGTCCCTCTGTTTTCATTATTGATTTTAGTACCGTTCGTTCCCCGTGTTCTCCCTAGCATGACTTCTGTAGATTTACAGGGGTTGGGAGGTGCATTTCCAAAAATCTCGACTTGCTACTTCCGTACGCTTGTGATCTGTCATATAGGCAAATGTTACTTTTACCCCCCGCCCCCCCAAAAAGTAATTTTTCATTAATTAAAAAAAAATGAAAGAGAAGAAGGACATTAAGAGTCAGAAACTATGCCTCACCCTGTTCTTTATTCTGCAGGATGTCTCACCCCAAGTTGTGATGAACTGGGGGGTGGTGACAGGTGGCCACAGAGGACACCAAAGCAGTGACTTTCAAGGATAATCCCATAAAGAGAATCATCACTTTTCAGCCTGCTGCTCTCTCACTTGCACCTTCAGAAGGAAACTCTTCACGTACTGTGCTTCCCTTTCTAAATTCCCTCTCCAAATTTCCCTTTCTATTTTTTTTAAGATTTTTTTTTTAAAGATTTTATTTATTTATTTGACAGACAGAGATCACAAGTAGATAGAGAGGCAGGCAGAGAGAGGGAGAGAGGAGGAAGCAGGCTCCCTGCTGAGCAGAGAGCCCGATGCGGGACTTGATCCCAGGACCCCGAGATCATGACCTGAGCCGAAGGCCCCAGCTTAACCCACTGAGCCATCCAGGCGCCCTAAATTTCCCTTTCTAAATAAAGTTCTGTACCTCAGAACTTTTGCTCTGCCCCTTAGTTCACTGTGAGATGTGACAAGGGGACTAATAAAACAGACAAAAATAGGGTAGGTGCCCAGCTGCTGCCTCGAGAGAGAGAGAGGGTCAGAACCAGGTTTTCATCTGTTCCCGGGGCTCTCGCTGAGCCCTGTGCCCTGTCTGCTCTGGAAGGCAGATCTGATGGCTGGAGTTTGAAGTAAAGCAAAGTTGACTTTAGCCATCTTTGTCAAAGCCCATTTCGAGCAACCAAAATTGTTGCACGACTGTGGCGGGTCACCTGAAACCCCATCAGTGTAATTCCCAAATGGAGGGGAGCGCCAAGCAGGAATATTCAGATCAAAGGGAAGCCTGCATGGACCCAGGGGTCATGGTGCCAACAGCAGTTTCCCCGAGGATGTGTCTTGGCTTGTCACAGCCCGTGATCCCAAAAAGCATTCTCCCTGGGTTCCCCCCCACCGGTTAGAAAATTCAGTTAATGTTAGTGGACTGTAGCTGAGCCCATAGGCCCTGAGGTCTTTGTTGACAGGGTGGGTGTTTATCTGTCTGTGATTTTTCCATTAAGGAAAAAAAAGTTTCAGCACACCAAGGGCCTGAGTCTTCACGTGAACCTGACGAGGATAGACATGACTGTTCTCACGTAGCGGGGCAGGAAACAGGCTCAGACTGGGTGGCCCTGAGCCGCTCAGTCCACACAGCTGATGGGATGTGGAGCCGAATGCCAAACACGCCTCGACCCAAAACTTGCTGTCCCCCGCTCTTCAGAAGCTGCCCCTGTCTTCCAGTAAGGGGACAAGACATAGGCCAGAGGATCCATTCAGACTGGAAGGTGGTCCGTGTGTGCTCAGTGTAGACGGACTGCGGTCAGGTCCCGCCCTGAGTGGAAACCAGCAAGAGCGATTCTCCCCGTTCCTAACTGGCTCCACAAGCACCCCGTTTCTTGGGAGCCTCAGTCTCTGCCAATGGAGGAAATTCAAGTCTTTCTGCTGTGTATTTTGCAACTCCGCATTGATGTGAATGAGCTTCTGAAAACGTTCAGGCCTGACAGGTGTCTTCGGAAAGTAGTAGGAAAGGCTGTTGACGCAGCAGTTCCATCCTGAGCACCTCGCAGGTTCTGGGCCATGCGCGGGAGGAGGGGAAGGGGAAGAGGGAAGCCAGCACACGCAGCCTCTTCCACATCCAGTCCAGAACTGGGCATGTGCTGCAAGCATTCTGGGCTGGAGATGGCCTGAGAGAGAGCCGGCTTTGAGGTGGACATCATGAGGATGGGAGAGGGGCGGAGGGATATCCAGCCCTGCAGAATGTGGACATGGCCAGGGCTGCAGGAGGCGACCATGTTCCTACGGGGGTGGAGGCTTCGTTAGGAAATAATGATCTGCACAGCTGAATGAAAGCACTCGTGAGTTTGCTTTTTCTTCCATTCTTCCGGAAAGCGCATGCACTTACTATCTGAGCCAGATGACCTGCTGAGAAGGTCACCGTCCTTGCAGACCAGTCCTGGAGGGACTCAGACCCAGGTCTTATGGTCTGGGGCTCCCAGTAACAGTGCCGGCCAGTGGGAACTCTGGGAGCAGACATGGACTGAGGAAGGCAGCCTTTGGCATGACCATCTTAGAGCGGGGCAAGACCGATGAAAGGTAGCCTGAAGGCACGGTCCACAGATGTGTCCCCACTAGTGTGCCGGGGGGCGGAGGCGGCCAGGAAGCCCTGGCAGGATGTGGCACGGGCCAAGGCAGCCTCGGCTCGGTGGCGGTGTTGGGGAGCGATGTGACTGGAAAGCAGGAAGCTCAAGAAGGTCTGTTGGATCAGAAGTCGGCTGTGGGAGTCCAGGGTGGAGGGGGGACCCGTAAGGGTTCGAGCTCCGGGAATCCAGATGCAAGTGCCATTGGTGCAGGTGGGATGGAGGAAGGACGGGTTGGTCTACAGAAAGATCTGGAGCACAGGTCTGGGTGATTCGGGTGGTGACAGAGCCCCGGTGAGCTCTCACAGCTGGGAGCCCCGGCATACGTCCGCTGCCTGTTTCTACAAACATTTTGTGCACCCCTCAGTGCAGTGTGTGGCATTCAGCTGGGGCCATGCAGAGTACTGGGCTGAGGGAGACCCCTAACCTGCGCACGAGGGCCCCCGGAGCCTGGAAAGGAGCTGGGGTGAGCAGCTCAGTGTGTCCTGGAAGGAGCAGCTTAGCACTGACTCAGACTAGTTACAAGAGCTGACTCCAGCCCTCCCCGGCTCTGCGACTGGGGGCCAGTCTCTAAACTAAGGCTCCGAGGAGGCTGGAGCAACAGCGCCTCCCTGGAAGGAGCCATCAGGAGACATTTGCTGGTGCAGTCCTGCCCGGGCAATGTGGAGGATGGGTTCAGAGCAAATAGCCACCCCAGGAATGTGTAGGTTTGGGAGAATTCCATGAGAAGCTGGACTTGCAGATTAACTATGCTGGTTAACGCATTCCCTAGCAAGAGTGCAGGCACGGGGTTTGCACTCTGGCAAGGGTCACCAGTCCCGTCCTTGGCCTTTCTTTACTGTCCCCATCAGAGGACCTTGTCGCTGGCCCCTGGGCAGGGTTCTGGTGCCAGTCGTGAAACGCCAAATCTGTAAGCCTTGAAAGATCCTTGCAGACCATCCTCACAGGAGTTAAAAGGACCCTAATGACACCAGACCCAACAGGCTAATGTGATCTGAAGACTGTGCATAAAAAGCAGACCCCAGCATATTTCTAACTTCTAACCACGGATCTCTACATGTCGACGCTCCCCAGAAAACCGTCAGTATCCTTCTCTGACTTGAAAGTGGGGCAGACTTCCTCCTCCTGTTCTGAGAGTCTCTTGTCTGTTTTCATGTTTCCCTAAGGGGACGACAGCGTGAGAGACTCACGTGCACAACCGAATGCAAACAGACAAGTGCGGTTTGTGGGCATGTCATCCTTTTTCCAGAATGTTCTTCAAGGGGGCGGTCTGCATAGAACTCAGAATCTGAGCCACTGAGAGCATTTTCTGTGATGATGTTTGTGGCCATTTGGCCCACAAAAATTCTTACCCAATGAGCTAAATTTGTTCTTGAGAAGAAGAATGCATTTCATGGTGTTCGGGAAACTTAAGATACATTGAATCCTTTTCTATCTGTGCCCTTTCATAAAACCATGGCCTAAAATTTGGGGTGGGATGGACTAAAGGATAGAACACAAACCTGAAAGCGCCTCATGGAAGCATCACTTCCCTGCTCCCACGGGGCGGCGTCCACCCCAGCGAGAGGAGCTGCTTTGCCTCGAGTCTCGGGCTTACAGGCAGGATTGTGCTAAGGGACAGGGCAGGTCTGAACCTGCAAACCTCTCCTCACACGAGCACGAGGAAGGGTTCTGTGGCCCACCCGAGGGCTCACCAGAAGCCCATGAACAGCGTCAGATGGTGCGAGCCCTGGAGCAGCCGGCTCAGGACGAGATGGGGACTCGTGAGACACTGTGGGCTCACCTGGTGTCCCAGGGGACCCTCATGAGCTGGGGCAGGGATAGCCAGGGGCCACACTTTCTAACTCACTGGCGGCTAAGTCCTCTCCTCTTGTGGGGGATTGCATCTCATCTCATCTGTTGGTAAACACATCGTGGTCCCTGTGCGTGAGGGAGCATGCGTGCAGCGTCACTAACACCCTCCTGATGCCTCTTAAGCACCCTGAAAGGGAAAACACGGCTCCTCTGAGGCCCTTCCTGCACGGGGAGGGTGTGTGTTTGGAACACTGACCATCATGTTGAACCTGCCCATGCTAACCACCAGAAGGACAAATTCCAGAACTTCCTGGGAGCCCCAGTCTCCTCCCTGGTAAACTGGTGATCATTCCTGCCTCTGGGACCACGGAGAAGACTGAAGGCAGCTTATGGAAAGTTCTTCACAGATACCTGGCATTTACAGACTCCCCGTGAATGCCTTCCATGAGACGAAAGTAGAAAAGAGGAGGACCAGACAGGAAGGACTGGACAGGGCCAGACAGAACTGGATTGGACAGGACCTGACCAGACAAAACCAGCCAGGACAGGACCAGATAGAACAGGATGGAATAGGACCAGACCGGATAGGATAAGACAGAACCGCAGGGAGTTGGACAGGACAGGACCACAGAACTGGACAGGACAGAAGCAGACTGAACTGGACAGGATAGGACCAGACAGGACAGGACCAGACCAGATCAGATAGGACAGAAATAGAACTGGACAGGACAGGACCAGATAGGTTGGGATGGCACAGGACTGGACAGAACTGGACAGGACGTGACAGGATAGGACAGGACCAGAAGGAACCAGACAGGACAGAAGTAGATGAAACTGGACAGAACAGAATAGGGTGAGTTTCACGTTTTCCTGTTGGGTGTAATTACCATCCATAAGAATGCCCTGTTCTTCTTCCAAACTGAGAATTTGGTTGTGCATGAACATGTGTGGGGCATGACCAAGACTGAAGTCCTACCAGCGCAGCTTTCTTAAGGGAAAGTAGGACAACTCTGTAGCTACAGCCGAGTTTGGTTTTTTAAGCTTTTGTCCATTCTAGGGAATCAAAGATGAAGGACAAAACTCAAAATGTTTGAATTATAGTAGGCATGGAATGGATCCTCTTGAGAACGATGAACACTTAATGTCTAATGAGGTACTGTGAGGGAGTTCTGTATTTCAGGGCTTGGATGACCCAAAGTCCTACATAAGTCTCTCTTCCACCATCGGACAGTCTGTAGATAGCCTATCTTTCAAGTCCCTTTGGTCCTGTACCCATAAGTTACTGGTGACCGTGAACACCTCTCACCACCATCACGGGACGTACAAGCTGTGGCCTGTGGAGCTGAGGGGACACCCAGGAAAAATGACCTTCCCATCCCATCTGAGCAGCATCTCAGGGCATGTGGCGGTATCTGATTAAAACTTTAATCAGAGTCTTAGATTGTGTATTGTAATGCCCCCATTTTTAAAAGGTGAGATTTCGCCTTTTCTCCCATCATGAGAAGGGTGCACCCCCATGCACAGAGAGGCTGGCAATTGGAAAATTGACCTGAAGGGTCAGAGCTCAGTACAAAGCTCACTGTAAAACTGGCATCATTTCACGGGGTGGCTGCAGACACTGAGCACAGTTGCTCCTGGGCAAGCCGCCGTGAACCTGCCTGTTGGATGGGACGCAGGATAGTGACTGTCTCTGTTAGATTCGGACTATCGAGGGACAGCGTCAGTAAGGAAGACTGAGGGTTTGTCGGGAAATAATTAAGGTGGTCACTTCAAGGAAAAGCTTTGCCCAATATCCCAATATTTTAATAAATGTTTCCTGGGACAATAGGGAGGGTCTGTAGTCGGATAAGTCTGTCTCCTACAAGACGCTGTGTGGTCTTTCCTCTGCTAATCCAGCGGGTGACCCACAAGTTTAATCTAGCAGCTTTGCTGGGCTCACAACTCCTGATAGACCTTGGGATGCGGCCGTTGGAGGGAAAACTGCGTGTATGTGTCTGCACACGTCTGCACGCGTGCTCCGTGTGTGCACGTGGGTGGCGTCTGCTAACCCTTCAGACACAGACACACGGTGGGAAGCTCTGACCTATAAAAACAGAACAAGAACTTGAAGATTTGAGGCGCTGATAACATTTATGAAAGCAGCTGATAAGGAATACCCACAGAAATTGATAGCTCTTTTTGAGGTAGGGGAAAACACTAATTTTCCCCCGCCCAATGTGTCGTGTGACATTTCTCATTTTCTATGAACACTTTCTAAGAAAAGTTGAAAAGATGAATGAAGGGCATTTGCTATGCGTTCAGCCCAGGGAGAAACACACAGCTTTTGTGAAAATACGTGCTCTCCCGGACGTGGTGCTCAGGTCTGGGGTCCGTGTGTACCGATTCTGCTGAAAATTTCCTCATGGTTCTAGGATGTGTTCTTGGTTGCAACCCCCAAGATGTGTAGCTTAGCAGGGGTCATAGATAATGTGCAGGAGCTCAGAACTCTAGAGTCACAGCCCCGTTTCTGAGCATCTCCGGATTACCTTTCAGGTGCCTGTACGAAGGCTGAGCATAGCAGATTAGTAGTTAACTAATGGTTTTGAGCAATAATACCTCTTTTATTAAAAAAGAATAACCTTTCTTTTAAATGCTTACTGTGTCTCATGAACATTATCAAAAGCCAGCTTTCTTTTCTCCTTCTTTATTGCAGTTGTATATGGGGCCGATGGCTTTAGGGACTTTCATGCACTAATTCCCAAATCTTTCTCTCGTAAGTATATGCCTTGCTTCTAGAAAACAGAAACATGTATTCGTTTCATACTCAGTTTCCATAGTGCAAATATTGTAAATGCATGATTCTTCATCACCCGCCTTCATATTTGAAAAAATGAGGTAAATAGTGCCCATCCCATTCATTAATCATCTGTCATCTGGGGCATCACTGATACGAGAAGGTGCGTATGTAACATTTCAGACCATTGGAAGATTAGACCGTGGACCATGCCTTCTGGTGGAGTGATAGGGGCAGAAGGAACACTAGAATTGAATTGTTACTCTGCTAATGCTAGTCAACAGTTCTGCCATTAATGTGACGAGTATCTCCTTTCGAGTGAGTATGATGATAAAATGGCCAGACTTCCTGTCGCCATGAAACAGCCCAACGTGTGTGCATGATGACTTCTACAAATCTGTGGGACAGGAGGAAGAGACAGCCTCTCCCTCTGTTGCTCTGAACTATTAATTTCAGAACCGAGAAGAGAAACATCACAGGGCTTTGGTGCCGTTAGTCTGCGGTGCTATGCCTTGCTGCCCAAGCAGACACACTTAGTATTTTGTGTCCTCAGGACAGTCCTGCTCTGAGCTGTTAAACCAAAAGCAGATGTTAATTTCATTTTTAGGTATTGAGAGACGATAAACCGTAGATAGAACAGGGCAGCAACTTTGAGGGGGTATTTTAAGGAATGGAGTATGCTTTTTAAAAATGCTTTAAAAATATTTAAAGTAGCCCAGGTTGGTCCCCTGCCCCCTTAGGAGCAAAGCCTTGGAAGCCTGCATTAGTAAATTCTCTCCTGTTGCAAAGCAACATCAGCAAACAGGGCGTGCTTGTTAATACTGAACTGTTACAGACGTAGATGCAATCCGAAAGGTGTCAGTAATGGTAAAGGTAAGTTCCTGACATCCTGGTCATCAAAACTCTTTGCTATCTAAAGGATTTGGCAACAGCCCAGACTGGAAATGGACTGCTTTCCCAGAATATAAAAGAGTTATCGAGATTTTTCTCTTACTAATCCTCCTTCGATTCAACTTGAACACAATAGCTTGGGGTTTATTTTCAGGAGATACGGATGTATGTATATGTGCTTCTGCGTGTGTATAGAGAGGTGTGTGCACTCCTATGGTGATAGCGGACACGGAGGCGTCAGGACAGAGAAGTCACGTTAATGTTGAGATGATCAGTCACATTGCTGAAATGTCGATATGTCAAATGCACTTAGGAGTAAGAAAATACTTCCTGAGACGGTTTCACTAAATCTGAGGGAGGTTCGGGGACAAGCATGTTGGGAAGTACTCGTGGAAAGATACATGCCGCTTGGAGATTTCGTAAGGCAGATGATGCACGTTTTGATATATGCTTGTCTATATACTTATGCAAATGAATCACAAGGCACTCTTAGCTCTCTCTTCCCCGCCCCACATCACGTCCTCAGACTGTAAACTTCCTCCTCCTCCCCCGCGCAGGTGGCTGAGGACCTGAGGACTTCCCCACCCAGACAGCAACCCAGCTGTCCTGAGCCAACATCGCCACCTGGTGGGCAAGGTGGAGAACGGCTCAGCTTGCCCGGCCTCGCCTCTTTGTTTTCCTTCTTGAAATTAAAACTATAACCCCTTGGACCCTCCACTACCTTTTCTATCCCCGTTTGTGTTCCCAGTTACCTGAGGAAGATGGAAATGTGCTTGTAAATCATTTCGCTGCCAGACTCCTCTTCTCTGTCCTAGACTTCATTTAAAGGCCTAAAGTATCAAGTAAGGATAAAAATGTGCCTAATCGTGCATCTTGACAAGGAAAATACCACTACACTTTACTGGGGTTTGTGGGTAGGTGGTGGTGGTGTTGGCTGTGGAGCCCAACCCGGGTCTTGAACTCGTGACCTTGAGACCATGACATGAGCCAAAACCAAGAGTCAGACACCTAATGGACTGAGCCGCCCAAGCGCTCCAAAACCCCTATATTTTAAATGATAAAATTATAATAAGTGGTTTTCTTAGCTTAAAAATCCTTAAATGTTCTCCTAAATCTCTTTTAGAGGCCGCACACACCCCCCAAAAAACTACATAATTCCTCTTCGTCTCAAATTTTAATTACACTCATTCAAGTTCTGTTGTAAATATTTTTACTCCCTTTGCATTGTGCTTGCTAGTCACAGGTGGCAGGAATATTTCTGTCTCCCATTTTTGTTGTTGTTGTTGTTCATTTCAAATACGGAGTGCCTGAGGCTCACGTGGCCTAAATTCAGACCCCGGGGATGATTTCGGAATGTCTTCTCCGTGGAAAAGCCCAGTCTGCAGACCGAACATTTACCTTACCAGTAAATAGAAAGACACATTCCAGAAGGGCAAGGAAAACAGGGAGGAATCACAACCCATTTGTCAGGTGGGGGCTGGCGGGCTCATTTTGTCTGTGCATTAAAATGTTTTAATCATTCATGAGTCCGTGCAAGCTTGGCAGCAGGCAGAGCCCTCCTGGCCCCGTTGACTCAGGTCCCTGGATTCTGCAGACTGTCTAGTGCTCAACTTGTGTATGAGCTGACGTCCACCCAGCCTTAAGGGTCTGGGGTCTGCCTTCGGTCTGCTGCATTACTAATAACATTGAAGGTCTCTAAGTTATGTCATGGTATTTTAATTTTTCCTAATGTAAGACAGCATCTGAGAAGGAAAGTAGTGGACTCAAGATTTGAAGACATCCACTTTTAATAGAGGCCACATTTATTGAATAATAAAATCGGGCCCCTGTCTATGCGCTCTCGGGGGTCAGCGGAAGAGCCGCAGGGGTAGGCCTGAGCCGTCACGCTCTGGGGTAGAGACGTGCGTGAGTCTCACCTCGTGTTCTGCATTTAATCAGTTCAATCCAGGGCGGTGCTGAGTTCGACATTTTTCTAAGTGGTGGGGGGATAGAGTTGCGAAATATTTATGAGGGTAATCCCCATGCTGAGGGAGAGCCCAGCATTTCCCAGACAGCATCGCGCGCCTGAGCCGTTCCGGCTCGGACACAGTGAGGCGGGTGAGGGGTTTAGGAGTCCAGGAAAAGGAGAGCACGTCAGCACGAACCCCGGTTAGCTCAGAGATGGCATCCGAGGGGAGGATCAAACAACCATAAACACAAACAAGGGGAGACCATCTGTCTCATGGAAGGGACTGGAAGAAGACCAATTCTGAAGGACAGGGGGACTTGTCCTGTTCCATTTGACTCTTCTCCTGGGACCAGAGTAGGAGCCTTGCCTCCTCCTTGGCTGGGCTCCTGGCCAGCAGGCGGACAGTTTAAGTCAATGCCGGTCATCTGTCCTGAACTCTTCACTTACTGAAGCAACTGCCTGTGCCTTTGACTTCCGCGGGTTGTGGAATTCAAACATAACTCAGCGGTCGGATGGGCCTCCCAAGTCCTCCATCACACATGTACACGGACATGCGGGGGGGTGAAACACCCAGGTGCCCCCTCTACTCCATTAGCGAGAGGCTGCCGGCCCGGCCACAGAAGGAGCCACCCCCGGACACCCCTATACCCCCTCTGCTGGGCTAAGGCCACCCAGGCCGCCTGCTCTCCTGTCCAGCCTCAGTCTCCCTGCCCGTGAGTTGTTTGTCTGAGCTGATCCAGCCCCGTGGAAGCCCCCAGTGTGCTCAGCCTCCACTGACTTCCTTCCTTCTGAACCTTTCAGGCTGGGCTCGTCCTTTTAAAGGAGGCACACACAGGGCCGGGCGCCATGGCCAGCCGCTCGGACCCCCCAGTACAGGATCCTAAGACTGCATCTTCTGCTTCTCCTTTTTCCAGCCACATCCCTAACTGAGCCATGACCCCCCAAACCTTGTTCACGCATAGATAAGCAGGGCCGACACCTCCCCCATCCTGAGTTTGTGTTTTTTTTAAGTCGTGTTTTAATATAAGGGGACTGGATGTTTGTGTCTATTAGATCACAATTTTGAGACCGCTGTTCGTGACTTATTATGATAGGTTTGTGTCTGAAACCCTGACAATAATAAGCCTGTTGCCTGTGTTCTCCTCTTAGCAGAGGGGATGCCCCGTTTTCATGGACACCCTCCTCGGAGGGCGTGTTCTGTGTGGCGAGCACCCCTCTGCATTTGTCCACAGAGACAGGAATGCTGGGGATTCTCCCTCTCCCTCTGCCCCTCACCCCACTGTCTCTCAAATAAATAAATCTTTTAAAAAAGAAAAAAAAAGCTAAGCTAAGAACGCTTTCTGCCCATATCGAGAGAGCTGTCCCCGGTGGTTGACTCTGGCGTGCCCATGGGGACGGTGTTGCCCGCTGTGGTCCCGGGTCCCTCCCTGTCATCCTTTTTCCCTCGGCCCCTACAGACCTCCCCTGCCCTAAGATGGCCTGGAATCTGTCCCCAAAGTGCGAGCAAACTCCCAGCCCTCAATCTCTCAGCATCTGCTCCCCAGCTCCGACCTGGAGTCGTGGGTGGAGGCTGCTTCCAGGGGCCCCTGTCGCGCTCCCGCCAGTCATGGTCGCCTGACCTGCCCCCGTGACCTGGGGTTTTACCTGCTCTCTCTCCTTCAGAGACCTGCCACGTCAGCGGCACCCCGAATTCCAACCTGTGAGCTTTGCCTCTTCTGGCACTGAGCAGATTGACCTCAGACTGCACCTGGGCCCTGCAGAGTCGCGGGTCCCTTCTCCTAGGCTCTTATGCCTTTTGAACCTCCTGTTTTCGTTCTGTTAACAGTTCTCGACTATCCCCTGGCATCATAGCAATGAGAAAGTCAGAGTATGATGGGAATCAGGTCTGGTTTGAGGGTTTCTGTCGTGCGTAAGGGGACACCGTGCCATGCCCCTGCCCCCCACAGGCCACTTTCGCCTCCTTTCTTCCTGATACAGCATGTCCCCCCTGCAGGTGGCCTGCTGTGGCTCTTGTCACCCTTAAAGTCACCCCACTGCTTTCCCCCCTCCTGCCCATTACCAGGAAGGGCCCACACCATCACCAGCAGCGCACAGACACACAGCACTCGTCAGGGTCGCAGCCATACCCACCTGCCTTACCCCTGTGGTGGTTTCAGGCAAGGGTCTGTTCTCTCCATGTCCCCACACCTCTGTAGCCGCAGTTGCATGGACCTACACCCGTGTCTCAGCGCCACACACCCACGATCATGGGCCCTGCCTGCCCCTCAATCCCCCGGTCTCGTTTGATAAAAGAAACAAGCCACCAACCGAATGATTACAAATAATCCCAGCTGAAGGCATGCAGAAACCTTCGCAGTGGACGGCCCTGTTTCCAGAGCATTCTAGAGCACAGCCCGGTGCGAAGGAGACCCTGGAGAATGAGCTTGCCCCTGGAGAGGTACGGGGCGCGTACCTAAGAATACAGACTCCAGAGAGCTCCGAGGTCGGAAGGCGGATGGCACCCCCACCGCCTGGCCTGCCTCATGTCCTGTACTCCCTGTGTCAGTGGGACCTGGTCCCTTTCTCTCGCAGCCGGGAGAGCTCAGGCCCCTCTGGGGTGCTCCGGGAGGTCTGATCTTTGGGACCTACTAGAAAAGTACAGGTGGGGACTCCCTCTTTCTGGATGTAACACTGGGATCTGATGAGGGGAGATACTCCGCCCTGGGCTCTGGCCTGTGTGCCAACTCACCGTCCCATTTACTTACTTATTTGTCTCCCAGGAGAGCTAATAGGAAAGTCTTGTCCGTCCAGCTGCTAGGAATGTGGGCACCGGGGCCAGGCTGCCCGCGAAACCTCCCAGGTCTGCCCTTGCTGTGTGACCTTCTGTGGTTCGACCTCTCTGTGCCCGAGCTTCCACCGGGACTCAGGATGACAGCGTGACCCCCCTCAGCAGGTCCCCGTGAGAGCTAAGTGCCTCAGGGCAAGTAAAGTGCCGTGTGTCTGGAATAGACTCCGTGTTTCAGATGTCGCTGGGGTGGCGGCCCCTCCCCACATGGCCCACCTAGTGCCCGTCCTCAGCTGACTCCTCATCGACATTTCACTGCGTCCCACAGCGCCCCTGGCCGGCTACAGCCTCTCCTTCCGGCCTTGACAGGTGTGAAAACCAAAACCGGGGAAGGTGTGACTTGCCCCCGAGATCTCAGTGCTCTGAGCGAGCGGAGCGGACATTCCCAGGCCCATGTCGGCTTCAGAGTCTGGACTCTTGACTTTTATCATCGAAGCGTTGCGTAAAGGAGGGTTACTAACTAGGTTGATTACTTAAAACTGTGGTCTTAGACATGCCCGGGGTGGGGGGAGGCGCTCACAGCAACACAGGGCGCTGAGCCCACCCCAAAGCTTCCAGCTCAGCGCATCTGGGGCTGCCCGGAGAATCTGCTCCTCTGACAAGTTCTCGGTAGATGCTGATGCTGCTGGTCCACGGACCAAGCCTGGAGACCCACAGATTCTAAATGTCGATCAGAGATCTCGTAGTCCCGATTACTGTCTAGGTCACCGTGTCTTGTACTCGGCAAAATTTACCTCCCCGTTCTCCTTAATCTGTAGAGGCCATGTGAGAAGTGCTGGCGCTCAGGTCGTTGTCGTCTCTCCTCCGGTTGTGGGGTGGGACTCATCCGCTCGTCACCAGGCTGTGTTTCAGAAGGTGCACATGAGATGTCTCTGATTTTCCTTACCAACAAAGCTCTGCAAACGGCACCCGTCACTGCCCTCAATGTGACTTTAACAGAATCAGGAATGCAGAGCCAGCAGGAGTCGGTGTGCCCCTTAATGCCAGCCTTGGCCCTCACGCATGGGGCTGGCCCTTGAGACGCTAACGAGATGTGTCACTCCACAGACGCTGCCGTCCACCCTTCAGCAGCTCGAAATCCTGTAGGAAATCGTGGCTCCACTCCGGGGCACAGCTTTGTTATCCTGAGGTGCTAGAAAAGGAGATAGGAGCAGCGTGTACCAAAGAAACAAACCATCGGAATTCCTGCGGAAACCCTTCCAGAGTCCGTGGCCAGAAACGGGACCATGAGCTCTTGCTGAGTTTGTCGCAGTGTATTAACCCATGAAACGGGGAACGGGCGCCTGATGAGAAGGAGAAGCTTTTCAGGCTTGACCATCATTTAGGAGGGATGTGGGCCCCAGGCGGTCGGGACCCACCTGCCCGAGAGCCCAGCTCGGGGCCGCCGTCCTGGTCGACGAGCCGCTGAGAACCTTCTCCGCTTCGATGTGCTGTCTTTTTGCTGCTGTGTTGTTGTGGTTTTTTTTTTTTTTGTTTTTTTTTTTTGCGATGACACTGAGTGGCCCCTGTATTGTGTCTTTCAGCCAGTAATGTTAAAGTAGAGGCTCAGAGTGATGAAGAGAATGCGCGTGCCTGTGAGCTGAATGGGGAAGAATGTGCGGAGGATTTACGAGTGCTTGATGCCGCGGGAGAGAAAATGAATGGCTCCCACGGTGGCCAAGGCAGCAGAGCTTTGTCGGGAGCTGGAGGCATTCGACTTCCTAACGGCAAACTAAAGTGTGATGTCTGTGGGATAATTTGCATCGGTCCCAATGTGCTCATGGTCCACAAGCGAAGCCACACTGGTAAGGCCTGGCGCAATCCCTCCTCTGGTGGCCTGGAAAGGTCCGCGGGTGTAGCAGGAAGGGAGCAGTGCCCTGTCTCTCAGCACTGGTTCCAAGCCATAGCAGGGGTAGCCTTGTTCTTGGGGAGCAGCAGCGAGAGGGACTTTAAACACTCACCTGTTCAAGCCTAGACGTAAAGCCATCGGATGGGGAACATTCACAGCCTCCCCAGTGCTGTCAAGGGTCCGGGATCTCACCTCCCACTAACGAGCGGCAGCTGCGCAGTTAGTAACTTCCCCCTCCCCCACCCCAAAAACAACAAGACGAAACCAAACAAAAAGAGAGGGAGCCACTCATATGCTCTCCTCCAGGTTTCCCCCGGAGAAACCAGGAGTAAAATGTGCCTTTTTGAAATCCAGGCTCCCAGAGCTCAGTTTTCAGAAACGAGAGTGAGCTGTGGAAAAGTCCCGCATGTCCCCAAGTCCAGCTCAGTTTCCCGGCGGTGTCCCTGCCAACAGGTGAGCCTCAGGACAAGATTGCTGATTGCCTCTGAGTGTCCATCTCCCCCGGGGACAGAATCTCCCATCCGAACCACTGTCTGTTGGAGGGTCTGGAAGCCTCAGAGGAGGAAGTTTCTGTGTCCAAACAGGAAGGGACGAGGACAGTGTCGCGTCCCAGGGCTGTGCCCAAGCTCACGGGGGGTGGGGGAGAGGGATAGTTCTACCCCTTCTTGTGCTTGGCCGTGGCAGATGATCGGTCCCATACCTTCCCACCAGGAGTGTGGAGTCACCTTGAATGGCCTCAGTCTTCAAGACATGAATGGGGCCACGTGCTACCTTTAGCTGTAGGCAGGAGATGTCCTCTGCATTGAAGAGAACTTCACTCTTTTTCCCTGAAGGTGTACAAAACGCAATAAAGTCACCACTCTAGTG
The DNA here is from genome assembly GCF_922984935.1 of Meles meles. Taxonomy (NCBI): domain Eukaryota; kingdom Metazoa; phylum Chordata; class Mammalia; order Carnivora; family Mustelidae; genus Meles; species Meles meles. Next base: position 99,065,593 of record NC_060075.1, read on the forward strand.
GCCACTGAAAGTGCAAACAGCAAACAGAGGAACCCCGAGTCTTGGCTGCCTAGGGGCTGCCTTCAGTGGGTCACCATGACACCCAATGCCACCACGGTCAGCAAGGGGACTAAAAAAGGGGGGGGCTGAAATCCTTAGTCTGGGGGCACAGCAGATTTTAAAAGATAATTCAAGGAAGTAGGAAGAAGACTTGAAAATCACAGCCCTTGTGAGTGTCTTCCCCGGGGCCAAATAAATCCATGATTATCAGAAATTAAGCAGGAATTCAGGAAAATCTTTGAGCAGAACAGCTGTCTTGTCAGGACACACAGGCCTTGGTGGAGCTGTGGCTTTCCCATCTGAATTGGGACAGCCTCCAAAATGATGTCTTCCACTTCGAAGACATCTGGAGAATCCTAAAACCCATTTACTTTCGGAAAACGTGCGTCTTCAGTAAAAACATAACTTCTAAAATTAAGCAAACTTTGCTTTTCCTAATGCGTCCCTTTATCTTCCAATTATCCCCTGAAACAGACCCTTCATAGGGAGGCCTAAGTCAAGCTTGTGTGAGAGTAGTCAGGCCCTCCCCTTTTGTAATGACTTGGAAATTAAAGCGAAGGTAAGTTACTTCGTGATAGACACCTAACAGAATACACCGGCACCCGTGTTAATACATTCCTGATGGGGGAAGAGACCTCACAAATGAATGACTTTCCTTGCTAATTCATGTAAAGCCCGACTGTACTGTGAAAATTCGCTTAAATAAATATTTGATAAATGAATCAAATCCTGGCATACTAAATCGCCAAAACATAATGACTGCCTGCCCCGATAAAAAGAATAATTGCATTTAATGAATAAACCTGCCAAGTGCAGATATGCAGAGTAGCCCCGGCTGCGTGCTGCCCACTTCTCCCCACAAACAGCAGCTAAGTGCCAAGCACGGAACGGATTCCTTCCCTGGTACGACAAGTACGTTCCAGAAATAGGAACAGGCAGACCGTCAATGTGACAGTTCCTGGTCTGGCTTTTATTAAAACAAACCAACAAACCCTGAAACAATGAACTCATGGATGGTCTTCATGACGAGTCCCCACTGGCATAAACACGGACGGCGGCAGGCGGATCCAAGCGAGGTTGGAATAAGTAAACGACGCCAGAGAAGTTTCCGTTCCATCTCTCTGGGATCTGAAGCGGAGTATGTTAGAAAAGGCATGCTTTGCTAACCATCCGTCCCCACCCCAAATTCTCTGAGTTTCCAGTGTTTCTAGAGCAGTTTCTTCTCAAGCTCTAAGGCCATATAAATGATGCCAGGGTTTCCCTCCCTGGTACCTGACGGCTCCCAGGGGCAGGCTCCCCTCTTCCCTCTGCCCAGAGCCCCACTGGGGAAGGTGCGCTGGGCTCCACCCGCTGACCTGCATGTGGATTCCACCACTTCCATCCTAAGTTTTGCCGCTTAGTTTTGTTTTGTTTTTTTTAAACTCAAGTGTAATAGCCCTGCCTTCCCCACCAACACCTCGGGGTTGCTGTGAGAATCACAGGGGAGAGTGGTACGAAAGAGCCACACAATGCAGGGAAAACCCCGCCACGCAAATGTGCAGCCGTGTCGTCCTAAGAGATGGGACTGTGAGTGATCACGATCAAGAAACATGTCTGAATTATGGTGACTCTGGACAGTCTCGGGCTTCCCCCTGTTCCCCTCATCACCAGCATCGGAGAGCAATCAGCTCCGAGGTGTGGCTGGCATGGGCCCACGTTCATTCTGCTAGCTCAGGCATATATTCTGTAATCTACCTTCTTCTAATATCCCCCCTTAAGTTTTATGATGGAGACATCCAAGGGGCTCAGACCTTCTTAAAGAGGGTCCCTGGCATAGACCCTGAGAGTAAAAACTTAATGTTGAGTTGATGAGGCTGACAAAGCCTTCAATCCCACCAAGGAAAAGAAATCCATCCTTGGAGAGCTTGCTGTCCCTTAGCTGCAAGAAGCAAGCTAGGGACCAGAGGAGGGAAGCGGTTGATGCTGGAGCCTCAGCTGCAGGGGAGCAGAGGTAACAGGGGCTGTGTTCTGTCACCAGCAGTGGGGCCGTGCCCCCGGTCCTGCTAACACCACCTCCAGAGGGAAACTACCTCAAGCTGAGCCCCGGGTTGTCACTTCGGAGAACGCTGTCTTTGGAAGTCTCCGTGTCCCGTGTTACATATTCATGCCAGCACCGGCAATCAGAAACAAATAGATTTCCAGGAAAGCTTGCCAGCAGGATTAAGACACCAGGCGCAGCAAGATACACAAGAACTGTTGACTCAAATTAGAAGACAGATTTCACTCTCAAAGCAACGGCCGCCCTGCTTTCCTCCACGCCCTGTCTTCCTGGCAGGGGACATGGCTTGACTGCGCAGTCCCTCCTGGATCCACGGCTGCAGCTCCTACACAGACAAGGGCTCCCCAGCAGGGTCCCACCTGGGTTCCCCCCTCTGCCTCCAGTCCTTTGGACCTCAGTGCCTTGTCAGCCTGAGAGGTCTCCTTCACACAACTAGCTTTGGGTCACTCCACACACACCTGTTCCCCACGTATGGCCTCTGCCCTCCCTGTATGCATTTTGGGTGGTGTGAGCTCTCCCGACTGATGGCCTTTCCGGAATGATCAGCCAGAGGTCCACTCGGCCAGGATCTATTGCACCCTGCTGGTCTCACCTGGCCCCTGAGGACCAATGATTTCTCTTTTCCCATGTATCTACTTGGAGTTAAAATATGCACATTCACGCCCGTGTGTGTGATGAAGGCTCGAAAGTGTTTCTAATAGGTTATGATCTCTCCCTAGTGGAGACTCCTGGTCAGGAGCTAGTCAGGATCACCGTCACCTCCCACCTGCCTGACTTTTGCCCAGCCAAGTCCACCTCAGATGCCGACTGGGGAAAATACCCAATACGTGCCGGTGGGTATCGGGATCCCTCCCGATATTCAATATCATTGCTAGTTTCCGTCTTTACCGTAGCAGCTTTGTCCGGCCCACTGAAAAATACAAGCGAAGATAGTCACGACATCCCGGGGCCGATCTCAACTTTTCCACTGAAGCCGGTGTAGGTTTGGATAGACCCAGACAGGCTTCTGCTAGTTGCTTTTCATAAGTGCCTCCTTGTGCGCCAAAACCACATTAAGCAATTGAGAACATTGTTAAATTTACATTTTCACACATTCTTTTTTCCTAAGAAAAACCCATTACCAGGAAGTGTGTGTGTTTAGGGTTGTTTTTTGTTTTGTTTTTGCTTTTTTCATGCTATCTCAACACCAGATATTGTGGGCACAGAGAGCTCTTCTTAAAAAAAAAAGAAAGAAGGAAAAAAAAAAAAGCAGTTGTTTTCAAAAGAGCTTTAGTGTTTACTTAAACCTGATAAGTGTGTTTCTACACAAGAGCTAAGGAAAATGGTCACCGATTTGGAGTCCAAGACCCAGGACTGCCCAGTGGCGTGTTTCTTTATCACAGATGCCTGTGCATCCCTTTGTCGGATCCCGAACCCATGGGGACAGGCGCTGCCACACACAGCCGGGGCTCCCCTTAAAGAATTCCCAATCACAGCGGAATTGCATCTCTTAGACGACTCATACTGAAATTGCACCTGATCTTCTGTGGAGATAGGCCAGTGATAGCTTAGTGATTTTAGGATTCAGGAGAAGGAAAAAGCCAGAAGTCTCCAAGCGCCTCTGGCTCGGATGGCCTGCCGCGGGGGCCCTGGGACTTCTCTTTGGACCATGTGGAGTATCCTTCACAGTTCCTTAACTTCTCATTTTATTCAATCTTCCTCCTTCTCTCTCTCTCTCTCTGAGCCTCACACTCTGTCTGTCTCCTTCCTGATTTGCCTGCGTAGGGACAGACAGGTAATGGAGAAGAAATTGAAAGGCAAAATACAGGAAAAATGTAAATGAAAAGAAGTTATTATAACTGTTATAATGAAGTGCCTTTCATTTAAATATAAGAATGTAACGCTGAAATGAACTTGTGATCCTGAAATGCATTTTTAATGAGTTTCCTTTTTATTTTGCTGCTTCAGTGGCATATTTTAAAGACCCTTTGAAAAAAGCCACATTAAAAACCCCACCAAATGCCACAACACGCAAAATTGGATATTGGTTTATTCCAAAACTGCTGATCAGGAAGAGTGGCTCTTCATCACAAAATGTTGCAGTCACTTTATTTAAATGAGTTTGAATTTGCATTGTGATGTGCCATTCTGATTTAGGGAAAAAAAATTAGATTTTCAGATCAAATTGACCCAACCAGTGAAGCGTTAAGGAGCTGGCAGGTTTAGTCTGAAAGCCTCGTGTTCTATCAAACCTGCAGCCGGTGGAAGTCACCGGGCCCCGTGGGAAACAAGTTCCTCGCCGGGTGCTCCTCGCGTCCCCGCGCCGAGTTCTGCTCTCACCCGTCCCTCTCGCCCTCCCAGGGGAACGGCCTTTCCAGTGCAACCAGTGCGGGGCCTCGTTCACGCAGAAGGGCAACCTGCTTCGACACATCAAGCTGCACTCCGGGGAGAAGCCCTTCAAGTGCCACCTCTGCAACTATGCGTGCCGCCGGCGGGACGCCCTCACGGGCCACCTGAGAACGCACTCCGGTAGGTCCTCCTGGCACAAGTGCCAAGCGTCCAGGCCGGGCTTGCCCGTGTGCGTGCGCGCGTGTGTGTGTGCACATGCGCGGGACACCCCACCCCCACCCCACCCCCAGCCCGGGCTGGGCCTGGTCCCACGCACTCTCCCCCCATTGGGCCCCCATGCCCCCCAGGGACTGTGGCAGCAGTGACTCTGTGCACCAAGTTCGGACTCCCCCACGGGGCGGAGGACGCGGGTGGGAACACACACACACACACACACACACACAGTCCTGCTTTACAGACACTTTCCAGAAAGACCTCCTCTTCCCGGGGTGCTCGGCCAGCGGGGCTCTTCTGCGGGCTTCTGCCAGCTCCTCTTTCACCCAGCGCTCTGCTAAGGCCCAGAAAGTTCCCAGGGATGCTTCTGGATGACACTGGCCAGGCCACACGTGTTTCTGCTTGACGCAGAGGACTCCGCTAGCGGTCACTCTCACTGCCGTAGTTTCTTTTCAAAGCTAAGAGAGAAGGTGAGTAGGGTCTGCGGCCACGTGTCCTGACTGGGGACCAGGCTGTCCCCCCCGGGCAGGCCTCCCTGTCTGGGCCTGACCCTAACTCGTGCCAGAAGCCAGACAGGCTTCAGCAGACAGGCCACTCTGGGACTCTTACCAGAATTTTAGCAAACGCATGTCCAGTAATCCAGAGTCTGGATCGTGATTACCACAGACGTTGGACACTTTCCCCAATTCTCCCAGCCTGTGAGGCGCACATCCACCTTTGGGATCCGTCTTCTGCCTTCTGAGGAATCTTCTGTTCTATCAAGGGGCCCTGTGGTCTAGCAGGACAGAGAACAGAGAGGGGCCCTCCGTCCAACCGGGACACTTAACCCCTGCACTCCCAGAGCTCATCATCTGGACTACCGGCTGGTCGGCGACTTCTCTGGAACAGGGCGCTGCTGGGGAGGACGCTCCCTGCCAACACCCCCAGAGCCTCGCTGTCCCCCAGGGGCAGGGATGCTGTGTCCCTGGGAAAGCCTGCCTAGAATCAGGCTGTCTCCTTCCCAAACGTGATGAGTGTAGTTCGTGGCGAGGTTCTAGTAGCCTCTTCCTGCGCCCCTTCCTTTGTTACTGAGCACTTACGGAGCACCCCGGGGCCTCTCTCTCTGTGGAGAGGCCTGATGGGAAGTAGTGAAGTGCTAGCACGTTGCCCGTGTGTGGACACAGTGTCTGAGGGGCTAGTGGGCGCGCAGGGAGGGGACGGTCAGTCTCCACGGGGGGTGGGGGGGTGGGGGTGTGAGGCTTCAGGAGAGACTTCCAACAGGCGAGGGGCTTGAGTCCATGCCGAAAGGTGAGTTTCTGAGGTTTACCTCAGAGAAGTTCCATGAGAATGTGTAATTCTCTACGAGGCCCCAGAAGGGAGTGTGGTACCCATTTTAGCCCGTGTTGCGGGAACACAGTCTTTCTCCTGGAGCTGGGCCTGTAGGAGCTCACATCGAGGCTAGGGGGGTGGTCGCAGGCGCCCTGGGAGGGCTGGTTCCCGGTCGGGGTCCAGCCACGCCATGTCCTTCCCATGCTGATCTCCTTAGTCGTCACCATGGAGGAGGTCCGTGCCAAGGGCTGGGGCGGGCTTTGCCGCAGGGCACAGATCGAACAGCAGGCTCCCCCAAAGTGGGAGGACGACAGTGAGCATCTCTCAGGGTTTACAGTGTGTCAGTAATGAGGAGCATGCATGTTGCCCCCTAGAAGTGAACTAAATGCAAGGCTTCAGATGTGACCATTATACCAGCAGTGGGCAGAGCCCGACAGGTGATCTAGGACAAAGGAACTTCACGCATATCATCCATGCAGGTCAAGTGGACATCAGCACAGTTGACAACAGGACTGTGTCAGGGTTGGTAGGAAGCACAGCGCCACGGAGGTGGAAAACACAAAGACCCATCCCTAGGTGACACCAGCCACGTCACTGTCATCCCCAGTGACTCTGATCTGCAACAGAAATCTCTCCTGCATATCAGTCCTTGAAACTCGAAGGGATGTCTCTCTCTGCTCTCCTACCCACTGTGAAGTCTGGAACACCTAATATAGTATTTTCGGTTGCTCTGGCTCCATGCCTGCTTATTTCCTTCAAGGCGTGTTGGTGGTGTCCTGCTCTAAGCATTGCCAGTGACTTGAGTAATTTCATACAAGAGTGGTAGACTCGGACAGCTTATCTCTGCTGCGGATGCAGTGCCGGGCGAGCAGCTGACAGTGTACCATAGACCCAGGGCTGCTGGCGATAATGGCATCTAAGAGTGCCGTTGACACACAACTCTGAGAGAAGAGCCAAATGGGCCACTTCCCCATTCTACTAAAGCCATGACCAACCTCATAACTTTCTCTGGCCACTGGTGGTAGCCTGAGGTACCAAAGACCAACACATTAGTGGTGATAATATAGGTGTAAAATGTGTCCCATACTGATAAGAGGAGGACTCAAGTATCTGGCAAGGTAGGGAAGACATTCCTCACTGCTTTCTTTGGGAGTTGAGAGCTGAGCTAGAGACTTTCTTTCCTTCAGAATATTGGGTTCTGCTGCAAGATACACTTCAGTTCAGTTTCTTACCGTGAACATATTTCTTACGTTTCAGAGTTAAAAGTAATCATATATTTAGAAACAGGGATGTTCAGACACTGGGTCATATATACATGAATTTGCTTAAGTGGTAGCTTTTCTAGGAAAGGACATGGAGGGGTTGTCTATATTCTATTAATTTCTAAAGCTAGTACTCCATAAAATGTGCCATTTTAGGCAATGGTGTATATTTCAGTGTTACTTCGCTGATCTTAGTGATACAATTCCTTCCATAAAGACCCACCCCTTTCCTCCTCTGTTAAATGTTTCAGAAGTCAGATTTTTTTTTTTTTTTTTTGTCTTAGTCTTCTTAAACCATTGCTTCTATTCCTCTGGGGAAGAGACTGAAGCAGTATAAGCTTTGGTTAAACCATTTTACCAAACATTCCTATTTGGATGGTATGGATTTTTATACAATGCATTCAAATCTGTGAAATCTAACAACATAAGAAGAAAATCAGAGGAGATTCTGGTCTGAGGATGGAAATTTATATTCCTCATACAAATAAGGATACTTTACCTTTTTTCATCTCTGAAGGTGCTGTGTATTAAAGTCTTTAAGCTTGAGCATGATATGAATTTGCATTAGTCTTCTTTCCCTAAAATACCCCTCAATAATAAAGTTCGGGAAGAACCAAACCCATCGTGTAGAACTGCAATGCTTAATATGGTAGCCACTGGCGTATATGGTACTTAAATTATAAGTTCAATTGACTGAACGTAAACAAAATCAAAACTTCATTCTTTGGTGACTCTAGCCACACTCTGAATGCTCAGTAGTCACGTGGGGCTGGTGACCTCCATATTGAACAGCATAGTTAGTGGCTGTCACATTGGACAGTGCAGACGGTGAACACCTCCATCTTCACAGGAAGTTCTGTTGGACAGGGCTGATCTCAAAACTACGCCATCCGTACGTTTTGGGGGAGATGCAGAGCTTTCTCTAAACTAGAACAAGGAAATACATTTTGGAAATGAATGCTCATTCAATAGTGTATACTTACCCACTGTGGTTTCTTAGAGACCTCAAATTATCCAGTTGAGCATCCCAAAATTTAATCCAATTTGGCTGCATTTGGATCTGGCCCACAGTGGGCTGCTGTCCTCACGTCTCCGTCCCCCCGACCCCACTGCCAGGGCCCGTTTCCTCCAGTTAAAGAAGTGATTGAAGTCCAAGAGAATTGGGTCGCTAGGATGATGGGAAAATCAAGATGAAGCAAGACTCACAGGAGTTCTTGGTTCAATCAAAGAAACCCCAGGGCATTAACATTGTTAAGTTTAGCAAGTTTGACTGAGTCCATAAGGCTTTTAGCTCTCAAGAGTAGAGGGGACCTTTTTTTTTTTTTTTTTGCCTTTTTGATAATAATTGTATTGCATGCATTCCCATTACCCATAAGGCCAACACTTAATTGGGGTCTCGAACTCAATTGTGTTTTCCGCAGTTGGTAAACCTCACAAATGTGGATATTGTGGCCGAAGCTATAAACAGCGCAGCTCTTTAGAGGAACATAAGGAGCGTTGCCACAACTACTTGCAAAGCATGGGTCTTCCAGGCACCCTGTACCCAGGTAAGCTGGCTCTCCCTCCCCAGCTCGCGGTGAAGAGGGGCCCCGGGCACAGAGCTCCCGGTGTGCGTGCCGCCACCACCAGGACAGACGGACTCTTTGGGCCACTGACACGGCGTGGTCTCACCCAGAGCTCACTGTGCTTCCCGACTTTCGAAGCCCCCATCTCACCAGAGAGAGCCTGACTTTGAGCCCCTCCCTCTTGGAAGCTGGGGAAGCATCTAAAATAATAGTGACCCCCGAAACTTTGGGGTTTTTTTCCTTGGATTTGATGATTTTTTTTTAAACTTTGGAGTATCGGTTACTTCTTTGTCCTTAGTAATCAAAATAAGATATGAAGTCTTGTTCAAAAAACTATTTTTTTCATGAGGTTGATGGAATAAAAGCTTTCAGGCTGGGTTTTCAGTCATCGCCTGCCTGGAACTTGTGAGCTCCTTGGAAAACCCTGACAGTCCAGAGGATTGCGGCTGGCAGAGGCTTCGAGGAAAGGCTGCTTTCTTCTTATGAGCCTTGATGCTTGCGGCATCCCATCAGGAGATAGCATTTGACTCTGATCTTAGATAATGTAAAGTGAGGGATAGGAACAGATGGCTGAATTTACAGGAGGCTGCATTTACTCAGAGGGACGGCGGTGGTATAAAAGGCACCCTGTCTAACTTTTTAAGACATAAGAAATTTATGAATAGATTAACTGAAGCTAACCTCTTTCAAAACACCGTTTTCTCGGCTCCGCCAAGGGAAGGATCATCATTGGACTCAGGAGCATAAGTTAAATTAAGAGTTGAAAATTTTGTAAAAACTCCGTAAGCTCCCTGACTTGAGTGAATGGCTCATAAAGGAAACTGACCAGGGAACACACAGATCACTTGTATCATTTTAAATTTTATGTGGCCACTTACTGGATTTTTCTTAGGGTGAAATACACGTAGCACATACACATAGGGTCCTAACCATTTTTGAGTGTATGGTTGAGAGGGACCGAGTAAGCACAAGAACACTCAGATTAAGGACCAGTGAGAGCAGGAGAGACAAACAGTTCTAAGTTCTAAGAATCAAATATATTTGGCACCAGGGCTGTGTGTTACATGGCCAGAGCTCTGTGGTTCCTAGGCTGCCTTCCCCACCCATCAACTGTGGATCTGGGGGCTGACCATTGATCTTTCTGGGTCTTACTCTTCTTGCCTGTAAAATGGGGAGATCCCATTAAATTCTCCGTTAGCCTTCTTCAAAGTCTGAGGTCTGTTTCTAGAATGAAAGGGTATCAAGGGTTACTAGAAGAGAGGAAATTAGGCAGTAAAACAGTAATGATAATGTAATAGTCATCAATTTGTGGCCAAATGCCAAGTGGTATCCAAAGGATGAGAGGATGATGATGATCCTTCAGAATAAAATCTGAACATTCAGACATTGCGTTTTCCTGCCACAAGTAGACTAACGGATCCTGGAAGTAAGTGCCACAGCGCCCCACTTTACCGAGAAGGAGGGACGTCGGAGGAAGGATATAAGCTCGAAAGGTCAAGCGTACGACCAGTAGGATTATTTTTTTTATGGATTTTGTGTATATCCTTCATATAAATCAAGGGGTGCTTTTATGTCTCCCCATTAATGAAAAACACACATTTCCAATGTTGAGAATTTGCATATAAAAGTGGTAATAACCTATTTGAAATATGTTTCCAAAATGGACTGACCCATATTTCAATAAGCCATTTATCTACCCAAGATATTCGCTGCCATTTCTTACTTACCATACCGAGCCCTCTAGCACAGTGATCTAAATTTCCCCTAAAACTGTACACTTGGAATTTCGAAGACAAAATGAGCAAGAGACACAGACCGCGCACATTGGCTTTCTCCGCCATCTTATTACTGAAGGATCATTCTAGGACGTCAGCCCGGGCTGATCCAGGGGAGGGCAGGCTTTGTGTCCCTGAGACCTGAGGTCGAGTTGCATCTCCGAATCCATTTGTGAATGTAACCCTGGGCTCTCAAGTAGGAGTGGTAATTCCTCCCTGGCCAACCTCGCAGAAAGGCTCTGGGCGAAAGAGGAGACAGCAGGGAGGGTAGACACGCATCACGCACTCACATGAACATACAAATGTCAGGCACCGAAGCCTTGACACCTGGCAGATGTCCTCGGTTGGCTGTCTGGGTCGGTGAGCATATTATGTCAGCGACACATGTATTACCCCCTCGCCAGCCAGGATCACTTCTATCTTGAAATGCTAATTTGTTCCCTTCGGTGATCAGATCGCTGGGAATACCACAACGGTTTGTCCTTCTGCTCCTGTGCTTGGGAGATGAAGAAGGCTTCCTGTGTGCGGTGAAGGCACTCGGGGTGTGGAGGGAATCCATAAAAGCACATCAGGGCCAGTCCTACAAGCTGACATCTGGGATTCAGAGGGCAGGCAGTGGGTGGCTGGGGTGTGGACAGGGATGGAGTGGGTGGTCCTTGCTCACTTAGCTGTGCTGTGCCAGGTCTGGCTGAACCTGTGTCTTCTCACGCCCCGTCCCTTCCACGGTGCCCGGGACCAGCCCTCTCAGTGCTCAGAGGGACACCCAGAGAGCCTCTCCCCGCCTCAGTCCTCTTACGTTGGGGCCGTTCTTTGGGATTTGGTAAAAACAAAGCCTGTCTTAGCTAGGATGTGGGAACGTTTAATTTTTCTGACGACAACTTTACCTAATTAAAGGCTTATTGGTCCTCTATTGTAATTCCCTTTATGGAAAAAAAAATGAGTTTCTTTTGAGCGTTTGGAAGATGGTCCATCAGGTGCACAAATCATGTTACTGCTCTCATGAAACACAGGGTAGGCCCCGATCTGTGATCTTTGGACTGTTTTGTCCCTCACTGTGGTGACGCTGAGCGTCTCTACTCGCAGGAGGCCCGGTGGCTGGGTGGGGATGTAAGTGCTGCAGGTGCCCCGGGGTGCAGGGGGGCGCTTAGCGGAGAAGGAGGAACATGTGAGGACGCCTATGAGCTCCATAGGTCACACGTACCTCTCTGGAATTGTGCCACGTGGGTTTGGTGTGTAGCCTTCATCTACATCGGGTGTAGACGATTATGTTTGTCCACTGAATAGCAAACACGCATTTCCAATGTTAAAAAATGTCCTCTACCAGCAATAATAACCAATTTGAAATATATGTTTCCAAAGTGGCCTTCCTAAAGCCATCTGAAGACCGGAAACACTTAGAGATCATCTTGGCAGGCAATGCCTGGGACGTAATGAGCTACCTCACCATGCTGGAAGCAAATGTGGGAGGGACGAGGGGGAGGACCAGACAGGGCAGGCTCGTGTCTTCCCGAATCCAGGCCTGGTTTTCACGTAAAATGTGTCTGTCAGTCGTAGGGGAGTATCGTGAGGGTGCCTGGAAGAACAGAGGAGAGGACTGGCATTTTCTAAAAGGAGGAGTCATGTCTGGTGCCTTGTTCACATGCAGCCAGTTCTGACTTAGAATAGGAGCACACCTGCGCTGAATCAGCGTGTTGTAGCCGAGCAAGGAGGGTGGGGAGGCAAACGGCCCTGGGATCGAGGTGGAGGCTTCAGAAACGGTGCTGGAAAGACTGAGTGGCTCTTGGGCATAGAACTGACACTTTCCGCTCCTCATCCATTAGGATAAATTGCAGGCACGAGAAAGAGTTCTACACCAGACACCCAGCCCAGAGTCTGGGATGCGGACGGACTCTGCAGGACACAGCGTTGTCTCTTCAGTCACGGGAAGAAGGATGGCGTAGGGAAATAAAGACAGGCTGGACATGCTCCCCATGGCAGCACTTACCGCGGCATCTAGGTGTTCTGCAGTTAGAGAGCACTGACCTTCTGAGTTTGCTGCGTGTTCGGGGGTCGGGGGCTCTGGCTTCTCCCTTGTGTTGCCGGGATTCGCTGTAGTACTCCTGCCTCTCACTTTGTGGTGCCAGCCGATGGCGTCGGACGGCGATCATTTCCAGCTCGGACGGGTCTGTGACTCTCAGCAGGCTGATGTCAGGACGGACTGAGGAAGTAGGTTTGGGAGCCCTTGAAAAGTTAAGAGGACTTGTCAGAGGGACACAAGGGCTTCACCACATCCAGCCTCTGGTGACAGGGGTGGTGCTCGTTCCCTTTGGTCGTGGGAGATAATGTGCCGTCCCCAGGTGTCATTAGCAGGTGGCTGTGGGCAGCCTCTGTCTGCCGGGAGAGTTGCCGGGGAGATTAGGAGTAATCCCTGAGAAGGGCCCGGTTCTCGTCGGCACGTGACAAATGTCAGATTCAACGCTGGATGCGACCCAGTCCTCTCACCGTAAGCGTTTCTAAACTGGCCTCTCTCACTGTCTTTGACTTTAGTCATTAAAGAAGAAGCTAATCACAGTGAGAACGCAGAAGATCTCTGCAAGATAGGATCAGAGAGATCCCTCGTGCTGGACAGACTAGCAAGTAACGTCGCCAAACGTAAGAGCTCTATGCCTCAGAAATTTGTTGGTAAGAGTCAAACGTTTGCTGTCTCTTAAAAAACAACGGTGTGGGTGTTTTAGACTCAGCTGGTCCTCAGTTGAGAGTAGCAGAGAGAAAAAGAACCCCTTTAAAAAAAAATCAGTAGGCTTTACATTTCTTAAGTATTTCGGATTTTTTTCTAATAGACTTCTTACGCAGAAGAAGTCTTCTCCGGCCAGTTTTTCCTCGGTATGGTCTACAGCATCCCGGGCACCCAGGAGATCTGCCTGTGGATGCACTTCCGGGGGTGGCCGGGTCAGTGCCCTTGGGGCCAAGAATGTTGGCCTGGCATGCCGGGGGCTCCCCGCACAGCACTCACCTGCTGCCTGAGCAGCCCCACTGAGCCACAGAGGCTCAGAAGTTCATAATACCCCCTGCGTGGGCTACCTTGGATAGCAGAGCAACTGGCCAATGAGAAGGCCCAGGGAGGAGGGGGCACAGGCACGATGGCTGTGCTCACCGTGGGATCTCTGCCCATGCCAGATGTTTTGAGGGACAAAGGGAGGAACAAGGTGGCCCTTTCCTCCAGGAGCTCGCTGTCCAGTGTAGACAGTAGACAGAGGCACCAGCAGCCCTCATCAGGCCACGCACTGTAAATGCAGAAGGTGTGGGGTTAGCTCGGTGTAAGAGTGGAAATGACCTCGGCGTGGGGCCCCACTGAGGGTGTCAGCACGCAGCCACGTGTTAATGCTGTCACCTGGGTGACATTACTTGACCTCTCTAAGCCTTGATTCCATTCTTCATGTACCTCACGTGGCTTTGTGAACATGAGTTAATAGCAAGGCTGTGAGAACATTCAGAAACCCTCAGTGTAAAGGGCAGCTGTTGTCAGTAGGATAATGTGAAAAGAGAATGCTAGAGGAAAGGTCAAGCGCATGAAAAAGGACCATGGGGGAGGGTCATTATCGGGAAAGCGGACCTTGGGGGAGGGTCATGGTCAGGAGAGAGGACCATGCGGGAAGGTCATGGTCAGGAAAGAGGACCATGGAGGGGTGTGGGTCATGGTCAAGAAAGAGGACCATGGGGGAAGGTCATGGTCAGGAAAGAGGACCGTGGGGGTTGGCTGTCATGGTCAGGAGAGAGAACCGTGACGGAGGGTGATTGTCAGGAAAGAGGACCCTGGAGGAGGGTCACATGCAGGAAGGAGGACTATGGGGGAGGGTCATTTCAGGAAAGACGATGATTAGTTAAATTTCATGAAGCTGATAGTGACCTTGATAGGGAACTAGGATTTTAGCACATTATTAATAGGGGAAGACAGGGACAGGATTCTAAACAGACATGAAAGTACAGGGACGTGGTGACACCAGTTGTATTGGCTGGAGCGAGGGTGGGTCATGTGGGACCTGACTGAGGAGGAGGGTGTGTCCAAGATAATTCATATGTCTTCAGGGAAGCAAGAAAATTAAGTCCCAGTAAGCTCTGGCCACAGAATCAGTGTCCTTTGAATGCTGAGGTGGGAAATGTCTCCTTAACTCAGGTGGCAGGAAAAAGCATTGGTATACTTTTAATGGGAACCACATCTTAGAAAACAAGACCACACGTGCCATAAGGTGACTGGAAAAGGGGAGTCAGTGGTGGCAGGGAAGGAGGAGGAAAGAGAGCAGAGGAGTTTGGTGACAGGCGTTGGGGGTCAGGGCAGGGACGGAGGGGTGGAAGCCGTGAGTCACTGCAGTTCTAGTAGAGGAGGGTGCCATTTACAGAAATGATAAAGCCACTTTCTGGTAAAAGACAGAGTTCTGGTTTTGATCTGCTCATCTTCAAGGGATTTCTGAGGTTGAGGCCACATGGGAGCATGGGAAACGTGTGTTGGGAGAGGATGGGTCTATAATGGGGTTAATGCGGCGTGGGGGTCCAGAGGACAGGTGGGACAGCAGGAAGCAGGGAGGACAGAGGAGAGACCACGTTCTTGGGGCTCCAGCCTCCCTTTTGCACTGAAGCCCCCGTTTGGATCAGATTTTAGAGGCTTGTTACAGGTTGGGGGTGGGAGAGTTGGGGAAGAGAAGGATCCAGTTTAAAAAATTTCTGCAAGCCACTGACTGGAGACACCATGTGGGGCGTCACCCACATAAATATGCAGGCTGAGACTGTGGGAATGAGGGAGACCTTGCATTTTCTGAGCAGAGAAGAAGCAAGGTCCTGAGCACAGAACAGGCTGTTGTGCTGGGATGTCAAGTCGCCCTGGTCTGGGTGAGAACTCGGCAAGAACTCACAGGTGCTGAGCAGTGGGCAGGGCGCAGTGCACAGTGGGCGGGGCGCAGTGGTCAGTGGGCAGCAGGTGAGGCAGAGGGCCCGGTAACCAGGAGAGGAGATGGAGCAAAGACCCAATGCATCCGAGGGTTGTTAGTGGTCACTGACTTTGAGAAGCTGGGCATGATTTCTCTCTCATGTTGGGAAATTGGACAAGTCCTGCTGAGGATTTTATCAATGAATCTTTGCAACTCATATTAGCTTTTGGAGGCTTCCAGCCAAATGAGACTACCTGTGAACTTCTCCTGTAGCCACCTGAGAGGAGGCCGCAAGTTAGGTATTATCTTCAGACTCAGATGCTTCTGTGTTAAAACAAACAACAACAACAACAACAAAACAAAAATTCTAATCAAACCAAGCCAAGGTTAGCAAGAAATCCTCGGGGGAGAGGGGAACCCAGGAGAGGTGTGATGGGAACAGTGGGACAAAGAGAGTAGCATGGAGATTGGAACAAAGGGCTCAGGAATGGCTGCATATTCTGTGAAGTGTTTCCCCAAGAATTTGGTGATTGATAAGTTATTTATAAAATAATACCTCTTTCTACACCCAAATGCCTAGCTTGTCCTCACTTCATTGTGATGGGATTTCAGTCAACCACTTCTGACTTGTCACAGCTTCTCCATCACTAAAATAAAAAGAAAAGAAAAGAAGGGAGGGTGGGAGGGGGAGAGAGAGTGAGAAAGAAAGGAGGGAAGAAAGGAAGGAAGGAGGGAAGGAAGGATGGAAGGGAAGGAAGGAGGGAGGGAAAGAAAAGAAAAGAAGGATCTCTTAGGGTCCTTCTTAACTTCTAGATACTGATTTTATCCTTTAAATAAATTTAGAAAGTGTGTAGGAATGTACCTGTTTTCATACATGATCATACACACGGGCCAGGGGTGGTGCTCTTGAAAGGCTCCAAGTCTGCATTCAAGAGACCTGAGTTCAGGTCCAGCTCCAGCTATGACTGGCTGGTGACCCTGAGCATGTCACTGGACTCAGTGTCCCCATCTGTGAAATGGGTGTGATGCCTCCTGCCTTGCATCCTTCCTAGTGTTATTCTGAAGATCAAAAGGGACAATGGGTGTAGCACTGCTCTCAGCTCAAGAAAGCACTTAAAAAATGTAAGGTGACATTATTTTCCTGTGGTACATTGCTCAGAATGGTCTATAATTTTGTTTAATCGATACGTGATCTATGATTAAAATTTTTACCTTGTGCGTGGATGTAAATATAAGTAGGTATTGATTCTGCTGGCAACATTCCTCACCAATTGTGTCATCAAAAATCTCATCCTCTGAGATCATCGGATCAATGAAGCCCATCACAAAGGGGACAATAATGTTACATAACAATGCTACTCATTGTTCTTAGTCCGCTGGGTGATTACTGGGAGAAAGTGTTGTTTCTGGTTGTTATTAGAGAGGAGGGGAGGGGCAGAGGGAGAGGGGGAGAGAGAATCTCAAGCAGATTCCATGATGAACACAGAGCCCAACGTGGGGCTCGACCTCACGACCCTAAGACCATGACCTGCACTGAAATTAAGAGTTGGGTGCTTAACTGACCGAGCCACCCAAGCACCCTGAGAAAACTTTTTAAATACAGAAGAGGAAATAGGGGAGAATAACAATGATCAATATTCCTGCTATCCATTATAATTATCTTGGTATAGTTTCTTTCTTTCTTTTTTTTTTCTGAGATGAAAAACACAACCCTGTTGCATTATTAAAATGACACATGGTGAATATAGGAATTTTAATAGAAAGATGAATGTTTTTAGAATCACCCCCAAACCCTGACATCCAGAAATTGCCAGTATTAAGAGTAACTGAGCATTATTATAAATATCTTTCTATCCATATATATGTATGTGAGGGGCTAGATGATGAACAGGTGGATTGATAGATAGGTGTGAAGTAAATGTAAAGATTCTATTGTATTACAGATGCTCTTTCAAAATGAAAGTATCACTTCTGTAGCTGTCTTGAATTTAAGAAGTAAACAAAAAACAAATAAAACTGGAGGCATGGCTGATCTTCAAATAAATATTTTCTCACAAAAGATATTATTTTAAAGGATTTTTTCAAGATTAGAAAAACAACCAGAGGGTTATGAAGGGGTGGCAGGGGGGTGGGGGGGGTGGGAGGTTGAGGAACCAGGTGGTGGGTAATAGGGAGGGCACGTACTGCATGGAGCACTGGGTGTGATGCCAAAACAATGAACACTGTTATGCTGTAAATAAACAAATAAAAATTAAAAAAAAAACCCAAAAAAAAAAGATTAGAAAGATATACTACTTTATTTAAAATGTGAAGACCGGGGCGCCTGGGTGGCTCAGTGGGTTAAAGCCTCTGTCTTTGGCTCAGGTCATGATCCCAGGGTCCTGGGATCGAGCCCCACATGGGGCTTTCTGCTCTGCAGGGAGCCTGCTTTCTCCTCTCTCTCTGCCTGCCTCTCTGCCTAGTTGTGATTTCTCTCTGTCAAATAAACAAAATATTAAAAAAAAAAAAAGACAGGAACAATAATGAAACTTACTTTAGAGGGTTACAAAAAAAAAATGTGAAGACCTTCAAATCAGTGTTTTAATCCATTTGTTTCATTTAAGCAGTATGTACTGACCTGTAGCTTTGGGAAATAAGGACATAATTTTATTCCCCTGTGTTCAGTTACATTATTTTTACATGGTCCTGCTTCCTATTATTCACATTCTGTTCCATAATCCTAATTCTCCTGGAAGTCTAGCTACTTAGTGTTAATTCTATATTTAAATAGATTCAAGGCTTAGACTCAGTCCTTTTACTGCCATTTCTATTTATTTTGATTAATCTCATAACTGATTGGATTTAACATGAAAGGGTTTATAAGGAGGCCCGGGTGGCTCAGTCAGTTAAGCATTGACCTTTGGCCCAGGTCATGATCTCAGGGTCCTGGGATCGAGCCCCATGTTGGACTCTGCACTCAGTGGGGAGTCTTCTCCTCCCTCCAGCACTCCCCCTGCTTGTGCGCTCTCATTCACTCTGACAAATAAATTTTAAAAATCTTAAAAAATAAAAAAGAAAATGAAGGTGCTATAGGTGTTCTATTTCCACGGTTGTTTTGTGTTCAAGGTTGTCTACCTGCTGCCGTTCTATCTTGACAAGAGTGTGTGGTACCATGACGGCATTGCTTTTTGAATGTGGCTGTGCAGATCTCTAAGGCCAATCTGTTATTTTTTTCTGAAAGGTGATTTCCATTTTCTTTCTGAATGCTTGAAGAGTTCTTTCTTTAACCTTAGAGTTAAATAGCCTCACTAGAATGTGTTTTGGTATTTTGTATTCTGAATAAAAATTTCCTGCCATTTTAATCTGGAGAATCCCTTTTTCTCTCTCTATTTCTGAGAAATTCTTTTCCTTATAGAGAATTTTTTGTTCCATCTGTTGTAATCTCTGTCAGGGATACCAGTTGTCCTGTGTTGGATAATTTGTCTTCCATATCTGTTAGCATTTCCTTAAGGTTGTTTTTATTGTTTTGTTTTTTCACATTCATTCACACTTATTATCTTGTGTTTTTCCTCTATGTCAATCATTCCACTTTTAGTAACTTCTGTTCTGTTACTCACTGTTTTTAAATCTATGGATTCATTCTTAATAAAACTTTTGGGGACCTCATTATGTTTCCCGAGATCTGACATCTCCTTTTTTCATCTCATTCTGTTGTTTTAGCATGCCCTCTTTCAGTACTTGTTTTTATGGGGTCCATGTCACAAAGTAATTATGAGATACCTCTCTTCCTTGCGTTAAGCTTTTTTCCTAGGATGGGCTTATTGGTCTATTTTACTTCCTTTCCTTCCTTGTATTGCTAGAAAATATTTT
Source organism: Meles meles (assembly GCF_922984935.1). NCBI lineage: Eukaryota > Metazoa > Chordata > Mammalia > Carnivora > Mustelidae > Meles > Meles meles. Next base: position 99,084,871 of record NC_060075.1, read on the forward strand.
CACTGTAACCATGGCATTTCTTTTCATCTTGCTATTCTGCTTGGGCTGATATAACCTGATTGACATTTCGACACTCTTCCCACTGTATGTGAGGCTTTTTTTTTTCTTTTCCTGTGAGAGCTATCGAATTTTCTAAATCCTAAAAGAATGCCAAGGATGGGGTGGAAGGGGGAGTTCAGGTGAGGCAAAGTGCAATCTTTGTTAAAAGACTTTCTCTCTGCTCTCTCTCTCCCTCATTCTGAGATTTGGTTAAATGTCCTGAACTGGTTTTCATTGCACTTGGCTAGAGAGTGGTTCCCAGCCCCACAAGGGGACATGAGAAGCTTCGGGCCATTTCTCCTCATAGAGGACATATCTCCTATCAAGAGAGCCAATTTCATTGCTCACCTGTCCTGTCCCACCTGGTTCTTGCTAGCAAGAGGTTTTTCACTGTTTTTTTGGTCAGAAGTGGAAGAAGATGTTTATTTGAATTGATTCTCTGCAAATATGAAGAGATTAGGGAGAATGCTGAGGATTTTGTTGACTCATAGTTAAGGTTTTTGGAAGTCAGACTTGCAGCCACATTTTACCATATGTCTCAGGACAGAATTGCCTTTCCTTGGTCCTTGATTTTTTTTTAAACTATTTCATTAGAACACATTCTCTTATTTATTTGATTGCCAAAGTGAACTGTGTGGGTTTTTATTTTTCTCACTTTGTGGAGTATTGGGGAAGAGAAATTCGGTGGGTTTCAATATGCCACAGTAATCTGCAATATATGGATTTTTTTCTCCATTTGTTGTTGAGACCAACAACAAAGTTTTAAAAACAATGGATTTTAATGGTTACTTGGGAAACCAGGGAATCAAGACTTTGAGGAGAAGCAGGATGACTAGGTGGGAAACCACCATTTTGGTGGGGCTATAAACACTTTGATACGTACCTAAATCAACCTCAAAGTCTGTGCCTCATCTTGTCCTTACCAGGGTCCCTACAAACTGTCTGTTCTGGGGTTAGAGCGACAAGATACCACCTCAACACCAGCACGAGGAGAACTCTGTGGTGTTAGTAATGCTATCGAATTACTTCTTTGAACTCTTAATGGAGAGAAACACCACCCCTGCCATCCACCTCGTGGAGAGATTCCATCCATTCTGTTCCATTTCTGCAGCGGTGTGACTGGCCAGCAGCAAGTTTTCCTCTCTGTAATCTGAGGATCACACTGTTCCACTATCAGGGCATGTGCCCCTCCTGACCACCAGTAGATTAGAATGAATGCAGGCTGAGCCGTTTCATGATAAATCTCCTCTGCAAGCAAGAAATGAGACCAAAAGATACTTTGTAGCATGGTGGGGCCAAACCCTGGACAATTATCAGTGGTCAGAAACATTTTTCTAAACGGGTTAGTTTGTAAGTTTTGAACTACCAGAGAGTTTATTCCCCTGCTGCTAAGAGCTAGTGAGAGACCTTGACGTCAGGCGTCCGTGTGGGCAGCGTGGGGACCCTCCAGTGCCACACCCTCACCAGAGGTCATCACCTGAAGTCTTGGGAGAGTCTCTAAGTTCACTTACTTTTGCATCTCTCAACGTGTTCTTCTGCCTGTTACCCCGAGGGGCACTTCCCTCAGATCCTTCAGGAGCTCCCCATTTTCCCCTGGACAGAAGCTTCCTCTCAGTCTAGTCCCATCATCTGACTGTATGCCATTTCCACCTGGCCCTGCACCCAGGCTCTGGCCCCACCATCTTTACTCTGTCCCTCCGAAGCTCCAGGCTCCTTCTGCCCTTGCTTTCCCCTTGCTCCTTTCAGTGTGGGACACAAGCCCTACTCACCTGGCTGACTCTTCCTAGGTCAGAAGCCAGTGTGACACAAGCCTTCTGTTTTCTTCATCGAACTTCACACCCTGGGGCATGCTGTTTGTGCAGCTCTGTCTTAATATCTGAGTCCCCTGTTAGCTGTGTGCCGCTAGGGATGGGGACACTTTTTACTAGCTCACCTGTCTGTCTCTCCTCTCTGGTCCAGGAGATACTCAGTGCTCAATGAAGATGTGTCAGAGGAAGAAAAGAAACAGAGTAAGGGGTAAAATGTAAACAATTCATGAGTGCCTCAGGGGCTTTGTTGTTTCATAAACCAGTCCTGAAAGGAAAGCAAACCAGTAGTCCTGAGTAAAGTGCAAACAGGGAATTTGCTAATTAAGCCCTGGTTTCATACTGAACCTATAACCAATATTCCAAGAAAGTGAATCTTTTTTTTTAAGATTTTATTTATTTTTTTGACAGAGAGAAAGACAGTGAGAGAAGGAACACAAGCAGGGGGAGTGGGAGAGGGAGAAGCAGGCTTCCCAGTGAGTAGGACCTGGGATCATGATCTGAGCCGAAGGTAGATGCTTAATGACTGAGCCACCCAGGCACCCCAAGAAGGTGCATCTTGATGAAAATATTTACTCAGCAGCCAGAGCTGGTCTCAGGGCTCACCATTCCCAGGCAGCAAGCTTGCCCACAGCTGCAAACCCTGCTGCCAGACCAGAAGTTTCTTGAGGTGAAGCTCACATGCTAAGAGTCCTCGGCAGTGGTCCCTCGAGCACTGTTCATGCCTGGTAGTTTCTGGAAAGATCAGATGAATGGCACCTTCTACCCTGAGCTTCCTTGGTTTGCCCCCAGCCTCCCCACACGTACCTCTGTGGCACGTGGCTCTGGTGCTGCCAGTGATGGAAAGATCAGGGGAGCGGGAAGTGGGGAGGGTGTGGGCAGTGGACCCTGAGCATCTTTTTACTCTCAGAGCCCAAACTCAGCTTTCAGTAAACTTTAATGTCAATCATATCTTTTGACTAAATTTTATTCTGAGTATTAAAGTTCTGAATTTAAAATTCTTTTTTTTAAGATTTTATTTATTTATTTGACAGAGAGAGATCACAAGTAGGCAGAGAGGCAGGTAGAGAGAGAGGACGAAGCAGGCTCCCCACTGAGCAGAGAGCCCGACGCAGGGCTCCATCCCAGGACCCTGAGATCATGACCTGAGCCGAAGGCAGAGGCTTAACCCAGGCGCCCCTGAATTTAAAATTCTATCATGTAATACTATTTTTTTTTATCTATCTATCTATCTATTTATTTATTTGGGACGGGGAGATTCCAAGCAGGGATGGGGTGGGCAGAGGAAAAGAGAGAGAGAATCCCAAGCAGGCTCCACATCCACTGCAGAGCCCAACGTGGGACTCCGTCCCACAATCCTGGGCTTGTGACCTGAGCAGAAATCAAGAGTCAGACGCTTAACGAACTCATCACCCAGGTGCCCCCATCTAGTACTGTTTTAAATAACTACATCACATTCTATCATGAATAATTATACACTAATGTACTTTGATTAAATTTACGAGATTCACTAGTTACAGCAAATCACTTGGGACACTCTATTGAAAATACATCACTTAAATATTAATCTTAAATGTAGTAACGTCCGGTTATACCCTCCAGAGGAAGAGACGCGGGGAGTGGGTGAGCATTTGGTTGGAAGGTGTGCTGTTTATAATGACCCACGTTCACTCTGGTTCAGAGAGTCAGTTGTCCGGTCAGTTCTGTTTAAGTGTAGACCCCGGGCAGGTCCCTCTGCTGGGTGACCACAGGCAGGGATATCGCCACCTTCTCCATCTGGGAGGTGATTGTGTGGCTTGTCCTCTGCGGGAGGACTGGGACGCCCTGAGGTAGGGTGTCCCCCGCCCATCCCCCACCCGTGTCGATTTCAGCTTTCGCTGTCATGTACAGAGCTAATCTGGCCTCACTGACTGTCACCTGCCTCCCACAGGGGACAAGTGCCTGTCGGACATGCCCTATGACAGCAGCGCCAGCTACGAGAAAGAGAATGAGATGATGCAGACCCACGTGATGGACCAAGCCATCAACAACGCCATCAGCTACCTGGGGGCGGAGTCCCTGCGCCCGCTGGTGCAGACGCCCCCTGGCAGCTCGGAGGTGGTGCCGGTCATGAACCCCATGTACCAGCTCCACAAGCCCCACGCGGAGGGCCCCCCGCGGTCCAACCACTCGGCCCAGGACAGCGCCGTGGAGAACCTGCTGCTGCTCTCCAAGGCCAAGTCGGTGTCCTCCGAGCGGGAGGCATCCCCGAGCAACAGCTGCCAAGACTCGACAGACACGGAGAGCAATAACGAGGAGCAGCGAGGCCTCATCTACCTGACCAACCACATCAACCCGCACGCCCGCAACGGCCTGTCCATCAAGGAGGAGCACCCGGCCTACGACGTGCTGCGGGCGGCCTCCGAGAGCTCCCAGGACGCCTTCCGCGTGATCGGCACGAGTGGGGAGCCCATGAAGGTGTACAAGTGCGAACCCTGCCGGGTGCTCTTCCTGGACCACGTCATGTACACCATCCACATGGGCTGCCACGGCTTCCGCGACCCTTTCGAGTGCAACATGTGCGGCTACCACAGCCAGGACCGGTACGAGTTCTCGTCCCACATCACGCGGGGCGAGCACCGCTTCCACATGAGCTAAGCCCCGCCGAGAGAGGCACGCGGGGCGCAGGCCCTCCCCTCCTGCCAGCAGCCCGGACTGGACCGGAACCTTGTGCTTTGATTTCTAGGTGGTTTTTCGTTTCGTTTAGTATTTTTTTTTTAAAGTCGGTTGGTTGGCTGGGGTTTGATTTCCTTTGGAAGCGAGATTTTTATTGTTGGAGACAAGGTTACATATGGACCCACCCACCCCCGGCCCCCAAACTGCTATGTTACTAGATGTGCTCATAGACTATTAGCCGAAACCCCCCTCCCTGCTTCCTAGAATTCCCCTCCTCCAAAGAGTTGCTCATTTTTAGAGAATGTTTGGTAAAAATAGGTCAGGGCCTGGGAAGGAATGAGCTGTGTTGAGCATCCCCTGCACCCCATGTGGCTGCCGAGGCCCCAGATGCAGTGAGCACAGCCCTTGGTCCTCAGCCTGTCAGGTGCTCCCCCGCTACCCCGACACAGCAGGGCCAAGAAACCCAAGCTGAGCGTCTGACCGTGTGTGCATCTAGGTCTAGAAGCCTGCAGTTTGTAAAAGATGTGATTGTAAGTCACAGCCTGAACAGAAAGTACATTGTTGGAGCAATGCTGGACTCCCCAGGCAAAGGGCACTAGGAGGGGTCGGAGGACCTGGTGGTCTCCGTCTCAGTTTCCAAACTGCTGTAGCATTGCTCAGCCTTCTCCGGCTTTCCGGCAGGTGGAAGGAACCCCAACTCCACACTCCCGGAGGTACATCTGGAGATCTCCGCCCTCTGCCTTCTCACATCTGTGCCTCTCATACCCAGAGTCCGACACCGCAGTTTCAACATCCATCCTGAAGTGCTGACCTTAATTCCTTTGAACCTCTCAAGTGGTAACATTCCTCAGAAACCAAGGCTTTATTCCAAATTCCACACTCCTTCCTTCCCTGGCTGATTCCACCAACAGCCAGAAGTCTGTTTCTCCTCCAAGGCCCAACCTAGACCCCATTTCAACAATGTCACTGGTTTGTTTGTTGGTATATTTCTTTCCCTGCCCTCACGCTATATTATTCTTGTCCTAAAATCCATAAAAGAAGCATGCAATATGATCAGTCACTTTCAGAGCAAGGAACTGTGACAAGCAAAGCCCAGGAGATGTGGCTAACATGCTGAACCTACTTGTTAGAAACTAAACTTTGCAACAGTCTGAAACTCCCCTGTAAGGACAGAGCAGCCCCTATGTGCCCACCCATAAATAGGACCATCTTTTATCACCCAGGGCTTGAAAGGTGCAGAGCGACCAGGAAACCAACGAACGAGGTCTGACGGGAAAGAGGCAGGTTGTTCTGGAATTAGAACCTTCCTGACCCATGTTGCCAGGAGCCCCGCTGAGGTGTTTGGCGATTCCAGTCCCCACTGGAAGGGGTAGCCCTCAAGGTTAATCCTATCATTAAAGATAATTACCCCAACCACCTAGGCAAGTAAGAGCATACAATTTCCGATGTTCACATGTCTTTGCCAAAACTGAACCAAGGTGAATGTGAAAAAAAAAAAAAAAGAATTGTCTATAAGCACCCCTGCATGTAATCTAAATCTGGGTTTCTTAGTCACAGTGCCCTTGACATTTGGGGATGGATCATTGTTTGGGATGGGGGAACCCCCTGTGCCTTGCACAATATTTAGCATCAATCCAGGTCACTACCCAACAGATACCAGTAGCAATCAAAATCTCCCCAGATGTTGACGAATGTCCCATGGGCAAGCAAGTCATCCCGAGTTGAGAACCCCTGCTCCACTTAAACCAGTCGAGGGTCTGGGAACCCTTCCCAAGAGCAAGGGTACTAGAAGAATTGTCCCCGCTGGGGGTCTAGCTCCTGACCTGTGTTCCTTAGTACTCACTGCGAATCCTATAAATGAAATAGTCCCTCTCATTCCTCAGAAACAAATCTCATGTGCGTTGGAGTTCTCTTGAAAGGACGGAGCCCACACATGTCATTCTTGAGGTGCGGGTGTCTTTGCTTATGAAACGGTGTGGTGTTTTGAAACGGGAAACAGAGTCACAGGGATTGAGACTCGGGCGCTTGGATGTGCTGAGTCAGGTAGAGACAGACAGGGCTGCTGACGGCTGTGATTCCACGCTCTGTCACAGAGAAAGCTATATTTCATCCATGCGAACATGGTCGAGGTGAGAGACTTCAGAGATTTCCGGTTTCCTGGCAGTTGAACTGCCCTGTTCTGTTCCATCCGTCCCACACAGCCAGTTGGTGGAAAGGAGTTAGTTTTCCCACCATGTGGCTTCAGACAAAGCTTAACCCAGAACTGTAAATAGTGGCCACAGATGTTCTTTCCTAAAATGCTCCCCATCCCCTCCCCCCACCACTGCCTTTTCCAGCCAATGTAACCATCTATTTACACACTTTTTCTTGTGGTTTTATATTGTAACACCATTTTTCTTTGAGATTATTGTGTTTAAGGTAAGGTCCCATAGAATGGCAACAAGTAATTAAATTATGTTACAAGGGTGGTCCTATTCTGTACGAAAGCTGTTGACGTTTTCTCTTCTAGCTGGTTAAAGTAGGGTTTTGCATGACTTCACCTCTTTATGTCCTGTGGTCTGTTCTGTTGTTGGATGGTGTGAGTGTGTGTCTTGGGAACCGCTGTGTCCTGAAGGTTGCCTAGGCTTTATACACCATCTTTAAAATAAACACTGGAGACAGGAGGGTCACTAGTTGTGGGTCGATGTGTCGATTACAGTAAGAAATCACTGCCCTTCCCCTCCCGTCCCCATCACTGAGCTTCCCTCAACAGAAAGCCTGGACACCTTCTCCTCACCCAGGTCCCTTCTGTGACATGGACCTCAGCGCATAGGCTGTCCTATTGGAAGGATCACTAAAAAGATTTGGGGTGTCATTGCTTTGCCACCAAAGGGCATATCCCAGCACCAGTCAAATTCAGAGACCGGCACGTTCCACTTCCAATCGAGAAGTGTCCACAAAAAGAAATCCTAGAATCTTCATTGAGAAAGGAAGCTACTGTTAATGGAGATGTGAGTTTGGGGTTTTTTTTTGTGGGGGGGGTCTTTTTATTTCTGTGAGTTTCTTTTTCTTGATTTGTTTTGATTACCGTATAGCTCTTATAGTGTGGTATTTTTGCCAAAACAGAAACGGAATCAGATGGACTTGCAGAGACAAATCAGAAAGCAAATGTATTTCTCTTTACCTGCACTTTTTGAGTTTCAGCAATAAGGAAGGGTCAACTGTACTTACAATCCAGTCAGCTTTCATTCAGCTCAGAGTGTGTGTATGTGTGTGTGTGTGTGTGTGTGTGTGTACGTATGTGTGTTTAACTTTAAAATGAACCACAGTCAGATCTATTTAAGATGTACAGGACTCAGAAGAAAGAAGCACATCCACACGTGGGTATGGTCGCCTTCACTGTGAACAGATGTAACCAGGTATTAATATGCAATATTGTTTCAAATACTTTCTAATACACTTTTTTACAATGTTCTCTGTGGGTATCCTCAAGGTCCAATTTGCTTGCATCCCGGTGCGGCTTTAGGTCTTCGTCCGCCATTCTGGAAAATACGCGTACAAGATTGTAAATGAGAAAATGCACTTGTATTTCCCATCCGCCTTCTCTGGTGATGTTAAATTATTTCTGTTTAGCTGTGAACAAAGGGTTGCGTACCCCCTGGAGGAATAGAGGATCCTTTTGTACACATTTTGAAAATGCTTCTTCTGTAGTGATAGAACAAATAAATGCAACAAATACTTTGTTCCTTTTCCGTGAAATCCGGGCTGGGAGTCGCCGTCATCTGCTGCAGACTCCCTGGGTTGGGAGCCACGTGACCGTGCGCCTGGGTGGTGTTCCCAACACAGCAGTGAGGCTGCGCGGCGCGCTGACCACCCTCTCTCCGCAGCTGCGCTTGGCCTGGGGGGCGAAGTCTCAGTCTTTGGTTTCAAAATGTGGATCTGAGGCAGGCGGAGGTGGCGCACAATAATCGGTGCGCCCCACGCTCTTCACAGCCCGCTGCATAATACCACGGGAGGCAGGTCTGCGGCTGTGGGTGCGCGGGAGACAGTGGCTGACCACAGTGGCCACATTTCATGACCCTACAAAGCTGCGCTCTTAGACCAGAGCCAGGCGGTGCCAGAAGGCTCGTCTGCCTTTTGGAGAGAGAACCAGATTGGCTCCACACCTAGTGAACAAGATGGGGTAGGCCAGGTCTGCATGGTGCAACATTTGACTGGAACAAGGTGAAACGTTAGTGAAATAAACAGATCGCGCTCTTCCCCGTCAGCACCGGCCAATCAATTCCCATAGGAGACTTTCAAAACCAGCCCCTGACAAGGCAGCGTCTTTTGAGGAAAGGTTCGGCCTCCTCCAGGAAGCTCACTTCTGGAGCATGTTGCTCAGACTGATGTGATGGGTTGCACTAGAAATCGGTTCGACCATGTTACAGCTGCGCCTTGTTATTTCTCAGTGATCACAGATCCGGAGAATCAAGAGTGTCTGCGCTTACTTACAAATAAACCGAGTGCAGTCAAAGGGAGGAAAGTCACTCAAAAGGATGAGTTTGATGGTGAGAGTGACAAACGTGTCTGTGTGCGTCCGTGCAGCTCACATCCTTACCAAGCTTAGTAAATGAAACTGAAGGAGTCGAGAGGCAAATCATCTCCGGCTCTAATCCCTCCCAGACGTCCCCAGCTCTCAGTTGCACACTGGAGTCTCATCCTGGAGCCCCACATGTGGCCAGTGGGTGAGAGTGAGGTTTCCAATCTCAGTTCCAAGAGCCACTGGGAGGACAATAATCTCCATTTCTTGGTTTTCACCAAGAATCCTAAGGATGATTATCTCAGCTCATCCTTCTGACACTGAACCTTTAGTGTTCCTGTGCTGTCCCTGGTCCCTACACCCTGCAAGTCCATGGTGCATCTACCTGATGGGCCTGAATAATGAGTCCCACTCTAGGAAGGCTGCCCAGAGGGGGTCCACCCTTGTGGGCTGACAGTGAGGTGTGCCCGGCGGGCCCCAGGAGGACAGCGCCGGATTTCAGGTGGGATGCAGCAAGGCAAGAAGAACTGGCGGCAGGAGCAGAGGACCGGAGGCCGAGTAGACGTGATGCGTTCCTGATGCCCTGCCACTGTTCTAGCCACCCCGAGCAGCTGTGAGCACCCCACCCTCTCTGTATTCCACGGGAGCCCCAGGGCTGCTGCTGAGTTTTCCTGCATAATTTTATCATTCTTGCTGGAAACTGCTGCTCTTGTACCCTTTGCTTCTGTTCCCGATGAGGGCCATAAATACACAAGTCCATACACACACACGCATACACACACACACACACACACAAATATATATAAGATTCTATTTATTTAAGAAAGAGAGCAAACGAGCATGAACGGGGGGGAGGGGCATAGGAACAAGAAGACTCCCACTGAGCTGAGTGAGGAGCCTGAGGTGTGGCTCGATCCCAGCACCCTGAGATCATGACCTGAGCCGAAGGAAGGGGCTTAACGCACTGAGTCACCAGGCACCCCAAAGTCGCACTATATTTTAAATGTTAGTGTGAAATTGGGGGAGCTAAAGACCAGGATTGCAGATCCAGAGGCCAAAGATCCCTGATCCCATTGCTAATGAATTAGGCATATTTTTTTTATCAAAATTGAACATCTTGGAGGTTTTGTGACTCCTTGGTGAAAGCACGCATTGTCATCAAAAACACATGGACACTCAAGGAACAGAATCCCTATGGCAGTTTCTAAAAGTCCTGTGCTTTTTTTATATGGCAAAAACAAACAAACAAACAACTCCAAACACAGAGCAAGGCACAAGGGGAAACTCAAGGGACCCAGGGATTGGTACAAGACTGGGGGTTGGGGGGTGAGTTCCTCTGCAGGCCAGGATCTGCTTGATGCCTCGGGGTTTTCTCTGCACCAGAGCCTAGAGCAGCATCAGGCGGCACAGACCCCACCTGCTCAGAGATCCTGCCAAAGCATCACTCTTCCTTGCTCTGCCTGCTTCATGGCAGTCTTACCTGCCTATCGCCAAATGCCCTGACCCTCAAGCCATCTAAGAGGAGAAAGTGCAGTCCCTTGGCTCTGAGGATGACAGTGCTGCCTCACAGCCAGGCTCCTGTCCTCTCACTGGCCTCTCCTGCCCTGAACCCCAATTCCCAATCCTCAGCTGCCTCAAGGCTTCCGTGCCCTCCACCCCGTGCCCTGGTGCCAGTCCTTCCAGAAAACTCCTGTGACCCTGGTTCTCAAATGCAGCTCAGAATCACCTGGGTGGTCGTTAAAAATGCAGTTTCCAGAGCCCTGCTCCTGATCATTCTGGAACTGGAGGTCTGCGTGGAGTCCACCCACAAGGCATGGGACCAGCTCCCCCAGACCAACGAAGCTGATTCCCCATCCTGTTTCTCCCCCAGCATAGTTCACAGCTTAGCCCTCTTCCTCTGCCCAAACTTTTTTTTTTTTTTTTTAACAGAGGAAGAACAATAATGATTCTCTCTTCCCCCTGGAGTCTGAAACAACTCAGAGACAAGAGGATCAGAGAGTGGAAAACCAAAATAAGTCGCTATGTTACCCATACAACCTAGATTAGAGGACACACTTCAGTGCATGGCCACAGCAGTCTTGCTAAACCCTTTGCCCCGAATTAGACCAGTGTGTTCCCCTGGACACAGGCAGCATTTAAGTTCACACACTCCCAGGAAGACTGAGCCCTGGCCCTGTGGGAACGGGGGACAGGAGACTCAGCAGGCAGCACAGACCAGCAGAGCTAAAGTGTGCTCAGTTCTTGCCCCCAGAAGAGGGTGAAGAGGTGACCAAACATTGGACGGCGCGGAGGGGAGATGCAGTGCCCCTGGCGGCACAGAGGGGTGGGAACAAGGGAGTCCAGGAGGACCTAGGCATGTCCTGGCAGGGGTCAAGCTACTAACCTTGGTGGGGAATCCAGATAAGAGGGAAGCAAAGAGGAGAGGGATTGGATTCTTGCCACTAGGATTCGATTTCCATGAATAGAGTGGTTTGGGATTTTTTTTTAAGATTTATTTATTTATTTATTTTGGAGACAGAAGGAGAGAGCATGAGTTAGTTGGGGGAGAGACAGAGGGAAGGAAAAGAGCATCTCAAGCCAACGTCTCACTGAGTGTAGAGCCCACTGTGGGGCTCAGTCCCACCGCCTCAAGATCATGACCTGAGCTGAAATCCAGAGTAGGCCATTAACTGACTGAGCCATCCAGGCGCCCATGGGATTTTTTTTTTTTTTAATGTACCAAGTGCCACATCCTCGGTGTCAATAGGAGGGCCCAGAATAGGCTGGGGGCCTGCTCTGGTCTGAATGGTCGTGTCCCCTCAAGTCCTTGTGCTGAAATTCCAGCCGAGACTTCAGAAGTGGGATTAGGGCCCTCATAAAAGGGGCCCAGAAATATTCCTGTTCCCATGTGAGGACACGGCGTGAAGCTACAACCCAAAAGACCTGATCTCACAGGTGCAGCTTCCAGAACTCTGGGAAGTTGTTTCTGTTGTTTCCAAGCTCCTGGAGTCTGTGACATGTTATTACTGAGGCCCCATGGGTGAAGGCGGAGCTCCATGGACATAGGCCACATAATCATCTATTTAAGGCGATTTAATCCACTGCTCATTGAAGGAATAACAGTCTCCGATCTTAGAGGAGCCGTTAAGACCACAGACGCCATGAAGGGGGAAGTGTGGTTTTGGTCTTATCTAAGTGACCGGATTGTGAGAACAGGTGAGCTGTAGGGAGAGGTCCAAGACCTGAGCGTCACCAGCACGTGGATGGCTGGTGGTAAAGAAAGTGACAGATGTGCCATGTGCCTGAGGAGGGAAAGGGGGAGGCCGGGCAGTGGCTTTGAAGAGCCCACAAAAGGAAAGCCAGCTGTGAAGCACCCTGGATTTTCTCGGTGCAGAAAGAGAGGCCACAACTGGGTCGAAGAAAGCAGTGGAAGTGAGAGGGGACAGAGAAGGAGCTGCTGCCTGAGGGTCCAGGACATCAACAGGGACATTCCTGAAGCACCCCCATGGGGGTCTGGCAGAGGAGAGGCCAGGAACCCTGTACACTACAGGCCTCAGGCCTTGGCTATGACTTGCTGCTTTAAAAATGCCAAGTGCCGGGCAGAATTTCCTAGGGACACAGGTACAGACCTTGTGGTGAAGTCCCCTTGCATGTCCCCTCCCTGCTCAAGAGCCTTTCCAAGTGTCCCTCCTCCCCGGCAGCAGGGCGCTGGCCCGCGGAGCAGATGGGCTGTGGCTACCCGGTGAATCGGCACGACGGGAAGCAGATGCAACCACCAAGGTCCCTGTGCACAACTGGGAACCAGCCAGTTGGGGAGGAAATTTGCATAACAAGGATAATTTGGTACCAAAACTGTCCCTTGAAGTGAACTACATGGATCTCGGTACAGCTAACAAATTTCACTTCTTCTTTCCCATGTTTTGTCAGACCAACTAGATGTGACATTGAGTGTGTGAATTGTCCCAAAATGTTCTGCCTGTCCCTCTGTGGGTCAGCTCCAGGCCTCCCTTCTGCACTGCCCATCCCTGGGCCTCCCATGCAGGGGTCCCTCCCTGCATGTCCCCCAGCACATGCGCCCACACCTACACACAGCAGGGTGGGCCCCAGCTCTCCAGAGTTCTGCTGGCCGCTATGCTGGGGTGGCCTCACCTCCGGGGCATCTCAGCCCACCCGGCACCTGTGGCAGCTTCCTCATCACATCTCCCTCCCGCTTCCTGTGGGCGAGGGCAGGCCAGGCCCCACAGCAAGGAGGGTCTGTGGTTTTGGGGCCCTCATCTGATTCCCCTTTCAGGGCCTCCTCCCTCTGGGCGCTGCCACTCACAAGACTGTCTGTGGGTCCCCCCTGCCCACACCCAGATCCTATCCCTGAAAGCATGAGGATGGCATTTCAAAACCGCGGGGGTGCCGCCCAGTGGGAATTCAGTTGCATGTTTATATCCAGTGAGTTTGGGAGGCCTGCCATCACCACTGCAACCCTGAGAGGTCAGGGAGCCTGGTCGAGGCTTCAAGTCCACTTCCTCCAGAATGTCATCCAGCCGGACCACCACGTGACTCCATGTGGTTCCCTCCAGCTTCACTGCTGCTGAACTAGTTAGTCATTCAACAAGCCTGAGCTCATTGTCCTGAGCTGGTTTATGGAACTCTCTCAAGACCAGGTCTCTGTGCTCCTGGAGTCCTTGGCTAAGACTATGCTGGGGCTCTCATGTTGCTGTGTGTCAAGTGTCCACTTCCTACATCAGATTGCGAGCTTCTGGAGGGCAGACGTGCTGCCGCCATCATCCCCAAACCTGCAATAGCAAACAAAGTCAGGCACTCACAGTTCTAAGAATGCTGTGTGATATGTGGAATGGGCCTTCAGTTCTGCTTCCTGGGCTCCTTGAGGTCTTATCTTGCCCTAGATGGTGACCTGAATCCCCACCTCATGACTCCTCTTTCTTTTCTTTTTTTTTTTAATTTCTTTTCAGCGTAACAGTATTCATTGTTTTTGCACAACACCCAGTGCTCCATGTAACATGTGCCCTCCCTAATACCTGCCACCTTGTTCCCCAACCTCCCACCTCTTTCTGAAGCCCCTTCTCATCTTTCCATTTGCTTCAGGGCCATTGACATTCTCCTTGGAGACAGGCACAAGGCAATGGGACCCAGGGCCCAGACTCCTGGGGTCCCTGAGTCTTTCCGGGAGGGTCCTGTCTTGCATCCTAGCATTTGGGCCCTTGTAAGGGGGTCTTGTCTGGGGGGAGACTGAACGGTCCTGAGTGGAAGCTGCTGTGGACCAAGAGGAGCTGGGAAGCAGGGAAGGCAGGCCTGCCAGGATCCTCTGGAACAAGTGCATCTCAGTCAAACCTTGAGAGACAAAGTCAGAGAAGAGAAGCAGAGTCATGCAAAGTATCCAGTCAAAACCAGAGAAGACAGAAAGAGTGGAGGACAAAAAAGGAAGTGACGGATGGACAGAAGGAAGGAAGGAAGGAAGGAGCCAATAAATGGAAAGAGTAAGAATGTAGTGGACACTAATCCAATTGTATCAATACTTTAAGTGACATTTGTCTAAATGCAACAATTAATGGGGAACCTGGGATGGTGCTGTCGGTTAAGCATCTGACTCTTGATTTTGGCTCACGTCATGATCTCAGGGTCCTGGGATCAAGCCCTGCCGTGGGCTCTGTGTTCATCGGGGAGTCTGCTTGAGATTCTCCCCACGTCTGCCCCTCCCCCCATGTGTGAGTTCTCTTGCTTTCTCCCAAAATAAATAAATAAAATCTTTTTTAAAAAATAAGCAAAGGCACCAATTAAAGCACAGAGATTATCAGAGTGGACCCACACACAAGCCCCAACTATATGTTGCCTGCAAGAATTCCCGTTTAGATATAAAGACATGTAAGCTAAAAAGAAAAATGTGGAGAAAGACACGGTGTTAGCAGGAGTAGCTATATTAAGCTTTCAGACAGAACTGACTTCAGAGCAAGGACAGTTATCAGGGACAAAGAGGGGCCTTACCTTATGATAAAGGGGTCTGTTCTTCAAGAAGGTGTAGCAAGCCTGTATATGTGTGGGCCTTACAGAGCATCATAGTATCAACTGAACTGATAGACATGCAAGGGGGAAGAGACAAACCCATGCTTGCAGTCAGAGATTCTCAGAACCGGACAGATCCAGCAGGCAGAAAATCAACAAGGACACAAGGAGCCTGTGAGACAGAAGGGGTTATTGAAGTGAAGAAAGGCAGTGAAAAAGTTCAAGGCGAAAGGACAGCGTGCATACAGGTACAGAGGCTCGAGTGTGGAAGTGGTGTTTGAGGAAAGCCTGGGTCCAGAGTTTGGCTAGAGTGTCCTGGGATGGCTTTCCAGGTCTGTGGCCTCCAGCTAGCCCCCCATGGGGTGGGGGATAAGCAGGAGGGGGAACCATGTTTGGCTCCAGAAGCATCCTCTCAGCACCAAAGCTGACGAGGGGCCAGAGTGGAGTGGAAAATGAGCCCTGTTGTGATTCCGGAACTGCCAGGCTGCTGGGGAGGAAGGGCAGAGGTGGGTGTGTGCACCAGTTTCAGGTAGTGAAACTAAGGCCAGGGAAGCAAAGTGACTTTTTCAAGGTCACAGAGAGTCACCCTTGAGCATACTTCCTAAAGCCCATTATGCATAATACAAAAAGAAGAATGGAACAGAGTGTTTTGGGGAAAGCCATACACTCCTGCCCCCTCTCAGAGAGTTATGCTGTATGGTAGCATTTGAAAGGCTCCAAGAGGGACATCTATGTGGCACAGTCAGTGAAGTATCAGCCTTCAGCTCAGGTCATGATCCCAGGATCCTGGGACCAAGGTCCTGCATCGGTTTCCCTGCTCATTATGGAGTCTGCTTCTCCTCACTCTGCCTGCTGCTCTCCTTGCTTGTGCTTTTTTTTCTCTCTCTCTCTCTCAAATAAATAAATAAAATCTTAAAAACAAAGGCTCCAAGAAGAATGGAATATAGGTTCTTTAATCCAGATTCCCACAAATGGATTTAATGCACCCAAATCCTCACCACCCCTTTTTTATTGTCAACATTCAAGTTGCTGTAGGAGGATGTGATGAACAGCTCGCAGCCTGTCCCTGCTCTAGGAACAGCCCTCCAGCCATGCCCCAGTACTGAGGTCTGGACCACTGCCCAGCAAGGCTATTCCTGTGAGGCCAGGCCTTGTCCTGGGGGCTCTGTGTGCTTCTCCTACTCTTCCTGTCACCCTGCTTAGTGGTCTTTAGCATCCGGGGTCATGGGTGAAGACCTAGGTGTGGTTCCATGACTTGGTCGATGTCCTCATCCAGAAGTGAAGCCAGGGTGAGAACACAGGCCCCCGCCCCAGAGGGTGTCCCCCCGAAGTCCTCTGTGAAACTGAGGATGCTTGTATGAGTTGTCCCCTGCCTTCTGGAAGTCGGTCTTTCTGTGAGAGTGGAATTGCTTCAGTGACATGTCTTCTGCTGCCAGCAGGGTGTAGCTGGAGCATTTCAGAGGTGAGACTGGGGGTGTCTCATTCTCCTTATGGCAGGAAAAAAAGAGGCACAACACTTGCCTTCTCAGCCTATGGTTCCACTCGACATTGAGGCGTAGGACCTGATGTTGGGCCTGGATGATTCCAAACACGTTCAGGTCCTGTGCGCCTGTGTTGACATTTGAAAAGGAGCAACACACCATTTCAATATTTATTTCCTGGTTCAGGCCTTGGTGAAAAACACCACTAGATCAACCATAAATCACTTGAGGAAAACAAAAGAAAGAGAGAAATGTGCTAAGCTGGTCCCTGATACCAGGCACGGTGCTGTCATGGTCTTTGCAAGCTCCCGTCACACCCACCTTACAGCTCAGACAGGATGTATCATTTCCCCAAGTCACGTGACGTTTGCAGACCCCAGATACCCAGGATAACACAATTTGCAATAGCAAAATAGAAGCAACCCACCAATGTGCAGGTAACACAACTTCTTTTTTTTTTTTTTTAGATTTATTTATTTATTTATTTGACAGATAGAGATCACAAGTAGGGAGAGAGGCAGGCAGAGAGAGAGAGAGGAGAAAGCAGGCTCCCTGCCAAGCAGAGAGCCCGATGTGGGGCTCGATCCCAGGACCCTGGGATCATGACCCGAGCGAAAGGCAGAGGCTTTAACCCACTGAGCCACCCAGGTGCCCCGGTAACACTACTTCTTAATAATGTACCTACTCTGTTAGGTTGCATGTAAGAGAAAAGGAAAGATACCAGTTATGCTGATTAATTATTCTTTGTTTTCCAAGCATTTTCCTATGACTGGCTGCCGTTAGGTATCATTCACATTTCTGTTTTTCAGTACCCAGACTTTTCAGTTCAGACTCCGTCGTATTTTGTATACATCACCACACACAGAGTTTCTTTTCTTGTGGTGAGAACGTTTAAGACCTACCCTCTTGGAAACTCTCAGCTATGTGATACAGTGTTAACTATGGTCGCTGTGCTGCGTATGACCCCCATGTGACTTATTTACTTTATAACTGGAAGTTTGTACCTTGGACCCCCCTCGCCCAATTTTCCTATGCCACGCCCCCACCTCTGCCAACCAGCAATCATGAGGAAGAGCCCTCGAAACGGTTTCACTTGGGTGATGTAAATCTTGCTTACAACACTTTATGTTCGGAGTTTGGGGTGGGAGGCAGACAGACAGAACAGTTTTGGGGAAAAAACACAATAAAGAAACTCAAAAATTCTCATCCATAGGGCGTGCCTGAATTTGAATGATGGGATGAAGACATGTGTTGAGAAAGACTAATGATTCAGAAAGAGAATCAGAAGTAGTAGAAAGCTGAGTGGGAAAAAAATTTACATAGGGGAAAAAAGAAAATTGTAGCCTTCCACTCTGCCCTGCTATCCGAGGGGGAGGAAACCACCATGCCGGAGCCCACAGGCTCCTCCAGCGCCTCCCGTGGGGCTCAATGCCGGGCCTTCCTTACGAAGGAGGACAACCACCATCCCACTGGGTGGCTAAATGCAGCCCTCCCCCAGCAGGCCCACAGACACCATCACTGAATGAATATCCGGTGGGTCGGACACAGAGCGGGGAACACGGCAAGGCAACGTGCATAGCAGGCCTGGGACGGAGATGCCACCACCCCCTATCTTAGAGACCATGTGCAAGAGAGGCCCAGACCTCGCTCACCTGAGGTCCCACAACTGTCACCACAGCACGGTGACTGGGGCTGGGCCTCGTGTACAGAATCACGTGAAGCAAACAGAAGGAGAATAACTGCTCACCCTTAGGATGACGTGGTCACCGGCAGGCACTCTGGTGCATGCATACCGCCATTTAGGCGGGGTTGAGAATGTGAACATAGGGTAGCTGAAAAGACATCTCATTCAGAAGCAAAGAGCATAGCTGATTTCTTGACTGTTTGCGTGGAGGACCAGAACTTCCCTTTCCCTCCCTGTAGCACGGAAATGCTACAGCCTACATCATGGCCTACCTGTGTTGGACCCAAAACAGAGGCTCAACGTAGAACATCGCTGTTCCGTAAAGTAGTTGCTTAGTGGCCCACATGGCTACTTACCTTTAAATTCATTGAAATGTAAAGAACTAGAAAATTCAGTGACTTCTGCCACATTCCACGTGTTCAGGAGGCCACGCATGCCCACAGCTACCATACTGGACGGCGCAGATACTGGAAGCTCTCCACATCGTGGAAAGCTCTTGGGCATAGCTCTGAGGAGCACCCCCCCAGCATCCAGCCCAATGGCCAGAAAAGGTGGTACCTGCCAAACATTAATTCCCTCCCCAAGTAAACCATGCACTCCCAGCTGGCTCCGCATGAAGCCTGCCCTGGGGTACTGGATCCCGAACCCCCCCTTCAATATTCAAATTTTGCAGAAATTTTCATTTCCCTTTTGACGACCAGGGCTTTCACTCTGCCAGCCAGGGACATGACATTTGCCTGAGGACATGTGCTTTGTATAAAGGGGCTCACTGGGGCCTTCAAGGTGTTGGCTAAGTGGGGACTGCTTTTCCCCCACCAGTGCCTTGGAATTCCGGGACCTGCCTGACTTCCTCCCTGTTCCCGATGCCATGTCAGAGCCCTGGCTGACTGCTTCTGTGACCTCCAGTCCCCTTCCCGAAGCCACAAGCTGCAAAACAGAAACTGAGGAGCCATGGCGGGAGGGTGGGATTTCCAGCAAAATAGGGAAGGGCTCGTTATAGGCTGCTGATACATTTCTTGCAGGATCATTCTCCTCCCAGGAGAAAAAGAGGAAAAGAAGGCAAATCACTTTCCTCTTGCTTCTGCTTCTCCTAAATAAACTGCTTGCCTAATTTCCTTTGCACTTAGAGAAATGTTCCTTGTGAAAGTGACTGTTTCCACACATTCACACAGCAGGGCTCTGGGAGGCATTTGCATTTCGGGACCCTCTCCTTGCCTGGTTACATCCTTGTTCCTTGCATCTGGGCTTGAAGACAAGTGCCCACTCAGACCAGCGGCTTCTTCCTTCAGTAGAGTGTGTTGGTCCCTGCTGGACCTCAGGGCCAGGACACAGCTCTGGAAGGTTCTAGCCCATATCAGGCTGCAAAATATAGGGCTGTGTGCACCAGACTGTCACACAATCAAGGCCACGAGAAGGAAGTCAAGACCATTCCTAATCCCAGTCTCTGTGTACTGGGCTGGAGTTGGACCTGCTGGTTAATAACTCAATTTGACCGGCCTCCTCTTCAAATCAGAGCTGAAAAATGCTCACTGTAAGCAGATGGACTCAGTGGGATCATGTCTGGTTGACCCAGGAAAGAACGGCTTACTTAAAAGGGATTCAGCCACTTCCAATTTATATAGAAACAAGCACCAGTGAAGGTTCTGCCGGAAATCTCCTTCTGAAAAATACAGACCAGAGCATGTTGAAAGTCCAATTAATTAAGCATTTTTTAAAATGTTAAGTACAGTACATTAAACAAGACAAGTGAAGAAACCCAAAATTTGAGGTTTTCGCACATTACCTAGGAGAACATTTTCTGACATCTGATTTGGAATTCCTTTAAATGGTATCAGCATTCAAAGGGATGCATCCTGCTGCCTCCGGGCCCTCCTGGAGCCCTGGGGGAAAGGTGGGAGAAGCTCTCCACCTAGTGGTGAACAGATGTGGGCTTGGACAGGATCTGTGTCGCTGACAACCAACTTCCTGGTTCCAGGAGTAGGTGCTGCACCTGCTGGGGGGTAGGGGTGAGCCACTCCTCACCCAGCCCGCCTCCCCGACTGCAGGAGGGAGAAGCTGAGCCCTGGGACAGTAAAAACATACTCTACTCTTTCAACCAGGTAAAGGTGAAAACCATCTTGCAGCCAGGTAAATATCAGAATCATTTGGTTATGGGTTGATTTCAAATGACCCTTTGCATCTCATTCAGCCATGACACCTCCTAAAATCAATCTCTGCATAAACTCTGTTAACACCAAGAACAGGGATCTCCCTCACCCTTGCTGTGGTCCAGAACCCTGCTAACCTTGATGGATGCTCCTAAACTGTGTCTACCTGGGGAGCCACCCTGACCTCTGTTGGACTTTGCGCTGAGCCAGGCAAGGAGCATAAGAAGATCACTGGCAATAAGACTGTAACTCAGATGATGATTGTTCTCACTGCTGGCCCTCCACTCTTTGGCCCCCAGGTTCCTGGAGCCAAGATCTCTGATGTCTTGCAGGGGAGAAAACATTTCTTCCTGCCCTCTGAGGTTCGATGTCTGGGTCTGAGGAATGAAGAGGCAATAGACACATCAACAGGAAAGAAGGTGTGTGATTTTATCTGATGTTAAAAGTTTTGCGTGACATGGAAGAAAGAAAGAAATGCCTAGGCTTGAAGGCTTTTGTGCTCCTCGGACAAAGGAAGACATATCTAGAGAGAAGTGAAAGACAAGGAAAAGAGACTGAACTTGCATGGGAAGTGATTTATAAGACGAAAAATATTATGGGAAGCTTGTGGCAGATGAGGATTCTCTGCTTGGGCCCGGGGAAGACGCCTTCACAGGGAGAATTTAAAACTGGATGGGGGAGCATGGGGGAGGGCAGAGAGCTCGTCCTATAACTACTTTTTCTCAGTAGCTTTGGCTCAAAATCATCCTTACCCCAGAGTGGCATATTAGACGGTGCTGCGCTCTGGTCTTGGGTTCCCTGGTTCTGCCTGCCACTGCTCCAGGGCCCGCTGACCACAGACAGAGAGGACCCTGTTTAGTGTAGGTGAATGAGTGCACACTGGGTTAGCCCCTCTGGGCTCTTGTTCTGGGCTTAGGGTAGCTCAGGCATATTAACTGCTCTCTATAGGCCTCCCTGTATTCCTCTGTGAAGACAGGATGGGAACGGTCCTTGCCTTACAAGGTTGTCATGAAGACAGCATGGGAAAGGCACACTGCCCAGGACACAGGAGACACTCAGAGAGGGTGGGTTCCTTTCCAACAATTCTTCAACCCCTCTTCTGTTTCACACCCTCCAAACTAGGATTCAGGGAGATTACACATTGCCTGAGAATGGATTAGCAGATTTAAAAGTATAACAATAGAAACTATGCAAAATAAAATACAAAGAAAGTCCAAACTCCACCAGGTTCAGGTGAAGTCCTAGAAGAGGGGGACAGGGGAGCCAACATGTTAGACAGTGGGAAATAATTCATCCGCTGTTATATTTGCTGTTATTAAGGTAGTGGAACGACTAGTAGAGTTTCTACACTGACATCGGTGAAGCAAGAAAACACTCCTCAGTCTTCAGCACAGCCTGGCCAGGGGCCTGGCTGGGAGAACTGCCCTGAAGGGAGCTACAGTGCCCTCGGTAGCCACCTCAGGCAGGGCAGGAAGAACTTCTACAGCACAGGGAAGAGCTCTCAGGGGGCAGGAGCAGCTGGATCAGGGACCAGGGGAAAGCATCCTGTGTTTTGAGGTCAGCAGTGTCTGCACCATGGAGACAGGCGGGATGTGAAGAGAGGGGGCCATCTGGAGAGCCCCCTGGAGCCCGTGGCCAGTGAGCTCCAGGAGCACTCATATTGCATATACTGTTCTACTTCATTACTTCCTCTCTCGGCCCCACATTTTACACAAAGTCCGGTCCAACTCCGCAGCTGGTTTCATGTGCCATGGGGTCCTGTGGGAGAGACCTGAGCCCACGTAGTAGATGGGGACTGAGGGCACTACCACTTCCTCAAATTGCCGACCACGTGTCTTCAGGGAAAGAGGCTCCAGGGATCCGGCACAGCTCCCTGCTAACCTGGTCGTGTGGGCTGCCTTCCCTCTGGAGAGAGGCCAGCGTCATTTTTCACTGTATTTAACGGATGATTCCAAAGACTGACGCGAATGAATGCCTCTAGGCATGCGTTACACTAGGCCAAATCCTAGGGAATTTCCAACATTGGACCATCTGCTGGACACTCAGAGGGACATCGCAAGGTGGGAGCAAGCACAGTCTTCTGTTCTCGGAGAACAGGTTGGAAAAGTTAAGATCATCTCATGCTTTGTCTTAATTTTTTTTTTTTTTACCTTATCTTATCTTCGCTACACAGCAGGCTTCTTGTGCAGAGAACCACCCAACCTTGCAGGGCCACGCTTCCCCAGGGCAGCATTTCAGGTCCAACTGGTCTTCAAGAAAGAAAAACACCCCCATGGTGAATGGCCAGGAGTTCAGGTGCCAGAAGGTCGGGATTGCCCAAAGTCCCCCAAGACAAATAAAGGAAGAATTAGACATATCAGTGGTATGGAGTGTTCAAAAAATTTTGCTGAGAGAATTGGTGAGTTATTTGAAAAAATCCATTTAAATACCATTGTCACCTTTAACAACATTGAGAGGAAGGACCCTGCTGCGTTTGCCACACCACGTGATACCTCACTTCACATCTGCGTTAGGGCGCCTTCTCCTTTACCCCTTTCAGATTCTGGCATTCTCTAGACCAGCACGGTCCCATAGAACTTTTTGTGATGATGAAAATGTTCTGCTTCTAACCCCGTCCAGAGTAGAACCCGCAGGCAGGGTGCTGTTCAGCGCCTGACTAGCACAACCAAAGAAGTGAATGTCTTATTTCGTTGCATCTTGTAAGCTGTTTCACCTCATGGGGATGGTGGGTGTATCCTGGAGAAAGAGCCTGCTATTCTCCCCCCAAGCAGAATTCCTACATGGTACTTACCATTCTTGCTCAACCACGTTAACACCGTCTACGTTTTTACCAAAAGTGGGTCTGCGCTTGTTTGACTACAAGCTTCATCTTAAATGAAATAGCCCTACGGATTTTTAAACTTGGGAATCATAGACAATGCTCTTGCCCATTCTGAGAGGTGTGAATCGAGAGAGCAAATCCATAATTTAGTGGAAAGAACTTCACCTGTACTCCCAGGAAGTCACACACCTGGGACGTCCTTGGGTGCACTGAGATGACACTTGTTACGTCTTGACCTGAAATAGTGTCTCCCTTCTTCCCTCTACTCTCCATTTTGCTGCTTCTGCTGCTGTTTTAATGTGGTAGCATTCATTTCCCCAAAGGGCCTGGGTCCTGTGTGAAATGTCATTTTACTCTCCTTCTTGGTCATCTAGTGCTGCATACAACGGATCCCAGACCTAGCAGCCTCACACAGGAAACATGTGTTATCCAACAGTTTCTGGGGGTTAGGAATCCAGGTGCAACTCAGCTGGGTTTTCTGGCTCAAGGTGTCCCACAAGAACACATTCGGTTTGTTGAGCCAGGGTCGTATGTGACGTCTCAGCTGGGGGAGCAGGCACTTCCAAGCTCATTCATGTGACCGCCAAGGTCTTGTTATTCTCAGGAAGTTGGGTGGAAGACACCAGTTCCAGACACCTCCCTCTGTCCTTCCCCTATGGCTTCTCCATAGGGCAGCTCACAACACAGCAGCTGGACATCATCCGAGTAAGCAAGTGAGAGAAAGAGGAAAGGAGAGTAAGCTGGAAGCTGTGATCTTTCCCTTGAACCAGTTGTGGACATGACATCCCATCCCTTCTATATTTGATTCATTAGAAGAAATTCACACTCTAGGAAACCATGAACAAAACAAATCAGGATCCTGGTGTCTGTCCACCAGCATCTGCCCTCTGGCCCCAGTGGTTCTATCCTGACACCTGTAAGAAACATTCACCTCCCATGTGCCTCCTCCCAATCGTGCCGCCACTCACGTCCCGAATCTTATCTTCTACGTCAAGCCCAGGTCCAGAAAAGGCCCTTGGGGACGGTTCATTAAGTGCAGTTCCAGGGCACATCTCTTGATGTGAGGATCAGCGAGGGATCCACCCCCATCACCTCCCACAGAAATGGCAGGATAGACACAGGACTGCAGCTGCGTGCATTCTCATTCAAATCAGGGAGACAGGAGAGGCAGGCAGAGTCGCTGGTCCATAGTGGCTCTGAGATTCCATCAGGCAAATGTTGGGAGTGTCTGAAGTTTCAAGGTTTGAGAATAAGTTCCTCTGACTCTTGGCTTTGCCTTCTGAGTTTGGAGCTCTGCCCTCTCAGTCGTCGTTTCTTTTCCATGAACGGTGATGGCGGGTGAGTCATTTGTTCTTCCTGTTCTTCCCAGAAGGACCTTGGGAGTCTGATACCCACCTTTCAGTTTTATTCTCTTTGTCCCCTTTAGTTTGAGCTGACAGTTTCTGCTAAAATAGTTTTCTCCAGTGGTCTATGGGCCTTCTGTGGGTTTCACGGGTTCGCTCTGCTGGATGAAAGGCATACCCACAGATCATCCATGGCTGCCATAGAGTGGTTGAAGATCCACACCCTGAAACCTCCCAGAGGCCCTCGTGTTCAATCGAGAGGGTCTGTTCGGTGAGACACCAAAGTGTCTTCTCCGTGAGTGAATATTCTCAATTTTCCATCCTCCTGAGGTTTTGCCAAAAGGTTGTGTGGTCAACCCTCTGCTTTGCTCCAAGACACGTTCTCCTGACAATAAATCTCTTCCTTGTAACACCTTTGCTGTCTGGAGAGGCTGCGGATTTCCAAAATCATGAAGTCCTGGTTCTCTCAATCCACTTCCCTTGTGTTTATTCCACTGCGAGCAGCAATAGGACCCCAGAAGGCCCTTCCACACTTGGCTGGGAAATCTCTTGAGCTGCACAGGCAGTCAGTCGCTCACAGGCCTGCTTTCTGTAGAACTTCAGGAGACAATTTTGCTCAGCTTTCTGCCACTGCATAACCTCCCTCTTCTGGTTCATAATAACATACCCTTCACCTCTGTGGGAGTCCCAGTGGCAGGGGCATGAATCCTACAATAGTCTGTTCAAGGTGATTTAGGCATTATTGTAAAATTCCCTCAGCCCCCCATCGTGGTCTTCTTCCAAAGCCATTCCCCCCCTTTTCAGGTGTCTGTGACAGCCACCATGAACTTCCAGGTGCTACACAGTCTGTGTTACTGTTTGCTGCTGCTTAGCAAATTACCACAAACCTAGCAGCTCAAAACAACACAGTGTCTATGGGTCCAGAGTGTAGACACAGGTCTATTGGGTCCTCCAACACAGAACATAAATGTAAGTAGAGGAGATATGCAAAGCATCTCGTCTCTGTCTGGAAAGAAGCTTCTAAATAGAAACCAATGGTAGGGGCACCTGGGTGGCTCAGTGGATTAAGCCTCTGACTTCAGCTCAGGCCATGATCTCAGGATTCTGGGATCGAGTCCCGCATCAGGCTCTCTGCTCGGCGCGGAGCCTGCCTCCCCCCTCTCTCTGCCTACTTGTGATCTCTGTGTGTCAAATAAATAAATAAAATCTTAAAAAGGAAAGAAAGAAAGAAAGAAACCAATGGTTGAAATCACAAAACACAGAATTTAAAGATCTGATGGATTAAAAAGTCCACTTCCAGGCCGGTTGCCGTCCATCACAATCCACCTTCCCTCTGAGACACTTCCAGCCCCAAATCCCATCTCTTCAATCTAGCCCAATACATTGGCGAACAATTTTGCCCCTAGAAATGATTCTAAGAATCCTATTCAAAGGCTGCTTTCGTCCTGTTTGAAAACATTTCCCAACATCATCCAATTACGTCCTCTTCTCTGTTGATTAAGCTCTAGCTTCTCAAACTGCGCACGCGAATCACCAGGAGAGCTTGTTTAAATGCCGTGGCTCAATTCCGTGGTCTAGTGTGGGACCCAGGTGACCCACATTCTCTAACTCAGGTGATGAAGAGGAGACATTTCAGGTTTCTCTGAAGGCATTTCTCCGAAGTCCGTGTAGTTCTCTGCCGTTCTTTTTTTTTTTTTAAGGTTGATTTTGTTTATTTATTTATTTATTTAACAGAGAGAGAGAGAGAGAGAGAGAGAGAGCACAAGCAGAGGGAGAGGGAGATGCAGCCTCCCTGTTGAGCAGGGAGCCCAGTGCAGGACTTGATCCCAGGACCCTGAGATCATGACCAGAGCCAAAGGCATTTCCTTAACCAACTGAGCCACCCAGGCGCCCCTCTCTGCTGTTCTTATAAGAGTTTTCTCAGCACTCAACAACCTTGTCATCCACATCGGGCCAGTGTGAGGGGACTGGCACATCCTCTCAGTGGAATTGTAGGCAACCCTGAAGCGTGTGGACATGTGCGGCATCTACTTATGGTACATTGTTAAATTCTAATGACAGTTCAGTTCGCAGTATAATTTGAGTCATAGAAAAGTGTATTCTGTGTGTCATGGAGGGGATAACCTGAACAGAAGTCTGTCCAGTCATTTCGGATTGTGCAGCTGAGTGTGTAACCTTCCCCCCTGACATTTTGTACTTCTTGACTTTTCTTCAGTGAGCATATATCCCAATAATTAAATTCCTTATATGCATTAAAATATTTTATTTAAAAAATAAAATTTAAATTAAATTAATGAAATTAAATTAAATTTAAAAAATTTAAGATTGTCCTAATGGTTGGAAGTGGGAGAATTCTGATAGGAATTCCAGCTGGGAATTTATCACAGGCGTCCTTAAGGAAAATCAACTCTAGTCTCAAGATGTTTGCAAAGCTAAAATTTCTGAGTTTAAAGACTTTATTTCTGGGGCCCCTGGCTATCTCAGTCCATACAGCATGGGACTCTTGATCTCAGGGCTGTGAATTTCAGTGAATACCTATACATAAGGTATAGAGATTACTTTAAAATAAGATCTATTTAAAACAAAACACTTTATTTCTCCATTTCTCCAAATACTAATCAGGAAGTTTCCTATAATACTTGAAGAAAAAAAAAAGAAAAAAAGAAAAAAAATACTTGAAGAAAAATACAGAGAATACAGGGGAAAAGGAAGGGAGTGTGGAAGGAAGAAAAGAAACAATGTTTTGACATGTCCTTGATAGTTCCAAATATACATTTTTCATTTACTCCTTATCATGATCCTTAATGTGGAAACCATTATCCTCACGAGATAAAACCCAGAGAACATTAAGAGACGGGGAACACAAAGATTCTTAAATTCTGGCAGCTAGAATGTTAATTTCTGGAGTTTTATGTCCAAGAGAGTCAGTTTCATTTATTTCACTTTTTGACCCTGCGCTTGTACCTACTTTTATAGTTATGTCAGAAAGTGTGTCGGTGTATTTTCTCATTCAAAATTCAGTTTATCTGTTTCTTATAGTTTCTCCTATTTCAAGTTGATAGCTAATCTTAGAGCTTGTTTATCTTAAGATGATAACATCATGTATCAAGTTATCAGGAATCTGCTTCCCTAGTATTTTTAAATGTTGTATTTTCTCTAACATATGATAAAGTGTGTACTATGTTTTATATAAATTAGCAATTGAATCTAATAAAGGAAATGCTATATTGAATTTCCTATTTCTTAGAGTATGTGTCAATACTCTGTATCCTTGATCCCTGCACTGGAGTAGAATTTTAGGAGCATCTCAAGTAGCAGAACTTTTACTTCCCCTTCTTAATCTACCTGCTGTGTAGACAGCAAGAAAAGTGAGCCTTGCTCATTACTTAATAATATTGCTCAATAAACCAAGAGTAACTAAGTTCGGGTGTCACAGCCTCTGGGGGCTCTTGGGTTGGGTCCACCACCAACCTCCCTTTGGTCTGGCAGTGATGCCAGCAGAGGGCTCCTGCCCAATCTTACTAACCTATTTTTTTGATGAATGGAAATACTGGTCTTTAGAGTCCAAAGATACCCACTTGATTTACCCCAAAGATACAGATGTAGGGAAAAGAAGAGCCATATGTACCCCAATGTTCATAGAAGCAATGTCCACAGTCACCAAACTGTGGAAAGAGCCGAGATGTCCTTCAACAGATGAATGGATAAAGAAGATATGGTCCAATGGAATATTACTCAGCCATCAGAAAGGATGAATACCCAACTTTTGCATCAACACGGATGGGACTGGAGGAGATTATGCTGAGTGAAATAAGTCAAGTAGAGAGAGTCAATTATCATATGGTTTCACTTGCTCGTGGAGCATGAGGAATAGCATGGAGGACATTAGGAGAATGAAGGGGAAAATGAAGGTGAAGGAATTGGAGGGGCAGATGAACCATGAGAGACTGTGGACTCCTAGAAACAGACTGAGGGTTTTAGAGCAGAGGGGTGGGGGGATGGGTGAACCCAGTGATGGGTATTAAGGAGGGCAGGGATTGCATGGAGCACTGGGTGTTATATGTAAACAATGAATTTTGGAGCACTACATCAAAAAATTATGACATACTGTATGGTGATTAACATAACATTAAAAAGAAAAAGAGAGAAAATTTGTGAACTCCATTCAGTGGGGAGCACCTTGATGGCCTGGATAATGGGTGACACCCAAGAAGTGCATGGTAGGTCGTGCAGTGGAATTGAAAGAGTCAGAAAGAGTCTTTGAAATTAATTATGCAGTGGGAAGAAGTTTCTCCAAACTACTTACGTGGCTTAGGAGAAACAATTTTTTTTCATTTCCATGTATACAATTGCAGATATATACAATTGGATATCATGTGCATTTTCCACTCTAATTTAAACCAGTTGAAAGGAATAAATAATGAAGTACTGACATATTTATTTTGCATCTACT
Organism: Meles meles; assembly: GCF_922984935.1. Lineage (NCBI taxonomy): Eukaryota > Metazoa > Chordata > Mammalia > Carnivora > Mustelidae > Meles > Meles meles. Next base: position 99,113,791 of record NC_060075.1, read on the forward strand.
AAGCTTATCCATTAAAATAGATTTATCTGCACCATTTCCCTTAAATTGCAATCATGCCCTAGTTCCACAGCAATTTTCTGCATTTTGTGAAATGATGTCTCCAGAATCCTATCACACCTTGGGGGTTGTGGTGGTGCACCAGGTCAGAAGCATGCGTGCAGCCACGCCATTTCTTCCAGATGTGAGATCTCAACATTATCTGCGCCCCAAACTCTGATAAATAGAATTTATCCACTTCTGTGGGCACAGGTATAATGTTATTCATACATGTTGCTTGCTCCCAGACTTCTATATAAAATGGGTTTCTGAACATTCAGTTTCTTAAAATGCAGATGAAATCTCCTTTGGCCTCATAGCTACTTTGGAAGCAATTTTGACAGCTTTGCTCAATTTGGATTTGAATGAATGGCTATTTTCTATGGATTCTGATCCAGAGAGGTTTACTTCTAAATTCCATCTTATCTATGTGCAAAACATCGATGCTCTCAAATTATTTTTTAAAGGCTTATTTTCAGTCCATTCAATGTTTTTCAGCCCTGTTTTCCATATGCGATGTGAAACATTTTCTAAGAGTAATTAACAATCAAGGTTCCCGGGTCTTCCCTTGTTTCTCCAGTACTTACAAACAAACCTGATGGCTGCTGGAAAAAAAAATTTTTTAAAGCTTTAGTTATTCGACAAAGCTATGTTTGGTACTTTAACAATATGATTTTTTAAAATTTTATTTATTTATATGACAGAGAGAGATCACAAGCAGGCAGAGAGGCAGGCAGAGAGAGAGGAGGAAGCCGGCTCCCTGCTGAGCAGAGAGCCCAATGTGGGGTTCGATCCCAGGACTCTGAGATCATGACCTGACCCGAAGGCAGAGGCTTTAAGCCACTGAGCCACTCAGGCGCTCCTAACAATATGATTTCACTGAGTTTTTAAAAATATGGAAAGAGTAAAACCATTAGAACAGCTTTGTGTATGTCAAGTCAGACCTGGAGACCCCTCACTCCCCAACTCCCACCCCCCAGAGGGTAAGCCTTTTTTTTTTTTTTTTAAGATTCCATTTATTTATTTGACAGAGAGAGAGATCACAAGTAGGCAGAGAGTCAGGCAGAGAGAGAGAGGGAAGCAGGCTCCCTGCTGAGCAGAGAGCCCCATCTGGGGTCGATCCCAGGACTCTGAGATCATGACCTGAGCCAAAGGCAGAGGCTTAACCCACTGAGCCACCCAGGCGCCCTGAGGATGAGCCCTCTTAATTGCTACCGACTCTCCTAGCCTTTTCTCATTCCTGTACTTACACATTATATGTATGAATTATCGGGCAGTTCACATGTTCAGTGACCAGCGGTGCCTGGAGCTTTCCCCCCCAGTCAGTGTATAAACATACAGCCAACTGAGTCTTTCAGACCCTGGCATACAACCCCACAGGCAGACTGAAAATTCTCCGTGGACGAATATTTAGACTGGCCATCTATCACGGGATGTCTCGACCTCCCCGATCAGGAACGAGTTCCCCTAATAATCTCCCCGAGTGCACTCTGACTGTGTATGCTCTTGGCCTGCTTCTCTGGAGAGCCTTAATACACCAGGATTTCTCAGTATTTCTTCCCCATCCTCAATTCCTGCTGGACGCTCAATGGACTTTTTGTTTTTTTGTGAATTCTCAGCCATTTACTCAGGAAATCATCAGCTCTTATTAATGTGGCTATTGTCTCCTCTCTCCTGTTCCTTTTCTGTAAGATTCCCGTCACACCGATAAAGTTCCTGGAATCTATCCTTCCTACCACTGAACCCGCCCCTTCCTTTTCGTCCTTCTGCTTCATGGTCTGAAATCATCCTGCAAGTCATTCTTCCATATCACTAGTTGGTTTCGACCATTTCCAGTTATATTTCGGTCCCTCCACTGAGATTTTTGTTTTGACAGTTAGGACCCTTTCCTGCTTCCTGAGTCTGAATTTCATAGCCGTGGTGCCTGTTACCCAACAGGATACAGCAGAGGTGGCGGGTCACCTGTGTCACCATGCTGTGGACACTTCTGATACCTGTCTTGCTGGCAGATCCTCCCTTGCTGGCTTTCGGAGAGCAAGAGGCTGCTTGGGAAGGCCTTCCACGACAAGGAGTGGCAGACAGCAGACACTGCGGTCTGAGGTCCTGCCTGCTACCAGCAGCCATGTGAGCCTGGAGGTGGCCCCTTCCCCAGTCGAACCTCAGCTGAGACTCGTCTCCAGCCAACACCCCCGGGGCAGCTGTGGGAGCGCCTGACACAGAAGCCTGGTCATGCCTGGCCCAAAGACACTGGGAGACCATTCACGTGGACTGTTTTATGCCACTGTGTTTATGCCGAGATTGCTGCCCCAGTGTAATAACTCCTACAATCGCTGCTGATTTTTATTTCGTGGTCGCTGCGTCTTCTGGGATCAGGAGTTTTCAGGATTGTGCTCAGTCTCTGGGACGTACAGGTTTCTCTGAGATGAGTTGTTCTTCTCTGGACACCTCCCCGGCTGTTGGGTTTTCTGAGATGATTGGTGAATCTTGCGTGGTTCCGAAGTGAATGAGAAAGTGCCTGGCTGTAAGGAACTCCCTCGTGGGTGTGACAGGAAGGCAGGAAGGTGTCAGGGACAAAAGGGCAGGAAGCATAAATATTCCAGTTAGCAATACTCACCAATTAAAACCAGGGTGGTGGGACAAGGATGGGGTGGACGCACCCTACTCAGTAGTCAGGGAGGGCCTTGGACGTGAGGCAGCTCATGAGAGGAGATGGGGAACAGATCTCAAGACTCAGGGAACAGGAGTAGAAAGGCCCACCATCCCTGCACGTGTGTCCAATGGCAGCCATAGCAAAGCTCTAGCACCACAAACTCAGAGAGAAACACTCACACTTACTGGCTTGCTGTTTGGTGGGTGCCTGTCTGGTGGGCCCTGCTAGGTTTTCTGCCCAAATGCCTTGAGGCCGAAATCAAGGTGTCAGCTTGTCTGGGCTCTCCCGGGGCTCTCTGTGGGAAAACCCAGGTCCAGGCTCATTCAGGTCATTGGCGGAATTCAGTTCCTTGTGGTTCTAAGGCCGGGCTCACTGTGTCTCTGCTGGCTCTTGGACCCTGCCTCTGAGCTTGGTGACCCATGTGGAATCCTTCCCATGCCTGGCATTTCTGACTTCCACGTCCACTACAGCGAACCTCTGCTTCTTCTTTTCTAACCAAGCAGAGAACGTTCTCCACTCTGACGGTCTGATGTTCATATCCTAATCCAGGATAACCTCACCATCTCGGTCCACAGCTATCCTGAAGCTCTCAATTCCCTTCCAGAAGCGCCTAGATTCACGTTTGATCTAAAACTGGAGGACAGGAAGCTTGTGGGGACATCATCAGAATCCTACCCACCACACGTCCTGTACAGGGAAAAAGTTTGCTGCATCTTCAAGAACCAGTGCAAAGAAGCAAAGTAAGAGTGAAGACGGGCCATTTAGCTCTAGCCAGGAATTTGGATCTTTGATTTCAGTGGAATCTGTTATAGGATTTTTTACAGGGGAGTGAAACAGAAACTAACTCATACTTGAAATTTGCCCAGCATGGCTAGTGGGGAAAGCTTCTCTAGCAATCCTGGTACACTGCGCAGTGGGGCCTGTCAGGAAGGGACGTGGCAGCCGGGTGTGTGTGTGGTCTCCTGCGTGAGCCTGCAGTGTGTGTGTATGTGCATGTTCATGTGTGCACACGTGTCAGTGGGAGGGAGGGGCATTGCTTCTGGGACTGTAGGGAGGAAGACTGACGCCCACAGACTGATCAAGAGGCAACAAGTCTCACAGTGGGATGGGGTGAGTAGGCTGGGAGTTCTCACCTGTGCTTTCGCCTAACATGGCCACTGGAAATGACCTGCCACTCTGCCCCACAACTCAGGCCACAGAGCCCACAGGAGGCAGGCCACAGATCACTCTCTGATTCAGGGAACTTGTCTTGCCCACAGCTCCATGTGAACATGGTATGGCTCTGCACTGGTCTCCACATCCTTGCCCCATCCAGCAACCCCCAGCCCGGCCCACAGCTGACTTTGCCGTCTGAGCTCCAGAACCACCTACGCCCCAGGAAACCAGCCTCTGCTGGCCTCCCACGCCCTTGTTGGATTGTTGGTCTCAGCTCAGGGGTCCTGCAACCCAACGTCACTTGCCCTATAACTTCTAGAAACACCAATGTCTTGTTTGAAAACGGTGTCTCCCCTCCCCCATACCACTGCGATGGAGTCAGTCTTTTTATTTCTTCCTTTAAGTGAAGATTCAGCACATGTGGAAAAGGTGAATGCATGGCTTAGCCCACTATTTTAAGTGGGAAGTTCCATGTTAGACCTTTCTTTTTTAAGCGGTTATTTTGTTCTGGGAGAAAAGAAGCTGGTATAGTTTTTTGTTTTTCCCCTAGGAGCAAGTGGGTAGCACATCTTAGATACATAAGGAGCAGCTCTGATCCCAAAGGAGGGGACCCCACTCCTTTGTGGGAGTGGGGCTGCACTCTTGTCATCCGTCCAGGGCAGTGGGTGGAGGGTAGACAAGGGGTGACAGGTTCTGCTGTATGGGGTGGCTGCACTGACCATGTCCCAGGAAGAGGAGACTCCAATTTTTAGCCCGAGTCTCTAACTTTCTGGGAAGAATGGATGAGGAGAGCTCTAGGACCTTCTCGAGCTGGACAGACGCCCTCAGTCACAGGTTGCCTGCTGTGGCCAAGACTCCCACGCTGGCTGCTACAAAGCAGCCAGGGACTGGGGCATCCTTAACCACAGTTCAAATGCCATCCTATGTGGAATTCCTAATTTTTAAAAGTTCCCCCCATTTCTTACATGATTCATATATTCAGTGGTACCTTATGCTAACTTAACTTCTCACCAAAGCTCTCCCTTCATATCTTCCTAGTGTCTGTCTTCCTTTCTTTCTTTTTAAAGATTTTTTTTAAGATTTTTTATTTATTTATTTGACAGACAGAGATCACAACTAGGCAGAGAGGTAGGCAGAGAAAGAGGAGGAAGCAGGCTCCCTGACAAGCAGAGAGCCCGATGTGGGACTCGATCCCAGGACCCTGAGATCATGACCTGAGCCGAAGGCAGCGGCTTAACCCACTGAGCCACCCAGGCGCCCCTTAAAGATTTGAGAGAGGAAGAGCGCAAGTGGGAGGGACAGAGGGAGAGGGAAAGAGAATCTCAAGCCGACTGCGAGCTGAGCGTAGAGTCCAAAACGAGGCTGAGATCACTGAGATCACGTCCTGAGCCGGAACCAAGAGCTGGACACTTGACTGACGGTTTTGTATCTAGCACAGTGCCATCACCTGGCACCCTGTAAGCCCTTGTCAAATTGATGACTACTTGGTAACTGATAACAGAATAGCAAATCAGGGTGTGTCTTCAGGATTATCTGATACAACATCCTGACTCTTAGAGCTAAGAAAGCTGTCGCCTGAGGTGGTACTACAAACTGTCCACTCATCAGTGCTGGTTTATAAAGCCCACTGCTAAGTTTTATTTAAGGACAAGAGTTGTAAGAGGTGATTCATCTATTCACGGAAGATACCCTCCTTCGGCCAGGTGGCTGCAGCAAACTTTAAACAGCTGTCCCACTGGCCTGCTCACCACCAATCCAGATTTGAGGTCAAGAGCCAGGAATCCGTGGAGATAGAAAATGTATCTTCAAGATAAATAAACCACAAAACAGTCTCTGAACTCTAGAGAACGCACTGCTGGTCACCAGATGGGATGTGGGTGGGAGGTGGGGGAAGCAGGTGATGGGGTTGAAGGAGGGCACCTGCTGTGATGTAGGGAAGTGTTGAATCACTGTATTATACACCTGAGACTAATACTACACTGTATGTTAACTGACTAGAAGTTTAAAACTTAAATAAAAACTTCAAAAAAAAAAAAAAAGTATCCTTATCTGACCTGCTCTTTTACCATGGACCCGAACAGAATCCTTCTTCCAATCAGATCTCTGGAGGTGGGTTTTAAAATGTCCCTTAAAAACACTGGGGATGAATAAATGTCCCTTAAAAATTCTGGAGACCAATAAATAAGACTTAAAGAGGAGTAAGTGGAAAATCGTAATCTGGGATCTATCAAAAACTTCTTACGTCTAGAAGGGAAACAAAACTAAAAGATATTTCTTTCTTTTAATTAGATTTACTGCCTAAGTTTAGATGACAAGATCTGTAATCAAAGACAAATATCACGACTATTAAGCAGAACAAGCTACAGTTGACAGCCACCTAAAGCAGCTGGAAGAAAACGATCCTTCAAAGCAATGAAAGCAGTCACAGCAGACAGACAGAAGGATGCACCATGTCTGAGCCATCGCAAAACAGGGTTTTTACACCTGCATCTCACCCGCCCTCCCAAGCAAGGTAGGCACAGACATTCTCATGTTGGAAATGAGGCTGAACCCATCCACGACCTGCGGAGCTGGGTCATAGAGTCCAGGCGCTTCACCGGGACGCCCCGCCATCAGAGGTCAGTGTGGAGGACTTTCCAAAGTTTAGAATTGAGAAAATGAATTAGAATTTCAAAATGGAAGACCACAGGCTGGAACATCAAATGAAATTATCTGTATGATACAAGCATTTTAAAAGGGCTGATTAATTAAAGGCTCTACTGTATTCCTACCAACACTTCTAGGCATAGAAACACAAGCAAGTCAGTGCATTGGCACAAGCTGTGTGTCCATGAAGTAAAGAGATCCCCCGAAGATACCAAGCAGGTCAGAGCCCACTTCTCTAGAGACACGATGGTGGGGACAGTGCAGCCCCAAGAACACCCTCAGGAGGAAGGACTTCAATGCCAGATTCTTATCTAATCAGAATGTGGAGACAGAAAGAGATCTCAGATATCTAAGTTTCTGGAAGTTTCCCACCCACATGCCATGGAAACATACTCTGAGTCACAGAAGGCTGAGGGAAAGAATGCTTCCATGTGGCAATAGGCAGAACAACCACAAAGTGACTCCCAGCTCAAGCTTTCTTTCCAGGTTCAAAATACCTGCCACATCCTACCTTTCAAGACCAGATTCCCACATGAGCAGTGTAGACCGTAATTACAGAGAAGCCAGTTCACAGCCTGAGAGACACGGGCCCTGCCTGATGCACGGGGAGCGGAGCCACCTGCTGTTTCCTCTTGGACATAAGCGAAGCTAAATCCCACAAGGGGGATGTGGCCCCATGGCCGGTGACCAACAGAGCTGAGGGTCAGGTGTGGCAGGGGCGGCTGCCGAGAGAAACACTGATGGTGAAGGCCGAGAGCAAGCTACAGAGTGAAGTCAGACACGAACAGCTCCTGGACTACTGCTGCCTGTCAGGTCAGCTGCCGTGGCTGTAACACCCAAGGTGGGGAGAGGTGACCCGAAAGAGAACCAGCAACAATCAGGGAAGAGAACCGTAGAAATACTCAGGAATCCAAGGTTACTTGTAGTGCTGGTTATGCAGAAATGAAACAGGACAACGTAATGTATGAAATGCTTCACAATTTTGAAAGACTTAATTAAAAACTAGAAACAAGGTTTACATCCAAATTCTAATAAAAGACAATGACATTCCAAGGGAAGAACTAACAGTCGCAAAAACAAAGCTGTTCAAGCGGCACAAAAGTCGAAGGTGGGCCGAGAATAGAAGTTAAAACAACGGTCTCAACTCACCTACTAAAAGGGTCACATGCCCTCTTTTCAACAGCGCTGTCAGGAGAAAACCTGAGAACCTGAATGTCGCCTACATAAGATGCAGGATTTCTGTCTGTTCTGTGTTCAGCACCTGAACTGCCCAGCATCCAATATCGTCTGAATGAATGAACACAGGAGGAATGCTAACCAAACTGCGTGACGGCCCCCGGTGACATGGGAAACAGGGATTGTGGCTCAGCACAGCTGGGAACTCTATACACGCACAGCTTTTCCAGGGGACAGTTTAGAACACACACCAAAGGCCTTAAAATTAGGCATCATCTCTAATGCGAGAGGCTCAAGAAACGTGTAAGAGGATGAAGGCATTCAATGTTTTTGTGTACAGTGAACAAAAGGGAAACCACCGAACGTGCTTTCCTAAATGCCCCCAACAGAAGACTGGCTAAATTACGGTCCATCCGTGCGATGGGATCCTGAGGGAGATGTGACACGGCACATTCCCACAGGAAGTGACAGTGACACAGAGAAAAAAGCAGGCTACACGCGAGAACACAGTGCAATCACTCTGCTGTGTGAAAGGCCTGGAAGAAATGACAGGTTCCCCAAACTGCTGGGGCGACAGCAGTTTTTACACTCTTCTTGCTGTTCATCTCTCTTCCCCAATATCCCCACAGTGAACACCTGTTACCTTAGAAAACAAAACTGTCCATTATAAAAGTCTGGAAACATTAGTTTTGAGAGACCAATACTACAGACTATAAAGTTCTGTCAAATTTAGTACTAATTTTAAACATCATCTGCCCCTTGGAAAAACACAGCATTCTTCATCTTTCGATTCTGTGGATGTGTGTCTGGTATTAGACTACACCGGGCTACTTCTGAACACAGAAGTAATAGAGGAGAGCTGGAGGCAGTTACAAACCAGCACCAACCACTGGACTTGCATCCTGGCATCTGGGGAGATCATAAATCTATTCAACAGCAGTAAGCGAAGCCGATTCCCACACAAACCACACCACAGGCCAACGCTAATTGCTGCGCGGTCTTCAGAAGAGACCCTTTCTTTCTTCAGGAGAAGATACATACTGATCAGATGCCAACTCAGACACAAATGAGACTTTCTGGTTTCAATTTGAGCTCACTACTCATCACATTGTGCCTTTTGAAAATACTGCTTTGAAACCAAAGAACGTTGATTCGCTTTTTGCGCAAACAGGTTCACAATGAGGTAATACCTGGAAGAAAACTCAAGCTTCTATTAACATAGCCTAAGTCAATCACTTGTAAAATCTCAGCTACTGTTACTCTATTTTATTGAGGTTCAGAATTCAGAATATACACCAAAGTACAATGAGTAAATTCCCACTTTCTCATGCTAACAAGTGGGAAAGGCTGTATTACAAAGATGCCAACGTCAAGTGCCCCGTTTGTCCCCTTTACTTCCCACAACCAAAAGTTCTGTTCCAGTTCTCATAAAGCTCTAAATCTTTAGGAGACACGCTAGGCCGCACGGTTCTGAAGGCGTTCTCAAAATCAATGTAAGCTATTGGTCGGACCTGATCGGGTGTTATCGTGGCAATGTCAACGGTCTGTAAACTGCGAATAGGCCCGAGGGACGCCTCTCTGCAAAGCTGGGTCATGTCAGCTCCCGAGAACCCATCTGTCTGCCTTACAACCAGGGCGATTTCCTCCTCGCTGAGGCAGCACTGCTCCTTGGACATGAGGTTAATCACGATCTGTTTCCTAGCCGCAGCTTCCGGGAGTGGAATATAAAGCCTTTTCACCAACCTTCTCCGGGCAGCCTCATCAATTTCTTGTGGCCGATTGGTTGCTCCCACCACCAGGATGCGATCTTCAGAAGAAGTGGATGCCCCATCTAACTGCACTAGAAATTCAGTTTTTATCCTTCTGGAAGATTCGTGCTCACCATCTCCTCGTTGAGATAACAGGGAATCAATTTCATCAATGAATATCACAGCTGGCTGCTGACACTTTGCCACGGCAAACAACGCACGGACCATTTTCTCCCCCTCACCTACCCACTTAGAAGTCAAAGAAGAAGCAGAGATACTGAAGAACGTTGCCCCGGACTGACTAGCAATGCACTTGCCGATTAGAGTTTTACCAGTCCCGGGAGGCCCGAAGAGCAGAATTCCTTTAGGGGGTCCTCGTAAACCCGTAAAGATGTCCGGCCTCATCATGGGCCACACGACAATCTCCTTTATTGTGGCTTTGGCAAATTCTACTCCGGCAATATCTTCCCAGCTTACTGGCGGTCCGTGATCCATAATCTCATTCATGATAAGCTCAATCATCTTTGGCTCCAAGTTCTTCAGACGCTCATCAATTGGATTTGCCGGTTCTGCAGGTCCTGCACCATAAGCCTTATACTGCATCCCCCCATTCTGATCTCCCCCATCTTGCTTAGGTATAGGAGGAACGAACTTCCCAAATATCCCTCGGGACCTACTAGCTCCCAGAGACTTCTTTATACCACCATATGAAGACCCCGGTGCACGCTGGGGTTGGTACTTCTTTTGCTGATCTACCCATAATTGTTCTTTTGCAGTTTTAAAAGTAGGCAGGCTACTCTCTTCTCTTTGGGCATTATCTTCTGTTTTACTAAAAGCCTTATTCACTATGGGAGTGGAAAGGGCATCCATGGTGCCAGGAACATACAAAGATTTCCTCTCGCGTGGATTTTCACAGCCAGAAGGCAAACAAGACTGATTAGATGAAAACATATTTAGTCCTACATTTGCTTTTGGAGAGTTGTTATTTTCCTTGTTGACATTTCCAAATAATGGTGTGGCATGGATTTTTGCAGTGGCTAAGTCACCAAACGGTGTTAAGGATGTAGGACAGGCCTTACTGGTGTTCTTTAGCACAGATGGCTGGGTATTCTGAGGGCACGTCGAAGGACTGCTATCTGGGATGCCTTGGGTCCTACTTGTATCAGGAGCTGCGTTAGTTAATGGGCCACTCTCCCCAGAAGCCCCACAAACAGTAAGTTTAGGAGGATTGAGGACAATGCCCTCTTTATGGATTATTCCTGATGCATCGGCAGTGGCCAACAGAGAGTCTCTGGATTTTTTGCCAGCTTGCATCATCTCCTGTACACTACTCAATTTGAAAACATTATTTATTGACAATCCAGACTGCCACTTGTCACTGTCACTCTGGGGAGATCTTGCTAAAGTTAAAATGTTTTCTGCGTAGTTATTCAAGCCAGTCTCAACATTGTCACAATCGATAACTGCAGAATATTTCTCTGCATACTTTCTGAACAGCTTGGTGGTGCAGACCTGGGAGAGCTCGGCGTTTGCCCATGCATACTGAATGCGTAATATCTGTGCTCGGTACGCATCTGCCTTCTGTTCTGGGGTACATATGCCAGATGTAATTGCAAAGTAATTCTTCTGCCACTCACTCAGGTGCACAGACCTGGAGCTGGAGGCCTGCATGCTGGAGGTTCTTTAACAAATGCAGAAATGAAAAATAGTCAGTACGAAGAAGAAGGAAACAAAGACATAATATTGTAAGCATATTTCTTAAATCCCTGCTCATCTGAAGGAAGGTATGCTGGACCTCTCACGTGTAAGGATAGAACACTTATAAGAGAAATAGCTAGGTAAACACGTGTTTCAGGCATTCAAGATAGAGACTTAATTATGCTTTGTTATGGGTTAAATAGTTTTAGTTATATCATTTTCCCTGCAAATGGGGAAAATATTCCTAAGGCTTAGATGGTAAGGGCTTCACATTAATCAGCAAAACAACGGCAACATTTGAGAGTAGTGGAACTACAGACAATGAAGGACACACCAAGCCTGGGGGTTTAGCTATGTCTCTAAGATAAACCAGATGAATGATCTCTGTCAAGCCTCTTTCACCATGGTACCTTCAGTTTGATCTGTAAAGTGAGAGAAATCATCACAAGAATGGAGTCAAATAATGAGTATGCAAATACTGTGAAAGGTACCATTCTTATGCCTGTTACACAAATGTACAAACTAAGGCCTGGAGCTCACCAGAGATCACAGAGCCAGCAGGCAACAGGGGCAGGGTGCACACTCGGGCACATTCACCCAGGGAGTGTGCAAGTCACAGCACAGGAGCCGCTCTGCGATGCTGCCACCAAAGAGCACAGCAGCATGGCTCATAACCGTCAACAACCACCACCTATCAAATGTTTTTAAGGACTTCCTCATCAATGAGCACCAAAAACGGGATGCCCCAGAATCTCTAACAATTTTCCAGTTTCACCTTAAGTATTAAAAAGTGAAACTGGGGTGCCTGGGTGGCTCAGTGGGTTAAGACTCTGCCTTCAGATCAGGTCATGATCTCAGGGTCCTGGGATTGAGTCCCACATCAGGCTCCCCGCTCAGTGGGGAGTCTCCTTCTCCCTCTCCCCATCCCCCACCCATGCTCTCTTTTGCTCTCTCTTTCTCAAATAAATAAAATCTTTTTTTTTTTAAGATTTTTTATTTATTTATTTGACAGATAGAGATCACAAGTAGGGAGAGAGGCAGGCAGAGAGAGAGAGGAGGATGCAGGCTCCCCGCCAAGCAGAGAGCCCAATGCGGGGCTTGATCCCAGGACCCCAGGATCATGACCCGAGCGAAAGGCAGAGGCCTTAACCCACTGAGCCACCCAGGCACCCCTAAATAAATAAAATCTTAAAAAAAGGAATATAGTGGGCACCTGGGTGGCTGTTGGTTAAGCATTTGCCTTTGGCTCAGGTCATGATCCCAGGGTCCTGGGATCAAGCCCTGCATTGGGCTCCTTGCTTGAGCGGGGAGCCTGCTTCTCCCTCTCCCAGTCCCCCTGCTTGTGCTTTCTCTCACAGTGTCTCTTTCTGTCAAATATATAAATACAATCTTAAAAAAAAAAAAAGAACCACCGCACTATCAATAAAATAAAAATAAAATAAAAATAAAATAAAATAAATAAATAATAAAAAATTATATAAAAAATTTATTTTATTTATTTATTTATAAAAAATAAAAAATAAAAAATAAAATAAAATAAATAAAATAAAATAAAATAAAAAAAAATAAAAATAAAATAAAAAGCACCATACTCAATAGAAGATACTTGCAAAGCATCTATCTGATAAGGGGTTAATATCCAACATATAGAAAGAACTCATACAATTCCATGGCAATTCAATTCAGGGTGACCAGTTGGCTCATTTGGAAGAGGATGTGACTCTTGATCTCAGGGTTGTGAGTTCAAACCCCATGATGGGTGTAAAGAGGACTTAAAATCTTTTTTAAAAAATGGGCAAAAAAAAAAAAATGGGCAAAGGACTTGAATACACATTTTCGCAAAGACATACATGTGGCCAGCAGGTCCATAAGAAGGGGCTCAGCATCACTCATCAGAGGGAAACGCAGAGCAAAACCACAAGGTACCACGTCCTGCCTGTCAGAAGGGCGAGTGCCAATATCACAAGAGACAAAGGTGCTGGGACGATGTGGGGAAAGGAACCCTCGTGCGGTGTTTCTGGGGGCACAAACAGCTGCAGCCACCCTGGGGGACAGGAGGGGTGGCCTCAGAGAATTAAAAACAGAATTTCTGGGGCGCCTGGGTGGCTCACTGGATTAGACCTCTGCCTTCGGCCAGGTCATGATCTCAGGGTCCCAGGATCTAGCCCCACATCGGGCTCTCTGCTCGGCGGGGAGCCTGCTTCTCCCTCCCTCTCTGCCTGCCTCTCTGCCTACTTGTGATCTGTCAAATAAATAAATAAAATCTTAAAAAAAAAAAAAAGTGAAACTGACCTTATAAATAAAATATGAGAAAAAGTCTGCTCAGGTACAAACACTTTAGGTCTAAACGGTTTAACAGTAAAGTGCTTTTACTTTAGGGTTCTTCTCTCAAGTTATTTTTATAAGCCTCCTTATATTCAGTTGAATTATTTTACCAGAATTATTGGTGACTATAATCATATTGCTAAATGTGTGGAAGTTACCTGTCCAGCCACAAGAAAAATGTGTAAGAAAACTTCTAAGTTTCCTAGGAGTGCTGCCATAAAAGAGTGCTGTAAAATCCAAGAACTCATGCATTTTAAAATCTACCTCCCAATTTGCCTGTAAATAGGGCTTAAAAATCCATAGGTTCTTTCAGCACACAAGTAATATAGCTGTGTCCCCCTAAGGCCCTAAAAAAAGGAATGGCCCAATGAGATTCTAATTTGCTTCAGGCCATAAAGCTACATTAAATTAGTCAAAAGTAGAACATTTTAGCTTTTAAGACTCTTTTAGGCAGTGCTGGAAGGGAGGAACTGAGAGGTGATTTGGAAAACATTCATCACTTTTCTCATTAGGAGGAACACCCTCTTCCCCTGCCTGGCTTCATCTCCCTTCCTCACCTGCAATGCCGGGATTCCTCCAGCAGCACACTGCCCTATCTCTGTTCCCAGGACACCGTCCTCTCCTTTCCACCTTCACCCTTTCTTGGAAACTCACCTCCCAAGTCTACTTCCTGCCGACTCAATCACGTACACTCTATGTGGACAGGGACAGCCAAACACCTGGGTGGCCAGCCCTGGCCAAGGACACAGCCACTGTCCCCATCACCATCAGTCACTTTCTCACGGCATTTCTTCCGCCAAAAACTTGCGGTTCATTAACACACATGAACTGCACTCCAATCTTTTTAATCATTATTCTGGTAATTTTCTGCTTATGGTGAGAATGTGGGATTCTCAGCTAGCCAGCTGTTTGCTGCCAGCAGGGCCTGTTTTCTATTACATCTGTACTCTCCCATATCCCAGAACAGGAATAAAAACTACTAAAATCCTGCCAGACCCCGGGGCCGGCCCTCCGTAGGGGCTGCTAACTCCCAGAAGCAGGACCTGTCCTCCGGCTCCGCCGCCCACCAGCCCGGACCCGGAGCACAACTCCTCAAGTCCTGTCAGGAGCACAGTTAACACAAGCCAGCTTCCCGGGGGCTGCCGGTTCTGCGAGGCCCTCAGCATAGCTCTCGGCCCTTAGAAAATACTAGAACAACTGTTTGGCATCTCCAGTCCTCGCAAGGACCCCCACCCCCGCCCCCACGGAGGCAGGCGCCCCCCGCAGCGCCCGCCACAGGGGCAGCGCGTCCACGATCCAGGCGGGGCGGCCCCGCCCCCTGTCTTCCCAAGCCGCCTGCCTCCCGGGGCCAGGCTCCTCCACACGCCCCGGCCCCCCCCTTCGCCCCTCATCCCTCGCCCGGCCCCTGGCCCTGCCCTGTACCGACTCGGACCCTTACTCCGCCACCGCCCCGACCCCGGCGGGAGCGGGACCCTCCCGTGCTTCCCAGCCTCCCAACCCACCTGGAGCCTCCGAAAAGCGCGGGGCCCGATGTGCGCCTGCGCGCTGCTTACGTGCTCGTGCCCCGCCGTGCGTGCGTGCGTGTGGCGCGCCGGAGGCGGGGCGGTGGCTGGGAGCGTCTGGGAGGCGGCCGGCCGCGCGGGGATCCGGCTGGAGCTGGCGAGGTTGACGGAGAAGGGGGACGCGGCTAGAGCGCGCAGGAGTGTTGGTGAGGGTGGGGGCGTGCGCGGGGAGATGCGGGGGGCGTGGCGGGGGGACTGGGGCACGGAGCTGTGGGCGGGGCGGGGCCTGGCCGGGAGGCGGGGCGGGGGCGGGCGCTGCCGGCGGAGGTTTTGAAGCGGGCTAGTGGGACAGGTTCGCAGAAAGGGATGTGCGTCATTTCGTTGCACCTGCGCCTCCTGTTCTCCGGCCTCCGACCTACAGACTCGAAGGCGCGGTGGGTAGAGCTCAGGGCGCGTGACTCCCGCAGAAGGCGCCTTGTCTGCGCTCCTCCGGGCAGCTCAGGGAGCGCGGTGCAGCCTCAGGCCGGGCCCGGGGCCAGTGGAGGCGCGGTCAGGTCTCCTTGACGCGGGAGGGGGGGGGGGGGGCGTAGCCCTCCTCAGAGCAAGTGCAGGCCGGGTCCCCGCAGGCCCGTGGTCGTTGCCCTCTCCACGTTAGCAGGTCGTTCTGGGCGAAGGTTACCCACTGGCTTAGAGGACCGAGTAGAGGCAGGTGCAAATTGACATGCGTTTTTCAGGCGGAATAAGGGAATCAGGCTCTCCCTGAGTCCAGCAACTCCCGCCTATGCCTCAGCCAGCACTCCCCGCCCCCGCCCTGCACTCTTTAGGGACACTCTCCTGGAAGGAAGCCTTTGGAAAACGCTCCATCATTGCCTTGGACCTTGTTTTGGAGCGAGGCTTCCTTCAGAGGGCAGTAGCATGCCCAGATGAGTTTAGTGAATTGCGTTTCAGACCAAGCAACTGAGCAACTGGCAGCCACCTGTCCTGTCCTGTCACTAGTGTCATTGTGTCATCTAATAACTCTGGAGACAGTTCCGGGTTTGATCACAGCCCTAAGGATGTCCCCAGGATACACATTTCCATTCTGCACCGCCTACGGTGACTTCCCCCTCCAGACTTGTCACCTCACTGTTCTGAGAAGACCTCCACAGTCAAGGAACCCAGCTTCACACAGCCCCATTTATAGTGGGGGAAAGAGGCCAAACTAGGAAAGACCTTTCACCCCTGAATACTTCTCTTTCCCAAAAAAGGAAGAAAACTGTTCCCAGGAAACCCCAGTAGCCTTCGTCTTCCTCTCCTTGTCTCCCCGATCTTGGGTTATCCCACCCTGAGAATATGGGCACAGGGGAGGGAGAAGATGATGGCACGTGACATTTAAATGCAAGATCTGAAAAATTTGAGGCAAAAAAAAAAATTCCTTTCTTCTAAAAAGACCTTTCTTCTAACAGTTCTTTAAATGGGCACAAAACAAAAGGGATTGGACAATATATTTTTTTAAAATAGACAATCACAAGGGAAATTGCTCAATTCATTTCTTAGCTGAAGTTGGAATAACAGACTTTTTATTCTAAAGGTTCATAATTTATTAGTTCATTTTCTAATTATCATAATTACGCAAAATATAGAGAATAAAAATAAAAGAAAATGAAAATGAAAACTTATCTCCAGGCTGACTTAGTTGCATGTTTACGAGCTGTTTTTCTGCTTGTATATTTAGACATCAGCATATGCTCTTAGGGTAATTGGCAGTAAGTTTAAATAAATATTATTACGGTAACTGGCAATTTTTGGTGACTTTCATCACTAATATTTTAATGATAGTATTTGGAGAATTCACAGAAACCGCTGTCTTACCCACCTAAGAGTGTTTTGTTCAAATAATGAATTACATGTACGGTGTCCGCAGCTGTTTTTCAGCAGGTGACATGGGCATTGCCATTTCACTTTTGTGTCTTTGATACGAAAGCATTTCCCAATCCAGCAGTTTCCATCTTCCTGCATAGCTGGCAGAAGTATAAGTCACTTCCGTGCTCTCCCTGAAGTGAATTCCTCATCTGTGAAAGGGG
The DNA here is from genome assembly GCF_922984935.1 of Meles meles. Classification (NCBI taxonomy): domain Eukaryota; kingdom Metazoa; phylum Chordata; class Mammalia; order Carnivora; family Mustelidae; genus Meles; species Meles meles. The sequence goes on from NC_060075.1 coordinate 99,130,790, forward strand.
AATAAACTTCTCTACCTCAGAAGCTATGCTAAGGATTACGTTAACACGCGACCCCATAAATTATCAGAGCAGCAGCTGGCACAATGCAGACGTTCAACAGAATCTGTGATGCAGTCCCATACTTACTGCTCCGTGAACACGATTATTGGGATTGGAAGAGTTTGCTACCTGAGCTAGGCAGATAAACTTTCCTTCCAAGACCGTAGACCATGTTTTTTCTTCTGGGTAGGATTTTTTTGAACCTGCAGGAGAAGCATTTTCCACCTATAGCAAACAGTGCCGGTTCTTCATGCGAGGGATTCTGGGAGATGGCTTCGCTTTTCCATATTCATGAATATTATAAACATGGTCTCAAGGAAATGCTGGCGCACACTTCAGTGATCTCATTTGTTTTTGAGCACAGAGAGACTATGGCCCCAAATAATGTGCATTCCTGTGTGCCAGGAAAGTTACTTTCTTGAAGTTTAAAAGAGATGTGTTTGTCAGTGTGGGGGGAGCTGGTAGGGAGGTGGATGGTTTGAGGACATAGACAGGACAGGAGGCAGGTAAAACAGCCAAACCTGAGCCCAGTTCCTTCATGGCCGGATTCCTGTGTGTGGCTGGATTCTCACTGACTTCAATACTGGCGGCTCCCTAGCTCGGTGACAAGGCAGTACTCCTGCCCTCGATGGGGAAAGAAGACCAGCGTGGATCTGGACAGAATGCAGGCACAATCCCAGAAAAGGCTTTCACTGGCTGCACTGAACCAATCACAAGAGCCCTGGGGAGGAGCCTGACGTGGCATTGCCGCGGTTAACGGAAATGGGGTTGGCAGAGCACTGAGGACAATGTGCTTCGGACCTTTTCTCTGAAACATCACAGCCAACCTGAGTCAGCACTTCTAGCTGCTTCCTGTCTGATGCCATATAGGCTGTGGCATTGTGTTCCCAAAAGATATACCGAAGTCCTAACCTCTGGTATCCGGGAATGTGATGGTTTGGGGATACAGGGTCTTTGCAGATGCACTCGAGTTAAGAGGTCATACTGGCCCAGGGTGAGCCTTAATCCAATGCGCCTGATGATTTATAAAGAAGAGAGAAGTACAGAGGGGAGGCGGAGGTTAGAGTAATATGCAGTCCTAAACCAGGGAGCATCTGCGGCCTCCAGAGCTGGAGCCGGGAGGAGGGACCCTCCCTTGGAGGCTGAGGAAGCAACGTGGCCCTGCGGACACCCTCATTTCGGGATTCTGGTCTCCAGCACTTTGAGAGAATTATTTTCTGTTGTTTTAAGTCTCCTAGTTTATGGTGCTTTGTTCCCACAACCCTAGGAAAGCAATAGTCTGCATTCTGATGGTCTAGGGGCAGACTGGGGGAGTAATTAGAGCATGGCCCATGGAGTCAGCTTTCTGGGGTTCAAATCCCAGCCCCACGACACAAGAGCTACATCTGGGGATCTTGAGGGGCCAAACTGAGTCGATCGCTGAAGAGCCTTTGGATGAGAATGGATCCAGTAAGCTCTGCCCAACTCCCGGGCATTATTACAGTCAGGTAAGCCTTGTGCTCCACTTGAGTTGCTTGTCACTAAAGAAAAACCCATCCTGGGGCAGTGGTTCTAGTTTCTGTGCTCCTTAACCTTGCTGTTTGACCAATCAGCCCAACTTCTCTGGTCTTCATAGACCCGTGAATCTCAGATGTAGGAGAGGGCTTGAAGGTGGCAGGTTTTCATCCCCTCGAGGAGTTTCCTTTACCACTTGAACACCTGCAGGGGTGGAGAACTTACTGCCCTCTGAAAAAGCAGATCTTTTGCGTGCTCAGCCATCTCTTGAGTTCTCCACGTTGAAACATAACCTGCCTCCCTCTTTGTCACTCTCTGGAGACACAGAGCCTCTTCGTGCAAAAGGGGTGTACATTTGAAGACAGGCACCTAGTCCTCTCTGAGTCTTTCCCCCTGGATAGCCTTCCTTTTATAAACCTCTTCACATGACTCAGTTTCCCTCTGATGGCACGGGGGTGGGGAATCACCATAAATGGTGAGGTTTGGGGTCTGCATTTTGGATGCCCTTGGACCCCCATGGTCTCCTGTAAGTAACCTCACTCTGTTTCCTCATCTCTCTTCCCTCCACCGTCTGTGTCATCTCTGCTTAGAGAAGAAATACACAAGTTTCTCTAAAATAGTAGTTCCAGACTGACCCAGCTGAGGCAAGCGACCTGTTCTCCCAGTACCTTCTTAGTAATTTGTTTCTATTATTTATGACAAGTGGAGGCGATAGGAGGCAGCACAGAGGTGCTGAGGACAAAGAGTATGGCATCGAGTGCAGTAAAAGAGAAAAAGTAAAACAGTTGCTCGTATTTGATCCTTGGGGATTTACATGATTCAGAAAAGCAATAATCATTAGAGCAGAAGGTCGCCAAGCAATTTCCATACCTACTCTCAAACACAGGCTTTCTGAATAAAATAGCAGCAGTTTCTAATGTACTGAGTCTAAGGGTCTCGCAAGTTAGGGGCACAGGGACGAAGTCGGTGGACACTTTAAACCTGCCTTCCCTCTGGGTCTTCTCCCCTTATGATGAGCAAGGGATGCTCAGTGACCTCCCACTTCTCTGTTCTGTCTTGGGCATTTCCACAAGCTCCTTTCAACCTGGGCACAGAGCCAGCCTATGTGAACGTCTTTGGTCCCAGAGAGTTTTGCTGTTTGTCACATTTTGGAGAAGAGACATGATTCCAGGAGATTTTTCTTAGCATGATGCAATGAGAACAACACATTCTTGGGTTTTGTCTCTGATAACTGATGTGGAGCTCTGAAACCCCTGGAAATGTGTGGGTGACAGGAGGTGCTTTTGCTCAAAATGGGGTGACTCTTGGTTGGCCCCTAGATAGAATCAAGATGAGGGCTGGACACTGAGGAGACCCAGGCGTGATTAGAGGGTTGTAATGTCCAGCCCTGCCTCCAGACTTCTGGGGGAGATTGAGCTCATCACCCATGGTCAGTGATTTAATCAACCATGCATGTGTCATGGATCCACCATAAAAACCCCCAAATGACAGAGCTGGGAGAGCTTCCAAGTGGGGGAACACATGCAGGTGCTAGGAGAGGTGGCAGTGCTCTCAGAGGGTGTGGAAGCTCCATCCACCTTCCCACGCCCTTGCCCTGTGCAGGTCTTCTGGTTGGTTGTTCCTGAGCCTTCTCCTTTATAATCAAGGGGTAAACATGATTGAAACGGCGTCCTGAGTCTGTGAGCTGTTCTAGCAAGGCACAGTCACCACATCACTGCAAATAGTTTATTGAGCATGGAACCACATGACAGAACAATTTAAAGACCACGGGTATAATCTCAAGTCCCACAATCCTAGAATATCCTAGAAAATATCTCAGTAAGCCTCTCCCACCACTGACGACTTCAAGAGCATGAAAACCTATGATTTCTTTATCAACAAAAGTCGCAGTTGAATAATGAATAATGAATAAAAGCTACATGCACCAGGATTGTAGTGAGTCATGTTTTTCATTGGTAAGAGAGTGAACAGATATAATCACGAGCTTCTGGAGAACTTCACGGAAAGAAGGGTGAGGTCTCATGCAGGCTTGGGTCCTCGGAGCCTGAATAATGTTTACTGCCTCCTGTTTCCAGTGTTCAGATAGACTTCTTTTCGACTTCTTTTCAACTTCTGATCTCTATGGGGAAAACATGTATGTGAACATATGGCTACATTCAAAAAAATTAAAGAATCAGTATTTTGTGTACTTCTCATTAGAACGCGGTGAGCTAGAGGGAACCGTGCATTGTAGACAGATATGAACTGTGAGCCACGAGATCGAGAGGCTGGCCCGGCTTCTCTTGGACACATGTTACCAATGCCAGCCAGCATCTGGGCCAGTTTCTACCCTCCATGAAATGGGGATCGTTCCTTCTCTCTCTCGGAATTATGACCATGTGGATTTGATAGGATAATCTCAAGCAAGCACGAGTAAAGCCCTTGTATTCAGGTTTTCATTGAAAATAACCTGGCCCCCCAAAGTACATGTGTTATGATTCACTATTGTATTTTTTAAAAATTTAATCCCATTTTCAGGGTTTTTTGTTTGTTTGTTTTTTGTTTTTTTAAGAGAGAGGGGGCAGGAGCAGTAGGGGTGGGACACAGGGAAAGGGAGAGAGAGAATCATAAGCAGGCTCCACGTCCAGCACAGAGCCTAAAAACATACATATGAACATAGGGCTGTACTCAAAAAAAAATTAAAGAATCAGTATTTTGTATACCTCTCATTAGAATACAGAGAAAGACTATGCATGATGTTGAGATCAGGATCTGCCCCCAAATCCAGAGTCAGACACTTAACCAACTGAGCCACCAAGGCGCCCCCCATTTGTATCTTTTGAATTGATAACATGTATGACTTCACAGTCATTGTGACCTTTTTAAAAAAAAAAGATTTTATTTATGTACATGAGAGTGAGAGAACACGAGCAGGGGGAGAGGCAGAGGGAGAGGAAGAAGCAGACTCCCCAGCAGGGAGCCCAAAGCGGGGTTTGATCCCAGAACGAGATCATGACCTGAGCCTCCCAGGTGCCCTCTGTCAGAAATGAGACTTTGTTTCCACTCACCTTTCAGAACTACAGACACTCGGTTGTTAGGGGCACAGGGGAATAAAGATCCTGATATGCTACATTGTGGTGAGCTTTGTGGAAACATAGGGCCATAGAAATATTAACCAGGAGTGTTTGCCTGAGATGGTTTTGTTTTGTATAAATCTTTTTTTAAAAAGATTTTATTTATTTATTTATTTGACAGAGAGAAAGATCACAAGTAGGCAGAGAGGCAGGCAGAGAGAGAGAGGGAAGCAGTCTCTCTGCTGAGCAGAGAGCCCAATGCAGGGCTCAGTCCCAGGACCCTGACATCATGACCTGAGCCGAAGGCAGAGGCTTAACCCACTGAGCCACCCAGGCGCCCCTGTTTTGTAGAAATCTTACAGCACTTATGCAACCCCCCGCCCCCCACACAGATGTATACATTCTTATCTCAGAGCAAAGGAAATATGTGAAACATGATCTCTCTCCAGCACCTTTCAGAGATGCTCAAGCTAGACGTCTGGAGTGGCTCCGGACAGGCTGGGCCCCTTTAAGAGAGCTCCTTGTCATACCAGGGAAAGGATCTGGTATTTCTGCACAGACTTTGACAGAGAAGTTGAGTCTTGGACCTCACAGCTGGGAGCCATATATGAAATGTGATCTTTTACTCTTTATTGTTTTAGCATTCCTTCCTATATTCAGAGTGAAAATTTAGAGCAAAGAAGATAAAAATGTATGCAATCAATAAAATAAATTACATAATACACTTAGGTTCCACATCCCCGATGGGTTATGGTAAATGGGTAATGGGGCAGCGAGGGAAGAGAGAGACAGAGAAGCATAAATCATCAGTCATGTCAAATTCCCTTTGTAATGTTTAATGTTCATTTATCTGCGATTGTCCAGTTTAATATAAATGTTTGTGATACTAGTAAGCAGTGTCTATCAACATGGAAGAAATCTGATGGGAAATCGGAAAGAGACAGGACTGATTGTCTCATATAAAAGCAAACAAAGTGGGGCGCCTGGGTGGCTCAGTTGGTTGAGCTTCTCCTTTCGGTTCAGGTCATGATGGTGGGGAGAGTCCTGGGATCCCGTCCTGAGTCGGGCTCACTGCTGAGCCAGGAGTCTGATTCGCCATCGCCCTCTGCCCCCTGCTCGTGATCTCTCTCTCTCTCTCTCTCTCAAATGAATAAATAAAATCTTGGAAGGAAGGAAGGAGGAAAGGAAGGAAGGAAACATACAGAGCAGAAACACATCTCAGTTCCTCAAGGATCACAGCAGTGTGCGGATCCTTCCTCTGGAAGAGGAGGTAGAGGAAATCCGGGCCAGCAGCGTGGAGTGGCAGAGCTGGGGGATGGCTTACCAGCAACAGCTTCCCTGCAGCTCGGGCTTCTAGTCCCTCTCGGCTCTTAGCAGGTCGGTGGTCAGCTGGCTGATGTGCTCCCAGCTCCACTGCACGTGGGTGAGCTCCACAGTGCGGGAGCAGATGGCGAAACGCAGCACGAACTTGTCTCTGAGGTGACAGGGGACCAGGTGGATTTTCTTGGCACTGTTGATCCTTTCCAGAAGGTCCTCGTTCAGTTTGTTGGAACCCTGCAGAGATGGACAGAGGGGCCACGCTGAGGTCCCTGAGGACTTGGACTTCAGTGGGTCACCAAGGAAGGCCGGCATTTGGCAATACTGCTCTGCATCCGTGAGAGAGGCTGCTGTACCCCTTGCCTTTCCTTCACCAGGGTAAGAAATTCAGCTCAATGAGACTTACGTGGCTGTGAAAGGCTCTAGCCTCCCCTACAAGACAGGTTCTTCAGGGTTGAATTACTATCCAAAGGGGACTGTTTCACGGACCAGCCTTTTCAAGAAAAATGGAGTTTCCTAGGCATGCGATGAACTTAAACTACATCTACATGTTGATGAGCTTAACCAGTAGAACTGAGGCTTCCGACGGCACCAGTGAGGGGACGTCCCCCCGAAACATATAGAAGAAATCTCAGCAACAGAACCAGAGCACAGTCAGCATAGACTCTGGGAGAACTGCCCAGGAACTAGAGGACTAAGGGACATTGGTGGACTCTCCCTGTCTGGAAAGGAGCAGCACCCCCTTCCTGGGCCAGGCAGCAGACACTGACACCACCAGGTGGGTGGGTGGGGGCTTCCCTTCCCCTGCTGGGTGCCGCTGCCCCCACATCCCCTCTTCCATTCCTGCGTCCTCCTCCCCAGCTCCTGTCAACTTTCTTCTCTTTCCAGGCAGCTCCTCCAGGGCCCTAAGCCCCATCATCAAAGGAAAAAGGGGGAGGGGATTGGCCTCTCATCCCTGGTCTGTGACCCTCATAGGGCTCTCTCATTTGCCTTCTCACTCTGTCTTGAGAACTGAGAAGCAGGAAGGACAGTGGGAGGAGAAGAGTTCAGTCCCGCGCAAACACCTGCTGGACACTGGGCACTGGCCTTTGGACCTGTGCAGACCCTGCCAGCTGCTGGCTGCAGGCCTCAGTGGGGCTCCTGCTGGCGTCCCTTGGAGAGGCACTGGGACAATGGCAGTTCTGAAGCCGTTGATGTGCCGGGTCTATACAAAGCCTGTCCTATTCGAGGATGAGGCTAGAGAAGGAAGGACACAGGAGACAAAGCAGCGGGATTCCACCAGGAAGACTCAGCATAAGGACAAATATCTGAAAGGTTGTTTGAAGAAATTAAAACAGAAATTAACAGAAGAAATTTAACAGAAATGAAAAACACATTATTTAGGAAAATGTGCTTCCCATTTTCAAGTGGATTAGGCAAGGTATGTCTTCTCTTAAATACAGTAAGAAGCCAAGCATGGAGAATATGGAAGAGAAGGAGGGTGAGGGGCAGGAGGGGCAGGAGGAAGAGAAGAAGGAGAGGAGAGGGAGGGGAAAGAGGGAGACATGGAGGGGGAGGATAGGAAGAAAGAGAGAAGAGGGAGGTCTGGGAGGGGAGGAGGGGGAGGAGGAGGGGAATCATACTATGTATCTGAATCCTTGGATGTGGTAGAGGACTTGAAATCCACACGGGGTTAGCCCGGCATAGGGAGATAAGGAGAAGCCCGTCGACGTGGGGACGGAAACATGAACCACGTGCCTGAACAACAAGCTTCCTGGAGAAGAAACCGGATCAGTGGAACGGAAGAAACACGCAGATGCACAGAGGGACACTTCTGCTGGCGGTGAAGCGCCTGGGCTTCTGGAATGGGGGAACGCGCTGTGCCGCCCAGGAGAAAAGGGGTCGGGACCACATGCAGGTGGGTTTGGGGCCATAGAGCCCAACAGCAGATTGGGGGCACCCAAGGATGGCGTTGGGGCGGCTACCCGACCCCATACTTCTGCTAAACTCACCACGTGTGCAGCTGACCCTTGCAGACACCGGTCAGAACTGCGCAGGTCCACTTACACATGGATTTTTTTTCAGTAAATCCAGTGCGACACAGCCAATGTATTTTCTCTTCCTTGTGATTTTCTTCCTAACATTTTTCTCTTCCCTGGCTTGCTGTATGGTAAGATGCAGTGTATAATCCACACACCATATAAAATAGGGGACCCCTCCCTGTGCTACGGGCAAGGCTGCTGGCCAACAGTAAGCTGTTAGAGGTTCAGTCTGACGGGAGTCAAAATTATACACAGATTTTTGGCTTTGTGGGGGTGGTCAGAGCCTCTCACCTCCTAACTGTTTTTTAAATGGACAAAGTGTGTGGTGTGTGGATTACATCCCAATAAAACTGTGAAAAATAAAAAACGGAAGTCCGACCAGAACACCGGCAGTCAAAACAAAACAAAACGTCTTCTCCATGGCAAAGGCATCAAAGTATGCCCCCAAACACTGATGTCAGCTGACCTGCAGCCTGTGGCCACTCTGGGGACCCAGCTGCTGGGACACCAATGCTCTGAGGCATCCCCCACGCCCTACCATGACAGAAGGGTCCCCTGTCCCCTGCACATGGGCAGGTCCCACCACTGTGCACTCTGCACAGAGCTCACAGCCCCCTCACCGAGCCCTGCATGGGAACACCAGCTCCCCACTCTCTCTGTAGAGCCCAGGTTTTCTCACGACTAGTTCTCATTACCACCTTGAAGCTCCAAGGACCAGCGAGGGGGAGGATATAGTAAGCGGATGACAGCACCTTGACCATGCAGCGGGGCTCCCCTTCCTCCTCCTGATGGCCTCCACCCACGTGAACAAGGAAGCCAGTGGAATGGAAGGCACAGCCAGCTTGAGAGACTGGGCAGGTCTGGCTCCCAGCCAGTCTCCCTCGTACAAAACAGAATAATACGGCACCCGTGGGTGCAGCGCCTTTCAGAGACTTCTCAGAAACATGGTCGTGATTCCCAGCAGAGATGGCTTGTGCCCTCTGCCCTCTGGGCCAGCTTCCCCTGACGCAGTGAGCACCCTCTTCATCAGGCAGCAGGACTGCCAAGTGCCACAGACCAGCAATTCTGAAACCCCTGTGTGCACCTGGCAACCTGGAGGAGCTCCTTAAGATGCCGGATCGGCAGATCCGGGTTGGGGCCCGGAGCTGGGCTGGGGCAAAGCCCGCACACAGGTTAGTGCTCAGAGCATTCCAGGGACAGAGATGCGTGCGTGGAGAAAGTGGAGAGCATTCGAGGGCCAAGGGTCTACACAAGCGAGAAGTCTCGGTCTGATTGAGGAGGGGTGGACAGCTCCTGGAGGAGGGTGCCCGGGGTCCCGCAGGCACTCGGGCTGAGTCAGGGCCGGGAGGCATGAACCCCAGATGGGAAAACGCATTTGGTTTCTGGGGACCTAGCATGCCAGTTTGGAGACGGAGGTGATGAATGATCTCTCCTCTGTCACCGTCAAAGAGAATGAAGACTGAAGTAGACACACATACCTTTAGCCGAAAACAGACCAGTCCCAGAGTGACTTCTGCACAGATTTCAAAGCGGGGATCCTGGCGCACCAAACGTTCAAACTCATGAGCCAGCCGGACGTGCTGGAAAGGGAAGAGCATCTGTCTCAGTTTCTGGACCGTACTTGGCTCCGGACTCAGTCACCTCGGAAACTTTCCTAGACAGCATGCCTGTGATTCACGTGCACGCACTTAGCCATTTTTCTCAAGTGTGGATGTGACCCAGCAGCCAGCTCTTCCCACGCAGGCTGGGAAGAAGCTCGCTACCCTGACAGAAGGACTAGTGTCTTCAGAGAAACACCAACTGGGTGCCTGGGGGCTCCGTCGGGTAAGCGTCTGCCTTTGGCTCAGGTCACGATCCCAGCGTCCTGGGATGGAGTCCGGAGTCCGGCTCCCTGCTCTGCAGGAAGCCTGCTTCTCCCTCTGTCCCTCCCTTCAGTCATTCTCTCAATCAAATAAATAAGTAAATCTTTGCCAAAAAAGGGAAAGAAAGAGAAACACCAACTAATATGTTCTTCTGTTCAGGGAACTTTTAATCCCACCAAACAAATGGTTACAATTCAGAAGGAACATCGTGACGGGTATTTAAACATGTGAGTTAAGAGAGAGCGGCCCCAGCGCTGAGGGCCGGGTGCCCGCCACCACGCTGTCCCCACACAGCCCATGGTGCCGGTGACACCATGGTTGTACCCACTCTGCAGATGAGGAAACTAAAGGGCGGATTCTAACGCAGCAATCCAACACCGAAGCTCCGGCTTCTGCAGGGCTCTGCTGGTTGTCACCAAGGGATGAGAGTGACAGTCCCTGCCACATTCGACAAATGCCTTCCTCTCACTGAATTCACCACCTTATTTGACAACTAGGGGTTCATGGAGCCCCAAAGGGGTTTGAAATAGTCTGTAAACTGAGAACAAGCCTGCCACGGTCTGTGCACCTGTTGCTCATCCCCACCCCCCTCACCCTGGGGCCCAGCTCGGTGCTCTCATGACAGTGCTCAAGGACTCTAGAGCAAAAGCAAGAACCAGTGTCCTTGGGTCTGAAGCCTCCTGCATTTGTGCAGCTCCCAGGCACAGCATAAATCTACGGCCACTAGAGGGCACCAAAGACTGGCGCTGGCAGGTGTCGCCCCACCTCCACACTGGGACCCCTGCCAAGGGACAGACTTTGACCATCCCCTCCCTCTGTAAGGCCGGGTGGGAGTCTACGCAGAGGCAGGCATGATGTGCTTTTACAGGAAGCAGCCTAATCACACGCAGCGGCCCCTGAGCTTAAAGCTGGAATCATCTGGAGAGAGAAACTGCTTCTCTTCCTTCCCCACAGAAGTGGAATCCTCATCATATTTGAGAACACGTTCTCATGATCTCACATACACTTTCCCTGCAGACACCACAGGCTCCCTGCCCCCATGAAGCCCAAGGACCTCTGTCCATCAGGACGGCACCATGGCTGAGGAAGGAGGCCAGCATGGCAGGAAATCAGCTGGAAATCAGTAGCCGTCTGCAGCCGGCCAAATGGGTGGTCCTTGGCCCGGGGAGAGGGGTCCCTACCTCATACTCTGGCCTCAGTTTCCTCGGTTGCTAAAGAAATAAAAGGCAGGGTCATGGGGCTCCAAGTCGACCAGCGGTTCTCACTCTGTAGTGCTCATCACAGCTGTGTGGTTCATTTATTCAGACAGAGGTTGCTGGGACACCCTCCCCCGGCCAGGAAGGTCCAAGGCCATGCATGCACTGCTGCTCGGGGGTGCACAGAGCGCCCCGGGCTAGAGGCCATCCATCCCCCGCAGCTCCAAGACTCCCGCGCTAGCTGTCCTGGGAACCAGATGTCCTGAGTTCTTGCCACTACCCTGCCACTGTTGCCTGGCCCGGCTGCGGGCCAGATGTTGCTACAGGACGGCCATGGGGAGTGTTCCCTTTGCAGTCCCCTGGACCTGACAGCCATCGTCTTCATGGAAGCATCCAGAAGGTCCGTAATCATGCACTGACTGTCTTCTAAAGATCCTACCCTCAGTAGCCCAAACTAACCATCAGATATTTGCTTCTTCAGACATCTCCCCTTGTTTCTGCACTCCCCAAAGCTTCCTGATATGACCCAGATACATAAAGAAAGCACCGTCACCTTGCGGATATAGGCCTGCAGTCCCTTGACTCCGTACATCCTAAAAACAAACCACATCTTCAAAGAGCGAAATCTCCGGCCCAGAGGCAACTGCCAGTGCTGAAAGAGAACAGAAAACATTGAATCAGGGAGCAGAGTGCCGAGAGCTTTCCTTGGGCCCGAGGGGCACCTGTTTCTCTTGAGGCAGCTCACTCCCCGGAGGTCCCCTGGCCGGCCGCCACACGCCACTGTGGATGGGAAAGCCGACGATGGGGTGAGCAGAGTCTGCAGCTAGAGTTTTTGCAAAGCAACAAGACGGATGAGGACAGAAGATGCTGCTAATGGGGAGGCGCTGCATTCACTGAGCAAATGTTTGTGGAGTGAGCACTGGATGGAGCTCACCACCCAGCAGGGGCATGAGAGGGGGCCCTCTCTGGTCACTCCATCTGCGGGAAGGAGGAAGGTAGGAAGGCAAAACCCACACCTCCTGCCCAGCGTGCCCCCTGTGATGTCCCAGCACCCTTCCCAGAGCAACAGAGATTCTCTGCCTGCCTGCCAGCTGCGACAGAATGACCTGCAAGACAGTCACTACGAAGTGCAACCACAATGTGCTGGTCCTCAAACAAGGTCTCCTTAGTTTGTCCTCAGTTTGCAGCTGGTCAGCACTCCTCCAGCTGTAGGGCTCTCCAATGGTTGTAAATGCACTAGGGCCAGCAAGAAGGGACCCAGAGGGGAGAGAGGGCGATGGGGCCATCTGGGACCATACAGCAGGGACACATCATTGTAACTCTCCAAATGGTCATGTTCTGGCATTTACAAGGAAGATGCCGAAGGCAACTCAGGCTCCCTCTGTTCTCCGGACCTTCCCTTGCAGGGTGGAGCTTCCAGATGGACCTGGGAAATGCGGGGCTGCAGGGGGAGGGGAGCACAGACTGAACCTTCCCTTAGCGCATGCGTATCTGTGAAATGGGTATAATGATGCTCACTTTGTCCAAGACCAGGTACATTGAAGGCAAACGGCACTACCTTTCCATCTTCGGCCTGCTGTTCATGAGCAGACAGGATGTAAAACCCCTTGTCAAGGGTTCCCAGCTCCCTCCTCTTAGTGCTGAGACTGTCCTCATGTCCCCATCCTTTGACTGTCCACAGTCCTGCCAAGGGGCTGCTCACCCCTTTCATCCCACACTTCCCAGACTAGCCTGGTAGACGGCCCAGAATCCCAGGCTCCTCCGCAGCCTGGAGGCTGTGACCCCCTCAGGCTGGGGCTTCCAATGTCTTTGAACAAAATGATGGTGCTCTATGATATTCTCTCTCTTCATCTGCTGAGCCCAGCACTCCCTCGTCAAGGAAGCGCTTGGGCCCCAGGGCATTTGCCCGGAATTTGCTCTAAAGGAAGAAACCATAAAAGAGCTCTAGAGGTGTTTATAAGCATGTCGAAAAGGAAAGATGTCCCTACATTCCAGCTAAGACAGTAGTAAGACTGGTCAGGGGCCCTGTAGGGTTGTGGCACAGGGAGAGGGTCAGGTGGGAGGTAGCTGACGCTTGTGCCTGTGATGAGGGAATGGAAGGAACAACACTCATAGCGCAAGACTGGTGCCCCAGGCCCTTTGCATGGCCAGGGCCCAGACACAGGCTCCCATGCTCAGGCTCTGTGTGTTCTTTCCTGGTGGGAATGCCCTGCATTTGCCCCATATGACCTCTCCTACTTCATGGAGATGCTATTCTAAGGACTAACTTAAGTGCATCAGTTTTTAGAAGACTCTAGTCTCCAAAATAATCCCCCATCCTTCTAATCAGATCCTCTGTAAATTTCATCTGTTTATTCATTAAGAATGAAACATCGGCTGAGAATGCCCGTGTGCCTTCCCCTGCCTCCTGCTGGGGGACGCAGTAGCACAGGACGCACATTTATCTAGGAGGACCTCCGGAGCCCAGTGGACGTCAGTGAGGGCCGGCTGCTGCCCGGACACAGGTCCTTCAGGATCAGCAGGTGGACCCACTGAAAACTGTCTGCACATGACATACAATTCATGAGATGGCGGCACATGACGCCTGGGACTTCGTTATCACAGGGCATTAGAAATGGCGTAAGGAGAAGCTGGGCTACCAAGGGCTAGCTGAGGACTTGGAACATTTTCCCTCGGGCCAGAAAGAACCACTAGAAAGGAAGCAATATGTTGGAGATCCGTCTCAGAACGGTAGCTCCCAGTGGTGTGCAGAACAGTTGTCCTGGTGTGTGTGACTATCTGTGCCCTGTCTCCCCCGCTAGCCTTGGGGTCTGGGAGGGAGGAAGGGGACCTCGCTCCTCTTTGAGAAGCTCAGTGCAGCACACATCTCCTGGCTGAGAAAGGAGACTGGCTGTCAGGATGTGCCCATCCTCATGGGGAGTCTGAGCACAGAGGTTCCTGCCTCTTGCTGGAGGGGCAGGCAAGATCATTTCCTCCTAACCCAAGACCTGGAGCTGGTGGGCTGAGCAGAGCTGTCCACTGCCTGGCTCGCTTTGCTAGTTAGGACCCAGGGAGAGGGTGTCCTCTAGTGTGACTTTGATCCTGAGCACAGTTGGGGACAGCAGGAGTGACAGCCCATGACAGCACCTAGCACTGCACTCACATTTTCCATTACCTGAGACCTGGACTCAGCAAGAGACGTCTTCCACTTACCCTATAGTCAGTGATAAGCCCTGGAAAAGAGAAACAAACAAAAAGAGCCATTAGACACTCTGGTTGATTACATGCCTCATCCTTCTCATTTTCAAGATAAATGTCTTGTGTCCCATCCGTCATCTCTTGCACCGGACGTGAGACCACGGAGGGTCAGGCTGGGTGTGCTCTGTGGCACTTCCCATGGTGACAGATCCAAGGGGCTTTCCAGAGGGCAGAGTGCCCAGAACAACTTGGAAATGCTGGAGTACGAGTGGATTCCCATTCCTCTGCTCTCTCTGCTTCCGTCAGCACAAAACCCGAGCTTTCTCCTCTTCCCAGTAGTAACTCGGCTCTCAGAGCTGTAGAGCCTTCATCATGCACTGGTTCCTGCACGGGGAGGTGGGTTTGTGGTCTACAGAACGATGAGATCCTAAGACACAAATCAAACGTGTGATGGGTGTTCATGTCTGTGTGCTCAGACCTTAGTCAGGAGTCTGGCACAGAGCAGATGCTGGTGAGTCAACGTTGATCCATGCCTCATCCTGGATTCAAACAGCGTCAGACGTCTGGCTTGCTGCCAGTCTCCCCTTGTGCGTAGAGCTGCAGAGCCAAGGATCTTGTGAGGGACAGGATGCCAGCAAAGAGTCTTGGATGGGAGTCGCTGCTCGGTTGTCTTAGCTCAGCAATCAGCTGGGAATTATGAACCTGAGCGGCAGTCCTGTGTTTTGCACATCTGATCCCCCAGTGCAGGTCCAGACGAGGCATGCTGGGGCTCATTGGTGTCCCCCTTTCCCCAAGGAAGAGCCACGGTGGCCTGGCCATCGCAGGGCTGCCCTGTGGGCAGCTGGGACAGCCATCCTCCGAATGCCGTCACCCTGCCCTCGCACAGGGCTCCTCACCCGCTCCAGGGAGTGGTGTAACTTACACTCACAAGGGATCTAAAGTTGTCAAACAAACATCGACTGCAGGGGCACCCGAAATGACCCGACAGGGGTGCATAGACGCACAGATGCCAAACGCCTATGTGGCGTGTATGAGCAGCAACAGTCTGTTAGAAATGCAGATGACCTCGTGGGTGAAGGCAAACGTGACCCTCCTGTTTAGTTCACATCCCTGCGCCATCATCACGGCCACGAGCCATGCGGGGCCATTTACATTGAATCAAAACGAAATAAACTCAAACGCAGAGTTCTTTGGTCAGGCTAGCCATGTTTCGAGGGTTGACGAGCCACGTGCAGCTAGTGGCCACCACACAGAGCAGGATAGAGGACATTTCCTTCCTCGTGGAGGACTCCACCGGACGCGGCACTAGAGCGGGAAGCGGGTTTCCGATGCAGAAGCTTCTGTGGCTAAACACCACGGTGAGTGAGAGAAGGAGCCTGCTTCTCGGTGGCTCTGTGTCCTTAAGGACCAGCTGAAGACCGGGTCCGGCTAGGAGCTGCCCTGACACAGGTCGGCTGTGAACACCAGGAATGCGAGTCCTTGTGCCAACAGCATCCTACGGCCACAGCTGTCCTCACAGAGTGGACTTCTTAATAAGCATCATGTGCCCAGTCAGTCTTTGCAATGACATAGGAGGGTTGGGGGGTGAGCAGCTCCTACCCGTGCCCATGGCATGTGGTAAACTCAGTAGAAACAAACCACGCATCCCACGGGACTGGCAAGAGACGCCACCACAGGACATCAGCCCCTGCACTTGGGTGGTGGGCTTCTGGGAACTTCTGGGCTCACCCTTCATGCTTCTTGTTTCCAAAGGTACAGTTTTTTAATGAAAAAGTTTATCTGGAAAAGTCTATGCAACAGGTGTGGCCATTTTCCCTGTCACCAGCGCTGTGATAGAATTTTCTATCATATAAAAAACACAAATCCCGCTTATTTGGGTCCATGTCACGCTTCCCGCCGCCCCAGCTGACAAGTGTCCAAGGAGATGAAGGTATAAAGAGCGAGGCAGAAGCAGGGACATACTGGGACGGCGACTGCTCCCACTGCTGCCACGGGAGGCTTTTGTCTAGGGCCCCGTGATGAGCAGGGGGCGTCCTAATGACCTCCAGGTGGGACAGCGGGCTGCGGCAGCCTAGTGAGCCAAGTGCCACAACCTGAGAGGCACGGGTCAGGGTTGAGGAGTCTTCTTTATTACAGAGGAAGGATCTTTTTAAAAATCCCCATAGAATATTCTAAACACGGTTCATTTCAGGGAATAGAAGACTTAGCGGCACTAAGGCTGAATCCATGTGGATAAAAATGCCCTTACATCTGCTGGCCATAAAACCATAAAATTGATCTTGGTGATCTACTTGTGAAATGCAAAATGGGCCACCATCGTTGTTGACTTATAGAGCTTTGCAGTTTTTTGTTTTTTGTTTTTGTTTTTGTTTTGGGGGGGAAAATGCAAGTAACTAATATTTTTCATCTCTAACAGCCATAGCAAATACTCCAGTAAGAAACAGCCTTGCTACAGAAGCAACACAAAATATGTGTTCGTATGCCTTGAGCAATAATCGTCCTCAGATATCCTTTCCTTAAACTCATTCCAAGAATCACTTCATTGTTTAAGGGCAACATTTTGCATTTTAACTGTCATGATCACAAAGATTTTTATTATCTGAACATGAGATACGGGTTTTGTTTTTTTTTGGTGTTTTGTTTGTTTGTTTTTGTTTTTTTTTTGCAATATGGGAGCCTGGCAGTCGCTTTAGAATTTCGGTGTTTCATACCAGTTCAATTTCTACAAACCAGACTTGGATTTTTTAGGGCATTTTTAGGTCCTGAGCAAATCTGAGCAGAGTGTGGGGTCTGTGAACATCAACGGGGATGCGTGTCTGCACTCCACCTGAGAATAATTCTTAAACAGTTCTAAGTATGTTCTTAAAACTGTAAAAATATACAGCAAATTAAGAAAATTCCCATATAATTACAGTGTAAGTACTATTCACATTTGGAAATTTTTCATTGCATGCTTTTCAAAAGGAAAAAAAAAAAAACCCAAACTTCTCTATTGCTGTCTGGGATCATTCTCCGAAATATCTGATTCTTGTTTCTTTGGTAAGAATCTCAGGGGCACCTGGGTGACTCCGTGGGTTCTGGGTCTGCCTTCAGCTCAGGTCATGATCCCAGGGTCCTGGGATCGAGTCCCAGTTCAGGCTCCCTGTTCAGTAGGGAGCCTGCTCCACCCTCTGCCTCTGCCCCCCTCCATGCTCGTGCTTTCTTTCTAAAATAAATAAATAAAACCTTTAAAAAGAAAAAAAATCTCAGAGGAATCTACATTTCCACTCCCTCACCACCCCCTCATGGCTCAATCTGTACTAACTGACGATGTGGCGTTTGGCTGTGACCTAGGACAGCAGCCATACAAAATGAGTTATTTTGTGTTTTCTAGGAATTGCTCTGTCTGTGCCGGGGAATGTTCTGCTCCTCACCATGACGCAAGCACCTGGCCGTGTCCCTTCTTGGCCCCAGTCATCAGGAAGCACAGAGCCAGGATGCAGGCCTGGAGATGGCTTGGGTCCCACCAGGGATGTTGGGCACAGAGGGCAGGTCTACAGACCCAAAGGGTGAGAGACACATGGATGTGCTGATCCTGCCCGGGCGTCATCAGGGTTTCAGTTCACTCCCTGAGCCCCCAGGACACCCTGTGTCCCCCTGGTGGTGTTGGTGTGAATGGACACACGCTCAGAGGGGTCCACACCCGCACAGAAAGTGATGCCATGCCCACCCCAGCCCCGTGGGCCCCTCCCCAGCTCCTGCACTGAGGCGGCCAGAGTTTCCTTCAGTAACCCCCAACCCCAGGAAACAGCGGCTCCCAGAGGCTGGTCCCCATAGACGCGAGCCTTCCTCTCTGGCTTCCAGGAGAAATGCAGCTCTGTCGAAAACAAACCCAGAAGGTCACAGAAAACCACGCCCCCGGCCTACCTGAGTCCATATGGCTGTGCTTCAGGTAGACGGGGTCCAGCTTAAAGGCCCCTATCAGGTCTGTCCTCTTCTTCACCCTGGTTTGAGAGAACAAAGGATGGTGCTTAATGAGGAAGACCCTTGAGTGAGCCCCCGTGGCCCTTCCTTCCTGGTCCCTCTTCCAGTGGGCTCAGTGCAGACACACCTGCTTCGAGACCCTTCCCCGGGCCTCAGTCCATCACCATGTCCCTCACCTGTGTGCCCACCGTCCCCAGCTCCACTGCAATAAAACATTAATCTCCAGGACTCCGAGCACTTGAGGGGGCCAACTAATAAAAAACAAACATTTGTTTTTCATCCCTCGTTCCTGACACCCAGCCGCTAAAACCCTTGGAAACTCGGAGGGGTAAGAAAGGCTCTCGTAGGCCAATGAGAGGATGGGTGACGGGGCCCACTGGGGAGCTGCAGGATGGGGCTGGGTGCCGGGAAAACCAAGTCGATTTGAGGGTGAGACGCTGAGCCCTAACCCCCAACCTCTGGGGAATCATGGGGAGAGGGAAGGACTAAGATTGAGTGAGTGATCAGTGGCCAACGATTCAATCAATCATAACTATGCAGCGAGGGACGGCGTTGCTGAAATCATCAATGTGCGGGGACGTTGCCATTCCCTGGGGGAGGACAGGAAAGTTCTGTGTCCTCCACCCACACGCGTATCTTGGGCTACCCCTCTCTTCCGTCTGGCTGCTCACTTGTTTTCTTTATAATAAATCAGTAAATGGGGCGCCTGGGTGGCTCAGTCGGTTAAGTGTCTGACTCTTGGTTTCAGCTCAGGTCATGATCTCAAGGTCATGAGAGCTAGCTGGTCATTGGGCTCCCTGCTCAGTGAGGGGTCTGCTTGTCCCTCTCCCTCTGTTCCTCCCGCTCATGCTCTCTCTTTCTCTCAAATAAATAAATAAATTTTTCTTAAAAAACAAATAAATCACTAAACCTAAGAGAAGTGCCTTCCTGGGTCCTATGAGCTATTCCAGAGGATTATCAAGTCTGAAGGAGCAGGGGATTCCTGGAAGCCCCCAGCTTTACAAGAAGTTGGACAGAAGTGTGGGCACCCTCGGACCCATGACTTGCGAGATGGAGCCCGTCTACCTGTGGGGTCTGCGATAACTCCAGATACTGAGCGTTGGAATGGAATCCCGGTATGGGACACCCAATTGGTGTGTGCAGAGCCGATGAACGGATGTCAGGAGAAGAAAGCCAGGAGAGGAGCACGCATCCCCGCTCTGGGTCCAGACCTAGCACCTGACCGCTGACCGGCCTCACGAGTGTGTGGGGGATGCACAGAAGCTAAAGGTGAGAAGGTCGTCCCACACGAGCCGCCCTCAGACTCCGGTCACAGTGATGGTCCCAGAGAGCTCGGGTCGGAACTCATACTTGGGCTGGGACGGGAGGTCTGAGCTTTTAATGGCCTCTCTGCCTCATCTGGCAGGCGCGGACACCCTCTCGCAGCAGCAGTAGGGGAAACAGACTGTCCGAAGGGCAAACTGGAGGAGACATGTCAGTCTGGTGGTCACTTAAGCTTGAAAGCAAATACAGCACGATGAGTGTCTGCAAGATAAAACCAGGGACGGAAGGCTGAGGCAAGATGTGGCTCACCAGCGAGCAGGGAGAGAAAAGCCAGATTCACGCAGGAAAGTCATTCAAGCGCTATTTCTACAAAGGGTCAAAAGACAGGCTCTGTCAGTAAGCAAGAGTGAGCTGCCCCCGGCATGCGTGACTTTGACCTTGGACAAGAAATTGGATGGCACCTGACCTCAGGCACATGTACGCAGGAATTCGGGGCACCCCTGCAGCCTATGAGGATGCCCTGTAGGAGCTTCCTCAGGTCTCCCTGAGCTGGTGAATGCTCTGCACTTAGCCTTAAAGAGGGACAGAACGACGCACGGGGTAGGACTCCTTCTGGTTCGCAGGAGCACTCCATCCTCCACACACGAAGATGGCATTCCCCTTTCCACCCAGGCCCACAACGAGCCTGGAGCGCTGCCTTCGTAATGTAAATGTGTTCGGGGTTCAAGCCCCACAAAAGGGTGGATATCTTGATACGTCCACCTCACTGTTGATGCAACAGAACCCGCACAGTTGAATGGGTGTCTCCATCCCCTCCCGGCGCCTGGAGGAGGCCACGCGCGGCACGTGGTTCTATCGCCCAGCGGAGTTCTACAGAATCCTCCATACAAAGTCCTACATAATCTGTGGTATTACTGTGCCTATATTTCTTTTTTTTCTTTCTTTCCTTCTTCTCTTTTTTTGAGATTTATTTCTTTATTTTAGAGACACGAAGAGAGTGCCCGTGTGAGTGGGGGGAGGGGCGGAGGGAGATACAAGATCCTCAAGCAGACTCCACACTGGGTGCAGAACCCCACATGGGACTCGATCTGATGACCCTGAGGTGGTGCCCTGAGCCGAAATCAAGCCTCGGCCACCTCGCCGGACGGTCCCCCCAGCAGACCACAGGCTGTCCACTCTCCTCTTTCTCCTCTTGCTTGTCCCTCGTTGTGAGCCAGACCGCACTGCTCCCCGCTCCCTGGTGCCCTGGAGGATGGCGCCTGGGACTCATGTCTGGTCACGGAATGGGGACGGGGAGGCCGTGTCCGAGGCAGCGTGGCCTCGAGCTCCCTGGTTCCGTGTCTGGGACACCAGCCGTGTGGAGGGACGTCATCAGACCCGACCGACAATGTCCCCGGCAGGATTCTAACACGCATTTCTGACTTCTAAGGATGCGGAGTCACCTTGCATCTGTGACGCTCCCCTACTGTTTCCTTCGGGTGAAAAAACATTTTTGTTCCTTTTCCTATTAGGTTGTTTGCTGCTAGCAGCCTGCATTAGATTGGAGAGGCTGCGGAAGGAGCAAGGATGAGAATCCAGATCCCCGCCGGATGACTCTAGGCGGTCCCTCTGGTCCGCGCCCCGCTGTGTCGGGCTTGCGCTGTGCTGGCTGCTCCTAGACACGATGCTGGAGGTTGGATGGGGCACAACCCTGCCACGCTGTTCTTGGACTTCTTTCCCTCGGCTCAGCTTCACGAGCGCCAGGAACATACCCAGCCAGATATTAACTCGGGTGTTTCTGGACTCTGATGCTCAGCCTCCCTCTCCAGAACACAGCACACCCCTCATTCAGCAAGGAATTCGAATGGGCTTCCAAATCCTTGTGTATTTCCCTCTCAAGAATCTGCACAACTTTTTGGTCTTTTGGTACCTTCCATTGTCCTAACCTTATGTCTCTTCCTGCTATTATAAAGAGTATTTCTTTATTTATAATTTACAGTACTATAAAAATATACAAATATTATAAATTGTACAAAATTACAATACTGTAAAGACACAGTATTTACCATATTACATAAAATTTTTAAAAAATTACCCATGCTGACATGCCTGGGTGGCTCAGTCAGTTACATGTCCCTCTTGGTTTTGGCTCAGGTCATGATCTGGCCTTGGGTTTCACCCCCAGCACGGAGTCCGCTTGGGGATTCTCTCTCTCTTTCCCTCTGCCCCTCCCCCCACCAATTACATATGCTGTTTATTGTATATGTAAAGCCTTAAAGATATATATCTAGAAATGTTGTTGTGTTTTTCTAATACTTTGATTTATTTATTTTTTTTTTTTTACTGCAGGCAGTCATCATCTGAGAATAATGGGGTTTTGTGGCTTCTGTCGTAATCCTGATACTTTTACTTCCTTATGTCTCTTTCTATGCAGGCCAAGAGAGCAGGAATTGAACTGAACATGAACTAGAGGAGTCCTTATTCTTCCTTGATCTTAAAGGGCATCCTTCTAATATGTCACCATTAAGGATGGGCTTACTGTAGTTTTTTGGTAGATACCTTTCATCAGAATAAGAAAGTTCGCTTCTGTTCCTATTTTACGAAAATTTGCTGAAATTGAGTTGAATTAAGAACTTTACCTGATGCTTTTTCTGCACCTACTATGATGATAACTCTCTCCTCCTTGACTTTCTACACAGCATATGACATTTTAGAACCTTCTAACATTTTTAAGCCACCCCACATCCCTGGAATAAATACGTTTGGGTCACGATATACAGTCTTTTTTTCCCTTAAACATCATGGAATTTTATATGCTAATATTTGATGTCAAGATTCTCGTATTTAAATCTGTGAGCAAAACAAACTTTGTCCTTCTTTCTTGCTTTTCTTTTCTTTCTCCGTAGCTTTTTTCCCAGCTTCTCGTCCAGTTTCGGAATCCTAAGGAACCTGAGCTTCATGACATGAGAGCAGGCATGTGGGATCCTCGCTGCTCTCCGTGAAGTATGCTCGTGATTAAACTGACATGCCTGACAGCTTGGTAGCATTTGCTGCTGGGAGAATTTGGAAGCTCTTGTTGAGTGAGAAATTTAACTTTTGATGGATAATAATTTTGTTAATAACTATATCAAATATAGCTATATTAAGAAGAGCTGTATATAATCATCTTTAATAGCTGTAAGATTTCAGGCATCTGGGTGGCTCAATTGGTTAAGCAGCTGCCTTTGGCTCAGGTCATGATCCCAGGGTCCTGGGATCGAACCCACATTGTGCTCCCTGCTCAGTGGAGTCTGCTTCTCCCCCTACCACTCCCCACTGCTTGTGTTCCCTCTCTCGCTGTGTCTCTTTCTGTCAAATAAATAGATAAATTCTTAAAAAAAAAAAAAAAGCTGTATGATTTTTTGGTTTATTTATCCATTCTGTTTCTTCTCGAGTCAGTTTTGTTCACATGTGTTTGTGGTTGTTGCATGTGGACAACGTCGGGCATGATGTTGACAGAGTTGCAGAAGGAAGGCTGTTCAAACAGGTGTGTGCAGGCATGCACACCCGTGTGCTTGTGGGCACACACGGAAACGGCCTGTGGAGGCAGCAGAGTCCTGTCACTTGGAATGCGCCTCATGGTGAAGACAGTGTCTCCCTCACTCCAGACACATTCCTGAGAGATAGTCCTGGGGCTGAGGGGAGGGGACTCCTGCCTCGTACAGAAATCTGCATTGTCTTTCTCTAACCCTACAATACCGGGTGAGTGTGTGAAGCTCACAGAATGAGGGCTCCTGTTATGCCCTGGTGCCGGCAACGGAGAAAAGCCTTCAGGATGGGAAAGGGCCCTGGGATCGAAGTGCAAAGAAACCAGAAAGATCCACAGAAAACTGTGCATTAATGATTATAAAACAAGTTCTAGGGATGCCCAGGTGGCTCAGTCGGTTAGGCCGCTGCTTCCGGCTCGGGTCATGATCTCGGGGTCCTAGGATCGAGTTCCGCATCGGGCTCCTTGCTCGATGGGGAGCCTGCTTCCCCCTCTGTCTCTGCCTTCAACTCTACCTGCCTGTGTTCTCTCTCTCTCTCTGACAAATAAATAGATAAAATCTTAAAAAAGACAAACAAACAAGTTCTAGCATCCAATCTTGCCGTAACAGAGTGATCGACCATCTTCCCAAAAAACTGAACTTCAGAAGAAATCCAGTGTAACAGAAGAGTGCAAAATATATAAAACTACTTGTGATAAAACTCAAATTTTATTTGGAAAAAGACACCAAGCCTCTTTCTAAAGGGAGAGGAACACATGCCCTGGCGTATGTGGGCTCTGAGGCTTTCTTTGGAGAAATCTGATGTTAAGCAGAGACTGAGGTCTGGGCAGAATGGCTCATATTTACAAGATTCAGATGAACAATAAAAAACTTATTAACAGAATAATGAAATCATTATGAAATGTATTTACTACGCTTATGATGATTGCAAGTTTTCGAGACTCCAATTATCTTGTCCATTTCAATATTTAGAGAAAATAACCAATATGTTTACTTTAAATTATAGACTAACCATTGGCAAAATTGCATTACACAAAAGAGAGGCTCTTCTGATTTTAAGGAATACAAAACAGCCAGTGAGAGCAGTAAAACACACGCACACACACACATTTCTATCATACTTGCTGTACTAGCAAAAATTTAGATATATCTATAAAAAATTTAGAATTTAGGATTGTTTGTTCTCAGCTCTTAGGGATCTAATGGGATGCCTATCCTTTCTGAAACCTGGTTCTTAGAAATGTCTTATTACTTGTTTCCTATTATGTTGACACCGCATTTTACCTCAATAAGCTCTTAGAATAGCAAAACCTTCGTACTGGAGTCCATAAGTATTTGGGACAGTACAAAGGAGCCTCAGGGTAGACTCTCAACTTTCATTCTCTATGCACTGCCTGGCACCACGTTGCAAGGTATTGCCTTCTCTTATGTTACCCACAAATATACAGGGCCCCCCTCCCCTGGTAGCTGGGGCGAGCGTGATCAGTGGACCCACAGCTCAGGCAGGCAAACAGGGGAGGGAGGCAGCAGTCCCTCTCTTCCCCTGTGGCCTGCTGCTGTCGGTGCCTGGGCTCCAATCCAGCACTATTTTCAGTAGAGAGAAAGTGAAACCAGTTGACAGCTGGAACAAAACAGTGGAAACACAATGGGACCTGATTTTGCCTCATTCCCACCAAAAAACAGCTCTCATTCTCTAATTTCTTCTGCATCCATCCAGAACAATTCTAATGTGTTTCATGTTCTTTCTTGCGTATGTGTTTATAAAATGCATATCGATTTTCATGTGTATATTCTCTTCTGGTTTTTTGGGTAAGATTTTATTTATTGATTTGAGAGAGAGCACAAGCAGCAGTGAGTGGCAGGTAGAGGGAGAAGCAGGCTCCCTGCTGAGGAGGGAGCCCGATACGGGGCTCGATCCCAGGACCCTGGAATCATGACTTGGGCTGAAGGCAGACGCTTAAGCCACTGAGCCACCCAGATGCCCTAGTGCATGGATCCTTAATTTGTATACTGTGAGATTCATAATTCTCTATCTGATTCTTTTTACTCAGTACTAGGGTTTTGTTTCGCTTTTTGTTTTTGAGAGAGAGCGAGCGAGCACGATTCGGGGGTGGGGGGTGGCAGAGAGAGGAAAAGAAGGAGAATCCTAAGCAGGCTCCATGCCCAGCACAGAGCCCAATGCAGGGCTTGATCCCCCAATCCTGAGGTCACGACAACTAAAATCAAGAGTCAGATACTCAACCGACTGAGCCGTCCAGGTGCCCCTACTCAGCATTAGTTTTAAAACTTGACCGCGTTGCCATTAAACATTTGAGACTCTCGCCTGGAGAACTGTGAGCCCATAAGCAGAACCGGTTGCCTCATCTGTAAAATAGGGATGACAAATCCCATACCAGCTCAGCTGCCATACAACTATAATCCTTAAAGTGTGTGTGCTCCAAGAGCCTGGCGCTCATCTGTGCACAAGGCCAGGCTGGTCGCAGGACTGAGTGCGGAGGCCAGCGGGGCTGAGCCTGGCAGGAAGGCATGTGTCCCACCGAGGCCTGTTCAGTCCTGCACCTTTGACCTACACAAACGATGCTCTAGGGCTCACCTTAATTAATGAGACATTAAAAAGCTGCATGTATCTGTAATTTTAAATGTGGAGAGCTGATTTAAAACAAATTTAAATCCACATGGACCACATGAACGGTCTTTGGTGGCTTGCACCTGAGTTCACTGTTGTGCACACAGCTGTCACAGGGCCTTTGCATGGTCCCCTCACCCCCTGCCCCCAACAACCCCATCCCGGGTATGTGGACTGCTTGGTCTATCATGTCACATGGCCCTTTGTCAAATGCCATGTCACCAAAAAGACTTCCTGTGACCTTTCTCTCTGCAATAACCAGGTGATGAATATTTCCCCCTACCTTCCAGCTCCTGGGCCCCCCAAGCTTCTCACCTGAACCTCTGTCCTCTCTCTTCCCAAGCCCTTTCCCTGTTGGACCTCAATCTACAATGGCCTGTACTTGAATTTGTGTAGTATATTGTTTTGCTTTGGCTCCACGTCATTTACTGGAAACTCTCTTCTAAGGCTGAGACCCCTTGGGCGCAGGGACAACACCGCTCTGGTCTCAGCTCCAGGGTGCTCAACACCAAATGCTTTTCAGTGAAGTCATGACCTTTCCTCCTCCTCATTGCTCTTTGGTTTGGACGGGGCTGACCCCCAACTCGGACACAGCATCTCCACTGTGCAGCCCCTGTGGTGGGGACGGCTGTGGGAAGGGCCGTCTGCAAGCAAGGCGATGCTAACCATCATCCCTGCCGAAAGGAAGAGAGCAACGTCTCTGTAGGAAACAAAAACACAACACAACACAACAAAAAACGAAAAACACACAATAAACAACAACAACAACAACACACACACACACACACACACACACACACAGGAGGGGGGCTTGGGTATAGTGAGATCAGAATAAAACCTAAGTTTGATAAGAATCAGATAAGCCGACCAGGACGTGCATGGCATGATTAAGGTCAGATGTAGGGTTTAAAATAACCAGTTTAAATCCCTGAATGTCAGCCTCACGTTTTTATCTCGTAGTTTCTCGCGAGCACCACTATGCACTGAGCTGTGCCCTCCTCCCCAGAATTCAGAGGCTGGAATGTGACCGCATGTGAACACGAGGTCTTTAAAGAGGCAAAATGAGTCAAAATGAGGTCACATGCCCGGGTCCTAATCCAGCGTGACTGGTGTGTCACGGGTGTCCTTACAAGAGGACCCAGAAGGGACACGGCCATCAGCACACCACACAGAGGCATCCGCAGAAACCAGCACCGGCTGCCCCTTGGTCTCTGGCGTCAAGCCTCCAGAGTCATGAGGAAATAAGTCTCTGTCTGTGTCACAGAGTTCCCAGCACGGTGGCTGACACAGACAGGAGCCGACGTTATGCTGAAATGCAAATCTTTCAACATCAGATCCCATCTGTGTTTATGAAATCACGGGATGAACCCTGGGGTCTGGGGGTCTGATTTCCCCACATGCGTGAAATCATTTCGAAATCCTCGACAACTATTCTGTCCAGGACCCCAGCTGCTCAGGACCCAGAAAGCTCACGAACCGTGAGGCCTGCCTTCAGGTTCTCAGATCCGCAGGGGGGAAGGCAGAGAGCTTCTCAAGCACTGACTCCCATCTTCTCCATGAACCCCCTACTGACTGCCCTTCTCTGGGGCAAAATTGCAAATACCAGGGGTCGCCCTGACATTTAACGTGTCATTTTATTCAGCAGAAAATAAGCCTCCCCTCTGTCCTTCTCCTGGTGACATGGCCTCACCCCTGCACTCCCTGCATCTCTCCCACAGGTCACCTCACAGCAGCCCTGGTCACACTACGCCTTGTGACGGGCTCAGACCCTTTTCCTCCACGCCATGGACACAACCGTCCTCTCTCGTCCTTAACTGATACACTAGCTTTTTGGACCCAAGGACGGGAGGCCACGTTTTTGTATTTATCCTTATGATAGCTCAAGGTCTGACCACAGATCGTGCCCACAAATGCTTGACCCTGAGATCAAGACCTGTGCTGAGATCAAGAGTCAAGATGCTTAACCGATGAGCCCCCCAGGCCCTCCTTAAACATCTACACCTGAAACGATTATTTTGTCCAGGCAAGGAGTGAAATGTCCAGGTGAACCACAAGCCCCTCTAGCCAGCACCTCCCAGCAGCCCTTCTGGTCCCCATTGCTTCACCCTGGACATCCCTCCAGGCTATTTGTGTGACTTTCTTGGTCTGACACCTTGCTGGCCCCTCAAGACACCGTGGGCTCCCTGGTCCGCTCATGCTGAGGCCGCCACCCCTCCCCAAAACAGAGGCGGCATGGCCCCTTCTGGCTCTGTGCCAGCTCCATGCCCAGGACCCACAATCTGAACAAATACAGTAGCAGATCAGAATTACATTTCAGTCCCAATTAAAGCTCGAAAAAAGGGGCTTCTGACACACTGCACACGCTATTCTTCAACCGTTCCGCGTTAAATAAAATAGACAAACGCAGCCCCGAGAATACAAAGGAACACAGACGCGCACAGACTGTAGCTTGTAGAGATCCTTACTCGTGTTTTGTGCAGAGCTACGTCTGCAACGCTCACACCCACACGGGCTTGAAAAACACATATCAAAGTTAGGGTCAAAGGCTGACAAAAAAAAAAAAAAAAAGAATGGATTTGAACTTTTTTTTTTTTTTTTAAGTAAAGCACTAAAAATGTGATTTTATCTTTGGACAAAATAGTCAAAAAAAAAACCTGGATCACTCAGCAAACCGGAAGAACAGACTTTGGGTGGGGTGGGTGAGACCTGCTTTCTTCACCTCTCCAAGGTGAAAACCATTCACTCAATTACACGCGAACGATTTTGCACAAAATTTACGCAAAGCCCCCCTCCCCGATCTAAAGGTTGTTGAACCTCCTTCCTCCCGTAATGAACGTAGCGGAACCAGCTTCCACTCTCCCCACACCATTCCCAGTGACCTCTGTTTCTTTGAACATCATCTACGCGATGAAAATGTCATCCACTTAAGTTTCTGAATTCTTTTTCTTGCTCTAAATACAACCAACACGGTTACAGCTCTGCTATTAATAATTTTCAGGAACTTCATGGGAAACAGGAATACTCTTAATTTCCCTGGGCAAATGCTTTTAAACCCCGAGGCTTAGATTCGTTCAGCATCTAAGAATGAAAACACAGAAGCCACCGACTTAGAAATATACCCTGCGATTTCCTTGCGTTCTTTTTGTTAACGCTAGCTAGAGCCAACCACCCAGCTTCCTCGAGGAACCTTTGTTACGTGGCTGCCGTGTTGCAATCCTGTGATCTGGTCAACAGCTTTCCACCAGGGCAAGATTTAGCAGGAATCGCGGCCACGGATCAGAAGGAAGGCAAGTGGGGGGCGAGGGAGGTACGCCTTCCTCCGGTGATGTCATCCCCCGCTCCCCCGCTCCCCCGCTCCCCGGCTCCTTCCCCAGAAAGCCGCTCTTGTCAAGCGCAGTGGGCACAAGGTCATGGACATCTAGCCAACGGGGAGACTCACCACATAGCCGAGCAGTCAAAATTCACCAACAGCCATTTGTGAGGATTGAAGTTAAACGAATCTGCAAACTGCCAAGGAAAAGTAACAACAAGAAGACGTTTCAGTTACGAATGTCTAGTTATAAAACAAGACTCCACACCCGGTAATTAGCCATCTGGTTTCACGAGTGTAAGACCATGCCGAGGGGAAGTCACCGAGGCCGTGGGGCTTGGGGACGCCAGGGCAGCTGGGAAGGTCCGGGCTCTGGAACTGGCTTGGGCGGCCACCTGGCCTCTCTGCACCACTCTGTACCCATTTTCAAGGGGGAAGAACGCATCATAGCTCTTGAACGCACGGAGCTGATAACAGAACTGATTCTGGGATGAAGCACAAAGCAAGGAGGGTTTGATGGTAGCTCAACAGCTTACTCCGTGTGGACCAGAATAGGAGTGGCTGCTTTATGGAGAAATCGAGGCGTCATCATAGCCACGAACCCCTCAGCCCAGGTCCTGATACAGAGTACACGCTCTGGTTCGAAGGCTGTGCCAGGACTGTTGGTGGTGTGCGGTTATTAAGATTTGTAGGTGGTAAGCCAGCCAGGGTCCCAGGTCCCAGGGACCACAGTGATGGCTACTGACTCCCTGCAGCTCGTGGTGACGGGGGATCATCTGCCAGAGAGCAGTCGTCAGGATGCAATGTGAAAACGAGCATGGGGTAGCAGTGACCAGGTTTGCTGCTCAGGGGAGGAGTGGGACCTGCTGAGTCAGGCTGGAGGAACCTACAGAGGGGCACCCCACAGACGTTGAGCATGAAGGCCACCTGGCCCAGTGGTCGTCCTTGGAATGCAATACCAGGCACCTAGGAGACGTCCAGAAAATTCATCTGAGGAGTAAACTAAAGAATGTCATTCTTTTTATGATGAAAAGAGCCTAGGATGTGGACTTAGAGTCCCAGATTCTGGTCTTAGTGTTCCCACTGTCTAGCTGAGGGCCCTCAGTGGGATGAGTCTATGAGAATTTATAAATGAGGGACTGGAATGCGCTAATCTAGAACCTTCCCCTTACCACTCCCTTTTATTCCTGTGTTAATCCTGACTTGATGTAGGCCTATCACGTTTGAAGCAAGAGGATGTATTTTGAGGACCTTGGATAATTCAAAACAGGCAGAACCCCAACACCCAATCCAAGGGCGACCCCAAGAGAAGATGAGGAGGGCTGCTGTTCCCCCCATGAGGAGACACCCGCTCTCAGTAGCAGCAGCGACACAGCTCACGGGTCTGGGAGTTCTCCTGCTCTGAAGCCACAGGAGTCCCTACTCATTTCGAATTGGGAAAATTCCCAATTCTACCTTGCCTCGTGAAATGAGACGTCATCCACATTTCAGGCCATACACTTTCAAATCTGCATAGTCTAGAGTCATATAACATGTATCTACCTTTCAAACTACTAGACTCTTTGGAATAATCCTAATTTTGAATCCATAGGTACCATGTAGGAAATTGTACTGATCTGGCCTGCAAAATACTTTCTGCCTGCCCCTTCCTCAAAACTCACGAACTAGCAAAGTTCTCAGAATACACGTTTCATCTAAGCAAAGGGAAGGCAAAAATGTCATACCTAAAATTGGGATCTCCCCAACTTTTATTTAATTGGTTGGTTCTTTTACTAATGCTAATGCAGCCATCAACAAGTCTTCCCACATACCTAAATATTTCCTTCTTTATTTTTAAAGATAATATCCAAGTTCACTGCACGCCATCAGTACTGGAAGACAATTCCTGGAAGACAACGTGTTAACCACGCGTAACAACTGCCAACAACGGGCGTTGGCTCATCGATTTTCGGGGCTGCCCTATTTCCCAGCAGAAAATCGGATTTCAACAGCTAAGACCATCCGAGGAGGGCACTGGGCGTTTTCACGGTGCTAGCCTAAATCGTGCTATCTTGCATTCTTCAAAATGCATGCCCAGCTTTATCGTTGGGATGCTGAGCTGGAGCCGGGGCCAGCTGGAGGCCCACGGGTGCAGCCCGGGATGGGAGCCCTCGCCACCAGGGAGACATCTGCTCGGCTGACAGCGACCTCGCGCGTCAACCCGCTCTGGGGGAGCAGATTCATTTCCTTCCACGTTTCAATAAAAGCGACTTTGAGAAAGAGACGGGAAATGACGATGTGTTTCATTTGTCGATAAACGGAGACAAAATGTGAAAGAAGAGCTTTGTTTGCCGAGAATTTTATTAGCTCCCTGGGGGTGGGGGGGCTGGTCTGTTTAATCCTCTTTCATTGCCCAACCACTGTGCGCTCTTCCTGCTGGCAGAGAGAGGAGTTCTTATCTCCGGGCTGGGGACGCGGCAGGAAATTGCAGCCGCCTTATCTCCCCAGCTGAGCAGCGAGGCCCTTGCCCCGCAAGGAACAGTGCGGGAGACACGGAAATGACTCCGCGCCAGGCATGAAAATCCCGTCTGCTGCTGATACCATCACGCTCCAGTACCCGGCGCTGCGGTGGGCATGACGGCTCGTCACCCCACCCCCCTCCATGAAAGCTGATCCCAGGTCCTGGGATCATGGGGAGGAGGAGAGCGGTGGTAGGAAAAGATTGCGCAATCCTTAACCTGATGCTTGGACAGACCAGATGCTGGGGGCTGGCTCACAGGTCCCCGCTGAACGCTTTGCCCTCCGTCCCTGAGGTGCTGGGACAGACCTTGCCAGTCCGGAGCATCACTTCTGTAATAGCACTTATTCATATGGTCTAGAGATTAACTTTTCATAACACCTGCAAACCCAGCTCCCAGCAATGAGCTGCACGGCGTGGGGCGTCAGCGTGCTTGGCACAACTTCTCATACGCTACCACAGCCCCTGCCTCCTACGGACTGGCGCCTTTGGAAGCCGCACTTACCAGCCTCTCCCCAGCCCTGAGCTGAGGTCTGGGGCATGTTCAAGGATCCATAAGTAATCAACGAGTGAGGGAGGATTCATACGTCCAGGGACATGATGGAGACACGGACCGAATGCTATTTCATTCATCAGCAACGGGAGTGGGGTGGGGGGGGTATTCTTTCCGGAGATGGGAATATTCGTGTTCTATACCCGACACTCACTTTTCTGGTGTTGCAGCATGATGAGGATCCAAATGAGCAATTAGAAAATTAATTGGCAGCATGACAGGAGAGTGGAGAGAGGTTCTCAGGGACAGGCTCAGCAGCCGTGGTGAAAGATAATAAAAGGATCCAACTCACGCAGGAGGACTCACCGTGGGCCTGATGTTGTTTTTAAACACTTTAAGCATGATTAACTCTGGGTACTTACAGCAACCCCTCGAAGGAGAGATCATTACTAAATCCACTTTGCAAAGTGTACAGATGCCACTAACCTACCCACAGGGACACAGCTAGTCCGCGGGTAGAGCTGGCGTCCAAATAGTCACTTAATGCCAAAGATCGCACCCTTAGTCTCTGCCCAGGGTGTGGCCCAGGGTCTCATGAAACCCTTGTCTCTGAGCATAAAGCCAGAACCGAGGCTCTTCTCACTGTCTCCTTCCCTTGGACTCCCTGCAAAATCTGTCTGTCCAGACTCTTTATTGTGTCTGCAATGGAGTTCCTGGCTGGAGGAACATCCTGCTTGAGCCTGAAATGACACATCAGGGCACCCCCATAATGTCATCTCTCTGCATTAAGTCTGCACCCCATTACCCTCGGCAGCCCTATGGGGAAACAGAGTATCAGGGCAATAGTTTCCATGACTATTTCTCAAAAGCAGCAGGTGTTTCCGTGGGCATCACAGGCCACGGTTTCCAAATTCTGAAAGCAGTATAGGACATTTAAATGCCTCCGTGGCTGCTCGTTCAATATCTGTTAAACTAATAAACCATGCTCAGGGGCCTGGTCAGACCACGCTGTCATCCTGAACAAGATCGAAGAAAATTGCAGGTTGCTTTTATTCCTGACCTCTTGATCTGAAAGGCATTTAGATTTTATTTTCTTCCTAAATATTTCCCCACAGTTGCAGAAGCTAAAATGTAACCTACCATGAGAAGCCTGCCAGGGATTTGTGCAGAGGGAGAAAGAGTGCCCAACGTCAGGTATAATTTCCAGAAGGTGCATCATATGACTGGGAAGATTCTCAACCTCCCTTATAAGGAAATCTGATTTCTAATAATCACAGAATGTGATTGGAAGTAAGTTGCTAAAACAAATGGTGTGTCACAGCCTTGTAAGGAGAAGTCACTGATAACATGACACTTTCATGTCATAAGGACCCTACTAAAGAGAGGGGTGCCTGGGTGACTCAGGGGGTTACACGGCCGAATCTTGGTTTGGGTTCGGATCATGACCCCAGGGCAATGAGATCCAGCCCCATCAGGCTCCACGTTCAGCACGGAGCCTGCTTGTGGATTCTCTCTCCCTCTGCCTCTGCCCTTTCCCACTAAAATAAATAAATAAATGCATCTTTAAAAAGAACAATGATCCTATTCAAGATAAAGAGCACACCCACCTCTACTCCATTCAGAAGATGCCGGAACTCGGGGCAGATGAAGGAGCTGCCCGCATAGGCAGCATCGATGTGTAGCCACATGTCCTCCTTGTTACCTGAAAGCCAGAGGCGACTGGTGAGCTCCCCAGGGGACGCCCTGCCCACGGGCGCCTGAGAACCCCCAGCCCAGCCAGCGCTCTCACTGTATACAGTCCATCAATGCATTTGTCGGCCCGGGTCTAAGACAAGGAAGCTGGCGGCGGAGGTCCTGAGCTGGCCTCAGACAGCGCTGGCAGAGAGCAGGTCCTCAGGGATGGCGTAGAAGATGAGGAAACTGGAATTAGCTTCCCTGCTTGATATGAAGGTCGATGCTCAAGCCGGAAGGGGCCAGTGTGCGCTCTCCCTCGGGGCCCCTCACACACCTCATCCCCGTTACACCCCCTTTCTCTGCTTTCTCCCCTTCACCCACCAGGAATCTCCTCCCAATCTTCCTGGCTAACCCATCCCACAGACTCCTTGGGGAATGGCAGGGTGCACAGCCCCAGCAACCTTTACCCCCCACCCCTACTGTGTCCATCTCGACATGAAGCATATTTGTTGGTTCTATGCTACCTGCAATCATCCCAGGCGCCTTCGTGAACGTGATTTGTGTTTTTCAGCCTTGCCAGAATCGCCTAGTAGGAAGGGACCTCGTCTTCCTCGCAGGTCAAAGAGTCTGATTAAATGAGCTCCCTCAGCTGAGTCTCTCTGCATTCGACCCCTGCCTCCAGCCACCCCGCCACTGTACGGCCTTATGCCCCTTCAAGCTCATTCTCCCTCGCAGGCAAACGGATGTAAACATAGCACCTGGGACCTCGGGGAGAGACCAGATGACACCCGTTAGCTGCCTATCATGACGCCGGGCCCGGGGCCGGTGACCCATACACGCGAGCGCCGTGTTGAGTCCCTCCCTGTGTGCGGGGCACTTAAAGCCCGCCACGAAATCTGTAACTGTGGAAGGTTGGGGCGTTCTGACGGGAAGCAGGTGTCCTGTCCTGCCTGAACTGGGCCAGGGCAGGGCCTGGAGGGCTCACTCAGCCCTCGGCACGTGCATGTGTGACGGCGGACGGATGCGAGGTTCACCTTTCCCTGGGTGATGCTCCCCAACCCTGCACGATGCCGTGAGGAGTGGCGAGTCGTTCTGAGCCCTGCTGGTGGAAGCTCGAAGGGGAGTTTCAAAGCTTTGATTCTCTTTGAGCTTCTGATGGGAGGGATCAAAGCCTTGGTTGGATCCAGACCTGATGTCTTCCCGGCACACGCGATACAGCCTCAGACGGTCATGATGCGTGTTTCGTGGGTGGGGGGTGGAGGGTCTGTGTGGGCATCTCAGGGCAGATGCGGCCAGAGCACGGAGTCTCCTGACCCGACGTGGGATTTCTGCTTCAAGATGGCAGCCCACCCACACTGGCCACAGCCCGTGTTCCTCCTGCTGGAGGGCTCTCCTGCTCGGGGCCGAGGGTTCTGTGCATCACAGAATCTTCAGGGGCCCTCCGAGGACAGGTGGCAGCTGTAGACCCAGGCTGTGCTCTCCATGGGGCCATGTGGCTGTCCTCCGACCGCCGGTCAGGGCACTTCCTTTTCTGTTCAAGGCACACGTGTGGAGTTTGAGACTCCGATGTCTCTGTCCAGTTTAGAACTGTCAAGGGCAAGGGTGAGGCAGCGCAGGACCCCGGGGCCTGAATAGGTCGACGAGTCAGGAAAGACACAGGCCATGAAGGAAGGAGGAAGGGAAACAGGTTCCAGAAGCAGCAGACGAGGCTCTCTTTTCCTTCCTCAGCCATCATCCTTGTGAGAGGAATGCTTGCTAAGAGCAAAAACCACAACCCGTCCCGGAATGTGTGGGAAACCCGGAGAGGGGCAATGAAAGGAAAGACAGGGATGGGGTGCTCAGGAGGGAAGGGAACGAGGTGCACCAGGGGAAGGTGAGCTGTGGGCTCATGACTTTACGCCAGAAGAGCTCTGACCTTTGCCCTTGGCTCCAGGGAGGTGACCTCTAGCCCCTGAGTGCTCTGCCTCATAGGAGTCCTTTCGTGTCTGGATCTTTGGCCCCCAGAAGGTGCATCAGCAGGATATATGATGGTAGCTTTGGGCCATATTCGCTAGGACTCTTGCAGGAGCTAGGGATGGAAGGTATTAGCTGCACCTCCCCTGAGGAGCTGGAGACTACAGGTCAGCCAGGTGGGGGGCATGTGACTGAGCTCCAGTCAAACTCTGGGTTACAGGCTCGGTGAGCTTCCGTGGCAGGGGATGAGGGGCTCCCACTCTGTGTGTTGTCACCATAATTGGGGGGGACCTAGCTGTGCACAACCTCGAGGGAGAAGACAAGAGTTTGGTCCCTTCCCACATTCTGCCCCATGCCTCTCCTTCCTGCAATACACCACACCCAGCTGATTTCAGGGAGTTCTGTAAGTCCTTCTGGTGGATTATTGAACCTGAGGGTGGTTCTGGAAGGTGTTGGAAGTGAGGGCAGTCTTGAGGGACTGGGGTCCCTCTATTCTTCCTGTGTTGTGAGGGGCAATCTCCCACCATCCCAGTGCCGCTGGGCAGGGCTTTGGCTGCCCTGTGCACCCTGCTCCCCTTCTGCACTCCCCGGGACCCCATCCTCCGCTCCCCACTGTCGCACCTCCCTCCTGTCGCCTTCAACTACCTGCTTTCTGCATTTCATCCTCTCCCCAAGACGACCTGCTGGAAGCCTCCACTGATTCACCCAAGTGGACCACGTGAGACCCAGTCTCTCTCTGGTGAGTCATTTTAAAAAGATCCAAGAAAAAAAAGTGTCTTTTCTGAAGCAGCAGTCTGGAGAAAACGGTTTTCTGGCATATACCGTCTTTGTCAAATCACAGTGGATGAAAAACTGACCGTATCGTTTTAACAGTTTATTCCAACCATAACAGAGAACGGAGTCCTCTCGTAATCCCAGAGCAGCCCTGTGTGAATGCTGCGCATTTGGTGACCATCATGGAGCTCACTATTCCCATGGCTCCGGGATCTGGGGAGCAGAGGGAGCTCCAGGACCGTGGGACAGCCTGGGCTGAATCACCCACTCCCCAGGGCTCTGTGAACACTGACTGCCTGCCCTGGGCCATCAGCTGGCTGGACAGCCTGGGCTCTGCCCTGCCGATGAGCTCCGGCCCTGTAAACCTGAGAGCCCCAGACGTGCATCAGCCACAGCCCCTGCAAGGACGTCCAGTTCCCAGCCCGACATCTGAGTCAAAGGGGCGCCCAGCGGCTTGGCTGGGCACATCAGTGTTTACAGTGGGCAAACCGCCGGTCTGAGCCAGCCCACTGTGTCCCTCATCCCAGCCTCCAGCTCTGTATCACTGCCCTCAGCCAGCTCCTCTCACCGCCATCTGCCAACGGCCACACGTGCTGCAGGGAAACCGGTGTGAACAGGCACATCCATGCCCACAGCCCCTGGGCACGGCCAGTCCCTGGCACGCCTGCCTCCACCCTGGGTCTCCACAATTTCTGTGCCTGAACTCACCCTCTGAAGAGCCCTGTGAGGGAAGGACTGACATTCGACTATTGTGCCTTAAGGTGGGGACACGAAGCTTGGAACGGGAGGGCCCACAGCTTGAAGGGGCGGGCCTGGGCCGCTGGCAGGTGTGCTGTGACCAAGCTGAGCCCCACTCTGCTGCCCGAGCATGGGCAGAGGTGGATCCCCATTAGGAGAGGTGGGGTTAACGCACACAGGGCTGGGGGGCCGCTGCCCGTGGGTGCTGTGCTGTCTAGCACAAGCCACAGGGATACGATCTGGGTCCTGAACAACCTCCATGGGACCCCAGAGCACCCTGATGACCCTGATAGGGGCAGCGGGTGCCCTATGCCCCGAGGACAGGGGCAGGGGGTCATGAAGCCACGTCCTTGCCCAAGAGAAGGTCTCTGTCACAGAAACCCATCCCGGACCCGCTAGGTGTGGGAGCTGTGGGCTGAGGCGGCAACTTCAGAAGCACGGTCCTTACTCATGTTCCCCTTTGGGATTCTCTGACTCTGCATCCCCCTGGAAGGCCACCCGTGTGCCGTGAGGGAGGCCAGAGGGGAGTGCGGCCCCAAAAGGCCCAGCAAGCTGATCCTTCTCTGAAGAAATCCAAGGTTTGGGTTTGGATCTGCTTAATCGCGTTAGGTAATTTGCTTAACTGCATTCAGTCATTCCAGAAAGGCTGAAGAAGACACGCTGGGCTCCTTTCAAAGACGGGTAACTGTCAAGTCCTACAGAAACACGAGCCCCATGGGGCTTCCCTGAAGAGTTTGACTTTGTTCTCTTGGGGCAGGTAGAGGGGACGACGGAGCCCTGGAGGATGTGGCCACGCTGCATGGCAGGCAAGAGCTGCTTCTTACCGATGGCGTGTTGGCTCAGGCAAGCTCGGTGCTGGTCCCATTAGGCTGCATTTCTGGGTTTGTGGATTTGAAGCTAGTGAGGTTTATGCCATTGCAAATAGAGGACGCATCTGGCAAAGCCGCGGAATGTAAAGTTACTACTCTATGAACATCCCGTTCCATTATGCTTTAAACTACCTCAGTGTATTATGGTATTATAATATGACCCTGAATCCTGTTGTTAGTAGTATGAAGAAGGAGAGCCCAAGGAAGAACGTCCACTAAAGTCTTCATATACCAAGAACGTTTTCCAGAAGAACATCGGATCAGATACTTACAGATAGGACCCACTTCTAGGAGATTGTCAAACGAGCAGCAGGACGTGGTCCCCAACGTAGCCACCACCTGGGGAGTAAAAAGCAGACCTCTGTTAGGCCACCATGTTTTGGTCACTGGTGTAATGCAAACAAGCATTACGGGTGCCCCTGGTCTAGCCCAGATCCTTGGAGCTGGTGCTCGATCAGCATCCGCTGGCCGAAGACCTGAGCCTGAGGATGCACCTGCCATCTCTGCATGGCAGCTTCACAACAGGTCGGGAGAACCATCTGCCCACAGGACACCAGGCTCTGAGGTTGGAAACAGCGCATGCGCAAGATTTACTCCCCATGTGCCGACGGGGCAGGGAGGATGCCCTTGACCCCTGGATGGCGTGTCCCAGCTCGGATTTACTGACAGATACATATATGCTAACTACAGTTACAGCGTATCCTTGCCTCTGTGCAAAGGAGGTGTGGAGCTCTCTTTTTTGTGCCCGCACTTAGTTCACAGCAGAACCCCCGCTCCCTCTGCCACGACATGTCACTCCTGGAAAGCCTCGGGGGCAGCTCCGAGCCCCCAGGACTTTGACCAGGAGTCCGGCTCCCTAGCTCTCATCTACTGCCCTTCCCTGCCCTCGGCACCGCTCCCAAGGGAACTTCAGTCCTCCAGAGAGAAAGATCTGCTCCAGGTAGACTCATGAGAAAGTCCTAGGGATACGGGAAACGGTGTTTAAAAGGCGCGTTTCCAGATTGTGTTGAGCACACTTAGTCATACAAGCGGGAGGCATGGCCAGGATTTCCAGGCCCGCTGGTGCTCTAAGGGCAGCGATAACACGGGCACCCACACACGGGGCTGCGTCTCCCCCTGGACCCGCAAAGCTGCTGAAACCAAGCTCCAGGTCATGTTGCTAGAAATGTGCACTTGGCCCCACGTGGGATGGGTGCTGAGACCCATTTGCCTCTCAGACAAAGTCATAGCTCTCGCCAGCGTGACATTGTGCCTGCCCCGTGGAGGGCTCAGCTAACAAGCCCTGGCTCTCTGCTCACACAGTCATCCAGGCCAGTAAGCAGCTGCCCAGGGACCAGCATTGTCCCCAGTGTCAGGGAGTGATTCCAAAGCGGGTCCTGGCCAGACTCTGGCCGGACCCTCTGCAGCAATGGGGTGTGACCAGGGAAGTTGGGTCCCCGGGGGACAGGAGCGGAGTGCTTGAAATTACTTTTTTTTTTTTAACTATTTTATTTTTTACTTTTTTTTTACAATTTTATTTTTTACTATTTTGTTGACATTCTATTAAGTTACTATTTTTTACTATATTTTTACCATTTTTTAATCTTTTTACTATTTTCATTATTTATTTAGTTTTTTTTTTACTTTTTTTTTTTTTTTCGATTTTTTAGGTACATCAGAGTTACCAGATTGGGTGCTTGCTGCCTTTGGAAAGACAGCTTGTTTTTCTTTCTGGGAGAGGAGGGGGCCTGCTGTGCCACACAGGGGCCACATGAGGAAGTGTCAGGACCAGTGAGGAGGCGGAGGGAGAGGGGGCAGCCGGGACCAGAGCCTTTCCTGGGGTTTCCAGGGGAAGCAGCCGGTGAGGCAGGGCGAGCAGGCTGAGGGTTGGCTGGTTGGAATAATTGCAATGAGCTATGGGGCAGGTGGGGACTGTCCCTGGTGTCCCTGGCTCAGGGGTGATGAAGACAGGAGCTATTTGCCTGGACTGTAGGAGCCCCATGGTGGAGGTGGTTTGGGTGTGGGCTCTGGATTGGCTGGTTTGGGGAAAAACAGTCCTTTACCATCTCTAGGAATCATCTGGTCCTGGGAGGAGTGGTCCCTCAGGGTCAGTGAGGCCGCCAGGATGCCACCCGTACAGAAAACAGAAATCGTGATGAATACACCCACACTGCCGTCACACAGCCCTTGGGGCTGAAACCCCTGGGCTGGAACCTGTCACACTAGCAGCTCGCTGGGCCTCTGTTTTCCCACTTACAGCACAAACGCCCAGCCCGCAAGGTCCCACCGGGTCCAGATGCTCCAGATCTCCGCATCCCCGATGCTCTCTGCCCCCGGCCCCCACCGCTGTGCGCACCTCCCATCGTCAGCCTCAGCACCCTCCACAGGCTTCATGCTGACAAGATGACTCACTTAGCAGGACGCCAAGAGAATATGCGATTTCTCTCTGGTATTGGCAATTTCTTCCTGACGCTTTGCCTACTTCATTAAAAGAATAGCAAAAAAAGGATATAAAGAAAAACCTACAGAATGGCTCAACCATCTTAATATTGGCTTATAATTTCTTGTGTCCATTTTAAGAACTTCTTAGGAATGACCTTTTATTCAGCAATTTCTTCAATTCCCTCTGATTTTCCTCCAGTTCTCATCGAAATAAAGGCAGTAACTTATGTTTTAAAGACAACGCGTATATTAAATATCCCTTGTTAAAATTATCTTCTACCTATGAGCGTGTGCACGGGAGAGTGTTTACAATGATGTTCGCCAAATATGAATATGGCTTGTCTCTTCAGATGAGATTTTTGGATCTCGTAATATAAAAATCCATTCTCGATGTTTGCACACCGAGCATGGAGCATTTCTTTAAAAACGAAAATCCCGCCTATCTCGTCCTGGGCGCGGCTCAGTGGAGAACAGAGCGGGTGATGTGCTGAGCACTGATCGTGCCCAGCCTGGGGCTTCGCAGACTCTGTCTGGCCACCCCAACAGCCCTTGGGTCATATACGTTTATGATCCAGACTTTGCAGATGACCTGGATGAGACCCTGCAGATGGGTCAAGACATGAGAGGCGGGGGTGGGAGGCAGACCATCATGTGAACCCCAGTGTGATGAACCCTTGTCTTGCCAGTTGAAGAAAGAACCCAGGGCTGGGCTGGTGGCCTCGCTGGCTGACCAAGCGCGTGGGCAGGGGGTGGGGACCCGGCTGGCAGCGAGGACGTGCCCGGCTGGCAGGCCGGTGAGCCCTGCATGCTGCGTTCTAGGTGGCTGCAGCCAGCTTGTTCTAATTCTCAGAAGCCGCTTTCAAGCCCAGCACCTGCTCGCTGCA
This sequence comes from Meles meles, assembly GCF_922984935.1. Classification (NCBI taxonomy): domain Eukaryota; kingdom Metazoa; phylum Chordata; class Mammalia; order Carnivora; family Mustelidae; genus Meles; species Meles meles. The sequence continues at coordinate 99,171,920 of NC_060075.1, forward strand.
GGGTCTGATTACCCCGGCTCCACTCGCTGATGCTAACCTGATTTGGGCGGTGCTGCAGGGCCCTAATCACATTTGTGCGGGGAGAGGGAGGGGGGAAGGTGCCGGCGCCCTGTCCCTGAGAGCCTGCGGCGCATCTGCTGCCCAGACCCACGTCCCCTTCCTCCCCTTCTGGAGGCAGAGCTGCCCCTCCTGCCTTCCTTGCCAAGGCTCTGATGAGCACCTCGCGGGCACTGCCCTCTGTCTGTGGCCTGAGCTTATCAGGTCGGCTCTCGCTCTCGGGGCGGCAAGCCACCGCGGGGAAGAGAGGGGCACTGTTACAACCCCCTGCAAGTCCAGGGAGGGGCCGAGACTCACATTTCCTGGTTCAAACTTGGCAAATGGGCCCTTTGCTTTCTGCAGAGGGTCTGGAGTATTGAGGTACCTGCAACTCCTTGGTGAGGATAATGGAGGCTATGGGTTCGCATCTTGGAATTAGGCATGTAGGTGTTATGCAGAACTGTAAGTACTAGATATGTAGTTTCAATGGAGCAGATAGAAGTATGTCCAAGTTCAAGCTGCTGCCCTCCTAGGTATGGCCTGGCTTCTGTCTGGCTTCAGAGAACCTTGGCTGAGGGACCCATGTAAGGTAAAAACCCATTGCATGTCCTTGAACCTCCTGTGACCTCTCCTGTCTCTGTCCCTTTGTTGTTACTCTGTTCTTCAACCAGAAAGTCTCTGAGCCCATGAGTGCTGCCTGTGTATCCTCTGGGACACAGCTTATGCATTATCCTTTAGCCAAAGCCTTCACGGATCCCCTACAGAGTGCTAATCACACCCTCTGCCCCGTGTGTGTGCACAGTGCTCACCAAATAATGCAACGACCAGGAAACCCGTGTCTTCCCACCAGGAACCATCCCACGAGGAAAGAGGCTCACAGGCTCCAAGGGCCGGTGCACACACGTGCAGGAGCTCTCGGCCTTCCCTGGGCTCTGACACACAGGACTGGCCCATGCCTGTGGCTTCTTGTCAGAATGCCACACGTGCCCTCAAACATTTGTTGCAATCTTGGCCTCTAGGGCAACATTCCAACAGCGGCATGTCCATTGGGTGCCCAGTCTTCCCAAACAAAAGTGTGCTTTGTTCCCCCTGATGATGAGGGGGTCTTCTCTGCAACACTGGCACCTGTCCTTTACTGAGCACATGAACACACGTCGGGCTCATTTCTGCACACCCAGCATTACTGCCCTCTGCTCCCCTTTCCCCCTACAGATGAGATTAATCCATTTCCACATTCCTCACTGCAACAGGAGCCCAGTGGAATCCGAATTCCACCTCTGGCCACTCCAGAAAATCTTACGGAAGTCCCAAATTGCCTCCCCTTAGCAAAACATGCAAGGCATCTGGCCTTCAGGACACGTCCCTCCTGGCTGCGCGGCCCAGCTTCCTGGTGTGGTTCCTGTACCACCCCTCCTCTTCCTCTCTCCCCACACACTTTGTCTGTTGGTGTTCTCTCCTGGGGCAGACAGCAGGGGTTTGCCTGTGCCTTCCTAGCAACGTCAGGACCACCCAAACTCAGATGGGACCCACCCCTATGTCTAGATCAGAGCTCCTGTCCCAGGTGAACTCAGCTGTCTTGGGGCATCCCTATCTAGATGTGCAAACCTTCATCTCCTGTAAGAATGAGCTCAGCACTGTCTCTCCCATACCGTGCTGCTCCTCTTTCTGGATCTCCGAGCTCTAGGGGTGCACAGGGGACCATCAGAGTTCAGAAAGTCCTCCTGAGCTCTGCCCTCACTTCCTGCTTCGTTGGCCATCAGTTCCACCGTGAATGCCTCTGAATTCAGTCCCTTCTTTCCATACCCATTGCCATCATCATCTTCCACCAATCGCCAGACTGTTTCACTTCCTGCTTCTTGTCTTGCCTCCCACTCATCTGTCGGCCACACTCACCATTTGCCAGTGATGATTAACATTAATCATGTTTTTCCACCACATGCAATGAATAGCTTTTACCTCCCAAAGACGCTCCTGTGGGCCAAGCTTGATTTCAATGGAACTCCATTTTACAGATAAGGAATGTTCTACGGTAAGTCACGATCCCTCCCAATGTTGGTGGTTAATTGCTAATGACCACTGGTCACGGTTGAGGGATCAACAAGACAAGAGGTGAGAAGGGTATCCACAAACTACCCTGCCCCCACACCAAGTGTGCCCTGTTATTTTTATAGGGTAACGCTGAATTGGTGCACAAAGAAGACTGTCACCCAGTTTTTGGCCTGTGTTACAGTGGACAGACCCCCAAAGTCATGCTTAACCACTGAGCTCTGAGCACCAGGCTTCACAGCCCCACCCGTGCCCCTCGGATGCCAGTAGGGTGTTCGAAAATGCAAACCAGATTGTGTCTCTCTTCCATTTAAAACTCCCTTCCTGACCACAAATTGCCCTCAGGAAGAAGCCCATCTTCCTCATTCTGGTCCCTGCGTGACCTCCTTCTCACGACCTCCACCTCCTACATCCCTCCATTCACTCACACTCCAGGTGCTCTCCAAGCTTCTAAGACTTGCCATTGGCTCTCTTCCCACCCTTCCGTGAGCAGCAGCACAACATGGCCTGTGCAGCAGGAGGCTTAGGATCACACCATGGTGCACCTGCCAACTTCATGGCCCTAGCAAGTTCTGAGCCTCTGAGCACTTCAGTTTCCTGGGATACGATCCCTTCTCATTGCTGTTTCCGTCCCCACAGAGTGCTTTGCCCAAACAGCCTCGCTGCCCCCTCCCTCGGCATGCATCCCTTACTCTTTCCAGATTGTAGCTCCTGCAGCAACTCTTTCCTGTTGCCTGCATTCCCGTCGTGGGAGCTGCTGTACCACAGATCGCACTGCACCTGCTGGACATGACCGTCTGAACAGTAAGATCCTGGAGGGCCCCCTGGCCCAGCATGCAGCAGGTGCTCAATAAACGTTTGCCAGGTGAATGAATGGCTAAGCAAATGAACTGGCAACTGTTGCACACCCCATCATGGTAGGTTTGGGAATAGAACAAGTGGCGGTATCTGGGACCTGCTGCGAAGTCACGAATTGGTCCACCATTTGCGTGAAAGTCCACTAACAAGGATCATGAAATGTAATCAGGGTAGATGCCTCCTGGTAACATATATAAAATGTCCCGACAAAGCCTTTGGCTAGTCTGAAAGGCCTGCCAATGATGCTTCATTTCAAAGTTCTCGCTGACTGGCAGGCACAGAGCCCTGGCCATCGTGAAATGCTTTGCTGCCTTCTGAAATCCCACCACTGAATCATGAGCTCATGCTTTGATCGCCCTTGTAGAAGCATGAATACGTAATGAATATGTATGTGTTTTCAATATGGCATTCTATAAAAAAAACTTAAATAAAAAAATATAATTTATTTTCTAAGGATTCCTGAGGGAAGACCACAAAAGTTCATACTTCGTAAAATAATATGGAAAGAAGAGATGAATTCACTCTCTCTCCTTCTCTCTCTCTCTCTCTCTCTCATCCCTAAAACTGTCTACCTCATTGTATTATTTAGTGCATATATTTGGATTTCCATCTCAAAGATGAAGGAAAAAAACACTAACAGATGTTAGACCTTTGACTTTGGTAAGGAGACATCCCAGGTGAGGAGGATCAGATCTTCCTAGACCCTGTTTTTCAGTATTGCGGTTATAAGACACAAAGAACTTATTTTTATGAGGCTGGGTACATATTTAACTTTAATTAAAATATAAATTCTAATGTAAAAGGCGGCTTACAGTCTAATGGAGGAGCACATAATTTAGCAAGTCGAATGCATATCTGACTTCCGTGAGCTGCTCTAACAAATTCATCAAATCCAAGGATGGGACTCCCTGGAATTTCTGATGTACGGCAGTTGGTTGGGTGACAATCTGGGGTTATAACCGGCAACTGAAGTGGGACAGCCTTGTAGGACTGAGCCCTTCACCTGTGGGGTCTACTACTGCTTCTAGGTAGACAATATCAGAACTGAATTAATTGCTTGGTGGTGCTGGAAAACGCCCATGTCAGAAACAGGTGCATCTTACTGTCCTTAGATAGGTACATCCAGACAATGGAATACTATTCAGTGATATATATATATATATATTTTTTTTTTTTAGAGAGCTATGGGGCGCCGGGGTAGCTTACTTGGTTGGGCATCTGACTTGGTTTCATCAGGTCATGATCTCATGGGTCACGGGATCAAACCCTGCATCAGACGCCACACTTGGTGGGGATCTGCTTTGATATTCTCTCTCCTTCTGCCCAATTCCCCGCTCTCTCTCTCTCAAATCAATAAGTAAGTCTTTAAAAAGAGAGAGAGAGAGAAAGAGAGAGAGAGAGAGAGCTATAACGACCCTAAAAGACAAAGATGAATCTTAAATGTGTAACACTGAGTGAAAGAAGCCAATCCAAAAAGGCTACATACTGTATGACTCTATGACTTTTAGGAAAAAACAAAACACAAAACTATAGAGACAGTAAAAAGAGTCATCATTGCCAGGGGTTAGGGGTGAGAGAGGGAGGGATGACTAGGTAGATTACAAGGTTTTTTCACATCAGGGAAGTTACTCGGTATGTCGTTGAAATGGTATATGCACACCATCAGACATTTGTCAAAACCCATCGGAAGAACAGCATGAAGAGTGAACCCTAATGTAAACGGTGGAGTTTCAGAATAATAACGTATTGATACTGGTGTGTTGATTATAACAAATGTATCACAGTAACATGAGACAGCGATCACAGGAGAAACTGGGGGGTGAGGAGTTTCTGGGAACCCTCCGTACTTTCTGCTCATTTCTCTTTACACCTACAACTATCACAAATAGTTGATTAATTTAAAAAAAATCAGTCCATCCATCCAATCAAAAATGTGCAAAGGACATGAAGACCCATTTCGCTGACAAAGATATATGGCTGGCAAATAAACCCATGGAAAGAAGTTCGACATCATTAGTCCTCAGGGAAATGCGAATGAAGGTATCTCTTCTCTCCTATCAAAACACCTAAAATTTACAAACAGAGAGAGTACCGAGTGCTGGGGAGGATGGAAAGAGCCTGAATTTCTCATGTCTTGCTGGTGAGAATGGAAACTGGCTCAGCCACTCTGGAAAGAGCTTGGCAGTTTCTTGAAAAAGTAAGTATACAGCTAGCGAATGATGCTCAATTGGGTGCTTGGGAATTCATCCCACAAAAAGGAAAACGTAGTTTTACCCAAACACCTGTATGTGAACGGTCAGGGAAGCTTTGTTTTTTGTGTTGTTTTGGAATCTTTATTTATAATCACCCGAACGTGGAAACGTCTGTAATGTCGTCAGCAGGTAAACAGTCACGCGAAGCGGGCTGGGGTACAAAGACTGCGGCATCAAATTCCTGCAGGGCAGCCATAGAAAGAGCCAGCCCTGGATACACACAGCACTTTGGATAGATCTCTAGGGGTCTCCCGTGCTGAGTGAGGTGACGGGCTGTGTCCCTGTGTGTATAGAACATGCTCAGAATGGGGACAGTGTAGAGAAAGGAAATGGAATCGTCGTTTCCAGGTGTCAGGGTGGTAGGGGATGAGGGAGGTGTGAGTGTGCCGCAGGATGTGGGTGGGGGAGCTTTGTGGTGATGGAGAAGTCCTGTGTCAGGATTGCATGGTGGGGGGTCACGTGAGCCACACATGTGACAAATGACATAAGAGGTCCCAATGTCAGCATCCCAGTTCTGTTGTTGCCCATGTACTATGGAAGCTGCAGCAACTGGGGGAAACCCAGGTGAAGGGTACAAGGGGTCTCCATTTACTATTTGTTGTGAGGTTTTTTTTAATCTACAAGTGTTCAAAATAATAACTTAAAATGTTTCAGTATTTTAAACTAAGAACATGACCTATTCATTTCATTTATCAGCTGGACATAATGAAACAAAAAGTGGCAAATTGTAAATCGGTCAGAGTGTGGGATTTAGGAATGGCTGGAAGATATGCGGAACAGCATGAGAGATAGTCGGCACTCCGCGGGAAGATGGAACACATGTGCTCAGAGTCCCAGAATGGGGGGGAAGAACGGGGAAACACAATAGGTAAGAATTTCCTCAAAGTGGGGCACCCGGGGGGCTCAGTCAGTTAAGTGTCTGACTCTTGATTTCGGCTCAGGTCACGATCTGAGTCAAGACAGGGCCCGTCATCAAGTGCCACACTTAGCGGGAGTCTGCTTGAGACTCTCTCCCTCTGCCCCTCCTCTTGCTTGCATGTGTACACACACATGGCCTCTTTCAAATAAATGAATGTATCTTAAAAAAAAAAAAAAAGGAACATCCCCAAACTGAGGATTTCCTCAAAGAGATGACAAATCATAGATTCTGGTAGTTTGGTGAAACCCAGTGAGAATCGGCACAAAGAAACCGCCGATTTGCCTCCAAGTAAAACTGCCTAGACACAAAGACAAAAAGCAAATGCTACAAGCAGCCAGAGGGAAAAAGCCACATTGCCACACTACGTGCCTAAAAGCCACTGTGACACTGATAACCCATGTCCCGTGGGCTTATGTATTTCATCTGCCAAAAGAAAAAACCATCCACCCTGAAACTCTAGACCCAGCAAAAATACCATTTGAAAGCGAAGGCAAAGTAAAGACATTTTCAGAAAAGCAAAAACAGAGACAACTGTACCATAGTGTGAAATTCTCGTGATAGTTTTTCAGACAGAAAAAGAAATGGTCTCAGATGAAAATAATAAAATGCAGGAAAGAAAGATTAATGGAAAAAGAAATATGAGATTTATATAAGTAAATATCAGCTATATAGAATAACGGCATTTCACGGGGTTTAAATATATGTAGAATTAAAATGTATGATAATAACCGCACAAACGGTGAGGGGAGGCATAATAATAAAATAAAGCTAGTAAGCTAAAATGAAGAAAGCATAATAATATAAAACATATAAACATATAAAACAATAATATAAAACATTTGATAGTCCAAGACAAGAAACCCTAGGAAAAACCATCATATGAGAGGCTGGCAAGATGGAAAACAAATAGGAAGATTGCAAATGCACATTGAAATGTATCAAAATTTCCCTTAGGTAAATGGAGAAAATCAAGAAAAATGTCATGTTGGATTTATAAACAAATGAAAAAACAACCACCACCCAGCAAAAGTGACTGGCTGCCCCCAAGAGACCCGAGTATGAGACGAGACCTGTAGATAGGAAAGGAAAGGAAAGGAAATGTATCCCGGCACCACTGACTACTAGAACTTCCAAGTATGTGAAATAAACCCCACCAGACACAAAAGAAGCCCGTGGGCATCTCACCCACAGCTGAGATGATCCCTTGCCTCTTTCAAGAGCCGATCCGCACGGCTTTGGTTATTAGAAGATGGAAACTGATTTTGCGTTCTCACTTTCTTGGGATTGAATGGGGAACCAACTGTTTTTGTATTTTGTCTGTTTTCCCACTGAGATGTCGCCTTTTTGTTTATTGAGATGTGAGCCTTCTTTTGAGATTTACTTTATATTATATACTCTGTTTCCTGCCCGCATTTTCCTTTTTTATTTTGTTTATGAGTTTTGTGGGGGTTTTTAGGAGATTTTATTTATTTGACACAGAGAAAGGGGGAGAGCACAAGCAGGGGGAGCAGCAGGCAGAGGGAGTAGCAGACTCCCCGCTGAGCAAGGAGACGGATGCGAACTTGAACCCAAGACCCTGAGATCACAGCCTGAGCCGAAGGCAGGCACGTAACCGATGGAGCCAGCCAGGTGTCCCATGAGTTTTGGAGTTTTTATGAAATGAAATCATCCTGTCATTTTATGTGGTCTATCCCATTGCTTTCATTCTTCAAATCTGCAAGAGTGGTTTTAATATATTTATTTTTCCCTAGGCGGGGTAGTCTAATGAGCTTAGAAGATTGACAGTATGAGTTCAAAAATATTTATCTCATTTAAAAAGAATCCTTTCAAACTCTCCTGAAACTGTACATGGGAATTTTAAAGGTAGTCTTTCTTTCTTTTTTTTTTTTTTTAAAGATTTTATTTATTTATTTGACACAGAGAGAGATCACAAGTAGGCAGAGAGGCAGGCAGAGAGGCAGGCAGAGAGAGAGGAGGAAGCAGGCTCCCCGCGGAGCAGAGAGCCCTATGCGGGACTCGATCCCAGGACCCTGAGATCATGACCTGAGCCGAAGGCAGTGGCTTAATCCACTGAGCCACCCAGGCGCCCCGGTAGTCTTTCTTTCTAACTAGAATGTCCTTGCTTCCAAATCTTTACTTATTTGACAAATACTTATTGAGCGTCTACTAAGTGTCGGGCAGATTCTGGGAGCTGGGATAATGAGCTGATTATACAGACGCTCCCTTCACATAGCTTGCAGTCTGGTGGGAAGAAGGAGGCAATAAACAAACGTGCCAATAAATATGACTGTCGTGCAACACAGGGAAATGAAGCAGGACAGCGTGACTAAGGTGACCTCTGGCCCAGTCTTTATCACAGGCAGACACCAGTCTTGGCCATCGGCTTGTCCCACGAGCTACACCTGAATCTTCTCGATCCTTCTACAGGGTAATTATTTGATGATGTTCCTGCTTCCCCAGGCAACTCCATAAATCGGGATCAAATTTTGTATCAAATTGTACCCCTCCATGCCCTCCCCAGTCACAAGTTTTCAACAAGGGCTAGTTCATCCGAACTGATGGAAACAATTTTTTTGGAGGAAAAAAAGCTTGTCTCAAAGATTAAACTTTAAATTAAAAAAAAAAAAAGCAGTGGACAGAAGTAACAGTAAAGTCTATAAAAGTCTATGAGTAGACATAAAAGTCTACCAAACCTAGATTGCTCTGATAGCTGGGAAACATCCGGATACCGAGAAGGTTTTGGGAGGGATATGAGCGTCTAGAAGTTGCCATGTAGAGCTTCCATTTCTTTTTAAGGTTAATTTTTTATTTTAGAAGCGGGCTGGGCAGAGGGAGAGAGAATCTGAAGCAGACCCCCTCCCTCGCCCAGTGCGGAGCCAAACCCAGGCTCGATCCCAGGACCCTGAGATCATGACCTGAGTCAAAATCAAGAGTTGGACGCTCATGGGGTGTCTGGGTGGCTCAGATGGTTGAGCAGCTGCCTTCGGCTCAGCTCATGACCTCAGGGTCCTGGGATTGAGCCCCACATGGAGCCTCACATCAGGCTCTTTGCTCAGCAGGAAGACGGCTTCTCCCTCTCCCTTTCCCTCTCCTTCTGCTGTTCTCCCTGCTTGTGTGCTCTCTCTCTCAAATAAAAAAAAAAAAAAAAAGAGTCAGGCACGTAACCAACAGAACCACCTAGTCACCCTTGCTGTGAAAAGCTTCTAACACCTGGCTCCCTCCCCAGAAATTCTGGTGGAAGTTGCTGGGGCAGGGCCTGGGCATCAACGTCTTTTCAACACCGCCGGCTACATCTGGCATGTGGCCCAGCCCGGCTGAACACCATGAGGCTGGTGCCAAGGTCGTTCTTAATTGTCTGACATGCGACGCATCAGCCCCAGGCACCGCACGCGGCCAGGGCCACCTCGGGGATGACAACTCCCCTGTCCAGCTGCTCTAAGTTGTAACACCAAGTATCTCTGCCCCCCCACCCAGAAAATGCCCGTCTGTGCACAGATGGGCAGAAACCTGGCGCTGTTTGGCTAGTTCGATATTTTACCGGTAACGAGTCACTGCTTGTTTGCAACACATCCCTTGCCGGCGACGCGTCTTAGTATCCGCTCAGAATCCTGATCTAGGCGGCAAGGCCTTCTGGGCTTTACTTTTAATGTGGTGCACGGGTCCATCCTCCACTCCTCAGGACAGAGCGTCCTACCATGGCATGGGGTCGGGGGTGGGGGGGAGTGGGCAGTGTGTCAAGGCACGATCGCAGGATGTCACTTTGGCAGGAGCAGAAACAAAACCTCTTGGCTTATTAGGATGCTCCCGGCTGAGCACTCTGCTTCCGTCTTTCTGGGATTAGGTGGGTGGAGGGAGAAATGAGTGGAGTGCTGCTCCAGCCTCCCTCAAGGAGCAGCCGGCTGGCCACGCGAGTACCCCGTAGCCTGGGACCAGCACTCAGCGCCCTGCCCTAGGCCCAGGCGGGGCTCAGAGGCTCCGGGAGGGCCATACCCGACACGTCTGGTTGACTTACAAAGAAAGGGATCAGGCCCTCGGCCTTGTCTCTCTCCAGGACCTCCTGCAGGGCGGAAGCACGCATGGCAAACTTGCCATCCGAAGGGATCGCTTTTAGTTTCACGCCTCCGATTAATCCGGCTCTTTCCACGGACGAGTGCGCCTGGAACGAAGGCAGTGGAGTTAGAGTCTTGCATGCGTGTGCGCGCTGTGCGCGCCCCCCGCTCTGCAGCGAGCTCCCCGTGCGTCAGGCTCCCGCCACTCCCCCCACACCTCATTCCTGCTGTTGTCTCGGATCCTGTGGAATCTCGCTTTTCAGATTAGTGAGCCAACAGTGAGAGCTTGCAAAGCCCACCCTGAAATAGAGTGCGCAAACCCGGTTCTTATCTGGGGGGCTCCTCTCACCACGAGGCCTGGGGTCGCCTGGGGGCCATGCTCAGTGCCTGGTATCTGGACAAAAGCCAATGACAGGGCACCATTGTGGGACGGTGGATCCACTGTGTCTCAAGGACTCCCAGGAAGGCCAGTTCTTACCCTCTTACAAGAGCGCCCCTCTCTGCCTTGGGGCTCCCACCACCGCTGTCTCCTACCTGGCTCTGTCCTGGGGTCTGGATCTCACTGTGGCTCCCAATGGCCGACAGGAGGCTCAGGATCCCAAGCCCTCTGGGTGCTCCCCCGTGACCCTGGCACATTAACCCCACCTTGGACCTGCATGACCTCCTGTCCACACTGACAGAACACCAAACACCCACATCAAACAGGGCTGCTGTGGAAATGTCGGGAAGGTCGCATGGTTTTGTTTGGATCAGAGTGGACACAAAACAAAGATTCCAATCGTAGAGGCTGAATGGGGTTTTGGGCCAACGTGCTCGACCGACCCCCTCACCTGATCTGATGAGTAGGCCACTAGCTTCTCCATGATGGCGCCCTGCGTCAGCCCTGGGGAGGCGGCCTGGAGGCGGCGCACCACCTTGGTCCGAGCGGCCAGCAAGGCCATCAGCGTAGCCTCACTAGCACTCCCCTGGATGGAAGAAAATGTCGAAATGAGCTTCGAGGGGCAGCGAAAGAATCAATATCAAAACTGTGAGGAGTCATTAGCATCCCTCTTTTTCTTTTCTTTTTTTTTTTAAGATTTTTATTTATTTGAGAGAAAATGAGAGAGGACCATGGGGTGGGGAGCATCAGAGGGAGAAGCAGACACCCCACGAAGCAGGGAGCCCGAAGTGGGACTCAATCCCAGGACCCAGGGATCCTGACCTAAGTCAAAGACAGATGCTTAACCAACTGAGCCACCCAGGCATCCCTAGGGTCCCTCTTTTTCTTAAAAGATGAATGTGAAGCTGCAAAGCTGATTCCCCTTTGCATAGGAAAAAATCGGAATCCCCGGGACTGCCATGTTAGTGTTAGGATTCCTTCTAAGACAATCTCTCTAAAAAGAGAGAGGGAGAACAAGCAGGGGAGCAGCAGGCAGAGGGAGAGGGAGCAGCAGGTTCCCCGCTGAGCAGGGAGCTAGAAGTGGGGCTCAATCCCAGAACCCTGAGATCATGACCTGAGCTGAAGGCGATGCCTTCGGCCTTGCTTTGTCTGTTTTGCGTAACCCCTCAGCCAGCACCTATGGGCACTTAGCTCGGAGCACGTGCTGCCCTTCCAGGAAGGAGGCGGGGGTCCCCACATGTATAGCCTCGTCTCCCTTTCCCACTGCTCACAATCACCACATCTTCAGTAAATCCTAAGAGAAACCCGGTAGTTGAACAGTATTAACATTAGAAAGGAAAAAAAAAATAAGAGAATGTAGATTTTATTGAGTATGAGAGATTTGTAAGCTTTCAGGGTTTTGCAGAGAAATATACAAAGGCACCTGGCATGCCTTTTCCCAGGGAATCCTCCCAGTGTGGCCTAGAGGAGGAGAGCAGGACCAGCACCACTGCCCAGCTCTGTGTTCATCACCACTTGGACAGAAACATCGGCATTTGTTTGTAAAATGAGGTACATTTGCCGGGAGACTCAGAAGCTCGCAGTCAGCAGACTCACACAACTAATGTCCACACCTTAACTCTAGCAAAGCACTAGGGAATGCTAGAGTCTTCAGGGCACCTGGGGGCTCAGTTGCTGCATGTCTGCCTTCGGCTCAGGTCATGATCCCAGGGTCCTGGGATGGAGCCCCACATCAGGCTCCTTGCTCAGCAGGAAGCCTGCTTCTCCCTCTCCCACTCCCCCTGCTTGTTCCCTCTCTCACTGTGTCTATCTCTGTCAAATAAATAATTTTTTTAATAAATAAAAAATTTTTTTAAAGGTTTTATTCATTTATTTGACAGACAGAGATCACAAGTAGGCAGAGAGGCAGGCAGAGAGAGTGAGAGGGAAGCAGGCTCCCTTCAGAGCAGAGAGCCCGACGTGGGACTCGATACCAGGACCCCGAGATCATGATCTGAGCCGAAGGCAGCGGCTTAAACCACTGAGCCACCAAAAAAGAACGCTACAACCTTCGCTCATGTGCAGTCGGGAGTGGGTAAAAAGGGCTTGGCTTCTGCACCTGCCATGCCTTCCCGCGTCATTTGCACAATAACTGCCTTTAAATTCTGTCATCATCAGGCAGGAAATGGATGCCCAGCAAGAAGAGAATGAAGCTGGTCCAGGTGAGCAGCTAGCAAGTGGCAGGCAGGGGTAGAAGCAAGCCCTAGCTGCCCTTCTAGGCGGGGGGAGGGGGTCCCCACATGTATAGCCTTGTCCCCCTTTCCCACTGGGGATGACTACCACATCTTATGTAAATCCTAGAAGAAACCCAGGAGCTGAACAGTATTAACATCAGAAAGGAAGAAATAAAAGAAGGTAGATTTTTGTCATGTATGAGAGATTTGTAAGATTTTAGGGCTTTTGCAGAGAAATAGACAAGAAAATCATTAGGTCACCCTCGGCCATTAATGTTTTCTCTTCCTTTCCCTTTAGAGATCCTGATTTCCGCTTCCATTTTAACATTCCGGTGCTTTCACTCATTCTTTTAAGTCAAGGCATATCCTTTGTGAGATGGGTGAAGTTTGAACAGAGTTTTGACACTCAAATGCATGGACTCAAATCTACAGGATATCCTCTCTTAATCTGGCCTGCGAGGTGGGTTTTGCGTTTCTTCAGGCCATCTTTGTAGAAGTGGTGTTAGGAGAAAGGTTTCCTGACGTGGTTAAAGAAACAAGACTGGCAAGGCTAGATGGGCCTCACAGGGAATCTGAGCTCTCTGAGGGCACTGGGCCTCCCACTCCAGGGGCCTGGGCTTCCTCCTGAGCCCGGCAGTGTGTGCGTCCTGGATCCGCTGGCTCATTCCTTCTCATCGGAAGTGAACCATGAGAAGCTTCCTGAAAGACACAGCTTCTGCATGCTGAATTATCTGCCTTGTTCTGCCCCCAACACCCACACTGGACTGCAGCCCCTCCCTACCTTCCACCCTCTGCCTGAGGCCTTGACCCCCACAGGTCTGCTCACCCCTGAACCACTTGCTAATGAAAGGCTTTGAATGGCCATGCTGATTCGCTCTGGGGTTTGCCTCTGGGCTCTGTCCAGGTGCTGAAACATAAGTCCCCTCCTTCACGCAGCCAACTGTGATTGAACACATACAATGGCCCATGAGAATGTTATTCCCATCGGAGTCTCTAGAGCTCAGAGGCTCCCGAGCAGCCCACGGTTTCAGCCCTAGAACAAGAATCAGGCAGATTTCCAGTCTTCAGCCCTAGAACAGGAATCAGGCAGATTTCCAGCCCTTTGTGGGAAGCCCAGCTTTGCCAGGGAGGGGGGAGGAGGGCGTCTGCTCCAGGCTGAGCCTGCATAATGACATCTTAGCTTTCACTGCAGCAGACAAAGGTTGCCACGCCAGCAGGAGGAAATGCTGGTGACAAGTGACTCAGGGGCCAGAACCGCCCTTTCCGCCTCTGAGTGTTTCAAGTGTCACCCCACACGCGGCAAGTAATTGGCTTTTCTTCCACAAGAGCTTTCAAACCCAATTAAGAGACCATTTTCCAGGCAGGTTCGTCCAGCTCAGAGGATGATTTGCCATTTGACTCTGTTGCCTGTCACTGTGCTGACGTCTAGAAGCTATGACAACAGCCCGGAGGGCCACGGCGTCCCCCACCGCTCTGGACCCATGGCTGTCACCAAGCCATGCTGTCTGGGGCCTCACGGACTGCAGACAATCAGCCTGGTCAGCTGGGAAGGTGGGCTTCCGGCTGCAAACAGGCATGGTCGCCTGCATTCTTCAGCAAAACTGGGGGAACTGGGATTGGACGCCAGGGGCCGAAAGATGCCAGGACGACTCCCAACGATGCTGGGGCTGCTGGTATCTCTACAAAATGGGATTGTCTTTAAGGAAAGAAAATTGCAAGATAGAACCTCTGGACACTCGAACCCAAGCAAGGAGTCAGGGCTGAGCTGGTGGAATTTGTGGTCACCGGCCTCTAGTTAGCTGGCGCTCTGGGCACGATATGCCCCCTTTCTTGGCTGTAGGTTCTTCAGCTAGGAGAAAACTTCTTGATAATGCAGTCAACCCTTCTAAGTATTTGCAGGTTGAATGAAGATTGCATAAAGCAGCAGGAATAAGCCTAGCCCAGAGAGGGCATTCAGTAAAAAGTCACTGCCGGTATAAAGGGCACACATGAGATTACCGGGTATTTGTAAGATTTTTGAGAAGCATCAGATTAGAAGAATCATTCCGGACTTGCAAGTGGAGAACCTTCCTCATCTGTGGTCAGAGGGAGACGTGACCGTGAGAGAGGGGTCAGAGATATAGAGTGCTGTGGGCTTTGGAGATGGAAAAGGGACCATGGTCCAGCATTGCAGGAAGTTTCCAGAAACTAGAAAAGATAAGGAACGATTCTTGCCTGGAGCCCCCTGGGTGTCAGACACCTGGCCTACAATGTTGTAAGATGATAGTTTTGTGCTGTTTCTTTTTTTAAGATTCTATTTATTTGTTAGAGAGAGGGAGAGCACAAGCAGGGAGCACCAGAGGGAGAAGCAGGCTCCTCACTTAGCAGGGAGCACAAAGCAGGGCTCAATCCCAAGATCCTAAGATCATGACCTGAACTGAAGGCAGACGCTTAACTGACTGATCCACCCAAGTGTCCCAGGTCTGTGCTGTTTTAAGCCACCAAAATCTGTGACAGCAGCACCAGAAAACAGACACATGGAGGTCAGAAGCCCTGGTGTGGACCTGCTCCCTACTTGACTTTGGCCGCACCAGGCAGGCGATTGCACACAAAGGCACCCAGGCCTCAGAGTTTTCATTGGCCGGTGGGCAGAGTTACAGCTGCCGTAACTGATTCTCTGAGCCTTTAAACTCAACAGTGCTCGCCCAATTTCATTATCGTGTACTTGATCCCAGAAAAATGATGCCAAGCACGGTGGTGGGTTCACCAGAGCCCATTGTCCATGCTGGGAAGTGAAAAGAGCACAAAGCCCACATCTTCTTGGTGGCATTTGTCCTGAGCCTCCCAGTGAGAAAGACGCGGACCGTCCCTGGTGCCTGACTTGTCCCTGACATGCCCTGGGACGTCGTCGCTGTCACCAGCACATGTCCAGTGAAGAGCATGAATGACACGGGGTGTAGAGAAGGTGGGCACGTCAGATGACTTTGGTTCTCATTGATACAGCACTTTCTAGAAGCCTTGGGATGACTTGGTGGCAGCTGCACTCACCGCTCAGAGGACGGTGATCTGGGGGGTGGCCGTCACAGCCCTGTGGTCAGACAGATGAGGGTTGAGAGCCCAGCTCTAGACTTAACAGCGGGAGGTGGCTGGTGGACTGGGCCCTTCACAGCTCTGAGCCCTTGCCTGTCAAATGGGGAGAAAAAGGCCCCTACTTCCTAGCCTTTTATAGAATTAAATGAATGAAAGCTTGGAAATCGCTCAGGAGCAGCTTTGATCTGCGGAGCCCGGGGGAGGGAGAGGTGGACAGTGCCAGAATCCAACCCAGGTCCAGAAGCTTCCCAACTGCTTGTTTTCCAGAAGGACCCATGGAAGCCCAAGTGCTCTTTTTTTCCACTTGCCACTGCGGCCCTGGTGTGGAGCCCCAGTGTCCCGGGAAGCTGGGCACCCCTCCCCTGCTGCCTTACCTGGATCACTCCACCCCCTTCTCCCACTTGTCCAGCCAAAAATGCCTCTGGCAGCTTCAGCATCTTCCCCAGCCAGTCCATCATCACCGTCTCCAGCTCTGTGCACGCCGGACTTGCAGCCTAGCGGGGCAGGAAGACAGGGATCAGCCGCCTGCCAGCTTGTCATAAATAGGTACACTCTGTCACTTAAAATCTCAGTGTCAGTTTCCCAAAAGGCCCGCCCCTGGGGGGTTTAATGTGGTGGCATGTTCTCCCATCTGGGGGTCCCAGGGAGAAACTTCAACAGAGACTGCGCCCCCCCAACTGGGCACAGCAGCAGGACCCCTCACTCTGGCAGCTCTGAAAGCAATACGGGGGGCCCCTCTGGGCACGTGCTGTGCAGAGAGCTTAGCACATGTGACATCCCTCTCCTCTCTCACCCTCAGAGAACTGAGGGACCCACAGTGCCCAGATCCCAGATCTGCCCCAGAAGGGACAGTGAACTTCTCATCCCCCACCCACAGACTTGGGTCCCCATGAACACCCTCGTCTCCCCCCTCTTCTCTGCCACACATCTCTAGACACTGGTGTCAAAACAACAGGCCAGGTCTTGCAGGATTTGGGGAGAAACAGGAGGGTTCAGCCCTCTACTAAACCCCAGATTAAAATCTCCCAGTCCCAGATGCTGTTCAAATGTCTGAAATGAGCTGAAAGGAGTTTCAGACAGGTGCTCTTTGACTAGGACTTGTGGGGAAATGGCCAGGAAGGAAGGTTCGGGCCAGAATGACCCCTTTGGACTGGGCTGCTCTCCACCAGCACCACGTGCAGCCCCATCTAGGCATCCGTGTATACACAGAAGGATCTAGAAAGACGCACTGGCAGATTCTCCTCCAGTCACAAGGGAGTGCAGTGAGACTGGACACGGTCCAGGAGGTGGGGTCAGGCCACTGACCTCACCTTTTATGAGATGAAGATGGTGTTCTGCCATTTTGGGCACTCCTCTGTCATTGCAAGGGGAAGAGGGCAGGTTGGCCTTGGTCCCCCACCCAGGGGTGCGCACCAGCTTGTGACGCATGGCTGGGAAGTGGAGCAGAATGTTCTGCCTGCTCATGTGCCCCAGGGGAGAGTCCTACCCCATCCCAGTCAAGATCAGCTCCGGGCGTGGGAAGGGCACTCATGGTTAAGAACTCATGTCTTGGCCAGGGGAGCCAAGGGGCAGCCCTCCCGGGCTCCAGAGGAATCAGAGTGTCCTCAGAAAGCACATGTACCATGGGATAGACGCCGAGTCACCCAGGAGGGACGGGATGGCTCTGGACTGGCAGGGCTAATGAAATCTGCTGTAGTAGCTTATGAAAGAAAGTGTCCTTCGGAAGGGGGTGCTCATCAGAGACACAGGGAGGTGACCGAGGCCACCCGGTCCATGCTCACGCTGCTCTGGGTACCTGGCAGAGAGCAATTCAGAGACCCATGGCAGGGAGCCAAGGATGACCCTCCCCCAACCCTTCCTGGGCTGCTGACCTGGTCCCCCAGGAAGTCTTGTCTGAAGAGCCAGCAAGTCAGGTGGGGGTGGGGGGCAAGGAGCTGCTAACATGTCCTTCCCCTGCCTTGGGTCCTAGATCAGCACGAGTCAGCTCCCACGAGTACGCTCAGCTCCAAGGCACCAGCCACTCTGGTGGCACTCTGGAGCCAGGAGGCCCTGGGATCCCTGATGCTGTGGGCCAGTCTCTTTGCTTCTGAGTAATCTGCATTTAGGGAGGAGGGAATCCTTCCTGCAGTGCTGGGCCTGGGAGCAGGGAGCCGAAGGAGGAGCCGAGCCCACCCGGTCCTCTGGCATTTTATCTCCAGGTAAGGTAGTACCGGGACTGCTGGCGTGGGGGCGGGAGCTGGCCCCATTTCCAGAGCCGCCTGCCCCGCATGGCTCCACACGGCTGATGGGCAGGGGCCTCTCCAGGCTGCCAACAGATTGAATGAGCCCCGGGCAGCTGCAGGGTATACACAGATCCTCTGGAATGCTTGGCAGGAATGCAGATTCCCAGGCATGGGCTGAAGAAACTCCAAGTCCTCGGTTGTGATTTCAATTCATACCAAGTACCTCTAAAAAAAGTGCTGCATGCAGCATTGGGCTTTCTTTTCCTAGAAAGGAGACTTTATCTCATTCTATTTCCCTGAATTCCAAATTCCTTCACGAGACACTCTCTCCAAGGCTGAGACCCTCTCCGTCCCCACAGAGGCCACAGCTACCTGCTCAGGTCCTATGGGCCCAGGAGCCCTGTCCCCACGGCAGCATGTCCCACCCTTGCCAGAATCCCCCAGGATCCCCCCTGCCGAGCTCACCCAGGAGAAGCCGATGCAGCCGATGGCCCCACACAGTATGTCGGCAAGCAAGGCTGGGTAGGAGTTGGCGCAGGGGAAGTAGGCGAAGAAGTAGGGGCTGTGCCAGTGGGTCACCTGTGTGCAGACATCAAGGTGTGAGGGAGCCCCGCCCTGCGTGAGGAGGACCTGGGGGGCCCTCCGTTGGTGAGGTCTCCCAGAAGCTGCCCTATATTTTAAATTCTGGTTAGGTGCCCCTGTCAGAGAACGAGCAGAAACGGAAACCCCATCTCTCCGGGTAGAAGCCTGGCTTTCCTAAAACTGCTCTAAAAAAGTAAAATCCGTATTCGAGAAAAACCCAAGCCTGATTTCACAGATTGTTCAGCTGGTTGTCCTGCCACCGACGCACTCTCCTATGCAAGGCATCCCCTCGCGCAACTGCAACTCCATCAGCCCCCATATCCCTCCTCTCCTCTGTCTCCAGCCTGGCTGGGGGTCCCAGGCTGCGGCAGCAGTGGGGCCACACTGGGGTGTGGGGGGGGCCAGGAGCCCAGCCAGCCCACTGCGGGTGGGAGGATCTAGAACTGGGAATGCAGGGCTGGCTGGGAATATCTCAGAGTCTGGGAGGAAGATGGGGGAGGGGAGAAAATGGGGAGAGGAGGGGCAGTGCCTGCTTGTTTTATTTGTTCTTGCTGTTGACCAGCCTGTCAGGTGGGGAACAGAATAAATAAAGCTTTTAAGGGAACTTCCACCCCCAGGGGGTGGAGGGGTTCTGCAAACGCTCCTCGTTTTCTCAGTCTGGAGAAAAATGCAAGTACTTCTTCTTTCATAAACTAGTTACTGATTGTCCATTGGACCCCATGTGGCCCAAAAGACCACTCTGGTTGTGAAGGCAACTCACTGGGAGCTCTCTGAGAACTGGAGTGGTCCTGAGGACTTAAGACCAGTCCTGCTGCCACCACACTCACCCGCACCCCAGGCTGAGGTCAGGGACACTCCTCAGGAGGACCAGGCGCTAGCATGGATCCTCCCGGAGCACAGAGTGGGTGGAGGGATGGACACGTATCGCAGAAACGCTGAATGCCTGGGGTGGGTTCAGGTATGGCCAACAACTTGTGGGGACTGAGAAGGAGGGAGGAATGGTCTGGAGAGGGCTAGAAGCTCAGCACAGTCCCAGCGTGGGCAGCTCAGGCAAGAGAGGCTGCCAGTGGACCTGAGAGGGGCATAAGGAGTGCCAGGCCCAGTGTCCAGGGCTGGTGAGATACTTTCAGGGGCCCAGAAAATATTTTAATTTCTTTGAAGAATCAGGAGAAAGAAGTAAACATTCAGGTCCAGGGGACAAAAGGAATCTAATGCGAATGCTTTCATGTTCATGACAGTGCCTTCGCAAATGACAAATCCCCGTATTTCTACGGAGGAAGTGGCCCCCTCACCCTGTCCCCTCCCTGCTTGCCCTGACACCTGGCAAAGGACAACTGGGGATCTGTGCCTTTGCTTTCACTCTCAACTGAAGCTCACACCATGCTCCAGATGGACAGTCCTGCGTTCACTCCGCACACCTGCAGACAGGAGCCCCGAGAGGTCACCTACTGTCCCCGCAACCCACCCAGGGACCCAGGGACTCAGGACAGTGCATGTACCAGTGTAGGTGGGACACTGCTGAATGCTCCCTTCTGACTCCTCCAGAAATCTCCAAATTCCATCATCTCCCACATTCCCTGTATGGAACATGCTTGTGCCCCCAAATTCCTGTGTTGAACCCCTAACTCACACTGTAATGACTTTAGGAGTGGGGCCTCTGGGGGCCCTGGCAAGGAGGAGAGGGATGCCCAGAGGTGGTCGTCAGCAAGCCAGGCTGAGAATCCTCACCAGCAACCAAATCCGCAGGCACATTGATCTCACATTCCCAATCTTGGGACTATGAGAAGCAAATAAATGTCTGTGGTCCAAGCGACCCAGCCCGGAGTGTTTTGCCACACTCCCTGCCTGACATTTAACCACACCTCCCCTGGAGGGGCTTAGTGCCTTAGTGCAGAGCGGCTCTGGGTGTTTGCACAACCTCAAAGGCGAGAACAGGAGTCCCGTGCTTCGCTCCAAGCACAAATGTCAAGGGAAACCCCTGGGAGGTGGAAAGGGAGCAGCTGGTCTGAAAGAGGCTCTCGGGTGGGGAGGAACAGCCCTGCCCCGGGGTCAGTGGCCCCGCAACTCAGTGGCTTCGGACACAGAGGTCTGCCTCCACGGACAGAATTTGCACAGAAGCAGGGGCACACCCCCCCCATTCTCATGTCTTCCAGGCATGCAATTTGCCTTGCTGAACACAAGAATGTTAGGAAGGTACTTGCTCTATTTTGAGCAAGGAACTTACTTGAAACAAGCCACCAGGGGTGGAAACGAAGTTCCTATGAGGGCTCACGCACGTACTGGGGGCTCAGAGCGGGACCCGACCTGGGAATCTATGGGGGAAAGCATACTCACTGCCCTGGAAGCCTGCACAATCCGAGGCACAGTCCTTGCTCCATCGCTTACTAGCTGTGTGACCTCAGGCTGATCACCTAACCTCTCTGGGCTTCTGTTGGCTCACCAGCAAGGTGGCTGTGAGGACAGGTAGCATAACACGTGTGACGTGCCCGATGCCCAGTAGGTGCCACCTTAACTCTAGCCCTTCCGTTTCGCAGCCTGGGGTTCAGACTTACCCCCGGCATGATTATCTTCTCGACATCATTGAGGATGTCTTCAAACGTGTCAGGCTCCTCGGGGGCAGAGGCGGGGATCAGGGGCCGCAAGTAGCCGGGCTCCACGTCCGGGTAGACCTGGCGCCCCTCGATGCCTTCCAAGTAGTCAGCCACGAAATCCACCATCTCCTTCCCTCTCCTTCGGAATTCACCTGAGTTCATGGCGGCTGTGCTTCACCAGAGGCAGAACCTTCACAGCGAGAGAAAATAAATTGGTTAGCAACTATGACAACCTCCCAACTGAAACAGGACAGTTCGCAGGGAGCTGACTGCTCAGACCGCCTGGTGGGTGATGGAACACCCAGAACCTAGGTCGGAGCACCCCCCTCCATGTCTGGATGGGTGGAAACACCACTGGTTTGGGACACATAAACCAAATGCTCATCCTACCATTGGCCAGCTCTGCTCCTCTTACCATCCGCATCAGTGAACGGGGCTCAAAGCACTCACTTCTCATCCTGGTCCATCCCAACCTCCACGACAAACACCAACCAAGTCCCACCTTGTCCCTTGATAGCCATCAGACAGAGACAGGTAAGTGTAACCCTCTGAGCCTCTGTGCCCACGTGAGAGCCAAAGGCAACAAAGCTGATTCCTCAGGAAGGTGTGGAGGTGAACTCACACGGCGCGTGTCATGAACTCAGGCCAGAGCCCTGGGTATGTAACCTCCCATCAGCTTGTGTCTGCTTCCTTTTGATCCCATCCCAGCTGGGACCACACTCTTGCATGCAACCTGCTTCCCAGACCCAGCCTTTCCCTTTCTCATGACATCAGGAAGACATGGGTGGTGCCCTGAATACGGGGGTGGGGGGCAGTTAGGTTCCATAAAGTCTCCGTGGACACCACACTGCTCCCCAGGGGAAACGCAGGGTGAGGATCCTGGATCTCTGGTCACAAATAGGTCAACCCATCAGTACATAATATTGTTATATTTTTTCAAAGATGCTTTGTTTGATATTCATTAAGACTGGACTCGTGGCCAACTGCACTCTAACTCATGCCAGGGAGCTTCTCTAACACATGTGTTTTCTCTCTAAGGCACAAAATGCCTTGTACATGCAGGACCCCTACAGTGTGCTTCAGATTTTATTTATTTACATAGAGCAGGGGGAGGGGCAGAGGGAGAGGAAGAGAGAGGATTGCTGTTTCCAGTCGGCGAACGGGAGAAGAATTGGGCACAAACAAGTCAGCTACAAGAGATTGGGAGCAGGGGACAACAGGCGAAAAGACTGCTGCCCGGAGCAACTCCACAGTGTCACTTTTATTAGACAGAAACAACAGCCTACAGAAGAGCCGATGAAGGTCAAACATAGATGAAGGTCAAACATTAGTCGCAAGTCTTGTGGACAAAAAAGGAGGAGGATAAAGTTTACAGTTAACCAAGCACATTCAAAGGAGTCATCTAAATAACAACGGGCGCTTCTGGGAAGAGAACAGAATGACAGTGGGAAAGGGAAGCAGGCAGTATTTCGGTATTTCATTCTGCCCTGAGCGAGCTGGGCATCCCCAGCTGCCCAGTTTCATGGTCGTATGTATGTCATCCTTCTCCCCAAAGACCTGTTGCCAGTATATGTTTTTCTTAAGGCCATATCTAAATGTGCTTGGCAACTAGTAAAACCCTCCAGGGGTTATAGTTTAAGTAACACATTGTTCCAAGGGGCAGTTGCATTTCCCCCTTTTTGTTTGTGAAGAAGTAGAAAAGTTGATTTTGCAGTTTCTTGATTCTTCAGTCGTTGGAGGGATTTTCGAGTGCTTCTGAGGACTAAGCATAAAAGGATTATAGCAATAAGAAGAATAATCATTCCACCTGTAACACCGAGACCAGTTTGTTTGACCCAAGTAGAAGGGTTTAAATCAGACAGAATATCATTAATTCTTTGAGTAAAACGCACTCCTGGAACTGATTGTAATGATGAGTGAGTAATACTTAAAATAGTATCTTGAAGTTGTTTAATATCTAAAGTTAGATTATCACCATAATGATTAGTAGTATGCCGGCGAATTTTGCTCCAAGATATGTCTGATGCATTATGGGCATGGGGAGTAACACAGAAAGAATAAACATTCCAGTCACACAAAATATGAAGTCTAAGTTTTATATTCTGAAGATCATCTCCCATATATATCATGGCTGTTTCTAAATCAGAAATACGTTCATCTAATTTTTGATCTACGATCGTTTGTGGATTCCAGGCTTTGCTAGCATTCTCGTGCCACTTCTGTACAAATTGTGTGGTTTGTACAGCTTGATGCAAGGCTATTCCTGCGGTGGTAGCCGTAGCAGTAATGGCTCTAATTCCTAAAATAACTGTTATAGGCAACCCAAGAAATCTTTTTGTTCTATGGACCCAGTCCCACAAAACTGGCGCCTGGGTGGTTCAGTGGGTTGAAGCCTCTGCCTTCAGCCCGGGTCGTGGTCCCAGCGTCCTGGGATCGAGCCTTGAGTTAGGCTCTCTGCTCAGCGGGGAGCCTGCTTCCCCGACTCTCTCTCTACCTGCCTCCCTGCCTACTTGTGATCTCTGTCTGTCAAATAAATAAATAAAATCTTAAAAAAAAAAAAAGTGTATGTATATCTGGAGAGCTTTCCCAAACACGGTGGTGTTTCACCGGTAACCAGATGCCTATTCTTCTTCTAGCTATGAGAATGATAGAATTGTCTGCATAAGCATTCTTATCTACACAGGTGAACATTTTACAGTTGAGACAGGCTATTTCTCTACTGCTATGATCAAAAGTCATTTTTCCAATAACAAAAACATAGGGATCGCTAACACAAGTTCTTATCCATTCTTCATCCATAAGGAAAAAAGAAAATGCATAGTTATTAGACTGATGAATGTAAGAGCCGTTCCAAACTCTTACCTGACTTAAAGTGGTGGTGACCTTCCATAAATTCTTTTGTCTTTCATGATAATCAACAGGATTATCATAAAGGAGATGGCTTAGAAAGTCCTTGCCCAAGTCAGACCAGAGGTGCATCTCCTGAAGTTAAGGTTTGTGGTAAAATGAGATAAAAAACTTGCCATTTTAAATTTGGATGAGAGGAGCAGCGTTCCCCAGTGCAACTGGTGACTGCCATCCCCTTAGGGGACCAGTCCCATACAATTCCATAGGAATCATTAATAACAATACTGGGGTGAGAAGCTCCACAATCCTCTCATAAAGGGCAAATTCCCTCATCAGACCACATTTGTGTTGGTCTGCATAAGGGAATAGGGGGTGTTGCTGTGTTATAGCTAGGACCCCGATATTCCTTGGTTTGGAATCCTTTAGCAGAGAGTAAATGTAACTGAGCTTTAGTCAGATAATTATTAGTAGGAAAGTCCACCAGCTCATCAGGGACAAGGCAACTGGAATGACTGCTGATACATATTGGTCTATTTTGATATGCAAAGGTAAGATTAATATTTGTACCCTCCTCTGAGGGCAAGAGTGGCAATCCAGGATCCAAAATTCCAGGTATCCATTTCGAGGCATTTAAATAAATCGGTATTGTATCTTCTCCCCGCTCTACTGGATGGAGCAGGGGAGGATTGGGTATATAAGCCCAATAAGTAAAGTTATTTATTTGTGCATAACATCCAGGAAGTCTTAGAGCTACTGTGATGAGAGCCATCATATTACATCAGATGTAGAAACAGTAGTAGTTTTGATATGCTGTAAAACATATACTGTATGTAAAGAATCAGATAGCAGATTAAATGCAGAGGAAACGTCTTGAAACAATGCAATAACCGCCATTAATTCTGATTTTTGTGCTGAGAGACCGACAGTAGATATGACTTTTGAAGTAGGACCATAATAACAAGCTTTACCTTTAACAGAGCCATCAGAAAAGAAAGTAGGGGCATCTGTTATTGGATTTTTAGAAGTAATTTTAGGAAGGACAAAAGCAGTATGTTTCAAAAAGGAAACAACAGGTAAAGAGGGATAATGAGAAGTAGTGTTTCCAGTAAAGCCACTAAGGACAATTTGCCAATTTAAATTATTTTGGAATGCTGTTTCAATTTGTGCCTTATTTAAAGGCAGAACAATAACCTGCGGATCATACCCTTGTATTTGCCGAATTCTTTTCCTTCCTAATTGAATAATAATGCCAATATGGTCTATATAGGTAGTGAGTGTTTTAACAGTATTATTTGGGAGAAAAATCCATTCTACAATTAATTTTTCCTGGATAATTAATCCAGTGGGTATATGTGGGGTATGAAAAATGAGAAGATCTAACAGTATCTTGGGTTGGACTCTATCCATTTGCATAGAATGAATCTGGCTTTCAACAAATTGTCATTCTTTTAAGGCCTCTTCTGATAGGGTCCTGGGGCTGTTTAAATTAGGATCTCCCTTTAAAGAGGCAAACAGATGCTGTAAAGCATGTGGGAATTCCAACTTTAGGTCTTATCCATTAATGTCTCCCAATAACTTTTGCAAATCACTCAAGGCTGTAATTTTATCTCTACGGATTTGAACTTTTTGGGGTTTAACTGAGGTCCTGTCCATAATGAACCCCACTTATGAGAAAGGTGTGGTGACTTGTATTTTTTCCGGAGCTATAATTAGTTTGTATTTCTCAAATTGCAACTGAAGCGTTCAGCATGCATCCTGCAACTGCTGTCAGAGGCCGCACGTAATAGATCATCCACAGAGTGGACAAGATAAACTTGTGGAAACTGATCTCTAACCAGCTGTATAACTTTTGCCACATACTCCTGACAGTGGGGCTATTCAACATTCCTTGTGGAAGAACCTTCCATTGATATCGTTGGCTGGTTCTTTTAATTTTACATTGGGAATAGTGGAAGCACAATGAGGACAGTCTTCCTTAGCAAGTGGTATAGTGTAAAAGCAATCCTGTAAATCTATGATAATTATTGGCCATTTGCGTGGGACTAGATTAGGCGAAGGCAATCCAGGCTGGAGAGATCCCATGGGTTGGATAGCAGAATTAACCACACGTAGGTCTGTTAAAGGTCTCCATTTTCCTGATTTTTCCTTAATAACAAAAACTGGTGAACTCCAAGCTCTATAAGATTCCTCAATATGTCCTTTTTCTATCTGTTCCTCTACTAGGGTTTGCAAAATAAGTAATTTCTCTTGTGTTAAGGGCAGCCACTGCTTGAGCTAAAAAATCAGCTTTATAGGTCTCTGTTCCTACTTCTTGGCATAGCTTAATATAATCTGTCAATGTTCCCTTGCCTTTAAAGGGTGCTATCAATTTCTTACAATCAGAATTAGCATTCTTAAAAGCCAATAGTTGCATAATGGTATCCACAGCCTCAAGACTATTTATCTGTCTTCTGACAGCCTCTTGTAATCTTGCAATAAAATCAGTATAGGGTTCTTTTGGGCCTTGTATCACCTTTTGAAAAGAAGAGCACTTCTCTCCCTGAGATCCTATTCTCTCCCAGGCTCTCAAACTGCAACGCCAGACTGCTCAATAGCTTGATCATTCATTAGTATCCTGTCCTGCACCTGGGCCCATGGCCCAAGACCCATGAGCTGTTCCATGGAAATAGGAATATTGCGAGCTCTATTGTAGGCAGCTGCTGTTTCTGCATGATCTAGCCACCATGTTTTAAATTGTAAGATCTCACCTGGAGAGAGAACTGTTTTTGCTAGCAATGACCAATCAGTCAGAATAAGTCGATTGCCTTCTGCGATGCCTTGAATGATTCCCGATGTAAATGGAGAATTAGCTCAATAGTTTTGTACTGCTTGTTTCAGTTCCTTCAATAATTTGAAGGGAAATGGCTCATGCTTGGCCTCATAGACACCATTAGGGTTGTTAGGATCATGTCCTGGAGGGACATGTTCTGTAATAATGACCGGGAAATTAAAATGCAAGTCATCTAGGTCTCCCGGCTCCCTGTGCTTCAAAGAGGCCTTTTTGAATGGCTGATAGCATGTACTTTTCATCTTTTTCATCTTTTTCATTAGATGGTGTCTTATAGAACCATAGCCGATGGCGACAGGGCCTTGGGCACCTTTTGTTCTGTTATTGGAGGAGGAGGAGGAGGAGATTCCTCCTTTATATATTCCTTTCTGGTGGCCTTAGTAATTTCTTTCTCCTCCTGGATGGCATGTTCAGGTTTCTCTTTTTTAGTTTCTCCTGAACATTCATTATCGCTCTCCGAATCAGGGGTTTGTAAAGCCTCCAAAACGGAGCGAATGAGGGCCCAAGTAGGCCATAGTATACGAAAGTTTTAACTCATGACCTACTTTTTCCCATGTTTGTAAATCTAAAGTCCCTAATATAGGGAACCAGGAACAATGTTCTTTAATTACCTGTAAAAGCTCCGTAAGTTGGCCCTTGCTGACTCTTGCTCCTCCCGCCTTTAGGAGCCGTCTCAATAAATAACCGTAAGGGAGATAATCGTTGTGCCCATACCCTGAGATAATGGCCCACAAATGACCAGCGGGAAAAAGGCACGGCCGTGCAACACTCACCCTGGGGCTTCTTCTCCTGTTTTGTTTCTGATCAGATCAGGTCTGGTCCCTGTTCAGGTGCCAGTTCGCCGCTTACAGTCGGCAGACAGGAGAATTAGGCACAAACAAGTCAGCTACAAGAGATTGGGAGCAGGGGACAACAGTCGAAAAGACTGCTGCCCCGAACAACTCCACAGTCTCACTTTTATTAGACAGAAACAATAGCCAACAGAAGAACTGATGAAGGTCAAACGTTAGTCACAGGTCTTGTGGACAAAAAAGGAGGAGGATAAAGTTTGTAGTTAACCAAGCACATTCAAAGGAGTCATCTAAATAACAACGCGTGCTTCTGGGAAGGGAAAGGAAGACATCGGAAAAGGGAAGCAGGCAGTATTTCGTTCCCGCCTGAGCTGACCCAGCGTTCCTGGGTGCTCAGATTCCCGGAAGCAGGCGGCGTTCCGCCCTGGGCGGGCCGGGCTTTCCCAGCTGCTCGGCTTCACAGTCGTATATCGTCCTTCTCCCCAAAGACCTGTTGCCAGTATATGTTTTTCATTAAAGGCCATATCTAAATGTGCTTGGTAACTAGTAAAATCCTCCAGTGGTTATAGTTTAAGTAACAGATTGTTCCGAGGGGCAGTTGCAGAGGATCTCAAGCAGACTCCCTGCTGTGCGCAGAGCCTGATGTAGGGGTTAGATCCCATGACTATGAGATCACGACCTGAGCCAAAATCAAGAGTCAGATGCTTAAGGGACTGAGTCACCCAGGCATCCCTCTGTGAGCCATTTGAAACAGTGAAACTACCAAGACTGACCCAACCATGTGAACACTGTGACACTACATAGAGTACTTGTTGACACAGGAAGATGGACTATTGCCTTGCTCCACCTCAGACGGGAAGAAGCACAATGAGCAGCTCAAATGTGTCATCGAGTTATACTGTGCATGTTGTGAAATGTCAGGAAAGCACCATGAGTATGGATTTCGGGATTACAATTTTAGCACATAGGTAAATTTGCAGGGAGGAGATCTGTGAATAATAAGAACTGGCGGTATTTTCGAAACAGGGAACTGGGACAACACATAGAAAAGTATTCACCTGGAATCCCACCACTCAGAATTCTGATGCATGTCCTTCCAGAATGCTTCCTGTATTTCTAAGGGACCACTGGGTGCTGAGCAAGGGGTGCATTTTTGAATTCCTCCCACAGTTCAAAGCGTCGTAATTCAGGATTGACTTTTCCATGGGCATACGTGCTGGGTGGGGGTGATTCCACACCTTCTGTACATAGCACGGGTGATGAAGTTGGTATCAGAATGCCAGCATATCTTCTATCAATTCCCACTGTCCATGCTGGGTTTCTATGGATTTTTCTTGACCTTATTTATGAGATAAAAGTTGTTAAAGAGAAATACTTCACCAGACACTTATTATGTGCAAGAAGATTTTATTCAAGACTATTGCAATGGGAAGAAGACTGAATTTAGCTCCCAGTGCAGCAGGGGAAGGTGGTGGATTCATAGCCAACAGGTAGGGTAAGGAGTAGATGAACATGACTCAGAGTGACTTGGTTCGGGGTCCGGGGTGGGGAAAGAAGACCTTGATTGTATATCAAGGGTAGAGCTTTCCTTGAAAAGCTGGCTGGTGGGATTCTTTGCTAAACCTGGGCTCAGCATGCCAAAGTAAGCATGAATGAAGATGGCTCATGGAGGCAGGTCTGAAGTTTGCTCAGGGAGGGCTTCTTGGAGGAGGTGAGCCAGTCTGAGGATGCCTTTCCATGCCTCGGTGTTCTCTCCAGTCTCCAGGATGCTTTCCTCAGAGCACTCCCTGGTACAGGAGTTAGACTTTCCTAGGTTGCTTCAAGATCAGCTGTGAGATCAAACC
Source organism: Meles meles (assembly GCF_922984935.1). Taxonomy (NCBI): domain Eukaryota; kingdom Metazoa; phylum Chordata; class Mammalia; order Carnivora; family Mustelidae; genus Meles; species Meles meles. The sequence goes on from NC_060075.1 coordinate 99,201,445, forward strand.
CTTATCTCTGTGTTAGTATTTGGGGATATTTGCATCTAGTGAATGAATGAGTCACAGTGACTGGGGCATAAATTATGGTTCTAAGTTGTAGCAACAGTGAATGCTAAAAACCTATGATCGCCTGGAGTCCCCGTTTGTGTTTATAAGCTCAGGGCCAAGGAGAGCTCTGCTTCTCATCTGGGATATCACAGCCAGACTTTCCACAGGCTCTTAGAGCCACAAAGCTTTATCTACATAGCTTCTGGTTTATAATTCCTTGGGTCTGCAGGCTTTGAAACTGATTTTTCATTCAGAGTGACTGATTATTTCCAATTTTGCACAGAGAGTAAAACTTGCTTTTTAAAAACCCCAAAGTATTTCAAGTTGACATGATTCCAATTCAACTAAAACTATTTTCCATTGTCTGTTCCCTCCCACTCCTTCTAAAATAAATAAAATACGTCTTTAAAAAACTGCCCTGTGGAGTAAATATTCGGATGAGCTCTCTGTGCCCTGCTGTGGGTTAGCCCGGGAACTAGCAGAAAACCCAGTGTGAGAAGCTGGGCAAAATTAAGAAGGACGCTTTGCTTCCCGAAGAATCGGCGGCTCTCTTCTACCAGGAACAACCTAGCATGGATGGCCAACACGGGGGGGCCCAGGGAAAATGGACAGACTCACCAACTCACCCTCTGAAGAAATATTCCCCAATTGTAACATGACACCAGCTCGTTATGTTCTCGTCACTCTGCCCTCGTTCTGCCATTAATCTGTCTACTGTTTCCCACAAAGACCTCTGCAGAAGGCTCTTAGGGCCAAAGCCCCAGAGAGTCTTGTGCTCATTTTGTAGCTGTTTGATATCTCCTGCCCCCAAGCTGGGCAAATGTTGCCTGGAAGATGCGGACAGTGATAAAGTCTGTGACCGATGCCCCCCCAAGTCCTCCCCAGAGCTTCTGAGGACATAATCTGATCACTGGGCAGGCCAGTCCCCGTGATCTACTTGCCGCCTCTGTCATGCCTCGTGGGTGCCGGGACCCCAGCTCGACCCAGTCCTCTGCACCCCGAGCAATCCCCCGGCTTCTCAGTCAGTGACGGGCAGGGCACAGCTCCGGCCCTACCAGCTCAGACAGGTCTGAAAGCCCCGGCACCCCCTCGTCCCTGCTACCTGGCCCAGGGCTTGTTTGGTTTTGTGACGTTCTCTGCTCACTGGGCCTTCTCCAAGCTGAGTCCTCAACTGTTGATTTTTGCTTCCCAGGGCCAAGCACTGACCCGGGGCCGCACTGAGCACCTCAAATGCTTGCTGACTGAGAGAGATGGTGAGTGAACGTATGAAGAGATGAACAGAACATCGGGGCCTGTAAACATTTTATTTCTGAAATATGCCTTATTATACCCATTTCTTTACTTTTAAGACAGCCATAACTACTAGACCATCCCATATCTGCCACAGGAAAAGTCACAAGAGACAAGGGTCCTGGGGCACCCGTGTGGCTCAGTCGGTGAAGCATCTGCCTTCAGCTCAGGTCATGATCCCAGGGTCCTGGGATGGAGCTCTGCATCCAGCTCCCTTCTCAGTGGGGAACTGCTTCTCCCTCTGCCTGCCACTCCCCCTGCTTGTGCTTTCTCTTTTTCTCAAATAAATAAAGAAAATTTTTTTTAAAAAAGAGAGAAAATGGTCCCATCGGAACCCTGACCCACCCCACTGGGGCCCCTCCTGTTTAGTTCATGCTGAGTCTCTGGTCCTCCAGCCTCACTAACAACTCAGGTTCCCCAGCCTAGGCCCTCAGCGTTCACCCTCAACTTGAACTTCCCTCTCCTCTGGCTCCGGCGGTACCCCCAGAGCCTGGACCAAACTAGCCACAGTGGTTTGGCCAGAACCCAAGCCAGGCCCTAGATCGTGTCTCATAGGTCGTGGATGTCAGGGGGCTGAGCTCCTGTGGGACCTCAGTGATGACACAGCTGAACTGGCAGGACCAACCAAGACCCCAATTTGGGCATCAGGGGATGGGGGTGGGAAGTCAGTCCCTCTGGGAGGGTCGGGGAGCCACTGCAAGGCCATGCTCTATGCCTGTCTGTGGTCCTGCTTGCCAGGGTTCAGCAGTCATGGTCTTGTTCAAACCTTGGGACCCTGGACACTGCAGCCTTTTCTGGCCTTCCTGGGACCCTGGACACTACAGCCTTTCCTGGCCTTCCTCTTCTAACTTGATAAAAAGAAAAGTGCTTACATTTTTTATACACTATCCCAGGAAAAATGAAGCATAATTAGGATTCAAAACACGCTTCTCCCCCTAGGACAGACCTGTCCCTTTTCCTCCAGCATATCAGTCTCAATCTAGACACAAAAGTAACTGGACAGATTTTCCCCCAAATCACCTGGTTTCTTGATGAACATTTCCTCCATGGGTGAAAAGCATAAATAACCCCAACTTGAGAAATGCTTCTCACCCAGACCATAAGGAAGCTTCTAGCAATGGGAGCCTTCTGACAGCAAGAGTGGCTCGCTCTCAGCTTGCCTTGAAGGAAACCCCCTGTGTTGTTCCATAACTCAAAAGACTCCAGTTAACAAGTCATTCAGGAGCTTTCCATCATTTAAATTAACATTCTCCTAGGTGACTGTGTAGTGTGTGAAGAATCCCAACAAGGCCCCGAAAGGTTATACAGGCAGGGGCATGGCCATCTCTTTAATGGGGATGGGGCTGAGGCCCACCCTTGCCCTTTATGACGCTCCCTCTCAGCCCCGCGCAAAGGCGCCTGGTTAAAAATGCCCACCTCTAAACACTCTTAGGAGATTAAATGGGATAATGATTTGAGTACCGCTCAGAGTTGGCATTCAGGTAAAAGTTTTTATTAAAACTAGGGGAAATGGTGTGTGTGGCGGGGTGGAAGGCAGCAGCAGAGAGGGCAGAAGGTATATACGGGAACTCCCTGAACTTCCTCCTCAATTTTCCTGTAACCCTAAAATTGCCCTAAAAAACAGTTTATTAAAAAAAAAAAATAAATGTATTAACTGAGCAGAAGCACCTCATATTGTGGGGTAGGAGAGCCAGCAGCGACAGCTCCTCCCTCTCCTTTGATGAAACATGATTTCACCTTTTTCTCTGTCTATGGTTCTCAAGATCATCTAGAGAATATTCCATTACATTCCATTACAAAATGGAAATCCTACTGGATGGCAAACACAGCTTCTTTTCTTTTCTTTTTTTAAAAATTCAATTAATTAACATACAGTGTATTGTTAGTTTCAGAGGTAGAGTTTAATGATTCATCAGTTGCCTACAACACCCAGTGCTCATTCCATCACATGCGCTCCTTCATGCCCACAAGAGGAAATTTGGAAGGACCACAAATACATGGAGGTTAAAGAGCATTGTATTAAAGAATGAATGGGCCAACCATTAAAGAAGAATTTTTAAAAATCCTTGGAAGCAAATGAAAATGAAAACACAACAGATCAGAACCTTTGCAATACAGCAGAGACAGCCCTAAGAGGGAAGTACATGGCAATACAAACCTTTCTCAAGAAGTAAGAAAGGTCTCAAATACACAACCTAATGACCTACCTAAAGGAGCAGAGAAAGAACAGCAAATAAAGCCCACATCCAGCAGGGGAAGAGAAATAATAAAGATCAGAGCAGAAATCAATAAAACAGAAACCAAAAGCACAGTCGAACAGATCAATGAAACTAGGAGTTGGTTCTTTAAAAGAATTAATAAGATCAATAAACCCTGGGCCGGACTTATCAAAAAGGACAGAGAGAGAGAGGGAGGGAGAGAGAGAGAGAGAGAGAAAGCACCCAAATAAGTAAAAGCACAAATGAGAGAGGAGAGATCACAGCCATCACCAAAGAAAGACAAACAATTACAAGAATATATTATAAGCAACTATATGCCAACAAATTAGGCCATCTGGAAGAAATGGGTGCCTTCCTAGAAACAACTAAACTACCAAAACTGAATAGGAAGAAATAGAAAGAAGAAATAGAAAATCTGAACAGACCCAGAACCAGCAAAGAAATTGAAGCAGTCATCAAAAATCTCGCAGCTTCTTTTTGATCCCTGGCACTCTGGGTTGTGCTCATGGTCATGGACGCACCAGACTGTGCAGTGAGAGGTGGGTACAGGACTGGGGTAGGGCTTAGGGCTCAGACCTACTTCCCTACAACTGCTCCTCTTGGATCCCCAATTCGGAGCTTTTGCTCTACACGCTTAGCCCCACACTCCTCCAGAAAGCTGTCTTAACAAGTCAGTCTTGCATGAAGACATCATGTCATCATGGCCCTCCACACACAAGCTCTACAAGCTACCAAGAAACTCCACAGACTCACTCGGGTACAAGGAGAAGCCACCACGGTGGGTGTTCCCAGGAGGCGGTGCACATGCAGGAGGGAGTGTGGACTCTGAATTCAGAGTCCTGGGTTTGCACCTTATCTTCACTGCTGATTAACTGGGTGACTGCCGGTAAGAGAGGAAGACCAGTTAACCCCTTGGAGCCTCCATGCCCATTCCCACCCAGATAGGAGGGACATGGGGAGCAGACTGTGCTCCCTGAGACAGGACCCATGTCATTTGTGCAAAGCAGAGACCTGGTCAGGCTTGCCCAGACAGAGCTGGCACAGGGAGGAGCCTTGGCCAGGGTCACAATGGAGGCAGATACCTCTGTCCTCCAACCTCCCACCAGTGCTTCTCGCTGGCCAAATTTAAAGGATCCAGGTGGGGGCGCCTGGGTGGCTCAGTGGATTAAGCCGCTGCCTTCGGCTCAGGTCATGATCTCAGGGTCCTGGGATCGAGCCCCGCATCGGGCTCTCTGCTCTGCAGGGAGCCTGCTTCCTCCTCTCTCTCTGCCTGCCTCTCTGCCTACTTGTGATCTCTCTCTCTGTCAAATAAATAAATAAAATCTTTAAAAAATAATAAAATAAAATAAAGGATCCAGGTGCCTGGGAGCAGGGGTCAGGAGGGAAGGGGCAAGACTAGAGATCCAAGATGGGCTTTCCAATGCATTTAAAGCTTTGTTATGTCTGAGCAATCGCCACCCTAATTTAACAGGTGGGGAGATCTAAAATGTTAGGGCCCAGGGATGTCAGGGCCCTTCCCAGATGTGAAGTGAGTGGTGATAAAGTTCCTGGGCACCGTGTCCTTCACACCAAAGCACCCTTCCCTGTAGCTCCAATAATTACGGCAGGTGCCTCATATTACCCACATACCACTGTCTTCCACTCAGTTACTTCCACGTACACTGGGTGTCCTTGTTGAAATAGGGACTCTCATCGGTCAGCACCGATATTAGCTCACAGGTGCCCAGCACCTTGTGAACCTTGTGGTATGTACTGTTGTTGTTTTAAGATTTTATTTATTTATTTATGACAGAGAAAGAGCGAGAGAGAGAGAGAAAATAAGCAGTGGGAGTGGTAGGAAGAAGGAGAGGGAGAAGTAGGCTCCCTGCTGAGCGGGGAGCCCGATGCGGGACTCGATCCCAGGACCCTGGGATCATGACCTGGGCCGAAGGCAGATGCTTTACCGACTGGGCCCCCCAAGCACGGGCATATATTCTTATCAATCTTTGTAATAACCTTGTTAGGACCATTACCATCCCTTCGAACCAATGGAAAGGCCTTGGCACCAAGAGGCTAGAGACACATCTAGACCCTGCCCCCTGGCCTGGCCCCTCCTGGGTGTAGTGGACTCCAGCACAAGTTTGCCACATCCCCAACAACTATGGCCAAGGTATGGGTTGACAAACCCTGAGAAAGAACTAAATTCAGAAAACTGGTCTCCCGCTGAGCTGCCAGTGAAGAGCTCCCGGACACCCCTAGAGGCCTATGGGTCCAGGCAGCTTCCCCAGGGCCTCTGGGGGCTCAGCCAGGGGTCACCACAAGGAGAACACAACGGGCTGGCTCAACTGTTTGCTGCAGGAGTGCCTGTGGCCAAGCCACCTGACCTCTCCACACCCCCACCTCCGGCCTGGAAGATGGACGTTATACCAAGGATTCTAAACAAGATGCATAATCATTAACCTGCAAGCATATGAGCTGATGGGCCCCGGGGTTCTACCCGGTCAGTACTGGACACCCAGGAAGCCTCCTCCCATCTGGCCAGCTTCGCCGGCCTCAGAGGGGTTCCCTGCTACACTGAACAGAATCAGATCTGAGCCTGCAGTTGCCCAGAACTATGCTCTACCTCTTGGCAGCCACCGGGAGTAGAAAGAACGTGCCTCTGGGATCAGAGTAAGCAGAAGGGCTTGAATCCTGGCTCTGCTCCAGGAGGCTGCCTGCTTCCTCCTCGGTACACCGGGCAGCGAGATGCTGCAGGCAGAAAGCCCCCCGGACTCCAAGGCTGTGTGCAGCTGCCCTTTGTTGCTACTGACGTTAGGAAATCATCACGTTAGAACTCAGTCCTGTTCCAGCTGGGTCATCTGGCGGTGACAGAACCCCAGGGCAGTGCAAGGCAAACAGGAGGAAATCCCCGCCAGGGACAAAGATGGAGCCTCAGTGTTTTCCTGGCTGACCGTTCTCATGAGCAGGACCCACAGAGAAATCCGTGTCACGATTTCTCTTCTGCTCCCATGGGGACAGACAGACTGCCTGCATCCCTGCAAAACGTATCCTGACACGTGAAGCTGCCGGGGAAATTGATACCTGCAGCAAGTTCAGAAGAAAAACACGGGGGCAGCCAACTTGCTGATATTATTCTGATTTATACCTGGCTTGGACAGTTTGGACGGTGGTCACCAAGGTATGTGTATTATTTGTTTCTCTTTTTTTTCACTGATGCTTCGCATTGGCCCGAGTACAGCAAGCAACATCGTGTTCATAGAGCGCACACACGTGCCCTCATTAACACCTGCCGGGCAGACCTCCCCGGTCACCTGCCCCTCATCAGCTGCGGCCGTCGTGAGCCACGTCGCTTGGTTTTCCTATTGAATTTGTCCCTCAAAGATGTCGATTCCCAAGTGGAATTAAGAGGTGTAAGGTTTTCCGTTCTTTTGCATGCTGTCTGTTTCTTTCCGGAAGAACCGGGATGATACAAACAGGTCACCCGCCCCTTGGCCCAGCAAGCACAAACACCCCATCTCTGCTGGCTTTTATCATTGGCTCACACTTTACATTGAAACTTCTTTTCAATCGAAATTGAAAATTTAAAAATTTTTATCACTTTCCTTTGTCTCTGCTATTCTGAAAAGTTTGTACGAGAACCATCCAGTCATTCTGATTTTTAATGCTGCCCCTCCCATTTCCAATTAATTCCATTCTCTTCCAGAAGACACTTTCCTGGCATGGAAAGCCCCTCTCCTCGCCCTTAAAATGCTCACCCCCTTTCTCTTTCTCTCTTGGAGTCACATTAATAGGTCACAAAAGGCCACTACCATCTGCCTTTTCCATAGACTCGAGACTCTTAAATTATGTTCTAGTTGGTTGCTTTCTTCTTAGTAGCAGTCACGCCTGTGGCAAACTCACATATTGATTTATCATCTTTCCCAAATATACAACACCTGCCATCGGGAGACTGGTCAGTTGGCTTTGGCACATTCTTCGGGGAGTCTCCGTTTTTTTTTTGTTTTTTTTTTTTTGTGTTTTTTTTTTTGTTTTTTTCACAAATCAGGTCAGTGGTAAATATTGACTGCGGACTCCCTCTTGCTCCTTGGAGGGGGCTGCTGGTCTGTCCCCAGTGTTGTTAAAAAAAAAAAAAATCTGTGTTTGAGGCTCAAGCACACGCTGACCCAGGATTGCCATATCCTATTGTCGGAAAAATCAGATGAGTCACTGCTGCCTAATTTCTGCGAGGCCTGTTGTGTGCCTTATCTCATTTATTGTCTCAACAACCCAGCCCGTGAGTATGATTATCGTCGTCTGACCAAGGTTCAGAGGTGCTGGTGCCCCGACCCAGGCTATACAACCAGGTACGGAAGCACTGGGGGCTTGGCACTATACTATGGAGGCTGAAGCCAGCCTCCTCCCCTGACAGCTGTGGCCAGTGGCCATGGGCTCCTGAGTCACCTGCTGCCTCTGGCCACCCAGAGAAGGCTCTGGTCTGGGCTGGAGAGGCAGTGCATGCCACCCAGAGTGTGATCTGGGCGCTGCCCTTTCACCACACGCTGGAGCAGGTGCACAGGGGACAGCTCTGATCTGAGCTCCAACCTGGGCAGAAACAGGCAGAGGCTGGACCAACTTTGCTGTCCTCTGTGGCCCAGGAGAATTGCTTCCACCACCTCCTCCAGACCCAAGCAAATGCTGAAATTGTTACCCTACACAGGGCAGCGGTGTCCTCCCCATCTTCATGCCAGCCTCCCCACCCTAGAAATGAGGAAATGGGCTCAGGGAAGCAGGTGGCTGGTCTCAGCCCACACGGCTACAGGCAGTTTCTCTGGTGGGTTTGTGTCCTCGGAACACCAGACCCGGGCCGTTGAGGCCCAGTGCCTGTGCTCTGTCCCTGATGTCCTGAGCACATCGCCCCCCAGAAGTGCTAATAAGCACCTCGAAACACTTCACAACTTCTCTTATGCACAAAGTCTCATTTTCCTGGAGTCTTTCCCCAAACTTGCCACCAGACTCAGTTTCCAAGGTTACAGGGTAAAACCTTCAGAATGATGCACATCCTTGAGAGGGGAAAAGATGGGAATAAATTCTCCAGCTACTTATCTCATTTGCAAGGGTTTGGAAAGGTGGGTTTTTTTTTTTTTTAATTATTTTCATTAAATTGGCTGTGCTCAGAGGCACCCCCAGCACGTGTCCAGCAGAGAGAAAGAGGCTGCGGTAAAGGACACAAACTTGCTCCCTTTCAGAACCATTCTGATACTCATCCTGACAGAACTGCTCCAGGATGTCAGCTGTATTTGCTGGGGAACAGCATCCCCCCACACCCCAGGCAGAGAGGATCTGTTTGTCTCTCCAGCAGCTTGGAAAACGCAAAGAGGCCAGTTCTGATGCGATAACTGGCACCTTTGCTATAGGTTCTGTTTCAGAGCGGAAGATGCTGCCCATTTGGAGGAGAAACCAAGGGGAGCACCCAGCTCTTAGAGCTTTTGAGAAAGAAATAGGGTTAGGGAGGGAAAACCTGGATCACTTGCTTGAACTTCCCTTGGAAACTGGAGAAAACAATATTCCCCGGGGCAGGGGAAGCACTGGGCAGCATTTCACCCCCCTCTGACATTCCCACCTGCTGGTGACTGGCTTATTAATACCATAGCTCTAATTATTGACCACCTACTGTGTGCCCCGCCCCTTACAAACATCAGAGCAGGTGTTTACAACCATCTTGCAGGAGGACTGTTAGCTCTCCTGCATGCGGAGGGCAGGAGCCCTGGCAGGGGACATGCAGTGCCCTCCACGCAGCCTGCGTCCACCTGGTTCCTAGTCACCTCCTTTCCCACTCCTTCTCCCGGCCTCCCTGGGCTCCGGATGCACCAGGCACTAGCCTGGAAGCTCCTTTCCACTCGCTTTGTTATGTTGCTATTGTAGCTCAGACAACACAGGCTAAAAAAACCATCAGAAGTTTCTGCTTCTTTCCCTGACTTGTTGCTTAGAGACACACAAAAAGACAGGTGACTTGGGTTGGCACCTATGTTTGCAAAAAGTTCCTATCATGTGCCCACCAGCCCACAGCGGGATGCTGAGCCATCCCACGCCAGCTGGAGGAAAACCGCCGGCTGAAAGCAACAGGTAAACCTCTGTCCCCAGACCCCAGGGCCACAGCCATCCAGGAGCTGGACTGGCCAGTGGGGGTCGTCCCCCAGGCTATAAGGACAAGGAGCAGTACTCACAGGCAGCCCCACGGTGCTTGCTCGCTCGCGCTCTCTTCTCTCTCCTCTCCCTGTGACAGTTCAAAGACACAGAGGATGTGATTGCCATTTATATAGACAGTGTCCGCCTCCCCAAAGCCAATCAGCGCGGCTCATTTCCCCGGCAGCAGCATCTCCTACCTCCCGCCCTCCTGCTCCCCACCCCGGACTCGAGGGCCGGGTGGGGGCAGAGCAGGACCTCGGAGAGAGTGGAGACTGCAGGAGGGGTCGGGGGTGGGGGCGTGGAAGGGGGGCAGAGGGAAAAGGCCACAGAGAAAGGGCTGTGTGTCTCCAGAGCTCTGCGTGGGACCCAGATGCGCGGAGACCTTCAGGGCAACCTCAGAGCAGCAGCAGAGCGTCCTGGCTTGTCAAGGAGGAAGGACCAGCGTAGGCAAAGCAAGCGAGGAGGACTCACTCGGCCAGCCCTGGAGGTCCTTGCCTGCTGCCAGGGGGTGGTGGGCGGCTCCAAGGCCCCCCCGTGCATGGACCACCCAGAACGCAATGCCGCCAAGCCCATTAGTCCAGATCAGAGAGCAGCAGACGCAGGTGAGGGTTTCATCCGATTCGTGTGATTCAAAATCCTGTTCTTTTAACCCTGAAGCCTACGGCGTTCAGAACACAAATGTCTTTTTTTTTTTTTTAAGGAGAACATTTTTAAAAACACCTATTAAAGATAGATTTTCTAATGGTTTATAACCGGTGTACCATAATCCACTTGGCTTTCTTTTTTAATTGAGGCATCATTGGCAGACAATATTGTGTTACTTTTAGGCATGCGGTGAGGTGATCAGACGTTTGACCCCTAGCCTGAGTCTCGGCACCTGCGCCACCTCTCCAAGTTGATACCATAGGACCAGCTGCCCAAGCTGCCCATTATGTCCCCAGGACGCCTTTCTTTCATAGCTAGAAGTGTGCACTTCCTGACCCTTCATCCATTCCCCACCCCCACACACCCGTCCCCTCAGTTCCCTCTGGCAGCTGCCAATCTGTTCTCTGTATCTAGGACTCTGGGTTTTGTTTTGTTTGATCTGTGTTTGAGATTCCACATATGAGTGAGATCATATGGTATTTGCTTTCTCTGACTTATTTCACTTAGCACAATGCCTCAAGGCCCATCGCAAATGGCAAGATTTCTTGGGCTTCCTTCTCCATCCCCTCAGGCAGGCTGATCAGGGCAGCACACCGGGCAGGGTTCATTTCTCTTTTAAGGTGTGCACAGAGCCCTAGGAACCTGGAAAGGCAGAGCCCACCCAGGTCAGGAGGGGCGTGCACTTCCTCTGCTCCCACCACACACCTGCACACACACGTGCAGTAGTGCATGCCAGCCAGCCAGCTGGGGGCAGAGGCCTTGGAGGGGAGGGGCTGGGCCTGAGGCAGGTGTGGGGTCGATGGGGGGCTGGTGAGGAGCCTAGCAAACTGGTGCACAGCTTCATCCCTCCTTCCGTGGCTGGGCGAGGGCAGGAGGCTGGGATGCTTCTCATCCCCCAGCCCTGGGAGGGGCTACTACAGACAAAGGGCAGGTAGGACCAGGCACTCCTCGGGAAGAGAGACCACCCTGGCTGGGTCAGAGGCAGCTGAGCCCTGGGAAGGGCTCTAGGGTCTGACAAGCCCCCTCCCTCAGCACACTGCTTGGTAAACCCTGGATGAAGACAGGGAGTCTCTGCAGAGAAGGACAGAGGAATGGTGAGGGGCTGAGCCCAGCACGGACCTCTGGACAAGGGGATTTGAGAATCAAGAGTTATCCTCCATTTCATAAAGAGTCACTATAGTAATACCTAGCACTTGGGGCGCCTGGGTGGCTCAGTGGGTTAAGCATCTGCCTTCAACTCAGGTCATGATCTCCGGGTCCTGGGATTGAGCCCCGAGTAGGGCTCCCTGCTCAGCAGGAGAGTCTGCGTCTCCCTCTGCCTCTGCTCCTCTCCTCACCTCGTGCCCTTTCTTGCCTCTCTTTCAGATCAATAAATAAAATCCTTCAAAAAATACATTTGTAAATGTTTCATTACAGGCATTTCTACATAAAATCATTCAGTCCCTCATAACTGCCTCACAAGGTAGATATTCTCATCCCCATTGTACAGACGAGGAAGCTGAGGCCCAAAGAGGTGAGGAAATGTGGCAAGGTCCCACACAAGCATACTCCTTGCCAGCAGGCCAGCTTGCCCTCATGCTGGACACAGCAAATCTGCTTGCTGGGTGGCATGCCAGGAAGAGAGGCAGATCATGAAAGAAAGAGCAGAGAGAGAAATCCACAGTTGTCCACCGTGACCAGTGCTACAAAGCTGGTGAAGGGAGCACAGCCCAGGCAGGAGCCCTGAAGCCAGGGACCCAGCCTGTGTTTGCAGAGAAAGCGAAGTCACTGCAAGGTTTCAGGCAGCACACCGCCCTGCCTAATGCAAGTCTTTAAAGAGAAGGCACAGGAGACGCGAGGGTGGAGCGGTCAGTTAAGCGTCCGATTCTTGGTTTCCGCTGGGGTCATCATCTTGGGGTTGTGAGATGGAAACCGTGTTGGGCTTAGTGGGGAGTCTGCTTGAGATCATCTTTATTTCTCTGCTCCTTCCTCCCTCCCCCACCGCCTTCCTTCTAAAATAAATACATTCTTGAAAAAATAAATAAATAAAAGAAGACTCAGCTCAGGGTTAAGACCTCGGGCTCTGGAGGCTGGGCTTGCTGCTCTGCCCACCCACTGTGATCATGGCAAGACAGGAGTTCATGAGGAACAAGAAAATAAAAAAAATAATAATAAAATAAATAAAAATAAACAACAACAAAAAAAGAACAAGACAATAGGAGTGAATCTAACAAAACCTTAACAAAAGACTTGTAAGACCTGGATGAAGAAACTTGTAACAGCTGATGGACCCATTCAAGTAGATCTAAAAATGGGAATAAATGCTTGCTCTATATTGTAAACATTTCCATTTCCCTCCACGTGATTCGCAGACTCAATACCATTTCAAACTAAATCCCAACACAGATATTTGACTCTAAAATGTAAATGCCAAAGCAGAGGTCTACGAAGAGCCAGCATACTCTGCTGAAAGGCTATTCCCGTCTTGCTCTACTTATCAAGACAGATGAAACTGTAAAAAAAAAAAAGTCATGATTTTGATGAAAGGGTAGATGCCTGACCAATTAAACAGAATAGAGAGCTGGGAAAAAACCCCACCAATATACGGACAATTGACAGATGTGGAATTGCAGATCAATAGAGAAAGAACAGAGTCTTAAGCGGTTCTGGACAACTGGTCACCTACTTGGGAAAAGAATGAAGTTAAAACTGTTTCTCAATCCATATACAGAAACAGATTTCTGGTAGATTAAATCCTACACTGTGAGAGGCAAACGTTTTAGGACAACAGAAATGCATTTTTGTGACGTTGAGTAGGAAGGATATCTTAAACGATGCACTCAATCAGTTAACCATAAAAGATCGACAATTGTCGCTACAGTACTAGTAGAATAATTGTTCTAGGGCACCTGGGTGGTTTAGTTGGTTGAGTGTTCAACCCTTGGTTTTAGCTCAGGTCGTGAGATGGAGCCCCATGTCTGCTCCACGATTAGCACAGGTTCTGCTTGGGATTCTCTTCTGCCCCCTCCACCCCCCTGCCCCACCAGCTCTCTCTCTTTCAAACAAATAAATCATTTTTTTTAAAAAATTTCATTTCCCTGGCCCTGTTCTAGGGTCTCTGTGACATTGTTGAACAGAAGCAGTTGTGAACATCCTCATCTCATTGACTTTATAAAGAATGCTTCTAGGGGTGCCTGGGTGGCTCAGTCGTTAAGTGGCTGCCTTCGGCTCAGATCATGATCCACGGTCCTGGGATTGAGTCCCGCATCAGGCTCCCTGCTCCATGGGAAGCCTGCTTTTCCCTCTCCGACTCCCCCTGCTGTGTTCCCTCTCTTGCTGTGTCTCTGTCAAATAAATAAATAAAATCTTCAAAAAAAAAAGAATGGTTCTAGCATTTCACTATTAATAACAGGGTTTTGTTGGAAAACCTTTATTAGAAGGTTTCTTCTATTCCTACTTTTATAGTAAATTGAAGTTTAATTTTATCAAAGTATTTTCTGCATCAAAAGAGAAGAAAATCATGTAGTTTTCTTAATCTAAATTGTTAGTATGATGAATGTCATTAATACATTTTCTAATTTTCAAATATCCTTTTATTCTTGGGATAAAACTATGGTGTGTTAGCCACTTGCATAGAATTTTTACTTCCTTCCCATGAATAAAAGTGTAATTTTTCTTGCTTATATGGATTTTCTCTAGTTTTAGAGTCAATTCTGTGATCTCATAGATGGAGGATAACCCCTTTTTTAATTCTCTGAAGCAATTCATATAATTTTGAAATTTGGAATTACCCAATAACTGACAAAGTGTGACAAATCATACATAGAAATCATTTGCCTTTCCTCCCTTGTCTGAGGGAATATTGTTCATAAATCAATTTATTTATTATGCAGGACTGTTCAGTAGGATTTCTATTTCTCCCTGGTGTTGTTCCAAATGTAAATGTAATGTAATTTTAAAATTTTACATTTAATGATAAGGGTTTGTCTGTTTTAATAATATACTCATTATCATTTTGCTTGATTGAATCTATAAATGATGTCCCTTTTCTTTTTTTTTAAGCTTTATTTTTAAATTTTATTTAAGAGAGAGAGAGAGTACGTGAGCAGGGGGAGGGGCAGAGGAGAGCTAGAAAGAGAATCCCAAGCAGACACCCCACTGAGCATGGAGCTTGATGTAGGGCCCAATCTCATGACCCTGAGAGCATAACCTGAGCTGAAACCCAGAGTCTGGACACCTAACCGACTGAGTCACCCAGGTGTCCCTATAATGACATCCCCTTTTCTTATGATATTGTTTATTTCCCTATTTTCCTCTCTTCTTGTCTTTACTTAGTCTTGGGATCAAGACGTGAGCTGAGATCTAAAGTGAGATGCCCATACAAGCGAGCCACCCAGATGCCCCAGGACTATTTCTGTTTGAGATTTAAAAAAGAAAAACTTGTGGCTTTGTTGGTCTGCCCTCATCTACCTTTATTTCCCTTCTCATTCATGTTTCCTCTTAATCTTCATTATTGCCTGTGTTCAATTATCTTCATTCTGTTATTTTTCTGACACCTCTATCCTTTTTCAATTTCTAATATTAGCTTTTAAAAAAAGATTTTATTTATTCATTTATTTCAGTGAGAGAGAGAGTACACACAAGCAGGCAGAGTGGCAGGCAGAGGCAAGGAGAGAGGCAGGCTTCTCGCCAAGCAGAGAGCCGGATGTGGGACTCGATCCCAGGACCTCAGGACCATGACCCGAGCCGAAGGCAGCGGCCCAACCAACCGAGCCACCCAGGAGTCCCTCTAATATTAGCTTTTAAAACTACCTGCTTTCTTCGATGTTCAGCGTCCAATACATATCTCAAGGCTAAAACAAACATTTATTTCTGAGTATTATTTCATTTCCATTCTGTTTTTTCCTTGATGTGTCAGTTACATGGCATTATCTCTTCAAAAACAACTCCAGACAAATAGAACAATTTTTGCTTTAAAAAAAAAAATTGAACTGAACTGAACTGAATGGAATGGAATGGAATTGAACTGAGCCGAACTGAATGGAATGGAATGGAACTGAACTGAGCCGAACTGAAAGGAATGGAATGGAATTGAACTGAATGGAATGGAATGGAATGGAATGGAATGGAATGGAATGGAATGGAATTGAACTGAATGGAATGGAATGGAATTGAACTGAGCTGAACTGAATGGAATGGAATGGAATGGAACTCAACTGAACTGAATGGAATGGAATGGAATTGAACTGAGCCGAACTGGAAGGAATGGAATGGAATTGAACTGAATGGAATGGAATGGAATGGAATGGAATGGAATGGAATGGAATGGAATGGAATGGAATGGAATTGAACTGAATGGAATGGAATGGAATTGAACTGAGCCGAACTGAATGGAATGGAATGGAATTGAACTGAGCCGAACTGAATGGAATGGAATGGAATTGAACTGAGCCAAACTGAATGGAATGGAATGGAATGGAACTCAACTGAACTGAATGGAATGGAATGGAATTGAACTGAGCCGAACTGGAAGGAATGGAATGGAATTGAACCGAACTGAACAGAATTGGATTGACCTGAGCTGAATCGGACCAAGAGGACTCGCTGGTCTGAAAGCGATTCTCCGACAGGTGTTGAGATTTAGGCGATAGCCGGTTACATCTTCAATTTTTGTCACATTTCACGTGCCCTTGAGAAGAAAGCGTGTTTTCTAGCTTTCTGCCAAAGGCTTCGATCTATGTCCCCACACCAAGATGGTGACTTATCGAAGTTTTCCAAATCTAATACTTTTGCTGTCTGGATCAATCATCCTGTTTACTACCATCGCTAATGATGCATTGAAAATTTCCATTATGAGGGTGAGTTTGTCGATTTCTCCCCAGTTGTGCCAAGACTTGCTTAATATAGTTAATATACTTAAGATCTATTTATGTTCATCCACTAGGGTTATATTGTGTAGAGCTGTATCCTCTTCTCGGTGGACTGGGCATTTTATCATCTTATGTAGCCATGGACTCCTTGAATCGATTACTGCGAATGACCTTGTTAAATGGGAACACACTGCTCTTCTCCCTCAGTCCTAGCTGCGATCGGCCTCCTTGAGCCACTCTGGTGCCGCTGGAGCCGGGGGTGTCGTGAAGTTCAGGGATGGCGCCCCGAGCAGATGGCCGTATTTCTTCCCATGTTATTTAGTGATTTTTAAGTCTGGAAATCGTGATTTAAATTTTGAGCAGCACCAACACATTCCTGGTTTTAAAATGTCATCATTCCACTCTGGGAGAGTCCGAGGGTGCCCCTCTATCCCACACGTGTATGCAGCCAAAGGACAAGTGCGAGGCTGAACCCTAGAATGACTTACCCAGCAATAGGAGGACCACTTGTCACCTCCTGGACCCAACATGCTGGGTCACTAGGCTGACTGAGAGCAGGACAGGCTGCCTTCTGGGGTTTAGCGTGCTCTGGTAAGGGACCCTCAGACCTGGGATCTCCAGGCCCCCAAGGCTGTGCACAGGGAAACATGTCTAGATAATGTCTGCTGTGCCCTCAGGCCACCTTGGGAGACCAGAGCCTTCGACTCTGTGTCCAGTCCTGCACTTGCCACTTTGCAGCTGTGCCTAACGTTCCTAATGTTCCTGACCTCCACCCTTCCCGACCCCCTCCTGCCCGCAGTCCTGCATCTCTGGTCCTGTCCCTCCAGTGCCCACTACATGCTCTCCGAGGGACTCCTGTGCCTGGGACACAGTAAGTGTCTTAAACAACCAACGCTTTCCCAGGGGCCACCCTATGCTGCAACGACATCCAAACGCCAGTTTCGTGGTCGCAAGAGGGGAGGCCTTGCACGACTATCCTCCGCACCTCTCCTGACTCAGTTTCTTGTGCGTCCAATGAGGATATGTTAAAGATGAAGGTGAGTCCCAGCACAGGCTAAACCCTCAGAAACATGGTTTTAACTCCGACCTGATGGAGAAGCAATGATCGTCTCAAAAATGGTACCTTCTGAAGGGACTGTAACCAGCAGGGCAAGACGGCAGGGCAGACCCTTCGGTTCTCCTCAAATCGCACTGGACAGGGAGCCTCTGAGGTTACCTTTGATACTCCAGATCTCACAGGTAACAGAAGAGTCACCATTTCTCTATCATCTTCCAAGCGCCGGATATTTTCCAGACATTATGAGATCGAATCCTCACCATTAGCTGACAAGGAGGGTGCTAGAAAAATCCCCATTGTCGAGAGGAAGAAACAGAGACCCAGAGGAACAAAGGACCCAAGACCGCGGTGGAAGCGAGGGGTAAGGACAAGATGTGCCCATGTCTGTCCTGTCCTTGCTCTCGAGTGACAGTCAGGAAATCCTTGTCAGCCCTCGCCTGGCCACACACGAGATGTGTGCAGGACTGTGTGCGTGTGAGCACCTGGGCCAGTCCCCTTGGTCCCGACAGCCTTGCCTAACAGCACTTGACCAATAGTGACGTCCAGTCCTCAGGTAAGTTAACGTTAAGGAAACTGTTCAGTACCTTGGGACCGGAAATCGAGGTTGTGGTTTCCAACTATAACCATCAATTAAGTATGAAGCCCGGGACTTACTTGCTGGGAGTCCTACTTCCTTCTGAGTCTGTTCTCCGTCAGGAAACTCTCTCGTTCTGGGGGTTGAGAAAAACGTGGCCAAGCAGTGTTCCGACAGGTCACTCTTTGTAGCTTGAGATCCAGATGGCTCCCTGTCCTTGCTTTCCCAGCCTCCGGGGCTGGTTAAACATTAATTTCTCTTGGTGATAAAGGTCGAGAAAATCTGGAGAAACCTACCAGGAAAGCTCATTCTTCAAAGCTAGTTCATTTCAGCTACAGTCCCAGCCGCGTGGATACCTCTTACCACGGCCCGTCACCAGATTCCCACATTTCCCCCCGAACACCCCGGCTTCAATTTTTCAGCCCCATTAGGTCATCCCACAAAAGTCCACCTTGGTTCATGGGAAGCCTTCCCCACAGCCCCGTAACTGAGTCTGCACGTTCTAGCTCTTCCTCCCCCCACGGCTGAAACGCTGCTTAAGAGAACAATACCGTGGACGAGATTTTGACAGATCTACAGAAAAAAATCACAGTCGAGAGAATTTTATTAGGACACAGAGCACAGCTGAGACGGGTCGCCGAGAGCAGGCGGAGAGATTTGCAGGGAGCATGGGGGCTGGACGCTTTGGTGCACCTGCGGCTGCCTGAGCTTGGGGCTTGATAGGTACAAAGGGCAGAGGGGGCATGAGGCCGTGTTCAGGCCATTCATGGAAGGACTGGGCACGGACTGGGAGGACAGAATGGCCATGGCCTGAGGCACTTGTCACAGGCTGGAGGAGGAAAGAGCTCTCTGTGTTCTGCCTCCAGGGCCCGGGATAGGCAGGGGGGTAGGGGAGACTCAGGATTCATGGTTAAGACTGGGATCCTGGACTGAAGTACAGTAACAGTGAGGAGACTATAAACCTCTACAAAAGCCACTGGAGGAAAGAAAGTAGAAGGAAGAGCAAGTCGGCCCTACAGGGACACATACTAATGCTCCCTGTGCTGCCCAACATCAGCAGAGCCCAGAGAAGTAATTGTCCTCACAGGGGAGGGGCAAGGAAAGGGCACCCTACGGGGAACAGCATCTGTGAAGGCAGTGAGGCTAGACAGACCGATGCAAACCCTGAAAGAAGTCTACCCCCCACAAGAACTGTACGAAGCAAGGGGGTCCTTTGAGCCGTGGTTCCTAATTTGTACTTCCTCCAACTGCCGCGGAAGGCATTGAAATGTTTTTAGGAAGCCTGACCCGAGCTTCTGTATGCCTTCATTACAATCACTGGCGCTTGGAAAATGGGTCAGTGGGTGACAAGACTACACTTGCCGCTGCTCTCCTGATTTGCAGGAAAGAGCAGAAATCCAAGAAACATGGTGGGGGTTTTGGATGGGCTGGGGAAGGGAAGAGAGTTGTGTGTGTGGGTTTGCATGTGTGCACATTCCTGTGTGGGTGTCAGGAGGTTGCTGGAAGGGGATGAGCAGGGAATCATGAAGGCTTAGGGGACGTGAGGCCACTGGGGGATGGTGACCATCATGGACCGAGAAGAAGAGCTCAGGGAGGGATACTTTCGATCAGGGGATGAAGGAGACTAAGAGCTGGGGAATTAAATGGTAGGTATCACACACGTATATTATTCGATGGAGATGTCCAGGGGACTTTTCCACATAGGAGTCTGCGACTCACAAAAGAGGAGTCTGGATCGGAAATGAAGTTATGAATGTTAAGTTTTAGATGGTGTGTGAACAGTAAGACAAAATCACCCAGAGAGAGTGTGCGAGAGAATGGAGTGCGCAAGTGTACAATTTACAGAAAAGAGGGATACCTGGTGATGTCATTTTGACCAATAATTTCCCTGTCAGTAGACAAAGGCACAGAGGAATTTAAGAGACTTATGGAAAGTTCTTGTTGAGACAGGTTTTGGTTGGATGATGTCAGGGCACCCCCTTTCCCTGCAGGTGTGTACCAGCCAACACACACCCCTGGAGTGCTTATTTTGTGCCTACCTGCTGGAGGCTGGGCCAACTGGCCTGACACCAACTTGGACAGAAATGCCATGGTGACCCTTCTGTTTCCTGACGTCTCCGTGGTCATAGACTCAACTCTATTCTTCCTTTTTACTTAACCACACAAGTGATATCACTTAAGAACAGCCTTGGGACATAACATCCGTGATCAGCTCCGGAGATACGACCCACACTCACACCGGTCCTCCATCATCTCCTCCTGGGGGTCCCCCAGCAGAAGCCCAGCCTCTAGGGCTATAAAAGTCAGTCTTACAGGAAGTGGGCTGTGGAGATCCATCTTGCAGCTGGCTGCCCAAGATGTGCTTCTGTCTAGAAGTCTCCTTCTTAGACCATCCCTTGTCAGGCTGGACTGGTTAGTTTTTTCCTTTGGTCTCATGGCTCCTTTGGCTTTGGGAGGTTATTTTGCATACACTTCCCTTTCACGGAGCACCGTCCTTTCCCTTGATGGATACCTTTCTTCAGAGTATGTTTCAGTTGAACCAGTCCACAGAACATTCTGTGTTCTAAGGACATTCTACAGATCGCCATGTATGCACACACATGTCCGTCTCTGGACATGCAAGGCACATGAGCCCGTTTAAGAGTACTCCCCAAACCGATGGACGTTCCTTGAGGAGACACGATAAAGCTTCTGAAGGGCAACAGTTAGAGCATCCCTCCATAATTCTGTCTGGGAGAGAGTGCGCTGTCGACACGGCCTGTCACCACTGGCCTTCGACAGGTTTTCCAAGGTCTGCAGCTGTGTAACCATCTGGCAACAAAACCGTCTATCCTATCTGCCATCTGCTTTCCCCCACTGGACAATACACTGTAATCACACTTGATCACAACCAATGTCCTTCCCTTAGCTTAACTGGCATTTCTGTTTCTGGATGTTTGGAATCTTCATCCTGGGGGTGGTCGAATCTGGTGGCCCGACTCTGCTCTTCTGGGCTCTTCACGGTCAGGCTTGGTGTCTCGTCCACTCAAAACTGAAGACACATGGACCCCTATTTCTCTGTAGTATTTTTATACATTCAGAGCTTTTACTCTGAAATCTTCACTCCCCTTGGAATTTATATCAGAGTGGTGCAGATAGCAGGGTTCTACAATATCCCCCCAACTGGTAAACCACTTCTCCCAACATTATTTTGGAACAAAAGTCCTCCTCTCTTCTTGCTAATTCTTGAGCTTGTGGTTCTTCTGCTGAGTCATCTGTCCAGTTCCCTGCCTGTGCTTCCTTATGTCAACATTATCACTTTATAAGAACTAGGATACTTTGAAAGGCAAGAATTACCATACAAGTTTTCTTTAAAAAAAAAAAATCTTTGGGGCGCCTGGGTGGCTCAGTGGGTTAAAGCCTCTGCCTCCGGCTCAGGTCATGATCTCTGGGTCCTGGGATCAAGCCCCGCATCGGGCTCTCTGCTCGGCAGGGAGCCTGCTTCCTCCTCTCTCTCTGCCCGCCTCTCTGCCTACTTGTGATCTCTCTCTCTGTCAAATAAATAAATAAAATCTTTTAAAAAAAAATCCTTGCTACTTTCACATATTTCTGTTTCAAGAGGAACATTCAAATCGTTTGTTGGTACCTTGAAAAACTGCGGTGAGATTTGGGCTGGAAGAACATTCATGCATAATGTTAAAGAAAGTCTTCCCGTCCAGAATGTCGTTGCCTAACTCCAGTCCCATCTGGGTTCCCTCCAAAGCTAATCCTAAGACAAAGATGCAAGCACAAGTAGTTTATTTTGTTTGTGACTGCAGAAAATCCAGGGAGGGATGGGGAAGTAAGAGATGGGAGGAAGCCAGCACAGGGCACAATTTTAATGCCAGTCCACACTGTGGGCACCTGGCGGAACATGGCTTCAGGATGCTGGGAGATGGGACAGGATGTTGCCCTGGGGGAGGTGTTCACTCCCCTGAATGAACATAGGCAGAGCCC
Source organism: Meles meles (assembly GCF_922984935.1). Taxonomy (NCBI): domain Eukaryota; kingdom Metazoa; phylum Chordata; class Mammalia; order Carnivora; family Mustelidae; genus Meles; species Meles meles. The sequence goes on from NC_060075.1 coordinate 99,223,237, forward strand.
GTGCAGGTGACCAGGGACAGCCCATGGCCAAGTCACAGGAGCTGGCTGCTGGTTGCTCAAGAAGTGATAAATGATGGATAGCATTAATCTGTCTCAGCAAAGTACCATGTTTACATGTCAGCTTTGGAGGTCTGTTGATACAAGGATATAAACATTCGGTACTTTTCACTCTACCACGTGAACTCATGCTTTCCAAGAGAAGACATTTTCAGCCTGATGCAGCTTGGAGTTGAAGAACCTGTTCAGATGTTGTGATCTGTAGACACCCGGACCCCACCGGGGGAGTAGGGATCTGGGTGTATCCCATAAGTCCCCTCCAGGTGAGTTGCAAGTCCCATCTACACTGCACGGTTCCCCACCGAGTTTCAAAGCCACAGCCTCGGTCTGGAGTCAAGTGTGTGGACTTCCGAATCTGTCGAGACTTGACACTTTCCGTGGTCCCAGCTGAGGCCTCAGTAAGAACTGAGGAGAGGCTACACAGGCTCCACCTTCTAAACTGTCCCGAGTCCATGAAGGTTCACAGGACTTGCGTGCATTGAGACTGTGCAGCAGAAACACTTGTTAAAAGAAATTTTTCCCTGACTTGTTAAAAGAAAGCACACATCCCAAGAAAGGTGTCTGTCAAAGGAAGGGTCGCCTGACAAGGGGGCATACACTAGCCAGCCAAAGCGCACGCCTGTCTGCAGCTGGAGAGTCTGGTCCGGCGCCTGACATGGCACCGTCGTCGTCGTCATCGTCAAGAGCTGCATATGGTGGGGACCCTGGCCCCTGAGGTTGCCCAGCCAACACCAGGGACCTATTCCACCCCAACAAGAACCTTATAGTACTCAGTTTAATTCATCCACATTTCTTTACAGCAGCCACGATGCTCATGTGGTGTTTTTCCAGCTCCGGCTTCCAGACGGAACCAGGCATGGATTCTATTTGGACAACTCTACGATGTCCCTGCAACGCACTGCCTCTCCTGCATGAGTGGTTGGAGGCATTACCATAGAGCTCCAAGCCCCGGAGAGTCAGAGCCACCCAGACCACATGGCCTCAGCCGCCGCCAGATGAAACAGAGCAGCAGGTCCACGTAGGTCCCCAGTGGACCATCTCCGGGGCTGATGCCATTTCTCATCCCTAATATTTGGCCTTCTCATTTAGGATTATAGTTGCCTGGGTCCCAGGTGATGCCCTAATAGGAGGAATCATACCGTCGGGACCAAAGTTGGAGTTTTCTGGAAAAGCCGCGTAGCTTAGGGCAGGGTGAGAAGATCCTGTGTTTTTGGTGGAGCTGAAGTTTGCTTGTTTTTTTTTATTTGTTTGTTTGTTTGTTTTTAATTTCGGTGAAGTCCAGCTTATCCATCATTCTTTCACGAACAGATGGTGCCTTTGCTATCATGACTTGGAAGTCGCCACCCAATGCTATATTATTCATCTAGATTTTCTTCTCTGTTATCTTCCAGGGGTTTTATTAGTTCTGCATTTTACATGTGGTCTGTGGCCCATCTTGAGCTGGTGTTTGTGAAGGGCCTGAATTCTCTGTCTAGGTTCGCTGTTCTGCATGGACCTTCGGTGTCTCCACCACGAACTGCTGAAGAGACCGTCTTTGTTCCATCATGTTGCTGTTGCTCCTTTGCCAATGATCAGCTGCTTCTCCTGACGGGGGTCTACTTCTGGCTCTCTGTTGTGTTCCATGGGTCTGTTCTTTCACCAGTAATGCACAGCCTTTTTTTCTTGGGTGGGGGGAAGCGAGAGCAAGAGTGCATGAGCAGGGGGAGGGACAAGGGAGAGAAAGAATCTCAAGCAGATTCCCTGCTGAGCGTGGAACCCAACTCAGAGCTCGATCTCAGGACCCTGAGATTATGACCTGAGCTGAAATCAAGAGTCGGATGCTTAACTGAGTCACCCAGGGACTGCACTAAATTCAGTCTTGGGACACCTGGGTGGCTCATTCGGTGAACCCTCTGCTTTCTGCTCAGGTCATGATTTCAGGGTCCTGGGATTGAGCCCCGTGTCAGGCTCCAAGCTCGGTGGGGAGTCTGCTTCTCCTTCTGCCCTTACCCCCCACTCATTCTCTAATAAACAAATAAAATCTTTAAAAACGCTCGCTGTAGCTTTAGAGTAGGCCTTGGAATTGTGAGCTGTGAATCTTCCAACATCAGGCTTCTCCTACTCAGTCTCTCAAAGCCCTGTTGGATCGGGAAATCGGTTTTGAAGGTGTCTTGACCAGCATTTTAAAAAACAATGCAGAATCAGAGGAAAGGGGAGCACTGCACCTGGTAAGGGAAATACTAATTTCTGAGGCTCTGTTTGCATCACACATGTGTATGACGCGCACAGTGTCACAGGAGAAACACGTTTCTTACCTTAGGTTGTCATCCAAGTCTCAAAGCAACTACAGACACTCTCTTCTCAGCAAAATAAAATTGGTCAAGATTCGTAAAATCTAAAACTGAGGACGAAACTGTGGGCCAAAAAGCTCGAGAAAGGCAACTCCGACAGACCACCGGTCACCCCTATAGTTCTTTTGTATTGAATTAAAAAACGAGAGTCACAAGTTCCCCAGTTCTTTGTGGTTCTTCTTGCATGAGTTTCTGGCTTCCACTTTCAATATTATTTCCAGCTCGGGTCCTGAGGGCAGCGTTGGAGCCCTGCCTGGGGACTGGTGGCCCAGTGCTGTTCAGCTGCTCTGACGGGGACCTACTCCTCTCCTTGCAAACGGAGGATGGTCAGGCTACAGCACTACAGGCAGTCATTTCTGTTGGAACTGGAGCCTCCCCTGGGACGTGCACAGAGTTGGTGTGGGTGGCCTGTCTTCCAGAGGAGAGAGATGGCGGAGGCTAGCAGAGGGCAGGATGCGGGGGCAAGGGGGAAATCCCCTGGGAGTGCTCAGGTTGGCGAGGGGCAGATGGCCGCCCACAGCCTTGGCGGGAAGCTCTGTCTTTGCCAAGTGAGCCCCCTGCTAGGCTCTGGCGGGGGAATGCAGATGACAACCTGGCAGAGTGGACTGAGCCCCATCACAGACCCGGGAGACAGGGTCCAGGCCTGGCTCCCATGACCCAGCTATGCACACTGAAGCCAGGTCACTTCTGGTGTGCCCAGGAGGGGTGACGTTAGTACGGGGAACTCACGCCTCTGGCACTGTACCATAGGGCTGAACGGGCGCCCACAAGTAGCAGCACAGGCGGGGGCTTCCTGGGTCTTGCCAGAGCCAAAGTCCACCAGTGGCCTTTCCAGTTGTGCCGGTCCTGTGCTCCCAGGGGTGCTCCCGGGGGTGCTCCCAGGGGTGGCTGCAAGGACTTCTAAATTAGCCTCAATATTTCCCAATAGCCCACCAATAACTCTCCAGTAGGAGCTCAGCAAGTCCCTGATGGGTCCAGGAAGGATAAACACACAGCAGATGCATACCCCATACATCCCAGGAGCCACGGTGAGCTGGAGAGGATCTCGCCTACCTGTAGTGGCCTGGGAGCAAGCATTTTATTGCCACGTCCAAGACTTTAATTCCAGAAACTTCAGAGGGACCTGGAAACGTGGAGCCTCAAAGCTCTGAAGGGGAGTCTGACGAAAGGGTAGGTTGAATTCCCTAGTGTCCATTTACAAGGTTGTTATATGGTCCCCCCCAAAATGTGGCAGAGGGCACAGGCCTGTTCTTGTGACAGCCTTCGAATTCCTCTTGCTGGTGGGAGCCACTCTGAGTCACATGGGTCCTGGCCCCATGGTGCCCTCTGTCCTCACTGAACAGGACACTCTGGGAGTGAGGCCAGGAGCACCTCTGTACTGGGTCATCCCGAGGTGCCTGTTTGGGAGAGAAGGTCATGGAGCCTCATCTTACAGCAGGACTCAGACGGCATTGAGGAAAGTCATCTATGTCCAAATCACCCCAGGAAAAACCTCAACCAGCTCGGAGATAGAGCACAGTCAGATCGGATGCAGAATCAAAAGTAGTGCGGTAACAGAATGTTAAGGCCGCTTTGCTTTTTACACCAAATAAAAAATAATGCACATCTCCTCCTCTAATTAAAAAAGAGGCCAAGAAGTGCGTACTTGGGGAACCGGTGGTCTAGGAGAAGCCCCCGGTGCTTTCCTCATGACGCCTGCCTTAGCCCAGGAACAGCATTCCGTCGGGATTGGGTGGGAATTCTAGAACACATCAGGAATGCTTCCCGTTCCTCATGTGATGGCTCGCACAGAACCATCTCTTAAGAAGCAAAGCATGGTCCATTCTTACTCCTGCAGGGAAAGAGGAGGCTGCGTCCTCAGAGGAGGACCGATGTGGTGTCTGCTTACCCTCAGGGTCCTCACATGCAAACACAGACATGAAAGCTCCCTCGGTCTGGAGAGAGCATCACCAATGAGACTAATCTGGGCTATAGAAAATGGACCTTCCCACCTCTGTCTCGGGCCGAGAAATCTGCTCCTGGACCTCCAGCTATCAGACTGGGAAGCATCCTCCGCACAAGAGGGCGTTTGGAAGTTGGGCTATGCAGACACAGTTGAGTTTTATACACAATCCACGTTTCTGATGTGAAACCACCGTCATTCCATTATAACCGGGAAGCAGGGTGGGCTGAAGCCAGATGAAGGCAGGGGACAGTCCTCTCGCGGCCAAGGGGAAGCTAGTATGTGTGTGTGGGGTGGGCGCAGGTGTGACTTTGGGGCGGGGGGTACGCTTAGTCTTGGGTCTGAGGCTGCGCTTTGCCGATTCAAAGCATCAACTGGACACAAGAGACAGACCCTCCTCAATCTCGTCACTCACTTCTGTAACGCAGGCGTGCCCTGTCAGTCCCCGGGACCAGTGCTGTCCCACAGAAGTTTCCACCATGACGGAGTGTTCTAAATCCACACCGTCCATCATGGCGGCCACCAGCCACTTGTGGCTGTTGAGGACTTGAAAATGTGGCTAGTGGAACTGGAACTGAATGTTTCATTTTATTTAAATTTAAGTTTAAACAGGTATGTGTGCCTGTAGTATGTTATTGGACAGCGATATTCCTAAAATACAACGGGGTTTGTATTTTCTGAGAGAACTGGTCATCCCTCTTAACGTCAAAGAACAAAAGTCCGGAACAGCCCAGAATGACGCTGTGGTAATCTGCAAGAGAGGAACCAAAGGAAAAATGTTCTATCGCCAACTCATGCGTCATTTTGGGAGATCTGTCAGGAAGGTGTGTGTGACCAGAGGCAGGGAGAAGAGGTAGCCCCTCCAGGGAGGTCCTGGGGAAGCAGTGACGCGGGGTGTCCATTCTCTCCATCCTCCTGCCAGTTTATTTGACTAGAAAACCTGGATCCGACCCACGGTCATGGTCCCACTGCAGCACCAACCACACCACTGGATGTCTCAAATGCAAACTTGCTGTGAGTTCTTTGAAGTGTTTGTAAAACCTGAGTGGGGCTTGGACCACCTCTGAATCACTTTGCGGTGGAGGTGCGGGGAGAAGAGGTGACTGAGGTCATCGTGGCAGGAACGCTGAGGTCATCACAGAAGGGACGTGGAGCCGCGTGGCCCGCGTGTCACTTCCCAACTCCTCTCTGACTAGTGTCTAACCAGCACAGAGAACCACGTTACCTCCAAAGGTTTTCAGGTGCAGGCCCACTGGAGTGTTCCCAAACACAGAAACAGACACAGGAGCAGCGGAAAACCAAGAACACCGTAGTCATGTTTATTTCTAATTACAAGAAACAGAACATCAGTCCCTCATTTGTACAAAAATACCTGAAAGTTTACATACAGTTAGGTTCACAAGCCGCAGAGCTATGTACAGAGAGGGGCAAAACACGTGGAATAAAGGTTTTGTCTCGTGATACCTTCAGCACTCCCTGAAACCGTCCTCACGCCCGCTGCGTCACCGGCACCGCGAGCTCGCCCGGGACTTCACCATCCCCCGCGAGCAGGTCCCGCCCCTGGACAGCTGACTCAGTTGGTCAGACTGTCAGGCATGAAGTGCAGAAAAGAGAAGACAAAACAGCTAGACTGAGGCACGCATTTCTCCAAGGTTTAGCAAACAGAACAATGTTCTGGAACTCTAAGACCTAAGGTACCAGAGATCACCCATTTCAACTCCAGTACCCAAAGGGATGGGTATTTCCAACTAAGTCCAGGCTGCTATGCAGGGTTTCCTTTGAGAAAAGAAAATTACAGGCGAGAGACAGAGAGAGAGAGAGAGAGAGAAAGTAAGTCAACAGGCTCCAAAATGACCCTGAGCTGTTCTGTTTACATTCATGTCATTTTAAATACAAAAATAAAAGTCGACCATCCATCCACCCCTGGTTGGCCAGGCCAGGTGCCCATATCGAGGGACAGGCTGCTTCTGGGTGGAATTCCCAGCCACCAGGCGCAGGGGCTCCCACCCTGCACCCGGCATTTCACCGCGGCCAGGAAGGTACAGAAGACGACGTCAACCCAGCAACACACAGACGGTGAGTCAGGGTCCAGCTTTCCCGCTCCTCTTAAATAAAATGCATGTTTACAAGTACGAGATGCTGCGGAGGCTGGCCGTCCAGGGGAGAAGGGCGTGAGAGCCTCATCCTACGGGTCTACGCGCAAAGAGAGATCGCCGCATCGCTCTCTGGTTCTACCTCCAATCAGTGAAGAGAAAAATGTCTAATGGGAACCGAAGACCGGCTCCGAGGGGCAGCGCCCTGGCAGCCAGCAGCCAGGCGGGACCCGGGGGTCGGCTGACCTGCAAAGGCCTAAGATAACCAGCTATAAAAGGAAGAAAACGCGACGGAGCGTTTACGGCTAAAAACGTTTTACTAAAAATTCTGCATTTGTGTAAGTAGACATTTCATGGAAAACAAGCAGAGTGAGGCCCGTAAACTAAAACACAGTGTCTCTACACCCTTGAGGTCCTGGCCCACAGCAGTGCCACCGACGAGGGTTCCGTGGGTCCCACCAGGGTACACGCTCGTGGGGGGCACGGCAGTGGGGCAGAGGCAGGCATCTGGGGGGCCAGTTCCTCGTGGTGACCTATCTCCCAGGCCCGTCAGGGGAGACCTTTCTGCTTTGAAGAGACCGCAGGGAAAGCCACGGCCCCTGTCATACCTGGTGACTCAGCTATGGGGACGGGGCGGGGGAGGGGGGCAGTCCAGTCACTGTGACTCAGTCCCCCAAGAGGGAAGCACTGCTGTGTTGATCAGACTCTTCTGAGCTCCAGCCCGCCGAGAGGGGCCTCCGCCTGGGCCGGCTCACGGGGTTTTTCAGCAGGACAGAGGTCATTGAGCGAGGACCTGTCCATGCCGGGCAGCAGATGTGCCCTTTCCTATGTTCACGTCTTTATCACCATGGAAACCCGCGGGCCACCCCCGGCAGTCAAGCAGGTGCCATTTTCCTTTTCGATCCTTTAACCCCTGGAGGGACAGCAGCCAGGAAAGAGCCTGAGCCGCTGTGGGGGGTGGGGAGTAAGGCAGCGATTGTTCTAGTACAAGCTGAGAGGGGGTGGTGGACACTGGGTGCTGGGGCGGGGGTGTCCCGGGGATGCTCCCCACATCCACTAGAGACGAGGCCACTCAGCCAGGCCATGCGGTGGGCCGGCGAGCTTTCCAGAGCACCCAGGCCTTCTGAACTGTGGAGGACACACATGTAACAGGTGTTGGGGCATCTGTGCACATGGAAGTGACGGACAGATGGGGGTGCCCGGCTGTGTCCACACCAGGGGCCCAGTGCCTACGACAGGTGACACCTGTGTGTTAAAAAAAAAAAAAAAAAAAAAAGCTCTTCAAGTATTCTGGGGAGGGCTGGGGTGGTTTGTTACCTGGGAGCGGGTCCGCCTCTGGTCACCTGCACCTGGGTGGGGACCTGGAAACACCTGGGGGCCCGGATTCAGTCTCTGGAGTCTGCTCCTCACCACGGTCCCCGTGTCCCGCAGGCCCGGAGGAGCCACACCCCCTCCTACCGGGGCCAATGGCAATATTGGAAACAAAGTAGGAGTGCAAAAAGTGATCGATACAAAAAAGTAAACATATCAGTTTTAATTGTCAAGATTATTCCAGGGCAAGAGTTCATTTCCAATTACGTGTCTCTGGTTATCGCTCCTTCGTGGCCCAGCCAAAACGATCCGTCCAGTTTTCTTCCTCCCATTCGCAGCTGCACCCTCCTGCCTCCCCGATCTGTTTGGCGTTTGGGGCCGGGGGGGAGGCAGCCCCGTCAGATCTGCAGCAGCAAATTGTTGCGGGAGTCCAACTCCGAGTCCCTCCTGGTGGGTGGGCCCCGACGGACCCCGCTCCCCGGGGGTGCAGAACAGACGAGTGCTCTCGGCGACGCGTGACCCCCTGGCCCCGTTGCGGTGTCAGCTTGCTCCCGTCCTCAGCCAAGAGTCAGTGTGAGGTCATAAGGCCACTCGGATGCAGTGGTGCTTGAGTTTGCAAGGTAGGACTCCTTTGTTGAGCTGGTAAAAGTCCACGAGCTGGATCAGGTCAGAGAATTTGGTGTTCCCGTCGTCAAGGCTGAAGAACATCTGCCCGTCATCCTCGCACTAGAGGGACACAAGGACATGCACCGAGTTAGGGGCCACATGCTTGGGGACAAAGAGTGCGACTATGGGGTCACCGCAAGGGATCAGTGAGGGCAGGAACCGGCAGTGCTTTCCCAGGTCCCGCCATGGGGGATGTCGGGGAGCCATTTCCATCAAAATGGAGGGACCCCATGGTACCTTCCAGAAGTAGCAACCTTCCTAAGGCCGGCCTGACCAAAGAGAGTTAAGGACTGCACTGTGGTGGGAACATGTGTGTACGGGGCAGGTCAGTCTGAAATCTCTCCTGATTAATAACTCAGAACCGCTTCCAGACTCCAGAACACAGCAGAAGGCACTAGTCGCCCCGTTTTCATGGGTCTTTTGGTTTCAAGTCGCAGCTACGATCCCTCGGAGGCTTCCAGAATCGGGTTATCTGGGAGAATGGCATTACCCACTCTGCCCACCATATAACAGGTTTTCTCTGATTTGCAGCTAAGAGAATGAGAGATAATGTAAGGGGGGGGTCAGACAGAGCAATCGGGGAAGGAAATGCTTCCCCTCGTGCGAAGAGTCCCCGGTTGGCACCGAAGGTTCTGTGCGGTCTGGGCAGCCTGGCCCCGGGCACACCACAGAATGCCTTCGCCCTTCCACTGCCTCATAGGCAGAGTGAGAGCATCATCGGGACGCGGCAGGAAGGCTCCCGAAAAGCTAACAGGACTCCCCTGTGATCCTCCCGCTCCCATCCCTGCGGGACTCCCGAGCCGCAGAAGTCCTGGGCTCAAGCGAGCTTCAGACCCGCGAGGTGTGGGCCTCCCAGAGCTCTCTTTGCTACTGGACAGAGTGGATCTCTGAGCAGAACAGACCTCACCACCCTCTTTGGGCAGAACATGGCCTGGGTTGGGGCCCCACGGAAACATTTTAGGAACGTTATGACCTGTAGACTTCATCACTTAAGAATGGGAAACACATGATGTCAATTTCATATACGTCACCCCCCAGCTGATGACTTCTGGGAGGGGTGTTTCCAATTTCAAAAAACAAACCTATCAGGGGACTCGGGGAAGCATCTCTCTGGCAGCTTGGACCTGATACTTAACGACCTGCAGGTCTGGTTAGTTTGGGGTTTGAAAATTGCATTCGGAACAAACCCAGGAAACAACAAGGCTCAGTGAGAAGTTTTCAATACTTACAGGTAAGATCTGGAAATTTTTAATTTTCTGATGATGACAGAGCGTGAGCACAAAAGCCTTTGGATTGCTCTGGCTGTCTCGGAGGAGAAAAAGCCTGGGGATAGAAAAAAATCAGCTGACTGTACACTTTCAAAAATCCAGACCTGGGGTGTGGGTTTTTATCTTTGCGCATGCACGCACGCACGCGTGCCCCGCTCCTGAGGATAAGAGCCTCGCAGACGGTACAGTTCAGGATGCCTGAGGACGGGCTTCTGAATGTCATCCTCCACTGAAAGGATGCTAGGCCACGGCTGGGCAGGTGTACCACTGTGGCTAGAACGACATGTGCCGGAAAATCATGAAGTTCAAAGTTCAAAGGGCCATGAGCTGGGATACAGCACGGTAGTAATATCAGACCCGACAGATTATAACCCAGAGAATAAAACAGGAATCCGAGAGTACCTTCCAATACTGTAATTAAGAGAGGAGGGGGAGGAGCTCTTCCTTAAATCAGAAGGGAAGCTAAATAAACAGGAAGAAATGATGGGCCCGACACTATCTGGCCACCGCCGCGGGTTCCCACCGATGAAGGACAAGGTCGTCAACAGGTGCAAACATCAGCAGATGGAATTTGATGAGAAATAGAATTTTCGTTCTCAAACCATCACTCCCCCCCGCCCCCCCCGGCACTTATTGATACAAAGGGAAACACAGCGACTGTCCATCGGAGGAACCGGCCTGTAGAGTCACCGCCCGGTATCCAAGGCAACACCGCCTGCAACCAGACACTGACTCTGCCCAGCCGGGGGGGACTCTGCATCCCCCCCCTGCAAAGTGGAGGCCGGCTGAGCCCCAGAGCACCCAGAGGCACCCAAGCCGAGGTGCACTCTGTAAGAACCGGCTTCTTCCTGTGACATGTGCCCAGGAAGGACAAAGGCTAACGAGACACGCCCCCATAGGAGCATTTAGAATTACGACGTTTTCGTTCCCGTGAAGGATGTGAGAGGAACCACTGGCAAAACTGGACCAAGTGTGTAGGCATTAGAGATCAGAGCCATGTGGATGTTTAACTTCCCAATTTTTTAAAAAAGGTTTTATCTTTCTAAACTATTTTATCTATTTGATAAAGAGAGGGAGACAGAGAACACAAGCAGGGGGAGCGGCAGACAGAGTGAGAAGCAGACGCCCCGCTGAGCAGGGAGGCAGATGCAGGCTTTGATCCTGGGACCCCAGGATCATGACCGAGCCGAAGGCAGACGCTTACCTGACTGAGCCACCCAGGCGCCCCTACTTCCCAATTTTTACAAGGGTACTGTGGTTAAATAGAAGATAAGTCCTTGTTCTTAACAAATTTTCCACCGAAAAAAGTAGGATCCAAGGGACATCATGCTATCTGGAACTTACCTCCCAAAGGGTTCAGACAAAAAGAGGAGGGAGGGAGGCTTTGATAAAGCAAATGGGCCACGGTATTGACAGCCGGCGTTATCTGAGAAAATGCACACAGGAGATCCTTGTAAGACTCTGGCAACTTTATTTCAGGATTAAAAAATACATAAAAATCCCAGTAACACAAAGAAGTAGAAATCTTTGCTTTTCCACAAGCACACCTGGCGGGCGTTGAGAAGGCAGCAGCTGTACCTTAGGAAGGAAGAAAGAAGAGCCCTAACGCCAGAATCCAGGTGACAAAGAGCCTTATCCAAGCCAAACAGCACACCATCTGCTACTGGACTCCACTATTAAGACAGAAACCAGATAAATGGGACGGCAAAGTCCTGTGTTAAAAAGGGAGAAAGGTATTATTTTTACTATAGGACTTCTCAGAGCCTTTAAATGGGAATATCCACTGTGGGTGCCGTGGGACTGGAGTACCGGGTTTTGCACTCTCGTGTGGCCACACCCCCCTTATTCCCGTGTTCCCAGGAGACATACTCTTTCAAAGTTCATCTGGGAGACCAGAGTCCCATGACTCGTGGGGTGGGCAGTCAGTGCTAAGAATTGCTGGCCCTGCGTGGAGGGTTAGGTGTGGGGTGTCTGCCACACAGAACCCTGAGAGGCTGGGGGGGTGGTCTTCCCCCTCTCCTGGGCCTAGCCACATGCCTTGGTTGTCCACCTCAAAGATCTGCCTTATGGGTTATTTCATTCCAAAGAAGCCAAACCCCGGGAACTTCCTGGACGCCAGGCTGTCCAACAGGAAAAGCTGGTCTGTCCCTCGCTCTCCTGTCAGCTTAGTGAGCTCCCAGGCACTTCCTGCTGCAGACACCAGGTGAACCGTGGCAGAATGTGGCCCTGGAGTGGCCTGGGGAGCAGGCAGGCACTGCCTCACACCTTCCACCTGGGGCAGGACCCTGGAAAGTGCTGAGGCTTTCACAAAGGCTTGGGATTTATAGCTTATGCCCAGTGGCTGTCTGTCTGCAGCCATTATTAACTCAGAGGAACCTGTAGTCTGAAAAGCATGTGGCTCCGGAGTTTGTAGGATTCCCAGACCTGCCACAGATCAGCTCCGTGACTGGCCTGTTCTGCCTCGGACTGCACGGGACGCTTGACCCACAGGAGCCCAGGAAGCCAGTGATTGCCAACCACAAACCGCAGAGCCCCAATGATAGCCCAAGGGACCTCTGCAGGGACAGGTCCCAGGAGGACTGCGTGGCAGGCAACGCGGCCAGGTCAAGAAATCTGGAACAGAGGGACGCCTGGCGGCTCAGTTGCTTAAGCCTCTGCCTACAGCTCAGGTCATGATCCCAGGGTCCTGGGGTCAAGCCCCCCATCGGGCTCCCTGCTCAGTGGGGAGCCTGCTTCTCCCTCTGCCCCTCACCCAGCTCTTCTGCTGTCTCTGTCTCTCACAAATAAATAAATAAAAATCTTTGAAAAAAAAAAAAAAGGAAAATAAAAAAAAATAGAAATCCGGAACCCAGCACAGGAAGGAAGGCGCTGAGGACCACGTAGCGGGGAGATCTTGCAAATGTGCCCCCTGATGGACTCCTGAAGCAGAGCGAGGCCTGTGGGGGGGCCGACAGCGGTGGGCAGGACAACCCAGCTCAGGGTCATGAGTGCGGCTCTGAGCACTTGGCAACTCCTTTAGTCCCCACCGTGACCTTGCCATGGTTCTCATTTCAAGATGAGGGCAGCGGGCACAGAGAGGTTAAGCCAATTCCCCAGCAGCTAGCAGCCAGCTTTAGGCACAGAGGAATCCCGGCTTCTGGGATCAACAGGGCCACGGGTAAGATCAGAGGAGGCGTGTGTAGATGGTTCCTTCATGGCTGCTGAGCGCTGTTACGGCGCTGACGGGGGCACTGTGTTAGCCCTGGGACAGGACCCCTGTCCCCTAACATGGGGGTCCGTGGGGAGCTGCAAACAACCCAAATCTGGACAGAGAAGTTCCCTCCCCCGCAGGGGAGGACTGGTGTGCTCCTCGGGGCTCACCAACGGTACTGGAGCTGGAGACCCAGGCCGCAGAGGGGTGGGCGGGGCCCGGCCCAGTGTGAGCAGGGCCCGGGTGGGGACGGCGGGGGACAGAGCTGAAATGCTGCAGGAGAAGAAATGAGCAGCCAGCGGGCAGTCAGCAGAGGCCACAACGCTAGATCTGCCCTTGGAAGAATCCTTCTCCAGGTTGCAGGCTGGCTGTGGGTGGCAAGAGGGAAAGGAGGCAGGCAGCTGAACCCCGGGGGTTTCAAAGACCCTTCCCCACCAGGTGGACGCCAGCTCCCTTGTCTTTCCGGCCCGCTTCCTAACTCCCTGTGTCTTTTGAGGTTAAGGCTTTTAATGACTTTCAGTCATTTTCTCCGCGTTGCTGGGCTCTCTAAATCGTCTTCCCTTCATTATCTCCGCAGGGATCAGTCAAGATTGGGAATTGATTATTTCATTTACCTTGTTTTCCCAACACATTTCCTGCGTAAGCGCCCAGCAATGAATGGAAGTCTAGCGTCATGGTGATGACACCTGAATGGGTCCCATTATCCTGACCCTCATTTTGGCCAGCCTGACCAGGACTGAAGGTTACACTGGGGAGAAAGCCCGGCTTATTAACGGGGCAGACGCCAGGGAGCCGGCTGGTTTGTGGCAGGAAAGATGACAGGGACGCTCATCCTCGTCTGTGGGCCCGAACGGACAGAGACCTCGCCGACAAGGACTCTAGGAAATGGTTAAAAAACCAACACGTTTTATTTTTTTGAAACAGGCACTGACATGGGGCACCTGTGGGCTCAGTGGGAGAAGCAACTGCCTTTGGTTCCTGATCTCAGGGTCCTGGGATCGAGCCCCACATCGGGCTCTCTGCTCCGCCAGCAGTCGGCTTCTCCTTCTCCCTCTGCCCCTACACCCCGGCTCATGCTCGCTCTCTCAAATAAACAAAATCTTAAAAAACAAAACAGAACAGGTACAGACCCATAATTTCATGGCCCGAGTGTGCTGAAGGATCGCACAGCTCCCACACACAGGGGCAGCCCCTTAAAGGCAGAGTGGGCCTGGCTGGGAATCACAGGGGAGTGTCCTCAGATCACACATGTCCCCACATGGCCTTTGAGGTTCCATCCACCGTGTTCCAGAGGGACACGGTGCCACATTGCCCGGGGCCCCGGGAGGGACACAAGTGTCCATGACACCAATCCCATCCCCTCTGGAACCTTCGATTTTACGGCACTCTGATGCCCCCTGGCAAGTGAACCACTGGGCTTCCTCGGAACGAACCCCACAGCCAGTGTGGTGACCTCATCAGAGCACCATGGGGTCCCTTCTGATGCTGCTTGGGGTTGCGAATGGGTACGGTCTGTACAGAAAGCCCGGGAACCTACACATCCCTGCATGCACACGCTGTCACTGTTCGGTTTCCCTCTCCTTAGACGGGCCAGACCCTTCAGAGTCTCATAGGGGAGGAGGACTCACTTCTAAAGCTTTAAAAATAGGGCTGTTGCTGGATAAGGATGACCTTTCAAATCAGTAATTTTGGAACAATGTGACAGCCGCGCAGGGAAAACAAACAGGACTCATTCTTTACACAGCATCCCAGAATAAATGCATTCCGAATGCATCTGGGATCTACACAAACAAAAAGGAACACCCAGAGGGAAAAGCTGGAGAAAAAGACTGAAGGGAAGAAGAGAAACAATAGGAATCCTAGAGGAGAACAGGAGCAAACTCCTTTACGGAGCGGCCAAAACCAGCATGACAAGGGCCCAAAAAAGGGACACAAATGATAAAGGCGACTACATAAAATTGGCATCAAAAAGCCTGTACAGGGCGGGGCGCCTGGGTGGCTCAGTGGATTAAGCCGCTGCCTTCGGCTCAGGTCATGATCTCAGGGTCCTGGGATCGAGCCCCGCATCGGGCTCTCTGCTCCGCAGGGAGCCTGCTTCCTCCTCTCTCTCTGCCTGCCTCTCTGCCTACTTGTGATCTCTCTCTCTGTCAAATGAATAAATAAAATCTTTAAAAAAAAAAAAAAAAAGCCTGTACAGGGCGCCTGGGTGGCTCAGTGGGTTAAGCCTCTGCCTTCAGCTCAGGTCATGGTCTCAGGGTCCTGGGATTGAGCCCCACATTGGGCTCTCTGCTTGGCAGGGAGCCTGCTTCCTCCTCTCTCTCTGCCTACTTGTGATCTCTGTCTGCCAAATAAATAAATAAAATCTTTAAAAAAAAAGCCTGTGCAACCCAAACCAAATAGGAAACAGACACGAGCCATATGCAAAGTCAAAATTCGACACAATGATATAAGAAAGAACATTTGCAGAAAACAGACTGAGAACACTGGGCAGAACATACAAACAGCTTGCAGAATGGTAAAAAGAGAAGAAATGCCCGAGGAGGTTTCAATCTCTAGAAAGAGGCTCGGCCTCCCCAGCGACAGAGGAGACAGGAGGACACCCTCTCGCAGCCTGAGGGGCCGTGGGGAGGCCGTTGCCCACACAGGTCTGGGCACCACCAGCAGAGACGTCTGCTGAACCAAACTATGAGGGGACAGCTCCCCACTGTCCTACCATCAGCCTGGAAACACTGAGCCCGAGACAGGCAGACCCTCACCGTGTGGGTGCACCTGCCACAGCGAGCGGATGCACAGACCTCATAAAATGGGCTCCCATAGCAGAGGAGGTACGGGGGGCAGGGGAGAGTCTGCAGGGAGCCCACCTGGTTTCACCATTCTGACTTTGGAACTGGGGGAGTGTTTTGTAGAATTACCGGGCAGCATTAAACTAAAACCAAAGCCGATCCGCTGACAAAAACTGAAAGCAAATAGAGACAAATGACCCTCACTGACCACTCAGAGGTTTGCTGCTAGAACCCCGGAGAGGAGCTGGTTTAAACATGGCTCTTGGACGTGACATGCCTGGAACACGCCTTCAGGACTACGAGGGCCACAGGACTACTTTCCAGAAGTGATGAGACATAGGGAAGTCAGTTTTTACAAATAATTATGTCCTAGTAAGATTTTGGAGTAAGAGAAGAGAAATACAGTAAAATCAAGGGGACAAACCCTGTCATCTTCCGGCACGTTTGCGGTATCAGTGTGAACCCTGAAAGAGAGGGCTTCAAATTTTTATTTTTCACTGTGGGGGAAAAAGAGCCTATGTCCTAGCTCTGTCCCCGGAAACGGCCCACGCTGTGACGTCCAGAAGCTGCTTTCCACTAGAAAGAGCGTATTTCCGAAGAGCAACGTTCAGGGGAGCCGAATGCTCTCGGGTCACTCTGGGATCCAGCACTGTCCGTGGTGCGTCAGAAGAGCTCAGGAACCGACCTGACCAAGTCCCGTTGGCCAAAGCGAGCATCAAAAATAGTAAGTTTTGACTGAAAGAAGCCCAGTGCTTAGGAGTCTGCGGACATAGTCCTAGTTTAGACGAGCAGGAGCTCATCTGTCACCGCGGGAAGGTGGCGAGGCCGAACCATTCTTCTCCAAACTGACCCCTCACTGGAGGGAGAAGTCGAGCGCTCAGCCGCCTTTGCAGCCAGCGACTCGCCCACTGCTTCAACAACAGACAAGCGGATGAGAAGAAGAGAAGGAAGCAGAGGGACATCGTCCTATCTGAGGGGGCATGAGACCTACCAGCCAAACGTCATTTGTCAGCCCCCATTTGAACCAACTCAGTTTCAAGGATTTTTTTTTTTTCTTTTTGCAGCAATTAGGGAAATTTGAACCCAGACTGGATTTTAGATATTAAGGAATCATGTCAAAATACAAGGGTCTTTACGTTTTAGAGACACACTATGTTTACTGGTAAAATATAGAATGTCTGCAATTTATTTTAAAATATTCTAGAAGGCAGGGCACCTGGGGGGCTCTGTCGTTTTAAGTGTCTGCCTTCAGCTCAGGTCATGATCTCAGGGTCCTGAGATTGAGCCCCGCATCTGGCTCCCTGCTCAGTGGGGAGCCTGCTCTCCCTCTCCCTCTGCCTGCCTCTCCCCCTGCTTGTGTGTGTGTACTCACTCTCTCCCTTTCTCTCTCTCAAATAAATAAATACAATCTTTAAAAAAAATAAACAAATAAACTCTTCCAAGAGAAGGAAGGCAGAGCGGGGAGGAGCCAATCATGCAGGAAGGGACACAGACAAACTAAAATGAGCAAACCGTCAAAACCAGACAAGTACTACATGGGGACTAGCTATCCTCTTCTCTCCTGGGTAAATTTTTAAAATGTCTATAGGAAAACTTTTAACGTGGGGGGGGGGAGGCGGGCAGAGGGGACCTCCTGCTGGGAGTCGGGGGGAGGACACAGGTGCACATTCAAGGCCCTGGGCAGCTCCTTCAGTGGCCAGGATAGCAAGGCTGCAGGGCCCTGCGTCGGCCAGTGGGATAGTAGCCCTGAGAAGGGCCTGTGCATCGAGCTTTGACCTCTCTCACTCCTGGGACCCATGATGGCCACGGAGCGAGTGTCCCCAGGCTAGCCTGCTGGCACACACACCCAGTCGCCCCATCTCTGCAGCCAACACCAATACCAGCCGCCAGACCAGGAAGGAAGGCCGATCCGCCCCCAGGACAGCTGGCCCCGGTGAGGAGGACTCCCCTCTACCAGCTCCGACTGTGAGAAATGATCTGGCTCTGTGGCTTGAAGCCTTAAAGGCTTTGGGGTTGTTTGTTCTCAGCACAAGCCACCTGATCACATGTAAATAAAAACGTTATTCTTTCATTTGCCCCTGCCCTGGGAATGAAAAACAACCAGCTTGTGCCCTTGGTCCGTCCGTCTGATGTGCACTAAAGAGGCAGAAATAGGTAACAGACGGGTTATGATCTTCCTTCGGCCACTGGCCAGCTGAGCCCGCCTGGCCCCACGCTGACCCTGAGCCACATTCTCCCCTCTTCCAACTGGGGCTGTAGCAACTGCCGCCACCCAGGGTCTCAGAAACCAGACCGAAGGTGCGCCCTGCACCACAGGGAGGAGCCCGCTCCCCAGGCCACCACTTCCTTACCCGTCCACCAGCCCCTGCTGCTTGATGATCCGGTGGGACTCCTCCCTGGAGATCCTGCCGTGAAACCAGTGCTGCGTCCTGTGGATCACTGCGGGAGGGAAGAGGAAAGGAGAGGGATTGGATTCCCTGAAGGCACAGCGAACCGGCCATCAGCGCCGCACCCTGGGGGTCAGGGGAAGCTCTGGGAGGGATGGGGGCCACCCTTAGGACCAAAGGATCAGGCTGCCATGAGGCGCTTACCTGTACTTAGGGTGGAAGGGTGGAGGGGACTTTGGCTGCCTGGGATGTTCATCCGTGTGCTTCGTTTCTGTGGAAGGAACGCCCTGTGAGCGCTGAGACAGCAGACCGGCACGGCCGGCCACCGCTGGGGACACACATGTGCGGGGAGGCCCGGCCGGGATGTGGGGCCCTTGGCTGTGGAAGGACAGCCTCCCCAGGCCTCCACATCTGGCCACAGGCGTGAAAACAGAAGCATCCTGAGGAATCCCCACGACCCCAGGACTGAAGCACACAGTGAAATTCATGGGACGTCCTGGGAGAAAAGCACGAGCTTTTCCACGGGAAACACTTGGCCTACAGGTCCGTAGGGACGTTCTTTCCAACACGCTCTGAGACAGAGGTTCAGGGAACTCTCGGAGCCAGAGCAGCAGGCTCACATTTTGTACATTGTCTGTAAATCTCAGAGAATTTGAAATCGGGGGACACTCTCCCCTTGGGGAGGTCAGGAGCAGGAGCCTCCCGAGGGAAGAGACTTCCAAGGCCAGGAAGCTGGTCGAGCCATGGTATGAGCACCGACCGGCCGCGTCAGGGTGGGTAGGCTCCGTGCTGTCCACACACTGCCACTGACCACCCCCTAGCAGGGGCAGCTCTGTGCAGAAGCCACGAGGTCAGAGGGCTCTGCTCCTGCCCCGCTCCTCTCATGGTGCTGGGAATGTGGAGGAACCCCGAGCTGAGACTCTGATGTCACCGTCCCCTCCCAGCACCTTGTCCCTGCAATGGCACCCAGGGGGCCGATCTTCCGGGAGGCCACCGGGGGGGCAAGGACACCACCCACGAGGGGGCCTGTCCACGGGATGGCCTGGCCTTACCCTCCAGGCATGGCCTTCCTCCAGGGCCGCGCTCTGGGCTTCGGCCGGGTTCTCGATCACTCTTCCTGTTTGCCCAGAAAAATCCATTGCCACGAGGGAGTTCTCAGAGACGCTGCGCTGGAAGGAAAGGCCATAAGTTCTTAAAATGTAGGGAACCAGGCCAGAGACGGCCAGGGAAGGGTGACGGAACATCCTGCCCCCCACTCTAAGGTTCAGGTGGAAATTCTTTGGCAGGAGGGCCCTTGACCTAGAGGTGGCTTTGGTTTCTCTGGAGGGGAATAAGAAACGCTCCAGTCCCTTCACTGCACCCAAACTGGTGGGGTCCCCTGCAGGCCCCCAGCAGCCACCAAGTCCCTCCCCCAGGGGCTCAGTTCTGGGTGACACACAGACCCTCCCTGTGCACACCCGGCCCCTCCCGGGAATGGGCCTGGGTGAGCTAAAGGGTCGTGTTTGGAGAGGACGAAGTGTTCCTCCACCTTTGGGAAAGAGAGGACATCCTGAGGACAAGGACACTCCCAGTTCTAATTCCCACCAGGGGAGGCTCCAGCTTCAGGGTCACCCGTGGCCATAGTGCCACAGCTGCCCCCGGCGAGAGCAAGACATGGCTGGTGACAGTCCCTGAGCTCCTGAACAGAGCCACTGCCCTGACCGGTACAGGACCCGACCCCAGCAGTCACACCGCCCGCCCGCCAGACAAACCCGTCTCCCCGGAAACAACCCGCGCTCAGCCGCGATGCCGGGAAGGGGCCCGCCTGCGGACGCACTCACCACCGGCGTGCAGAAGGAGGGCAGCAAGGCCTTCCGCGGGGGCGGGATCCTGAAGTTCTGGTACAGCAGCATTCCGTACTGCAGGGGGAAGGCTAGAGTCAGCCGCCGGGGGCCCTGGAGTCCCCCAAGCCCCGGAACGCAGCACACGGGTGCAGGGAAGGACCCCACGGAGTACGCAACAGGGAGCGACCCCAGCCGCCGCTGTGGGTGCACAGCCTCGCCCCTGCACACCTGTCCCCTGTGGACAGGAGCAGCTTACTGGCTCGCTCACGCTGGCGGGGGGCAAGGAGAAGCAGGCAGTGACGATGTAATAATAAGATCGAGGGGCGCCTAGGGGTTCGGCTGGTTAAGCGTCTGCCTTCAGCTTGGGTCATGATCCCAGGGTCCTGGGATGGAGTCTGCCGTCCTCGGGCTCCCTGCTCAGCGTGGAGCCTGCTTCTCCCTCTGCCCCTGCTCCTCCCTCTGCTCATGCTTTCTCTCTTTCTCAAATAAATTTAAAAAGTCTTAAAAAAAAAAAAAAGGTCTATCTCCACAGTTAACGTTCATGAATGCTGCTATGGGCCAGGTACACTTCCAAGAGCTTCACTTCATTTTACTCCTCGCCACGTCAGGAAACGTGTCCTTCATCCCCAAGTACAAGTAACAGATGCAACAGGGAAGTGAGGCAGGTCACTCAGGGTCACGGTAAAGTAAGGACTCTGGGTTCGAACACACACAGCCTGCCCCCCCACCCATGCTTCCTGGGCCCAGACAATAAGCAGAGTCCCGCTCGCCTGCAACCGGCCCCGCCTGTACCCCGGTCCCCCGCTCGCCCACACGGGAAAGGAAGACGGTCGGGCAAGGAGACGCAGTTATCGAGAGGTAGCTCATTTCTAGCTTCAACCCCACAGGGTGTCCTCTGGTGTCTGGACCACCACCAGAAGGTCCACCATGTGTGTGCCGGTGCTCCCAGAACATGGGGGACGGGCCGCAAGAAGCACCCAAGGGTTGCCGGCCAAGCATGTTCCAGAACGGATAGACAGACGAAAGGCTGTAGGATCTCGGGGCGGGCTACCAGGGAGAAACCCACATCCCCACACATCCCAGCACGACCGCAGAAAACAGAGATGGAGCAACAGACACACGTGGGGAAGAGCACACGTCACGGTCACAGGAGCCGCAAGCGGAAGGCGGCTGAGTCCCACGAATACACAGAGAGAAGGCAGTGGAACGGGGTGCGGAGGGCGGCGGTGGGCGGAAGGGACCCCAGGGTCCGTGGACAGTTCCCTCTACAGTGGAGGCGAGAGAGAATGACGACAGACGAACTCATCTCAGCCGACAGAGGCCGCTCCCGGCAGACCCATGCTGGAAGAACTCGGCACGTCTCTGGTCCCCGAAAGGGATGCAAACCCAGGAAAGTGTAGGTGTAGATGTGAAAAGAATCCAAATTAACGACAGGGCCTCTTCTAAGTCTTAAGTGGCTTAAGACACGGGAAGAACTGAAATCTAGGATGAGACACTGAGAAAGGCCTCACCCCTGCACAGACACGGTGGGGACAGCCGGGCAGGCTGGGGTCCAGCGAGGGTAAGATCGTGCCAGGATAGCCAG
This sequence comes from Meles meles, assembly GCF_922984935.1. Taxonomy (NCBI): domain Eukaryota; kingdom Metazoa; phylum Chordata; class Mammalia; order Carnivora; family Mustelidae; genus Meles; species Meles meles. The sequence goes on from NC_060075.1 coordinate 99,244,672, forward strand.
GAAGGAGAGAAGGAGAGAAACAACGTGGATGGAGGTTAGAAATAGAAATAAAACTAACTGATGGGTCTCCCCTGCCCCCCCAAATTTAAATGGGGAAAAAAATAAATACAGTTTGATGGGACAAATTGAAAACAAACAGCGAATGGCAGACGTAAGCACCAACATTCCTGAAAAGCTGCGGAAGGACACCTTTCCCAACAAACACGCCAACGAGAACGTGAAGATGACCAGAGGAGAAAGTCCAATCACAAGGTGTTTGTCAGAGAGGAGGACCCGGAAAGGCAGAAACACAGAAAGGAGGAGAAAAACCGTGCAGACACAGACATACCCGCGGTAACGTCGGGTGGGTGAGGCATCGGGGCAGGCGTCCCCAGTGCAGGTAACAGCAGGTTTCGGAAGGACCAGAGAATCGATGTCAGACAGACATCAATGTTCTTTTTGATTTTATTTATTTACTTGAGAGAGAGAGAGAGAAAGAGAGCGCACGCACAGACAAGCAGGGGGAGAGGGAGAAGCAGGCTCCCCGATGAGCAGAGAACCCGATGTGGGGCTCGATCATCCCAGGACCTCAGGATCCTCAGGACCTCATCATGACCTGAGCCGCAGGCAGAGGCTTTAACCCACTGAGCCACCTGGGGGCCCAGAGACGTAAGTGTTCTAAATTTGTGTGACCTAACAACACACACCCATACATGCACGTGTGCACGTGTGGTCTTCTAAGCAGAAATGTGTGTGGCATGTGAAGAGATGGTACGTACCATCTACGCACCATGTACGTATCATCTACGCACACACGTGTGCGTACCAACACTCCGAATCGAATACTTGTACAAACAGGACAGTTGAAAACGTAAGGCTTAAAATCAATGGTCTAAGGATCCCTTTCAAAGCATTAGAGAAAAATCATCAAATTCAGGGCAAAGAAAGAATAAGAAGGGAAACACACACACACCCTTCAGGACGGCCCAAGACTGCTCCCAGTTCCAATAATTCACTCGGAGGACTCGCCCTTGACCCACGAGCCACCTAACTAGTTTGTTTTTAAGCAGGTATCGAATTGTGTTTTATTTGCACTGTAGTCTTGAAATATTATGTTTGCCTTAAGTATTAAAGAAGCTGTGTACTTCCCACAGTTATATTTTGAATTTCCGTGACTAAGAATTCTCGTTTTCCCCACTTACAAAAAAATACTCCAGCCTTCAGAGGGGCAGTTTTATTGGCATAAAATGACAGTTTTCAGATTATTAACCTTCTGTACACGACCTACAGTATCAATTCCTTAACGGTATTCCCTTTTTATTTTAGATGAGTGGGTTTTAAAGAAACACAGTCCAATCATTCTTTTTCCTTTACACTTCCTTCCATTGCTTGAAAAAAAGAACATGTGGCCATAGAATTATTCGCCCCATTTTGGGCAAAACATTTCTTTTTTTTTCCCCAAAGATTTTATTTATTTATTTGAAAGACAGAGATCACAAGTAGGCAGAGGCAGGCAGAGAGAGAGAGGGGGGAACAGGCTCCCTGCTGAGCAGAGAGCCCGATGCAGGGCTCGATCCCAGGACCCTGGGATCATGACCTGAGCTGAAAGCAGTGGCTTTAATCCACTGAGCCACCCAGGCACCCCTGGGCAAAACATTTCTTATTTCTTATTCACATCTGCTTGAATGCAACACTCTCGGGCACTTTCACAAAGAAGACAAATGAGTGACAGCTGATGTCCTGCTCCAGGGTATAAAGGGACTGCAGAGACGTCCCCACATAAGGGGAATGGTGACGGTTGACGGTTCAGAGTCAACATGTGCCATGAGAGCAAACAGCCTCCCCACACGCGATGGCGTATGAGTGGTGAACACCGTCACGTGAATGACACCCTTTCTCTTGGAATGGAATTAAACATTCAACATTGACGTTCTTAAGCGAGATGGAAGTTTATTTCCCTGTGCAAAGACTGCACAAGGGTTTAGGGTCACCATCCATTATTGGCGGGCTCAGCTCCAGGAACACAAAGCGAGTACAAGATGAACTCTGGACCCTGAGGAAGCTACGGTCTTGAAGGAGACGTACAAATAGGCAGCCGTGTTCCTCGGTTACTCGCGGAGAGGAAATCTGAGCAGGCTCTGGAAGGACAGTGTAGCCCCAGAAGCAGGACAGGATGCTGACTGACATGTCCACGTGCCTCGCAGGTTCCACGGTCTGTTACCGTTCACGCCACACAGAACTTAAAACGTTCCCGGAAACTTAGAGAAACTAAAATTGTGGATGATTTTCTCCTTCTGGATTTTGCAGTCAATTTTAGGGTCTCCTTTGTTTCTGCACACATTTCCTTCTTAAAAGACAACTGTAGGGAGAGGAGTGCAGTGAGCGTTTCCTCTCCCCATTTCAAGTTCCCCGTTTTTATGTGCCTTGGTTTCTACCTTCCGTCCATTTTACTTGCCCTCCTGTTTCGTCCTGCTCCCCTCGTTCAGGCTGCTGCGGCCTGGAAGGCTGGCACACAGCACGGACAGCACGGGTAGGGGCGGGGAGGGAGGGACGTGACAGGGTGGGGCGTGCAGGCCGCCTCTGACAGAGGTGCTCCGGGCATCCTGCTGGGGACGACTGCCAGACATTTGAACTGCCTGAGTGGGCTGGGGACGTCTCTACAGCAAGCCTTCCTTACAGAAACCTGCGCTCGGGAAGCCACACCTTCCTCCTGGGGAGGAATTTCTAGGGCAGTTTTGGAAACTTCTAGAAGGTGGGGGGAGATAATAGAGCATAGCAACAAAGGTTAGTGCTCCCTCCACGCCCCCCCCCCATGGCTACGAAATCATTAGCCATGCGATAGGAAGGAAGGAGGAATGGCAGCCAATACTACCTGCTGGCTTTGTCCCCCAAGCGTCTCTGGGGACAGCAGGGCACGTCCTCTTCTACTCAGGCTCGAGCTCCTCTTTAAAGAGGACCACAAAAGGTCTTTGGCTCACTGAAAATAAGGTGTTGCTCTCCAACAAGCCCCGGGATTTTAATACAACTCGGACTGCTGTTGCAGCCTTAGCCATCACTCAGGAGTGACTCCTAGATACAGTGGGGCCAGCAGAAAGGCAATGCTTCCTCCAGGGAGGACACATACGTCTGACCCCCTTCTGGGAACAGGACAGTCTGAGCACTAGTGCTCCAGGGACCTGCCATCACTCTACCGACAAGACCTCTGGTCAACCGTGGAAAGGCGCAGCCAGTGTCTCCTTAGTCTGTGCTGCTGAGACCCCTGGACTCCGGCCCAGACTCTCTGAGGTCCAAGCTCTTGCCTGCTGCCCCTGCAGGCCCTGGGTCGATGCTGGCCTTGTCCAGGACACCAGGAGGAAGAGCTTCAAAAAAGAAACAGTCACAGGCAGACACAGGAGTCTGGGTGGTGCCTGCTGTCATCCAGCTCAATTTTTCCAAGCATCTGTTATGTTCTGAGTGCCGGGCAATCCTGGCTGTCCAAGAGGGACTTGGGGGGCACCAGGGAAGATGACATCCGGACTAAGACCCGGCACAGAGCAAGCGCAGGGAGGGCAGACGGATGGACCATCTCCTGGTCAGGTCCCCCGTCAGGGAGACGGACAGTGAGGGACCTGAGTCCATGCTCACACCCGGGAGGCTGGGACAGGAGCTGGGCAGAAGGAACAGACGCACTTTATAAGGTTTACCATGGCTCCAAACAGCCCCGACTCCCGGGAGAAAATGCACCCCATTCTGAAGGTAACGTCGGGGTACAAAGCGAGGGTTTATAGTCTTCTGATTTTGCTTCCTGCTCTGACACCGAGACAGTTCGAGATGGGATGGGGAGGGGGTTGGCGAAGTCAGGTGTTCTCACGTGGGAGGAGGTCCATCAGCCTGCTTGGTGGTGGTAAGACACCGCGGCGCATAACCAGCTGGAACTGAAGGTGCCCTTCAGCTTCTGTGTCACCTGAGTGGCCCAAGCCCGTCACAACCACACCAGTGGCCTTTCAGTCCAGACCCTCACCGCCTTCAGGAACAGCCTTTGGGATGTGGGGTCTGGGGCTGACTGGAGGCAACAAGGCCATGTGCAGACATGGACGGGCGTACCCTTCCTGCCGGCTCACACGGAGGGCAGCGGAGCCTCTCACAGAGGGTCCAGTGTTGGACCCCAGAGCTGACGGTGCACACACCAGTAGGCCCCTGGCCCCCGCCCCCGGGCAGGATGCGACGGGCTTCAGCTCTGTCCTTGGTCCAGGGAGGATGACGACAGGCACGCGTGCCGCCCAGCTACGGCGAGGTTAAACGTGAGGAAGAGTCCGGCCCAAAGCAAATGCTCGCAAACGTTCCTGAACCTGCGCTAACCTCTGGCGGGACGCGTTCCTGTTGGCACTAACGGTAACGCTGGATGTGACCGTCACTGCTCGTTCTGTGCGTGTCCCTCCCTGTGCCCGGTTCTGTTCTGCTGACCCTGCCGTCGTCTCACGTACGATGCCTGGTGGAGACCTCGCTCCCTGGAGTGGCTGTGCACGACCCCAAGCACCAATCCCACAGTGTCACAGACGTGCTCCTGCTTCCTTTCCTGCTTTTTCCAACACAGACTATGCATCCGCAGATCCAAATAAATCACGTACATACAGAACCGTTGAAAGTGTCCCTCCCGCCTGCCCCCGTGTGTGCGGGTCCGTGCCTGTCCCACCCGCAGTCTCGCCGAGTGCTCCCGTGCACACCAGCAAATGCACGGATGCATTCTAGCTTCTTTCCTTGCTCCTACAACCAAGGGAGCATTTCGCTTAATTCATCATAATACGTCCCGGAAATTTTCCCACAACACACTCCGGAGAGGACAACGTTCTTCATGTCACTGAGGACTATCCTCTGAATGGCATCCCAGAACCTGTACAGCTAGCTTGTCCAGGAGTCAGCTCCGATCTGCAGTGTCCTGTACCCACATTAACGTCTACTCCCTGATTACGAAATTGTAACATTTACGCCTAACCTGTCTTTGTTTAAAGGCAGCAAAAATAAAACCAGGTGCGGTTCTGGGGAAGGGAGGCTTCCAGGATGCCCGTGCTTGGAGCAGGTGGCCCCCGGCATCTCCAAGGGGTCATGAGCTATGCCTCTTTCCGCAGGTCTGTTTCCCTAGGTGGCTCTGCCCTGATGCTCTGCCCGGCTGGAAGCTTCGGGGAAGGTTGGCGTTTTCATAGAGATTCCTAGACCCCTGGCACGGGTCGGCCACCACTGACCATGCCTTCTCCTCCAGACGCCCTGAGGTTCGTCTTACACAACCACTGTGCACAATGGTGCGATGCCCATGGGCTTTATGTATGTGAGGAACAGCAGCCACGTGGGGCACGGATGTGCACCAACAGGCTTTTTCCTGGATCGCAGAAGTGAGGTGTCCTCTGCCGTCACACGCCTAGCCTTCACCGTGGGGTCATACAGAATCACCGTGGCAGTTACCGGGAGTGGCTGCCAAGGGCACCAAGGTTTTACGCAACAGACGCCCTTAAGAACATGTGGGCAGGAGACGCTATGACCGTCAGGCGCTATGGGGAGCTGCATGGCGTCCCACGTTTCCCTCGTGGGCCGGGCTTTTCGGGAAGCGAGAGTCTGATGCTCAGTCTCTGAAGTCATTAACCCTCCTGACGAGCGACATGCTCTCTCTCTCCCTGGTGCCTGCTCTGGTCTTTCTATACCTATTTCCCTAGACCCCAGGCTCTCAGCCAGCGCAGTCCCCCGCCCCCACGCCCCACCCAGGGACATCTGGTCACATCTGGAGACATTTCTGGCTGTCTCACTGGTGGAGGGGCTCCGGGCCTCTGGTGGGAGAAACCAGGGGTGCCACTCTGAGTCCCACCACGTGCCGGAACGGCAGGGGCCGCAGTCGGAAGCCAGCTCTGACCTAACGGGAAGCCTCTGGGAGCAGCTTCTGAGACCCTGTTTGGAAGGACGTGCGGGCACACGGGGCTGGCGGGCCACGGGAAGGGCTGTCCACTACAACACACAGGGCGCACACAGGACACCCACAACGACACGCAGGGCGTGCACGGGACGCCCACGACAACACACAGGGCGCGCACGGGACGCCCACGACGACACGCAGGGCGCGCACGGGACGCCCACGACGACACGCAGGGCGCGCACGGGACGCCCACGACGACACGCAGGGCGCGCACCGGACGCCCACGACGACACGCAGGGCGCGCACAGGACGCCCACCAGGACACGCAGGGCGCGCACCGGACGCCCACGACGACACGCAGGGCGCGGACCGGACGCCCACGACGACACGCAGGGCGCGCACAGGACGCCCACGAGGACACGCAGGGCGCGCACCGGACGCCCACGACGACACGCAGGGCGCGCACGGAACGCCCACGACGACACGCAGGGCGTGCACGGGACGCCGCATACCTTAAGGAGCCTGCACGCCGTCATCCAGCACGTTCTGCCGTGCTCGTCCTCGGCACACAGCAACCGCAGCTCCTTCGTCTCGTTCCTGACTTTGTTTGGCTGCAGGAGGTGAGAGAGGACCCCGTGAGTGTGACACGGTGAACGCAGAACATGCCCGTGCCAGGCAGCACTGGGCCCGGTGCGCACCAGCCAGCCAGCAGGATGGGACCAGAGAGGCTGCGTCTTCCGCCTGGCACAGACCAGCCTGGGTTGGGTTGAGTCACGAGGGTTCGGCCAGCCCCTAACAGGTGGATCTCAGAGGACACAAACTCTCACCAGGCAAGGTGGTGGGTGTCACGGGGACAAGAGGGTGCCCAGGTCTGTGTGGGCAAAGTTGGATTCAACCGGAGAACAGGGCCCGGAACTGTGGAAGAAAGACGTCTCCCAGGAGGACCAACGTGGCAGCTGAGAAAGGGATCCTCTGGGCTTGGCCAGTGAGGAGGAAGCCTGAGGGGGTCAGGGCCTGTGGCATATCTGAGTGGCCCCAAGGTGGGACCGATGGACGGTCCAGAGAGTGTGGCTAGCGTCACCCCGGAGAAGGGGAATGTGGGGGGCAAGCAGCCTGGGGCAGGTGACGGGTCACTGTCACACATGCCGCTGTGGAGGAATGGCAGGGCCCCAAGCAGAGGCAGGGTTTACCTGGCGATGGGGAGAACCGGTGCAGGTGTGATGGTGGGAATGGAGGGGATGCCGGATGCCGGCCACCTGGGCTTCAGTGGCCCCAGCCCCTCCAGAGGCCGCCCTTGCGCTGCTTTCCCGTGTACCTCGGGCGCTAGGCTCCTGCTCCTCGCAAGCCCAAGAAGCTTCACCAGGTGAAGCACAAGCTGGGATTTGTGGGAACAGTGGCTCCCGCTCCCTGGCCTCACCTCAGGTTGGGGTGGGGCCAGGGCTTGGAGGTCAGCCTGGCTGGGGGACTCCGCGCACATGCTCTCTGGAGCATGGATATGAACAATGGGGCTGCTTCAGCTCCCACATGAGCACCTGGGAAGATGCAGCCAGAAGACAGTGGGAGAGCCCTTAGCGGAGCAGCTCACGAGCCCTGTGTACGCAGGAAGCAGCCTCTACTGTGACCATCGCTGACATCAGCTCGGCCTCCACAGGGGAGAGCGTGCCCTGCACACGGGTGTGTGCACACGTATATACATGTGCGTCTTCATTCCCATAGCCGTGCACAGGTGTGCAACGGTGTGTCCACAGCTGTGTGTGCACGTGAACGCATGTGTGCATCTCCTTGTGTTTATGCAGTGTGCACACGTGTGCGGGTGTGTATGTGAGCACATGCATGTGTCATCTGTCTGTGCACGTGTACGCACGTGCTCATCTTGTGTTCAGGCACTGTGTGCATGTGTGCAGGTGCGTGTGAGCACATCTATGTGTCCATATCTGTGCGCGCATGTATGCGCGTGTGCATGTATGTGAGCACATCTCAGTGTTCATGTGTGCGCACATTGAGATATGCGTGAGCCCGTGCTCTCACACGTGAGTGCAGAGGCAGGGCAGGGGGCACACCCACTGTCCCGGGGACCCGAAGCCCACACGGAAAGTGTTGGCTCTCAGTACCCCGGAGGCCACCCAAGTGACAGGCGAGGGTCGCTGAGCCGTGGAGCCCACTGATACACTGCCCGCCACATCCTCTACCTCTCCCCAAGGTGCTACTCAGAGAGCGACACGGAGTGACAACCAGGAATGAATCAGTGCACCGGGAATCTGTCTTTCTGTAACAAAATAACCCAAACAACCCCAGCGCCAAGACAGGAGCCTTGGGTTCCATCCCGAAGTCCCCGATGGGATGCCACGGGGAGGGCGGGAGGGCGGTACCTTTATGCAGAAGCCGTAGTCGGTGGGGGCACCGTACTGCTTCTTGCCAGCGATTAGCGAGAAGACGCTGCTCTCCTCCAAACCCCCGAGCAGCTGCAGGTGTCGGGGCTCCTGCGGGAGAGGGGGGTCAGCCACCCAGCAGACGGCAGGTGCTTCTGTGTGCTCATCAAAGCGGGCGGTCTGCGCACACTGTGCGTGCATTCCTCTCTCAGAGCCCACAGACCGACTGGTCATACGGAGTAAGTGCTGAGGAGGATCAAAGGCACCCAGCCCTCACCAAGAAAACCACCGCCCAGACTGCGACAGTGGGGTGCCTGGGCGGCTCAGTCGCATGAGCGTCTGCCTCAGGTCATGATCCCACGGTCCTGGGATGGAGTCTCCTGGTGTCAGGGTCCCTGCTCCCTGCTCAGCTCCCTCTGCCGGCGGCTCCCACCCCTGCCTGTGCTCTCTTGCTCTCTCATGCTCGCTGACTCTCTCTCAAAGAAATACATGAAATCTTTAAAAAAGCCCAAAACCCCACGAGACAGCGTATTTGAGACTCTGCCATATGCTGTATCAAAGCTCCTGAACCAAACATTCAAAGTGAAGGCCAGAGAACACTAGAGCCTAAGGTTCAAAGTAGAGAGCACGCTGTCACGCCCGGCCCAGGCCACCTCTGCAGCCGTGGTGTTTAAGTCCAGACATCCTGCTGTCTTCCCTCGACAGCGTGTCCCATCCTCGTCCCTGAGCCTCCATCGTCCTAGTTCTGCTTCCTGCTCTGGGGTCAGCTTCTACGAGGGCACTGGGAAGTCGGGAAATCAAGTTGTCCTCCCAGCCTCGTACGGGATGGAAACGGCTCCACTGCCCACGCCCCTCGTCCCTGGCTCACACGGGGCAGCCGCTAACTGCCCAGAGCAGCTCGAAGGTGGCCTGGTCCTCAGCACCCTCGCCTGGGGTCCCCACAGACCCTCCCTCCTCTCTCCCGGCAGGAATGATGCACGCTTGGCCACGGTCTGCAGGGCCCTCTCCCGGTGCAGGGCGTGTTCACGCACCACGAGGACAGTGTGCAAGCAGGAGTGTGCAAGGACGCCAGCCAGCAGGGCGAGCCCCCAGAGCCCCAGCTGTGGAAGCCTGCTGCTGTAGTTTCCGTCTCTCACCTGCCCTTCCTGGACATACACACACAGCTCCAATCTCTTCCTGGAAATATCTATGGTAACGCGTACTAGCTTGGTGACAATCTACCAGCCACCCCACGGCCAGCCTGGATGCCAGCTTCCATACTCTGGAAACTAAGTCAGGATCCTCCAGGGACTCAGGCCGCCAAGGAGGCTCTGCTCCCAAGACCGGGGCTGGCCGGCCCAGGGGCCCGCAGGTCTGGGCAGTCACCTAGCTTCCGAGGGAGACTGGCGGGCCGGGAACTGGGAGTCAGCTTCACCAGTTATCACAAGCCTGGGGGACCCGGATGTGCTTTTCCAAGGAAGCCGCGTCCCCTCTGAATGCCTCCGGCCTGGTGTGACGGTGGTGGCAGCGGCGGCTTTAAAACCCACCTTGGACGCCCCCTTCGTGGAGCAATAAAGGCCCGACCTCCGCAAACACACGTACAGCTTTCTCCACGACTTCCTCCCCAGCTCCTTCACGTGCAAGAACCCCTGGATTTCAGGGCAGCTGCTGGCGTTCAGGAAGTTCTGTTGGAGAGATGCGTCAGAGTCAGAAGCTGCTGCCGCCAGCCGGGAGCAGGTGCGTCTCACTGCCGTCACGGACACTCTGACATTCTCTGAATTACAAAAACACTCTTTTTTGGTCAAACCAAGCATTTTCACATGACGGCTTTCCTTTCGAAAATCTAAAACCCCACGTAAATTGGCGTGCAGGACATTCATGCCCATGCGAGCCAATGGACCTTCCCAACGTTGACGAAAAAACGGGACGTTGTAGATTCCCCTATGAGACAATACGATTAAGGGCCCTCCCTTTCTTCTGGGTTCCCATAAAACACGCACCCTCATTAAAAGTTAGGGCAACAGGAAGTGCTGGGAGCCGTGTGGAAGGAGACTGAGCACGTCACGTCCACTGTGTCACCCGCCACGGAAAGGAGAGCTGATGCACCTCTCCAGGAACAGCTGGGTGATGCTGCTGTCCCAGCCGACCCCTCCCACATGCAGCACGCCTTCCTTGGGAAACTGAGGTCAAGAGCCAGGTCTGGGAACACGACCGAAGCAGTGACAGGGTCGGGTCCTCTCCAAGGGACTGTGAGGGGACACGGCTCCTCCCGCAGGTGGACAGGCCAGTGGACACGGCACAAACGCTGCGGTCAGGGTCTGGGCGTAGGAATCAAGGAGGCTTTGGGAAACACCAGAACGGAGCTCTGAAGCCCTCACCATTCGGGAGGTGAAAACAGGCTTGGTGATCCAGAGAGCCGGCAAAGGAGGACAGGGGGCAGAATTCTGCAGGAACGAAATTTTTCGTGGTTTCTCTTAACCTGAGGCCGCCTGGAGAACGTTGGCTGCGTTCATGAGTGGTCTGTTCTCTCACGCGGCATGCCGTAAACAGACACATTTCTCGGGGCACAGCCTAACAGTCCCCATTCCCGCCTTCCCTGGGAGAGCGTGGGCAGCTCAGCCGGGGGCCCCCCACGGGGAGGGGCTGGGGAAAGGCCGGAATTTCTCGAACAGACTTCAGAAGGCAGAGGGACAAGGAAGACAGATACGAAACTCGTTTTAACGTACACTCTGCTACCTTCTCAAAGTTTTTATGGCAGCCCTCTTCCCGGTAAGGGGCTCAGGATCTGTGTGGAGATTCCCCAGGGCGGCAGCCTGGCCTGGGACCTGTGCTCCGGAAGAGAACATGAGGCCCCCGGCTGCTCTCTCCCACCCTTCCGCTCACATTGCTTCTAGCCTGGAGGAAGCTTATCCTGCTGGTAAGTGTTTCGCCTTGAAGGAGCCTGGCTAGGCACCCATTTCCCAACCAACAATCACTTCTGGTTACTCTAAACCCCAACAGGAGCCGGGGCTGGTACGAAGACGGCAACCCCGTCTAGCTTCTGGGGAGCCGCCACGGCCACTTGAGAGGACGTCCACCCAGAAACGCGTCCGTGCCCAGTACCTGCAGAAGCTGGTTGTGACCGCCGTTGGACTGCTGACACCAAGTGACCATCTGCTCTGGGAAGAAATTCTAAGGAAATGTGAAAACAAATACATTAGGTTAGTTTAAAAGTGGGGAAAAGAAGCCTTACAGGGCCTTACAGGGCCGCTAGCATTCAAAACATTCGTACAAGCGCATGGACGTCTGTCTGTGTTTAAAATGACGTCCTTCCCCCTCCCCTAAGCCACAGGAGGCTCCCGATCCTGACAGGTCCCAGGACATGTGCCTCCCTCTCCACCCCCCAGGGAAATAGGAAAGAAAGATCCAGCCCGATGTGCCTGGAAACTCCTCCTTCCACAAACCACGTAGTATTACTGGCTATCTGCAGAGAGTAATGAGATTTTCTTCTGCTGAGTGTTGAATGGATCTGTTCTTGGCTGAACCAATTCAACCACGAAATTTCAATGTAACTGGAAAACCCGCCCTGCCTCTCTCCCCACTCAGAGGCTAACCCCCTTTCCTTCTGCGACCACGTAAAATGCCCTCGTCACGTCTGGCCACCACAAGGGCATTTAATTAAGCATCGGAGACCGAGTTCTGAGCGAGGATATCTCGTGAGACAGCAGACCGGGTTCTCAAACCCTCTGCCACCCCCGTATCCATCTCACTTCCATTATCCGCGGCTGCTACGGATCCCAAACATCAACGCCGAGAGTTTAAGAGTCCCAAACCCCGGACCTAAAGACAGAAGACTCTCACCGTAGGATTTTTGAAAAACTCGTATTTGGCGTAATTCTTCCTAAACAAAAACTTGCTCTCGCTTGCCATGGTGCCCTCCACCTGCACCACCAGCTCGTGGTCTTCCAGGCACCTCTCTGTGGAGGAAAAACACGTGTGAGAAGACACAGGCGGAACCGGCCAGGTGCCTTCGCCCCAGCAACGGCCTCCGGCTGCCGGTCCGCTCCTTTTCACCTGCCGCGAGTGAACACGCGGACCAGGATGGACAATGCCGACACCTCTCTGTCCTGCAGTACCGAATGCGCAAGGGGTCCTGCGACAGGTCAGGGGAGGAATTCACGTCAGTCCTTGCTTCTGCACGCTGCTTCTCCATTTGGCACCGGTGAGTGTGCTAATTCCCAGCAAATGACACTGCCCTGAAACCAGGGAATTCCCGCTCTCATGAAAAACAGGGACTACAGTAACTGGGAAAACGTCCATAGACAAGGAGTGTCTGGAGGGACCCCTGGAAGGCGGGTGGGCGAGGGGAGAGAGAGTGCAAAGCCGGCGAGTCGGGAAGCTCCATGGACAGACAGGCTGTCTGGTAAGAGTACAGGAGGGGACACGCCACGGTCTGTCTGAACGCCGGCCTCGACGGCTGGTGCCCACACCATCCGCACGCTGGGCTGCTCTCCTAGCCTGGATTACGCTGCTGGAGCAGGAGGAAAACACACCGTGCCCGGCACGCACAGGAGCGCAGACACTCAGGGCACCTGTTTTGATGGTGTCACGGCCCTCCCGGAAGTCCACTCAACAGGAAACCGACCACCGGGGATAATGGAGCGTTCGGTAGGACACAGGCACCACAGCCTTGCCCTGTGAACTGATGGCAAGATGGCAGAGAAGGAGATGCCACAAACCTGGCTCAGACCGGTGGGCGGGTCCTCCAAAGCCCCCTCCTCCATTCCCACAGCCAGAGCCTTGGTGCCACATAGAGGATTCTTTGGTAAAAACATGTTTGAAGCCCAAATTTGCCAAGGCCCGGGATGTCCTTCCCACAACTGCCAGGAAGTCTGGAGCCACGCCCGGCACCAGCCACGAGCCACCAACAGCCCTGCCTGCTCCTGGCTGCGAGGGAATCCGTCGGCAACAAGAGACCTGACCCTGCCCTGCGTGTCCCCACGACAGAAGGGAGGAGCCGTGTCCGGCTCGAGTGCGCGATCGAGACCCCTGTCTTTACTTTCAGAGAAGGGACTCGTTCAGGTTGGCATTCATTAAAACACTGTTTCCAGTGCAAAACAAATCAGGGACCTCTGTTCCAAAGTTTAGTCAGAAAAAACATTTCTGTGGTCATAGAGACAAAGTCAAGCACCCCGAACCTACTGATGGTTGGTTTACAAACCTGCAATTTTTTACCCAGCAAAATAAGGTAAAACAGACCTGCGGGGCTACAAGGACCTTAGCAAGGACGGGACGATGCCACGGTCCAAAGCAGAGCGTTCTGTCTGCACAGGGTCCTGAGGAAGCCCCACTGCAGCGGGGCAGCAGCTCGGAGGGGCACACATGTACACGGGCACGGGCCCTAGGGCTCCCGGACAGCCGCTTCCTCCCTCCCCAAGTCCTCCTGACCCTGGCAACATCCCGGCACAGCTGCGCACAGGCTGTGCGCACAGGGCAGCCAGGCAGAGGGGAGCGGGGAACCCATGTGCCCTGAAAGAGGTGTGCTCCTCTGCTCTGGGTCCCTCAGGGGCCACCTGCGGGAGCTCAGGTACCCACAGGGGGCTCCCCTTCTCCAGCCCACAGAGGGCCAGGAGCCTAGGACAACGGTGGGCCCAGGAAGACTGTGTGTGACCTGTTTCCCAGAGACCCCTGTCTGCCATGGATGTCCAGGCACCAGCTTTCCCAGATGTCGAAAAGCCACTGACATCAGCTCAAAGCCCTTTTCTCCAGTTCTCACTTTCTCTCTGATTCTAAAACCAGGTTCGTTTTCTTTCTTTCTTTTTTTAAAGCTTTTATTTTATTTATTTAACAGAGACAGAGAGCGCACCAGCAGGGGGAGCAGCAAGCAGAGGGAGACGGAGAAGCAGGCTCTCCAGGGAGCAAGGGAGCCGACGGGGGGCCTGGATCATGACCTGAGCCCAAGGCAGACGCTTCACTGAATGAGCCCCCCGGGCGCCCCTAAAAGCAGGTATTTTCAAACGACCTTGGGTGAGTCTATGAAATAATCCCGTCACCATCCGTAAACTTCCTATAATCACAACGGAAAGCGACATTTCATCAGGGTGTTCCAGGGGACTTTTTGTACGGATGGAAGAGTCAGACACTCCTCAACGGGGATTCGTCTTTTCTCAAATTTCTGACACTAAAACCAGCATCTACGCCACCACCCTACTCCACACACAAAAAGGTTACAGGTCACACAACTCGAGAAGGCAGATCTTTGCCTTAAACTGTGCTGCGGACACGTGAGTCCTTGGCAGAAGCCTGAGCCGCCTGCCTGGGCTCGCCTCAGCCTCCCACCCTGCCGCCCCGCCCCCGTGCCCCCCTCTACCCCCCTCCATCATAGGGAGCAGCTCCGGCTGTCAGCAGGCTTCTAACAGCTGCTCTGGGCTCCGCAGGACTGGGGACTATGAACACAGTCGAGGGGGAGATGCCACGGAAAACAACCCCGACGTCTGGACATGCCCGACAAGCGGCGTTCCTTCTAAATACCTCAGTGGGGAAAGGACGGCGTTCTAGTGCCTGCTGCACAGAGCGACAAGGAGACAGAGATGGGGAAGGTCAGCATTCGGTGGCCCTTCTGAGCACCGAGGGCTGAACATGGATGCTGTCTCTCCTTTGACACCTGTCCGCACATCCGGATGGCAGTGTCCCTGCAGCCAAGCCCTCCGGAGGGTGACTGCCACGCCTTTCTCACTCAGCCAAGGACACATGCAAAGCTGTTAACAGCCCGAAGAGAGAGCTCAGGTTTTTTCCTGGAGGGCGGCAACCTAATTCTCGCAACTATGGAATTCACCAAATCCCTGGACTTTATGGGAGCTGTCTTCCCGTCACTGCTCCATGCACAGCGGACTCCCCTGCTCACGCGTCCTGGGGTTCGTGGTCACCCAGTGCCTGGGAGGGGGTGCCCATGCCCTCCTGGGGATGCAGCTTACCCGTAGTGACACTTGCAATGCCACAGGGGCTCCAGGATGCTGTCTGCATGCCCCTGGTTCCAGCTGCACAAAATCCCTTAAAACGATCATTTGTCCACTCAACACAGTGGCAGGCTGACTGTTAGCTCTCCCGACGTGCCCTCCACACGCAGGCCTCCCGGCGGAAGTGGACCCTCAGGAGTCTTGCCGTGCACGGGCTCAGGCCAGATGGCAGAACCATGCCCGCCCTGTTCTGGTCCCTCTGGCTGTACTTGGTGGCCGCTGAGTGGCCTCGGTCGGGGACAGTGTTCTCAAGGCTGTGATGTCTACATTAAAGACCGAGGCCAAGGACCCCCCACCCCCCACCCATAGGCAGGATGTATGAGACTCATGAACAGATCACATCCAGGGAACGGCTCGCCATGGCTGGAAGTCACAAGGCACAGACCAGCCCCCCTAAGATCGTCCATCACTAAGGGCTCTGCCCCAACTTGTCCAACGACCCCGAGTGGTAAGGGACTTCAGGAGCTGCTGCTGGGGCTGAGGAAAGGCACTGACCTGGCTGTGACAGCAGCATGGTTCAGAGGGAGCAGGAACATTCCCACCAGCCAGAGACAATGCCCACCAAGCACCAGGGGGCACCTCTGCATCTGCTCCCTTCCCCCACCCCCACCAACGGGGGCCACCGAGAACTGCGGCCACATACATGCATGCTCGGTCTTCTGCTAGTGCCAACAGAACATCACTCCTGCCTGGGAGAAAGTTTAATATTGCTAAGGATCCAATATTTTACCTGTGAAGATCTGGGTAATAATTGTGCCTCGAAATCCTCAAATCTGAGGCCATACATGGGCTCAAAGTGCCATTGGAATTAGCTCACTTATGCCCCAATTATAAGGGGTAATGATCTGTCTCATACCAGCCTTCCAGATCTGAGGCGCTGTGTGCCTGGCACCGTAACCTCAGGCCTCATGGACACGCACGTCCCCAGAGCGTCTCCAACGCACAACCAAGAAAGCGACTTTCCAAAGGGTGCTATCAGTAACTGGGGACATGGGGCTGGGTGGCTCTGCCTGGCTGTGCACCAGGACCCAGGGACACCCCCAGAACATCACCCATTAAAGAACTCTGCACCAGGCGAGCGCACTCATACCCGATGGCAGGGATTCAGTGCTGACATGTGGCTCTCTGATGGCCGCGGCTACAGTGCCTGCCCCAGGGTGGCGTGCAGAGGGCTCCCGGGTGTCCGCTGTCCCCACTGCTGACCCTCAGATGCTACTGAACACGGGAAAGAACAGGATTTTCGCCTCAACAGCAACGTGGCTGATTTTTAAAAAAGGGCAGCTTGCATCACAAACCAAAGAGCACATAGAGAAGATACAGGAGCATGAAGGCCAGAGGCTCTGTGGACCGTGGGAGGTTTCTGGGGCTCTGACCTTTGGGACGGCAGAACTGACCAGCTCTAGAAGCTCCACGTCCTAAGCTGCCCAGGCCTTAGGAGCTGCTGCTCCCCTGCTGCCGACCCCACTGGAGCTGCTGGCAGAGAGGAGCTGAGGCGGAGTCCCGTGAGGGCTCATCATGCACCCGCAATTAATGTCACTGAGTTCCTTTTGTCAAACAGGATCCGTGTTCTTCTGCCTTTTTTTCCCCATCATTTACCTTTCTCCCTTCCTTTTTTGTCACTTTAACTTGATTTTATAAGAAAGTATTTTCCCCTTTAGGGATGCCTGGGTTAAGCCTCTGCCTTCAGCTCAGGTCATGATCTCAGGGTCCTGGGATGGAGCCCCACACAGGGCTCCTTGCTCAGTGGGGAGCCTGCTTCCCCCTCTCCCTCTGCCCCCTCCCCCCTTGCTCAAGTTCTCTTGTTCTCTCTCAAATAAATAAATAAAATCTCAGAAAAAAAATTATCTTCTTTAGAGTATGTTAAGTCCATCTGTGAATAAGACAAATAAGAAATAAACAGAAAGCAATCGTACCCTAAGAATACTCTGTGTGCATGTGCAGGTCTTTACTGGGTTTTGCAGAATAAATTCTTTTTCACGTGGGTGATGATTGCCGAAGTTTTACCGTATCTAAATTCTCCATCTCTGGCATGATGGTCGTGAAATCAAGGGCTACCACAAAAAAATATGTGAATCAAAATTTCTCACAGCCTTTGTATGTTGATTTTTTGTGTGTATCTGTCTCCATTTTATATGTGTGACTTAGTATGTGTGGACAGACATATTTGCGTATTGCGACACGTGCCGAAGGCCTTTCTACAATTCCTTTCAAATTAACCGTATTCTGACTTTTGAGTGGCTTTCGGGAATATTCATATTGGGGTCCAAGTCCACAGCTGTGTTTTTAAAGTTCGTTCTGTGTGTGTGTGCACGGACACACGTTGGTATACATGTGTATATACTCATGTGTGGCCTGTGTACGTGTCCATACACGCTATAGGGCTCCAACACTGTTGTTTAATTTACAGTTACTTGGCATCAGCAGATGCTGCTGGCGGCCCCAACAGACCAACGTAGGGTCCCTTCATGGTTGCCCCAAACTGGAGCTTGACAAGGGAGCTTGACACCTGTTCCTGCAGGTGGCACCAGTGAACGCACCTGGTGCAAGAAGGCTGCTAGATGATGGGGGAACTTTCCACTGGCCTGCAGGTGCCCTGGAGATGGGACAAAACAGGAAAGGGAGAAAGTGTTCTTAAGGCTAACCGTGAGCTGCACGCTGCATCTGACGGCACGGGGAGCCAGAACACGGGGACTTGGAACAACACCAACGCAGGGGGCCCTGGGGCTCAGTCAGTGAAGCGTCTGCCTTCAGCTCAGGTCATGATCCCGGGGTCCTGGGATCGAGTCCTGCCTCGGGCTCCCTGCTCAGCCAGGAGCCTGCTTGTGCATGCTCTCTCTCTCTCTCTCTCTCTGACAAAGAAATAAATAAAATCTTTAAGAAAAAAAAAAAACAATGCCAACTCAAATTTACACAGCACTGTTCAGGCTTAGACTGTATAACAACATTCTAAAGAACACTATTTCATTACATGAATATTCCAGACCTGGAAGTTTAAATTTGATCCATTCACCTTCCAGAAAGGTTCAGGAGGAAAGTTCAGAACCACGGGAAGAACCCTGTGACCTGCACAGTCTCTCCTGCAGCACGTGGGGCAGATACAGTTGCTGATTGGGAGAAAACTCTGGTTTTAGGTGTGTGCCTATGATTTTGTAAGCTCCAGCCATTATCTGGTAAGAATTTAAACAGAAGTCTGAAAAGCTTCCAGACCTGAAAAAGACCACCTGAGCAAGAAACCTCACAAAACCTCAATAAATTCTACAAACAGCACCTATTTCAAAATAATCTCTTGCTCTCACACGAGACACACACGCGTGTGTGCAACTTGTGCGAACACTGTGAACCAGGCCAGGGCTACACCCTGCAACTTCTGCAGGCCGTCTCCACGGCACCCCACTCCCAGGAGAGGGACGAGCTGTTGTGGGCACAGGGACACGGGGACGATGCTCCCCCCAGCCCACACCGGTGCAGCAAATTCCGAGCACCTGCCACAGCCGGTTCTCCAGTCAAGTCACAGAGGGAACCTTCCTGCTGTGTGCGCGACCTCGGGAACGGCCGCTGCCATCCTCCCAGAAGCAAGATTCTGGGAGCAATAGCTGGGAGAGGGCTGGGAGGGACGCAGGAGAAGGGTCAGGAGAAACAGGGTGCAGTGAAATGGGGATGGCACACAGATGTCTCGCTGTCCAGGCAGGGACCCCGTGGGGACACAGCTGTCTGCCTGGCCACGCACCAGGTCCCCCAGTGCTCCCTACCTAGTCCCAGGTGCGGGTGGTGCTCCACGAGCGTCCAGCTGTTGTCATCCACACAGTGACTTCTGTAAACTAGCAGCTGGCACAGGTCCCGGGCCGTCATGTCTGCTGGGATCTCGACCACTCTGCTCGTCCCGTCCTCACTGAAGATCCTCACATCCTGCAACATACAAAGGGCCCGCGGACAGATGAGCAACTGGGGTTTTCGAGGAATAAACCCCGAATCGAGACTGAACAGGAAAGGTAGGACTGCGGCGTTCCAACCCGGGTCGGACGTCCTTGCAAGCAGCAAGGCCACCTGTCGCCCGGGCCCCCCGCCGCCGCCCAGCTGCAGTGGGGCACGCAGGGTTACAGCAGGAAGTTCTTGAAATGCCAGGACACCTCGGGGAAGACAGGGCACACGGCCAGGCCAGAGCGTACGAGCTGCTTCCCAGCCACCTGTCTTGGGAAGCATCAGGACACGTGTCAGATACTGCCCGGGGTCTCCGGGCCGAACAGTTCAGGGCGGAACCAACTGCACAGACAAGCGGAGCAGCCCAAATCCTAACTTCTGATGAGTCCACCTGCTGCCCGTTCCCAGGGTCTGCCTGCATACAGCTGGCGCCCAATCAGTCTGCATGCCGCTTGGCTCACCAAGGCCCAGGGAGAGTCAACACGAATAGTATGAATCTGCTGAACTTTAAAATACTGAGAAGACAGGGCAGGGCAGGAGCATAGTCACAAAATTCTTTGGCTCCCTTCCCCCAACAACATGACACAGCTTCAGCTCCCTGGTACCGTGCAAAGCCACCATGAATGACATGCTCCCAGGCAAAGGGACAGTCAAGCAGAAATCCCCGGGACCAGCAATGTCCACTGCCCCAGCGACCAAGTGACAGGAACAGGGGTGCAGCCTCTGGGGGGACACAGGGTGCTTTCAACCAAAACGAACCAAACCACCTTACCTCAACAGCATGGAAAAAGCAGTCAGAGGAACAAGATGGCATTTTAAACGGAGACGGTGTCCTGAAATGGAGTTTGTCCCCGGCTTTTCCACTGTCCCCCTGTGGGCGGGGCCCCACCAGCAGTGGATTGTGCAGAGGTGCGGGGAGCCAGGCGGGCAGGATGGGCAGTCTCTGGACAGGCGGGGAAGCTGCCGGGGGTGGGGGGCTGCTTCTGACTCAGGCTGGGTCTGCTAGGTGGTGAGTCAATCCACGCAGGGCAGGCCAATCAGCTCCTTCCCTGGGTCTGATGCAAGCGGCCCCCCACGGGGTCCCCACGCCAGTACAGGTGAGGTGGGGGTGGGACCCTCAGGCCGACAGGCCGGAAAGAGCCCCACTCTTCTGCTCCCAGGACAGCGAAATGGAAATGCAGGGCACCCAGAGCCCGGGTGTTCTCTGAATCCAGGCCTGTCTGCCAAGTCCCTCAGGAGTCTGTGTCTGCGGCGGAGTGGGAGCTCCCGTGGCCTCTGAATGTCACCTGGTCCTGCCCAAGTGGCCTCAGCTCTCTCTCCCTCTCTGTCCCTTTTCCCAGGTGCAAACTGGCTGGCAGGACAGCGTGAGCTGTGGGGTCAAGTCCCTGTTGCAAGGTAGTGAACGAAGGAGCAGGAATGGGGATCATCCAGTCCTATAAGGACTGTCCTCCCTGGAGGGGAGGCAGGGTCAGCCGGGAGGCACAGCTCCCCAGGGGCAGGTCACCACGTCTGCCGGGCCACACTGTGACAATCCCCCGGGAGCCAATCAGGGCTGAGGGACGAGCCTGCAGCTCATGTGCGTTTTTATAGAAACCTACTCATCTCTTTCCCGTAGCACACATTTCACTGGACAGAAGTTACACTTCCACAAAACAAATCAAATATTCAAATACAGCTGACGCGCGGCAGTCCGTAAAAGTGACATTTAAACAACGAAGAAAGGTCTTTTGTCTGAAGGTCGAAATTTAAATGAACACACACAGTGACACGAAAGAAAAACGGATTTAGAAACTACAAATGGGTCCAGATAATTCCTTAGAATACTGTCTGCCCTGTCCTCTGCCAAGCCCGGCGAGCTCCTGAGCATTCTCTACGCTCAGTGTTGGGGAGTTGCTCTGGGATGACAACCACGGTCACGGTCAGCCTCTCTAGAACAGTTTGATCACGCTGAAGTCTGTTTATCAATTTCCCTCCCCCAAATCAGGTCTGGCCCCCTACTGAACCTCCTTACCAGCCCGAATGCATTTTTCTTTAAACTGGCCCTTCCCCTCCCTGCCGCTCGCAGCCGCCCCCGCCGGAGATCTATATATAGTCTTCAGTATTGAAAGCTAAGATGTACTTTGTCATCAGGCCAAGTCCACGGCTTTTGGATTCCCGGAGCAGGCCAGGCTGGCGGGCCCGGGGCAGGGGCAGACACAGACGGTGCCCCAGGGACAGGACTTTGCAGCCCACGCTGGCTGCTCTGCCCCATCCCCCTCCCACACACAGCAGAGCTGTTGGCCAGCGACGGGACAAACCCCCCATGACAGAAAGGCAAGAAGTCACTACACATAGCAACAGTCTCAGGGGGGTGGGGGTGAGATGTGTTTGGACCACACAGGAGAGGATGTCAGTGATTACTGAGGCACAAAAGACAAATGCTCGGTAACGGGGGGCCACCTTCCACCGTGCCTCCGGAGACCAGCCGCTGAAGGGACATCCAGCACCATGAGGTGCCTTGTCAGGCACCACCTGGGCAGTGCTGGGGCTCATTCTGGAAGCAAATAAGGATGCGAGATCTCAGTCCGGGGCACAGGTCTGGGTCTCTGCCCCGCGCAGCTCACAGCTCAGCCAGGGGGAGATTCCTCCCGTGGGCTGTGGTCTCCCGGGCGGGGTTCAGACTGTAAAGGAAACGCATGGATCTGGCCCACACCCGGACGGGGGTGAACTCGGAGCGCAGTCCCGCAGTGCCAGCCTCTACAGCCTCACGCAGGCTCCATACTAGCTGAGACTCACTTTCCCCTCTGGGCCGTGAGCACTGCTCGGGGGGTCCACCACAGGTGGGAAGCACGGTGTTTGCTCTGAGGATGTTTAAGCACCACTGATAGCCTCCCTCGGCAAAGCGGGGGCGGGGAGGCTCTCGAATCAGACTGGGCCGCAGTCTGGCTTCAGCGAGAACTAGCTGCAGGAACCTGGCACCGTGGGCCCGTGCCTCAGTCTCTCATCTGTGAAATGGGGAGTCTGTGAGTAGCACTGACCTCACAGGGCAGGCCCAGCTCAGGCTAAGGAGAGCCTCCATTAGAAAGGTCTTGGCCCCCTATGCCTCCCCCTCGGGGTGTGCTTGTGAGGAATGAAGCAGCCTCCGTCTGTGGGCTGTAGACAGCAGGGAAGGGCCCCCCCTGGACCCTGATTCAGATCTGCAAATCTGGGAACAGAAGACTCCTGACCAGTAAGATGCAGTGCGAACAATTTAGTGGGAAACACCAACCCCTGAATCCTCACTTTCCTCTTTTCTGTTGAAAAAAAAAAAAAAAAAACCCTAAGCAAATCACTGCTTTCAAAAGTAAAATGGTACTGTTGCAGAGAACGTAATCCCATCAATAGCAGGAGATGCTTCTCTGCAGAGGTGAGGCTGGCAGGGATGCTCCGTCAGGCTGCCCAGCCCCTGCCCACGGGGCTCTGCCGCCTGTGATAAAATGCCTGCAGTGGTAATAGAACATTCCAGCGTCCTTGGAGCCCTGCTGTCACTTTTTATGCGCTCCCGGCACAGAGAGAGCAGCACACCAAAAGGAAGGAGTTTGAGAACCACCAGGATGGAAGTGACGTCATCCCCGTGGCCCCGATCTGAACTCTGGGGAGTGTGGCTTCTGGTCCTGGGTCCCCGGCAGGTTGGCCATGGGGGTTACCTCCTTGCTGTCCAGCTCGCTCCCATGTCATGCACGGGGCACACCTTGCTGACTTACAGGCTCAGAACCGCCTACTGGGTGGAGAAGCCCTTCACTCTGGCCCAGACCACCGTGCGAAGATAGAAAGTGGGGTACTTCCAGATCTTCGCCCCCAGTGCTTCCCACAGTGCAGCACGACCCTGAAGGTCAGCACCCCCAGGATGCATGGACTGAGCAGGGCTGAAGGGGGGCCCAAACGCTGGCCTAGAAGCCAAGAGAGTAGGGAGGGGAGGGCTCTGAGCCAGGAACTCCCCGGCCAGCTGGCTCTTCCTTCTTTACCTTCGATCAACCCTTCTGAGCTCGGAGCTCTCCCAGGTCTGCTTTCAGCACATTTCCCAAGGTTAAGGACATAAACTGAGGTTTTCAGAAACTTTCTTGTAAACACTGGGGGGTGCGGGTCAACACTTATGGAGAAGTCAGGCTGTAATCCACGGATGCCAGGGACAGGAAGTGGGATGTGCTGATGGTACCCATCCCGGCTGGGGTGACAAGGAGGAAAGCAGGAAAGTCAGCCGTGTCCAGGCAGGTGGATGGCGCCAGGGGCCACACCTCTGCCCAGGCAGGTGGGGGGCTCTTCCTCTGAAAACCGCAGCAGCCATGCTGGGGCCCAACGTGAATGCCCTGCAAGACAGCTGTCACTGTCCCCCAACGAGATGAGGGACCCGAGTCTTAGTAACACAGAAGGGCTGGCCCACCATCCAGCAGATGGAAACTGCTGGAGCCTGGACCTGAACCCAGGGCGTCTGCTCTGGTTTACTTCTTTGCTGGCATGACAATCCCCAACTCCGGACAATCCTTCGTGCCACGAGGGATCCATGGCTTCCTAGGAGCAATCCGAGAAGGCTTCTGATTCCGGTGTGCTCGAAGCCCCCTGATGGGGCATTTGTAGTAAGTCTGGGGGAAATTTAATTCAGTTCAGACTGGGGAGGGTTAGACTAGATGAATTTTCATGAAAAATAATGGAAATCTAACATGTTTTTCCAGTTCTGTTCTAAATTAATGGTTCTACTTTCAGACCTAAAGCAGGATAACTGAAACTGCCCCACGTCATTACATGGCTCGGTTCAAGGTAATAGGAATGTGAGTGACGGTCCTGTTCAATTCAGCCAAGGCAAACTCACTTTAAAAGAAATCTGCGATGGGGCGCCTGGGTGGCTCAGTGGGTTAAAGCCTCTGCCTTTGGCTCAGGTCATGATCCCAGGGTCCTGGGATCGAGCCCCACATTGGGCTCTCTGCTTGGCTGGGAGCCTGCTTCCTCCTCTCTCTCTCTGCCTGCCTCTCTGCCTACTTGTGATCTCTATCTGTCAAATAAATAAAATCTTTAAAAAAAAAAAAAGAAAAAGAAATCTGCGTTATAAACTGCTGATGTCCAAGTTTCAAAGAAAACGTATTTTCAGTTCTTGTAAATCCTTTCTAAAGGAGTTAAAATCCAAAAAAAAAAAAAAAAAACCCAAAAAACAACAACAACAAAAAAATACCTCACTGAGGGGCTCCTAGGGGGCTCAGTTGGTAAAGTGTCTGCCTTTGGCTCAGGTCACGATCCCAGGGTCGCAGGATGAAGCCCCGCATCGGGCTCCCTGCTCAGCGGGGAGTCTGTTCTCTCTCTCTCAAATAAATAAGTAACATTTAAAAAAATAATATAATTCATCGAATAGTTCTTGAAAGTTAACCACACATTTCAGGGTCCCCCAGCGGACTCCCTTCCTTGAACGGCTCTCAGCCCAAGAGGCGGGTGACGAGACTGAAGGCACCGGGTGGCCCGCCTTCATGGCTCTGTTTCAAACCAGACAGACCATTTGGGAGATGCAATTTTGACTTGCTCCTCTGTACTTTTTTTCCCCGAAGAGGTATGTGTAGCCTGTGACTTTGACAAAGGCAGTATCGATAAAGTGGTATTATTTTGTCGAAAACTTGAATAGAAGCTATTTTAGAAAAGATGTAATCCTCCTTCTGTGGACTGTAGACAGCAAAGGGATTCCAAGTGTTTGGAGCTGAGCGAAGCTGGGCCTCAGTTTCCCCGTGTGTACAGCGGTGGCACCCATCGGTCTGCCACCTGCATCCAAGGGTTCCTACCTGGGCCCCCACCGATCAAGAGGGCGCACTGCTGTTGTCAAGGGCACGTCCGCTTCCTGTCCCCCTTCCTGGAGCTCCTAGGGGAGCAGGGCCACGGCTCCCTCCTCATTCTTGCTCTGCCCCGCCCACCTGCTCCGCAGTTCCCTGAGGGTCCTGGGGAAGCCTCACTTGTAGCACATTCTGCCACATTTGGTTTTCTTTGTATTCAGGAAAAAATCCAGCAAGGCCCCCGCTGGAAAGCGCGGCCCCTTCCACTCTGCCGCGATGATTTGCTGGTGACTCTTCACACCTTCCCTCCGCCCTGTACCAGGCCTTCTTGTCTGCAGGGCTCCCCTCAAGTTTCCAGGACCAGGAATCAGGGGCTCAGGCAAGTGGAAGCACACGGTGGGGACACAAGACCCGACAGAGGGCCCCGCAGTGGTGACAGGTGCTGCCCGTGTCCGGCACTACGAGGACCAGCAAGCATGCATCCAGGCGTGGTGACCGGTGGTTCCCGTAGCTCTCAAACGGAGGAGGACTCTGTTCAGGGTGGAGCCGAACAGGGGAAACCCACTTTCCTGTGCGAAAGGACAATGCCAGCCCCTCCTGGGACGTGTTGAGAGTGGAGGGGGGCATAAATTAGAAATTCCTGACATGTACACACACACACACACACACACACACACACAGAGATACTAGTTTTTTTCATTATAAAAATAAGTTTTCATTGTAACACTTGACAACAGTAAGGGACAAAAGGGAAGAAACCGAGAATCGCCGACAATTCCCCTCTTGGTTAACACTCCAAGTGTGCCCTTCTAGTATTCTTCTGCACACGTGTTTATAAATAGACACACTGACAGAGTTAGGATCACAGGACAGACGGTTTTGCAATCAGGCTGGTGCAGACTCAGGTTACGTTGTAAATATCTCCTGGGCACGACACTTCTTTGATGTCTCTGCGCCTGCGAGGGGTCTGTCCACGTGGCCGTGTGGACCACGGTGCTGTCCATGTGGACGGTTTCCAGTCTTTCATGCTCACCGGCAGAGCTGCCTGACTCATCTTCGTTGAGGAGTCTCAGTGTGTGTGTGTGTCTATTTTCCCAGGATACACCGCTAGACGTCAAGCTTTATTTATTTTTTTTTAAGATTTATTTATTTTTATTTTAGAGAGAGAGAGAGCCTGAGCAAGCATGCACAGGGGAGGGGCAGAGGGAGAGGGATAGAGAATCTCAAGGAGACTCCGTGCTGAGTGCAAAGCCCGAAGCGGGGCTCAATCTCACCATCCTGGGATCTAAGACTCGGAGGCTTAATCACCCAGGCGCCCAGACATCAAGGTTTCTTAAAATCCATCTCTAGTAAGAGAAACATGCCCAACAGCAGAGATGACTGACCGTGTGTTTGGTACGATGCTATTTCCTAAAACCGGATGTGTTAAGGAACAGGATGGAACCATGAGCAAGTCCTCAGCCTTCCACTTAAGAAACTGGTTCTCTCCGGGAATCCCAGCTTCCCCCAGCGCCCACCCCCCACACAGTCTAGAAGCATCAATCGGGTAGAGGATTTCTGGCTCCACAGTGAGAGCACGGACTTTAGAACCCACCAGTCCCGGATTCGGACTCCCCTCCCACTGCTGCATGAGTCTCCCCACTTCTGACCCTAAACACCCTCACTGCCACGGTAGGGGGACTGTCACACAGGCTTACACCGGCTGTCACATGGGGGGCTGCATATAATCCCCTCGTGTACGGGGCACAGACTCAATAAATAATCATTCCAGACAGATCCTTCTGGGGGGGCACCTCGGGCCTGGCTCACCCCGCTGTACCAAGCCACAGCCCCCCCCCCCCCACAGAGAGAGCATTTGCACAGAAAGAGCTCATCCTGAACTTCTGTCCCAAAAACTTTATCTCAAGCTTAAGTGGTTGGAATCCCAGCAATCAGGAATTTGTTTGCATTGAAAGAAGCCCTGGAGAAGCTGGAGCCCTCGGGGAGGAAGGCAGTGATGGTGTCTAACAACAGAAGCCCCCCCACAACCTGTCCATCATGAAGTGGGTGGGGACAGCGGGGTGACCAACATGTGACCTCTAGGAGGCCTGGTGACCAGCTCAGGGTGGGCAGGCACCTGTGCAGCGTGAACACAGAGCTGGGGCCTGTGGTGTGGCCGGGCCTGAGTACACCCTTCCAGATTGGAGCCTCCGTGGGAAGCAGCTCCTGTAGCCAAGCCCTTCCCAGGGCAGCGCCGTCTTTCAGGGGCACCAGGACCGTGCACACACGGTGTAGATGCAGTTGATTTGACTACTGAATTTTTTATGATATTAAGGAATTAGGAATGATGACTATTCCAATAAAGAAAAAAAAACCACTAGTGATCTTTTACAGAACCAGAAATACTGAAAAATGATTACAAATAAGTGATGTTTTTACATGAGATTCTGGTCAGAAGAGATGGGGGGGGGGTCAATGGAGTGTGGCTGCAGCAGGCTGAGGGGTACGTGGGGGTTCACCTCACTGTTCTGTCTACTTCTGGGGAGGTTCCAAATTCTTCACAGACAAGAGCCTCAACACTCCTACAGCCTTGAGTTGTTACAAGAACTAAAGAAAATAAGGCTTTTTCTGCCTAATCTGTTGGAAAATTTGAACTCGCATCTTTCTGACTGTAACATTCAACAAAGGAAGTGATATCCTTTTCCTCAGTGCTTCCCGGCCGGGACCCGCAAGGCTGGATTCTGCCACCCGAGGGATGTGTGACGTCGGAGACATTCTGGTTGTCACAACAGCTGTGTATGTGCGGGTGTCGCTGGCATCCAGTGGGCAGGGGCCGGACAGGACACTAAACATCCCACGAGGCACAGGACAAGCCCTCAGACAGTGGACGAGTCGGTCCCAAATATCCCTGACCACAGAGCACGGGACGTCTTGTCCTCGGAAGCAAGTGAGTACATAGACGGGGACACGTCCAAGCCCCAGTGGGGCAGTGTGAGTCTCTCAATGAACACCGGTAGTAATGGCTGTGAGCCACGGGACAGAATACCATGTCCTCGCAGACAAACACACACGTAAGTAAAGGGAAGGGAAAGGAACAAACATTCCCACAGCAGACTGCAGCCTAGTAAACGCAGAATGATCCAAGAATCGTCTGAGGATATCAATGCACAGTAAACCCAGCGAGGGGAAGCCTGGGGGACAAAAGCAAGCGAACCTCATCTCCAATTACCTTCCTTCAAGAAGTACTTCCTCATGACAAAGGGGAAAGCCTGCAGGGGACACCTCCGCCCTGAGCCCTCAACCCCAGTGCTGATCGCACACGTCAGGAGCCACCTGAGCTGAACCCAGCGGAGGACGCAGACTCCCTCTCTGTGGTCACACATACAGCCTGACAGGGTCCCCGGGGCCTCCCCACCCTCCAGGCGTCTTTCAGTCACTGTACGGAGGACACGGAAGACCTGGGATAGGCAAGGCACAGAGGCGTGTTCTGGGGACATGACAGAGACACAGCCCAGTGCCAATGGTCGTCCTGGACCGGTCACGGACCAGGAAGGAGGAAGGCCATCGAGAACATCAGAAGGACATCCAGGAAAGGTGACGTGGTCTGCAGAGTGGACTTGTGTGTGTGGCTGATGTTAAGGATTCAGTGCTGCGCTCCCTGTTGTCAGGTAACAGACACGGATGTCTTGATAGGAGTAAAGGACTTGATGTCTACAAAGCTAACTCGCAAGCACTGAGATCAGAGAAGTAACTCGCCCAACATCGATCAGCTGGAAAGATCTGGGGGGCGCCTGGGGGGCTCAGTTGGTTAAGCGTCTGACTCTCGGTTTTGGCTCAGGTCATGATCTCACAGGTTGTGGGATCGAGCCCCGTGCCGGGCTCCATGCTTAGTGGAAAATCTGCTTGAGATTCTCCCTCTCCCTCTTCCTCTGCCCCTACCCCCCCAAAATAAGTAAATAAAGCTTTAAAATGTGTTAAACGTTACCAATTAGCAATCGGGGAACATGATCAACCAGAGTTCTTTGTATTGTTACTGTAACTTCTCTATAGGTTGTAACTTATTCCGAAACAAAATTTAGGGTAACCCTACTCCTTTTCCATTCAGCTTCTGTCCTGAGGGGTATTTTGGCTACAGAGTATTTAAGTGATTATTGCTGGGGTTGGTTGAGCAAAATGTCCCCTGTGGGGAAGGTGGTGCTCTGTTAGGTCCGCCCTGGAGACGGTCCCCTGGTGGGTGCACCTGGCCAGGGAGGCCCACAGAGCAGACCCTCAGGGGGCCATGCCTGTGCTCTCTGCTGGTGGCCACATGGTTCCCGAGCTCAGGGCAGTGACGTGACCCCTTCCCAACAATCCCCGTCCCGGTGCTGTATGTGCAGGTCAGGGCTGCCCATCCAAAGCAGCTCCCTGAAACCACCAGAACCTCTTCAAGTGGGAGCGGTCTACTTTTAGGCCAACATGTGATCTTTATTAGCATCTGATGTCAACGTGTCTAACTTATTGTGCTCTGGTTTCAGAAAAAGTCTTGCCTGAGCCTAAGGGCAAGCAGGGCTGGCGTTCCTGTAATTTGGGACTGGGGAGCTGCCAACAGCCTCTCTGGGGCGGCGGCACCATTGTCGGCAAGGGCACGGCGTCCCCTCCACGACAGCTGGGCGGGCACCTTGATGGGGCAGGAGGGCAGGGACACGGGGGCAGGGCAGGGGAACCTAGGGGAAAGGCTGACTGGGGTCTGGGCAGAGCTGCGGGGGAGGGAAGATGTGCAGACCGACCAAAGCTCAGAGAAGAGGGAGTCCCGGGGAGCAGAATGTGAGTCCTGAATGGCGGAAAAATCATGAAGGACCACAGTCTCCCAGCAGGTCCCGACGACCCAGAAGGCAAGAGCCTGAAGATTCAGAAAGGGGGCTGCTGTCAGGGGCTACATTTTTGGTCGATTACAACCATCAAGAAAATTTATTCATAGATACAATATCTCCCTCAAAATCCCAGCTCATCTCCAAGGCACATCTGCTTTGTGCACAGTTTATACTACCTTATTTGGGGGAAAGGACGCTTACATACCATTAGGGTGGGATTACAGGATTACAAAAATACTGATGATCGCCAAGAGTTAGCAACGAATTCTCTTAGAAAGCAGAACATTCACTGGCACCGCTTAGCTTCCCAGGTTGATGCTTGTTTAGAACTAAAAGTCCGACACTCCAAGCAAAAATCCCTAGCGGAGAACGACAGACCCCTTCCGGCCTGCCGTACCTCCATGCCCGCCGGACAAAGCAGGGCTTTCTAGCTCTGCTCACGTTCGATCACGGATCCCCAGGAATGACAGGTAAGCCAGAACACTGCAGGCAGCCACAGCCCTTCTAAACCCAGAAAAACAAAAGGTTCCACCAAACATCAAAAAGAGTAAGCTTCAGAACGTGGCAGGTGCAAACCTTACTCGACCCTCTGACGTCAAAGTCTCAGACAGGGCGGGTAGGAGAGCAAATGACCTCTCTCTTCAGGTCTGTCCCTGTGCCCCCAGATGTCTTTGAGAGTTCCTGGAAGCTAAAGAAACAGCCAGCCCAAATGATGGACTGCCTGAGAGTCCGCCTTCATCACTGGGGACAGTGACTTGGCAAGGGGGACCAGTGGTACAGGACGCCTGACCCAGATTACTCTGCACCTGAACTAGGAATGGCCCAAGCCCTGGTGTCCTCGCATATTATTCTAAGGGACAGTTCGCCCTTTGATGATGGTTATAAAAACAAATTTTATATACACGTATGTATAGTCATAAACATGTTAATCTTTCGAGACAGCAATTACACTTCTGGGAATCTACCATCTATCTGCTTCTCTACCAGCTCTCAATCATTTATCAATCATCGATCCAACTCTGTGTCATCGATCTACCCACCCAAGTACACAGCCACTCACTGACCAAAGATCTAAGGATGAGAATGTGCATTTTGGCTCTGTTTATACGAAGAGTGAGTTGCAAACCATTACAAGGGGCTTGGTTACATAAATGATGGTGCCTTCGTGTAACAGAGATGCAAGAGGCTTTGGGGGAGGGTGTGATGAGGCCCGTAGGTCTCAAGCCGAGACAGACACTTAAATGCCCATCTGTGCAGAATGAGGTCGGGAATCGAGAAATCGATCCTACCTTTTATCCTATGCGACCTTGTACCATGTGAGTTTCACTTTTTGCTTTTATTGTGACCATGAATTACTTTTGCCACTTAAGAAGTTAGAGATTTCTGGCTTGTTTTGTTTTTGTTCCCTGACTGGGCACAGATCATGTCGTAGTAAGTCATGGGACTAATGGAGTCCCAACCTTTAATTCTGCTTTCCGGGTGGAATCTGCCCACGCTCATGCACCCACGGAACGAATCGGTTTCCTAGGAAAGGGAGGACCATGGGGGAGGGAGGCTTCCCCGTGAGCACCTGCTGGGGGAGGTGAGCCTTGAATGCCCTCAGTTCATAGTGAGGCTGGGGACAGGACGGTTCTTGGATCAGCAAGGCTAAAGACCCAACAACCAATCCTGGGAACATGGGGGGATGGCATGGGCATGGCTCCCACCCGGCCAGGCAGGTTCCAAGTCTCCTTCGTCCATCCTGGCCACAAGCCAGCAACTCCTGGCACCATAAACACATCAAAATAAAGTGCCATGAATTTAAAAGATGCGGGATGGGGCACCTGGGTGGCTTAGTCGTTAATATCTGCCTTTGGCTTCGGTCATGATCCCAGGGTCCTGGGATGGAGTCCCACACAGGGCTCCCTGCTCAGTGGGAAGCCTGCTTCTCCCTCTCCCTCTACCCCTGCTTGTGTTCCCTCTCTGTCTCTCTCTGTCAAATAAATAAATAAAATCTTAAAAATAAGTAAATAAATAAATGATGATGGGGAGAGCAGAAGAACAACTATGCCTTTTAATATAAGGGAGCTCATTCATTTAGCATAAGGTTCTCTCTCCTAGTGGCAGGAGTCATCCCAGGAGCCTCAGGAAAACATCAAGAAAAACCTGCTGAGGATCCATCAGCCTCGAGATGGAAATCTTTGTTACGGAGGTAGGGCACAATCCAATCACATTTGTTACACGCAACGCAGATACAAATGATCGATGCTACAGAAAGCGGGATTTTTGAAGTAACAACAGCGAGAAGGTTTGCTTTCTAGGGGCAATCAAACGTAGTAGGCAGCATGGACCCTAACAGGTACCCTATAGTCAAAAAGCTACTTTAAGGTCTGCCTTCGATGGGTGGAAACCTCCGACATTTCAGGTCTGCCGGATAAGGGTGGGTTTCTGTCATCACCATCCACAGTGGATATTCCCTGAGCACCTTCTGCTCGCCAGGCATCTGGGTGCTGGGGATGCGCTGCTTAGACTGAACTCCCGACCCCATGATCCCTCACTCAAGTGGGGAGACAGACACATGAGAAGCAAAACCCAGGGTGTCCCCTACGGGAATGAGAGCGAGACAGCCCAGTGGGGGCACTGGAAGGGCGTCCTTGCAGGCAGCTGGGAGGACTGTAACTTTTACCCTGAGATACAAAGTCACTGCACCGAAGGTGTCACGTGGGACCATTTTAAAAGGGTCGTTCCAGCGCTGCGTGGGTAAGGGCGCTGGGTGGGGACGGAAACCCGGAGACCTGCTGAGCGACAGTGCAGGGCAGGAAGGCGTGTCAGACCTGGGTTCCAGCAAAGGAGCCACGAGAGGCTGTCCAGCTGTGGTTGGTGGCAGGTGACAGGTGGGGAAGGAAGGAATTCGGGGAATCGCATGGGGCAGCTGGGACAGGAGCTTGTGGAAGGAGAAGGTTTTGAGTGGGGATCGGAGGCTGAGTTTGGACACGTTGCATATGAAGCGCCTCATAGGCAATCACATAGAGCAGCCACGTCAGTGCTGAACACAGGAGTCTGGGAGAACATGCACCTGGGGTAGCCACGTGCACATGGCTGGGAAGCTCCAACAGGGACCGTGGCCACCAGGGTGCAGTGCGAGGGAGAGGGCTTGGATGCAGAGCAGCGGACAGGCTCCACTCATGGAGTGGTGGAGTGGTGGGAGCACCCAGATGGCCCCTGGGGTCATCTAGCACTGGGGTGACGTCCCTTAGGGCAAGTGGGCTGCTGGAGAGCACGAGAGGTAGAGACAGCTGCGGGCCCTCCACACAGTGGTACAGAGAGAGGGGATAACGGGGTAGAGAGAGGAGGCGATGGGAAGGCGGGGCTCACAGGAGCTGGAGAAACACGCAGTTGGGGAAGCGAGCCCGTGCCATGTGCCACAGAGACACTGTCACAGATGTTACCCAAACCTGACTGAGGCTGTGACCAGCAGTAGGTCTCAGGTCCTTGATACAAAGATTCATTTCAGGGAACCAGCGGAACTGAAAGTCTGACGGGGAGTGTTGAGGGGAGAGAGCAAAGACACTGAGTCCCACGGTTCAGTCATGGATGGACAGCAATGCAAGCAGAGGGGGTGCCCCCTGGGAGACCTGGGGGGTGGGACTTATCTAGATGTCGACGGAGTGATCCAGGGACAAAGGAGAGCCTCATGATGGAGAACAAGAGAAGGGGTGATGGCAGGAGTGAAGGCAAGAGAGGGGTGCTGGCCATGAACAGGGGCTGGCGTGAACACAGGATATTAGCCATGAATGTGGGGTCAATTCCACGTGGCCAGGAAGGCAGGTAGGTGGGTCCAGAAGCAGGTGGACAGAGGAGTTCTCTTTGGTAACAGCTCCTCATTCTTAAACCCGAGGCAAGGTTACCAGGTGTGATGTCAGAAGAGGGAAGCAAAGCTGTGAAGAGTTGTTTTTTGCTCGGAAGTAGTGAGTGAATTGGGAGTGGGGAAAATCTTTGAAAGAAAGGAGACTGAGGAAGAGAGAGAGGAGATGTACCTTTTTCTTACTGATTCTTAGCAGCTCGTTATTTAGGATAATGCAAAGATAAGTATTCCAGATATTCTTTTGCAGCTGTTCCACAGCTTAATATTTAACTTATGACATTACTTTTCTTGTTTAGAAAAATA
Source organism: Meles meles (assembly GCF_922984935.1). Lineage (NCBI taxonomy): Eukaryota > Metazoa > Chordata > Mammalia > Carnivora > Mustelidae > Meles > Meles meles. The sequence continues at coordinate 99,278,531 of NC_060075.1, forward strand.
AGATTCACTCATTTTAGAGAGAGCATGTGTGCACCAACAGGCGGGGGAGGGGCAGAGGGTGCGCGAGAGAGCCTCCAGCAGACTCCCCACTCGGCACTGAGCCCGACACGGAGCTTGAGCCTACAACCCTGAGACCACAACCTGAGCCGAAACCGAAAGTTGGAAGCTTAGCCAACAGCCACCCAAGCAGCCCCCAATTCTCCCTCTGTATAAGGACACCGGTTATCCTGGATTGGCCACTCTCCCCCAGTGTGACCTCCTCTAAAGTAATGAGGGCTGCAACAACTCTATTTCTGCACATAACACTGAGACGCAGTGGGCGGGCTTCAGGACTGGACCTCCGCCTGTGAGCGGGGGTTGGGGGAGACAAACACTTCCGTCCACTGTGGCATGCAATGAAGTGGGAGACCCTAATGGCACTCTTCCTCCAAACAGCTGCTAACTGTCCTAGCACAAGGCACTTGCCACGCACACCCTATACTAACCCACACTGGCTTGGGCTCTGCCCCGGGGTACATGCTCCAGAGCCAGAACTGTCTCTCTGTTCTGAAACCAGAAACATGTGGCTTTCATGACAACAAAACATAATGTTTTCTAACATCCAAACACCCTCCTGAGGGAGGGAAGCAGTCGCCACTCAAAGCCCGAATCTGGACAGCCTCTTCTGTCTTTCCACTATACTCACGCCGACCGCAGGGCTGGACTCCTTTGCGGCCTGTGCACTCACTCCTCTGACCACGTCACCCCGACATCTGCGTGCCGTCTCCTCTTGGAAACCCCCATCCCCCGTCCTGAAAACACTAAGTGGTTTGGATTCCAAGGTCTGAAAAGGCCAAGTGAATGATGTGCTCCTAGTGGCCGATCAGGCTTCTGGCTGATTCAGTGGCCAAGACGCTAGAACCCCAACTGCTAAAAACACACGCGCCACCCCGCAAGAGAAAGCAGAAGGGCATCCGAGACACAGAGGAAAGCAGCGCGTGCACACCCGAGGCCAGGCCCGCTGGCAGCGGCTACCACGTTCCCACCCAAGCCTGGTGCTTCTGGTCTCTGGGGCGGACACAGAACAGGAGCCGGGGGTCCTCGGGCATCTGGGTCACAGAGCCGGCTGCCCATGAGAAGACGGTCACTGGGGCCACCAGAGAACATGCGTGTCACCCGACACCAGGGAACCCACTGACACAGGCATGCATCTGGAGACCTGACAATCCCGCAGGGGGACAATAAGACGGATTCCGAGGCTCCTGCTACGTCTTAATGATCAAAACCACCCTAAAAACAACTCAAAATCATCATACCATGGGACCGACCCAACCTGACACCAGCCCTTGTTTGGATGCGGATTTCCGCTCAAAAAGTTCTTCCTTACCCACCCCCTCTGTCTGCGCGTCCTGTTCTGGCTTTCAAGCCAGAGCGAGCATCTGACCCACAGGGATCAGCAATGAGATCTCCCCTTGATTCCCCCAGGACCCAAACACGCAACATCAGTCGGGGTTCCATGACCTCACGCACCCAGAGCTGCTCACCCGTTATGCTCTTGGTACGACCTGCAGTCTTGATGGAATACGGTTCTTCTCGCTCTCGGGTAACTGGTAACAGAGATCAGCTACTGCTGTGCACCTTATCCCAGCGCCTACTTCAAACTCTGCAGCAGCTCCCCCCAGAGCCCCCTCTTCCACGGCATCTTCTGGGGCACTGGTGGCCCCACGGCAGCCCTCTAGTACCGCCCCCCCCCCCCCGGGGACCCGGACACCAGTGTGGAGAGGGAGGGAGAGGCGGCCCCGGCAGGAGGACAGCTCCCACACTGCCCAGCGCCCAACGTAGCTTCCCCTCACCTGCCTCCAGGATCAGTGTGCAGAGGCGGGAGCAGAGCCATGAGCTTCCTCCAGCCTCCAGATGCAGACGCACTAGCAAACTGCTGGCTGCAGCCCCCTTCCGGGACAGCCAACAAGCAGCCCCACGAGAGGTCAGACGTGATTATTTTCATGGAATGAAAGGAAACACCAAGGGGCACAGGCCTTGGGCTCCAGGTACATTTCCAGCCTGAGGGAGGACTGAGGAGCCCTCAGGGGGAGGCGGGGTCCCCAGGAGGAGGCGGGGTCTTCAGGAGGCGGGCAGGGAGGGGCGGGGCCCAGGAGGAGGGGGCGTCCCCAGGAGGGCAGCATCCCAAGGAGGAAGGCAGGGGCCCCCCAGGAGGAGGGCAGGGCCCCCAGTAAGAGGGGCAGGAGGAGGGCGCGGCCCCCAGGAAGAGGTGGCCCAGAAGGAAGGGGAGGGGGAGGAAGAAGGAGGGCAGGGAGGGGCGGGGCCGCGGAGGAGGGCGGGGCCGGCTCTGGAAGTCCAAGGCTCCTCCCCTCCCTGGACCACATCGCAGCCCACCCGCCCTGTGGAACACACGTTTCGTCCCGCACACTTGACAGAGCCCACCTACCAACCCCCCACCCCCCACCGTGTGACCGCCCTCAAAATCCGCCCAAACAAATTTTAAAACATCACATGGGGGCATCTCCACGTTCAGGCTCACAGGGTGCCAACGTGATTACAGCAAGACGGTGCCCCTGCGGGTCCTGGAGCCCGGAGCGCTGGGGACCCGATACAAACCCCAGCAGCAGCACAATCAAGGCGCTGGCAGGCCTCCGAGGAAACGCGGTCTATCCATTCCTTCACATTCCTCTGCCTGGGAACCGTCCACAGCCTGAGGCCCCAGGACCGGAGCTCTGGGAACTGCCTTCCCTTGGACGCGCTTACGCAGCTCGAAGCGGTCGGCACAGACAAACGCACGCGGCACGTTGTGCCCACACAATTACGGATCTTCCCTCCGTTTCTTTTGAAAAGAATGGGGAAAAGAGAAGCCGTGTGTGTTCTTGATCAACTTCCCCTCCTGGACGCGTGGTCCTGGGGGCAGGCGGTCCGGGGCCTCCCTCAGACTCTCCGAGACCGCCGGGCAGCAGACGGCCCAAGCGGGTGCACCTGTATTGTTGCCCAAGCCGAGCACTGAAAGCTGAGGCTGTGTAAACTACGGAGAATTGTGTGGCGTGCGCATGTCTGATGTGTTCTAGGCTGTTTGTCTGGTTGGGGAAAGTACACTGAAAAAAATCTGTCCACACAGGAGGCATATTTTGGGTTTTAAACAGGATTTCTCCTCATTTTATCTTGAGAAAACTGTAAGCTTACAGAAAATCCATAAAACCTGGTATCACAATTTCCTAAATATTCTTCATCTAGGAGTCCCAATACTAATGTTTGCTCCGTCTGCTTTGCTCCGTCACAGCCCTTTTCTGTATCTGTCTGTTAGGGTGAGCTGCAGATGGCCGGCCTCTCTACCCCCACACAGCTCAGCGTGTGCTCCCTAAAAACAGCACTCACTCAGTATAACCACAGCACCACCATCAAAATCAGGAAACTTCATCAATCTGCTACCTGCAGTGGATTTACAGATCTCCGTCCAATGCAGCCGACGTCCCACCAATGTCCTTTATAGAAAAGACCACAGTATTCTGGGGCTCGAGATGCCATCGTCCAGGACCACAAGCTACATTTCCATTGTCATGGCTCTTCAATCTGTCATCTGGACAGTTAGTTTTCTGGAATCTCCTGCTTCCTCTTTAAGTTCTCCCTCAGCATCCTCTCAGTGGGGAATGACATTTAGAAGCAAGATCGGAGCTCTAGGTGGACTTATTTTTAAAGAAGGAAAACCAGAACTGCCAGTTGCCACAAGGACCGGGACAACTAAGGGAGAGCAAGAAACCACTAAAGCCTGGGGATTTGGCTCAAACCCAGCCTAGTCTCCCCAGCTTCAGCACCTTGGTCGTCTCATCTGGAAGGCCATGAGCTCCCGAGGCTGCGTGAGCAGCCCCTGAGCCCCTGCCACCCCTGGTGTGGCCCAGCCTGAGCACCGCAAACCAGAGGGAACCTCCTCAGAAAGCAAACCTGCCCTGCAGCCTCCTATCGGAACACCTGGTGGGGTCTCTTCTGTACTTAGGATGGAATTCTTAGCAGATGTTAGGTACTCATGTCCAGGACCTTCGTGAACGGCCTTCCCTCTGGAACATTCTCTGCCCTCCAAGCCAAGGACTGGCTCCTCCTCCTTCAATTCTGATGGTACGCTAGCTCATGGCTTCCCTGCACAGGGCCATGCCCAAGTCCCACATCTGACCTGCTGGCAATCACATGCCCCTGAGGACCAGACGGTGTCCATCTCACACACCAGGCTGCAGGTTCCTGGGGGCAGGTCTGTGTCAGCTCGGCTGGCCCCAGGCCCAGCACCCACTGCCCAGATGCACAAGCTGCTGAAAATATGCTGGGTGGGCCCATGAAAGGGACAGAGGGTGGTAGTGACTTTACTTCCTTGCTGGGACTGGGGAGAAGGCTGGACGGGGGGCGGGGACAGGGGCAGGCAGCACGAAGCGTCCCCGTGCCTGGAGGTGTGTGATTCGGGGACGCGGTCTTGGGGCTCTGCCAGGCCACTCAAGCAATCATCCCAGACCAGACACCATGCCAGGGAGGCGGGTGAGGGGTGGGCAGGACTGCACAGCTGTTCAGACGGGGGTAGGAAGGGAAAGCTGAGCCCCAAGTCCAGGGCTGCCTGTGGTGGTCCAAGCCAGGCAGCACGGCCGGGTTAGGAGGCGTCGGACTGCAGCCCACTCTCCAGCCCTCCCTTGTTCACCATTCACGCAGTGATCCATCCTGGGACCCCTGAGATCTACGTGGAGCAGTGTGGGCAACTTCACTGTGCCCCCTGCACTCTGCGGTCACCGCAGGGCATCACCATATATCCTGAGACTGCAGGGACCAGCCAGAGGGGGAGCTAAGCTGGCCGCAGGGTTCTGGAGAGCAAGTGGATGAGTGCTCAAGCCCACTCAGGCAGGCGAAGACCACGGGGGTCCTTTCTTGTGGCCACTACAGAATTCCGGCCAAGGGAAGTTCACCGTTTGGGGCCTAGAGGGCCACCCCAACCGGGGGACAGGTTTCCAGGGTCACCATGTGCTGCCCTGGGCCGCCCCAAGCCCTTTTCTCAGCAGAGCGCACACAGGGCCGCCTGGTGTGGTGATGGCTCTGGTGCGGGTCCGGCCTCAGAACTCCTGAAACCCACTCTTACCTACTCCTGAATATAATAATCAAAATAAACAAGCCCTCACAAATTAGTATCACAGCACATATCCAGAGCCAGAAAACGCTCATGATCTCAGACTAGGAATACAGTTAAGCCTCCGCCTTTGGCTCGGGTCATGATGTTGGGGTCCTGGGATCGAGCCCCTCCTCTGGCTCCCTGCTCAGCAGGGAGTCTGCTTCTCTCTCTGCCCCTCACCCTGCCCCTGCTTGCTCTCTCTCAAATAGATAAATAAAATTTTAAAAACAAAAGAAACACATGCAGCAGGGCGGGAGCGGAACCACACTGCGTACAGATGGGAACAGTTGGATTTGTGTTCTCGGACAGCGAGGCACCCGCGGAAGGTCACGGGTCAGAAAGTGTTTACAGCAGCACAGGAATGGGACACCCTCTCCCGAGACCCACAGGTCTGACGCGCACTCCCACCTTCATAAGGTCGTAACACACTTTACCTCGACTTGGAAGTTAAGGACACACTTGGAACCACACGTCCCCGTGACCAGTCACGGGCAGTCCTGAGTCACAGATGCCCCCAGGTGCCAGGTTTTATCCCGCTGGACGAGCGGAGCTGTTTGAAACACGAACGCAAGCGAGGATGAGGAGGGCACTCCCAGGCATTTACGACAGAGCTGCCGGGGATGGGAAAAACTTGGGGCCAAAAGGCCATTTCCTAATTTCCCCTGCTCCTCATGAAACTTCTAGCCAAAGCAGCAGCAGCAGCTAGAACTACCCGGTTAGCTGGCCGAGGAATTCCACCTGTCACTCTCGGGTTGGGAGGAAACGTACAGTCTTCCTGGGAAAGGTAGGGGGTTTGACACTCGCTCTGCAGAGCTTCCCACGGCTGGAGAGATCTCAGGATGGTCGATGCTGTGATCAAGGACCCGCGTGGGGCCTCCGCAAGTTTAGGGAATTTGTGTTTTCAGTGATATTTATAGTCCGAGAAACCCTCGTGGTGGGGATTTCAGTTTCCTGACAGGACTGTCCTGCTGCGTGGTTGCAGACGTGTGAAGACGGGTCCCATTGAACACTGGGGCCGTTCCCAGGCTGCCATCCGGAGGGCTCTGAGACACCTCGATTTTAGTGCTACTCCCAGAGAACTCCGAAAAATGCTCCAGAAAATCTGGAACCCTATCCCAACGTTGGTTCCGTGGGAAGCGCGTTGTGGAGAAAGTGGACCTGCAATCAGAAGGGTCTGGAGAGCTCCGGGCTGCCTCCCATCATCAGGGCTTTCTTCCCGGTAGGAATTTTCAGATCCTCAGGACCCAGCATGAAATGCACATCTCCAAGAAGGTAACAGGATGCGAGCCTCCCCACCCTTCACAGACCTGCATGCTTTCTTCTCAGGACTCAGGTCACGGGGATTTCAGGAAGCCCAGGCGAGAAGAGCAGGTACAAGGCTCGCCATCAGCTCGGAAATGTGCAAGGGGTGGGGCAGGACACCAGGAAGGCCAGCCGCTGCCCCGGGACGAAGGGCTCCATTCCAGAAGGACTGACCGGGGGCCCATCCCCCAGGAAGACACACTCCGCAGCCTCCGTGTTACGGAGACCCAGGTTCATGTGTGGAGTCACAGTCACAGCAGCCATGGAAACTGGCGAACATGACGCAGGGCTGCCAGCGTGTCTGATTCTGACACAGGTTCGTGAGGCTGAGCCAATCTGCAGTGCCGTAACACGCTTATTAACACATCTCTGAGGGGGCACCCTACCTCAGAGCCTGCTGACGCCGCCCCCCACCAGGATCAGGGGACAGGTGCCAAACGGAGCATCCTAGCTCCCAGGGCCCTCCGTGGCGGCAGCACGTAAGGCAGAAAGAACAAGAGGCAATGGGATGTACACCGCCCGCGGGCCCTGCTTGGTTGGTTTGGCTGAGTTCACATGTCCGCTTGGAAGGAAGAAAATGTCATATGACTGTGGCTCCGCGAGGCATATTCCTGTTTGCATGCGGCATTGCTGTGGTGTGCCAGGAAGACTGCGGACTTGAACTCGGGCCCACTCTGTGGATAGGACCGGACACCATCGCTCTGCGACAAGATGAAGAGGAACGCAAGCCCCGTGACGGCCGAGGGCCAGGCTCTCCCAGAGGCACCAGGTGTGGTGCTGGGCTTCTGGGGCCTCTCAGCAGAAGGGGAGAGACGGGGTGACCCTGCACGGCCCCCAGAGACCACCAAGAAACACCAGAAATCTCTTTGGTGACAGAACCGGTCCAGGGATGGCGAGTGAAGGCTCACTGGCAGACTGATGTTTTAAGAAACCATCAAAGTCAGTTCATATTCCTTCTCTAGGAAATTTTTCAGGGAAGCCACAGGACTGACTGGAGGTAGACGGGCAAAGGAAGGAGCCAGAGAGTGGGTGATGACCCCATGCAAGGGGGGGCAGGGCACGGGTGGAGGGACGGGGCTCCTGCAGGGGGCAGGGCTGGCGCCCGGCTCTGGTAGCGGCCACCTGCGCCTCATTCACGAGAAAATGGGGAGCGAAGGCAGGACAGAAAGGGAAACCAGGTTTTTGGTTTTTTTTTAAGATTTTATTTGAGAGAGAGAGCAAGCACAAGCGTGGGGGAGGGGGAGCAGGAGAGGGAGAAGCAGACACCCCCACTGAGCAGGGAGCCCCATCCATGACTCAACCCCAGGACCCTGGGATCAAGGCCTGAGCCAAAGGCAGCCGCTTAACTGACAGCGACTCAGGTGCCCCGGGAAACCAATTTGAGGGACACTGAGTAAAGACAGCTTCCCATTCGAGAACGGAGTTGAGCTGATGTGTACAGACAGACCCTCGCCCTGGTAAAGGGGCTGTCATCGGACAACAGCATCTTCTATGTCCCACTGGGGGCCAAAGCACAGCTCTCCTGGGTCCTGGTCCCAGGACAACCCTACAGCTGTCCTGAGTATCCAAGTGCAGTGAGGGGCCACCACTCACCCCACTCAGGGGTGAGTCCACGGGACCCCAGCCCTCAGGTGTTGCATCACTGTGACTGTGGTTCCAATGGTTCTGTTCCCTGACGGCACCGGAAAGGTGACGTGGGCATGTTTTGGAGGCGCTAAAAAAGAGGGCTTGCACAGTGTGGGGGAGGTCTTCGCAGTGGAGGCTGACGAGAAGGCGCTGGGCTCCAGGATGCCGCCCGGCCCAGGTGGGAGAAGCAGGAGGCATGGCGTGTCCACACAGGCACATTCCTCGAAGTTAACTGCACTTGGCCACGGAGGCGTGTTTTTCCTGCCAAAGACGGTCTAATGCAGCAGCGTATTCATTAAATGGTAGTTAGAGCCTCGGGAGGCCCACTTTTGATCATTAGTAACGTGCAGAACCCGATGCAGGGCAATTAACTCAGTTCCAGAAAATTAATTCTTAAAAGTAAGCAAAGGGAGAAGAGGGGATCGGAACGGAGACAATATTCACGCCCTGTTAGAAATGGGGTTAAACGTGCGATTAATTGTGTTTGAACAACAAATAGAGAAACCTGCTGGAACAACTCACCAGGCAGCGCCATGGAAACTTCGCTGGCTGCGAGGAAGGCCATCCTTGACAAGGCCTTCCAGAAGTTTCCACCCAACTACAGAGGCTCGCATTAAATTTGGAAACAGACATTTCCAGTAACATCCCTGTTCTTTCCTTCACCAACGCTGCCCTGCATTGCTCTCCTGCCCTCTTCTCTCTCCCCCATCCTCCACCCCATCCCATTCTCAACCTCTCCACACCTCTGCTTCCCTAGCCAGCTTTCTCTGCACACTCCCTGTTCCTGCTTCCTGCCCCACAGTGCCTCAGTCTCCCCCTCCACCACTTAATAGAAGCAGGCCCCTCGCTCAGGGACCAGCGTATGTGAGATGCCTTCTGGGTGTGCGCAAGAGCCTGGCCTCACCGGCCGTGACACACAATGAGATTGCATGTGGCAGCTGTCTCTCCTGTCCCTGGACCCGCTATAACGACAGAGTAAATGTCCTCACAACAGAAGCCACTTGCCCCTGGTTTCTTGCAGCCAAAGGCATCTGCATGAGAAGGACAAAGCCCCTGACCTGAGGGGAGGGGCCTTGCAAATGCCAGCCATGGTGGGCAGTGCTGTGGCATCGGGGCCACGCCGCAGGGTCCGGCCTGCTACCTGGGGCATCCCGGGCCCAGGTGGCCTCTTCAGTGGCCTTCTCTGCCCCGGGCACCTGACAGCTCCCACCCCAAAGCCGGCACACCACGTTCCTAGAGATGCTGTCTTCTGCAATGTCTATTACTGGGGAGCAGTGACAGCCCCTCCTGTCTTGCTCCGACCCTGGTGGAATGAGGGCTACTCAGAAACATGCACCAAGCGCCAGCACGTCTGACTCAAAAGCATCCTTTCCAGCACCCAACGCCACTATGAGCCATTCTGGAGAGGCACTCCAGCCCACACAGGAGGCCTGACCGTGGGAGAGGGTCTCCCGGAAGCGGAGCAGGGCGCGGACACCGGGGCACCGGGAAGGTGGGGAGCATGTGGGCTCTGGACTCACCCAGGCCGAGCTCACTTCCTGCCTCCGCCTCCAGCCAAAGTAACTGCAGCTGCTGGGCCTCAGTTTCCCCCCACGGAAAATCTCTTCTGCAGCATGTGGGCCAGTGGCATGAAAATGCATTGTGTGCTAAGCACCCTGAGAAGGACGTCAAACGACACAGCCAGGGGCTTCCTGGTAGCGTGTCTCGGGGCCTGCGTGAGACCGCTGTCCAGTGTTGTCCTTCCCACAGCGGGGACGAGTTACTTCTTTTGCCTTCTAGGGACCCTCGTCTGGACAAATGCATTGGACCCTATGGGAATGTGACCCAGCCAGGACCACTTCACAGGGTCCCTGCCTGACCCACATGCGCTCCCGACTCCGTGGCTGTTCAACGGTGGTTCCCACAGGGCACTCCTGTGAAGGCTCCTTGCTCCCAGCCTCCGACAGGGAGGACTGGAGAGAAGGGCTGGGGTCCATCCTGGGGCTGGCAGGAGGTCACCCAAGTGCAGCCTTCTGGAAGGGGCTACGGCGCGGGGAGCCCTGCGGGGGTGCCTGGGGCAGCCCACTCTCCTGAGGAGCGAGATACCCTGCCTGACCTCACTCCCGTCCCCAGGGAGATGGCTCGGGAGACGCCGCACCCGCCCACCAGCACAGCTGGAACAGGAAGAGCTGGCGAGGTCCAGCCCGCTTTTCTGGGAAGGCCATGCGGACCTCCCGGACTCCAGCAGGATCTTTATCTACGCGGGCCTTCTCTCTCTCAGCAAGGACAGCCGCACCTGTCATTTAGGTCCCTGTCCCAGCGGCACTCGGGCCACATCCATTTAACGTCATCCCTCCCAGACGGGGGCCAGCAGCACAGCCGGGGCGGGGCAGACGCCAGGCCTCCCCCCTCAGTGACGTGTCCTGCCTGACCTCAGAGGCCCCTGAGAGGGGTCATAGCTAACATGGAAGGGCGAGGCTTAGCGCATGGGGCCTGGACGCCTCTGGGAGGAGCCTGCGAGATCAGCTCTTCCCGGGCACGCAGGCTTTCCCGAGAGCGGGAGGCTTGTCACCCGGCACCCCAAGCGGACAGCGGTACCTGCACTAACCTCCTCTCTCCTCCAGCGTTCTAGGTCAGCGGCAGGGTCCAAGGCTGTGGCCCCTTGCCTGGGACACGCCTGCCAGTGTCCCTTGAAGGGAAGAGCTTCAGGCATTCGCCTCTGATCACGTGGGCCAGGCCCCAAACTCTCCCAGCCTCCCCTCTTCCCCACTCCCCATGCTGTACCCCCAGGTTGTCCCCAGGCCCACTGGAGGGTCACATCCTCAATTCTGATGGCCTGGCCAGAAAGACAAGCCAGCTCCTGCTGAGCCTCTCTCCAGGTCCTCGGCTCTGGCTGAAGCTCAAGGGGATGCAGTGGCCCCTGTGGGTCAGAGGGCAGGCGCCGCCCCCCTCTGTTGGACCCTCATGATCGGCACTGGGCCAGGTATACAGCAGGCACTCATAGTTGCTGTCAGATAAACGCACGCTGCACCAAACTGTGGCAGACACATGGCAGCCGTGACCTGAGGAGAATATTCCAGAGGGTCTGAAACACTTAGTTTAGCAAGACACAAAGAAAAACTAAGGTTCTTTGGGTCCACGCAGCACCGAGGGCAAAGGGAACGTCGCAGGAAACGGGCGAAGACTTGGTCTAGACCACAGGATGGGGCTGCAGCCTGATGCGGGGTCACGGCTCACGATCCGAGCTTAACAATCACTCTGACCATGTGACTGCCTGTCTTTTCCAAATGAGTCACAACTCAGTTAAACATGCCTTGCTGATTTTCACCACAAAATTTCACTTTCTGATATTAATTGAATTTCACGACCCTCCAGGGGACAGAATGTTATCGCTCAGAGCGGTTCTCAGGCATCTGTGTTTCTGTGACTACGAGATGACATGTCATTACACGACTTCATCAAGTTGTTCGGGTACGTTTCGCGTCGTTTGGCAAAAAATGGAATGACATCCTTCACCAGGGCTGTAAGTTCAGACGTGAATCACTGGTCAGTGTGTGATCCGCCGGGAAGACTCCACACGTGGGGGCAGCCACGGGTTCCAGACTCTCACAGGGCAAAGTGGGTGCTTCTCCCGACACGAACCATGCTTCACAACCGTCTTCCGTCCGTGGGTGAAGAGGCCCACACGTGCTCTTGTTACAGGCGAAGCCATAAAGCTACGTGCCCATCAGTAGACTCTGGTTTAAAATACTAACAAGCAGGGGCGCCTCGGGGGCTCAGGCAGGTAAGCGACTGCCTTCGGCTCAGGTCATGCTCCCAGAGTCCTGCTACTCCCTCTCCCTCTGTGCTCTCATGCTTTCTCTGTCTCTCTCTCTCTCCCTCCTCCATCTCAAATAAATAAATAAAACCTCAAAAAATATTAACACACCAAAGGCGGCTGCTTTCAAATCCGCATAACACAACAGAACAGGCAGGACGCCTGAGAAACTTGAGTCTAAGGCGACCCCGGGAACTGCTCACGAGACTGAAACCCCGCAGGCCTGGGAGGACCCCGCGGGAGGCACAGAGGCCGCCATCGCTGTGCTTCCGAGGGGCACTGGGTTCATGGGCTGCAGGCGACTCCCGATCAGAGTCCAGCTGCCGGGCTGCGGACTCAGCAGTTTCCCCCATCCCGACCCCGGTTTCTGCTGATCGGGTCTGGGAGCAGGTGCAAGGCAGGTGCTACCCGGCCAGGCTGGTGTGGAACCAGGGTGGGACCGGGGCTGTGGGAGCAGCGTGGGGGCGGGGGTCAGCGGTGCGGGGAGCACCACAGATCTGCCCCTTTACGGGCAGAGCCAGGGGACGGACGGGGGACAGCAGAGTCAGGAACCCAGGTCTGGGGGCAGGGACGCAGAGCTGGGCAGAAAGGACAGCTGGGCTGTCAGCAGCCCTGTGCTCGCAGTGATTTCGAATCCAGGCATGGCAGGGAACTTTTGCCCGGTTAAGGCTTCCGGTGGCGGGAGCCAAGTGCAAGTGTGCATTCTCCACGAGCTCAGGCCACCATAACACAGCTCCACAAGTGGGGCTCAAAGGGCAGGTGGCACCCCCAGCTCCAGAGGCTGAGAGTCCGCGATTAGGGTGCTGGTGGGTCAGGTTCTGCCGAGAGCCCCTTCCTGGCTCCTGGGTGGCCTCCTCCCACCTGCTGCAGACCACAGCCCTGCTCCTTCCCACCAGGGCAGTGATCCCACATGGGCGCCCCACCTCCCACACATCCCCATGCAGGTGCAGATGCCACATGACCTCTCATGGTGGGGGCACACACAGCCCACAACACTGCTCCCGTAGTGTGGACCCCAGTTGGCTCAGGCAAGGATGGGCTACAGTGGGGTCGGCATGGGAGGACGTCCACAGCCTGACCGGGGCATCTACCCCATGGATGCCCCAGGGGGGAGGATGTGGGGCGGCCACTGAGGGTTTCTGATCCTTCCCAGCAGCCATCCTGCAGCTCACACGTCCACGGAGGAGCCGCGCTGGACAGACGACAGAACAACATGCCTAGGAGCCCGCAGCCTCATCAGCGCTCCTGCCACCCTCAGCCGGCTGTCCCGCCAGCTGGGTGTCCTCCCTGTGGGAGGCGGGTGGTGCCCCATGCAGGGCAGCAGCTCTGTGGAGCTGGGGTGCATGGACAGCACGGCGGGCAGCCAGCAAGCTTCCCTGCAGAAGGACACCCAGGCAGGGGAAGGAAGGCTGCTGGCCCGGTTTGCAAGAGGGTCTGGGAAGAATGTGGTAGGGCAGGCAGTGTCGCAGGCAGGAACCGGTCCGTGCACACGGCCAGTCCAGCCTCCCTCGCTCCTGCCTCCCCTTCGGACTCGAGGACAGAAAGAGGCTGTTTCTGACGCCTCACTGTCCTGAGCCAGCTTCCTACAAGAGAGGTAAGAGGCTTTCTTCTTCGCCCACACTGGCCGCATGCTGCCCAGTGAACGAGGAAGCATAAGGGGCCTCCAGGAGCATGGTTTACTGCCTCCAGGGAACCTTCCTGAGGCGGATCCAGCTGCTCCCTTGGACTTGGTGCAAAGAGAGAGAGAACAGCATGCAAGTGTGGAGAAGGGGCCCTACCTCCTGCGACCATAACAGCCACGCCCTCACAGGCTGGGGGGCCGCCACCGGTCGCTGCACCAGTGACACACAGCTCCTAAGATCAAAGGTCAGAGCCCGGTGTGGATGAGCGGCATCCGTCTGAGCTGAGTAAGACCTGACGAGGACCACGGACTCTCCACCAGCACGGCCACCCGTCCTGCGCCCGCCAGGTCCAGCGGGCGGGGGAAAATGGGGCAGTGGGAAGGCAGACACCAGGGCAGACACTCTGATCCCAAGAAAAACAGCAGGCAGAATTCCTGAGTTTCCGGATTCTGCTTACAGACTTGGACAGTCCGTGGGGGTGGAGGCCCACTTTCCTGCCAACCATGGTGAGAGCCAGATAAAATTTTCCTGGTCTTATTTTAGGATGGGTAAGGCTGTAAACAAGCTCAGTGAGCAGTCCACAGACGGCCTGTCTAGACCCTTCCTTGAAGCAGAAGGTCACCAGGGAGGCAGACATCCCAGATGTCCTGAAGGCATGTGACAAAGAGCTATAGTCCAGCCAGCACTGGCTTCCAGACAGGGACAGTTACCTCACCTTCCCAGTGTCAATGGTGGAACCATGCAGCCTGCCCAGGGAGGCACGAGGTCAGAAAGGGAGCCGTGCTGCTCAGGAGCCCAGAGGGAGGGACATGCCTCCCTCCACAAGCGTAGCCACACACGGCACGGGGTGGGGAGTCTGCAGAGGGCAGGGAACCCTGGCACATCAGGCTTGGGGATGTTAAAGTACAGAGGAAATAAAGAGGGGGTTCCAGCAGAAAAGGCAAAGAGAGTTCATTCTGAAATACACTTACTAAAAATAAAGACCATCAAGATCCGAGGAAACAATAGTTTAATGGCTAAAATCAGAGGCTCTGGATCCTACTGTCAGGTACGACAGGCCTGTCGCTCGCTCTGGGGTCCTGCTGCTAGTTCTGGGGTCCCGACAGCCCCGCCGCATGCTCTGGGGTTCCGCTGCTAGTTCTGGGGTCTCGTCTGCCCCGCTGCTCGCTCTGGGGTCCTGCCACTTGCTCTCGGATCCCTCCTAGCACCACTGCTCACTCTGGAATCCCACCAGCCCTCCCACTCACACTGGGGTCCTGCCCCGCCCCCCCCGCTCGCTCTGGGGTCCCGTCTACCTCCTGCTGACTCTGGGGTCCCACTGCTCCCTCTGGAGTCCCTCCTAGCCCCACCTCTCACTCTGGGGTCCTGTCCACGCCTCCCCACTCACTCTGGGGTCCTGCCCATCCCCCGCTTGCTCTGGGGTCCCACCCGCCCCCATCACTCACAGATGGGCTTCTGTTTCCCAACTGGGAAATAGAGATAACATTTGTACCTAACTCTTAGGAGTGTTTTGGGTAATAAACAAACAAATACGTAAATTAAAATATGGAAACTTCATTGAAAAATATGGAAAATATGGCCTCTAGGGGTCACTCCGTGAATGTCAGACGTTCCCGTCATCATTATCATATTTATGCCACCACTGCCCACACCACAGCAAGACTGGGTTTCCCTCCACAGCCTGCAACCCACCGAGGCCCAGGCCATGCCACTCTGGAGAGATGGACCTGCCAGCCGATTTCTCTGGCAAGCCAGCTACTGACGCTTTGACCCTGGGTAGGTCACCACACTGTCTGCGTCCCGGTTTCCTCCTGGAGGAAACGGCTCTGATACACGCAGCGCACAATCCCACTTGTAAGGCAGAAACTCTTAGTGTAAGGAGGTGGCTGCCATCTTCTGAGTCAGGTTTTTCTGCCTTACTCAGACCCTATTCCAGACCAGGAGTACCACATGGAAACTCTCCCACTTGCAGAAGTCTGGGTGCCCGAGAAACACTTCATTTATCCAGAGATCCCAGCCAGTGAAGATGATGTGATGGGGGGGCGGGGGGGGGGAGGATTTTGTCAGAGAACCAATATTCATCTCTAGGTAACAAATTGTTACTTTTTATCCTTCTTATGAGACTCTTTCTGAAACACATGGATACATCCCTGACTTAACAAATGGAATTCTGGCCAACAGATCAAAAAGTTTCCTAAGGCCAAAGGAAAGGCAGCAAGAGGAAAAGAAGCAAAAGATCCAACACGTTCCCTCCCTTCTTCCTGAAGGAAGAGCCGGCACATCCGTCCTGACCCCACAGCCAGGCGGCCTAGTGCTGGAAGGGGGGCGCGCGCTCACCTGCTTCGCAGCAGCCTGGCTTGGAGGTAAGGAGCCCCGCGTCAGCACCGGCGGGCTCCCAGGGCCGCAGAGCTCAGGGAAAGGGTTGGGGATGGCCGGCAGAGACGAGGTTCGGAGCTGCTGGTCTTCTTCCTGCAGGCGTCTGGGAGGAGAGACACAACCGCTCGTTAAGGGTTTGCTGTCATCCCCGAAGCAATCCAACGATCCCACCTCTGGGGATGTGCCCCCCAAAAAACTAAAGAGGGGCTCAAATAGACACCTTGATCCCAGGGTCACAGCAAGACGTGTTCCAACAGTCAAACCCGAGTGTGCATGGAAGTGTGAACAGACACCAAACGTGGTCCATCCACACAAGGGGACACAAATCAGCCTGCCCAAGGAAGGAATGCTGAGACATGTGTTACAGCAGGGATGAACCTTGAGGACATGGTGCTGGGTGACGGAAGCCAGTCACAGAAGGACAGATCTTATGACAGTCCAGCTCTGTGAGGCATGTGGGGTCGCTAAGCCCCTGGCTAGGACAATGGTCACTGTCAGGGACTGGGGCAGGACGGGGAGCTTCTGGGTCACGGACAGAGTGTCACTGCTGCATGAGCAGGTCCTAGAGACACATATACAACACCGGCAGTACACGAGGCACTGGGCACCTGTTCACTTCAACACAGCTGGGATGGTCCATTTTGCTACATGTATGGTACCAGGATGGGAAGTCTTGTTTTTTTGTTTTTGTTTTGTTTTTTTTTTGTTTTTTTTTTAAAGATTTTATTTATTTATTTGACAGACAGAGATCACAAGTAGGCAGAGAGGCAGGCAGAGAGAGAGAAGGGAGGAAGCAGGTTCCCTGCTGAGCAGAGAGCCCAATGTGGGGCTCGATCCCAGGACCCTGAGATCATGACCTGAGCCGAAGGCAGCGGCTTAACCCACTGAGCCACCCAGGAGCCCCCTGTTTTTGTTTTGTTTTTAAAGCTGCCCTTCTCAGACTCAAACGGTCCAGATTCCCTCCCTCATTAAACATCTGGGGGCAAGAAGCACTGTGAACACGCTTATATCCCAAATGATGTCCCCCAGAGGGCCTGTACCAGGCGTTCTCTCCAAACAACTCATGGGTTTCCTTCCCTGAACACCGATGTATGAAGAGGTGTAGGAGCGTTTCCAGGAGAACCCCTCTTCCCGATGCCTTTGAAGGGATCACTTCTCCAAACACATAAAGGCACCAGACGCGGTTCTGTGTGTCCTCACTGGTGTCCCGGAACAACTGCTTATTTATACAAGGTGGCTGATCGTGACTGCACTGGGACTCAGTGTTCCGTGTCGCTACCTCCCCAGAGCATGAAGGCCTGGGTTTGCGTCTGCTCAGAAACACCCCACAGCACCCCACTTCACAGTGCCAGGCACCACCACATAGACGCTGCCAGTGCTCGGGCATGTCCTCCCGAAAATGCAAAACCCACCTCTCCAACAACTACGCCAAACACCTACATCGAGATGAATCAGATGCAAGTATGAAAACAGCGGAAGAATCAAGTTCAGAGTCAAAGCAGAGACGACAGCAAAGAGCCAGTCTGCTTCCTGCCCCCGGGTTCTACCCTGTCCGCCAGGCTCTCCTGGGAGCGGAGGACACGGCTGCCCAGTGTCCAGGCGTCCACCTGCAGAAAGGGAACACAGCCCAAGATGCCGCTCAGCATCCCCAGTCCTTGCCAAAACTATGTCTCAGGAAGCCCTGGCGCTGGCCTTGTCTTCCAGGAATTGGTGCAGTCCTTCGACAGTTCAACTAAACTAACGATGCATTCACTTTCTCAGGAGTTTGCCACCGGAGCAATGCACCGTGATCACTTTACACATTCTCTGTTTACCACCTGATCCTGACGCCGGAGGGACCTGCCGGGCCTTCCCAGGGACCAGGACACGCCCACGTACAGCACGACCACGCCCACAGCCAGAAGGTGGTCTGACCTGGGGTGCGGGGTGGCCCTTCTCCAGGGGCTCGACAAACATACCAGAAAGCGGATGTGCCCTCTCTTCCCGTACCAGCCTCTGTCCTAGCAAAGTGTCTGGCTGACACGTGGACCTTGTTTCCCAGAGCCGGAGCAGGGGACATGAAGTTGGGCCCCTTGTCAATATATTCCAGCCCAAGGATGACCCCTAGCCAGTGACAAACCCAAAGCATGAGAGTTTTATTATATACAAGATCCAACGTTCTAACCCCCTAGAGTTTAGCAAAAGCATCTCTTAACAGGCTGTTGTGAGAAATGTTAAAAGCCACGTTTAGGGCAGTGAGACTATCCTACATGGTAGCATATGGATGGATTTGGGTCATTACACATCTGTCCACACCCCCAGGACAGACGATGCTGACAGTGGCCTTTGGGGGCCGACACTCCTGGGGAACTTTGACTGTACCAAAGTTACCACCCAGAGGGGGACGTGGATAGTGCAGGAGGCCGTGCGTGTGTGGTTCACACGGGACATACTTCTGGATTTCTCTCCAGTGTACCTTTGAATCCAAAACCCATCGTTCAAAAATAAGTCCTTATTTGGAAAAAACAGACATTATGCTAAGTGAACGAGGATGCCCTTCCGCCGAAATAGCGAGACCAGGTAAATCCACAGCAATGGAAATGCAGGTGGGTGGCCGCGGGGCCCTGGGAAGGGGCAGTGTGGAGACACTAAGCATTGAGCAAGGGGTTTCTGCTGGAGGGGTGGGGGCCTTCTGGAACTAGGGAGAAGTGGTGGGAATACAACCCTGGGAGAGTACTAAAAACGCCTGAATCGTACGCTGTAAGCGGTTCATTTCCTGTTATGTGAGCTTCACGTCAGTAAATTTTTCTTAAAAATTAAAAGGAGAAGAAGAGTCCCATGCTGATTTTATGGCAGTTCACAAGTACTGTGCGAAGCAAAACTAAGAGACATTACACGGAGCTGGAGACAGTCCCTGTTCTGGAGGCTGCGTCCCTCTGTAGTTGAAAACCGAGACATGGAAAGGGGGCAAAGATGCAGGGATGTCGGGGTCGGGGATGGGGAGGAGAATGGCAGGCCTGTGCTCTGTCATCTGCCCGACTGGAACACGTCCGCTGCCCGCTGCTGTCCCTGTAGTACACTCCTCCAGGAACGGAGACCCCGGAGGTAACCTCCTCCAGGAAGCCCTCTCTGCCGTCCCCAGCTTTTGCTCAGCACCTGTCCCCATTGGCTATGCACACCCCACTCCATGGGCCTCCCACACAGCGCCAGGCCCAGTAGGTCTTGGAGCTCCTCAGGGCCCCTCAGGCTGGGTTTGCCTCCGGACTCCCCCCTCACTAAGTGGGGGCCAGTCACTACGCCTAGGGTCTCAGTTTTGTGAACTGGGCATTGAGGGCCACCACACCACCCACCTTGAGAGATATACTGGCCATCTTGCCAGCTAACAAATGAGGATTCAACAGGAACTATACAGAGGAAGTGCTCAGCATACACAGGAAGTGCTCAGCACACATGGAAGATGCGCAGCACACACAGGAAGTGCGCCACAAAAAGCCTCACTTACCAAAAAAAAAAAAAAATCTTTGGGTATCCCATACTGGTCACCCCATTTTTTAAACACAATTGAAGGTAAGAAACAATGCTACTTATTTGAGAGAAGTGAGAAGAGGTAAGGCCTGAGGCCGGGTGTCCACTCTGCTGCAGGCAGAGTGTCTGCTGCCCTGTGGTGCGTGCCTGCCCAGACACCGCCCGTGGGACTTTGCACAGGCAGCCCCAGGGCAGAATGTGGCCCAAACTTTAGGCTCAAGGGCTTCAGGCCACTCAGGGGCCTGGGCCTCCTTGTCCATCCTCTGCCCTGACTCAGCTTCGGGTGCGACCGCTGTGCGGGCTGTGACCGTCCTTCCCAGGGGCTCCCTACTCCAGGCTTCTCTGGACACGTGACTGACAGACCCACTCCCAGAGAAGCGCACAGGAGGAAAGTGCGTCTCTTCGTAGATGACTGCACAGGGGCCAAGAACACAAGGGTGATGCCCCAGGAAATAGAGTGGGATGAAAACACCAGGAGCGAGAGGCAGGGAAAGGCCAAAGGCCGAGGGGCAGGCGACCACCCCTGCAGACTGCTCTGTGCTGACCCTGCTGGCCCGAGACAGAGCAGACTGCCTTGGGCAAAAGGGTAGCCTGTCCGCAGAACCCCGGGGATGTCAGACCAGAAAGAGCCTTATATAGGACGCCTGGGTGGCTCAGTGGGTTAAGCCTCTGTCTTTAGCTCAGGTCATGGTCTCAGGGTCCTGGGATCGAGCCCTACATCGGGCTCTCTGCTCAGCAGGGAGCCTGCTTCCTCCTCTCTCTGCCTGCTTCTCTGCCTGCTTGTGATCTCTGTCAAATAAATAGATAAAATCTTTAAAAAAAAAAAAGAGCCTTATAGAAGTTTCTGGAAGCAGAGACGACCCCACCCCTTCTCCCCCAAGCAGAGGAAGTGAGATCCCTGGAAGATGCAGTGCCGAGAAGGTAGCAGCCACGAGCACCCCAACCTGACCGAGGCCCAAGACAGAGGGCAACGCCAGCCTTGCACTAGAAAGCCCAGGGAGGCCTCGCTTCTTCGCCCATTCCCATCCCTCCATCCTCACCTGTAAACCTCCAGGGCCCACAGGGACTGGCCGGCAGCCCCAGAGAGCTTCTCAGCTCCGTTTCACAACCTCTCCCCCCAGAAGGCCCGTGATGCCTTCAGCACCCCGTTCCCAGCAGCTGTGGCGTTGGCTGCTCGGGCCACGCCCTCGAGACAGGGCAGAGACACGCTCACCTCTCAGGCCGTCCCCCACCGCCCCCTGAAGTTAAGTGCTGACGACTCCCATCTGTCTCCCTCTGTATCTGCTTCGGGACACCAGCATCTTTAAGCTGGTCCCTGAAACAGCCTCCAAGTCAGCTGTACCCTAACCGGCCAACACCCACCCCCCAACACCAGGCTGAAGGATCTATCAAAACCCTAACCCAACATCCTGGTTCGCCTCTTCAAATCCTTCCCTGTCTCGCCCCTCGAACGGCTCAAAGAGGCCTTCAGGAAGGTGGCCCCACCTGTCAGGGTCATCTTTTGTCTACCCCCTGTGTGGAGATGTGATCGACACTTGGAAAGCAGGATGACTGTGTGACATGAGCACGTGGCGTGACCCATCTCCAGGGTCGCCTGCCAAACACCAGCAGCCTGCGGAAGCGACGCCCCCTCTCTGCTCTCTGCTGGGATCCTGGAAGCCCCTCCCTCTCAGCCAGGTTCTCAGTCTACACCACACCAGGGTACGGGGAAATGTGGGCTCTGTGCTGCAGGAGAGCCCCTGGACCCGTTACCCTTGTAGAAACGGCACTTGGGACGCTCTGTCCCCTCTCTCCCACCCCCCTCCCCTCTAGACCTGGCCTCCACCACTCCCACTCTCTGCGTCTCGGAGTCTGACTACCTTGGATGCGTCCCCTACGTGCAATCCCGTGGCATCTGTCCTCCTGTGGCAGGCCTGGTTACTTAGCATGCTGCCTGCGTCTCCCTAGCACGAAAGGATAAACACGGTACCTACAAGGGAGTATCAGTCCGCCAAGGAAAGGGCGCAAATCTGGCCACCTGAGACAACGGGGATCATCCCTTCCACTCACAAAATCTCTTCCCCCAGCTCCAACTCACCCGCCGACACCCAAATCAGAGATGTGCCACCTGTGAGGAATACCACTCTGCTTCCCAGAAGCCCTGCCCGCCAGCCCCAAATTTCCAGAGGCTGTGTCTCCGGCAGTGAACCCCCCGTGGCATGCCCCTCCTCCAGGCCCCCAGACCCCACTGTGGGCAGTAAGGTCCTCGAGCCCCCAACAGACCACCCCGGGTCCTTCCTTCCTTATTTCCAGAGCATTCTCTTACGAGGATTTCCCTCCCCCGGCACCCAGCAGGTGCTCCATGGACGTTGCCCAAACCGAATCGGGTGCCAGGTCCAAGCCCTCAGGGCCGAGCTGGACAGAGAAAATGAACTTACGGACCCTGCGGAGAGCCGTGTCACATCCCATCCCCAGAGACGAGCCCCTCCAGGCCCCGGGTCCCACCTGACGGCGAGGATGTGCACAGGCTGGGAACGTGGCGTCTGCAGGGACCTTGTCCCCGAGGGTGGCGGCTGGCTGCGGGCGTGCTGGCCGTTCTGGAGCAGGGGCGCCGTCTCCGACTGCATGCTACAGGATGGGTACAAACTCTCCAGTGACGCGTTCACATCGTTCACCAGGGCTTCCAGGTCTACGTCATCCTCTGGGCGTACAGGCCAACCGCGAGAAAACAGAACAGAGCAGGACGTTAGCAGCAGCAGCGAGGGGGACAGGCACATGGGCATCTTGGGGATCAGCTCCCAACACTCACACAAGTCCACACGACCCGGCGAAGGCCGGGAGCATGACTGAGCTTGTGCATCCCGGAAGGAACCGTACATAGTACGCGAATCGGTATTTGCTGACATTCCCTGGGCACCGTGAAGCCACCATCCAGCTGCGTCTCTATGGTCTGCACTGACAGGACTCAGCTATGGAGCCTATGCCTGGCTCGCGGGCCCCTTGGTGTGGATGGGCCACACAGCATGACCCCACTGCTCTGGGCTCAGCGGGCCAGACCACAGGCGGACGCCAAGCCCTAACCAAGTGGATCAGGACTTCTCCCTTCCCCAAAATTCTAGAGGTGAAAGACACAGGAGCCGAATGGCGCCCAACATGGACAGAGGCCTTGGCCTGCTCAGGGGTCCGGGAGGCCCACACCACGTGGATGGGCTCACAGGAAGAGGCCTATGGAGCATGTACCTGCTGACCTCCAGGTGCCTTCCTCTGCCCTCGACGGACTTGACAGCCAGGGGAGCCTGGTCTTTGCAGAGAAGGCCTGACGCAGACACAAGCCCAGAGAATGTCAGAAGGAAGGACAGAAAACAGAAGGCGATGTGCTCCAGAGACTCTGATGGGAACTTGGACGTGTCAGCTTGGCCAGGACGCTGGTATTGGGTCAAGTATAATTCTAGATGTTTCTGTGAAGGTTTTTTTTTTTTTTAAAGATCTATTCATTTTGAGAGAGAGAGAGAGAGAGAGCGCACAGTGTGAAGGGGCAGGGAAGTCTTAAGCAGACTCCCCGCTGAGCAAAGAGCAGGATGCAGGGCTTGATCTCAAGACCCTGAGACCATGAGCTGAGGGGAAAACAAAGTCAGATGCTTAACTGACTGCGCCACTCTGGCACCCCTTTATGAAATATTTTTTAGATGAGAGTAATATTTAAATCAGTGACCTCTGAGTAAGACTACTCTCCGTAATGTGGGTGGGCCTCGTCTGATCAGTTGAAGCGAAGAAGAGTTTAAGAGAAAAATCCCTGAGGACAGATGATTTCAGCCGCCAGACTTGAACTGCAACTCTTCCCTGGGTCCCCAGCCTGCTGGCTGCCTCGAAGATTTTGGACATGCATCTCCACAATCACGTAAGCCAGTTCCTTAAAGCCCCTCACCCATATACCCATGCACATCCCATTGGTTCTGTTTCTCTGGTTCATCGGTTCTCTGGTTTCATCGGTTCTGTTCCTCACTATACACCATGGAGTGGGGAGCGGATAAGCCAGCACACTCAGAGATGTGGGAGCAGCTGGGGCAGGGCAGAGACAGAGCCTGGGGATGGGACCCAGGCTCCGAGCAGTCTGGCATGGCAAGGAGCTCTGGAAAGCACAGTCCCTACAATTGCAAGCTGAAGCTGCTCCAAGGTAGGTTCTCTTATTTGTAACCCACTGCAACAAACAGCTGCCCCCTTCTGAGTGTTTTCAGCTCTGCCACTTTGCACAACGCGGCCAAGGTGAACGAGACCCACCTTACCCCACCGCGGCACTTTGCAAGCCGGGTCAGCCACAGGCCCACCTGCTCCTGTAAGTGATGCCCACTGAGCACCACAGGCTCAGCGCCCAAGACAGTGCGACCCCCACCAAGCCAGGGCCCAAGCCCCCATGGGCAGAAAGGCAGAGCAGAGAGGTCACCCACCGGGAACGTGTCCATCCCGGCCCCGCTCCTGGTACGGGCTCCACACCCAGGACACAAGGCTCAGCTTTCTACCTCCCGCCCCACAAGCCCGACACAGGGTTTGCAGTGGAGCTGCATGCAGAGGGGTGACAGAAGGAAGCTGGTCGTCACCTTGCACCGTAGCAGAGCCCCACGTGTGGTTAGCACAGGTAGCTGTAACTTGGTACACCTGTTTCACGGATGCCTTATGACACAATATACACGGGGGACCACGAGCTGGTGTACCAGCCGAGAACGGACCGCGGGGTCAAGCACTTTGCCCGTGATCACACACAAGTACAAAGAAGCGAACCCTGAACCTGAAAACAATCTTTGCAGCCACTAGGTGTGTGCTCTATGCATGAGCTCACAGACCTTTCTGGAACCTGCCCCCACATCTCTCCCCTTCCCCTCACCTGTCGCAGGACCCCTTGTGCATTACAGAGAGATGTCAATTTCGTACGGTCCTGGAATTGACCTTTCTTTCTTTAAAGATTTACGCCTTTGCTTCGGCTTCCCCACTCTTCAGGGAAAAGGGCCCAAGAAGACAGCAGAACTGAACAGCGACAAAAACTTTCTGAGGGAGGATGTCTGGCACAGATGCCAAAGGGGCATGGGGTCTGGCGGTGCAGGGGGCCCCAAGGCTACAGCCAGGCAGGGCGTGCAGCCCGTTGGGGGTGGGCTGGGGTGGAGAACAGCTGTGGGAAGACGAAGCAGAAGCAGAAAAGCCACAGACCCTCGGCTTCTTGCCCCTCAACGGTGCCAGGGCAGGCGTCTGAGGAAGACCCGGACATGGGTGCTATACACAGTAAGCATCAGATGACTCCCACTGGGTCCTGAGGACAGACAGATGGACTGACAAGAGAGGAGCCGATGCTTCTGAAATAGGAGGAAGCAAGACCAGCGAGCGCTGTCTGAGTGCAGTGGACAGGGACGCGCAGTGTGGACCAAACCTACATCTCGACCTGAAACCTGCAAGCAGGGCCCTGCATGTCTAGGGGTCTGTACGAGAGGGGAAAGATGCTGCCTTAGCTGGGGTTATGAAGCATCAAAGATTAATCCTGTGGCCAGGCAGTAAAAGGACAAAGGTGCTGAATTAATAATTCATCATTACCGTGTGATCAACACTTAATCGATCACGAAGGAGAACTCCAGAGTCAGCAGGCAGAAGTCTTGCTCAGAGTTCCGGGCAGGGAGGCTCACGGGACAAGTGGGGCTCATGGAAAATCCGGACCCCTGGAGGGAGAGGTATGCACACACTCTGTCCTCCTGTGTCCTGTCCTCATCTGCAAACCGAGGAGCAGGGGCCAGAAGAGAGCGGCCACCACATGGGGGACCGCCCTCAGCTGTGTGTTCACTGACAGCTCAGGGTACTCACTTTCGAGACCAAGTACAAGTCACACTGCAGCTCACAAGTCTGGGGCTTCCAGAAAGTTCTAGAATGTGTCCTACACTCCTATTTGGCTGCCACATAATAGTCGCCTGATTTGAGCTCCGTAACACAAACAAGCCTAACTCATCCCGTGAACAACCCAGCATTTCTCCCTTAATGGACCCTTTAAGAGCCGGTGAGGGGTGAAGCCCAGAGCTCACGGTAGTTCCCGAGTCGGCCTCAGGTCAGGCCCCTGGATGCCGTGGGCGGGGTGGCTGAGGGGCACCCCGGCCCGGTGGGCTTTCCCCAGCTGCAGCTCACATGTCCTCAAAATCCAGAAAAGAACACGGAGAAAATCCAGCAGAACACAGCGGCCACTGCTTCCACTTCTGTGCCCCCAAGATACAGGCTCGCCGTCTGACACATTTCTTCTGAGAAAATGCAATGTGCTGACTGCCCCCCAGCCAGGTGGGTTTTCACTGGAGTTATCTTTCCCCTATGGAAGCCCCTGGCAGTGGTGTCTTCCGTCCGTCCTGCCCTTCTGCTCCTTCTCGGGGCCAGCCAAGTCCCTCCCACCTGGGTCACCGTTCTCTGCAGTCAGGGCCACTCTGCTTTCAGAAACGAAACGTCATTCTGACACTCCTCAGAGTCAGTGTGACGGTGAAGTATAAAAACCCCAGAGGGTCAAAGCAAGGTGTGTCCCTCTTCTGAGGAGCATGACGGACAGACCTCCTTCACATTTGGATGTGTAGACATTAGACAAAGCCAGGTGACTCTGGTCACACACGGGTAGCAGGCTGTAATTTTCCTGAATCAAATCCAGCCGTCATACCGCCATGTCCCCAGCTCTGTGTATTTTCCACAGCTCTTACAGCAAAATCGAAACCTTTTAAAGAATCTTTTTAAAGAATCTAAAATATCCTACTCAGGAGGAAAAAAAAAAAAAAATCTCACTCTTTGACAAACTTTCAAATTTCTGTAGCTCAATTAGGATCTCATCTGTTTAGGTAATAGAATCATTGTAGGAGGGGGCGCCTGGGTGGCTCAGTCGGTGAAGCCTCTGCCTTCGGCTCACGTCATGATCTCAGGGTCCTGGGATCGAGCCCCGCGAGTCCTTGCTCAGGAGGAGCCTGCTTCTCCCCTCTCTCTGCCTCTCTCAAAAAAATAAAATCTTAAAAAATTAAAAAAAAAAAGTGCTACACGACGGTATTACGGAAGTCATCAAGACGTTACTGAGGTGGCGGTCAGTTCTTGCAGAAACGCTTGGAACGGCTCGCATTCTGCACGTCGCGTGGTGTGGCCAGCCCTACTCCTTCCCTGTGGGGATCACCACCATCCCATGAGGGCCCCTCTGTGGAGAAGCAAACACTGGGCACGAACGAGGCAGATGCTTCTGGAAACGGGTGCTAAGATAAAGTGTCTAATCAGTGCAGCCCTCACGCCAAAATACCTCCCCGAGACGGCAGCCCTGGCAGGCACGCAGAGGGGAAGGGAAATCAACTCCACGTACACAATCTCACGTCACACGGGCTCCTGAGGACGGACGTGCAGCAGATATAGGTCAAACAACACGGCTGTAAATCAAGCTATTAATAGTTATTTTGCCTCCTCAAATAACCAAGTCCCACACTGGATGCTGACTTTTGTCTCAAATATTTGGGGAGCTCATCTGATCTGCAGCTCCCATGTGCCTCTGGCCTCCGTGCCACGATTGAACTGCTTCACTTCTAAAATAGATCTAAACTCGGTGAAACAAGCTGGCATCTGGCTCCCCAAGGATGACTCGGGGCGCGTCTTCCATAAACCAAGCCAGGACGAGGCCAGGCGCTCACCGGCTGACCGCAGGCGCGGAGGCCAGCGTGAGATAGAGACAAGGTTCCCCCTTCTCACCCCACCCGGCCCCCTCACTGCACCCTGTGGGGCCCACCTCACCACACAGTGTCCTCCTGAACCTCTGGAATAGAAAGAGGACACTGGGCTGCGTAGCCCCTCACAGAAACGCTACTTGCCCGACGTGCTCAGGATACGTGTACGGCCTGTCCGTGCTCCCCAGACCCACATGAGCACCTGTTACCGCGCACGGTCTCCCTGCCTCCTCCCATCTTCATACAGAAGGGACGCTCCTAAGCACAATGGGCCCAGCACCCTTGCTTAGATGCGAAAACCCCAGATGGTGACAGGTTATTAAGAGCAAGAAGGCAAAGAAAAGCATCAATGTCACTGGTGAGGCTGGGACAGAACGGCAAGTCGAGATCTTGGCCTCCACGATGCTGGCACATGGCTCCTAAGAGCCTTATGATTTCCTAAGCCCTAACAGCAACGGGAGCCCTTTTTTTTGTTCTAATATTTGGTATTTCGTGGTTCCTGAAATAGCTCCCGAGCTTTCACAAAGGCGAGAGGATCATCTTTTGTGATACAACATTCTCTTATTCATTACAAGCCCCTTTCCTTCTTCTTCTTTTCTTTTTTAAGGTTTTATTTATTTGACAGAGAAAGAGAGAGGGAGCACAAGCAGGGGAAGCGGGGGAGGGAGAGGGAGAAGCAGACTTCCTGCTGAGCAGGGGGCTTGAGGCGGGACTCGATCCCAGCACCCTGGGATCATGACCTGAGCCAAAGGCAGACGCTGACCGGGCCACCCAGGTGTCCCTTAAAAGCCCCCTTTCGACCACACCTGAGTTGATATCAATCAGGTGCTTTGGGGGGAAGCCATCAAATAACCACAGGACAGGCACTGGTTGCCGAGGGGACCAACAGTGGGACTAGAGGGTTGGGAGGGTCAGCCCCACTCCCTGACCTCGAGGAACAAGAGACAGGGGCCGGAGGTCGAGTTCATCAGATTTAAGCCATCATGCCTATGGGGTGAAGCACCCACATAGAAAATGCAAACCCACAAGGTTTGCAGAGCCTCTAGGTAGACGGACACAGAGAGGTGCTGGGAAGGTGGTGTGCCCCCCACAGAAGTCCTGAACGCCTTCCCCTGCCTTGCTCAATGCCTCTTTGCCACCTGACTTCCTGTGCTGCATCATTCATAACAAACCAGTACTCGAACTAATACACCATCTGCCTGAGTTCCACGGGCTGCTCCAGGCAATGACTGAACCAAGCAGGTCGCGTCAGGATGGAACCACACACCACAGGGCACATCCGGCAGGATGTCAGAGAAAGCCTGATGGGGGAAGAAAGCCCACGCATCTGGGGCATGGAGGTGTGGAGTCAGCACAGAGAAGAAAAGGGAACTTTCTTTACACACAGCGCTAGGGCTGAAAAGTCCCCAACACACACCTAAAGGCCAATGTTCTTTTTTTTTTTAAAGAGTTTATTTATTTATTTGACAGACAAAGATCACGAGCAGGCAGAAAGGCAGGCAGACAGGGGGAAGCAGGCTCCCCACTGTGCAGAGAGCCCAATGCGGGGCTCGGTCCCAGGACCCTGAGATCATGACCTGAGCCGAAGGCAGAGGCTTAACCCACTGAGCCACCCAGGCAGCCCAAGGCCCATGTTCTTATACATTTCTATCTATGCAGGAATGAGAGGTCCAGACTGCAACCTAAACCATGCTCCCTTGGCAAGTTATGTCAGATGACCTCTAAGCCATTTAAACCTTGTGCAGACAGAACGCAACATTCCACTGACATACCTTTTGCACACCAATTAATCTTCTACTCTCACAGATTCCTGCCACAAGTGTTTAATCTTTAATTGGCACCGCTGGGCTTAAGTAAGCAGCAGGAGGAAATCGGGTGTTACCCTGGAGAGAGAGTGGGCCTGCTGTATTCATGATAGTTAAAGATACTCAGAAAACCTAACAGCAGAGATCGCCCCTCCACAGCTCCAGATACAAAGGCAACTTTCAATTCCTGTCATCTAAAAAAATAAAATACATCCCACAAAGCTTTATTTCAGTGGCTACTACAGGCATGTAGGATTTGAAACAAGGAACAAAAACCAGAGAAGAGAAACTTCGCTTTCCAACCTTTGTGGGAAATGATGATCTCTCTACCCGTCTCTCCCAGACAATGGCCAGTGACATGGTCAGTGCCTGTGAATTGAGAAAATGCCTATCACACAAGCTGGTTGTGTGTGTGTGTGTGTGTGTGTGTGTGTGTGTGTGTTGCATTACAACCATATATGCACATCTGAAAAGGAGCCCTGCCTATGCTTTTTGTGGTCTCTGGGCTCTGGTCATCACTGAGACGATCTCCGCAGACACCCCACACCAGGCCCAAAGCATGTTCCCTGAATGCACCCGCGTTAGCCACGGATGGAGAAGGATCGGTATCACAGGAAGGAGTGGCTGACATCCTAAGTCCCTCACGGACAAGTCCCACAATCCCAAAACCCTGACACCAGGAAGGAGTCTGTGACTGAACGACTCTAACACTTATTAGCCCCCGGCTGTGTGCACACACTGCTGCCCAGGAGGGACTCGAAAGACTGGCTGGTGGCTACCATACTCAAGTTCACAGGCACCTTCGAACTTTGAAGGCAAACATTGGAAAACGTTACGCTCTCGCAGCCTGTGGCAGCTCACCCCACTCCCTGTCCTTCCCAGTACACCCGATGCAGCTTCGAGCCCAGGAATCACTGAGCACTGGCCTTCCTGCTCCTGTGCTGGGCACGATGGAGCACGGTCCTGGGTCCCCACAAGCACGGTGGGGTCAGGGACGATCCTGAACGATCTACAGATGTGGCAGCCTGCGTCGCAGAGCTCGAGCGCACGCACAACTTGTCCTTGCCATCCCATGGAAAGCTGAAGACCTCCAGAGGGTCTCAGGAATTAAGAGGCGCCAATCTCACACCTCACGGCTAGGCAAAGCGAGGCCCAAAGAAGTGTCGATTCAGTGTGTCACACGGTGACCCAGCGGCCTTGCCGGGGGCCTGACATCGGAGCTGGGTGTCCACGTGCAAATCAGTGGTTGTCACCACTAATTACCCCAATTACCAAGGGCTTATCACGTGCCTCTCCGTTTCACATCGCTGACAATGTTAATCTGCAAAGTAATGACAGGTACCATAACCCTTCCATTTAACATTTAGCAGTGAGACAATCTGACGTTTGGTGGGGTCAAGGTCCCACAGCTGCTGGCGGAAATGCCCCAGTGAGAACCGCTGACACTCTTTCCTTCAGGAGGGTCAAAGTGCTTGCTCTCACGAGGGTGCCCTGGGCCGTGCCACCCTGCCGTGATGGTCACGTGTCTGGCAGTCCTCCAGCCCAGGCCACCCCCCACAGCGCCGGTGTGTCCGCTCACAGGCAGCTTCCTCCACAACGGGGCGGAGGAGACGGTGTGGACACCACTCCTGGTGACCAGCACAGGGGTGGGCTGCTGGGGGCCGATGCGGAATGGGGCCCAGGGCCGCCAGTGGGGATCCGGGTCTAGCTATGGAGAGGAGTCAAGGGTATCTTCCAGAAGAGAAATACTCCATCTAAGAGACGGGTGCCAGAACCTCATCAGGAGGCAAAACAAGAACTGGGACATCTCCAGGCCATGGAGGCTGGGAGGAGGAAGAGAGGTGACTTCCTGGGTGACTCACCTGGTAACCCCAGGAAGACCATCTTGGGAAGGTCCAGGACCAGGCTGCTTATTTTCTAAGTTGCACTAAATGTGGACCCCACTTCCTAACAAGCATTAGGTTTTGATACAAATAGGTACGCTTCTCCACCAATCCTATGGATTATGGGACGAGGAGGTGTCCCAACCCACTAGTGTTCATGTGTGCACCTTAGGACGGCTTGTGCAAAACTCAACCGTAGTGTTCAGAACCTACAGCAACACAGAGAGCCCAAGACGCCTCCCAGCTGTGCCAACAGCTCTTCCCAAATCTCCCCAGAGCAGCTCCCGGCCAGGGCTAGAACGGGCCCAGGATGCTGCCTGCAGGGGCTCTCAGGGAGGGAGGCTGGGCCCTGTGTCCCCATGCTGATAGATGCCCCCCTCTCACCGCCAGGGCCATGGGACTCCCAGAACACTGCAATCCTCGGGGGGAAGGGTAAGCCACAAAGTCCGGGGCAGATCCCGGAACCGAAGGCTGATATCCCTGTGGCCAGACACTTACCTCTACCACCAAAGCAAACATGCAAAAAAAGTTAAGATAATGATTAATCGCTATCAGCGGACTTTGATTTCAGTGAGATTCATGGCTGAATCCATGTTTTAGAGAAGTGTCAAATGATTCCATTCCTCTCCCCGCACCCCCCAACCCCGGCAACACCACCTGTGAAAAGGGGAAGCCCCTTGTTTCGCTCAGTGACTCTGTTCGCTGAAACTCAAGAACCAGAATCCCATGTCTGGGGAGGACCACCCAGCCAGAGTGCAAACTTGCCTTCTGTCTTGGCCTTTGTCCTGCCTCACGGGTTCACGAAGCACCCAGACAGCGCTGAAGGCCTGTTAAGACTGAGGTGTTCTGAGCGTGGGAACATACAGCACAGGAAAAGAAGTTTCCACCCCAGAGAAGTTACATCCCACCCTGCAAGGACCAAGGACCTCAGCGACACATTATGGAAAAAAGCAGAGACTTAGGAGTGCAATCTCTGTTTGTACTATTAGAAGACAACTGGGACAGAACCAGGCCCAGAAAATACCACTCAAAAAAGACAGAATTAATTGTGTCTTTCTCTTTCACGATTGACCGTGTTTCTTCTCCAGACGTCTGGTCCGGACCCCTCATTCTTCCATTACATCATAAAGCAGGCAGACACTGGGCGCACATAGCTACATAAACAGCTGGTCATTCTGGAAGGTTCTCGCTTGCCATCAATCCTAAAAATATCAGTCCAAGAACACTGGACTTGAAGAGGAAGAATCCAGGTCACAGTCCAAAAGTCCACCCATCGCTAGCACTGTCCTCACAAAAAAGGCACATTTTTAAAGGTAAATTAGACACCGGTGAGTCTTTATTACCTCGTTCAACATGAACACTCGGGTTCCGTGAATTTAACTCCGTAAGCGTAAAATTCACTCATGCGACCAACACTTACTGGGCACCAACTACATACCTGCCATCGTTCCAGGTACTGGAAACGCAAATGTTAACAAAACAGACAGGGGTCCTCGTCACCTGAATGTAACCACGTCCCTCCAAGCTGCTTTGTAAAAGGATTCCCCGGGGACACAAAGTAGCAAGGGAGGCGATGACATTTGATTACCTCCCCTGGGGACCCTGAACCTGCTCCCAGGCGGTGGCCAGTGAGGGAGGGACAGCAGAGGAGACATCGCAGAGAAAGCAAGTGCCAGACCTGCAGCCAACGGGAGGGAATCCCGCCCAGGACGGAGCAACTTCCAAGAGAGGACAGGGACGGGCGAGAGGTAACAGCAGCACGGGGCGCCGTCTGTGCCATCGGGCCAAGAGAACTAGGCACAGCTGGGGGAGGGGCCGCGGCAGAAGAGTGTCCCAGAGGCCAGACACAGCTCCCCGCGTGGTTCTGCTCACTCCTGGCAGAAGAGGAGAGGCTTTTTGTGTGTGTGTGTGTTTTTATTTGTTTGTTTGTTTTAAAGGGTTTTATTTATTTGAGAGACAGAGAGAGAGAGAGCATGAGAGGGTAGAAGGTCAGAGGGAGAAGCAGACTCCCCGTGGAGCTGGAGCCTGATGGGGGACTCGATTGGGACTCCAGGATCGTGACCTGAGCCAAAGGCAGTGGCTTAACCAACTGAGCCACCCAGGTGCCCCAGCGTTTTAAACCGAGATCTCTGCTTACAGGCAAGACAGTCAACTAGAGGGCATTCAGCTCTAAGAAGATCCCTATTTCCAAAGCCTTAGGATGGGGAAAGTCGTTCCAGGGGAACATACTAGGCGATTCCAAGAAATGGCACAGCTCCCAGAACTGAAATGCCCAGGAGAGAGGAGCTGCCTTTCCAGGATGTTGGGGGAAATGGGGTTTCACCGGAAAGACAGGACACTCTGGATGGGGCAGGCGGGGTCTGGAATCTGGATCCCGCGTCCCTTTCCAACTGGATGACTGAGGAACGGGGGTGACAGGGCAGCTTTGGTTTGTGAAAACAGCTTCCCGAGTCTCACCCAGATTCATTCTGCAACTAACTCCTTGGAGCTGGGTCAGGGAAGGAAGGAAGGGTGGTCCTATTCAAGGGCTTATTATTCTTATGGTAATTATTTTTCAATTAAGAGAAATGAAGTGGTACCTTTGGATGAGTGCCCCAGGAGAAGCAGCCATCTCCCAGGCAGGGTGTGCACGGGAGGGGGAGGCCACGGGTCTGATTTCTACTCTCTCTACTGATGATGCTGATAAACATAAGCTCCCATTTCCTGAGCTCCTAGAAAGCACCAGGTCCTGGGCCAGGTACCTCACAGCCCAGGCTGTTCCTCACCCTCTTACGAAACCAGTTGAGTAGGTATTTTCCAGATTCCGGCTGAAGGTACTGAGGCGGAGCCACTCAGCTCCCCAGACACGGGCTGCAGAATCCAATCCCGATCTGTCCACCTCTGGAGTTGGACATGTTGCCTCCTTCTTACATTTGACTTCCCCCCCCACCTCCCTCAACTTGAGTTTCTGGAAGACTAGGAACTTCATGTTCCTTCACTTTTGCTTCACTGTCTAACCTCGAACCCAGCACCCAACAGGTGCTCAGGAAATTGAAGACCTAAACACCAGAGTCAGCAGCCTCCGTCAATCCAGCTGCTGAGTTTTCTAGAAAGCCAGTCAGGCAGCATTCTAAAACCCTCTGGTGCCCGCCGAGCCTCCGATCCTGTAGTTCCTTGGAAAAAGGCCTGCCAGGCAGGTGACACAGAAGCCACCAGGTAGATAAATGCCGGAATAATTCCAACAAGGGAGGACACGTGTCCAGGCATGGGGACGGTGCAGAAAGCGTTACCTAGCAGGCCAGAGCTGTGCCCGTGTGAGCCTCCCTGGCCCTGTCGCGCCTACCGGGTCATCCCTGCGGTCACAGAGAGGACAGAAGGATGCGATTCTGTCCCCATCCCGGAAGAGCGGCCAACACCCCGCTCCCATTGGGGCATCCCCACCGTGAGAAATCTCTCTCCCTCCGAAAGCACCTCTTCCTCCCGGCCACAGTCTCTCTCTGGCTTCCCCGCCCCACTGTGGATACAGCTGCACCTCCCAGGAGAAGACACGGCTTCACAGATCCTAAGTCCCCCTCGCTCCGCATGGCGTCGCCCAGAGACACTGAACAGGAGGACTGGGGCTTGGTGGGAAGCCAGGCTCCGCACCGGGAAGAGCTCCATTTACAGACGGAAGGTGAGAAGTAAGGTACATTTCTCAAGCCATGGACGCCCTCCTCGCATCTCCAAGGAGCAGACACTTAGCCCTCGCCAGAGTCTGATTCTGTATCCCACCGGACACACCTTCGTTGTCTGCTACGTCCACTGCTCTGTGTGCTGGTCAAGGAGGAACTCAGAGAGACCGCGTGGTTGGGGGTGGGGGGGGAGCACAGGAACATTTGCTGGGATCGGCTCGCACGATGCTCACACCACACCCACGAACTACGAGCTATCATGCACACGTCACAGATCAGACAACCGGGGCTCGGAGAGGTGAAAACACAGGTGTCACAGAGCTCCTGGTGGACCCTCAGTTCCTGCCCCCGTGAGCCTTAAAAGCCAACATTCTTTTTAGTCTGTTTTTTCTCCAAGATTAAAAATGAAAACGTGATCCCTGGTCTCACCTCAAGGAACCTAGAAAGAAATGGGAAAGACAGACACGCACTCGGCAAACTACAAGACAGAACAAAGTGTAAGAAGTTTTCAAGAGGAAACTTCTGGGTGGCTCAGTCGGTTAAATGTCTGCCTCTGGCTCAGAACCAAGGATACTCTTCCGTCACTGATCTTAATACTGAATTATACCTAAGTCACATCCACCGCTTCCAAAAAGGCACTGATACGTCTTCAGATGGACTCAAAGGTCCACGTGTTCTATGGCTAATAAATTAAAACCTCGCTGCTCACTGCTGTGTCCCCGAGCCGGCCGTGGCCTAGATAAGCAACAGATGTGTGTCAAGTGAAGGTAAGAAACAGGAAAGGTGGGGCGCCTGG
Source organism: Meles meles (assembly GCF_922984935.1). Taxonomy (NCBI): domain Eukaryota; kingdom Metazoa; phylum Chordata; class Mammalia; order Carnivora; family Mustelidae; genus Meles; species Meles meles. The sequence continues at coordinate 99,313,692 of NC_060075.1, forward strand.
GTGGCTCAGTGGGTTAAAGCCTCTGCTTTCGGCTCAGGTCATGATCCCAGGGTTCTGGGATCGAGCCCCGCATCGGGCTCTCTGCTCCGCGGAGAGCCTGCTTCCTCCTCTCTCTCTGACTGTCTCCCTGCCTACTTGTGATTTCTGTCTGTCAAATAAATAAATAAAATCTTAAAAAAAAAAAAAGAGAAAGAAACAGGAAAGGTGAGGAGCCAGAGGAAGAAAACCCAACACGCAGAAGAGTGCAGGACTCGCGGGGAGAGAGCCCTCTATGAGCAGCGAGCGCCCCGACAGCAAAGGAAGCACAAAACATTAACAGGCTCCAACGAGCTGCTGAAAGGAAACGGGGATGCGTGGCGTGAGTTGTCAGAGCATCAGGGAAGTAAGTAAGAGCGGAGACCTGTGGATCACAGACGGCGACGTGCGCTGTTTCAGTGCCAAAGGCGAACTGGGAACGGGGAGGTCCTCGGCTCACCTGCTGCCGGGAAACACAGAGCAAGCAGGTGCCTCCGTGGCTTTTTGTTCTGTCTTCCCCATAGAGACAGATACTCTTCCAAGAACAAAAGATGGCGAAAGCGCAGGTCCAGGAGAGGGGAGGGGGCTGCAGGGGTCCAACCTTTCTGGCTGCTTCTGAGAACAAGGAAAACTCAGCCCCTTCCTCTAAAATCTCATTTTGACGCATTAAAAACCCTAAGGAGTAGGAAGGATAGGAAGGCACGAGCAGACCCTGAAGGACGGAGGGTGAACTCCAGAGGCCGAGCAGCTAGGGGTGGGGGGGGTCGGGAGCCCACCGGCCAGGGCCAAACTCGGCTCTGCTACTCCGCAGGGCATGATCTGGGTGACTCTTCTGACCTCTGGGCCTCGGTTTCCTCCTCTGCAAATATGGGATAACGAGTGTCCATTGCATAGCACAGTTGAACTTACTGGTTAGCAGGTGAAGAACCTGTTTCTTAACAGGGAAGTCACCTGAACAGGTCAGAAACAGAGGACAGAGAAACACAGCCCATCTTTCAGGATGTCTACGATATCGTCACTGGAATGGATACTGCAGAAGCATTAACCACCACCGTTTGTGGGCAAACGCGATCAGATGTGGCCTGAATGCGTTTCTTTTTCCGAAAGGCAGAAAGATGTCACTCCGTGGCTGAAGGATTATACATGGTTTTCCTCCTAGCTTTTTGCCATCTCAGCCCTAAGGAAAGGTGTGTAGGCATGGCGGGAGGGTGAAGGCATCAAAATCACAATCAACTTTGGCTTCAATATCCAACCAGAGGCCGATATTCGTTACTGTTCAGGATTCTGTGGAGCACGTCAGACAAAGAACTTTACTTCAGGGGAAAGCATCATTTCCCTGTGAGGGCAAGAAACTAAGAAAACAAGAGTTACTTTTACATGTATGCACGTGTATGTGTGTAAAGTGGGTGAAATGATACTCTATTATCATGGATAATAGAGTAAAAAACAGACATCCAAAGAACCATGACACAAGCCGGGTCCGAAAGCTACAGTCGAGCCACAGTCTAATTAGCTGACTTTCTGACCTCACCCTCCGTCATTTCACCTCCTACGCTCCTAAGACCACCATGAGGAGGGAAGGTCTCTGGTCGCCTGGAATTACCAGAGCCTCCCACTTGGAGGGTTGGGGTGGGAACCCGGGGCCTTTCTGGAACCCACAAAGCCACATGCTTTCAGCAATTCCTTAAATAACAATCTATAAGGTAGAAGTAGGAACAAGGCATTAGAGCAGAACCTTCATGGTAAGACATGGTTCCTCTGCTTGAGAAATGCACGATGTCAGGAGACAGGGAAAATATGGTCCCTAAAGTAACACATGGAACAGCCTGTATGATCAGGGGCAGACCACAAGCTTCCCTAAGTTACCCCCAAACGTGAAGACACATGGACGTGGCTTTGATTCTACTTCTATACTGAGTGACCTCTCGGTTACTGCTAGGCAAGTGACAGAACATCTCTGGCTCAGTTTCCCGATCCGCAGCTCTAATGACTCCGCGGAAACACAGGAGACACGCGGGAGGTTTTAGCCCTGGACTCCAAGTTACCACTGTCCTATTAGGGTATTTTGTGGCAATTACGTGAGACTGGTATTTGCTACTGAAGATTCTAAACCATGACGTGGTTCCTTAGTCACCCATGGTCCTGGGGTGCCGCTGCTGGAAGAAATAAGAGTCAAGGAATATCGGGCCCCGAGCCTAGCCATCCCCCACGTCGGTGACATTGGCCAAGGCTCCCTGCAGGGAAGACACAGAACAAAACAACCTTTCCCAATCCACTTCACCTCTACGGGCATTCTTTTCTAATTCTGGTCTCTTCCACTTGGCAGACAGATGATCTAAGCCAAATGCTGGACTCTGGTGTCTCCCTGGGAGCCCCAGGGTCGCTGGGTGTATGACTCTGGGCACCGTGGGCAATGTCGGCAAGACGTGGGGCTCGATCTACTCATGACTGAGTAGAAGGCAGCTGCATCACTGACTGAGCCGCCCAGGCACCCCTGGTCTTTTCTGATTTTAAATAAGCTGCTTCTGGGGCATATCTTCAAAAGACTATGAAGAGCAATTCTAGCTATTATAAAACAACCGTCTTTTAAAGGAAAATGCAATCCTTCCTGCAGGGCGGTGCAGAGAGACGTGTGAAGCGTGTACAGCTATTGACAAACAAAAATAAGCTGCTTAGGTCGGAACAAGCTAATAAACGCTCAAGCACTAAATCCTCTCCGCCAGAGAGAAAGAACAGGTCAAGGAAAGTCACTGGGAGTCTTTTGTTTTAAATCCCAGGTCCCTTGCAAAGAGCCAGCCACGTCGCCATCAGACAAGTGGCGCAAACCTTCAGGCTTCTCAACAGAGCATTTGAGGGGGCCTTGCAGATCACAGGAGGCAAAGGACAGCACTGGGACCTCCATCACATTCGGTCCTGTGGTCCCAGGGCACCTTGTTAGGAGGAACCCGAGTGCTGAACCTGGTGTCAGGTGCAAAGGTGGGGGGGTGGCTCAGAGAGGCAGGGAGGAGGGTCCACCCACAAGCCCGCTCAGTCCAGACCCGGGGCTGGAGGCACCACAGGCAGAGGAGAGCAGGGGGCATTTGGACACACCTGACAGAGGGAGCTGTGCCTTTCTATCCCAACCCCAGGCCTGGAGCCTCGGCCATGGCCAGGTCCGGCTCTGGCGCCACATCTCCCACCTGCCACGAGTGTCCGTGGTCCAAATGCACACAGCACGCTTTCCCGTGCGTGCCTTTTCCCAGGTTTCCTATTTGATCGTCTCTCTTATTCAGAGGGTTTTAAAAATAAACTGAGGCTACGAACAGTCTGCGTGTTAACTGCACGGCAGTGATTTTTTCCAGGCTGGAGTGGGCCAGTCAGTGCTTGAAACGCTGCTCCCTGCGCACATGTGTGTCTCGTATCCTCCAACATCACTCTTCCTTTACAGTGGTGCTGAGTCTTACTAGAAAGTGCTTTCTTGGCCTGACGGTATAAAGATTCTCACAACTCATTCTCTCGAGGCTACGTTTTTAAAAAATGCTCCTTTCTACTTGCAGGGATTGAATTGGCCTGAAATTGATGATGAAGGACAGGATGGGAGCAGGGATCCACCTCCCCCTCCACCCGGCCCCATAGGTCCTTTCTGCTCTGCCGGGACTTCCCTGAGCTGCACCGAGTTTCCAAAAATGCACGGTGCTCCTTATGACACATCTACTCTGGTCCTTAGGTCTATGCGTCCTTGAATCACTAACACGCTTTCCCAATTGCGATGGGTCCTAAAAAAGCCTTGTTATCACTCGTCCACATTGAAGTTATGAGTCATCTGGGGCGCCCGGCTGGCTCAGTCCACGGAGCACGCAACTCTTGATCTCAGGGTTGTGAGTTCGAGCCCCACGCTGGGTGGAGAGAGGTCTTAGAAATAAAGTTAGAAGCTATCTGACAAGTCATACCAAAACTCTGCAAAACATGGCCCCACGTGCGCTAAATTGAAAGACACATTTGATAACATGCAGCATCTTCGCTAGTTAAGGCTTCAGATCCGTGATCACAGGAGAGCGCTCCAACTGTTTACATCTTGTGTATGTCCTTCAGCAGCAACTTACAAGGTCATCAAGGTTCATGTACTCCTAGCTCCCTTCTGGTTCTGTGACTGCTGTCAGTGGGATTTCTTTTTACATTCCTCTTCCTGATTGTCTCCGATTGTTACATTTTATCCGTCGATATTACATTGTATCTGCCAACTTGAAGAACTCACTCAGTTTAAAAGTCTGAGAGTCAGTGCTGACTTTCTGTCTGGGTGCTTTGCAAACGGGCACAGATTTCATCGCTCTGCTTCAGTACCTACATTTCTGTTTCTCTGTTTACATTTTGTTGCACTGGCTGGGACCTCTAGTGACAGCAGGCACTTGGGTGTGATCCCGTGTTTTCACGGACACGACTAATATTACTCCTGTGTGTACGATGGATGCTGAAAGCTTGGGACGGGTTGCAGAGATTTCCTAAAGTACTGGCTTAGTCGGGGTTTTGCTCTCACCTGTTCTGTACTACAGGAGTGTAGAATTGTATATATTCTTATGGTCACTGGTAAGATACCACTTTTCCCGCTTAAATCTTTGAATGTGTCAAGGTCTTCTCCATCTAACGCTGGTAAAGCATCCTTCCATGATTATAATAAACCCAACCTGGTTATAACATGTGTTTGATGTTTACGGCAAACGGGTTCATCTGACTAATGTTTTCAGGGTTGTATGATAATGTAAAATACGCCCAGCCCACATGTGGACTTCCTGTGCTGTCCGTCTCTGGCAGAGCTATAGAGCACTGTAAGACGAATGGAGGGTCTGCTCTCTACCTCTCCAACAGCTCATGGAAAGAGAGCAATGATTTGCTTCTTCAAGGTTTTGTGACACTCACTGCAAAACCCCAAGCACTCTTGAGGCAATGGTACTGAATACAGACTCCATTCTGCCAGAGTTAATTCTTTATTAAGATTTTGTATTTTGCCAAGAGTTGGATTATGGTTTGTTTTGCTCTCCTCTTTCTTCTTCCTTATTTCTTCCAAATTCTGTACCTAAAACTTCTCAGTGCTATCCACACGACTCACAGAGCTATCCATTCTGTCATGTCACAGAACATTCCAGAAACACTGTACAGGCAAAACAGTCTTGGTCTCCTTAGGTAATCTCCATGATAGCTTTTACTTCTAATGAGATCAGGGCCTTTTTTGTTGTTGTTGTTGTTTGTTTTGTTTTTAAGAATGTGTTTGGAGCAGTCTTAGGTTTATGACAAAATTCAGAGGAGGGTACGGGAATGTCCCACAAACCCACTGCCCTCCTACAAGCATGGCCTCACCCATGATCAACTTCACTCACCAGAATGGCTGTTTGTTCGTTTGTTTGTTTGACCACAGAGGACCCTCTGCTGACACATCAACCAGCCAAAGTCCACAGCTGACCTTAGGGTCAACACTGCTGGTGTTGAACGTTCCACGGGTTTGGACAAATATATCCATCCTTATGACGTCACACACAGCCACTGCTCTGACTCCTCTCGGCTCTGCCTGGCCGTGTTTTCCCACCGCCACCCTGGCAACCGCTGGTCTCCCGACTGTCTCTACAGCTTTTCCTTTCCAGAACGTCACAGACTTGGAATCCTACTGCATGTCGACTGGCCACGCCGGCTCCTTCCACACAGGAATACGCACCCCAGCGTCCTCCCTGTCTTTGTGTGACTGATAGCTCCTTTCTTCGTAGCGCTGAGTAATACTGCGCTGTCTGGACGGACCGACTTGTTCATCCACTCATCTAATGAAGGACATCACGGTGCCTTCCAAGCTTTCTGGCAATTATGAGTAAAGCCGCCATGCACACCCCCGCGTAGGCTTCTGTGTGGACGTACGTTTTCAACTCTTCCAGGTAAATACCAAGGTGCGCAACTGCTTGGACCGTATGGTAAGAGTAAGCTTAGTTTTCTAAGAAACTGCCAAACCGCCCTCCTAAGCCTCTGTGCCATTCTGCATTCCCACGATGGCGAATGAGACTTTCTCTGGCTCCAACGTGCTTGCCAGCGTTGGGTGTTGCCACTTTGGTTTTTTGTTGTTGTTTTTTTTGTTTTTGTTTTTAAGATTTTATTTATTTATTTATTATGTTATGTTAACCACCGTATAGTACATCATTAGTTTTTGATGGAGTGTTCCCAGATTCATTGTTTATGTACCACACCCAGTGCTCCATGCAATACATGCCCTTCTCAATACCCACCACCAGGCTCACCCAACCCCTTACCCCCCTCCCCTCCAAAACCCTCAGTTTGTTTCTCAGAGTCCACAGTCTCTCATGGTTTTATTTATTTGACAGAGAGAAAGAGAGGACGAGTAGGCAGAGCGGAAGGCAGAGGGAGAGGGAGAAGCTGGTTTCGCACAGAGCAGGGAGCCCGACATGGGGCTTGATCCCAGGACCCGAGGATCATGACCTGAGCCGATGGCAGACGTTGAACGGACGGAGACACCCAGGCACCCTGGCTGTTTTGTTTTTATGCTTTTGCAGTCAGTTATCCATTTCCCTCCTATTTTCACATTCACAAGGATGCTCATGGTTTTCTTGTGTTGTTGTTTGAACTCCCTGCCGTGCTCTCCATGCGGTTTCCCTGTGCGCCCATCTTCCTCCTGAGTGTCTGTGACAGAGGCTTGTGGTTTTGGTAGATTTTACAAAAGACTGGCTTTTGGTTTTACTCCCCCTTTCGATCTTTCCTCATCATTTAATTTCTGATCTCTGTTTTTGTAAATACTTTCTCTACATTCCTAGCACTCTTTATTTGTCAGGCTCCTAATTTCCATTTTCCTGCCAAGATGAGAAATGAAGTTCCAAATACCTTACTACAATTTTCTACCTACAGCACACTCATATTTCACTCAATTCTAAATGACTGGTACTTTCATTGTGACTTCCTCTGTAATCCACGAGTGGGGAAACGGTGTGTTTTTAAAGTTTCCACACACGTTTATATGTTTTCATTTTGAACTTTTTCTCTTGATTTCCAATTTAATCACACTGGGCCAAAGAACGTGGCTTGCACAAAATAGATTGCTTAAAATTTAGTGCAAAAAATAAATTAAAATATAAATTAAAATTTAGTGTAGTTTCCCATATGTGGTCAACTTTTTAAAAAGCTACACAGATTTTAGAAAAGAATCAACAGTCTGTTGGGAGCACGGTTCTGTCTATTTCTATGAATCTGGGACTGTTAATACTGTTACAGATACGCTTAGAATTACTCCGACAATCATATTCTGCACTTTCTGCTTGACATTCTTTTTATTTTTCACATCTCACTTTTCTTCCTTTTCCATTGATGTTGGTTGTTTTTGTTAAATATAGATCCCATCATATCTTTTTCTGCTAGATTAGAAACTATATACACATATTGTTTCAATAACTACAGTCGATACTTCAGTTGCAACTAAGATTTTAAAATACATAACTGAAGGGTTAACTAAGGGGGCGCCTGGGTTGCCCCCATGGTTGAGAATAGGACTCTTGGGTTTGGCTCAGGTCATGATCTCAGGATCGTGAGATCAAGCCCCATGTCAGGCTCCACACTAGAGATTCTCTCTCCCTCTGCCACACCCCCGCCCCAACTCTCTCTCTCAAATAAATACAATCTTTAAAATACGTAAGTAAGGGGGCGCCTGGGTGGCTCAGTGGGTTAAGCCGCTGCCTTCGGCTCAGGTCATGATCTCAGGGTCCTGGGATCGAGTCCCGCATCGGGCTCTCTGCTCAGCAGGAAGCCTGCTTCCCCCCCCCCCTCTCTGCCTGCCTCTCTGCCTACTTGCGATCTCTCTCTGCCAAATAAATGAATAAAATCTTAAAAAAAAAAATACGTAAGTAAGTACACTTTTTCTAACACAATCTCAAATCATTCTATGTTCTCCTTCTCCCAGCGGGAGTCTTATTATGTAACTGCTCACAGAGCAAACCCTCAAATGATACTATGATATAACCACACAGAGAGCAAACCTCAAAAGACACACACGCACATGTGGGGCACCTAATTATCGAAGCTCAACTTAACCTTCGTTGAACAGTTCGTATGGAACTGACCCTGTGACACGGCGTCCCTTTCTCCGCGCGTTGCCGCCTCCCATACTCTGCGCCTTGCAAGGCGCTCAGGATCTTCTTTCTGAAGGACAACTCGGCATGAATCAGAGAAGACTGCCAGTCACAAATCTTCTCAATCTTCACCTGAAAAGGCTCTCCTTTGCTTTCAGTACATGTTGGTGTGAACTCCCAGACGGAGGGTCCCTTTCACCTCAGGGCTCTGAAACACCCACGCTCTCCTCCGGCACTTGCTGGGTCTGTGCCGGCTGCCAATCCGATGGCCGTCCAGGCGCTGGCAAGTCTGTGTTCTCCCCGCAGACTTTTTCTTTGCCTTTTGCTTTCTGGAACCTTGCCAGATGATTCCCAATGTGGATCAATCTTCCCTCTTCCTTGTGGTTCTTTGAGCCTGCTCTGGGGACTGCCTGTCCCGTTCTGGCCAATTCCCACCAGCCTCTCTTCGGATCCTCCCTCCCTCCCACCTGCACACTCCAGGACATGTAAGTGTGTGTGTCCAAGGGCCCACTCACATTTTCCCAGGTCCATCTGTGCTGGAGGGAGGTGAACCCTGCAATTAATTCTCCTTGGACTGAATCCAGCACTTTCAAAATGCCAGGAACTCTACCGTTCACTTCTAACACGTGGACTCTCCCCTCTAGCTGTTCCCGTCACACCACTGTGCTTCGGTGTGTCCGTTATGACGCGACGCGTTCGATCACCTCCCGGCACAGCACACACATGCTTCCTTCAAAGCTGTGGTCAGATCCACCTTCGCTACATCTGGAAAGCGGCGGTCTGCTGATTCTGGGGGTTGTACTTCTCAGTGTTTAAGGATTTCAGTTTGCAGACTCGTTGGGGGTGGCTTCTGCTCTGTTCTCCTCCCACCCCTCCCTGTGTGGGGATGGAGCAGGGCACTCGGCACCGCTGCTGTCTCTCGGAACGCTGCCCGGCTCCCCGGTCTGACCTGCCCTCGGCTGCTGGGGGCTTCTACAGCCCAGCGGAAATAAGCATGGGCACTGCTCACTCTCTAAAAATATCTGGCCTGTGGTCCAGCCTGAGTGCGTCCTTCTGATTTCCCCGTTTTACATGCAGTGGGGACAGAGTTACTGCGGACAGGAGGGAAAGGCATCCAAGGCCATGGATGCAGGCACATTGGTTGGTTCCCTTTGGCCCTGCTTCAAGTGCTGGGACGTGTCCGATGCTCGGTTTCAGAGGTCGGAGTGTAATTGGAGCAAGGAAGGGAATCCGCTCTGTTCTGCATGAAGCCCCCTCCATCTTCTGTGCTCAACCCTCACGGCCACTAACCAAGCAGCTGTGACATCTATGGGATGCTTAGTTTTAAACCCTAAAAAAGGTTTCTGCTTTATTTTATTTTTCTCAAGATTTTATTTATTTACTTGACACACAGAGAGAGAGAGAGAGAGAGAGAGCATGAGCAGGGGGGAGCCACAGAAGAAAAGAGAGAAGTTAACTCCATGCTGAGCAAGGAGCCTGATGCGGGGCTCGATCCCAGGGCCCTGAGACTATGACCCAAGCCAAAGGCAGATGCTTAACCCACTGAGCCACCCAGGCACCCCGAGCTCTAAGCTTTAAAAAATTCTTTCAGTATAATTTTTTCCTAACTTTTTGATTAAGGCATCAACATAGATTTTTATATGAATATTACTAACCAGATTTTGATTATTTTGGTTTAAACGAGACCACTAGTAAGCAGTGAAATATCATCCATTAAAATGTCCCTAAGTATCGAAATCCATATTAACGAATCGGTGTTCTTTCTTGTTGCCAAGTGTCCTCAAAGATGACCCTAGCATTATGTTCGACAGGAAAATCCCGACTGCTTGACGCAGCATCTAACACTTGAGAAAACGGATCTTAGATGTCATGGGAAGCTCCCAGCTCTTATTTTTGCGAAATTTCAACCTCCTTCTGATTAAGCCATTTTAAGAATCTGGTTATTCTAATGCCTCCCAGCTCTAAAGCGTACCCTGTACTGTACTTAACCTTTCCCGTAATCCAAACCATGAGCTGCGGGCATTTTTCCAGAGCCCTCCCCCAGTCATACTGTTCCTTTCCCTGGCTGCCCCCTCTCCCCCATATCAAAGTGTGTACCTTTAGACCTCATTTGCTTTTGTTTTTTGTTTTGTTTTTTTAAGATTTTATTTATTCAAGAGAAAGCACACAGAGGGAGAAGCAGGCTCCCTCATGAGCGGGGAGCCCCACACGGGACTTGATCCCAGGATGCTGGGATCATGACCTGAGCCGAAGGCAGATGTTTGACTGAGCCCCCCAAGCACCCCAGACCTAATTTACTTTTAACCCCCGTCCTTGCTTTCCTGTGCTGCTCCCATCAGAAGTGAACAGAATGGGAGTAAAAGTCATCACAGCAAGCCAGAGGATCGCCAAGCGTGCAGACACACGACACCAGCCGGAGGGCAATCCCCGGAAGCCAGATCAAGGGGCTGCACCGTGCAGGGGCCCTGAGCGGTGAGGTCAGGTTCCCTCCGTGCTGTGTCCTGAGATAACTCGTGTGGAACTGACCTCGGGGTTCTGTTTACTACAGTTGGCTCCTCATCGCTATTTGGAGCTCAGTGTTCCTATGAAACTTTTCCTGAGCCGAAATGATGGAAGACAGAGAAGCGATTACCCTTCATTCATAGGACAAATTGGGTGAGCCAAAACCACCTGTCTCAACTTCCTCCGATACCGATAAAGACAGATCTTGCTCGCGGATGAACAAAATACATGGAGATAAAGGGCAGGTGCTCCCAGCTCAAAGCCGTGACAGCTGGATGCTGAGCGCAGCTGCGGGGAAGGATCTTGGCAGGGCCGCCATCCTGCTCAGTGCCCGCGGCCTTTAGAATGGCCCCCTGTGAGAGCGATGCTGGGTCTTCCTGTCTTTTCTTTTTTTAATATTTAATTCATTTATTTGTCAGAGAGAGAGACCACAAGGAGAAGGAACAGCAGACAGAGGGAGAAGCAGACTCCCTGCCGAGCAGGGAGCCCGATGTGGGCCTCAATCCTGGGACCCTGGGATCATGACCTGAGCAGAAGGCAGACGCTTAACAGGCTGAGCCACCCTGGTGTCCCGAAAGCAGTGGTGAATCTTTGTTTCTAAAAAGCAGAAATCCTCTTTGGATTTCTCTAAGTGAGCAAAAACAGGTACTGAGGTAGATCTTTCATGAAAGTCAAAGAGCGTGAAACAAAGTTTCGAAAAGCAGGGGATACCTGTATATCAGGATATCGCAGCCAAGGTTTTTTTGTTTTTTGTTTTTTTCCTGTTTTAGAATTTGTTTTCCTTAAAGCAGAAAAGAGCCAAGGTCAGAATTTTTCTCCCGTGAGTGCCAAGAATAATTTCGCAGAATACGGAGTCCTAGCACAGGGGCAAAGCTGCCGCCGGGGCTGATGGCATCCGTGGCATCCTGTCTTTCTCACTCCTTACCCTGGTGATTCGTGAGCCGGTCGGACGGTGCTGGGAAGCCCGGTCCCGCCAGATCTTGCGGACTGAGAGGGGGCGTCTGCTCCACCTGGTCCTGGGGGAGACGGGAGCACAAAGGCTTTGGTCAAAAGGAGCATTTCACACTTGTCCACAGCTGCCCTCCCCTGCACATGTCCTCCTTCCTCAGTTTCTTACTTCGACGCATTCACTTTCTCGGTTTTTAAAGGTTGGTTGTTTAAAATACACCGTAAAAGGGAAGCTAATGGTGGAAAGGTACCACCGTTTAGCAAAGGCGTCAGAAGACAAGTTACCCTAGGTCTCAGGCTTAAATTGCTTTGCCTGAATAGCAATTCAGAAAGAATTATTGTCAGCTGCTGGATTCAAGCACTGAATATAAATAATTAGCATTCCATGGAGCACATGCATTTTCTGCAACAATTACTGGTAATCAAGCCCTAGGCGGTCTGTTATCTGGAACGGAAACATCCAGGGACTGCTTATAATTGGCCCGCTCTACAAAGAAGAAGGGCTCCGTGGTTTCGTTTTGTTTTTTTCCCCAGACATCAGGATGAGGACAAAAATTTTAGGCAAAAGTTAAAACAGCAATGTTACAATTAACCGCACAACTCTAGGAAGAAAGGTCTTCATGAGATTATAATCAGGGCAATGAAAGACAGGTTAAACTTGGGAAAAGGAAACGGGCCTTTTCAAAGGGACACACGGAACACTAGCAGGGATTAATGTGGGGCGCAAAGAGGTTAAACTCCTCTTTCAGCTTTAAGAAATTCTGAGATTTTTACACTGCACCTGGATTACCTCCATAATTAGGTCTTACAACTGTGTCTGCAGGGTAAGATCTACCATCGGCACAAAGAGCAGCCAACTCGGCGACTTCACCCCTACCTATGCCAACAGCAGCAAGCGTGTGTGCAGAGTTTACTGGGCCAGGCTGGACTCCCACTTCACAGCTGCGGACACTCGGGGACAGGAAGGTTATGTCCACCTGACTGCCCCCCGCCGGCATTAGAACCCAGCTGGTGGGATTCAGAGCCCACGTGCCTTCCCACTCATGCTGCCCACGAAACTCAAAAAAGCACATTCATTTTGACAAGTGGCTTTATCACCTGATGCTCCCCAGTGAACGGTGCTCTGTCTAGAGCCTTAGCCTGGGGGTACAGAAATGGAGGGATGATACTCTATTCCCTCTGCTGTGGGAAAGCCAACCCGTGTGCACACACACGTGGTCTGGTCCACACTGTGTGGGGTCCGCTCACCAGAATCCACCACTCAGAAGTAGGGAGCTCGGTGCCTGGGAAGGCCCAGCCACAACCATACCTTCCCCCAGAAAATCTGGGGGAAATGATCCAAGCCTGAGAGCATGTCTTCACTGCTGGTCTCTCTCCAAAAAAAAAAAAAAAAAAAAAAATAGCTTTCTTTTGGTTTTTTAATCATAAATGCGATACTTGCTAACTAAGAGAATCTAGATACTAAAGAAAAGCTTGAAGAAAAAAATTCGAGTGAACCCCTCTACTTTCACCCGCAGATGATACCCTGTCCGTTTTTGGTCTGTTTTCCAGAGACGAGAAAAAAGCACAAACATGGTTCATCTGCGTGCGCTGTTTGAATTACTTATGGAAAACGTATATGTTACATTTGGATCGAACGGGCGTTACAAGCGATCCTGATTTAAAAAAAAAAAGGATTCATAATCAAATGGCACATATTATGGAATTTTAGTGTATCTTTCTGAAATTTCCCATGGCAACGAAGCATCTCCATCCGTGCTTCCAAGCCCTGGACCACTCCACTGGGTGGCCTCACGACTTCCTGAGCCCGTGCCCTCCCAGTGAGCAGGTGGTTGGTGAAGAAAGGAAGGTTCTACTTGGGAAAGAGGAAAGGAGCTGGTTTGCAGGACAGAGTCCGGAGGCAAGAGCAAACCCAGCAGGAGCCCTGCCAGGGTATGGCGGATGGAGCTGGGCAGTCAGGGTCAGGGCACGACGGGGCACCTCCCAGACCCCCAAATGCAGCCCAGCCCCCCTACTGAGGTCATCCCACTGGTTTCTGTGATTCCACAGCCCACATTCCTCCCCTGTACTGGCTCTTTACCGTCTGGGATAAATATTTTTCTTCTTTCTTTTCCAAATTTTCAAACAAGCAGGTCAATTTTTGGAACAGAGCAGAAGTATAATAAAAACGCGCCTGAATCCGGACAGCAGGCAGGGTAACTGACAGCACTCCCGGGGGCTCAGCACCTCTAGAACTCGTGGAAATCACACGCAGTGAATGATCCTGTGTCCTGCCTCTCTCCCTCCTCCACAAACATGAGAAGATACTATGTTAAAACCTCAGTAAATATTTTCTTCAGATTCTAAACTACTCTGGTACACACTTGTAGCCACTTGCAAGTTTCGGACGCATACATAACAATCCCATCAACACCTCTGTGCACAAAATCCTGCCCTCGTTTCTGCTTATTTCCACTGGATCCCTGGGCGTTAAGCCACTAGTCCAGAGGTTTCACACTTTTTTTTTTTTTTGAGTCGAGATACATACTGTGAAAATCTTAGTCATGCAGTTTACCCTTCCACCCAAAACAGAGGAGAACCGCCCGTTTCATAATCTGTGACAGACCGAGACTAGTGATCTTTCTGGAATTTCTTCTTGCTAATCCCAGAGGTATACCATGGCCTTGGCCTGTGGTTTTCAGCGCAGGTCTTAAATACCGAAGTTGACCATTTTTCAGAGCTTCTCATCCCTTTGTCCGTCTTCTGGACTGACTCCCCCTCTGACAGGGTCGGCTGGACTAGCGCCTGAGGGCAGCAGGCCTTTCCAATCAGTCAAGCCCACCCAGATCTCTGTAGTGTGACTCAACCAGCTCATCTGTAAAATGGGTTCAGTGACATCCCTCCCCCCCCCACCCGGAAGTGCTGGAGGCTTTATTTACAGCACCAAGTACAAACCCAGGGCCCCGGGCTGGGCAAGCACCCAGCCTAGGGACATGCGCATCCTCCGCCCACTGGCAACCCTGGTTTGCGCCTCATTCCTCCAGGATGATTCCTCCAGGATGAGCTCCTCACATGTAAGAAACAGCTGCTCCTGTCTGTTACAAATGCTTTCCCAGCCTGTCTGTCTGCAAACTTAACTGAATTTTTGATTCTCCGAAGTGTAATTCAACGTAGGCAAGTCCACTGAACTCTTCTTCTCGGTTCGTCGCGGCAAGCTGGTGACTGCCTCCGTTCTCTCTCAAGGGAACCAGAGTCTACAGCCTCACCGCCCTGAAGGCGCCTGGAGAGCGTCCGTGGAAGTTTTATTCTGGTCTCTCTTCGGATGTGATGTACTCCTCGCCCATCTCGCTGACATTGCCACCCACGTGGACGGGAAGAGCTGACGAGCTGACACGTACACGGCCCCAGTTCACTCGGCCCTTTCTGTCTGAGCCGGAAGGTCACCTCCATCCCACCTCCATACGCACGCGTGTCTGCGTCGTGGCCACACTCGTGCGTGGGTCCCACGGACCTGCCTGTCCTGGAGCCACGGCCACGCCCTCCACCCTCACAGCCTCGGACATGTTTTCGTTGGCAACCACTTCCCCTCTTGCTTCTTTTGCTTGGATCTTCTTCTCGAATTGTCCCAAGGTTTGCTTAAATTATTAAAACTTCTCTTCTGGCATATTTGCTTACATATAAATGAGCAATTATTACCCATTATGAATCTGGATGTTGGTTGTGGACCATCTGACTGAAAACAGACAGCACGGAGCTCAGGAGAATATAAACCAAGGGTCCAGCCTCCCTGCGACCCAGGCCTCACCCCCAGCCTGTCCCTCTGGGGACAAACAAGACCTTGGGTGTCTCTTGCTCAGACTCAAGTCCAGGTCGGAGTCCCCGTCTTCTCCTTCAGATGCCACTGTCCCTAAGCACTCCTCTCATCAGTGGCAAGCAGACCTGACCCCATGGAGACATCGATTTAGAAGATGTCTAACTTCTTCTTGAATTTAGAAGCAAGCAGACCTGACCCCATGGAGACATCGATTTAGAAGATGTCTAACTTCTTCTTCCAAACTTGACGTAGGCAACCCTGTCGCCAGATTTAGCAAATGCAAGTGCAGGCCGTCCAGCGAAACTGGAGTTTCAGATGGACGAGGTGTCAGTCAGTCCTGGGCCCTGCATGGGGCTTGTCCTAACAAACATTCCTGTGAGTTATCTGAATTTAACTGGGCACCCTATACTTTATCTGGCAGCTCTGTACTGAAACGACCATTCAAATCGGACAGGTCTGCACGACAAATAGCAGCGGCAAGAACAAAATCCCGATGCGGGGCTCATGTGTTTGTATATATAATACTCGTCCCAAGTCAAAGAGGAAAAAAAAATACACACACACACACACACACACACTTTAAAAAATTCAACAGGTAGATGCTTCAGACAAGAATCCTATTATCCTGGTAAGCGAGAAAAGACACAATAATAGGAAACTGCTAGTTTGTAAAATAAATCCAGTCCAGGCGAAGCGAACCATGGCTGCAGGGGAAGGTCAGGCACAAACGTCCCTCCACTCTTCAAAGGCAAATAGTGGCACCTGGCCAGGCTCAGGGTCATGAAAACTGGGACAGGAACAACAAGCCCAATCCTGGGCTCTTCTTTGTCTTGGTGGGTTTCCTGTTCCAGGTTCGTGAGCCTCCCCTGAGCCTCCCCTTAGAGCCAGGAACCAGCACTTTGAGCGTCCTTCTGCAGGAGGCCCAGGGCCGCATGCGGGGCCTGGGGGGATGACCCTGCAGGGGCAGCCTGGGTCAGCGGGCTGGTCCTAGAGCTCCCACAGGACTTGGCGGTAGGGCGCAGGGAGGGGTCGCGGGATGGACCCTCCAGCTGGGCAGCACTGTCCTCTAGAAATGTCCTTCTTGAGTCACACTTCTGGGGCTTACCTGAGTGCCCCCTCCCACCTCGCTCCCTCTGGCCTCGTGCTGGCCCCAGGCTGGGGTACCAACTCAGCGGCTTCTCCGGACCCCTCCCGCCCCCCTCCCCGAAGCACTCTTCCTCCCCTGCCAGGAGTGCGCCTACTGGACATGCTGAGCGAGACCCCTGCCCACCCACGAAGGCAGGTCCCGACCCGCCCTCAGTCAGCCAACGAAGACCCCAAAGGCTCAAGGATCACAAGGTGTATCGAGCCGGGTGGGAACCGTCAGGGCAGCAGGTGTCGATGCGCGGTCAAACCCAGCAGGCCTCTCCGGGAGCAACTGGGGAGGAATGCAGACTCCCAGGCCTGCAGGGCTCGTCTGAGCACCTCGCCCCAGAGTCACTTCACAGGCTGTTCCAGGGGCCGCCCAGCCGGCCTGGCATCCCTGGGATGCGCAGCTCGCGGCAGGCAGGCCGCCCCACCCCGCTCTGCCCGGGATTCTTCACCATCCGGAATGTACTCTGCCCTCCACATACACCGCGGCCTCATCCTCCAGGCCTCGCCAGGAAGCCGCCTCCTCCCAGAGGCTTCTCTGATGGCCCAGAGGAATATGGCCTCTTACCCTCCTCCTGCAGCGCTCTTTAATTCAGTGTGTGCCCCAGACGCGGGGTGGGACGCCTCTGCCCCCCATAGTGAGGGGAGGGAGGCCGGCTGGAGGCGAGGCCATGTGGCCCAGCACGAAGATCAAAGGGGCTGAGAACACCTCGCTGCCCAGGCCGCCTGCCAGACAGCACGAGACACCACGGGGAACCCCACTCTCGAGACAGAGAACACTCGCAGGGTGGCTTGAGCCATTTCCTGGCTAAAAACCCAGGCCATTTGGATGTCTCCTTTGCAGAAAGGTCTATTCATATACAACGGAATAGTATGCAGCCAGCAAACCCCCCTCCCCCCCCCCCCCGGAAATCTTGCCATTTGCAGTGACGTGGATGGAACTAGAGGGTATTATGCTAAGTGAAGTCAATCAGAGAAAGACAATGATCTCTCTGATATGAGGAGTTTGAGAGGCAGGGCGGGGCGTCGTGAGGGGCAGGGAGGGAAAAAAATGAAACAAGATGGGATGGCGGGGGAGAGACAAACCATAAGAAACTCTTAATCTCAGGAAACAAACTGAGGGTTCCTGGGGGTGGAGGGGTAGGGATGGGTGGCTGGGTGAGGGACATTGGGAGGGTGTATGCTATGGTAAGTGCAGTGAAATGTGTAAGCCTGATGATTCACAGACCTATGCGCTACCCCTGGGGCAAATAATACATGTTAATAAAACAAAACAAAAAACCCACAGGCCGACACGCGCCTCAGGGAGCAGGTGGGGAACTTCAAGGAGACAGAGTGGGACAGTCAGCACGATGCCTGCCAGGAACAAAGCGGAGTGCACGGCAGAAGGCCAGGCTCTGGGTCCAGTCCCAGGCTCACACCTGTCGGTCAGTCGTGTGACTGCTGCATCGGCGTGTGTCCTGGGGCCGACTGGTGGCTTCACGCATTGGCCAGGAGGACTAAATTAAAGTGGCGTAAACAAAGCGCTTGTCCAGCAGGTATAAGGTTCCAGGCCGTGAACAGCAGGGACAAGGGGTCTCCAAGAGACATGTCTCTCTGGCGGGTGTCAGGGCTGTGTCCTCACTCCCATTCAGCACACAAGGTGTTCAGGGGACTAAAGGCACAGCCTTTCATTACTCTGCTGAGAAAACCAAAGAGGAACACCAGGAAGAACAGAATGAGGGGCTTCCACACATCTCCAACAGGCAAAAATGCTCCATCAAAACCTGCAAGCTGAACTCTTTCCTGCAGATAAACCCCCCGCACACACGAACAACAAGCTGGGTGAGGCTCGCCCAGTGCCCCCACACCCTCTCCCATAGCGGCTCTGGCTAGCCCCACTGTTGGGGAGGGAAAGAACAGAAATGACACAGGTCCTATGGTCCAGGATCCAGCAGCTCGCTTTCCCTCCAGGCCGCCCTCCGGCACCCTGCCGCCCGCCACCCGATGGGATGGGGTCCAGCTCCAACGTACAATGAGCTGACGCTTCTGAAGGTCCTTAGGTAAAGTACGATCAGCATAGTTTTGTCGGCCGAAGCAAAACACGGCTGAAGTCGTGGAACAAGTCAGAATCAAAATCCACTAAGAGAGGAGCTTCCCGCCATAGTGAAGAAGGCGTGACCCCAGCATCTGTCTGCGGTTCTAACAGGGAAAGCGTTACAGTCTTTATCACAAATTCCCTGCCGTCCGAAGCCCAGTGGGTCAACTGCGTGTGTGTCTTCGTCCATGACGTCCAAACACACACAGCTGTGTGGGAAACATCACCTGTGCAGCCTCCTTCCAGCTACAGTTACTCATTTTTATTAAAACTTACTAGGTTTGGGGACACCTGGGTGGCTCAGTCATTAAGTGTCTGCCTTCAGCTCAGGTCATAACCCCAGGGTCTTGGGATCAAGCCCCGCATCGGGCTCTATGTTCTGTGGGACACCTGCTTCTCCCTCTCCCACTCCCCCTGCTTGTGTGCCCTCTCTCGCTGTGTTACTGTCAAATAAATAAATAAAATCTTAAAAAAAAAAAACTTCCTAGGATTTTAGTAACTACCCATCATGCCAGCCGCCCTCTCCAGGAGTGAGGGTACCGCCTCCCACTTGGAGGGCAACAATCCGAGCCGCTGAGTCACACAAAATACCAGGACCACCACTCCTCAGAGCAGCCAAAACTCTTCTCCAAAACGGTAAGACGCCAAGCGCGGCAGGGACAATACCACTGTTTAGAAAACTACCAGACTTTTGCAAAAAACTCATTGCACCCAAGTGCCATAGACCTAAACCCACACCGTCCTGTGTATATCATCTTCAGATACTTCTTTCTTCCCAAAGACCTCTAAGTGTCCGGATTCTTGACATTAGGAGCAAAGGTAGTGTACGGACCACCTAGCTTTAAATTCGCTCGCCCACTCTACAACGCCAGGGACAGACACATCCTTTTCAGTAACGCGAGGGGGAAGGACGGGCAGTCCACCAGTCCTTTATTTCTTTTTAAGCAGTGCCATTACGATCTATCAGCTACCTAACATGAATTTCATCTGCCCTAAGTGTACCATCCAATGAATGTAGTAGAATTACAGTATTTGTAGAGCCATCACCAGAATCTAAATTTAGAACATTTCCATCGCCCTACAGAGAAACCTCGTGCCCAGAGCCGGCTCAGCTTGACAAACGGTTTTCCCGAAATAAAGTGCCTTTGCCACGTCAATTTTCTGCCCATCCTTTGATCTGGCATTCCCAGGTCAGCGGGGCCGCTCACCTCCCGGGGAAGAGCACTGGCTTTAGGATTTCTAGAAATCATTATCTCAGGGGGCTGGGATAGGCACTAGCCCTCCTTGGGTAAGGGCCACCTCACGGGACAGTGTGGGAGATTTCGTGTGATTGAGTGTGTGACGCACAGCGTACGTTATTAACCAGCTGCAACTGTCACGTGTATTCCTACTAATCCGCTGTTACCTCCCCCACCTGTGTCTCCCCAACTTCCTCCACCTGCTCCCTCCCCCTCCTCCACCCCACCCCCAGACTCTGCCACCAACTTTTAGCAGGAGGAGGAGGGTGGGACAAAGCGCAGCAGACCGGATGTACATGGATGACTGCGGGCGGAAGTGCAGGTAACAACGTGCCTGACTTCCTGTCCGTTTTCTGTTCCTGTTCCAGCCAAAGCAGAAGCTGCCAGAGCCATCTGTGACATCAGCTCCCGGGCGGGCACGGCGAACATAGGGAGGGTAGACCCCAGGTACTCACAAAGGAACCTGGGGACTACGGACTCACTCCCTAGCTGCTGAGGCAGAGAACAGCAGCAGCTTACGGAAAAAATGAGCTCCATCAAGAACCCAAAGGCACAACCTTCTCGGCCCTGCCCCCACTCAGTGCCCAGTGGAAATACTCCCACAAAAGCCTTCCCCGGTCCTAGAAACGGGAGACGGGTTCACAGCAGGATTTTCCAATCTGCCCCTGAGGACACACAACCCCAAAACACAGGCTGTGTGTCCTCACTGCCCTGCTGCATGGGGCGGGCAGGCATGCACTGGAAAGAGAAGACGGTCTGCCCTTCCTCCCCCTTACCTGCTTCTCCCCTGCTCTGCCTGTGCCGGCCTGGGGATCCTACGTGACTTCAGCCCCTCAGCTGACCCTCATCCGGCATCCCTTGCAGGCCTTCTTCCCAGACTGGCCTTGATCAGGACCCTGCCTGCCTCCCCTGCAGCCCCCGAAGGGAAAATCCACTCTTGGCATATGCGAGGCTCTCCAGCTTCCTCCAGGACTGTGATTCTGGACCTGCGTACGGGGAAACCAGCTATAAACGGCTAGTACCAAAGCCCAGGCTTTGCTCCAGGGAAGGAGACCAGAGAGGCTGGCCCAGGGACAGAGTGGGCAGCAATCACTCCGGGGGGGTGGGCCCGAAGGTCAGGGGTTGGGACATCCACACTTTCACAAGGAGTCTGTGTCTCGGAGCTCTAGCAATACAATGACTACGGCTCAGAAAAGGGAGCCAGAAACGTCAAGGCCATGAAATGTTAACCAGTAAGAAACACGATGGCCCAATGCTCCATAGAGCGTGACGGCCCCACATGTCGGCACTAATTCTACCGTCCACACTGGCTCTTCATACGAAGCTGATGGTTTCTAAGTCACTAACTTACTAATTTTAAGTATAACATACAGCCTCTGTCAAACCTAAAATGCTATAATTTTTTTTTTTTTTTTTTAAGTAGGCTCTATTCTGGGCATGGAGCCCAATGCGGGGCTTGAACTCATGACCCTGAGATCGAGACATGAGCAGAGATCAAGAGTCAGACGTTTTACCAACTGAACCACCCAGATGCCTGACCCTTACATTTCTCCATGGCTATTCGCATCATCCTCCGGGATGTCCGTAACTCTAGAGAACGGTCCAGATGGGGAAGCCAAAGGCCGCTGCGGGTTCCCCCAGACTTTCTGGGATGGAGGCCCCTGGGACAGGGGTTGGTGGTTCTCACCTGCACACACTGGTGGCCCAGGTTGGGGGGTCAGGCATCTCATCAATGTCGACGAGACTGGTCACTCAGTCCTGCACTATTACCCCCACATTCTTGAATGCGGAAGAGCAGGACAGGTCTGGATGGGGGTACTGAGGGCCTCCCTTCATGAAATCATGTCTGCACCAGGCCCCCAGCTCTTTTGTCCTCCAGCCAACCACTCCCTGCAGGGAGGCACGACCCCTCTGGCCCATTTACACAGTGACTAAGGGAGGCCCGACGGCTGGGCCCCCATCCAGGCGGCAGAAACGGCACAGTGAGAACATCAGATCGCTGGGCGCCCAGCCTCATCTTCCGCTGCTCACTTGCTTTGTTGTCTGGGACCACCACCCTCGTGGAAAGGGAAATGAACAGAGATCAAGACATCTGCACGTACGCATCTAACATGAATTTGTTAGAACAGTCAGCGAGTAGCACCTGCACCGAGATTAAGGTCTACCCTGGCCAATGAGACAGGATGGAAATCTCTATGCTGCTCATTGATCAGTAAGGCCGACAATCAGAGTCCTCGACACGCCTCCGCAGGATCAATCAAATGCCACTGGGACAGTGGCAACACAAAAAGAGGAGAGAAACCATAAACTTCCAAATGGAATGAAATGCGTCCTGATCCCACCCCGGCCGCCTCTGGCCAACCACAATCCCAAGTCTGAAGACAGGCCATTCCTCCTGCTGCCCCCGAACCCCCCATCCCCAGGGTCACAGATGACTGCATGTACCAAGCTCCCCGTAGACTCAAGGACCAGGCCACCAGCTGAGCCCCTCCCAGAGGCAGAGGGAATGGAGTCCGCTGTCTACACAGAGACCAAACCAAAAGGACAGAGCAGAGGGCGTTCATTAACAAAATTCGAGCACAGCTCGGATGCTGGGGCCATTAGGCTCCACGTTCTGGTGACCTCACCACGGCGACGATCCCTCAGCATCTCAGAGCCTGAGCTCCCATCTCTGAAATGCAGGTCACAATCTTGCGCGCTCCCCAATGGGGAGCATAAAGCCTCTGCAGACACGCAAACCCGAGTTCCTTGGCTTGAAGCTTCTGGCATTGTTCTGGCAACACCGTCCCATGCAACATCCACAGGAAGCGGGTGGCGCGCGGTCCTCAGGGTGCACCGAGACAGGGCTGTGTTCCCAGCAGAGCTCCCCCACATGCCCAGCACAAAGCACACCCCAGCTGCGTGCCCGTGGTTAGCAGAACAAGAAGAAGCACCTCTTCCGCGAACTTTTCAAAACTCCCATTTCAAAATCTGGAAAGGGCTCTCATTGGTTCTGGCCCACCAGGAAAAAGCCCCAGGGTTTACTGTGATGTAATTCTTGGAGGTGGCTGTTCCTCATTTCTCAGTCCCTCTGGCAAGCGGAGGCCAGAAGGCCAGGGGTGAGCGGCAGCCTGTAGCCAAGAATCTGTGGGTAGAATGAGAAAGCTGGGTCTGGCCGGGAGCTCGGGCTGGGGCCCCTCCTGCCTCCCACCCAGGTTCCTACACCACACCTGACGCAGGTGTGATGGTCTTCAGAGGGCGGGTAGGAAAGCAGGGAGGGGCAGAAGAAGCTTTCAGAAGCATGATGAAGGACGAGGCCGGTGAGTCACGCTGTCGCTCCCTGGAGGCATATCTTTCACGGAGCTCCGAGCAAAGCAAGTGTCCGACACCAACCGAAGGAGCAGCAGAGACGCCAGAGCACAAGAACTGGGTCCTCCGGCCCCACAGACACCAGTCCTGCCGGACTTGGTCAGCCCCTCCCCGCACAGGACCCTTGAGTCCCAACCCCCGAGTGGGTCACCAGAAGCAGGTCATCACATCCTTCATGAATGAAAACCCTTCCTGTGATGTGAGCCAAATGTTTATAAATCACCACCGTGTCAACTCCGTGATTCAGAGCAAATAAACTCCCTATCCGTGCCTTCTCCCTCCTCCATAAGGGGAAGTCTCGAGGGACCCGGGGGCTCGGTCCATCATGCGTCTGCCTTTGGTTCAGGTCATGATCTCCAGGTCCTGGGATCCAGCCCGTGCTCAGCGGGGAACCTGCTTTTCACTCTGCCTGCCGTTCCCCCGCTCTTGCTTGCTCTCTCTCCCCCTAACAAATAAAACATATAAAATCTTAAAAAAAAAAAAAAAGTATAAAGGGAGGTCTCTGGACCACATGGTCTCTGTATTTCTTTTGGGCTCCAAAGCGAACTCTGGACACCACATGCCTGTCAAGATGGAATATCAAGGCTTGAACAGACCCTCTCTCCTTAAACAAGCAAAACACTGAAATGGTTTTTGTGCACGGACAGCAGGCGGCTCAGGACGGTTATCTCTGAGAGAGACAAACCCACTGCCCAGAGTGCCCATGATCTGCAGCACGAGGAAGGGGGGGTCCTTTCAGAGAGACCTGTGTGGGGTGCCGGGCAGGCTGTCGGCTGAGTACTGGCTCGGGCACACATGCATGGAAACCATCAAGGCCAGGGCAAGAGCCACCGGGAAGAAGCAGGCAGAAGGACCCCCAGAACTCACATGGGGCAGAGCGAAGGTTGTGTCCCCTAGAGCCACAGCGGAAAAGCTCCTACACGGAGCTCTCCCAAAGTCTTGCCTCAGATGTGAGGGCGAACGGGCCCAGAACTCCGGGTGAAGAAAGCAAGCTCCAGAAGGACCCAGGGCCTCAAAGAAGCCCAACTGTTCTCATTAGAAATCCCCCCGGGAGTCAAAGCAACACAGAAAGAGGAGAAACAAAAACCGCAGTGCCCAGCTGCTTCTGACACCCAACCCCAAAACAGCAGGCGTGAAGTGAAAGCCAGGTCCGTCAGGAGAGGAGACATCAGCCCCACGCACGTTGAAGATGACCCTGGGAAGGTCGGAACGTTCCAGCAGCCAGGACAGCCAGGCCGCACCTGTCCAGGAGGGGGAAAGCCAGCGCAATCCTGATGGGAACCAAACCCAAGCCCAGGACAGGCCTGGCTGCAGATGAGACGCCACACCCCTCTCTGCTCTCCCTAGGCCGGGACGCGCCCCTGCCACTGAAGCCTGACCACAGGGGCTAGGAGGCTGGGGGTAGAACCCACACGAAGACACAGAAACTCTCCAAAATGAAGCACCCGGAGGAAAACAAGGAGGGAGTGCCCCCAAATCATGCCCTATGTCTGGGTGGGGAGGAGACTCAGGTTTGGGACCAGGTGGAGCAAAGCTGAACCCAGCACCTCCTGTCCCTACCTGTCTGGCCTGAACAAGTCCCTGGGTCCCAACCCTCACAGGAAAACTGGGGAACAGCACCCACTTCAAAAGGTTTGCAGGGGAGACAGCGTGAGGTATAAGAACTCCAGCCGCAGACCCGAGTTGCCTTCCCATCCCCGAGACAGACACCGCGCGCTCCCGCTCCCTTACAGCTCGGGGGCTTGGAGGGAGGCAGGGGGAGAAGGAGGGTCTCCAGGGCGCCTTCTGAGTTGCGCTCACCCCCACGCGCCTGGAAAGCAGTTACAAGTGACAACGCCTGGCAAGGGACGGCCACTCTAGCTTCCACCGCCAGCATGGACGCGGGGCCAGCCTCTGGCACAGGTGGCTGCAGGCTGGAGCTCCCAGGCCTGCGACCAACGGCGTCGTGCTCAGGAGAAGACGGGAGTGTGTGTGTGCATGTGTGCGTCCATGCATGTGTGCGGAAACACAAGGGCCACTAACTTAAACTGTACACGGACGCACATCATCACAGACACTGTGACAGCCCCACCTTTTCCACAAGAACTCCCCGCTAGGTCATGATCCTTGCTCCTTATCAGCAGATCAGAGAAACTCCCTTCCTGGGCCAGCAAACAGGCCTGATGGAGCTTGCACCTCTACCCAGGCCTCCTTCTCTAAATCTCAGCCTAACAGGATCCCTGGATCCCCTGAAAACACTGATCCATGAACTCGCTAACCCCGCCCCGGCACCAGTCCTGGGGGTAGGCCCGAGGGGCAATAACAAGGTCCCGGACAGAGCCATCACATGACCCTGTTCCAAACCAGTCCAGAGGGAGTTGCTGGGAACAAAACAGGCCCCTCCCACTCCAGGGAAGCCCCAGGCCCTAGGAAGCCCTGCAAGACAGGGGCCTACGCTCAGGGTGCAGACTGAGCAGACCACAGCCCAGCAGACCAAGTGCCAGGCTGGCAGACGGGACAGGCTCATGCAGCGGTGTTGCACGAAACAGTGACTAAAACATCTGGGAAAAGGACTCTTAGGCCTCCTCCAAGGCTGGACTCCTGGCTGACCCGGAGGGCAATGAAAGGACAGAGGAGAGGCTAGTTTTGCGTGATGAGAAGACAGGTTAACTGCATCTGATAGTTCCGTCGTCTGGAAAGCTGGCATGACACCGGTCCCCAGAAATACTCCAGCGACCGTCAGCCTGCCCGCCGCCCCTCAGGCAGGTGCTCAAGCCGGACAGAAGAGTCAGCCTTGGGCTCTTCTGCTCCCCCTTTCAGCTCTGCCCCCGCATCCTGATGACTCGGCTTTCTAAATGTACTTCGAACACACTTCTCTCCGGCCGCTTCGGTGTCCTGGGCTCAGGTGGCCAAGTCTCGCCCCAGAGCAGGGACTCAGAGCAGCTGAGGAGAGAACGTGGCGTCCTCATCACACAGCAAGCAGGGCAGGCAGGGGAGGGGGTGCAGCCCCGTGCCACACACAGGAGAGGGTCAAGCCTGGGACTCAGAAGTCCGCGCCCTCCATCCGCACTCCACCCCGATCCGTCCTTAGAGGACCACAGATGGAAACGGACCGCAAACACATCTGCTCAGTAAGAAGCAGGCTGCGTGTGTACATGAACACCCAGTCCACCGGGAGCCTAAGACCTACACACCCCTGCCGGGACTCAGCCGGCGAAGGCGGGGAGGCAGACACCACTTTACACGCTCTTAGGTCCAAGAAAGCTTCTCGAACCAAGATGTCTGTGGTCATGGAGCGATGTCCTCAAACTCATCGAGGACTGACCTCTTTACCAGCCTAGTCACGGGGCAACTGACCAGCCTCAGAGACTTTAGTGTGTGACGGCTCGGTCACTAAGAACAGAGGAAGCCTTCCAAGAGACTCACTTGCTCTGCAATCGTCTGCCGAGCACCCACGCCGTGGCCGGCATGTTAGCCCTTAAAGCACAGACCCTGCCCTCTGGGCTTATCTGGACCAAACAGGTAGTAAAGCCCTAATCACACTATGCAATTTACTCACTCACCATGGGAGGGGCTGAGGCTCTGGATCATCAAGGGAAAGCACAGGGCGGGTAAGTGGCAGACGAAGCTGCACCTTAAATGGAACCGGAGGGAAGAGCTCGCTGAAAAGGAAGGGTAAGGAGCCGGTGCGGCTCGGCGGGGGTGCTGGCCGTGGGCGGGTCCTCGGTCCTGGGGGAGGCGGCCGCCCAAATTCAGCATCTTCATCTACATCGTGACAAATCTGGATAGTGACACCAGACGCCAGCCCGTTCCCTGGGAAACACACATCCTACCTAGCTTCCCGCACTTTCATCCCACTCTGGAGTGTTCTACCAACAACAAAAAGTCTTATTTTTCCTATGAGTTTATGCTCCTTTGATGGTTTACCTTCTGTTTTGTTTTGTTTTTTGTTTTTTTTTTCCAACTGATCCGGTCCCAGCCCCTCTGTCAGAACCAGGCTCCCAGGCACGCAGAGACAGCTGGCGGAGACCCCACCGCCCCTCCTGTCCCCCGCTGCTGAGGGGGGCTGGAAAGCCAGTCCCTGCAAGCCCTCAGGTTGCTGCCAGCTGAGGCAGGGAATCCACCTGCCGGAGACGGGAAGGCCAGGTTTCCTGTCGCTCTCCCGGAAAAACTCACCCACCACGCCCAGAGGGACAGAAAGCTCAGCAAGGGGAGACACTGAAAATCTGCCAAGCGTTTATTCTTCAAAGATCGGTTATAGGAAAAGTTCGCAGAGGCTGAGGATAACGCTCATCTTCAACTACCAGCAACTTCATTACCACCCCCCCCCTCCACGTTTTTCTTGGTGTCCTCCTAGTTCACAAAATGTAGTAATAATCTTTGAAAGGTCCCAGGAGCCACATTCACAGGGTCTCCCTCAGACACGCAGGAATGTGGCATGTGCTGGGGACCGCCCAGCTGACGATGACACAGCTGCAAAGAGTCAGGGACCCCCTCGGTGCTGGGCCAGTAACCGGGCGGCGAGAGCAGGTGTGTGGCCCCGTCCGCCGCCAGCTGCTGAACGGGGCACAGGGAGCAGAGGGAGGGAAACGCCACCAGCCAGCGATCAAGGGATCTCTGCACGGTGCTGTGCAGTTCGGGAGGAACGAAGCACCATCCGGGAACACCCGAACAGAATTTCAACCTTCCCTGCTAGCCAAGAGCAAACACTCCAACGGGAAATCAGAGCTGAAAAGCTCACGCTTCCACTGCTCCACAGGCTTTACTAAAGCGATAATTTTAAGGTTCCTCTCTCCCCCAAAATGCACCATTGAAATAAAACCAAAGAATAAAAAACCCATTGCAACCGCTTGTGCTCCCATCAAGCCATTTACTGCTGACTTGAGACACAGTAGTGCTCCCCGGCTGGCTGACCTTGACCCCCTCCCCCGAGGACCCTAAGCCAGCACTTCCCAAGCCCCCTACGGGAGAGGGCGCAGTTTGCGGATGCTATGGATACCAGACAGTCCAGCATGAGTATTTTATATAAAACATGATATAAAACATAGGATAAAACAAAGACAACACATGCCCACGTTTTTATCACTAATTCAACATTCATATTACTGTAAAATTTCTAAATGAGTTCTCTCAATTTCTCTACTGCTCCTGGGCTGGTTGGGACCACGCCCCCCGGGGTTGCCCAGAACACAGGGAGGACTGCCCGACGAGACCCTCTCCCCACACGAAAGCCCATCTTGCCTCCAATGACTGATGAGACTCTCACGCGCTGAGACGGGGCAGTTCCCCTCAGCCCCCCAGCTCCCATCTGGCCAGACCCACCTGGAGTGCTAAGGACTTCCTCTAAGAACGAAAGACAAGCCACAAGGACGGAAACAAGGAAATGTGCCAGAAACTGGGACAACAGAAGGCCCCTCAAGGACTGAAGGTGTGTGGGCCATGGCAGTGGGCAGCATGGAACGCACGGGCTCTGTTCCTGAAGGGGCCTTAGGAGGGAAAGATGGGGGACTCCAGGGCTCGTGTGTCACCCTGGCGCACTCCAGAGCATCCTCCCAGGAAGCCCTGCCTGCCTCCTCCCCACGCCCCGCCAGCCTCCGGCTCACACCTCCTCACGACGCCAACACTCCAGCGGGGCACACTGTGGTCTTTCCGGGGACAAGACAACCTCTGAGACTTCACAACACACAGGAAGCACTCAACAAACACAGCTGTTTTTTTAGAACGATTTTAGAATTGTTATTTCTTGGAACCATCAGAAGAAGTCAAAGACATGAAGCGCACGCCTGAGACGGTGATGTCCTCTGAGGGGAGGCGATGAAAAGAGCCTTCGGACCAGAACACGCCCGTCTCTCTTTCCAGTGGAAAACCAAATATATCCTTGAACAGTTTTTATCTCTATTTATTTACTTATTTGCAGCATTTCACGCGTTTTCAGAGACTGCCCACTTGTGACATTTTGAAATGCAATCATCTTAAGGACTTGAGGATGAGAGCTGGTCATTTCTCTTTAACTGAAAAGCTGTCATTACACTGAGGCTCAGAGGGTACCAACGAAATACCACATCACAGGAGCTCTGAGGAGAACTGAACCCCACTCTCCCTGACAATACCCTCCCATCTCAGTCTCAGGGACATGAACACGCCGCGCGTAGCTATGAACGTTAGGAAGAACATGGCTTTCCTCAGTAGGGGGCAACAGCTTCTCTGTTCTGTCCTTAGTGTCATCTGGAAAGGGGAGAGCATGGCGGCCCCATGTCCCAGAGTTGGCAGGAGGATCCAAGACGGGAGCACAGAAGCGCTGAGTGTTGTCTCCACAACCTGCCATACACCACACAATGCGCCACACACAGAGTCACGAGCTCTGGGCTGAACACCCAGACGACATGTCAGGGGATGACACGGGGTCCCCGCTGCTCCCCACAAGGCACACTGCTGACACAGACCCCGCCCAGCTGGCCTTGCACCTGTCCGTCTGTCACACCATGGCCGGGAGTCTTTGACAGCAGGGTGGGCATCTGGGTCCCGAGACAGAGCCACGGTCTGCCTGTCATTCCCGACACGGTAAGCCCATGACCAAAGGAGGCGCGCTACTCCCAGCGGTTAAAGAAAACGGTTTCCAGTGGCTTCCGTGAGTTACAGAAAGTATAAGCACACACGCGGCTTACTGACAGGCCACTCACTACCTCGGATCCCAGGAGCGAGAACCAGATCACGGAGAAAATGGTTTTCCAAACCAAATGCCGTCTATTTTTACGTGATTATGCAGTGGTTTCAAAGACTTGGGAAGACTGCAGTCTCCAACTGACCTAGGTATCCCAAAACCACCTAAAAACTCTACTTCTGGAGAGGAGATCTACACTCTAAGAGATCAGAGAGCAGCTCACATAGTCACATCAAAGCGATGGCTCGTTTCCTGCCCATCTTGGATGCGCGGAGAACAATGCCAGGGACCCTAATTCTCACGGTGATGTTGTAAAGAGAAGACATGGACACGGAATTTATTTAGTGTAGGGTACATTCTACATGTACAAATTCCCTCTTGTCCCTCACAAGACCCCTGTAAAATAGCAGTTATTAGGAAATTCAGCATCGGAACTGAAATGATTTGCAAAAGCATTTCTAGGTAGACGTCCTTTCAGCTGGGATGCCTCATGAAGCAAATACAAGGGATGGGAGGAATGATCTCTGCATCCTTCCAGCCCGACTGTGAGAGCCACCATGAGCCAAAGTCACCAGCCACAAAGTTCTGGAAGAAAATGGAGTCCAATATAAACGACCTTTTGCCAAGATACAGGGGCATATGAATAAAAACGAAGAGGCTACAGGATCCCTCTCTGGCTAAAAAGATAAAGAGCAGGGATGGGCTTTGGGAATGGAATTCATTTCTGGGGACGGATCCTAGATCAAGACTACAGGACTGATGTCATCTCCCAGCTCCTCCACACCACCAGAAGGTGCAGGAATCTGGTTGTCCCCAGAGGTCCGCAGGCCCGGCAGAAACCCCCAGCTGTGTGTGCTTGGCAGGCGAGGGACCACGCTCAGGCTCTGATCTTGTCCCCGTGGCCCCGACCATGAGTAGGCGACAAGGAGGCTCGCTCTGGCCTCCGTCTGCCCACAGCACTCAATGGAGCAGTCAGTGTCCTAACACAACAGTTGGCAAACGACTTCTTTGCAAAGGGCCAGACGCTACTCTACTGGGCTGCTGAGCCCAAAAGCAGCCACTGCGGGAGATGTAAACAAATGAGCATGGCCCTGGTCCCATAAGCCTTCATTTATAAAAGCAAGCAGGGGACCGAACGGCCCATGGCTGTTGTCTGCCAGCCCCCAAGCTGGAGAGGAAGGTTCCTGGCCTGAAGGTTTGGGACTATGGGACTGAAATGGAGCCAGAGAAGCAGCAAGGGGGGCTGGGGCAGAACTGAGGCATTCCCTCGGGGGCAGAGAAGGAGCCAGGGACAGCTCCCTGGGTGGGGGCGGGGGGGGGGGGATGTGTCACAGGGACCGTCTCTCAGATGCTGACTTTGAAAACAAGCATACGTGGGTTTTTTTGTTTTGCTTTGTTTTGGAAGATTTTATTTATTTATCGGACAGCGATAGCAGGAGAGGACACAGCAGGGTGGTCAGCAGAGGCAGAGGGAGGAGCTGGCCCCCCACCGAGCCGGGAGCCCAACGTGGGACTGGAGCTCAGGACCCCGGGATCGTG
Source organism: Meles meles (assembly GCF_922984935.1). NCBI lineage: Eukaryota > Metazoa > Chordata > Mammalia > Carnivora > Mustelidae > Meles > Meles meles. Next base: position 99,345,010 of record NC_060075.1, read on the forward strand.
ACCTGAACCGGGGGCCGACGTTTCACGGACTGAGCCACCCAGGTGCCCCGTAAACATACGTGTTTTTGATTCAGAAATCAAGCATGAAAATCTGACAACTAAAGCTCGATACTCGGTGTTTGGAAATTCAACAGTAAGCTTGATAACCTGCACCACGTCCGCGTTCGAGCATGTCCCTGCCAAAGCAGTTCAACGTCCTGCTCGCATGTGTCACCTGAACGGGCTCGCTTCCTACTTTGTTGCATTCTTTCCTTAAGGATAATAAATGCTGCTTTCATTGTTCGTCAAATACTAATGCACCTCTTCACAGGTGTGTGATCCCTTCCTCGAAACCCCAGAGGCCAGAGGGAGGTGGGAATTAAGGACTTTTCGGATTGGACAGAGAGAATGCAGGGCCCAGGGAGGCCCCTGTAGGGCACAGCTTGACAAGAGTCAAGTCAAGGTCTGCTGTGACGTGAGAAATGAGGGTACTTCCCGGTTTGGACCTTCTGGGGTTTTAAAATTGCAGACGATGGGCTGCAGGTCTCTATTTATAGCCACTCCCATTCCTACTTGACTAGTCTCACTTCTGCCCCAGCCTCCCCAGGCCAGGCTTTTCCTCCTCTGTTCTCTGCAGAGAGAGCCCTGCCCAGTCCTGCCCGGGGGGGCACCTCAGCTCTGGACGCCTCCTCCGGGGAGGCCTCCCTGACCTCCTCTCTCTCCCACTGGCCTGTTTTATTTGCCTCTGAATTATTATCCTCATTCACAATTATCCTATTTGCCAGCTGTCCCATGTCCACCTCCCCCATGAGAACTCACGAGCCCCGGGAACCTGCCTGCCTCTTGCAAAGCTGTCGCCCTAGCTCTGACGCTGTGTCTGGCCCAGTCGATGACCAAGGAATAAAACCTAAGTACCCTGGGCCAGGTGCCCAAGACACGGCCACCCCCATGCCAGGCGATTTTTGTGCATTTGCTCCAATCCCCACACGACCTGGACACCATTAACCCTTTCTTACCAGAAGAGAAACTGAGGCACAGGACTGTTACAAGACCCCCCCCAAGGCCATAGAACTATGATAATAATCATATTTTAAAGGAAAAGCTACATCTTCAAAGGGAAGCTATTTGCCACCATCCCACCAGCCCTGGGGCCCGTCATGCCCATTCCACATAGTCCCTTACTGCAGAAAGCAGGATAATTTAATTCACATGCTAATTTGGGTGCTTCTGTGTCCATAAAAAGCTCTGCATCTCAGCAATACATTGACCAAACCCCGTCACGAATCCACGCCCCAGCTCCAAGTGAACAGCTAGAATCAGAAAACTGTTCATCGCTGATGATCTTAAGAAATTCTTCTCTATAACTTGGGAGATTTCTCTAATTGCTGTAATTGCAGATTGCTCAAGACTGGAACTCACTGTAAATCATCCCATTTTCTGAGAAATTCTGGAACTGTCATCCGATTTTCCAGGAACGGCGGATGTGAGCTGCCAAGTCTGGCTGCTGGGTTTTTATGGGAGGGAAGACCATGCCATCCAAAGTCACCGAATGGCATGACTGAGCATTTCCTCCAGGGGTGACAGAGGCTCAATGGGCTGACTACGATGCACCCACGGCTTCCTGGCTCCTGCGGAGCAGCCTCGGGCAACTGAGTCAGCCAAGACAAAACAGCTGTCCGGAGACTGAAGAGTGACCTTCACCTGGTGCTTCTGCCATCTCTGTGTGACCCTGCGGGAAACTGAAGATGGGAGGATGGGGGAGGTTGCAAGAGGGACTCGGTGCCACCCATCAGGTCTGGCCCTCCAGGTCTGCTCTGTAACCAGCTGGGGAAGACACTTCTCCACCAACTTTCAGACAGACTCGCCGGGGACGGTATCCCTTGTGGTGCACTGATCCGTCCCCTCCATCTGGGAGCGATGGTACGAAGCGTAGGGCAGCAGGACAGATGATGGGCACAGTCTGGGCCCAGACCTGGCCAAAGCTAACTGACCACGGGAGAACAAACCACGGGTGCAGCACAGAGCTTTCGTCAACAGGGTGAGGCCCTCTAAGAACAAGAAATCAGCCCTGCAGAAGGCAGAGGGCCTTGTACAAAATCACCCACGGAACAGACCCGCTGTCCCCAGCACATTCCACATTTCGGCTAGGATGCGGCGCTTTTTTCTGGCTTGTGATTGGCCTCGGTCTCGTCTCAAGCTCAGTGGCTACAATGAATAATTCCTAACCTTCGGCCTCTCTTTGAAGGTCCACATCACTTCGATGCCAAAAAAAATTAAAAAGGAAATCTCTGTGCAGCCGTGGCACACAAGGAAATTCTCATCGCTATTACCAAAGAGATACTTTACAGATGAAGGGAGGAGACAGCAGTATCGATCAAGGGTAGAGCATACGGACGGACTTCCAAACCTTGGGAGCCCTGCTGGGGAGAGACTGAGGCCAAGAGAGATGGTACAGGTACTTGAAGTATTCAAAGACTCATAAAGATGGACAAGCTTGGGGCTTGGGGCTCAGTTGGTGAAGTGTCTGCCTTTGGCTCAGGTCATGATCCTGGGGGGCAGGGTGTCCCTCTCCCTCTACCCCTCCCCCTGCTCTCTCTCGAAAAAAAAAAAAAAAAAGAACAAGCCTGGCTAATGCATTCCTTCAGATGTGCCCCTGCATACCGTCCAGAAAAAGTTCAAACACAAATGTGGTTCGGAAGATGAAGGAGGTGTCCAGGGGAGACCCACCGGGCAGGCTGAGAACCTGGAGGGCCGGGTCTGAACGTGCCGTGCCTGCACCCCACCGGTTGCTACTGGGTGGATGGGGCGGGAAGGAGCCAGTCTCGGGGGAGGGCTCCATCTCTGAAAGGCAGGCCGCCGCCCTCCCTGTCCCCACTTCTCACCCAGGATGCAGTGTCCCCACATGAACATCCCCGAAGGCGCCACGGCCCCCTGCCACCCTGAGCTCTGGGGCCCAGCAGATGACCACACCTGAACACCCCATCCCGTGCATCACAGGCAAAGCCGCACAACCATGACAATCTCAAGAGGGTGCCATGGACAGAGAGGACAGGTGATAAGTCTCCCAGCACCAAGTGAAGACAACCGTGGGAGACACGTGATCCTCTGCAGAACGTGCCAGCAGCCCCAGTGCAGCCACAGCCAGAGACGGAGTGGGTCACGGTCGCTAACTCCATCTGCACCATGGCCCTGAGCCACTGCCCATGCAGGCGACAGCCGCCCACGCTCCCCCATACCTGGTAGTACGAATGGTGCAAGAAGGAATCTGGGCAGCCAGCTAAAGCCATCGGCTCCTCCTTCCAGTTACACTGACCGCTCTGCAGCACCTGCAACGGAGATAGACCGTGAGAAGCCTGAGCAGAGAAGAAACTCATTCCTCCCAACTTGTCCATGAACGACACGGCTAAGGGGGTTGCCGCAGGGACACCCCTTGGGCGGTCAGGTGCTCAGTCAGGATCTCTACTTGCGGGGGTACTTGCCGGCCTCTGAGACAGGAGCCAGCTACAGAGCCCTGGGAGCTGCCCCATGGTCCCAAGGCCCCCAGACCGCCAAAGGGGACCTAGCCCACAGCACTGACCGCTGCCTTCTCAGGAGCTCCCAGGGACCCCTGGGATCCTTTCCTTGTCACAAATATTAACACCCTGGCAATTTATCATACTTGGGCCATGATGGATTTAGCCCAATTCTGATGGGGCAGGGAGGCGGGTGTGTGCTGCTGGGGTCCTCGGGGGCTGCCTGTATGCACACTGGGTCCCCTGGCCACAGCCAAGATCGACCACTGTCAGGGGCATCTAAGGGCCCCCGGCCAGCTCCACGCTCTCCCTGAAGGTTCCGGTTCTGTGAGTACAACCCCTGAGAAGAACAATCCCAGAAATGGACTTGCGAAGACCTGGGAGACTTTCCCGCCCTCTACATGAGCTGCAAATACCAGCAGCTATGTGAAAAGGCATACTGGCTCTTCCAGGGAGCTCCTAATAAGCAGGAAACAGAGATCCTGACTTTTGCTGTTTTACTCTACTGCGGAGCAAACCACCAGCTCGCCACGTACAAAGCAGACGAGTTTCCCAGCTGAGTCTGACACAGGCCCCTCCCTTCTGATGCGGAGGACTGGGGCTGGAGTGAGGGACAAGGAGCGAGGGGTGACCAGTGCCTTGGCCTGGACATGGGATGGGTCACACCTGTGCCTCTGAACACACATGCAAAACAGGGAACACTCCGCCAAACTTCCATGAAGCCAGCTTCTCTGAGACCCATCTTTCCTCTGAAATCTCAGCAGCAAGCAGAGAGCGGGGTGTGGATTCCAGGAACAGAGTCATCAGTCGTGAAAACATTTTCAGGAATGGCAGCAACGAGCGCTCCCCATCATAATCACTCCCAGAGGTGCACGCCCTGCACCCTTGCTTCTTCCGTGGTCCAGACACCCTGAGTAATTCAAAACTCTGGGCCACAAGAGGCTTCTTGAGCCTCTGTCCTTGCAACTGTCAGCCCCCGCTCTACCACCAGCAAACGCACTATACCCTGTAGGACTGAGCTCCGTAATCACCTCCTCCAGGAAGTCCCCCCAGACTGCCTCTCGCTAATCATCACTGCTCTAAGATGGCTCCGTCCGTGTCCCTTCTGGGCTCCTGGCCCCACGCTGGGCTTATATTCATCTTTTTATCAGCCACACAGAATTGTAAATGTTCCTTCTCGGTCTTGCTCCCCCCAGGTAAACTGTGCTTTCACTGTGCCCCAGTGCCCGCGCCAAGAATGGATGCTGCCCCCACTTCACCAGGCTCTCAGCATCTGGATCCAAGCAGGGCAGCGTTCACAAAGGGGACTCTGGGGGGGGCCATCCGTGCCAGCCGGTTAGAGCAGGAAGAAAACAAAATGACCAGGACGGCTGCCCCACCACACCCAGGGGCCACCGCCAGCAGGAACCCCACCTCTCCTACACTGTCCCCAGCAGAGGTAGCAACGAGAACCCCTACCATGAGGGAGCAAGGAAACAGAGCTGAACAAATGCTTTCTGCTCCTATGCTCAGGGCATGGAAGGGCTCATCTCCGGGAAGTTGCTTTACTATGAAAAACGTAAGGACAACTTAGAAAGGGGCTTGTTTCTCTCCACGAAATTATAAAGGAGAATGGAAGAAACAGTACAGGCAGGAAGGGACCTAGGACAAGGACAAGATAAACTGGACGCTGGGGGCGGTCACATCAAATCAATGCAGCAGAAAACTCAGTCCGCACAAACGAAATCCCAGAAACATGGACAACAGTCCCCAGAAAGAACGAGCCAAACGCCGGGTCAGAACGGCAGCTTCCAGGTCGGCGCAGAACTCAGGGTGCAGAGAGCAGCACCCAGCTATGAAGGGAATAGCACCTGCCCATTGGGGCCCCATACCCCACCCCCCACAGAGATGCTCCCTCCAGTCTGAAGTCTGCAGAACTCAGAAATCAGAGACTCACAGAAGCTTCCCAGAGGAAACCTAAGATCAGATGGGGCACAAAAGTCAGGATATTGATTCCATCTGCTGAAACAGCACAGGAATCAAGGTAAGACCCAGTAATGGGCTGACCTGGGTCCTCCCCCAAAATCAGAAGTTGAAGCCCTAACACCCAGGACGCAGAATGTGGCTGAATTTGGAGGTGGGAGGTCTTGAAGCAGTGACTGGGTTCCAGTGAGGCAGTAGTATGGGCCCTGATCTGGTCAAAGAGGAGATCAGCACACAGACACACAGACAGATGGCCGTGGGAACACACGGGGAGGAGACGGACTTCTGAATACCAAGGACAGGGGCCTTGGCGGGGAACAGCCCTGCCCACAGCTCAGTCTCAGATTCCAGTCTCCGGAGCCGTGAGAAAATGTATTTCTGTTGTTTGAGCCACCCAGTTCGTACTATTCAGTTCTGGTGGTCCTGGAAAACAAACTCAGACCCAAGATATTAGAACACTACTAAACTGTCATTTTAGCTAAAAGGAACAGAAGTGCCCTAACCTGTAACATTTACTACCAACTACTTATGTTTCCCGCAAGTGCGTAGGGTCCTTTAAGCCACCCGGACAGAAACGGAAGAACATTCCCTAAGAGGCCGCTGGGCTGGGAGGAACAGGGCAGGAGCCATGGAAGCACCAACGAGGTGGCGGGAGCACTCCAGTCCCCGCCTGGGCACAGCTGTGGTGGGTCACCTCCCTCCAGCCTCCGGCAGGGCCAGCAGCTCCCAGCCCTGCGCACCTGCCCCCCCACCCCATGGTGGCAAGCTCCGTGGGTCCAGGCTCTGTGTCCAGTCACTGAATCCAACACCAACCTGGAGGCTGTTCTGAAAGTACTCCTCGGGGTACCTGGAAGGCACAGTCAGTTAAGCGCATGACTCGTGGTTTCGGCTCCGGTCCCGATCTCAAGGTGGTAAGATCGAACCCCACATTGGGCTCCACGTTGAGCACAGAATCTGCTTGAGACTCCCTCTCCCTCTGCCCATCCCCGCTATGCATACACGCTCACACGCTCTCTCTCTCCCTCTAAAATCAATCAATAAACCATAAATAGATAGATAAATAAATAAATAAATAAATAAAAGTGCTCTGTAGGCGCAGTTAACATCTGCAATCACGGACTTGAGTAAAGGGAAACCCTCCATAATGGGTGTGGGCCTTGTGCAATGTGTTGAAGGCATAAGAGCAAAGACTGAGGTCACCCTGAGAAGGGATCTGACCTCAAGACTGTAGCAAACTCCTGCCTGAGTTCCCGAACTGCCAGCCAGCCCCATGGACTCCAGACCTATCAGCCCCTACAGTCAAAGAGTCAATTCCTTAAGGTAAGTTTCCATACAGACCCATACATGTTCGGTTTCTCTGGAGAACTCTGACATACACACACCAACTGACCACAGCTGGCTGCCAGGACCATGCTGTGGTGTCTCCTGTGGGCCTCCCCAAAGCCCTCGAGGGTCTGATGGCTCTACGTGGATAGCTTCCCAACCCTGGGCCCTTCTGTAAACACGTCCTCCTACCTCTTCAGCCTGCAGCCTCACTTTCCTGGGATGCTGTTTTTCCCCCTTCACCCATATCCCAGCAGGCCTGGGGGAGGGGCTCCCATCCTCCTGGCTCCCCCTTCTTGCCACAGAGAATGGGCCTTCCGGGCCATTTAAGGACCCTCTCTGCACCCATATTAACATGTTACCCCACACCTCCTTCTGCCACTGCTTCCCACACTCCTTCCAGCTCACTCTGTGCCTGCTGCTTGCCCTGCCTCGTATGCCTCTGGAACTCTGGGATGTGTTTGACACAGGGAAACACACTACTTTCCCCCTGAAGGTTCAAATTTAATGGGTGTTGGAGTATCAAAAATATCACAGAAACATGCTCATTTTATTACCTTAATATGACCTTTGAAAGTATTTCAAGTGAGATTGCTTCTCAGCAGAAAAATACATATCCAATAAGCCCTGCTGAGTAGTCCCTTTGAAACAGGAAAACTACAGTTAGATACACTAAGAAGATCAGAGTAACTCCGGTCTCTCCTAAAATGTCTCAAAACTAAAGCTAACATCATATTTAATCGTGAAAGATGGAAAGCTCTTCCCCAAGACCAGAAACAAGGCAAGGATGCCAGCTTTTACCTCTCCTACTCAACATTGCATTTGAAGTTCTAGCTAGAGTAACAGAGCAAGAAAAAGAAATAAAAGACATCAAACTGGAAAGCAACTAACACGCTCTCTGTTCACAGATGACATGATCTTATGTACAGAAAACTCTAAAGATTACTAAGACACACACTTGATCCCAAGCTAATAAATGCATTAAAGTTGCAGGCAGAAGATCAACACACTAAAATCTCTTGAATTTCCACACTCTAACAAGATGTCTAAAAAGGAGATTAAGAAAACTCCATTCAAAACAGCATCAAGAATCACAACCAGGAATATCTTCAACTAAGGAAGCAAAAGATTCGTACACGAAAAACTACAGATGTTGCTGTAGGAATATAAAGAAGATATAAATAAGATAAGTATCCTGTGTTTGTGGTTTGGAACATCTAATATTGTTCAGATGATGATAATACCCAAAGCAATCTAGAGATTCAACATAGTCCCTCACAAATTCCCTCCAGCATTAATGCAGACGCCAATAAAACCTTCTAAAATCTATATAGATTCTCACAGGACCCCAAATGGCCAAAAAAACTCTTGAAAAAGCAGAACAAGATTTGAGGACTCACATTTCCTGATTTCAAAACCTACTACGAGCCACGGTGTAAGGACAGCAGGAAATGTAAGAAGGACAGCCATACAGACTAATGGACTTGAATAGAGGGCACAGAAACAAACCATCATATATAATGGCTGGCTGATTTTCAACAAAGGTGCCAGGACCATTCAATGGGGAAAGTACAGTCTTTTCAATAAATGATTTTGGGAAAATTGGATAGCCACGTTCAAAATGATGAGGTTGAACTTTTGACTCACACTAATCAACTAATTAGATTCCTTAATGAACCTATGGAAAAGTTCCCATGATGTTGGATTTGACAATGACTTCCAGGAAAAGACAACAAAGGCACAGACAACAATAAGAGACAAACTGGACTTCATCCAAATTAAAAATATTTGTGCAGAGGACACGATCGAGGGAGTGAAAAAAACCCCAGAGAAGGACAAAAGAGTTGCAAACCACTTATTTGATACGGGATTAATATCCAGAATATATAAAGAACACCTACAAGTCAACAATAAGAAAACAGACCACCAATTTCAAAAATGTTTACCTTTCTCAAGGTAAACAAATAAACAACCAATAAACCCATGAAAAGATGCTCCACATCACTAGTCATTAGGGAAACACAAATCAAACCACCATGAGATGCCACACAAAATCACAAGTGTTGGTGGGGATATGGAGAAACTGAAACCCTTCCGCCTCACTGATGGGAATATAAAATGGTGTGTCCTCTATGGAAAATGGTACAAAAATCCTCAAAAAATCGAACGGAATGAACATAAGTTCCAGAAATCCCATTTCTAAGTATATACCCCAAAAGAAGTGGGAGCAAGGACTCAAACAAATGCTTGGTACACCCATGTTCACAGTGGCACTGTGTACAATAGCCAAAGTGCGTCAACGACCTAAGTGTCCATCAACAGATGAATGAACATGCAACATGTAGCCTATCCATGCGAAGGAACATCATTCAGCCTTGAAAAGGGACGTCATTTTCGATGCACGCTACAAAATGGATGAACCTTGAAGACATAATGCCAAATGAAGTAAGTCGGTTGCCAAAGCACAAACATTGTAGGACCTCCCTTATATGAGGCACCTAGTACAGAAACAAGAGGGAGAAGTGGGCTGCGGAGAAGGGAAGTGTGTTCAGTGGATACAGAGCTTCTGTTTGGGATGAGGACAAAGTTCTGGAGATAGATAGCCACGATGGTTACACAAAACTGTGAATGTACTTAAGTCAACTGAATAACACACTTAACAAATGGCTAAAGTAGTAAATTTTAGGTTTCATATATTTTATCCCCAGTTTTTAAATATCAGAAAAGTTGGCTATTCGATAAGCTTCCTTTAATACAATTAACAATTTCCATTCAATTTTTAAAAATTGGACGGGGGGAGGGGCAAAGGGAGAGAGAGAGCGTCTCAAGCAGACTCCCCACTGAGCACAGAGACCAGTGAGGGCTGGATCTTACAACACAGATCCTGACCTGAGCCTAAATCAAGAGTCAGACATTCAACTGACAAAGCCACCAGGCACACCCCCACCCCCAACCCCACTAAATATTTTTTAATACAACCATGAGATTCAGCAGAATTTCTTAGGATGCTAAAACAAAGATGGATAAAACAATGACTGCAAACTGACTTTTATACAAACTTTTTTTTTTCTTTTTTAAATGCCACCACGTTCCCAGTCACACTAGTTCTACCACTTGGAGATTGTTCACAGCTTATCCATTTTGGTTTCTCTTGAGCAGTCATGCCCTCTCAGTTGTATGACTCTGCGTAACCCAAGTGGGGTTTACCCGGCTGGTAAAGCAGAACCCCCATGGCAAGGGCAAGCCCTCCGTAAATCCACCCTGCCATACCCCTGACAAAGACAAAGACCACGGTCACGATCTGTGCTCTGGTGGAGACTCAAACCCCCATCCTGCTCCTGAACAAAAACCCTCCCCCAAAACAAAACAAAACAGAACAAAAACCCCACACTTTGAAATGCCCTACAGCAGTGCAGGGGTGGTATCCTATGCCCCTTTAAAAGAGTCCCATATTCAAATCATCAGCTGATTTACCAAAATGATGTGCTCCACAGCGGGAGGAAGGGCCCGACAGGCAGGCAGATACTGCAACTTCATACCTACAACAATAAAAGGCATCCTCACGAACAGTTGTAGACTGACTCAGAAACTGTACCAACGACTGCTGTCTTTCTCTTCCTTTGATGAAAGGGGCTTATGGATAAGGTCATCACGCTGTGTTGGTTTCATGTGTCTTTTGATTATGAATTTTGTCCACTGCCAGAGGCCAGAGTGCTATTATAAATAATGTATTGGCATCTGCCCCCCCTTTTTTTAATGCTTTTATTCATTTTTAGGGGGAGAGCAGGGGTAGGAGCAGATGTAGAGGGAGAAAGGAAGGGAGAGAAAGAGAGGGAGGGGAATGGACTCCCCACTGAGCATGGAGCCCAACGCAGGGCTCGATCTCATGACCCTGAGATCATGATCTATGCCGAAATCAAGAGTCGGTCACCCAGCCGACTGAGCCACCCAGGGACCCTGGGGGTCTGTCCCTTTTAATGGAGTTTTGAACTTATGATGAAAATTTAAATAATCTTCACCATGAAGCTTGAACTTTCTTCCTTATTAGACTACATTTCGGACAAATAGTTCAAGTAAAGCCAAAAGTTAGCTGATTCTAGAGTCAACATTTTTTCTCAACAACGTCAATATTTACACTTGTGGGTCCAGCAGCTGAACTTCAACAATGCCTTTGTTCTTTCTGTTTCATGTTTGTTTTTCCATTTTAAGGGCCATTTCTACTACATTAAATGATACAACTGTCTTAAAATTTGAAAACATTGCACCAAATAAAGCTTTTTCAGGCGTTCCTGAGACTCGGAAGGCTGGCATGCATATGCCTTTCACATCACAACCAACCGCGGAGTAGGCTCTTGGTAGATTTCAATGGCCCAGCACCCCTCCCACCAGGATGACCCCCTATGCTAGGAAATCAACTAGGATGCCGACGGTCCGCTGAAGGACCCTCGCATCTCGTGACTCGCCTGAGACTCACACTTGGCCCTGTGCTCAGGATCCAGACAATCCACACCGATGCTTCCTCTTCTGATCTGTCCTCCTTCCCGAACACGCTGTGTGTGACTGACTAAGCTAATGCTTGGTGCGATGATGGGCTGCAACCCACCATCTGAAAACAGAGTCAGGCTCGGGTTGGTAGTTAGGACCTGCGAGCACACGGGCTTCTCCTGCACACCCGCGCTCCAGGATGAAGGGTGAGGCCCACTGGACCTGCCACCCTGTCCCCACCTCCCCGCACCCACACCCCTTTCCTGGCTGGTCTCTGGCAGCAGTCTGCGACAACCACTCCCCAGCAAACACCCAAGCTCCCTCACGTGTCACCTCCTCTGACCGACTCTGAGAAAAACACAACTCCTCTGCTTACCTAGCCATCTCCAGCACCCCTGAAGTCACCGACCACACAAGAAGGGCTCTCTCCATTTGGACTCGGCCACAAATCCAAAATGTGCATTTAGTACTGCTGGGAAAATCGGGTACGCCTCCTTAGGGAATTTACTATGTCCTCTCCAGCATGTCCGTTTCCCACTTTCTGCTCACGGCCACCTCTCAGGACACTCAGATGACACCCAGCACAGGCAGTGAAGGGCTCATTGTCCCACCACCAGGCTCCATGGTCACGGCTGGCACCTGACCTCAATTCTATCCCACTTGTTAGTTGGTAAATGCCTTCTTGTTCAAGGACATGGTCTTGCTCCCTGCCGCCCCCAGGACGGCACACAGTGGGGACTCCAGAAGGTCTGCACGCTGACGGGACTAACCACCATCACTGTGTGTGCAGAGTTAAACAATAACATTTAATTTAAAAATAAAATCACAAAGAGAAGCTGCCAATCTTAAGTCACTGTAGGACTTTTTACGAAGAAAGCACTCCCTTCCATAAAAGCCAGAGGCCCTGCTATTTACCAGGAACAACGTAAGGGACCAATGTTGGTGACATATTAAGACAGTTACTTGCGGAATTGAAAACAGACTATTCGCAATCTAAATCATAATAAACGCATAAAAAGAAACTCACAATACTTCAAACATCAAAGGGAAAACAGAAACCGAGCAATGAAGACAGCATCCAAAAAGAAACAATTTATTCCGAAGACGGATGACGCGTAGCAATCAACGTCAACTATCTGATTCCCTTCTTTTCAAAATAAAAATCAGAACTATTCCACTATTAAAAAAAAAAAAAACACTCAAAGTACGTGAAATAGAAATGGTTTAAAAAGAGAGTCAGGAAGGGATGGACAGAGACAGAGCAGGCAGAGACCCAAGAACAGGACAAAAGTCTAGTGTGGTGACAAGCACGGGGACTGGCCCGGCAAAGCGCAGGGCCAGCGAGATGCTCGTGCCCCCGAGAACAGCAGAGCACGCGGCCCCCAGTGTGGTTAACAATCAGCCACAAGGCTCGGGCTTCACCCTCTGCAGAACACGACGTCTATATGCAGGGGTCTTACAGCAAATGAAGGGACCTTACACGTCGACAAGAAACTCACACTGAAAACAAAGGAAAGGGATGCAGTAGTTTTCAATCATATGGTAACTTTCTAGATGAAATAAATTTGGAGACTTCAATAGAATTAGAAATTTTATTATAAATATATACCAAAATCAAAATAATATTCAAAAAACACCCTTATAGGGACACCTGGGCGGCTCAGTCAGCTAAACATCTGACCCATGACCCTGAGGTCCTGGGATTGAGTCCCGCACTGGGCTCCCTGCTCAGCAGGGGGTCTGCTTCTCCCTCCACCAGCCCTTCCTCCCTGCTCTTGCTCTCTTCCTCTCTCAAAGAAATAAATAAAATTCTTAAAAAAAAAATAAGAAACACTCTTCTCACAGAAAACACTACAGGTAAAACAGACTGAAACCCACACTCCTTCCACCTTCGTCCCTACAGGTAAATAAAGCCATGGACTTGGAGGTTCTTACTATAGATTATTTCAGTTTGTCAAGACCGTGAAAAAAAAAAAAAAAAAGATGGTTCCCAAGTGCTTGTGTAGACAAGGCAGATGTGTGAGTACGTGTGCAAACACACGCGCACGCCCTCACACCAGAATCATTCCTGCTATTGACAAGAGCCAAATGAAGCGCAGGGCTCAAGGTCCTGGGGCCAGTGACGGGAAGGAGACAGAGGTGACCAAGGATGTGACGGAGTTCAGTCCAGAAGTCCACACTCTTAACTAGAACCCCACAGTCCCATGGTTTTCAAATTAGGGTCCCTGGACAGATGAACACACAGCACAGGCACCACCTGGGAACACGCACACACGCACATGCTCTGGCCTGGATGTGGACCCATTAAATCAGAAAGTGGGGCCCTTGTGTCTGTGGCCTAGCACCAACCATGGGGCACCCCGGGGGCCTGAGCTGCACCCCAGAGCAGCTAAAGTAAAACCTTGGGGATGCGGGCATTGTTTTAAGCTCCGCAGTATTCCCAACATTGAGAACCACAGCTCTCGTCTCCTTTCTTTACTTGAGTAATCCCTTTTTATGATGTTTGCCAAGGCGGGACAATTGGGAGAGAATTGCAATAAGGCTTTGAAGAGTCACATCTCACTTTCTGGACATGGGGAGGGGAGCCCACCACAACGGGATGAAGTAAGCAACATAATCAGCTCCTCCAAATGCCACCGGAATCCTAAGGGCCAGATTCCCAGAGGGAAGCCGCACCTGGTCCACTTCCGGCCTTTCAAAAATCGATTACTTTTTCCTACACAATAGAAAGAATCCCTTCTAGAAGACAGGTGGGTGGAGGGGGAAGGGAGGCAGGCCAAAGAGCCACCCTCACCCACCTACAGCAGAGACTGACCTCAGCACGTCAAACTTCAGGGCTTCAGGGACAAGGGTCTGCATTTGACCCTACGGAGAAGCATGACCTTTGACTTTATACTCTGTGTCTCTTGTTAGAGACCTCTTTGGAATATTCTATTCACATAGCCACAGTTCCTTACCCCTAAGTGCTTTGGTCAGCCTCTGGACAGAAAACCAGCGAAATTCTTTAAATAAAAACTTGGTGATGGCCACACTCCTCACTTACGTTATTGGTGGGGGGCATCGTGCCCTCACACGGTCCACATGGAGACTCGATCGTGAGTCCCACCAGACAGGCCAGGAGGCTGAGCAGAAGTCACTTGCCTTGGGTCACCCACGCCGGCCAAGTATGTGGTCAGGGTCAGTCCTGGGGCTGTGCTCTGCCCACATCCAGGGCCCGAGTCCTGAGCTAGGATGCGAGGCCCTGGGAACGGGATCTGGTCCGTGCAAGCTAGGAGAGGCCAAGGCTGGACGCTGGTCTTCAATTTCCAGCTGCCTCCACCCGCGGGCAGTGGGGTCTGTTAACACGCATGTGTGCAGTCCTGTGCGAAGGGCAGGACAGGGTGGCTAAGCCAGCCCCCGAAGGCTCCTAGAGGGAATGACCCAAAGGACTCGAGGGGCCCAGCACTGGAGGTAGTTGAGAAACCACCGAGTGAGAGAAGAGCGAGGGTGCCCACGGAGAACAGCCAGACTGCATACAGGCAGAGCAGCCTCCCGATCTCCATCGCGAACGCATTGCCAGGGACAACCACACTGGCCTCGGGTCATGCAAACAGAGGCGAAGGGGGTCCAGGAGAATGCTGCACCCCGCCTTCCCCGGCCCATCCTTCCCAGAAGGATGGAGGGGACCGTCCCCACTTCCCAGATGAGGACACAGGCTTTACCATGGCCAGGGTCACCCAGGGAATGCAGGACCTCGCAAACAGGGAACGCCCGTAGAATCAGCACAGGTAGCCGGCCTAGGAGTCAGAGAAAGGAAGGATCGGGAGCTCTCGCAGAGGAGGGCATCCCACCTTGTGTGACCAGGAGACCCCAGGGGGAGAAGGAAAACCACTGTAATCTTAAACTTAATGTGGATTTACACTTATGTAAATCACTTATTAAATTAAATACACTTATGTAAAACACTTATTAAACGTATGCGGATTTACACACAGGCCTAAATTTGGGGTCCTTTTTAAAGAACTTACTTTTCCTGATATATATATATATATACACATATATATATATATATATATACACATATATATGCGTGTTTGTGTGTGTATTTCCTTTAACTCATTAACGTTTTGTTTTCGCTACTGGTGTCGTTACTTAGAATAACCCTTGACAGTTGAGATGTATGAATTATCACCAATTACTGAATGCTTGTGGGTGCCTTCTAAGGGACTGCTCTCTGCACATCCACACATAACAGGAAAAGAAAAATGAGAGATTGACTCACTTAAGTGAAAAAGGGAAAGATCACCGTGACGGCACCCACATTGCCCACCACATCCCTCACCTACCACCCAGCAGCCCGTCCTTCACGGGCACACGAGGCCATTAGCACCACTGAAAGCCCTCGGGTTTGACTCTGCTACCTGCAGACCCGGTCCTCTAACCGTTGGGAAAGGGATTCAAACTTAATCAGAAAAATGAAGGAAGGTCTGTAAAACCGTGCTTAGATGTAAACACCTTGTACAACAGATACAAATCCAAGTCCTACAGATCAGCACCTCAAAGTACAGGGCTTGTCCGTACGCTGAAACTCACATCACAGACGGGGGATGTTCAGCTAGAGAAAGCTTGAGAATTTGCAGCCTGCCAAAGGCCTGCCGCTTCCTCCCTTCCCAATCGGCCCTCAAGTCCAGACCTGGAGCTGCTGAACCCCAGTCTCTGGGGCTTTGGAGAAGGGGGTGTGGGGTCTCCAACCCCCAGGCTCCCCCTCAGGAGCCCCCCAGCAGCAGTAGTAACCCAGCTGGACTGCATACTGGCTGC
The DNA here is from genome assembly GCF_922984935.1 of Meles meles. Classification (NCBI taxonomy): domain Eukaryota; kingdom Metazoa; phylum Chordata; class Mammalia; order Carnivora; family Mustelidae; genus Meles; species Meles meles. Next base: position 99,361,068 of record NC_060075.1, read on the forward strand.
TTCCCTGCGGAGTCCCTCTTGACTGCAAACCACTGGTGAGTGATGACCAGGACACTTGGGGGCCCTCTGGAGCTCGCAGAAGGCCCTCTGGAGCTGTTATGTTTCGTGCCAAGTGCAGGAATTACATATCCAAAAAACAAGTGATTAGGGTCACTAGGTTTCACATCTTGAAAGCATTAAGGCTGCACTGCCTTCCAGAGCTTTCCCAGGGTCACTGGTGAATTCAGCAAAGTAAACCCGTTTCTTGGGCTCTCACGACATCAGACGCATAGGGACTACAGGTCAGCAGAGCGAGACTTGCTTCTGCTCGCTCTACGAGGCATAGCTCAAATCCTGCAAAAGCACATGTCAGAGAAGGGTCCTGAATCTTGCATGTAACGGCATCCCCCACACGGCTGGGAAAGCGAGGCATGTGTCCCGGGTTTAGAGGTTTCTGACAGCTCCAAGCAGCGTAAATGTCAGCTTTGTTCTGAAACTTCACAGCCACGGCAAGTGTGGGACCCCACGCACACATGCTCCCTCACTCTCTCGCTGTCCACCACCTGGATGATCAGGACAGATAACCACTCTTACTTCTGATGTGTTAATTGAGCATGTCACCCATTCACAGCTCGCAGAGAGCTCTGACCCATGAAACCCTTCTCGGCTTGTGCTCAGGAGAGGTCGTGCTGGCCAGAGATCAGTCCAGTCACAGCTCTGCCCCGGTGACCCAAAGATGAAACACCCATTTCTGAGCTGTGTTAGCCCCTGGAGTGCGCAGCATGCCAACCCACCAAGCCCAGGACAAGTCGCCTGGGAAGCCTACCCCCCACACATGAAGCTGAACCCTCCTGGAGGGAATGGCCCAGCATCCGTTCACGCAAGAAGACAGTCCGTAATTACAGGTTTCACCAACAGTGATTATCAGACGGGGGGCTGACAAGAAGAGACGATCACAGGGCCACTGCGTGTCCCTCTGCCAAGGCTGGGGCTCGGTCAGTTAGTAGGTATGCACAAGCCTCAGATTTGGATATCTTATTTTTAAATTTTTTTAATTAATTAATTTTTTTACCATGCTGCATGTCCAGCATGGAGCCTGATGAGGGGCTGGATCCCAGGACCCTGAGATCAAGACCTGAGCTGAATAATGAGATCCAGAGTCAGATGCTCAACTGACTGAGCCCCCAGGTTCTGGGTCTGGATCTCTCAGATTGAGTTCAGCGACAGGAGGTTCCGATAACATTCCAAAACAACCCAAATACGTTCACTTTCAATCCATTAGCTTTAACCGAAAAACGGGCTTTCCCGATGAATAATCCCAACATTCTGTCCTCAGTAGGACACCGAGGGACGCACGTTGGGCCCTCTGTGGAAGCACAAACCACATTGCGAAGCTGCGTCTCTTCTCTTCTTTTTTTAGAGACAGAAGAAGCAGGGGAGCAGAGGGCAAAGCCGGTCTCCAGCAGACGCCACGCCCAGCACAAGCCGCACGCGGGGCTCGATCCCACCACTTAAGATCCTGACCTGAGCCAAAGCCAAGAGTGGAAACACAACCGACTAACCCTCCAGGTGCCCCGAGGCAGTGTCTCTTCTCATATTCTACGACCTGGGTTCCAAAGAAGAGAGGCACGCACACACGGTTGGTCACACGAACACCACGATCGAGCCGCAGGAACTGCGGACACCCGGCGGCCTTCCCTCAGACGCTGACGGAAGCGGACGGCGGGCGCCAAACACGGAGCTCCATCCCTCGTCTGCTCCAGAGAGCCGTGCTGCTAGATCAAAGGATCGGAGGAGCGCTGGAGGAAAGTAAGACCATCCGGCTTCCTGTAAAACCCACCTGTTTTACTACGAGTCCTTCCTGCTTCTGTGAATCGGAAAGGAAGGTGGGACCAAGCGCCAGCCTTCTGCTCTGACTCTTGCGTCCTTCTTAAGAGCAGGAGCCATGTGGAGCAGAGCCCAGGCCACGTATGAGCCCAGCGCCCACCACTGTGTGGCCTGGAGAAGGCCCAGGGTCCCTCATCACCTCCTGGCTGGGGGTGAGATGGGGCCATCTAAGTTAAGGGCACAGCTGGCCAGTCATGGGGTGAGGTCATGACCCTCACTGGCCTATGCACTCCAACCTTCAACATTCTGGCTTTAGGCAACACGCACACTGACTGTCGTGGCCGGGACGGGGACCTTGGGACCAGAGCCCTATGAGGACGGAGGCCGGCCCAGGTGAAAACAGAAGGATGTCTGTTCTGGCCCCACAGACTCTGAGCGAGAACAGCTCTGGTCTCATGGACAAGACAAGACCCACCCCCACCCCCCAAAAGAGAAATAGTGATGAAGGCGCCTCTTTCAAAACCATCACGGGGGGGCACCTGGGTGGCTCAGTGGTTAAGCCGCTGCCTTCGGCTCAGGTCATGATCTCAGGGTCCTGGGATCGAATCCTGCATGGGGCTCTCTGCTCAGCAGGGAGCCTGCTTCCCTCTCTCTCTCTGCCTGCCTCTCTGTCTACTTGTGATCTCTCTCTGTCAAATAAATAAATAAAATCTTAAAAAAAAAAAAAAAACCATCACGGGAAGTCCTAACTCCAACTGCAGGAAGACGTGCCACATCGAAACACATATTTTTTTACAAACTCTTGCTTCCTCACCTAAAAAAGGTCAAAACGGTTCTCTGCCACCTAGGTGACGCTAAAAATTCTCCCAACTCCAACGTCCCGGAGGTCTCCACACGTAATAACCTCCTTCACATGAGACTTGGCTTTTTGTTCGTCATGAACGTCATGAACGGTCAACATTCTTGAATGTCTAATGGTAAAATGGAATTTTACAATTGTTGCGCTGAAAAAAGAAATAGGTTTGTGTCTACACGGGCCACACTAGTCCCACGCTACCGGGGTCGCGATAAATAACCACCAAGAGTTTCTCCTCTGAAGTCTGCAATCAGCAGGATCTGCCATTCTGAGAGCAAAACGTCCCCCCACTGGTCCTCCACACAGCAGGAGCCGCGGCAGCAAGGATGTCCCGATGAGCCATCTGCAGGCATCAGGCCACCCGTGGACACAGCAGGACAAAGAAGGCGCAGCTCTGGAACGCCACCCTCGTCTCTGTCCGCCGTCCCGTCCCCGGGACCAAGGCCTGCTGCTCCTGCCAGCTCGGAAGCATGGAGCGCGGACACAGAGCCGCCCAGTCCCTGTGGGCTCGCTGCGCGCTATTACCATCATTACAGGCCTCCACCCTCTCTAACTGCGACTGTGACTCAGAGAAAAATGAATCCTCCTTTACCTCGGAGTGCTCTGCGGCAGCCCGCCGGCCCGGCAACCCCCTCAGGAACTGCGTCACCAGGCTTCCCCACCCCAAGAAAGAAGAACGGAAATCTCTCTTGAAGACAGGTGAAAGGTGTGGCCCTCAGATCGCATCCAGGAGCCCCACGGCAGCTCTGCCTGGGGAGGGCACCCACAGGGACGCCCTCTGCTACCTCGGGAGCTGGGCTCCCCGACGGATGTCAAGGCAGAATTTCTAAGATGGCCATAAGCACCGTCGTGGCAATACCACTCTTAGCACTCATGGACAGAGCTATTGGAAGAGCTCAATGAGCCTCCGTCATTGGATCAGGACCAAAGACCAACCCCCAACCAAACCCCCATGTTTCCTCACTGACTCTTTTCTATTCCAGCAGGTGCACACATGAAGGTCTCCACTCAGGGCGATCCTGTTCAGCAGAAGCATCCACAACTGTGGATAAGGCAGGGTGACTAGGGTAAGGGTCGCCTCAGAGCATCCCCCAGTGGTTTGCCCAGACACCACAGACCAGACTGAGCCACAAGAATGAGCTCCGTGCTATCCACGTGCGTCAGAGCGCCAAACCTGGAAGGGGAAACAGTTCTCCCGGTGCTTCATCCCCTGCCTTGACTTGCCTTGAACACTGTCCCCCTGAGCAGCCCGACACCCACTCTCTCCCAGCCCAGATGCATGCGGCCGGGAGACCCACAGCCGTGCCCCAAGCCAGACACCCAGGTCTCGGCAGGAGGAGCTCAGACCTAGAGGGGATGGAAGGATGAACACACTTTCCCACTAGCCTGGACATCAGAGGTGTCACGGGGCTGGTGCCCAATCCAGGGCTGCTGCGTGGAAATCCCTGTGACTCCTGAAGTCCTGAATTAACTGCGTTTCCCCCACAGGGCACTTTGTCCAAATGCACCGTGACCCTGCCACTGTTCAATAACCCAGAGCTTCAAGAAATAATGCCCATTACCTTAGACGTAAGTACTCCAGTACCCAAGGTTCCAGAAACCTGTCAATTCTCTGCATTTTTTCGTGATCTGAGTTTCCCTGAGAAATTCTTGTCTTGCAGATGCGTAGGTCATCGACAACATCAGGACACCAAGGCTCCCTGAGGGCCAACCAGATCCTGCCCCAACCCGAATGGACAGAAACAACAGCAAGAAATGGCCACGTGTGGCTCGGCACTGGAGAGTAACGGCCAAGAGGAAAATGTGCAGCATGAAACAGACAGGTCACTGATCAGATATCATAACTCTTTCGATGTAGTTAGGGGCTACACAGGCTAAAGATTTTAAAGTCGCCTGCTTCACTTTACAAACCCTGGGTTTCTGGCAGGTGTCGACAGGATTCTGACAATCATTTTCGTCTTGTTATTGAACCTTGTAAGGAGCAAAATCATTAACCCCCAGCCCACCTCCAAAAACTCAACCACCCTGTGTGAACAAGAGACCGTGGGCAGAATGCTCTGAGAGCTGAAGTGCAGACTCCCGGGTCTAGCCAGGACGGATACCACACAGCAAGGAGCAAAGGCAGGGTCGGAGAGGGGCAGAGAAGAGGGCCGCCGCCTGGGAGCCTCAGGACGTGAGGAAGAACACGGCGGTGAGTTCCCGGTTCCTTTCACCTCCCACAGATTCCCAGACAGAGCACGGCACGAGTCTCCAACCAGAAACCACTGACAGACCTGCACAAGAAACGCTTCCGGAAAGCCTGCCCCCACCCCATACAAAGGATGGGGGGAGAAAAACGGTTCTAACAAAACCAACAGCTTTGTGCACAACAGCCACCCTACTCCTCCCAATAGCTCTGGAAGAACCTGCCCACCCACCCCGGTCGCGCAGGGCAGGCGGGGGCTCATTTTTCACACTGCCCCCACCCAGCCCTTGACTTGGCAGGGGACCCCCCCACTCAGATCCCCTGGCATAGTGTCTGCTGGCCAAACAGGAAGGGATCTGGGTCATGGTGACCCAGTGGAAACAAGACAACTGATCCCTCACAGGAGTACAGCCAGGAGGGGCCCCGGGAGAGCTCTGCCTCCACTCCCCCCTAGCATCATAAAGGGAACGAGGAGGGAAAGGTGGGCTGAGTCGGCATCTCTGCCCTCACCCCCGCCTCTCATGCCAGCAGGGTCTGGTGGGAGCAGAGTGACCCCCGACAAGGGACGAGGCCATGCATGTACACCCTCCACTCCCCAACCCTGCTCCCAGGAGGCCCAGTGGGGAGCGGAATTTCCCCTGCACACAGCTGTGGGGAGGCAGTGCTCTGGGAAGGTGTGGACGTCCCCCTGAACAAGCCTGTCTTCAGGTGAGTGGCCAGGTCCAGCAGGCAGGGGCCACATGGCCCCACAGAGACCAGAAGCAATGCCTCCACGGGGAACGACCTGCCATGGAGATGAAACAGGATCCTGACTCTCACCCTAAACCCCAGATGCCCAGAGTACAAGTGAAGTTCACTCATCACTCCAAGAACAGGATCTCCCGTGACCAGAACAGGAGAAGACAACCACAGATGCCCTCGGTGACAGGAGTGTGGTTGGAACCAGCACGGGTTTCAGAGCAGCCATCATAAGAAAGTCTCGAGGATGAGGACCGACTCTCCTGCCACAGAGGAGAGCTGGAGAGCTGCATCTCCACGGGACCTGCAAGCTGGGCGCACCTGGGCTCTCTTTCTTGCTTCCAGCCACGGCCCATGAGCTGTCGGTTCCTTCCATCAGGGAGCCAAGTGCCGAGACCCAACACAGTCCACAAGGCCATCCATGGTGACCAGATGCCAGGACTACCAGCAGCCGACGGGGGCAGAGGCCCGGGGCCGCACAACGCATGCACGGCGAGGGAGAGGGGGTCGCGCCCTGTGTGAGGCAGAAATGAAACAACACAGGCACTCCACAGGATGACACAACAAGTCTGCCAAAAGAACGTCACGGATGGTTCCAGCTCGGAGCGGACGGCAGAAGCACAGTGAACAAGAACAAGAGAGTGCAGGAAGAGAGCAGCGTGCGTGGAAGCCCGTGGTTCTAGAAGCCAGGAGGATGGAGCAGGCCGGAGAGGAAGACACGCCACAGCACGCATGCCAGTCCCTTCAAGGTCTCTGCAGGGACGCTGGCCTCAAACTGCAGCAGGACTGGGACTCTCTGCCCTCGGAAAGAAGTCGCTCCGCTTGTAGTTCGGTCCTGAGAAGGTCTGGGAGTCAGTCATACTATAAATGGGGAGGAAGGACCTGTCAGCACCGCTGGGCAGAGGAATGGCTCCAGCCTCCGTGGGGCCCAGTCTTGCTAAACAGGTCACACCAGCCAGCAGAAACTAGCCCTCCTCTGGCTGCGTCCCCAGGGTTGGAGGCCTGCGGTGCACAGGGGGCCACGTGGGAGCCACAAGGCTGGGGCGGGCCCACCTCTGCTGTCAGGCGAGAGCGCCCTCCGAGAGGAGCCCCGCAGAGGCTCAGGGCCTGGGGATGTGATGCCCTGACCCAAGTCAACCACCCCTACAAACTCTCCAATGAGAGCAACAGAAGCAACAAAAACTGGGGCCAAGGGACGGCCATGCTGTGGGCCCACCTGCGGGGGATCAAGAGTGGGAGAACAGACATCGGGCAGCGCGAGCCCATCTGTACCTTCCCTGTCTCCCATGACGACCCCAAAACAAACAGCTTTCTTGGGACGCAGTGACAGGGAAGAACAGAGGGAGGGCGGCCCTGAGGCCCAACAGATCTCCAGCACTGTCACTTAGAGCCCACAACCCTGTCCCTCCAGGATCACGATCCCCACAGCGGGCTCACCCATATCCAGACGCTGGGTGCCCTGGTCAGAGTCGCCACCCAAACTGCAGCCTGTAATTTTTTAATTTCCCTGTTGGCCACTAAATGGTCCCTCTCAGACCCTCTTATGTGGTGTTTCAGCATCTTCCTAAACCCACCCCTCCCCCGGGGACAGGGCTCCAACTCACAGATCAAAGACAAACGAGTTCTTAAGGGATTATCTTGCTTCTAGGACACGTTCCACATGTGCCAGGGCTGTGGCCAGCCCGAGGGCCCAGAGCCCCCAGCACCTCGTCTAGCACAGCCTCTGGTACCAAACATGGGCTCTCTGGAACTTACCAAATGAGCAGAAAACGTCAGGAAACCAGAACTGATCGAATGGTTTCCGCCAAACGTGTTACACGCCAAGTTCAAGTCAGCAGAGCCTAATTCGGGTCACACTGATGCAGGGGATCGTGGAGGACGCCACGGAGCCATCCGTGCACCCTTACAGAGGACACACACTAGACCTCCCAGCAGAATGGCCTCTTGCACAGACCTGACCTACACTTCCCCCCGCTACCTCTGTGTCCCAGGGAAGTGCGTTTTTTTAAGTCGTCTGTCCGGGACTAAGGATGCAGTGTGAGGCCAGGAATAATACAAACTGGCTTTCAGGGGTGTCTGGGGGGCTCAGTCAGTGAAGCGTCTGCCTTTGGCTCAGGTCATCATCTCAGGGTCCTGGGATCAAGTCCCACATGAGACTGCTCAGCAGGGAAGTCTACCCCTTACTTGTGCTCACCTGCTCTTTCTCTTTCAACTAAATAAATAAAATCTTCAAATCAAAAAAAAAAAAAAACTGGCTTTAAAAAAATCTAAGAGTTTCTACCTTGGACTCATCCCTGGAGAAGCCCATTATGAGAGCTGTCAGTACCACGGGGGAGACACGAAGGCACCCGCATCCACTGTCTGCCATCCCCCCAGACCCGAGGGGCTCCGAGGCCCCACAAGCATCAGTGGGACTGACACCTCCTGCGGGAGAGGACATCGCATGAGAGTTCAGGCCAAGAAAGGGTTTTGCGGCTAAAATGTTTTTGGAAATACCCTCCCCGGAGCAACCTTCAGGGATCCACCCCTTAGTCACGACACCCACTGACCTGTCTGGGCACTTTGTCACCCACCCGCGGACGGACGGTCCCAGACCCAGCTCCCCACTCCCGGAGGATAGATGTGTCATGCCCCACACCGGGCCTTCCACGCCGGAGGACCCCAAGCCTAAGCGCCATGGAGAATTAGATATCAAGCCCCCAACAGGAGGATCAGCTGTGAAACTAGGCTTGATTTCATTGTGTGCCCAAGCCAAGAGGTCCCTGGCGAGGCTCTCGGCATCCAGGGACTCACAGCTTTGAAGAAGAGCCATGTTTGGGGCGCCTGGGTGGCTCAGTGGGTTAAAGCCTCTGCCTTCGGCTCGGGTCATAATCCTGTCCTGGGATAGAGCCCCGCATCAGGCTGTCTGCTCAGTGGGGAGCCTGCTTCCCCTCCTCTCTCTGCCTACTTGTGATCTCTGTCTGTCAAATAAATAAATAAAATTTAAAAAAAAAAAGAAGAAGAAGAAGAAAAGCCGCATTCAAATGCCACCAGGGAAAGGAAAGGACTCGATGTAAAGGCTAGTCAGACAATCCGAGGAGTCGGCACAGGAGAGGCCAGGGGCACTTCCCGGTTCTTCCGGATGTGCATGTCCCGCACTGTGACGACCCGCCAGAGACCTCAGGGAAGCTCAGCACCGCATGTAAGAACCCCCAGGTCCCGGCTAAAGGACAGAGTAGGAGGGAAGGTGCACAGGGGCCCAGCGGATGCCCACCTCCAGGTGGGAGCATCAGACCCCCCCCCACCCCCCGGAGCTTCAGGAACTACCTGGCCCCCCAGGAGAGTGAAAACAGGGCCAAGACAAGCAGCAGCTGTCCAGCACCTGTGCCCCGGGTCTGCGACAACGAAGGGACAGAGCCGTAACCAGCCACAACCTGCTTCCTCCCCATCTCATGCACTCCCCTACACAGTGTGTCCTGAGGGCGCTGGTCCTGCAGGAAGGTGGGAGAAGCTCGAGGAGGTCATGGGAGCGGGAGCCGGACAGGGGGCAGGAGCAGGAGAAGCCACAGCTGTTCCCAACCGTGTGGGGGACATCTTCTCTGCGAGGGCTCACAGGGGACGAAAAAAACCTCACACCCCAGAATAAAAACTCAGTTGCCATGCTAGCTATCGAGAGAGAAAGAAATGCAAGCCTGTACCCTCGGAGCCTGGAACAGGACATGTAAATGTCGTTTACCACCTAACATGAGGCTGATGCTCCAGGGAGGTGTGAGGAATAATCCCAATTAACCGAAGGACTGAAACCCTTCTGTTTTGCGCTGTACAGGTCAGAGAAAGCCAAGCGAGCCAAGGGCTACGGAAGGAGGCCCCTGAAGTAGGCAAGCTGGACAGAAGGCCAGCACCCCTGTCCCAAGGGCCATGGAGCCCAGTTCCTCAGCCTGGGGTCCCCTCGGTCAGGGGCCAAATCCACATGTGCCCACGCGGAGGCCCTAAGCTCAGAGCCACAGAACGTTCTGTATTCGGAGAAAGGTCTTCAAAGAGGTGATTAGGGTCGAATGAGGTGACAGGTGGGCTGTCACCCAAGAGGACTCATGTCCTTCTAAGAAAGAGCGATTAGGACATAGGCACACACAGAAGGAAGGCCACGTTCGGAGCAGGGAGAAGGCAGCCATCTCGGTGCCAAAGAGAAAGGCCAAAGCCACCTTCCGAAGAGGAGTCGTCTCTGCTCACCCTTGACATCAGCCTCCCGACCTCCAGCTCTGAGCCAAAACACACGTCGCTGTTCACGCCGCCCAGGCTGCGGTAAGACCTCCAGCAGCCCGAGCTGAGGGACACTCTCTCCCGCACCCACCGTCCTCCCTGGGAAGGCTCGAGCAAGAGCGTTTGCTGGAAGACTGTTCAGGCCTCGGTTCCCCCACTACGACACCCACAGGGGGCACGAGACGATCCCCACACCCCCGCCGGCCGAGACTGGAGGAACGGTCCGTGCCAGCCTCTGAGGGCTCACATGCACATCTCAGGACAACCCAGGCGGTACCCCCACCCCTCCTGATAGAACACCATGGGGGGCCTGGAGGGGGGAGGCTTGCGCACTGGGCACGAAGGGTGGCCCGCGGAGCCCAACGAGGCCCAGCGAGGATGGGTCTCAGGCCACCCACCTCAGCCCAGTGAGCGAAGGCGGGGAGAGGGGCCAGGGAGATGCAGGTACAGAAACTCCCTGCAGAAACCCAGAATAAAGGAGTCACTGTTACGCCCCAGCCTGCGACGGCCAGCACTTACCGATCTCGCCTTATCAATATTTAACAGGCGATCCTCCTACTAGAGGGAATCGTGTGTACCAGTGAAAAACCCAACGGACCTTACCTGTCAGGGGCTTGCCCGGGCTCGGGTGGTTTGGCAGCTGCTGTAGCTTGACCGAGAGGACCCAGGTGAGACCCCGCTGCCGGTCACGGCGCCTGTGCTCCCCGCGGCGCCCTGCTCTGGCTCAGCATGACGCTCAACTCCAAAGCTGAAAGTCAAAGAGGCCGTCACTGAGCGCGTGGAACTTGGGGGGACGTGCATTTTATGCTCTGCACCCAAGACTAAAATCTTTTAAAACAGACACACAGGATATTTTTTTCAAGAAGATTTAATTTAAACAATTCTTCAAAGAGCAGAACGGGAAAGAAGTCCAGGAGGAGTAGGCTTCTAGTTGCCATGTCAACGGACTGCAGAGACAGATGCCTGCGGAGACCAGAGACGGGAGAAGGGAGAGGGGCAGCTCCAGGTCCCTGGCCTCAGTCTGCACGTCCTCCCCACCTCCAGCCCAGGAAAAACATGTGCCCCTAAGGCGGGCAGGGCAGGGAATGCACAGACCTTTGCCCTCTCACAAGGTCAAGTTCACCTATAATTCATGCTTCGAGCCCCCGATCAAAGCCCACAGCCTTCCTAGGCTCCCCTCCCAGATGACAACCCTTAGCCCATGCCACAGAGACCCTCCTCCATCTCAGCCCAGGCACCACCCTGCGGGCTAGGCCGGCTCCGCTGGGCCCCATGCATGCACCTTGCACCAGAGGGGTAGAAGCAGATGCGCCTGCCCTTTGAATCCTGGTTACTGGCTTTGATTCCCTCCACAAGTCATCTTTCCTGAGGGATGAGCAGGAGGACTGTTCTAGGATCCGGGGGCAGTGTCAGGACCAAGAAAAACCCCAGTCCAGAGGGGAGTGTTCAGCCATGGGGGCGCTCCCGGACCCTGGCTCCTATGCAGGGCAGTGTGCGGAGGGCCCACGTCCCTGAGGGCGGTGATCCATCACTTGGAACGCCACTGACTCTTCACAGGTCAAACGCAACACACTCCCCTGGGGACTCCATGGGGCGATCAGCACGGACCAAGCCTGAGGCCAGAGGCGTCTTTATCACCGCCGCTGCCTCTGGCTGGTCCAGGGCCTGCGATGTGGGGTGCCCTTGGGGGGGATGAGATCCCTAAAGCAACCCTCTCTGATCACTCCAAGTGCAGACAAACCCTGCGTCTCTGACCTGCTATGGAAGAAGTCACAGAGCTAGAACTTACTGGAAAACCAGCACAGAGCACAGTGGGGAAGGATTGGGCATGGGAGCTGGAGAGCCTTGCAGCTCCTGACACCACCCCGTCTCAGTGGGTGACATCTGGGCAAGATACTGAGCCTCTGAGTCCCAAAAATCAGCACCACAACAGAACCTCCATCTAGAGCTTTTATGAGGGAGAGATGAGCCAGGCTGTAAAGACATGGGGTAGAACCCAACGCTCGGTAAACGTTAAAGGAATAAGAGATATCATGAACCAGGACGCGTCCCACAGCTGCCCCACAATCAGGGGCCAAACACGTTGGCCACCAGCAAACCATGAAGCCTGCCGGTGTTCAGATGGGACGCCGATCTTCTTAGGAGGGAAAGGGGGACGCAGGATACGTGATTACGCATGTGATCAACACTGAAGGTCACCTGTCGATGCGAAGGCATTTTAGTAAAGACCCCCTTTCTTTCACCCTCTGAAAGAATCCACAAGTCTGAATGGGTTACACCAATTACATCCACTGCAACATCTCTAAGCTCTAGTAGCTAAGTGACCACAAATTTTTTAAAAAAGTGTGTGATCAAACATAGGCTTGGGAGGTTTGCCTTACTTTGTAATAGACAACATAAATTCATCTATCACTGGAGAAAAAGGATAGGCAATTGCTTGTCAAGCACATCGCCATTAACCATTTAAGCTCATGACTCATTGACGCCATTAACCATTAACTCATCAAGTTCACTAACCATTTCTATTTTTAAGAAAGTGGATGTTGAACTTCCCGGGGGAGAGCCCAAAGACAGGCTGAGTTCTGACTGCAGTGAACCGGCAGAGCTGAGATGTGTCCTCCTTAACAGCAGGACCAAGCAAGGGCCACAGAACACGTGCCACCAGCAAACCTCCAGGCACTGCAAGCAATGGCCCGTCCGTGCCCAACACCAGCGGAGCCACGGCCGGGGCCGTGACACTGAGCAGAGTCACTGACACTCTGCACCCTTTGCCCCTGGGTCAAACAGCGCGTCTCCTGCCTGCTCCCCACCAGACACTATGTGAACCTGAAATCCTACGTCCGTGAACTTGGGTGAAAAACCAACGTCTTAACCGACTCCCAAAGCGTGTCAGAAACAAAGGACCCCCTGATCCCCGTGTATTATCTGTGGTATCTTCCAAAACGTCCAGACACCCAACAAATCCCACCTTTCGTGAGGAGGACATTCAGCGTGAGTGGTCACACAGCTCTGGGATCGTCTAGGCCTTGGTAAAAGGGGACAGAACACTCTTCATTTAAAAAACTTAAATTCAATACCGTACGGATAGCGGCGTCCGCTTGTGACAGCAAACTGAGAACAACAAACTGAGAAACAGATCAATGGACTGGAACCGAAGGAAAAGTCATTATATAATGTCAGAATGCAAGTGCCGGAACCTAAGGGCAGCCTAAAAGAGAAGCAAAATTACGCCGAAATGCCGGAGCTCACACAGGCTTTAAGTGGGTGTGCCTGCAGGCGGGACACACCATTCCAGAAATGTCACAGTGACCTTGGCCGCACCCAGATGCCAACATCGCCCTTTGGAACCAGCCAACACACAGGAAGCATTCAGCAACAACGCAGGAGGGAGGTCATGGCCAGCGTCCGGAAGGCCCTCCCTCCGTGGCCCGTCCACCAGCAACCCTGGGACTGCAAGTTGGCCCAGATCAGGGAATCCCACCCCACTGGCCGCCATCCCAGAAGTCACCCCGACTTAATAAAAACGTACGCGTGGGCCCAGACGCGGATCTCAACTCCACAGTCAAGCAGAACCAAGGATCCTCCGGTCCTCACCGTGGGGCTTCCCGGAGCGGGCCATCGAGCAAGCTCAAAGACCGGTTATCCGAGGCCTCCCCGACTGGACATGCAGCAAGACGGGCTGCCGACTGCAAAGAGGCAGGAGACCTCCATCTAAAACCAAAGTCAGAGGAACAGCAAGGGACAGGGTAAACGCTCGCGTCCACAGACGCAGTGACTGCACGGAGAACGGGCGCCCGCACGCACACACACGTTTTAGCTCCATCCCAACAACAGAAGCACAGCCCTACGTAAACAAGAGAAGTTGCTGCCTGCCGGAGATGTGGAAGAGCCCCAGATTAACGGAAACAGGCAAAGTTCCCAATAGGAAGAGGACACCTCCCAGAGATCTAATGCCCTTCAAAGCAATCAATTGAGAAATGAAAGTTTGTTTTGTAAATGAGATGCGGTTATCAACCTAAATGCATTAAAACTAACGAGATCAGTCACTAGTCTGCGATTGGCACACACTAAGGGAGAGCTGCCCTCCTCTCACGGTAAATTATAAAGCAAAAATAGTCAAAATAGTGTGGTACCAGCACAGAGCTACAAGCAAGAGCGCTCATCCGGAAGAGGGGCTGGCCAACAGGAATGTTCGGGTTTGCAGCACGTGCTCTAGGAAGCCCGTGTCCGAATCATCAGGCTTCCACACCCTGGCACGCGGGGTCCGTGGAGCTGGAACCCCGGGGTCGACCAGCTTTCCCGGACTGTCCCGCTGATGCCACCAGGCATGAAGGGGACAGCCGTGATGCCCACGGATGACAATGACCGCCACCCTGATTGACAGCCTGTCCTAGGTCACACGCCTCGCCAGATGCTCCATCACCCGTCACACAAGAGATTTCTGAGGATTAAACTGAAACAAGTAAATGCAGAGAGGACACATAACAAAATGCAAAAATGAATGGTTCTTACTTACGAATAAGGAAACACCGTCAATCCTACAAAGCAGAACCGTTTCTAAGGATGAAGAAACCAAGGCTGGGATACAGTGAGTACCTCCCAAGGTCCCAGAGCTAAGAGATGGGAGAGCCAGGACCAAATCATCAGGCATTTGAATCTGCCCCATGTGTTTTATTATTTCGTTGATGAGCAGAACTTGTAGGATAAGAAGAGAATAGAAAAATCATGCACTCATCTGCCACGTTTCGTCTTCATTTTTGTTCTTTCCGATCACATTGTTTGGAGCATATTTTATCATTTTCTTTTAGAGGAGAAAAAAAAAGATTTAAAAGAAGAGCCTGAAATTCAAAGCACAGAGGGTAATGGGGGGTACTTCCCCTGCTTGTCAGGGATCAGCAGGTCAGAGATGGGGCGTAAAAGAGGGAATGCTCTTGACGTAATGAAAGCATCTACCAGAAATGTCCAACCGCCAAGAGGCCGACATAACAAGGAGAAACCAGTAAACTTGCCCTTAAAATGAGGGCCAGCAAGCCCAGATGACAGCAGGAGCCACCCCGTGTGATATACCCCTAGATGACACCACGAGGTACAAAACAGAAACCAGGCGTGAAAGTTGTCTAGAAAAAGCTAAGAAGCCGGTGTTGTTTCCAGAGGAAATTCAGGATCACCAGCTCAGGCCAAGCTCCTGTCAGCATGTGATAAATCAGATCCCAGAGCGACCCACATGCCCTCAGTCTTTCTGGGAAACAACACCCAGACAGTGACAAAAAGTAAAGCAATTTTATTCTTAGAAGCAACAGAAATAATGTACTTAAGAAGTATAGACGAGCTCCTGAGGAAAACCCAGAAACTCTGGCGAAGAACCCACCAGAAATCCGAAAGGAGGCTCCTGGCGCAAACGCAGCCGTTTCTGGGAAGGGCAGCCCTCCCCGCGCTGCTCCTGCCTCAGGTAATGGGGGAGCGGGTGCACTCCCAGCCGACACCCCAGGTCTGCCAGGAAGCCGGCTTGCCTGCAGACAAGGGACAGGCCGGGACAGACACGGAAGTCGACAGAACGGAACAGGATCTGGGTGAGCCGAGCCACCATGGAAGAACGAAAAGAAAGGTCCAGGGTTAGGGGCTAGCGGTGCTCAGGAAG
The DNA here is from genome assembly GCF_922984935.1 of Meles meles. Classification (NCBI taxonomy): domain Eukaryota; kingdom Metazoa; phylum Chordata; class Mammalia; order Carnivora; family Mustelidae; genus Meles; species Meles meles. The sequence continues at coordinate 99,376,530 of NC_060075.1, forward strand.
ACACAGGCGGATCCTCACCCCCCACCATCCCCACAAACGAATGACTCGATCATCATGAAACACGGTAAGAGAAGGCACGGAAGAAGACATGACAAAATCTGGGCGAGGAACACCTTCAAGATTCTTACCCGGAAGCCAGGAAGGAAAATCCACCTCCTTCCCAGCCCCAAGCCCTCTCTACAAAACCAGAGGACCAGCAAAAAGCCTGGGGAGAAAAAATAACTAGAAGCAGTGAAGATGCACCTGTCCGTGTCCCTCGTCCCTGGCTTGGCACGACCCACTTGCACCAGCAGGGCAGCTGCTCTGGCTTCGGGAGCAGGAGACACCCACCCACCACCTTCCTCCCCGCTCCACCGCCCGCTCCTCACACCAGCCTCAACCCCCACTGCACCCGCGTCCCCTCTCAAGACGGCTTCAGATGCACGGGGACACCCAACAGCCACCAGGCCTGACGTGGGGGCCCTGCCTCCCCTCCGACCCACAGCTCCCCTCACCCAGCCTCCTCCAGGTGCCCAGGCACGGCCCTCCCCTGGGATGTCCTCCCCTTCCTTCCACCCAGACCCTGCTCAGCCCTGCTCCTCTTGCCCGGGGCCCCACCGGCCCGCAGACATCCCGCAGTGCTGTGGACGAAATGATGATACCAATCCCGAAAGGTGCTTCTCACAGCACTGGCCAAAGGCGAGATCAAGGAGGAAAAGGACCGAGGAGGAGGAAGGAGGGGATACTTGCACAAAGGGGAAAGTGACAAACACGCAGGTCCACGAATTCACCTGAGTTCATGGCAGAAAAGGACCCGGGAGGACAAAGACCATCCATGACCAGGAGGAAGGCCAACTGGACGACTTGAGGGGCACAGCTGGGACCTTCACCCTATTCCACAGACTCTCGGTCTGAATGTTCGCAAGACGGAACAGGAATCACATAACCTTAGAGCTGATCTTTCCAGTGAAAAGTGCTTTTGTCAAGTTTCAGACCAGCGTTCCTGCTGCTTCTCCCACCCACCGCCTCACCCCCAAAACCCCACCTGAGTCCCTCGTGACTCCCAAGCATGGTCTCCTTCCCTCGCCGGTGGCTGGCTCTGCCCGCTCCCCTTTCTAGGAATTCCAGAGAAATCACAGCTCTCCACAGACAACAATGAGGCCATTAAGGGCTGCAGGGAAGTCACAAGAACGGGAGAACAGCCCAGAAGCTTCTAGAAATGCGAAGAACTCTGCCCCTTGATGTTGTCTTGTTCTCCTCTCCTTTCTCCTGCATTTCCTTTCTTCCCCCCAGGAAGTCAGGAAAAAACGACGACAAGGACAACAAGATAAAGAAGAAAGTAAAGTGAAGACCATGTTCCCGTGGAGAAACTTGGCTACGGGACTTTGAGCAATGTTGGGTGAGGGAGGCACCGCCGACCACACCGGAAGATTCCGTCCCTCATCACAGAGGAAACCGGTGGGAAACAGAGTCAGTCTGGTGTCGATGCCCATCCGCCCCGAGAACAGCCCTATCACGGGGCATGGCCCAACGTCCCACGTCCCCCACCGGCAGGACGGTAGTCACATGGCAAAGTCAATAACTTCCTCCTCAGAATCGCTCCGCAGCCCCGTAAGGAACACTGGCGGGCTCCAGGTGCGGGGGATAGAGCACTACACACGTGTGCGAGGAGACGTGCTCCTCTGGTGCGGGGAACCGAAATGCTGGTACAGACAAGGGAGACGCGGCGGCTCTTACCAGCCCAGACAACACCCGCAGCCAGGCCTAGTGAAGACTGCCCAGTTAAGAACCTAATCACCTTTCAGTGCTTCTAGCAAACCCAGCAGTACGGCTCTGCCACAAGTTTTCGTTACCTCCTTGTACTTAGCCCTTCTAGAGCCTGCCCAGCCCTTCCAGCAGCTACTCCCCCACCCCCCTCCCTCTCCCCTCCATCCTGCCCTCTCTCCCTTCCTCACCCTCCTCTTCCCTCCCCCTCCTCTTCTTCTCCCTCCCCCTTCCCATTTCCTCTCCCCTCCCCCTCTACTCTCCCCTCCCTCTCCCTTCCCTCCTTACCTCCCTCCCCCGCCTTGTACAGGCAGTGAGGAGGTGCCCCCGGCAAACCAGTTAGGGAGCCCTCAGGCACAGGCACAGGGAATCCACCTGCGCCAGGTCTTGGCCTGTCCTCCAGAAGGGTGAGAAGCACCCACGAGCGGATGAGCCCCCAGGCTGTGCTACTGCATGAGGGCAGGCCCGAGCAGACTAGGACAAGGGGGGGACACACTGACTGTCCAGCCCTCCTCCTTGATGAGCACCGTCAACTACAGAGCCATCTGGAAGACGGTCCCTAACCTTGTTTCTTGGGGCAATGGAGGCAAGACGCAGGCACGTGGCCAAGGCTTGGTCCAGACCCCGTGAGGAAAACATGGGAAGAAAAGCAGCCTGTGGCCTGCGGGGCCAAGCACTGCTTTTATCCGTCCTGCAAAAAGGGCAGGAGCATGTTGAAACACGTCCCAAGTGAACTTGGATGTTCACTAGAACCAGGGGAGGCCCAGCTGGGGACAATCCCCGAGGGGAACAGCCCCTACAGCTGACTTCCCTAAAGAATCCCAGCTATTCCCATCCTAGACCCAAGAGCAGGTCCTCCTTCTGTCTGGGCAAGTCCGCGCCCTGGACCGGAGGAAAAGCGAAAGGGACAAAGCAGAGCCCCACCCACGTCAGAGGAGCAGAAACCTACCCCAGGGGCCTCTGGGGCGGCTGCTGTCCCCACCCAACCGTGCTGAACAGAGCCCGCCTCTGAGTGGGGAGAGTGAACCCGCAGACATCCAGTGGTCCTCACGCGAATGGAATCTCAGGGACAAGGCAGGGTCTTCCACTTGAAGGCCAATCCAGACCTCAGCCCCACCCACCGAACCCCACCCTGCATGTGCCAGTATTCAATCCTCCTCTTCTGGTGATCCGAGCTGTTAAAACAGTCAACACAGACGAACTTCAAAAGGCGTCCTATAGGGGCTTCTGGGTGGCTCAGTCAGTTAAGCATCTGACTCTTGGTTTTGGCTCAGGTCCTGATCTCAGGGTCCTGGGATTGAACCCCACGACAGGCTCCACGGTCAATGGTGTGTCTGCTCCAGGTCCTCTCTTTCTCCCCCTCTCTAAAATAAATCTTCAGCGGCACCTGGGTGACTCAGTGGGTTAAAGTCTCTGCCTTCGGCTCAGGTCATGATCTCAGGGTCCTGGGATCAAGCCCCGCATTGGGCTCTCTGCTCAGCAGGGAGCCTGCTTCCTCCTCTCTCTCTGCCTGCCTCTCTGCCTACTTGTGATCTCTGTCAAATAAATAAAATCTTTAAAATAAAACTTCAAAAGAAAAAAAAGGGGGGGTCTCCTCTAAGAATTATTAAAGTTAATCTAAATTGTTTGAGAATTCCATTACCTTCCATGGCTGATGCTAAATGCCCAGAGAGGTGGGAGCTACGGGACCCCACAGGAGGAAAGCAGCCGTCCAGACTCTCAAAGGAATCTATCCTTCATTTTGACCAATGCCACCTGCGTCAGCCACTGAAACACTTTCCTTTCGCCAAGAGATCACGGATTCCTCACGTCCCTAGCCTCCTGTTCACACTTCCCAGGCTGACCAGTGCTCAACACCCCAGATACGCTCTATGGCTTGTCATGTGTCACCTGCGTGGTGTAATCAACAAATATTTGGTCCTTGTCCCAGTTCCTGGCTCATGGCTCCTATAACTCCCAGAACCTCCAGAGTGATGAGTGTCTCGTAGGCCAATGAACCAGGTGGCTGGGACCCCTTGATACCTTTGGGAGGGGAGCCAGATGGTCACCAGAAAGACCAGGCACGGTTAGGATGTGACAATGTCCCTGCCTTCATGACCTCCAGGGAAGGGACGGGGCAGGAGACTGAGGGACCTCCAGGGAAGGGACAGGGCAGGAGACTGAGGGACCTCTAGGGAAGGGACGGGGACTAGAGACTGAGCTAACCGCAAATGGCAGCGAGCTGATGAACCATATCCACCTAATGAAACCCCCACAAAAGCCCTAAAGGAAAGGGTTTGGGGAGCTTCCAGGTGGGTGAGTGCTTTGGGGTGCTGGGAACCCCCGGGGAGAACATGGAAGCTCCATGTACCCCCTTCCCCTATACCTTGCTCTCTGCATTTCCCCCGTCTGACCATTCCTGAGTTGCAGCCTTTATAACAAACCTACAAATATAAGTAAAGTGCCTTCCTGAATTCCGTGAGCCAGTCTAGCAAACTACCAACCTGAGAAAAGGGGGGCACCCCCAGTTCATACTCATCTGGTCAGATACCGGGGCCTGGGACTTCAGCAGGCATCTGAAGTGGGGGCCCTTTCTGGTGCAGTCTCGGGCCCTAAAGCCCATTGGGGCTGGGGGGGTAGTGTCAGAACAGCACAGAATTACAGGACCCCTCCCCCACTGCTGCTGTCTGGAGATCTGGAGAGCATCAGAAGCGTGGTGAATAAAGTGTAGGCTGACACAGAAAGACAGGTCCCAGAGCCAAGACCACGTCACCCTCTGCTCACAGTCTGTACGTCTGTCTGTCTGTACACCGAGCTCCAGACTGGCTTTCGCCGCCCCGACCCCGAGGATCTGGGTCTGAGCGCTGGCTGAGGCTGCGGGGCCCTGGGCCTTCGGTGGGCACCTTGGCCAGGCCAGAGGAGGACAGGGCCGGGCCGCGGGGCCCCTCTCCCCTCTCAGCTTACCTTCTGCGCCTCAGGTACAAAGGGCCGGTCTCACTCCTGTTCCAAAGCACTCTGGGGGTCATTCAGCCTGATGCCTGTCTCAGATGCCTCTGCAGACACTGGCTTTCCAGTGGGGAAACAGGACAGTGACCAGGAACTCGGCCCTGCAATCTGGGTGGCCAGCAGGAGCAGGTGCACGGCATAGGCTCAGCAAACAGCAGTCACTGAACTGCTCCACGTCTCACAGCCCCGGACGCGAGACAGACAGAGCTTCTATCCATGTCCCACCCCAAGCTGACCCCTCAGTGAATGCAGCTCAAGGGGGCACCAGCATCTCCCACGGTATGTGTACTGCAGTCCCAGAAAGGACACGAACACACCGGAAGACTGATGACCCGGGTTCCCCCCTCATCCCGTGCTCAACAACCCTGGGCCCAGTGTCTTCAGGGCATCCCTGAGTTACAGAGGACACAAGAGACACAGAGATGAGCCCACAGGGTCCTCACCAAGGACAGGGTGCTGCAGGGCCAGCTCAGGACAGACCCCAGTACCCCAGCAGCCCGGCCACGCCCCACACCCACACCTCTGCCCGCTGCAGCCTCTCCCGGGAGCCCCAGCCTTGACCAACTTCACGTGCCAAGGGCAACATCAAAATCACCTTCAGACTAACACAGGGCCTCTCCCCTGCCCCAAGTGCACGCTGGGGTGTCCCGGAGGCCACAGGACACATGACAGGATGCAGAAGCAGGTTTGAGAACCCGTCCGCCTTCTGTTAAGCCGGATCTTACAGGGATTTACAAAATGGACAATGACCACACTCTCATTACATTTTTTTATTTGAAAACACAGCTCCACGTTTTTCTTAAGACACAGTCCTTATGTTTACATATAACAGACTTCTTCTTCTTTATATGCAGGAACGAATATTTTGTAAATGTGTCCTTGTTTCTGCAACAGCAAAAATCAATAGGCACGGTCACAAAAACACAAGCTCTGGAGGGTTGCCACCTTTTTTTTTTTTAAGATTTTATTTATTTATTTGACAGAGATCAAGTAGGCAGAGAGGCAGGCGGGGGGGAGGGGGGAGGAAGCAGGCTCCCCGCTGAGCAGAGAGCCCGATGCGGGGCTCGATCCCAGGACCCTGAGATCATGACCTGAGCTAAAGGCAGAGGCTTTAACCACTGAGCCACCCGGCTGCCCCAGGGTTGCCACTTTTAAGGGTATGAAGTGGTCCCGGGAACAAACCTGTGAGGCCTACAGTGTCCACAGACTGAGCAGCCCCGGGGCTTGGGGCAGGGTCCCCGGGACAGTGACCTCTCCCAGCACCCAGGACTTGCATGGCACCTGGGACGGGTTGCGCCATCATCAGCCACGCTCACACAGAAAACCAAAGCCCTTAGAGACTCGGTGAACCAGGAGAGATTTTACGAACAAGGATACTGGGTTTCAGAACGGTTCACCTGAGATAGGGCCATGAAAATAAATGGGGGCACTCCATTCCAGGGCTGGGGCGGATCCGCGGGGGGGCGCCCAAGGAGGGCCATCACCTCTGAAGAGTAACTGCCCAACTGTGCTCCCTGTCCTTCGGGATTCCCGCAAGACACAGAACTGGAAACATTCAGAACACTCCTGCCTCCGGAACAAGCCACCAAACAGGGACAGTCAGCGAATGTCACACGTCCAGTGTTTCCAGTTTTCTAGCAGAGTTCTGCAGGATGGGCAGCCTTCCCGGGGATCGTGCACTGCAGACACCAGAGCGTTACCCTCTGTCCTCCACCTCTCCTGGGAGAAACTTGGGTCTGAGCTTGATGGGGCACTCCGGGCACCCAGGGCACCTGCACACATCTCCACCCAGACACGTTCTCTGTAATGCTGGTCCCAGGGACTCCCCTTCTTGGGTTTAAACGGTCCGACATGGGAGATCAGAGCTTGCAGCTGGAGGGGACACGCTGTGGGGGACAGGGAGGGACACAGTGTCTCCTGGGGCAGACAGCGCCGCCCTACTCTTGCCCTCTGCAGGATTACCTCCCAGGACTGAGCACACGCTTAAGAGGAGAGAGAATCTATTTCTGACCTGAGGACTTGAGACCAGCTCGGCTAAATGGGGCAAGCATGTTCTGAACGCCTGTTATTTCTATCCCTAAGGACACACTCCGTGCAAGCCCACCGCGCTCACCAGCGCAGGCCCAAACGGACCCTGAGAGGCACCTAAGACGTCAAATGAATTCAAGTGGCACGTGTGTGCCCAAACTTGGCACCAGAAGGAACGGAGGCTAAGTGAGACCTCCACACAGAAATACATCCATTCAGGTGACGAACTCCACCTTCTTAAGCGTCCAAGGACCTTGAACATCATGAGAAATAAAAAAGGAGTACAATTGTGTGAGGCCTGGTACCAGACCAGCTCCCTGCCTCCAGAAGGCCGCTCCAAACCCAAGGGGCGAGGAGGGGGCCAGCACACCTGATAGCAAAGACGAACAGATAGGACATGACAACACAGGGCTAAATAGTATCACCTGTGTTCCCAAACCCCCGTTGCTTCCAGATCATTCTACATCCAAGACCCTGGGACTGAGAAGAACCCAGGATCTTTCCTGCAAAACTCCCCCACGGAAAGGAAATTAAATGTGTGCTGAAGACCTACTATGGGCCAGAACTGTGAAATGAACTTGCCCTTGATATGTAAAATGCAGAGAGTGGGAAGCCTGGGTGGGTCTGTTGCTTAAGGGTCTGCCTTTGGGGTGCCTCCTGTGGGGCTCCCTGCTCAGCAGGGAGCCTGCTTCTCCCTCTCCCTCTCCCCCTGCTCATGTGCTCACAGCTGAGAGAAAAAAAAAAAAAAAAGACAAAAAGACAAAAAACATAAAAAATAAATAAAGCGCTAAGAGCAGAGAAGCAACATGCACGAATGAAGTCCTTCCTCTTATCAGCACACCCCCATTCCTTCAAGCAGGGGGCCTTTGTGGGAGCACACTACCTCTCCCTGCCCCACTCTCAGGGAATAAAAGAACCTGGGACACGGGACCCAGTGCTCTGTGAGGACAAGCCTAACCCTTTCATCCACTCATGCCCCCCTGACCCTGAACGAGGCCCGTGACCAGAAGGGCTCCCCCTTCCCCACCCAATCTCCCTGCTTGCAAGGGTTCTCCTGAGAGTCAAAGACAGGATGAAAGGCAGGTCCCATAAGCTCGGTGCCAGGCCAAGGAAGGAATCCACACACCCCCCCCTTCTCAAACAGCAGCAGGATGCCTTATGCAAGCAGTTTCTGGAGTCGGCTAGGAAATGCAGACATCTCCGCTATCCAGCATGGCAAACCCAAGATATACTATCAAGGGAATCATAACGACCAATGCATGTTTCAGTGTTTCGTAAAAGGTTCTTCTAAATATAACTTACTCCACAAATGTTCACACCGGAGCAGCCTTCCTTAAAGCATTAGTTATAAGAGAGGATTCTGGAGACATGAAGGACAGCAAGCTGTAAGACGTACCCTCCCTGCCCAAGCACAGGAATATTGGCAAAATGGCCACTATCACTAGTTAAATGTAAATAAATTAAACCCTCAAGAGGCAGAGACTGGCAGGATGGAAAAAAATAAAGACACAAAATCCAACAATACGCAGTTTCCGGGAGACTCCGTTTAGAACAAAAGACAGGATCAGGTTCCAAGTGAAGAGACGTGAAAAGATTATTTCGTGTTAAACAGTGGCAAAAAGAGAGCTGGGAGAGCTACACCTCCATTGGCCAAAATGCACTTTAAGTGAAAATTCCTAGGAAGACAAAGAAGGACATTCTATACTGAGAATCGGGTCAATTCATCAAAAAGATTCAACAACTGGGGTGCCTGGATGGCTCAGTCAGTTAAGTGTCTGCCTTCAACTCAGGTCAGGAGCTCAGGGTCCTGCGATCAAGGCCTATGTTGGGCTCCCTGCTCCGTACAGAGCCTACTTCTCCCTCTCCCGCTCCCCCTGCTTGTGCGCTCTCTTGCTCTCTGTCAAATGAGTCAAGAAAATCTAAAAAAAAAAAAAAAAGTTTAACAATTAAAAACATATATACACCAAAATTCAGAGCCCCCAAATTTATGGGGTAACCAGCTTCAGAATTGAAGGGAGACAGACGGTTCTTCTGCAGTAACGGTCGGAGACATGAATATTTCACTTTTGGTCATGGACGGAACAGCCAGGCTGAAGCTCAAGAAGGAAAGACAGGACACCGCGCGGTCACCCCACCCGAAGTCACAGACGCTGCCCGCGCTCCACCCAACCACAGCAGGACGCACACTGCTCTCAAGGGCATGCACAATGGCCCCGACTGTAGACCTCACCTGCTGGGCCACAAAAGGGGTCCAACCAAATGTAAACAGACTGAAGTCATAGAAGTTTCTTCTCTCCTCACAACAGAATGAAACTAGAGAGCCACAGAAGTCAGAAAATTCAAAAACACGTGGAAATTAGCACATCCTCTAACCACCAGTGGGTCAAAGTTGAAGTCATGACAGAAGTTCTAAAATATCGGAGGCAAAGGCAAACAACGACACAACATACCAAAACTCACAAGGTGCTCAAAAGTGCCAAGAAGGAGTCACGTAGCTGCTCAAAGATCTCAAATCCCGCACCCAAGTTCGCGCCTTACAAAACTAGAACAGGGGCGCCTGGGTGGCTCAATCAGTTGGGCATCTTTGATCTCAGTTCAGGTGTTGATCTCAGGGTCGTGAGTTCAAGCCCTTCACTGGGCTCCATGGTGGGCACACAGCCTACTTAACAACAACAGAAACAAAGCTGGAACAAACTGAACGGAACACTGACGGAGGAGAGAAAAGGGTAAAGATTAGAGCAACGATGAATACAACACAGAACAGAAAAGCAACAGAGAAAAGTCAGTAAAAGCAAAAGCTGCTTCTCTGAAAAGCTCAACTGAATGGACGGACCACTAGTGAGGCTGACTAAGAAAAAGAGAGCACACTCAAGATTACTATAATCGGAAACGAAGGCGGGCACACTATGGTTTTACAGAAATAAAAAGACTATGAGACATAACTATCAACAGCTCTGTGCCAACGGATGGGTAAGACAGGTGCAACGGACAGATTCCTAGAAAACCACCATCTACCCCAAACAACGTCATGAAAAACTAGAAAGTCTAAACAGATCTGGAACAAGCAAGGAGATTAAATCAGTAACCAAAGACAAGCCCTGGATTGGACCCTTCACTGGAGACCAGCGTGGCTGATGAACGCTGATGCAAAGTCCTCAACAAAATGCAACGGTAGTAAAGCGACTTCAGTGGTAGATGAAAGGATGACACACCTGACCAGTGGGGTTTATGCAAGGAATACAGAGAAAGTTCAACCTACAAAAAACAGTCGAGAGAATACACCATGTTCGTAGAATAAAGGGAAAAAACTGACATGATCATCTCACTTGATGAAGGAAAAGCACTTGACAAAATTCACCAGCCTGTCATGATACAAGCACTCGATGAAGTAGGAATAGAAGATGTCTTGGTCTGCTCAGGCTACTAGGACAAAGTGCCACACAGTGGACAGTTTATAACAAACAGAAATAAATGGCTCACTGTTCCGAAAGCTGGAAGTCCAGCTTTCGAGAGAGGGCTCTGTTCCAGGTCACAGACTTCTCCTGTACCTTCACAGGCCAGGAGTCAGAGAGCTCTCTGTTAGAGAGCTTTGTAAAGAGAGTGCTTTACAAAAGTACTAATCCTGTTCCTGAGGGCTCCACCCTCACGCCCTAATCACCTCCGGGAGACCCCCACTTACTAGGATTTCAACATATAAATTTGGGGAGGACACCAAACATCCAGACCAGAACAGAAGGGAACTCTAACCACAATAAAGTTTTCACATATGAAAAAATCCCCAAAGACCAGCATCCTCAAAGGCATAAGAGGGAAAACTTTCCCTCTAAGATCAAGTCAAGGAAGGGGCGCCTGGGTGGCCCAGTCAGTTAGGCATCTGCCTTGCGCTCCAGTCATCATCTCAGGATCCTGGGATCCAGCCCCTGGTCGGGGACCTTGCTCAGGGTGGAATCTGCTTCTCCCTCCCCCCTCTGCCCCTCCCTACTTGCTCTCTCTCTCAAATAAATAAAATCTTTTTAAAAAATTTAAAAAAAAAAGGACTGCTTTTGTCATTTCTACTCAACATAGTACTGAAAGCTCTAGCCAGAGCAATTAGGCAAGAAAAAATAAATACATGGTATCCAAATTGAAAAGAAAAAACTAAAGTTATCTGTATTCCCAGATGAGTGACTTTACATGCAAAAAAACTCTAAAGACTGCAGATACATAAAACTACTAGATTGAAATAAAAAATTCATCAAGGTTTTGGATATTAAAATAAACAGTTGTTTTTCTATATAAAATGAACAATCTGAAAATGAAATTTAAGAAAATAATTCCATTTACGGTAGCATCAAGAACAATAATTAGGAATAAATTTAACCAAAAGTGAAAACCTTATAATACTCAAGTTTATAAAATATTGCTGTAAGAATACAAAGAAGACCCAGGGGCTCCTGGGTGGTTCAATCATTTAAGCATCTGCCTTCCGCTCAGGTCATGATCCCAGGTCCTGGGATTGAGCCCCACATCGGGCCCCCTGCTCAGTGAGGAGACTCCTTCTCCCTCTCTCTCTGTCTCTGTCCCTGCCCCCCACACTCATGATCTCTCTCTCTCTCTCTCTCTCACTCACTCTCTTTCAAATAATTAAATAAAAATCTTAAAAAAAAAAAAAACAAAAAGAAAGAAGACCTAAATAAGATAATATACCTCATGTTCATGGACTGGAAGACTTGACAGTACCAAGTCAAAACAGCCCACAGACACAACACTGTCCCCATCAAAGCCCCGCCAACATTTCTGCAGAAATATAAAGAACCAGAAAATACCAAGTGTCAACGAGGGCACTGAGAAACTGGAAAGCTGGTCCACTGCTGATGTGAACATGAAGTGATGCGGCCACTACAGAAAACCGCACAGCAACTCAGAAACACTACAAACAGGATCATCATAAAAATCCTACAATTCTACATCTAGGCATGCACCAAAAAAAAAAAAAAAAATTTGAAACCAGAGCTCCAACTCTACCGCTGCTTGTAAAAGCATGATTTGCGGGGCGCCTGGGTGGCTCAGTGGGTTAATAAAACCTCTGCCTTCAGCTCAGGTCATGATCCCGGGGTCCTGGGATCGAGCCCTGCATGGGGCTCTCTGCTCAGCAGGGAGCCTGCTTCCCTTCCTCTCTCTCTGCCTGCTTGTGATCTCTGTCAAATAAATAAATAAAATCTTTAAAAAACAAACAAAAAAAGCACGATTTGCCATAACCAAAAGGTTAAGAAGAGCCCGAATTTCCTACCCGCAGCTGAACAGACAAACAAAAGATGGTGTCTACCCTAGGAGAGAGTATTGTTCAGCCATAAAAAGGAATGAAGTGCCAACAGCTGCCACCACAGGGGCCAGTCTTGAAAACATGCGGCTCGATGAAAGCAGCCAGGCCACAAACCACACGCCAGAGGAGCCCACTCCTAGAAATGTCCCCAACAGAGAAACCTACAGAGACCGGAAAGACGCTAGTGGTTCCCAAGGGGTGGTGCGGGTGATGGAATGAGAGTAATAGCCAGGGAGCGGAGGCTACCCTGTGAGGTCTCGAGTCAGTTCTAGAATTGACTGGTGGCTGAGGGTACCTGGGGGGCTCAGTGGGCTGAGCGATCAACTGTCGATTTCAGCTCGGGTCAGGATCTCAGGGTCATAGGATCGAGCCCCGCAACGGGCTCCGCACTCTGTGTAGAGCCTGCTTGGGGTTCTCTCTCGCGTGCGCTCCCTGCTCACACTCTGAATAAAAAAATAAAATAAAATAAAAACTTAAAAAAATAAAACAAAATAGGTGCTGGTTGAACATACCTGTGAGTATGTAACTGGGTACGATATATAGTACATGAGTTCACACACACACACACACACACACACACACACACTGCACAGATCTGTGAATATACTCATTGTAACTGACTTGTACACTTCAAATTTAATTGGGTAAACTGTGTGGTATGTGAATGACATATCTATTGCCCTGGGACGCCATCAGCTCAAAAGGGTCCCATGCCCCCACATTTGGAACCGCATAATCTATCCTTCCCTTGAAGAGATACACTGCATTTTCTGCAAGTTCTGCCACAGGAAAATAGCTTTATCCACCCCGACATCTCCAAGCACATCTGGCCAAGGAATTCTTAGCTCTGCAGCATCTCCCAGCCCTCGGGAAAGCACTAAGCTGCCCTACGTCACCACAAGCACCAGAGTCGCTTGATAAAGGCTGACAAAGGAACGGCAACCAAAGCCTGGTGGGGTCCGTCAATGCTGTCCCGAGCAATGAGGGGAGGCAAGAAGACAAACATTCCACAGGAAATGTGGAATTCCCAGGAAAGCTTCTGGTGGTGGAACTTCTCAAAAGGTGGAACGAAGAAGAGGGGGTGCCCAGAGTGCAGCCCCCCACACAGGACAGACTCCCAGGGGAGAAAGGGAAGCGGCTCTCAGGTCACCTCCCCAACGGGGGACTGACAACCCTCCCTCACCTCCCCGAGCCCCCCGCCACAAGGCAGAGTGCAGACTGGCAGGAGGCTGAGGGCAGGGGTCTCTCCCTAGGGCTTGGGACCCCTGGGTTTGCAAACTCAATGGGATGCAAATCCTGCACTCCTGCGACGAAGACAGGAAGTCTTCCAAGGCTTCAAACTCTGAGGTTTTCTTTCATCAGAAACAAAAGAGACAGCACCTAACACAACCCACGGAATCCAAGTAAATGCCAAAGTGGGACTCGGGGCAAATATTTAAAGTCCGGACACATTTACAAGCACCATTTACAATCACGGAGGGCTAAAGGCTGAAAACTATCTGGCAGAATTCCTAGATTATTAAGTAATAGCGTGAGGAATAAGAGCTCTCGCAGGGTCTAGCTGCCTTCTCCGCGATGTTCAGAGAAGAAACCACAGACAGAAGGGAACACACACATGAAGACTCAGCACACAACGCGTGCCTGCAGCCGGAGCACGCACAGGCCGGGGAGCCGGGCGGACACGCAGGACCTCGGCTGCACCCCGGACTTACTGGGCTGGAACGGGCCTGGTCACGGGATCCCAGGGCTGCTCACGTGCCCATTCCAGTTTAAGGACTGTTTTCCGTCCCTGTTAATCCCCAACCTGTGTCAATACAGACCGCTGCCAGCTCCCTCCAGGAAAACAAGTGAAAACTCCACTGGGATCGCTTCTTTAGTGCTGAGCCAGCCCTCAGCCACGCCACCCCTCTGCTCACTGTCCCTTCCTCCACGGATGTCACTGTGCTCAGTGGGAGTGTGATGGCAGCAGGCAGAGGGGACACGCTGGTTCCTCCAACACCTGACTGGTGAGTGACTCCCAGGGTCCGCGTGCAAACCCACCCGCACAATCCTGAAGCCCGTGTCCCACTTGAGTGCTGAGCAGGTGCTGAGAGCAGCCCTCCAGAGCAAAGGCAAATAACCAGAGCTGAGGCACCAGCACCATCCTGCAAAGAAGTCAACCGCGATGAGGGCGAAGGGGACCAGTGGGGACCTTGAGGTCCCATCCACGCACTCGGGGCTGCCTTCCCTCCCTGACGTCAGACTAGAGCCGGGAACACCTGGAGCCCAGCATCCCACAGACCCAGAAAGTTCTGCAGAGCCCTGGACTCCCTGCCCAAGGAGACAGAGGACAAAAGGCAAGGGAGAAGCAAACGGGTTCAGTGCACACCTGCTGTCCCCGTAACTGGAGGCCCTGCTCCCCGTGTCCCTCTAATCCAGCCCCTACCAGCCTGGGGAGGAACAAAGCCTACGCCACCCAGGAGGAGGGAAAGGGAAAAGTTCTCCCGAACCCGTCTGAGTAAGGCTCCGTGGAAAGGGTTCAGGTACTTGGAAGGTTCCGGATGGGCTAGGGCTCTGTGAGTCATTTCCACCCCGTGAATTCGATGAACAGGAGTAAATACGGGGCATCATGTTGATTTTGAATGAAACATGTGGCCATGTCAACTGCCGGGCGTGCCTCCGGGCGCGCGTGGGTGGGGCTGGGTGAGCCCTGGAATGGGGCCATTCTTGTTTAAGTCTGATGTAAACCACAGAAACAAGAAGGGCCTCACCACGGCCTCCTGTCCCATGTTCTCCCAGAGCCCCCCAGGGTCCACAGGGCACAGACCACCGCGCCTCACTCTGCCCTTGACCTTCTGATGGTGGAACTTCTCAAAAGGTGAGATTAGGCAATAATGCTGGCAGGTGGGAGCTGCCAAGTTTCTGACCCAACTGGTGGTTCCAAGCCCGGAACACAGAGCTCCTGAGCTGGGGTAACTTCTGAACCCGGCATCCCTGCTGGAGCTGTGGGCTGCTTTACAGAGACGTGGGATTCCAGATCCCAGACCTGCAGGTCGGTCTCATGGATCGGGGCAAGGCCTGGAGAGGTTCAGAGGTTACCGCTTGAAAAACCCTGCTCTCTCCCAGCCACCCCTCCACCCAGGCATTATCAGGGCGTCACCTCCGGTCTGAAAGGAAGGTACGCCTGTTCTGGTCTGTCTGGACTTTCCTAAGACACTCTTACTGCGTCACGAGGCCACACCCGAAGAGGCTGCCTGGCTCTTGTGGGACCACGAGGGTAGAACATCAGTGGATTTAGACTGCAACGAAAGTTCAAAAGAGCCCGTGTTCTCTGAAAAGCTCAGGAACCCAGGTCTAGGTGGCCTTTATGCAATGGCTCCAGGAGGGACTGACAGCCAAGAAAATGCTTCAACCTAACTCACACTTTCCTGCCACCCTTCTGGAATCCCGCTAACCTCCCGCCAAAGCAAGAGTGAAATCACGGTGCATCCTGTGGATGTGGCCCATGGCAGTCACCACACACCCATCCTACAAGGCGGTGAGTCCCGTCCCTGTTTCAGGGGCACATGGCACAGCAGCGAGCCCTCCGGAGTCTGATGTGCACTAACACCTCCCACAACCGGACTTCCCCGTGTGGCTGCCTGGCGCCCCAAGTCCAGAGTAAGTCTTCTCCTGTGGGTCTTTACCAGTTTTACGCTCTCGAGTGCCAGAGGAGAGGAAAACCAACAAGTCCTTCCACATCCACCCCCTGGCCCCAACCAACACACAGAGCTGGTGGGTCCCAGGCTAAAGGGCGGGCATATGACACCAGCTCCCCGTGCACACAGGGACAGTCTGGCAAACGGCGCAGGAGCTAAGACATGCATGAGACTAAAGGCACTGCCTGGTCCCACAGTGACTTCGAAACAGACCCTGAGGCTCAGCACTCTGGGGCCACCACCCGCCCAATCCCGGCTGTCCCTTGCCCCCTTTCACACTCGAAGAGAACCGGGAGGGAAGGCGCCCGCTTCTTCTTCCTCGCCTGCAGGGGTGGGTAGGAGACGGCGGGTGGGTAGGGGACGGCAGCTGCGCAGACGGCAGCCTCCCCAGACAACAGCTGCCATGTGCGGGCACCTCCAACAGAACCTCTGTCAACAGCCTGGGCAGGGACTCCCGCCGGCAGGTGATCAAAGGGTCCATCACCGCGTCGAACAGATCTGATTGCCCTAAGAACGAGGGCACAGAAGTCCCACCTGTGTTTGGAGCGATCGGCTAACTGAATTCAAGCATGAGACGTTTCCCCAACATCTCACACCTCACCCTACTCGCCGGATAGGTTTGCTCCATGGAGGAGGCGGACTTGGAGGGGAAAGTGCAGTGTGACAAGCTGTGTCCATCCTGGGCTTTTCTATGTGACTATGTATGTCGATGAGGCATGAAAGAGGTCCGGGCAGGCCTGGGTATTCGTCCTTAGCAGAGAAAAAGGTCCAGTTTCCCCCTAGAGACCCTTATCTGTTCATTTCTGCAGCTGGCTCCCACACCCACTGCCCACCACTGGGCTCAGAGATAGTGGACGGGTTTATCTGGGTACAGTTATTACTTGTTACATATTAAACAATTAAGTTAGAAACGGTTATATAACACCTTGTCTGACAGCTGACAGCTGACACCCAGAGGCTCCAGGACCCTGGACCCAGGGCAGCAGGAGACAGGGCAGGGGACAGTGCTTCTGAGAACACTCAACGCCTCCGAGTCCTTGGGCCACCAAAGCGCACGGCGAGAACAGCGAGCGGCTGACCACTGGTGCCTTTCCCGGTCATCCAGGGCTGGGCCTGCCTGGACAGCTGTGGATGAGGACCAAGGGGCCACACTGCAGGGCTGGTCTCAGTGCATCCACATACACTGGGTGTGCCAGACCCACCACACAGGGTAGCTGCGTGCGGCGTGGGAGACCCGTCAGGGGCGCGGGCCACTCAGCACACAGCGTGGGGGAGCCGGCTGGGGCGCAGGCCGCTCAGTGCACAGAGTGGGACACCGGGCTAGGGCGCAGAATGCACAGTGCACACACAGGGCTCAGGGCAGAACGCACGGCGCTCTGTGGGAGACCAGCTGGGGCACAGGCCACATAGCTACGTCCCCACTGGGGAACTTCTGTGCAGAACATCAGATCCTGTGTCCTGAGCACCCCCAGTCACAGCCTGATGAGCTCTAACACCGAGAAGTAGGGAAGCATGGCCAGGATGGGGAGCTACCCTGCCTCCAAAATACAATGACACCCACCGCTACCAGTTGTCTGTGCACAGAGGACCGTGCAGCACAGGTCTGGCCCCACACTGCTCTGCTTCAAGGGGATGGCATTCTGAGGAAGGGGGGAGAAGCGTGGCCTGGGCCAGGTAGCTGGGACTCCAGGCCCAAAGCTCACGTGACTGGGCCACGCCCTAAGGCTTCAGGGAGAACTTCCATTGCCCAAGCCCTGGTTCTCACGGCAATCCGAAAGAAACCCCTGTTCCCTCCACTGCCCCACGGCCTCCCCCACAGACCACCTCCACTGTGATGGGCAAGGAAACACACTGCGAAACACAACTTTCTCCTTCTCCGCCTGTGAAACGATGCAGAGCACTGGGCGGGGGGACTCCCAGGCCCACCACCAGTCAGACACGCGGCAGCACACCTACTCTTTCCACCTGCCCAGGAGCCTGGCTGAGCACCAGGGGCAGCCAGTTCAGGTTTTCCAGGATCACTCCCAGCCCTCTCCAGAGTGTGTGAGCACCAACAGCAGGAAGGGAGAAGCTACCTCTTGAAGCCAGAGGCACAAAGCTAACAGTGCACGGAGCGTAGACTGTGCGCTGGGCATGGAACAGGGATGTGCACTCGCACAAACAGCCCTGAACCGGCCTCGCAGCGGGCCACGCAGCCAGGGAGCACACTACCCTCTGGAACATGGCAGGGAGGGCTGCAAGCTGCAGAGGGTAGTGAGAACCGCCTGGAAGCGGACTCTGACAGACTCACACTGGGGAACGGGAGCAGAATGCTGGGGAGCCCAAGGGGCGCTGTGCTCAGACACATGGAGAAGCACTGAGTACAGCTCCCAAGAAGGAGGCAGGGCCAGCCACGGGCCCTCTAACTCCCAGAGGGCTCGGGGAAGACACCGCAGATGTTCACCAGACCAGGAGGCCCTCCGAGGCGACCAGGGCCAGGTGCTCTCAGGATTCTGAAGTCGACCCCGTGAATGCCAACTCAAAGCGGCACATTCAACCCCAAAGGAGCAGCAGCGAGTCTCTCTCAAGGTTCTGGCAGATCCGGAATGGCCTGGCCTGCACACCGGGAGGTGAAGCACATGCCACGGGAGGGTTCACCATACACGGCCCCCCTCCAGTGGAGATGCTGCAGGGTAAACTGAGGCACAAAGTCCAGCCCAGACATTCTAGAAGTCAAGACCCCAACAGATGAACTTGCCCAGGTCACAGAGCGAGTACTGGCACAGGTGAACCCCACTTTCCTCCCAGACATGGGGCTCCCCCGCTGCTCTCCGTGGTGACCCCCACCCCACCTCCGCAGTCAACCACTGGAAGGAGGAGCAGAGGTCCCCGGCCTCTGCTCTCAACCCTGGGGGTGACTCCTCTGCCTGACCTCATGAGCCCCACAGCCTCCCGGGGAAGAGGAGTGCTTGACAGGACAGAAGGGCCCTCCGCCACACCACCATAAAAAATACCAGTGCTCCCAGCTAGAAGCAGGCACGGCAGGGCAAGAGGTAAAACCACGCCGTGACAGATCCAGAAAACCCGTGCCTGCGCCAAATGACCCACTGACCACATGCTCGGCTGTGCTGGGACTACAGGAAGGGGATCTTCTAAAAGGCATAAAAGCCAGAAAGCCAGTGGACCAGAGGAAGCTCAATCAAGGATCCAAAAGAGCCAGAGGCCCGGCCAGAAAGCGGAGACACAGCCAGACCAGGCCCGCAGGCGTCGGGAAGGAGAACCGCGGGGAGTCAGGGTCCGAAGGAGGGCACCGACTCCAGCGTGAGGACCCGCTGCACCCCCGTCCTCCCCCAAAGCCATCAGCGAGCGCCTCCGGAACACGGAGCTGCTTTCCAGAAGCAGTGCAGGGTCTCTGGGCCTCGCGACCACGCTGGGTGCCAGTGGGCCGGGGCAGGTGACGCAGGGCTGCCGAGGTCCCTGAGGCCTGCAGCAGCCCACCCGTCAGCAGGAAAGAGGCCTCTGCAGGCAGTCTAGCCGGGGGAGGAGAAAGCCCCAAGCTGTGGGCACCGGGGGCTCCCCACACAATGGGGCAGCCAGCAGCACTCCCCGGAGGCCCACCGTCAGCTCCTCAGGGACGCCTCTGAAAGCAAGAGGGCAGAGAAGGGCCCAGACGTCTGAGCAAAGCCTTGAACCTGAATGATGGGGGCTGCGTGGGGTGGGTCAGACACCACCCTGTCAGCCTCGGCTGTCTTGGCCTCTGCCTGGCCACTGCTAGGGCGACCACTTGGACGACCACCAGGGCACAGGCCCGACAGGCCCCGTGGATGAGGAAGGCCTGCCCACGTGGCCCGCACCAGCAGCCACAGGCCCGCACCCATGGCCCACAGGCAGAGGTGGCCACGGAATGGCAGATGAATCCGTCTTCAGCCGGCCCCAGCCCCAGGACCATGTGGGGACAGGGACGATCTGGAGTCACCCATCACACACTGCCCTATTCCTGCCTCCCTCCCACCTCCATCCCTGCTTCCCCAGGCTTGGACGTCCAAATAAAACACACCCGGAAGCTCTCGCCTGCCACAGGCTCTCCTTTCTGTTAAGTCAGGCACAAATGTGTAGAAAATTTTTAAACAATAATGTATTGTTTGAAGAAAAAAACTATCCAGGAAAAAGAAAAAAAAAAAACAAAGAGAAATGAATATACCCCTTCCCCCCACAATTAACAAACACTATATCTATAATACAACAATGTTATGCGATTAAAATAAAAATAATCACTTTTTGTGATGATGGACGTGTCGCTGTAGGTTCACTGACACATGCCCCTTCTGCTGGGGGTGCTGGGGGTCTGGGAAGCCATGGGAAATCTCTGTTTTCGGCTGGATTTCACAGTCAATCTAAAAACGGCTCTAAAAAACAAAGTCCGCTGAAAAAAAAGAATCAGAGAAGAGGTCCTTGGGGATTAAAAATTAAAACAGAAATTTAAAATCCAATAGAAAGGATTAAACATCAGCCTGACATACCGGCCAACCTTGAACAACAGAACAGATAGAAAACAGGAGATAGAAGTAATTGGAGAACCAGTCCCAGAACCTAACAAACAAAAGCCACTCTAGAAAGAAAGAAAGGGAAAGGCAGAAGAAAGGAAATTAAAGAATTAATTTAAAAACATGTCCCCCGCCTGAAGGACCTGGGTTTCCAGCTTGAAGGGACCCTCGCTGTACCTCACACAATAGATGGGAGCCTCCCCCCCGCAAGGCACTTCTTCAAGGGACTTCCAAACAAAGCTACAAAGAGAAAATCCCAGAAGCTTCTAGACATGAAAAGAAAGAAAACGGGGGAAAAAGGAAGAAAAAAACAAAACAAAACAAAATCCTCAGACAGTTTCATACCCAGAACCAAGAATCAGATTACGTGGACTCCCAACCCCATTCTGCCTGAAGACAGTGACGTCCTTTGAATTTTTGAGAGAAAACAACCTCCAGCCCAGGAGTCTACACTTGGACACACGTATCCGTGAGAGGACAATAAGGATGTTTTCACATACACAGCGTCCCAAGAACTGGCAGACCCGTTTTTTGGAGGCCAGCATGGAATGTTCCCCATCCCACTATGGGAAGGCATGAGGAAAGAGACCCAGGACCCTAGAGGAAGGCAAAGGGCACCCCCAGGCTGATGGGGAAGGAAGAGCCTGGGTGAGGCAGGGAGTGCTAAGCACATGAACCAGCAGGGAAATGCAAAAGCGACAGACCATGTCGGGCCAGACGGGGAAAGTGAGCAAGGGGTGCCTCACCGCTCACCCCCAGAATATCAGCAGTGTGTCAAGGCCCGGCCCACCTTGCCAGAAGACTCGGCGAGGAGACCACTGCAGGACCCGGCTGGGACAGACAGGGCCAGGACTCCGCACCTTCCAAGCAGAGAAGTCAAAGCATCACATGAGAAATGAGAGACAACCGCTTAGAAATATAGATAAACGTGTACACAAAAAACTAAGCCTGGTCACTTCTGGGGAGCCCACTGTTTATACATGTAGATCATTCTGATTACAAGATCAAACTAAAGGTAACAAAGGTCTGCACCAGGTGCCTAGGGATTAGGAAGCCGCAAATGGAGGGACCTCGCAGGAGGACGGACCAGAGAGCAGGGGACGGGGCCCTACCTGCGGAGGCTGCCTGGGCCCACCGCAGCCCTGCAGCCTGCAGGGTGGGGAGAAGAGCCAGGCCTGTGACGTAGACACAGTCCAAACGTGGGGCACGGATCCCCATTCTGCCTTATCCTTCCTCCAAAGCTCTCACACACCACAGGGGAGACGGAGGCCACGGTCCCATCTTCCTATTTCTCTAGAGACATCCCAGCCTGGTTTCCATGAGGTCCACGGAATTCTGGGGAAGAGAGGGCAGCATCCTAGGAAGAGCAGTCTGAAGGCTCTTGGGAACACGCCATGGCCCTCTCTGAGCCACACGAACGCTGCTCAGACCCTCCACACCCCTCAGCTCAGCCTGCCACCTGGGGATGAGATTTCCAAGCAGGAGCCCAGACTCAGAGCAAGCTGTCGTCCCCACACCAAAGAAGCCCTCCTGTCCGCATGAGGCCAGCGTACAAACTTCTGAACTTAGCAGTTCCTCGATTCATAGTCGCTTTCCGGTCACTAAGAGCTTTCTGACGCAGGGGTTCCTAAAATGACCACTACTAGAACGGGACCTGAGAGAAGTTTGTAGGTCAAGGGGAGTTCTCAACTCGCAAACGGTGGGGAGAAGACACTCCCAGGGATGACAGGTAAGAAAATAACTAAGCAAACCAAAGGCCCAGCTAGCCCATCAGAGAAGGGAGTGCCCGCAGGGTCTCTGCACCAAGAAGCATCTCAAGGGAGATCCAGGCAACCTGTGGTCAGCAGCCCAGGAGGTCCTCACGGGTGGCTCCCATGGGACAGGACAAGAGAAAAGGGATGTCCACAGGGGGTCTCCAGGCATCCCTCACCATTCTGTATTTTCAGAGGCCCCCAGGATGGTGCACCTGTTAGCTCCAGACAGGGCCAGATAAAGCACGGTCACCTCGCAGTTCTATTTGTGGTGACAGCTCCCAGCCCTGCTTCCAAAGGACAATAACGATGCAACGCCAAGGGCCAGCATGCGGCAAGCTCTTTCCACGCCAAGTGCTTTCAGGGCCCACGTTACTAGGCAATACGGCAGCGACTGGTGCCCGGGCCTGTTGACCCGGCTCGAAAACCCAGCCAGGACTCAGGAGATGCAGGGCGGCCCGCCGGCACAGCCCTCGACTGTGTGCACAGCCATCTCCCAGGATCACAGTCAGCCCGGCAGGACCCAGGGCCCATGTTCACTCCCATCCCAGCCGGGCCAAGAGTCTCTGTAGACTCCAGACACCAACCAACCTCGGAGTCCTAAAAATAGATGCCACCTGGCCTCGCACTGCCTGAGCCCAGGGTCTCCCTCATTCGATGCTGCAGCCCGTCCGAGCCTGTGCATCTCCCGGGTCTCCACCGCTCTCGCTCCCGGTCCAGGGCCTGCTCTTCACTCCGTCTCGTTCAAACGCTTTGCCCCCAGCTAACAGCTACGTTCCACCACCCATCTCACTCCCGGAATCCCCGCCGCGAGGAGCTCCAGCCACCGTGTTACAGGTAGGCCAGAAAAGGATCTTTACAAGGACTGGTGCTCAAGCAGGTTATGGTCCGTCCCCCAAGGTTTGGGGCAGCGAACACGCGCCCAGCACCAGCAGGCAAAGGCGTGAGAAGCAGCATCCTCCTTCGAGCAGACCTTGCAGATTAACAGGAAGTAGGATAATCAAGCTCACAAGCTGCTCCAAGTCAAGACTGAGTGTGCACTGATGGCGTGTCCAAGCTCTTGCAAATTACCACCCGCCACACGGTGGGTCACACGACTCCAACAGCCCTTGCTGGTAAACATGTCTTTGACTCTCATTTTACCGATGCACTTAGTTAACCTGCTCAGGCTCGCCGCTCCAGGAAACAGTAGACCTGGGGGTCACATTGGGGCAGCAGGCTTCGTGCAGTGGTCAGCACGGGCCATGACCCCCGCGCAGAGCAGAAAGGGAGCGGGATTCGTCCCCGGCACCTGTTCCCAAGGAAGGTGCCCAAACACATCGTCCCCTCTGGCAGCTCCGGCCAGATCAATCCTTAAATCGAGGATCTCAACAATCAAGGAAGGTCTCTGTCAAGTCCATTTATGAATTTGATGGTCAGAAATAATATTCTAGTTTCCCCAGTGGCGTCCAGAGGTGATGAACCAACCTGAGTGCCCAGCAGGCATCTATTTCCACCTGGACACAGGGCCAGCTGGGCTCCCACAAGCAAAAAAAGGAGATCCCGTCAGTCGGCAAACCCCAAAGGCAGAAAGTCAGAACCATTCCAGTTTCTGCCTCTGCAACGACCTTCCATCACACCAGGGCCGGGACAGGGCTCTCTGCGTAGCCATCTCAAGGGAGAGTCACACCATGTCTCTTCCCATCAATAAAGAAGAGCCATTAGCCCTTCCAGGAGCTGGCAGTTTTATGTTCCCCTGCTTTCATCTCCTTCTGGAAAACAGGCCCTGTGACCCCCAGGAGCAGGGACAAAAACCCACCCCAAGGAGAGGAATTCAGAAGCTCCTGAAGCCAGGGAGGGCAGCGGAGGCCAGGGTGTCCCCACCAGAGGGAGAAGGCGGGGGAGCACATGGCTAAAATGCGAACACAGATCAGTGCCTGAACAGATGAAACATGTTCCACACCTATCAGCATGCAGACCTCGCAGGTTACCAGATCCCCAACGTGCCCTGTCTGCCAAGCTTCGCCCACCAAGTCGCTCAACTGTCTTAGTTCCTTCCATAATTTCCCATAATTCGACAGTTGAGCAAAAAATAAAGACAGGTTAAAGGAAGAAAAAAATCTTCACTAGCAGAAAAAGTTTGATTTAAATCTTGAACATGACTGGTTACTTAAATGCAAAGACGAGGCAAGTATTTCTCCCCACAAGCCCACGCAGTTTCATGTTGGCTTCACAGTCTGAGAAACAGACGGGGATTTTGCACACGGGGCAAATGCAACGGTTTCCTCCCCCCTGCACGGAACAGACCCTTCGGCTCTGAGTTCTGACCCTGGCTTGAAAACGTCCCACCACCATGTGGGTTTTTCCTCCCCTGCAGAGACGGACAGAATTCCAAGAAAATAGGTTCCTTAAATTAGGCCACCTTCAAAGCATTAGGTTGTATCAGATACACCAACCCAGAATTTCTACAGCTCTGAGACGAAGCGGAAGGCACAAAAGCTGCCTCTGTTCAAGCAGGAGTTTGCTTTCTGTACCTTGTAAGGTCTCAGACCAGCCACGCCATCAAAATTAACATTCTGTGCCAGCTCTTAGATCCTAACTTCGGCTCTCTCCACTTGGCCAGTCACTGTGGGTGCCCTGGGTTCCGATCCTGACGGCCACTACCAATAATCGCCTAGACAAGTGGCTGGCAGGAACCTGCCCTGCTCTGGGTTCCCGACTCACAAAGGAAAGGCACTCTGCCCAGCCGACACTGCCCCAGAAGTGGTACACACCACAGGCAATAGGGCCACTGATGACTTTTTAGGGATGCACAGCTTCTATTAAAACACTGCTTTAATTACCATAAAACAACTTGCCATATCGAGCTCATGACATCGAAGTTTCCTCCCAAATGAAGTGTGTATTGAAGTACAAAAAGTAAGTGGAGAAATCGAAGAAGGCCTCGCAACAGGACAAATCTGGAAGGTGGGGAGCCCCCAGAGTGGCAACAAAGCTTCCTACTTCTCTAGCTGTGTGGCTGGAAGGAGGAACCTCCTCTGGGCCACTTCTTGCTTTCAGAGGCAGATGGGCTTATGCAGAAACATGAAACACACAGGGCTTAAAAAACAAAAAAAGAAAAAAAAAAATCCCAGACTAGCTCCTGGTGACAGTGCCGTCATCTGCTGGCCAGGTTACCGCGACAGGTCAGTTAACCTGCTGAGCCTCAGTCTCCATACCCAAAAAATGCGGATCAGCGAGCTGTGGAGGATGAAAGCAAGGAGGTTTCTAACCAGTCTTTTACAAGGTGAAATGTTACAGAAGTATCAGGAGCCAGGCTTCTCAGTTACAGGAGCTGCTCTAGGGTGTGTAACTCAGTCTGTCCTCACATTCCCTCCTTGTAATCGGGATTGGCCTGTGTGGCCCTTCTCTTTCAAGTGTTCCCAATAAAACTCAAGTATTATGTGCGGGAATCCTAGAGTTCAGATTTTTCACAGGAAACCCAAAAACAAAAATCTCAGTCATTTAGAATCATTCCTGGAAACACATTTGGTTTCAGGGCTTCTCCTTAATAAAACACCCCCCAAGAGACACCTCACGGTCACCATAAGTCACAGCTTCTTCCCACGTCGCCTCTTGGAAAGAGAAAGGGGGACGCTGGGTCAACTCTGGGGGAGAATCACCAGCTTTGTGCCATAAAGCCTGTTGCTGCGCTAACATGTGTTCTTAGTAAAACTGAGCGAAATGTTAAATAGAGCACCATTTCTGAACCTCGGGGGCTGCAAATGGCTGAATCAGCATTTTCGGAAACAAAGTGTTCTGGGCCTGGCCTTGTAAACAGCAGCACAGAGAAAGTTGTGCAATAATGCATATTTACTCACGAGGGCTACTTGTTTGGGCTTTTTCTTTGCATCTCTTGAATGAAAGTGGCTACAATCTTTGCAAGAAAACCTCCTTGCCAATGCATCGCCACGATCCAGGACCGGGTCAAAGTCACCTGTGGCTCCCCTACGCTACCCACCCTTTCGGTCGGGCAAAGGACACAAAGTCTGCGTTTCTTCCAATTCCAAGAAAAGAGGAACACAATCAAAAGTCGAGCATACTCCTCATTTCCATAACGCACATGCTCCAGGGCAGAGGCAAGGCAAGCGTTTGGAGAGGCAAGCAGCGAAGGCGGGGAGTTGCATCAGAAATTTCCTTCTGCGAACGGTCTGGCTCTTATCACATTTCCACGGCTGGCGGGCGGCTGATCCGCGAGCCCACAACTTGGTGTTAGGCCCCGGGCGGCGGGTAACGGGGCCACGAAGAGAACCAAAAAAAAAAAAAAAAAAAAGATACCGCAGCGCGGCCGCTCGGGCTTGGGGAGAAGAGCCCGGCCCCACCGCCCCCGCCGCGGGCGCACCCGGGGCTGCAGGGGCGCGTGCAGCCCACCCCCGGGGCGTCTCCCGGAGCCCGGCCTCGGCCCTCCCGGCCTGGTGCATCCAGCACCCCCCTGCCCGGCCCAGCCCCAGCCCGCGGGCGGCCGGCGTCGGACCGGAGGGCTCGGGAAGGCGCCGCCCGGCCCCTTGGCTGCCGGGAGCGCCGCGCGCACAGCCGCCCCCCGGCGCCGGCTCCCCGCTGCCCGCCGCCGGCTCCCGGCTCCCCGCTCCCCGCTGCCCGCCGCCGGCTCCCGGCTCCCCGCTGCCCGCGGCTCCCGCAGCCCCCGGCCCGGAGGCGACGCCCTTCCGCCCGCCGCGCCCCCGCGGCGCCCGGCGTCCCCGGCCGGCCGGCCCGCGCGCAGACAATGACGGCGCGGGGACCGCCCGACCGCCCGCCCGCCCGCCCGCCCGCCGGGCCGGGCCGCGCCGACCACAAAGTAACTTGCCGCCACGCTCCCCGCCCAACTCCGTACCTGCCGCGGCGCCGCTCCCGGCCGCCTCCGCGTGGCCGCCGGCGACCCTCGGCGCGGCCGGGGCGGGCGAGGGCGGCGCGCAGGGCGGTCCCGGCCCCCGCGCGCCGCCGCCCAGGGGCTGCGCGCAAACTTTGGGCTCCGCGCGGGTCTCCGCGGCCTCCCAGCCGAGCCCGTCGCCGGCGCGCCGCCCGCGTCCCTTCCTGCCTCCTCCCGGCCTCCCCACCCCCTCGCCGGGCTTTAAACCCGCCCGGCCCCGCCCGCCTCCGCCTCCGCCGCCTCCGCCGCCTCCGCCGCCTCCGCCTCCTCCCCCGGCCGCTTTTCCTGCTCCTCCTCCCGCCGCCGCCGCCGCCACAGCCCGGACCGCTCGGCAGCCGCCAGCGCGGGCGGAGCCGCGGCCGGGGCGCAGGGCGGGGCGAGGGGGGCGACGGGGGCCGAACCCGCCGGGAGCGGCCGCTGCGCTATGGCTGGGGGGATCCCGCGTCCTGCCCCGCCCCACCCCGGTACCCCCGGACGGGGGACCCCGGCCGCCCAAGCCGGGCGCCGGCGAAGGACACGTCGGACCTGTCCCGAAAGGCAATTTGGGAAAGAATTCGCTGACACTCTTAAGTATGAACCGTGCGGTCCAAATCCTCGACCCCGGGCGCAGCAGAAGGACCGACCCGACGACGACGAGCTGCGGCTGCCCGACTTCGTGGTGCGCTGGCGGTCCGGTCCGGGAAAGGAGAACCCGGGTTTGCGTTGTCCGCCCAGAGCCAGCCAGGTGTGGGGCCTCGCCTCTCTGAGCCTCTGTTTACCCATCTGCAGGCGAGCACCCAAGTGCGGGTGGAGTGGGGAAGCCCTGTATGTTTTCTTACTGCCTCGGAGCCTCAGTGTCCTTATCTTTGAAATGGGCTAATGCGCCTGCCCGAGGGTGATATCCTGGGGATTCAATGAGGTCATGGCTGTTACATAGAGTGACTGGCACGAAGGAACCCCTGAATTAATGGAAACCGTTGTCATCGATATGGTTATTAACAACTCTTCCCAATCAAAATTAAAGTACAAATACAACAGTAACAATAATCACGTCTTTTTCTGGGTCTCGAGGTTGTGGGAACAGCTACTGTATAACTTACCTTTACTGAGCACACATTTTGTGCCAAACATTCACTAATCGTCTTATTGAGCCCCCAATCTGGACCTCTTGGAGATGCCCACTGGACAGAGTAGGAAACGGAATCTTCCCCAGGTTGAATAACTTGCTGAAGGTCAAGTAGCTGGTCAGTGTAGAATAAGCATTAAAACCCTTTATGGCACTTTTTATGGCTCCTGCTTTTCCCACCTTGGGACAGAATGTATCCAGGAAAGGTCATCCATTCCAGTTACTGAAATAGGCCTCCTGAAAGCATCTACGGTTTGCTCCAAGCTCAGAAAACCATTAAGGTGAACATCTAGAGAAAATGATATGAAAGAGACTTAGATTCCTGAAAGAACAAAACACAAGGACTCCTGTTGTAGACAAAGGATGGGAAGAAATTTCAAGAGAAAACTTAAATTGGGGCATCTTCTCGAAAGTGTATCAGCTTTGAAACTGACAGCTTTGCCAAAGACCCCGATCAGCAAGGAATGCCTACATCACTCGGAAAGGCTGATAGGCAGGGGGGGCTTGTATAGATGTTCAAAAAGCACCTGTGTGTATAGGCATATTTTTTTTCCTGAGTTATTTGTAAACAAAGCTCCGTACACTGTAGTCCCTTCCTCCTATGTATTTTAATATGTCTTTCCTAAAGTAGGAATATTATCTTACACAACCATAGCACAGGTACCAAATTCATAAATGTACACTGTAAAATCCTTGTATGTAATCTAGGTCCGTATCCCAGTTTTGCCCGTAGATCTGAGAATGTCCTTTATGGTGTTTCATGCCCAAACTTTAGTCTAGGGTCAGGTATCCCATTTAGCTGCCTCAACACGGATGGGCTTTCAAATATTACTATTCACTGAGGAGGGCTGAGGAGGGATCAAAATAAATGTCCTCAAGTGTTTTCGTGCTGACATCGATCCCCAGAATTCCTGAGACAGGCCTTCATTCCCCACATTTCCCAACTCTGCATAGACATCCACGCGTGCCTCTCCCTTCTGGGCAGGGCCCATTCAGCATCACTTTATGCTACAAGTTCATGAACTTGTCACTCTTGTTGTGGCTCTAGAAGCTAACAGCTGTCCCCGTGCTGAGCCAATTCTGTGGGCAGATTGTACCTTAGTGCCTTCTCCTGCTGCAAATTCCAAATGCTCCCTGGACACATGCTCCCTTTCAGAAGCATAGAAACCCCAGCAGAGTACAGCCCTGCAGCGGATAAATTACCCTAGAGAACCTGGCCCACCAGGGGCCAGGCTGTGTGGCTTTGTGTTCAAGAGCTGCACCGAGGGGAGATGCACTGCCATAATGAGGTATCGAGACAAGAAAGAGGATTTTGTGACAGTGAGGAATTTCCGTTATGCGACTGTGAGCTAGAATCCTCCTTCAGCTGAACGCAGAGAATCTGGTAGACTCCTGTAATTAGAAAGGAATTGGTTACTATCCGTCTCCGACCCTCCGTTGACTGTAAGCCTGGGACAAGGCTAACCCCGCGCTGTTCACTAGCGTCATCCCAGCAGGGGGAGTGCCGGGCCCTCCTTGAAATAAGTCATCACTGCAAAATAGTACCTCACGAATGAATGCATCAATAGAGCAAATGAATGGAGGAAAGGAATGATAGGCCCTGAGACCCGGGCACTGTCTCCAACACAGCCAGCAGCCTGGGCAAAGGAAAAGAGAAGAGGTGAGCGGCACCTTGACGGTGAAGTGCTCTGGCTGGAAGTGGCCCTCGCCCGGCACACGGATGAGGCGTGGCTGGGAGGCCCTGCTGTGTGCAGAGGTAAGGTGGGGGGCTGCCTGGGGGCATGTCCCTGATAGAGTTGGAAACCAGAGGTCAACAGCATTGTGGACTCCCTGCCCACGCCCTCACTGTAGGGTAGGGATTGATCTGTAATCACACTGCAATCACCATGATCACCACAGAACCCGCGAGGCACCTGTTTGCACGGTGGACCCCCTAGGCCAGTCCCCCCCCCCAATGCAGTTTGACTCCCTCATGATCCGCTTGCACACCAGTATTTCAAACATGGTGGTTCTTTGACTCCTCTAAACATGAAGAATGAAGACAGGCTGCCCCCTCTCCCTGCATACAGAGGTGGAGAGCCTGGTGGCATTCAGGGAAGGCTTCCCAGTGTTGGCGATGTCCCAGTTGAGCCCCGGAGGGCCCAAGATGGTAAGTTCTGCAAAGTGGGAACTAAGTGGAAGGCGAAACTTGTGCCTCATCAAAACCAAGAAAGAATCTACCAGGCAGTTAAATGTGGCTATACGATATGATATGGGGGACGGGCCTGGAGGACATTGGAAGGGGGGGGGCAGCGTCAGGAGACGTGACAAAAGACCAGACTGGGAAGGTAAGAAGGGACTTTTTGTCATGCTCAGGCATTTCCACTTTATCCCAAAGGTGATGAGAGGGAGAGAAATCTTTCCCTCCTGGGTCCATCCAGCCCAATTTCCCCCAAAGTGGAACTATTCATAGTTGCCCCAACAAGCCCGATTTCCTTAGTCTCTGAGTAGCAACTGATTTGGGGAGGAGGGATGACACTTGGCCCAGGGATTCCCATTCATGGGTCTGCCAGTGGGCAGAAGGATGGGGCCAATCAGTGCCTACACCTGGGAGTCTGAGCCGGAAGTGCCCGCACCAGTGTGGGACAGCCAGACCAGGTGGGGAACAGCTGGACTGGGCTCACTTTGTCCCAGGAGGTGCTGGTAGCGAACCCAGATAGGTGCTCTGTCTCCTGTCTCTCTGGGCCCGGTGACTTGCAGCTCTTATTTTAGATTTCCATGGAAATCCATTTTTCTTAGGAACTCCACTTTGCACAAGATAGCTTGAACCAAAATGACTTTACACCTCCGGCAGGGGCTCGCCGAAGGACATTTCTTAAGACTGGTTTATTGGGATTTATTTTACCTTCAGGAAAAATCACATGGGGTTTTTAGAAAAGTAGACAGTTGGGTAACCACGATGTCAGTGAAGATATAGACCTATTTCATCACCCCAAAGCTTCCCTCTTGGCCCCTTGTCATCACTCCTCCGCCCCACTCCAGCAGCCTCTCACCTACCCCCTTGCTCCTAGTTTTGCCTTCTCAAGACTGTCATATGAATGGAATCACGCAGTGTGGAGCCTTTTCTATCTGGCCCTTCTCCCTTAGCATAATGCATTACAGATTCATCTACATTGGCTCAGGAATCAATAACTCATTCCTTTTTAATGCCGAATACAATCCAAGGATGCAATCCACTCACTGGTTGATGGAAATGTGGACAAGCCCCAGTTTGTGGCAACTACAAATAAAATTGCTACCCAGGTTCTTCTGGGAACATGAGTTTTCATTTCTCTCGGGTATATAATTAGAAGTGAGATTGCTGGGTCCTATGAGATGCGTTTGACTTTTAAGAAACCACCAAATTGTTTTCAAAGTGATCTGTCTCAATTGTACCCGCACCACAGATGTCTGAGTGTCCCAGTTGTTCCAGATCTTGATCACTACGTGGTATTGTCAGTCTTTCTAGTTTTAGCCGTTTCCATTTGTATCATGGTATCTCATTCTGATTTTAGTTTGGGTTTTCCTCATGGCAAATACTGTGGGACACTTTTGCATGAGGTTACTTGCTGTACATCTACATTATTTTCTGTAGTATATCTTTGGCCCATTTTTTTTTAATCACATTGGTTGCTTTCTTATTCATTTCTGAGAGCTCTTTATATATTACAGATACCAGTACATTAGCAGATACGGGTTTTTCAAGTACATTCTCCCACCCATTCTCCTTTTTTCATAGTGTCTTTCAAAGTGCAGGAGTTTTTAATTCTCTATGTTAAAAATTATCAAATGATCCTTTTTATGGTTTGTTTTTTGCACTCCATCTCAGAAACTCTTGCCTAACCCAAGGCCTGCCAACAGTTTTCTTCTAGAAGTTTTATAGCTTTAAGCGCCTACATTTAGATCTATAATCCAAGTTGAGTTAGTTTTGTAGGGGTCATGAGAGGAAGGTCAGAGTTTTTGCTTTGTTTTGCCTGTTCTGCTGGCATCCTAGAGGAGTTGGGCAATCAATGTTGTATGATAGAAGCTTCATCTGGCTCCAGGTGGACTTTCGCTGGTGTGGACATTGTGGGTCGTGACAATAGAGACAGAAGGTTCTAAACACAGGAGGTGAGCAGTGGAAGTCACAGGTGTGCTTGGAGATCCCTGGGCAGAGCGATTAGGGTAGCTGGTGTCCATGTGTTGGTTATGACCTACCCACTTTCCACTGTGATATTTTGGGAGGGGGGCAGGGAGAGGGCTCTCTATACTGTGATTAAAGTTTTGTTAAATTTTCCCCATAAAATCAGTCTTTGCTTCCCTTGAAACATCAGCACATCTGGCCACGTGCCCCCCACCCCTTCTCACAGGGCAGCAGCCCTCTGGGGCCACACAGAGGAGGAGGCCCCTCTGTGGGTGCACATGGTTTAATGCCAGGTTGCTGGCCATGTGGGAAGGACCCCATCACCCACCAAGGTCGATGCCCTGCCACAGGATTGCGTGGGAGAGCCTCAAGTTCAGCTGAGCTGCAGTGGAGTCTTGCTGGGGTGTCTTTTTTTTTTTTTTTTTAGATTATTTATTTATTTATTTGACAGAGAAAGAGATCACAAGTAGGTAGAGAGGCAGGTAGAGAGAAGAGAGGGGGAAGCTCCTCAGCTCCCGGATGAGCAGAGAGCCCCATGTGGGGCTTGATCCCAGGAACCTGGGATCATGACCTGAGCCGAAGGCAGAGGCTCAACGCACTGAGCCACCCAGGTGCCCCTTGCTGGGGTGTCTTAAGGCTGTGAGAAGACCAAGTAGGCCCTGGCCGAGAGTGAGAGAGCACTCAGGCAGAGCTCATGGCCGCAGCGGGAAGACCCCATCACAGAGCAGCAGAAAGCTGAGGAAGCCTTTGCAGGTGCCTCCTGGGTCTCTTTCTGAGACATGTTTCTCTTCACTGAAAGAATGCTGTCCTCCTTCTGGTGGTTTGAGCCATGGAGAACAGAGCAGGGCTCGCCACCATCAGCCAGGACCTAGGAGCTTTATACCTGCCCTCGGTCACTCCCACTGCTGCCTTTGGCTGACACTTATCCCCCTTGCCACGAAGGCCATGGTGCAGATGGAGCTCCAGGAATTGGGTCCTCTTACAGCTGCATCCAAAAGCAGAAAGGGGACATTTCTCCTCTCTCATCTCATTCTAAAAGGCTCCAGGTGATTTCTTTGCACATCTCAGTGGCCAAATATGGTCATCGGCCCAAGTCCCAGCAGCACCTGGCACTTCTAACTTCTCTCTTGGGGGCCCAGGCTCTACCAGCAGGAAAGGAATGGCTGGTTAGTGGATGATCAGCAGCCTCTGGCCCCAAGCACATGGCCCTCATGGCAGTGAACAGCTCAGACCCCCACCTCCTCTGGCAGGACTAGGAATTAGAGTCTAACGGGTAGCACAAGGTTCTGAATCCCAAGATCCACAAACCCAGTTATGCCTCCAAAGCATGAGCTCGTCTTCAGCCACTTAAAAAAAATCGTCGTCAGCCCTTAAACTCAATTAGAAGTTAATTAGCCACTAATATCATACCAACTTTACTCAGTGAAATATATTTCCAGCCCAACGTGCTGGATGGTTTTAATAACCAACATTCTGGAGCTAATAGGAGAATCCAAAATAGGAACAAAAGTTGTTCCTTGGCAAAACGTATTTAGAGCTACCAAAGATTTAGTATGAGCTCAACGTCCGTGGTGGACGAGAAGGGTAGCGAGGGTTTGTTTGCAAGACGGCATCGTGAAGTTAATATTTGAATCCTGGCACACAGAAGCTGCCACTGTTAGCATACCTTGTTTAATGTTTAAGAGGATTAATCTGCCTGCAGTCGTCCTGCATCCTGCCAGGCTGCACAGAGAAAGAGCAGCTAATCCTGGAGCTGTGCTGGAGGCATGGGGCCACCTGTGCTGGAGGTGGGGAGAAGCCCCATCCCGGGGAGGCTGGGGCAGCAAGTGTTCCATCCATCCCCGGGCCCAGTGCTCCTGCTCCAGGCATCTGTATCATGAAGATGGGCAGAGTCTTTCTTACTTAGTCATTTTATTTTATTTTATTTTATTTTATTTTATTTTATTTCTATCTGAGAGAGAACGTGTGGGGAAGGGCAGAACTAGAGGGAGGGAGACTCTTAATCCTGTTCCATGCCCAGCATGGAGCCTGATACAGGGCTCGATCTCATAACCCTGAGATCATGACCTGACCTGAAATCAAGAGTCAGATGCTTAACCGGCTGAGCCACCCAGGCACCTCTTGCTTATTCAGATGCTAGTGTAAGGCAGAGTCACTGTTACTTGGTGCTCTTCCGATTCAAAGATGGAATGACTACCTAGGAAAGGTTTCTCCAGGAGAATTTTTTTTGTCTTTTCTTCCCCTTACCTTTAATTTTTATCTTTTCTTCCTCTTTTTCACCTCCACCCTCAAAACAAGCCACACCGGCCTCACCATTGGCAGATGATGAGCTGTCTGATGCATAGCTCATCAAACGTACGATCCAGGCATTTTGTGTATACACTGCAGTTAATCCTAGCAATCTGTTTTGAGGCCAATGTTACTGTCCCAGCCTCACAGTCAAGGAAGCTGACTCAGGAGAGGTACGTGACTTCCCAAGGTCACCTAACAGTAGCGCTGGTATTTGAAGGCACGTCCTTCTGACCCCAGTTCCTCCATCTCCAGCCCTTCCTCTTGTCTGCATGGTCTTTTCCTGTCACTGTGCGATTTTCCACATAAATCACAGTCATTTCAGTGAGATCCTAATAGGATCTCTTTGGTGCAAAATCTTGCAATTTACATTTCAACAGTGTGAACTTCTCACTCTTTGGGAAAGGGGCTTTCATTGGTGTTAGGATCAAAAAATGTGATGTCATTTCTACTTAAGCACATGGCTCTGGATCCAATTTTGAAGAAG
This sequence comes from Meles meles, assembly GCF_922984935.1. Classification (NCBI taxonomy): domain Eukaryota; kingdom Metazoa; phylum Chordata; class Mammalia; order Carnivora; family Mustelidae; genus Meles; species Meles meles. Next base: position 99,411,446 of record NC_060075.1, read on the forward strand.
ATGTTAAATGCTCTTTCCAAGTTGGGGATTTTTAACCTGCCCTCCCTACCCACCCCACCTTTAGGGAGTTTGGGGAGCTGGTTGGGATGTAAGCTTGGGAATTCTGGCCATCTGGAGATCAGAGACACCCACAGGATGGGCAAGACGCAGAAATGTGCAAGGGGAAGGGCCCTGCTAGAGACGGTGGGCCTCGTCAGAGCAGGAGCTAGGCAGTGTATCTAGGAGTCTTGCAAACAGGTAACCCTCCTGGCAATGAAACGCCAGGTGATCATGGGACGTCTCTCATAAGGCAAGTGGACAGAGGTATCTGCCAGGTGCAGGCATGGAGAGAAGTCCAGAGCAGCTACTCAAGGCTCAGGCAAGGATAAGAAACGGCTTTGGTCCAGAAGGAAGTGGCCAGGAGGTAAAGATTTGTGTGCCATAAAGATGGACACCCGCACTGTGGCTGGAATTGGGGCACAAGTCTAAGGAGAACTTCCCTCCAGAGCATCTCCATGAGACACCCACTCAGGCTTCCCTTAGGACAAGACCCCACGAGGCCCAACTTCTGCAGGGGTCTGCACGGGGAGGGGGAGGAATGAGGGCAGGAAGCAACACAATTCTGAAAGCACTGGGAACACCAGCCCACCAGTGGCTCTGCAGTCTGTTCTGAGCCTGCAAATGCCACATTCACTTAACAAACACTGATTAGATGTTGACCATGTGCCAGCACCAGAACTAGCTGGAAGGGTAGTTCCGAAGACGGCAGTGACACTCTTACAAATGCTTCCTTACCAGGACTCTGGGGGACACGACAGAGCTTTTGAAGGAGCCGTGCCTGTTCAGAGCAAAGGCACCACCAGAAACATCACCGACAGGCATGGCTGCCCAGACTCTGCCAGCAGACCACCAAGGGACCCAAGAGTCCAGGGAGACTGCGGCTTCAAGAATGATGTTGGCAAGGGGTGCCCCTGGGAGCCGCTCCCCAAGAGTGTGCACCTCTCTGCACCACTGCTGGAAGGCTCTCCCCGCAGTGGCCATCGGGATCATCGGGATCATCACCCACTGAGCCAGCTGTCCTTATGCCTTGTGGGGCGCAGTAGACAGAGAAGTGGGTTGGGGCTCTGTATATCGTTCTGGCCAAGAACCTGTGCTCTGGAATCAGACAGACCAGTTCCAATTCTAACATGGCTCCTTACTAGTTGTGTGGCTTGGGACAAAAAAAAAAAAAAAAAAAAAAAAAAAAAAATGGGTACAAGGTCCTCGGCTTGGAAGTCAGGATAATAGCTCTTACCTTACATGGCCATTTTCATAAGTTTTTATATTTTGCTGAATTTTATGCATAATGCCGTGTTCTACAGCAATATAATAAACTACAATTTGGCAATGTAGTACAAATGCCATTTTATTATATTTGCAGACCCCGTGGGTCAGTAATTCAGACATGGCACAGTGTGGGGGTGGGGGGGTGTGCTGGCCTGCCTCTTCTCCGCCGGGTCTGGTCATCGGAGTAATCCCAGTCCCAGCAATGAACGATGCTGGAGTTGGTTTAGCAGTGGGCATGGTAACCAAAGATGAGTGAAGGAAGGACTTTCGCTGGGGGGTCCAGTTAAGGAGTCTGCTTCCTCTTAGGGGACACAGGCTGTGAAAGAGGGCTGGTGTTCCCAGTGCTGCACAGACAGCCTTCGTAGCTTCCCAGGGTGGTAGGCTGAAGGGGAAGCTGCCCCGTGAAGGTGGAGGAGCAGAGGGAACCCAGGCCTGTGGCATCTTCAGTCCCCAGAGCCAATACCCATCCTCAGTGTTTAGTTTTCTTGACTCTCATTCTCCTTTCCCAACCGATAGAGTTGTTTGCTAACCTGGTGCGTGGAAAGGGCTCAAAGAGAAGAACAGCATCAAGGAGCCACCTTTCTGCACAACTCCAGATGTCTGTGACTGAGGGAGAGCTTTGTGATCATGTGCTCTGCTCTCTTCTCCTGTGGAGTGAGCTTCCGGACCACCGGGGAAGGTGCAGAAGGAAGCCTGCACACACTGGGCAACACTGGAAAGGGGCATCAGTCCTCAGCCAAGACTTGGAGCTGCCCCCCTTCCTTCCAGTGCCCACAGACAGCTCTGGCCTACAGCAGAGCCGGGGTGTTTTGGAGATGCCCTTGGCATCAGTTTCGCTCTTTTGTAGGTACACACAATAGTAACATGGCATTGGGGGACTTTTTCAGAGAATGCGGTTATCCATGCATCAAAGGTCTAAAAGAATCTCTTCGACACTAGATGCTGAAATGCCCACACTAACTGCAAAAAAAACACCCATTCAGGCCCCCCACTTCATCCAAGAGTTGGGGCTGTCACCAAACAGCCCAGTTAGGGTCTTTCCAGATTGATGTGTCCATTCCTCCTGCAACCCGGAGGGCACTTATTCTCCCAGAAGAGCCCCTGAGAACATCTATCACGGTCTTGGGCAAGTCACCGACCACACTGAGCCTCAGTGTGCTCAGGCATAAGTCATGGGCTGCCTACAGCGGGTGAAATTGATTACGTAACTGATTATTATGGTGTCTAAAGCGTCCGGCAAGGGGCCGACCCAGGGTGTGTGTTGAGCCAGTGCATTTGTCATGACCACTACCCATGCGCGGCTCAGCCACGTGTAAGACCAGCCGTACCTGCAGGGAGCATCAGAGGATTATCATCAGCCAGTGTGGGCATGGCCCCTCCAAGAGAGGCACCAGTCCATGGTGGGCGTCCTCACAGCCCCCCAGGACCATTATTCTCTGTGCTTCTCCTGTTGGAAGATGGTCTGAGCTGCTATGGCCCTGACTGCTCTCCTTCTAGGGCAAGAAGACTCAGAACAATAACCCAGTAAGGCAGGCGACAGTGTGCAAGGAAAGGACTTCTCCACCTCCCGCATGAGACAGAACAGGCTGTCCCCATCCACACCCTGTTGGGTCGATAGGTCACTGCAAGGGCCAGGCAGGGCTGCCTGCAAGGGTGAGCTTTGAGCTGGGGTCCCTCTTCCCTTCCTCTCTGAGTGGGTGCTTCCTGGTGACACCCCCAGCTCAGAGGCAGACAGAGAGGGAAGGGATGTCACATTGGTGGTCAGGACCAGTTATGGTCCTCAACCACAGTCTGGAAATCGATGTTCCTCCTCTGACGAATCCTCAGAAAGTCAGGAGATGCCTCACGCTACGTGACAATGCCTACATCACTGGTCTCCCTTCAGCACATCCCACAAGCATTTCATCATCCCACTCATCACAGGAAGGGTGAGTGCCGGACGACAAGATGTGTTAAGAGAGAGATCACATTCACCTAACTTTTGTTGTGGGGTCTTTCCATTGTTCTATTTTATTACTAGTTTTTATTGTTCATCTCTTGCTGTGCCTGATTAATAAATTAAACATTTTATCATAGGTGCATATGTACAGGAACAAACAGTCTAGGTGGGGGGGTACTATCTTTGGTTTCAGACACTGCTGGGGGTCTCAGAACACATTCCCTGTGGAGAAGGGGGGGACAACTGTATACCAAAGAAAAAGGAGGGAAAGCAATTCTGAGGGACACCGGAAATCTCTTTTTATAGCCAGTTATGGAAAAATGTTTTTCATCTCATTTAAATTTCCTTTGTATTCCCAAAATTACAAGAAGGCTTAAAAGTGCTTAAAATTCAAACTACTTCTATAACCTTTTGCCTTTTCTCAACGCTTGTGATGTGCACGTGTCCATCCACACGTGCTAGGAGGGAGTTCAAGTGCTGTCTCCATCCAGCTGCTTGCTTGCAGTCATCTTCTCTACAGATCCCCCCTCCACAGTCACATCTTGGGTATCCAGGTCTTTCCAAATATTTTTGCTGCTATGAATAGCATCAAAATAAACACCCCTGGACAAGCTGCTTAAAAAAAAAATTTCCTTCCCATATCTCATTAGAATGTTGTTGTTTTCCTTCCCCGGGTTTTACTGGGGTCAGGGAAAAAAGATGCACTCAGGTCCTGGTACACGAAGCTGTCCCATGGGAATATGCCTGGTAGCAGGGGCAGAGACAGCTCAGGGACAGCTGGCTGATCCCAGAGGGTATGGCCCTGCTCTCGACCTCCTGGCTTCTCCTTGGCCCTCCTTCCCGCTGGCTGGCACCTGCCCACTGGCATCTGCCCCTCACAGCTGGCATTCTCCAGGATTCCGTGACTCCTTCGACACTGACGGGCCAGTTACTCAATGGTTTCCATTTGCACTGCCAGCAGGCTCAGTCTGAGGCTAGCCCATTAGTTCCAGGCGAATTCGCAAAGGTCGGGGCTTCTAGGTAGGGCAAAGGATGGGCAGGCGATCAGGAAGGGAGCCAAAGTCAGTTGAACTTCATCTCCCAAGGGAGTGTCACAGCCCACTCCCGAAACATAGCAACCATCACCATCTAACTGGCTCATGGTTTTCTTGGCCACTGATTAGGACTGGCCCTAGGGAGGGGGGTTTCCTGCCAGCCTCACCCAGGGTTGCTGCTGAGGCTGCGATCGGGGGTGGGTAGGTGGGGCTGTGGGGGCTTCGAGGTCTGCGGGGACAGGCTGCCTGTGCTGCCCTGCGGGCTCCCCAGCTTTCTTTACACGTTGTCTTGGGTGGAAGGGGCTGTGAATTTCTATATTTTTGTTAAACTTTATCATCATCCCATGGATAGCATGATCATATTGCATTTTTTTTTTGCTGCTTTTGCTAAGGGTATTAATGCATGGAGTGCAAACATCGAAAATACACCACAAAGTTTGCAACTGTGCGTCAGGCCTTAGGTTTTCTTTTGTATCTATCAGGAAGTGGTTCCCGAACCCTGGAGCCTCGGCCAGCCTTCGGGGTGTGGGTGTGGGGGGGGGCTGCTCTGGGTAAGGTGAGGCAGGCTCTGATGTGGACTTTAGTGCACAGGACTGATTGGAGGTGTCCTTGAGAGCACCTGTGGAGGGGGAGGGATACAGCAAGACTGGGTGGATGGCTCAGGGGCCCCCATGGGAGCTTGGAGCGGGAGCAGCCCAAGTGATGACCACTCTGTATCCATCAGCCACTGGATACAGCTGCCGCGGCAAGGGGACCTGCGCTTGGGCAAGGGGGGCTCTTGTCAGCCTGGCCAGGAGGGGGATTGGGCCAGGTGCCCTGGCATTTGCAAGGTGCCAGATCGAATCAGCTGGGGCTCAGCATGCAGGAGAGGCGGGGTCCAGAGGCGCCCCATAACCACACCCGCCCTGGCTACTCAGTGTCAGGTCTGAACTCAGCAGCTCCTAGAGAGAATGCGGCCCTGCCCGGCACCCAGGCTCAGCTGGTCTGACCAGTGTTTTAGCACTGGTGCTGTTAATCCAGACAAGCCCGTGAACCCAACACTCTTACGTATTTACTGAGTTTACCTGGAGCAGGCATTTGTCTGGGAGCTTTAAATGCTGCTCTGGGATCAGCTGCTTCTCATGATCCGGTGGCGTCTTCTTACAGCTGATCCTGGGGGAAGCTAACCCATTTTCATGATTCATAGCCATAATCATGGTCCAGGCCTCGGGTCTCCAACACTCATGGGCTGTTCAAAAGCCTCGAGGAGTGCAGGAAACGGGGATTCCCACACCAGTACTAGCAGTGAAGGTGGTTTCCACTGATACCATCCAGAGTCTCCCCCTCTCCCTCCATCTGCCTGCTGTCCCCTCCACCTTCCCACTGTCACCCCCCACCTGCCTACTATCTCCCCCCACCTGTCCACTGTCTCCCCAACCTTCCCACCGTTCTCCCCTCCAGCCCACTGACTCCCCATACCTGCCCTCTAGAGAGGGTGCCAGGACTGGCCCAGGACCTACAGAACCTCCAGGAGGGTCCCCTGTGGGGCCAGAGGAGGCCAGGAGCTCACCGGCAATTCGTAAAGAGAGCTCACCAACAGCAGATGCCTGACAAATGCACATGTCCGAGTGCTGTCAAAGCTCAAGGGACACAGTTAAGGCAAAGCAGTGATAGTCAGGTGTGTTTGTGATGGGAGGGGGTGGGGGGGTGGAGATAATGTGAATAAGGGGTTCTGATGCTCTCTCCACCCCCATCTCTGTCTCCATCACAGACACACAACTGCCAGTATTCCAGGCCACCTGCCCTTATCGAAGCCCCTAGACTGTTCTCCGGAGTCCTCCATACCCACCCCTCCCCCGCTCCCCCACGGGCCGGTGGCTGCAGTCAGCAGAGCGTCCAGGCTCGACAAAATATCTTCTAGACATTTCTGTTTGCGTGCTCGTGCTCTGCCCATGCTTCAAGCTCCGTGTGGCCAGCATGGAACTTATCAATAAGACGTGGGGGCCCAGCTGCTCCCCTCTTTTCTCTTGCAGTCAGACTGCCAAGCTATGCTGCCCATTCTCGAAGCAGGTCCCCAGATAAGTAGCATCTACACCATCTGAGAATGTGTTACCAAAGCAGATTCTGGGCCCCAGGAGGGCCTCCCCCAGACGCTGGGAGAGGGGTAGTCGTGGGTACTCTATCCACATCCCGCCCCGGAGAATCACCGGCTTAGAGACCGGAAGGTACAGGACTGGGTGACGACATACCCCATCCTCGCTGCGCCCTCCAAGTCTGTCCTGTGATCAGTGAATCTTTACTTAATGTCCTCTTCCTGTACTCATCAGTCAGAGCCCTCAGGGCCCAGAACCAGCCTCCCTCGAGGCCAGGATCTCCAGTGTCTGGGCTGGAGTCGGGTCTTCTGTGCTTTTTGCTGAGATGAACTGCCATCCTGTGATGATTAAAATGGTTAACCCAGTGCCAAAGATGTCCTTACGTGTGGGGGAAAATGGGACCATTTTTGGCCCCTCGTCTTACTGGGCTCCGCAGCTGTTGGCCAGGGAAGGTGACCACAGCTGGCCAGCTACGGGGACCTCTGAGGACAGCATAACACCAGGTTCACCCCCGCGAACGCCATGCCTTTCCTAGTACAGATTCTGGGTATTATTGAAGCCACGTTTACACCCACTGAGACACGTCGGGTGCAAGTGTGCCTTTCCCCGTTCCCCGTGTGGCCGCGGCTCTGGGCGTCCCGGGGCGTGCCTGTGACGTCTGTCCTTCACCCTGCACGTGGGACGGCCCGCGGGACTGCACCGCGCCCTCCGCAGCCATGCACCCACCGGGCGCAAACAGAAAACAGCTGAGGGGAACTGGGAGTGAATTCGCTGAAATAACGCTTGAAATCTCTCGGCGTGTTTTTTATGGCGTGGTCATGCTGACTCACTTACTGAACGGACTTGCTGCACGCCGGCTGGGACGCTGACTTACTCGAGAGCGGACCCCTTCTCTCCCCCGCCACAGCTGTTGGCTCCAAGGGCAGTCACCTGACCCACGGCAGCCCATCCGGGGGCTAGGGCGCGGGCGATGACGTCATCGCGTCCCGGGCGCGGGCGATGACGTAGTCTGGCATGACACAGCGGCGCATCCTCCCGTTGTGGCCTTATAGCATGTGTTTGGGAAATGGCCTGCGGTGAGCGTGGCAGCACATAGTGTCCCAGGATCGTAGGTGAGACTATAGTGGGAACCCAGTGAAAGAAGACGAGGAACTTGCTGGGAGGCAAAGACACCCCCTCCCGCGCCCCACAAGGCAGAGGGTGCAGGACCCGAAGAGAGGGAGGGAAGGGGGAAGGTCCCTTTCCCGCAGCGTCCCAGTCCGGCCCCCAGGCTGGCGGCTTGTCCTGATGGAGCTGGACTGGGCCTCTGTTCTCTGCAGCTAGAGGAAGCTGGGCTAACCCAGGGTCTGGAACTTAAACTTTGTAGAACAAGTACCTTGAGTAACATACATTTTATTGCCATTTGTCGGAAGGATGGCACCACTATCTGGGTTGGGTTCAAATCTTGTTCTTTTTTTATTTTTTCCCCTCAAAGATTTTATTTATTTATTGGGGCCGGGTCGGGGATGGGGAGGGGGACAGGCAGAGGTAGAGGGAGAAGCAGACTGCTTGCTGAGCAGGGAGCCTGATGCAGGGCTCCATCCCAGGACCCTAGATCATGACCTGAACCCAAACCAAGAGTCATTCGATGGACTGAGCCACCCAGGCACCCCCTCATATCTTCTTCCCAGCTCATGGATGTTGGGCAAGTAACTTCTCTGACTCCAGTGCTTACCAAGTGCCTGGAACAAAGAGGTGCTCAGTAAACAGTAGTGCTTCCAAGTCCTGGCTCTTCCTGCTCTATCACAGTGTTGCGGTGCTGTTCATAGGCCTCCTGAAATCCACCCAAATTTAACTGAACCATTCTGGAGTTGCCCAGATTCAATAAGGAAGAGTGGGAGGGCGGTAAAGTACGCTTACATCAGTTGTTTTCCAAGTGAGTTTCCGAAGCTGCAGGATCAACCTTACTGGGGAACCCAGGCCCCAACCCTGAACTTACCAACTGGGAAGTAGGGTGAGGGGTGCACAGCCCAGATTCTGATGAAAGCACTCCCGTGATCTTAAAAGGAACTGTGTGTCTTGTTTTGTGGGAACTGATTTTCTACATCACATTTTACCAACTTATTGACCTAGGGCAATTGTAATAGATTCTTGACCATCGCCCCAAATTGCAGAACTGGGCTCCCCATGGGAGGGCCAAGAGAATCATAGCCCAGGGCCAGATATCCCATCAAGAATAAAAATGCAGGGGCACCTAGGAGCCTCAGTCCATTAGGCATCTGACTCTTGATTTCAACTCAGGTCATGATCTCAGGATTATGGGATTAAGCCCTTTTTGGGGGCTCACACTCCGTGGGGAGTCTGCTTAAGACTCTCTCTCCCTCTCTGTCTACCCCTCCTCCTGCACACAGATGGGACACTCTCTCTCTCTCTTTCTCAAATAAATAGGTTTTTTTTTAAGATTTTATTTTATTTATTTGAAAGACAGAAATTACAAGTAGGCAGAGAGGCAGGCAGAGAGAGAGGAGGAAGCAGGCTCCCTGACGAGCAGAGAGCCTGATGCAGGGCTCGATCCCAGGACCCTGGGATCATGACCTGAGCCGAAGGCAGAGGCTTTAACCCACTGAGCCACCCAGGCACCCCAATAGTTTTTTTTTTAAAGAGTGAAAATTCAGGGGTACCTGGGTGGCTCAGTCAGTTAAGCATTTGCCATTCAGCTCAGGTCATGATTCTGGGGTCCTGGAACTGAGCCCCATAGAGCAGGGAGCCTGCTTCTCCCTTTCCCTCTGCTCATGCGCTCTCTCTCTCAAATAAATAAATGAAATCTTAAAAAATTAAAATAAACAAAAATATATAAATAAAGTTTTTTTTAATTAAAAAATAATACAGAGGCAGTCTTAAAGAGCCGACTTCCAGCGAGCCACAGAGCCGCTGACCTGTCCCTGTATTGTGGAGGGTGCAGCAATGGGAACCCCAAGAACAAGGTCCCCCGTATTCCAGGAAACTCACAACCCTTGGTCCTGAGCACATACCCAGGTGACCAAAGGCCTCTTGTCTTTCCCCAGAGATGGGAAAGGCAGAGCCCCACTGGAGCGGAGGGCTGCCCTCTGCCCTGTGCTATAGAAGGAACTTGGTAAGATTAAGCCCTCACCTACAGCTTGGACACCTCCCTGCTGAGTCCCACACCCTTTGGGTGGGTACTCCCAAATAAGAGAAGCAACTGATAACCTCCTGAATAAGTGGGTACCTTCTGTTCTGCTCCCCCCATGCAGAAGGAGGTCCTGCTCTGGTTAGTCCTCTCTGCTATGGAGGAAAAAGATTGTCACCTAAGTTCATAGAGAGTTGCTGGGCACAGGTTTGTAGTCAGATGGGTCAGTGTCCACCAGAGAGCCTCGGATGCCCACGGTGCCAAGCACCCCTCAAAACCTTGTGTGTCATGCCTGGGACCTGGCAGGACACAGGTAGGCAGGCTGGCCATGAGCCCTGCCGCACACGCCCTCCCGCGGGTCACTGCCCACAGTGTGTGCTGTAATTGTACGGTATAAGAAGGCCTCCCCTCTCCCCTACAAGGCCTGTTAGCAAAGTCTAAAAATTGCTCTGATGTCATCGGCTAGTCTGGAAATCAGGCTGGCCCTTACTACAAAGGGCTCGCCGAGGGAACTGAGTTCCGAGAGCAAGAACACTGTGTTGTTTACACAGCGCTGGCTTCTATCCTCTCTCAGAGAGTTACCAGGTTGGTGTCCAATCTTCATGGTGTGAGAGTCCCATGAGAAGCTAGTTGAAGTGGAAAGTCCGATTTGAGGTGCTTTGTGGACCAGCATGGAGTAGCAGTGTTAAAAAATGCCATCCCCAATTCACAAGAGAAAACAAAACAAAACAAAACAAAACGGGTTCAGAAATATTTATTGACCTTCCCATAGACTCTCAGAGCTCACCAGGAAACCAGTATTTCAAATGAATTCCTCAAGTCTAAGTGCAGAGTCTTCCCCGGACCAGAAGAGGAGGATAGCGAGGTAAGGCTGGGGTCCTTCACCTTTATTAGAACCTTCCAGAAGTGGGCTCTGTGGTCAGGACTTTAACTTCTGTATATGTTAGAAACCCAGTAAGAAATCTGCATTTGTTGGAGTGCCTGGGTGGTTTAGTGGGTTCAGCGTCTGCCTTTGGCTCAGGTCATGATCCCAGGGTCCCGAGATTGAGTCCTACATCTGGCTCCCTGCTCAGCGGGGAGCCTGCTTCTCCCACTCCTTCTACCTGCCCCCCCATGTCAAATAAATAAATAAAATATTAAAGAAGAGAGAAGTCTGTGTTTGTTTTGAATCAGTCAAGTAAATTTTAAGGACTTTTTAAAAACCAGAAAAAAAATCTTCTCTGTTTACCCACGTATTTATTTCTGACACTTTCCATACCTTTATCTAGACACAATTTCCATTTGCTGTCATTTTGCTTTTGCCTAAAGGAAGGACTTCATTTTTTTTTTTTTTTTTTTTTTTTTTGGTACTGTGACTCTGTTGTGATAAGCGCTTTGAAAATCTTTCCATGGCTGGGAGTTTTTATTTGCCTTCATTTTTGAGAGATGTATTCACTGGACATAAAATTCCACAAAGAGTTTTTGTTGTTTTTCTTTTTTAGTATTTTGAAGATGTTCCAATGGTTCCAGACTGCATGTTTCTTTTCTTTCTTTCTTGTTTGAAAGACATATTTGACTTATGACATTGTGTAAATGTAAGGTGTATGACTGTTGATTTGATGCATTTATGTACTGTAATACAATTGTCTTTGTAGTGATAGTCAGCACCTGTAGTCACATCATGTAGTTATTTCTGCTGCAGTGAGAATCATTAAGACCCAGTCTCTAAACATGGTCGAGGATTATGACATGATGCTATTGTCTATACTCACTATACTGTGCATTGGATTTTTGGGATTTGTTTATTACTAGTTGCACATTTTTCCCCTTAAACCACATTCTCCTATTCCCCCACCCCAGCCCCTGGCAACTCCCACCTCATTCTGTTTTTAGGAGTTTGGATTTTTTTTAGGGTCCACACTAAAGTGACATTATACAGTATTTGACTTTCTCTCATTTATCTCTTTTTTTCTTTTCTTTCCCCTCCCTTCCTTCCTTCCCTCCCTCCTTCCTTCCTTCCTTTCTTACTTTCTTTCTTTCTTAGATCCATTTATTTATTTTCAAGAAAGAGAGAGAGAGAGTGAGCATGCAAGGTGAGGAAGGGGCAGAGGGAATGGGAGAGAGCATCTCCAGCAGAGTCCGCACTGAACGCAAAGCCTGATTCAGGACTCAATCCCAGGATCCTGAGATCACGATCTGAGCTGCAGTCAGGAGCTGGAAACTCCACCGACTGGGACTCCCAGGTGACCCCATCTATGTGTTTCTGACAAGGAGTCTAGAGTCTGCTTCTCTGTGTGTGATGTGTCCTTTCTTCGTTCCTGCTTTTTAGGTCTTTCTTTATTGCTAGCTTTTAGTAATTCAATTATGATGTGCCTTTGTGTGACGTTCTTCATGTTTCTTGTGCTTGGGGCTCTTTGAGATTCTTGAGTCTGTGATTTTATAGTGCTCAACATGTTTGAAATATTTTTCAGCCATTTTTTCCTTCGAATATTTTTTCTCCCTTCCCCAACAAGTCCACGCTTTCCCTGACCCCAGTTATACATATGTTAGACCGCTGCCCTCTTACAGCTCACGTTTGCCTGCGCTTTCTCCTTTGCCTTAGTCTCTGGCTTTCATTTGGGGTAACTTCTCTTGCCATGTTTTCAAATTTATTTGTTTTCTTATTTGCAAAAAAATCTACTCTGCTATTGTCCTATCTAGAGTTTTCTCACCTCTAGAATTTGATTTGGGCTTTTTTTTTTTTTTTAAGATTGTATTTATTTATGTGCCGGATCACAAGTAGGCAGAGAGAGAGAAAGGGAAGCAGGCTCCCTGCAGAGCAGAGAGCCGAATGTGGGGCTCGATCCCAGGACCCTGAGATCATGACCCAAGCTGAAAGCAGAGGCTTTAACCCACTGAGCCACCCAGGCGCCCCTGATTTGGGCTTTTTAAAGTGTCTTCTGTGCCCTCCACAGCATGCTTGATCTTTTTTACTCCCTTCAACATATGCGATATAGGTTTAATAATCTGTTAATGTTCATGTTAATGTCTTTTTTTTTAAAGATTTTATTTATTCATTTGACAGAGAGAGATCACAAGTAGGCAGAGAGGAAGGCAGAGAGAGTGAGAGGGAAGCAGGCTCCCTGCTGAGCAGAGAGCCCGATGCGGGACTTGATCCCAGGACCCTGAGATCATGACCTGAGCCAAAGGCAGCGGCTTAAACTACTGAGCCACCCAGGCACCCCCATGTTAATGTCTTTTAATGTTTTTTTTCCCTACTATTTCTTTCATCTTGTTTTTATGGGTCTGTTTCCACTGATTCATTTTTGTCATTCACGGGATATATTTTTCCAATTCTTCGCACGGGTGATACTTTTAGATTGGATGAAGACTTTGTAAATTGTATATAGATTTTACGCATTAGATATATTTAAAGATTTTATTTATTTATTTGAGGGAGAGTGAATGAGTGGGAGGGAGAGGGAGAGAGGATCTGAAGCAGACTCTGTACTGAGCAGAGACCCTGATATGGGCCATAACCCATGACCTCGAGATCATGACCTGAGCTGAAATCAAGTGTCAGATGCTTAACCAACTGAGCCACCCACGTGCCCTGCATGCTAGATTTTTTTTTTCATTCCTATGACTATGTTTGATCTGTGTTTTGTGATGCCAGTAAGTTACTTAGAAATGGTCTGATAATTCTGAGATTTGTTGGAAAGCTTAAGTCCAGAGCAACTTTTTATCTAGAGCTATAGCTCTCTCTCGTTCTCTCTCTTTTTTTAGGCAGCAACTATTCTGGAATAATCCTGTTCTGCTCTGGCTTGGGAGAGCCTGGACTATTCCTGCCTCTTTATCAACCGCTGGTATTGTCTCTTCTATACCTTTCAGGTAGGTTCTTTTACTGGCTTCAGTTCATTTCCTACACTCACATGTGTTCTGATCAGTCTTCACCTGGATGTTAGGGAAGCCCTCTGTGAGTCTGGAAGCCTCCCCTCTGTCTGCAGCAACGTTCTATGCACTCGTCTCCATGCCTCCTCTTGGGGAGACCACTGGACTTGGACTGAGATTTCCCTCTCTGCCCTGACACCTGGAAGCTCTCTAGGCAGTGTCCTCTGTCACCAGTGGGGCTCCCCTCATTTGCTCCTCTTCTCAGGGGTTTCTGTCCTGTGTTGCCTCGTGTCCAACCTTGGAGAACTCTTGTATCACATCTTGTCCAGTTTCTTCACTGTTTCGGTGGGTGTGTAAATCTGGTCCCTGTTCTTCCAGTCTTGCCCGGAAGCTCAAAGCCTTGGCTCGGTTTTGCATGCCTGTCAGCAGCGACCTTTTGCATGACCCCTGGCCCATGTTGGCCTATCGATGCTTCAGCATTTTGCCCCTCACTCGGGTTCTCAGGCCCTTCTGGCTGCTGTGGGCACCCCATGAACCACAGGCAGCCAGGAGAAACACCATGAGCTCATATACCTGTATACCTGCCACAGTTCTGGTCATGCTGCCCGTACCCCCTGCCCTCCCGGATATCTTCCCTCACGGGCACGTTCTCTGAAGCTTGCCAGTAGCACCAGTTTGGGGTTCAAGCATGCCGAGTGGCTGCTTCTCATAACTGCCTTGTCACCTTTGAGGTTCAGTCTGGACAGAGCCAAGGAAAGGAGCCTTGTGATCAGAGCCATCCAACCAGCAAGATACAGCCATCTTGCTGGGTGGACATCCCTCCCCTTCCTCTCCTCCTCCTGATCTTCTGGTTTGTACCTTTTGACCAATTTCAACTTGTTTTGGAACAAACCCTCACTTAGACCAAAGTTACCCAAATCACATACAGAATTCCCATATACTTTTCGCTCAGCTTCCCTAAATCTTACATAACCACAGGCCCTTTGTAAAAATCACAGAGTGATCATTGATTCATTGCTACTAACTAATCCACGGCCTTATTTGAATTGCAAAACATCTCCCCCAATCTCCTTTGTCTGGGGCAGGATACATCCCCAGGATTGCATACTACCCTCACTTGTACTGTGCCCTCAGGGCCTACATCTTAAGGTGTCACTCTGGACCTTGATCCTTTCTGCAGAGCACTGATGGGTTCGCTCCCGGAACGCCCTTCACTTTGGGTTTGTCTGTTGTTTCCTCCTGATGGTTTCCGTGTTGCATGTTCAGCAAGAATGGCACAGAAAAATGGTGTTTGCTCTTCTCTGTGGCCCATGTCTGGAGGCACGTGTTGTCTCTACGCCTCGTCACTAGTGATGGTGACTTGGACCTCTTGCTGAAGAGGACGCCAATGGTCTCTCTCCACTGCGAAGTTACTATTTTTCTTCTGAAATCAATAAGTAGTTTGTAGGAAGTCTTCGAGGGTGTGTAATATTCTGCTTCACACTGTCACTGTTTCTCTTCCCTGCTTATGCTCTCGCTCTGGCTTTTGCATTTTCCTTTGGAAGAGCCTGGCTTCCGAGTGACAGTCTATTCACAAGAGGAACGCAGTGGGGGTAGGCTTCGTCATGGGCTTTTTTTTTCCCACTGCATGCCCCCTCTGGATGCCGAGATCCCTGTGCTCTGTTTGTTCCTGGGCCACGCTATCCATGCTGCTGTCCCACGTGTTTCCCCAAGGACAATTTGTGTCCCCTCTCCCTGGTACCCCAGGACTCATCCCCTGTCCCCAGCTTTCTCAAAGTCTGTGCTCCGCCCTCCTTCTTGAATTTTCCTATGAGTAGAGGCCTGTTCCCAGGCAGGGCACCAAGTCTTCTTCTCTCCTCCTTCTTGATCTCTTCTTATCTTATTTTGGTCTGGTGGATGGTTGTCCTGTATGTGGCCCCCCATCCACCTGTCCTGTATGTGGGTCCTATAAGTTCCTGTGTTAGGAGTCCTGTCCCAGGACAGGAGCTAGGACTCACTGTCCCAGACTCCCTTACAGCTCCAGGGCAGAGGTGGGCTCTGGGCTCTCCCGATCTCTGCGATCCTGCATTCGCAGGGAACTGTAGCTTGAAGGAGAACAAGAAAAGTCTTCGAATCCTCTGCAGACCCCAAGATGGGCTCACTTCTAGCTGCGGCTAGCAGAGCTCCTGCCTGAGGCTGGTGTCCCTGTGGCAGTGGCCGGGTAGGGGTGGGGGCTGTCCCTGTAGTCTCTGAGCTTCCAGAGCCGGCTCTCAGCCTCCCAGAGAATCCATGAGCTACCCCATATGTGGCAGAGTGCCCAAGCTGGTGGCCGTGGCCTCTGTTGGTCACGTATGCCTGACTTCCTTTAAGCCGCCCCCTGGGGTCTCTGATCCTTGTTACCAAAGTAACAGACGCAGACACACCAGTATTGGATTTCCCTCTCCCTCAATCCTTCACTCCCTCCCTCCTCTCTCAGCTGTTCTCAAATGATTCTGTTCCTCCTGGAAGGACTGTGGATGTTCCTAATGACCAGAAAAAGGTCACACCCAAGGACGTAGGAAAAAGAGAAGCACAGAGATAAGTATCTCAAGGAGGTGTTTCCGGTACTGTCCGGCACGTTCCCGTGGCACTGTGTGTCCTCTCCTCCTGTGGACAGTGGGGACCGACTCCAGTACACTGTTCCCTGGACAGACAATGGCCCAAGTCCCCACGAGGCAAAGAAACACAGCATGAATGTGTGAGGCTTACAGAGGG
The DNA here is from genome assembly GCF_922984935.1 of Meles meles. Lineage (NCBI taxonomy): Eukaryota > Metazoa > Chordata > Mammalia > Carnivora > Mustelidae > Meles > Meles meles. The sequence goes on from NC_060075.1 coordinate 99,427,505, forward strand.
CCACAGGCACGAAAGCCTTTGGAACTCAGAAAATCATAAAATCCATTGAACTGGAAAATATTTTGCACTGAGATTTGCTTTGAATGTGTCTAGGCATAGGTGATGCTCTAGAACCTTGAAATAAAACCCTGCCTCAGGATCAGGAAGCCCAGCCGAGAGCAGCCACTGCCAGACCCGTGCCCCACTGAGTCCATACTGCGACACCTGTGCCCCTTGCAGAGGACTCTCCCTTCAGTGGGGACAGCCTCCAGCAGCTGCAGGAAAATACCCCCAGATGGTCCCCTTCTCGGACCTTGGACCAGGGGAGGGAAGTAGGAAATCAGGTAAAAATCTGAAGACAAAAACAGGTGTTCTCGGAGGAGAATGCGCCCTGCGAGTGTTGGCTATGGGATCTTTACTGTGCGTAACAAATGCCCTAAGGTCATTAGGCCGAGCTCTGGTCCAGTGGCAGGTGGCCCTCTGCACACAGACCTGCTGGCGTCTGAGGACATGGGACCCCGGCCACTGCAGTAGAGGCTTCTTTGCTGGGGGTTCCCGTAGGAGGACATGCCCTTGAAGGCAGTCCACTCACTTCCCTAGTCAAGCAAAAGGAGGAGGGACTCCGTTCCCCCCGTGTCTTCAGGTCCTGTGGTTTTCCCGTTGCCATGTCTCAGTTTGGGTTGGAGGCCACCCCTGAACGGGTAGGGACAGTCACAGAGATGTCTCTGCTTGGAAGGTTCCCCAAAGCCCCGGCTGGTCGACACGTGCTCATCTTCCCAAGCTTACTGGTCAAGGCATTTCTGCCCTGCCACTCTGGATTAGGTCTCTCCTTCTTAAAAAAATTTACTGTTTACTTGAGAGAGAGAGCATGCACAAGCAGAGAGAGTAAGAGAGGGAGAGGGAGAAGCATGTTGCCCACCGAGCAGAGAGCCCAGTGCAGGGCTCGATCCCAGGACTCTGGGATCATGACCTGAGCCAAAGGCAGACATTTAACTGACTGAGCCACCCAGGCACCCTTAGGCCCCTCCTTCTTATCATTTTCAATCAGAGATACCAGTTCAGTGCTGCACTAGATGGAGAGATTTTTGCTCGTACGTTTACTCTGACTTATGAAGACCCGTGAGAGACGGTCTTAATCATGGTGCATTCCAGATTTCAATGACTTTACATGAAAGATAGAAGAAGGAATGCCATCTTCACATCCGACATTTCTGGAAGGGACCAACTGTTCCTCAAAGTCTAGCCCAGCAACCCAAACCAAAGCAGCAACAGCCAAACCCCCCACCCCCGCACAAAAATGTAACCATCCGAGGTGGCATATGTTTACAACCGTGTTGCTCATTGTTCCGTGGTATTTGCCTATCTTATGCCATTGCCTTGTCCACCGTACACTCAACACAATGGTAACTGTCAATTACATCTCAGTCAGTGAGGTGGGGCACCAAGAAATACAAGAAAATGGCTTCTTCGGGCATCAGACTCCTTGGGGCCCAGTAGTGTCCCCGTGAAGTGCAGGAGTCGTGTGGCAAGTGGCACCCGCTTCTGCCCCCCGTGGGGGAGGAGTTAAGGGTGGTCAGCATATGGCCAGACACATAGGTGCACGCGCACTTACAGACCTCTGCGTGTCCCACCTAAGCCACGGGGGGCGGGGAGGAGGGTTGGCAGGAGGAGTTTGCCTGGAGCACCTGCATAGGGACATGGCCATCATGTCACTTCTGGTTAGGGGACAAAACTTCTCTTGGGCTGTTCCTAGGGCACACTGGAGTTTTAAATGGTGCCAAACCATTCGAGCAACAAACACCAAAAACAAAAAAAAATTTTGAACTTTTGGGAAGTTAGAAAAGGCAAAGATAATGTCTTCAGTGAGAGTTGCACAAGTGACTGGTATCATCTACTGTCTTTACCGGCTTGTACCCCAGCCTGCTGGGTCTCTGGTGTCTGAAGTCAGTCTTTGGGATCAGCTTTAGAAAAAGGTGGACCTTCGGGGTGCCTGGGTGGCCCAGTCAGTTAAGCATCTGACTCTCGATTATGGATCGTGATCTCAGAATCATGGGATCGAGCCCTGCATCAGACTCCACGCCAGGCGTGCCTGTTTAAGATTCTCTCCCTCCTTCTTCTGCCTTTCCCCAACAGCCCCCCAAAAGAAAAAAAAAAAAGAAAAAATAAAAAAATCTGGACAAAGGAGAAAATTCTTTTGTCAAAACCATTGAAAAGAAGCAAAAAGATTCAGGAGTTTGTAATTCCCACCCACATTAAGTTATTTGGGTAAAGTTCTGTTGTCACAAGCCAACTGACTTCGTTGGAGATAAAGTGTCCCTGAAAACACCTCACGGGTTTGGCCACTGGTTTCCTAGGGAAAAAAGCAGGGATGTCTGGGATCCTCTGCAGAGCCCAGCCCAGAATCAGAAGCTGTTGGCCTTTGTGGAAATTTATTGCAGGACATTTATTGACTTGTGAGATAAATATTGACCAAGTCAAAGTCAAGGTTATTACTTATCTTCAGGAATATAAATCTTGGTCTTCTCAGTGACACTAAGTCAATATGTGATTTGCTGCATAAATTCCAAAGGAAAAGTTTCACAGGAACATCAGTAAATTTCGCCATCATGACCAGGAGAGTAGCTTTTTAAAAACCCCTACTGAAGAAAGATGGATATCCAGATCTGCTGGGAACAGGGGTAGCCCAGTTTCTGCTGTGAAGGAATCCCTGATCCGTTCACTGGAAACATAGTCCGGAGGGCCATCTTGACCTCTATTGTCAATGATTCCAGGTAAGAAAAATCAAATGTTCTCTTCCCAAGCAAGAGGCAAAATGAGCCCATGTATTCCTGACAACTGCTGCCTTTCAGGACAAAAGATCTATGCGATATATCTTTTTTTTAAATATATATATATGCATCTTTATATATGCAATAGAAGAATTCTAGCAAAGTTGAAGTGGTGAAAGAAAAAGGAAGAAAAGAAGAAAGGAAGGAAGGACAAGAAAAAAGAAAAGAGGGAGGAAAGAAAATGAAAGAGAAATAGAAAAAGAAAGAAAAGAAAGAAAAAAAAGGAAAGGAGGGAGGGAAAGAGAGAGAGAAGAAGAGCACAGGGTCCTAGTGGCACATGGTAGAGGAACAACAAGGGACTCGATCCTAGGATTTGGTCCTCCTCTGCCTTTTCAACTGCAATCCTCAAATAAGCATTCATGATTTACTAGGGTGTGCAGAAGTAACGGTCTGCAGCAGGGCAACTAGTAACTACAGTATGCACCGAACTCTCTACAAACTGGTGAGATGCAGACACATGGAAAACCATGCTACCTGCCCCCAAGAAGCTCTTGCCCAGGGAGCCCCGGGAGTGTGCAGGCTGCAAGGATATCTCTTAGGTCAAGGCCAGCAATTGCCATCTCCTCCCTTCATCTTGGTCTCTACCATCTTCGATCTCCCTGGGGGACAAATCTGCAAAGGCTGTTGGGTGGCCTCCTACTGGGCACCCATTCCACATCCCCACCATGGCACCTGCAGCACCTTTTAGAGTGTGAGGCAGACCACGCACTTTTCAGGGAGTGCTGGTCAGGAATTTTGTATCGTGTCCATCATGCTGCATGTCTGATGTTTCTCATGACGATGTTGGGCTGTGCTTGTCTGGAATGAATCCCACAGAGGTGAAGTGTCCTCATTGTGTCCCATCTGGGGTCTATGATCTCAACATGACTTGTCCCTGCTGGGGGACTTGTCAACATCATCCCTTGATCCCGGGGTTAGGGTGACGCCGGCAAAGTCTGTCCTCTGTAGAGTGACTGTGCTTCCCTGGCTGTGCCCTGTCACCCGAGCCCACCCTCACTCCAGGGGAAGGGAATGAAACTCCCCTTCCTGGAGGGAGAAGCACCTACAAAGACACTCCGCTCCATCATTTGGCGTTCTGTAAGGGAGACTTGTCTATTCTCCCCTATTTGTTTACTATTTCAATCATTTGATGGTGTCCATCCTTTAATCTTTGAAGCATGCCTACTTTTGGTACGAGAAGATGCTCTGTGTTAATCTTGAATTTTCCCTGATGTCAGTTATTAACAGTTTGTAGGGCTGCTGGGAGGATTCATGACATGAAGGATTTTTATTGTCTTGGCGTGTCCAGCATCCCTGTTCTGTTGAGGAACTTGCTCTCCCATTCCCGTCATGTCAGCCAGCATCCTGCCCCTTGTGGGCTCAGAAGAAGTTGCTGGGGAGGAGTGTGTGGCCCAGTGGAGTCAGTAGCGTCTCTCTTTAGATCGCTCCATTGATGCGGAGACAAATTTCCACTTTCCCTGCGTTGCTAAACTGGGAGGCTCGTGGTGGCCATATTCCCACCTTGTGGGAGAACCTGTTACAGAAGACGCCAGTACCATGGCAGGGAGAGGTGACCTTGTGGGACAGAGCGCCTTGCCTGCATAATCTGAGTCTTCTACCCCATTCTCCCTGAAGCTCTTTCATATGCCCCTGCCCCAAACCAGGATAGTCCCTCTGCTTTTTAAGCGAGTCATGCGTTTGATTGCTATGAAGCGTGGAGCACGAGAACTGCTCCTGTCTGCCGGTCCCTCCCTTCATGGAATGTATGCCCCGTCTGCCTCGACTGATGGCAAAATGCAATTCTGCTCCTCAACACAATCATTATACTGATAGAGTCAAATCAAACTATTTTTTAGGAGAGAGAGAGAGTACATGAGCAGAAGTGGGGGCAGAGGGAGAGGAAGAATCTTAAGCGGACTCCATAGTCAGTGTGGAGCCCGACACAACACTCGATCTCATGATCCTGTGATCATGACCTGAGCTGAAATCAAGAGTCAGACACCTAACCAACACTTAGGACATGTCACAGACAGCCACACAGGTGCCCTGTACTTGAAATGCACTAGAGAAGAATGTTTCTAATAATTTCCCTTGACTTACTCTTTTCTTTCTAGATTATTTATTTGAGAGAGAAAGAGCAGGCAAGAGAGAGAGAGAGAGAGTACGGGGGCAGGGAGAGAGGCAGGGTGAGAGGAAGAAGCAGACCTTCAGCTGAACAGAGAGCCTGATGCAGGGCTCAATCCCAGGACCCCAGGATCATAACCTGAGCCAAAGGCAGCTTCTTAACTGACTGAGCCTCCCACATGCCCCTTGACTTACTCTTTATGCAGATACGTATTTAGTGTATCAGTCTTGTTTAAATGAGCAAGACTGTAAAATCCACCATTTTAGAAAGTACAAGTCAGTGATTTGTTTTTTGCTTTTCGGGTTTTTTTTTTTGTATATTCACAAGGTTGTGTGGTCCTCAGCACTGTCTAGTTCCGTAGCGTTTTCAACACCCTCAAAAGAAACCCCATAGCCATTGGGCAACCACTCCCAATATCCCTCTTCTCCCAGTTTGTGGCAACTAGTCTACTTTCTATCTCTGCAGTTTTTCCTATTCGGGACATTTCATATAAATAGAATCGCACAGTACGTGGCCTTCTGTGTCTGGCTTCTTTCATCTTGCATGATGAATCCAAGATCATCTGTGCTGGTGCATGGGTCAGAACATTCCTTTTGTGGCCAAAGGATCTCATTGTATGGACATACCACGGTTGGTTTCTCTCTCATCAGTCAAAGGACATCACCCCCGACTCCCCCTCCCTCCAGCGTTTGGCTATTGTGAATAATGTTGCTATAAACATTTGTGTGCAAGTTTTTGTATGAATATGTGTTTTCATTTCTTTGGGGTTTATACTTAGGAGTGGCATTACTGAATCATTTGTAATCTCTATGTTTGACTTTTTGAGGAATAGCCAAACTGTTTTTGCCAAGCAATCGTACCATTTTACATTCCCTCCAGCAATGCATGAAGGTTCCAATTTCTCCACATCCCTGCCAACACTGGTTGTTTTCCATGTTTCCAATGAAGGTCATCCTAATGGGTATGAACTAGTATCTCCTTGTGGTTTTGATTTCCATTTCTCTCATGAAGAATGATGCTGAGAATCTTTTCCTTGCGGATTGGCCATTTGTATAGCTTCTTTGGAGAAATGTCTATCCACGTCCTTGCCCCATTTTTAAATTGGCTTTGTTGTTATTGTTTCTAAGAGTTCTTTGTATATTCTGAGACACTGTTCTCTAGCTTTGGTATCAGGGTAATATTTGTCTCATGGAATGGCTTGGGAAGTGTTCCCTCTTCTTCTACATTTTTGTAAGGACTTGTGAAATATTACTGCTAATTCTTCTTTTAATGTTTAGTGGAATTCATCACTGAAGCCATCTGGACTTTACTTTGTGGGAAGTTTTCTGACTACTAATTCAATCTGTTTGTTTGTTATAGGCTTATTGGATTTTCTACTTTTGGAGTCAGTCCTGGTAGTGTGTCTTTCTAGGAATTTGTCCATTTTATCTAGAATGTCTAATTTGTTGTTATACAGTTGTTCACAGAATTTCCTGATAATTGTTTTTAGTTCTCCAAGGTCAGTAGTAGTATCCTCTACATTGTAGAAATTCTGGTCTCCTCTCTTTTTTCTTGATCAGTCTAGTTAGAAGTTTGTCAGTTTTGTTGATCTATTAAAAGAAGCAAATTTTGGTTTTGTTGGTTTCTCAATTGTTTCCTACCCTCTCTTTCAGTTATTTCTGTTCCAATTTTCATTCTTTCCTTCCTTCTACTTGCTTTGGATTCAGTTTGCTCTTAATTTTTGCATGTATTAAAGTGAAAAGTTTGCTTGTCTCCCTCTAAACACTGACTTAGCTGGCTCACATAGATTTGATGTATTGTGTTTTCATTTTCTTTCCTCTCGAAGTATTTTCTAATTTCTCTTGCGCCTTCTTCTCTGACCCATTAATTATTTAGGGATGTGTTACCTATTTTCCACATATTTGTGAATTTCTCAAATTTCCATCTGTTATTCATTTCTAATTGCATTCTATATTGGTCAGAGGACACACTCCACATCATTTCAATCCTTTAAATTCTATTTAGATCTATCTTATGGCCTAATGTAGGGTCTACCCTGGAGAATGTTTGATGGGCACTTGGGTGGAATGTGTATGCTGTGGTGGTGGGGTGGGGCACTCAGCAGATGGCTGTTGGGTCTGGTTGCTCTAGAGTATGGCTCGTGTTCTCTGTGTTCTTGATCTTTCGTCAGGTGTCTGACCTATTATTGAAAGTAGGGCAGTGACATCCCCAATTATTATTATTGAGTTGTCCATTTCTTCCTTTGATTCTTTTAATCTTTGCTTCATGTGTTATGGGACTTTTTGTTATGTGTTTACATTTGTTATGGATCTCTCTGTCATAAAATGTCTTTTTGTCTCTAGTGACAATTTTTGTCTTAAATTCTATTTTTCTGATATTGGTATTACTGTTCTTAGCTCTTCGAGCTGTCCTTGCCATGCATTTACTTCTACAGAGGTCATAACCCAACACCACATTATTATTTTAGCATACATAGATATCTTTTAGAGACATTTAAAAATTAAGGGAAAAGTCATTATTTAATTTGCCCACATGTTTATTATTTCTGGTGATGTTTATTTTTATGTGTAGATATATTTACATCTAGCATCTTTTTTTGCAGGTCTTTATAACTGAAAAGTTTATAATTTTGTTTCTTTTAATTATCTTTGTTGGGGATAGAATTCTCTGTCAAGAGGTATTTTCACCATACTTAAAAAACATCATTCCATTGTCTAGCCATTTACATTCTTCTGACAAGAATTCTGCTGTCATCCTTATCTCGGTTCCTCTTTGTGTAATGTTCTTTTTCCCCCTGCCTGCTTTTAAGACTTTTTTTCTATATCATTCACGTTCAGCAATCTGAGTAGGACATACCTTGGCTTAGTTATCTTTCTTGCACTTGAAGTTCATCAAGCTTCTTGGTTCTCTGGCTGTATAGATAGGTCAAATTTAGAAATCTTCTGGGATGCCTATAGGGTTCAGTTGGTTAAGTGTTGGACTTTTGATTTTGGCTCAGGTCATAATCTCAAGGTTGTGAGATCAAGCCCCACGTTGGCCTCTGTGCTGGGAGTGGAGCCTGCTTGAGAGTCTCTCTCTCCCTCTCTGCCCACCCCTCTCCCTAAAAAATTTGGGAAATCTTCAGCCACTCTGTCCCCTCTCTTTGGAGGACTTCAAGAGCGCCTGTGTTGGCTGCTTGGAATTGTCTCACAGTGCACTGATACTCCAACTTTTTTTTTTTTTAAGATTTATTTATTTTAGAGAGAGCAAGAAAGAGAGAGAGCATGGTTAATGGGAGAGGGAGAAAGAAACTGAAGCAGACTCTGCACTCAGCACGCTGAGCGTGGAGCTAGATGAAGGGCTCCATCTCACGACCGTAAGATCACGACTTGAGCCGACACCAAGAGTTGGATGCTCAACCACCTGTCCCACCCAGGTGCCCCTCCAGTCATCTTTTTAAATTATTATTCTTTTTCTCTCTGTGTTTTATTTTGGAAATTTTCTACTCACTAATATTTTCTTCTGTAATGTCTCATATGCCATTAATTTCATCAGCATAGCATTTATCTCAGGTATTATAGTTCAGTTGGTCTTTAAATGTCTCTCCCATGTCTCTAGTGTCTCTAGTCCACTTTTTGAATATACAGAATACAGTTACAATAACTTTCAGTGTCTCAGTCTGCTGACTCTTGTGTGTATGTGTTCCAGTTGAGTTGCCATTGGTCGAATTTTCTCCTCATCAAGAGTTGTATTTTCTGGCATCTTTGCATACCTGGAAATCTTGTTTAGAATGCAGACACTGTGAATTTCACCTTGTGGAGGACTGGCTATTTTTACATTGTCATAAATATTCTTCAACTTCTTCCTGGGAAGAAATTAAGGTACTGAAAACTAAAATTATTAAAAACATTTGGTTCTTTCCGTTCTTGTTCTTAAGATTTTTCCTAGGTAGGACTGGGGCCATCTTTAACAGGGAGCTCTTTTTTTTCCTGTTATTGAGTGTTGTACCCAATGCCCCATGAGTCTGGAGGTTTCCAATCTGGCATGGGGGAGCAGGGACTGGCCTTTTCCCTGGGTGAGTGCCCGGTAGTGTTCCGGTAATCACTGAAGGGTTCCTCCCCTGGCCTCAGGTAATCTCTTCCCTGTATTCACTCATCAGTGTTTGTGAGTTCTCCTCCCTTTCCTTCTCCCTCTCCCTCTTTCACTGTGTCCTGTGAATGGCCTTGCAGCTGTCTTCTCCAGCTGGGGAGTCCTCTGGCACCTGGGTCCCTCCTGGTGTGCTATAATTTTAGAACTCATCTAGTTTGTTTCCTATCTCTTGGTGATCACTCTTCTTTGGTAAGTGTTGTCTGGCATCTTGGAAACTGTTATTTCTTAAATTTTATTATTGTTGTTACTATTTTTTTTTTCATCAGAAGAATAAATATTATATCTGTTACTCCATAGTGACCAGAAGTGGAACCCCCAGCATTGCTTTTACGTATTCTTATATTATGCTTTCACTTAAGATTTTGTTTGCATATTGTGCTCTGGGAAACAAAATTTTAACACTTCTTGTTTAGATCAGTGGTTGCAGGAAAGGAGTGGGCTGAGAGAAGAGATCTGGATTTTTTTTATATGCATTTCATGTCAGAAAGTCAGGTGCACCTCATTTGCCTATCAAATTCTAATTCATCCCCAACCATTCTGCCTTTAGAAGTGCTCTTTACACGGAGTCATCCTGCAGACGCCTGCACTGCCCTCAGGTTAAGTACCCCATCCTACTTTAAAATCTTATGTGTATTTGTTACTGCCTGTAATAAAATTCTGTTAAAACTTCCCTCTACTTGACTGCATGCTCTGTGAAGCCAAGAGGATGTGTTCAGCGTGTCTTTGGCCTATAGACTTAGAACGCCTGGTTCATGTTCATGGCACTAAACTGATTGGGTACATCATTTTGAGTTCCCAAGTCAAGTCAATTATGGAAAGAAGATGGTTTTCTCTCTCTTTTAGTGGGCAGAGGAAAGACATGACAAAGATAACATATTTTGCCTAAGGTGAATGATCATGAACCCGGAGAGCTGGAATTGGAAACCTGGTCATGATTCTAATTTCGTGTCTTTCTGCCTCATCGTTTGTTTCCCTTGAACCGTACTGTGTAGTAGAACTTCCAGCACCAGTTCTGTGTCTGAGCTGTGCAGTGAGGTGGGCTGTTGCCACACGTGGCTAATGAACATCAGTCCATGTGACTGAGGAATGAATATGTAGTTTTAACAAACCAAAATTTAGATGGCCCCATGTGGCCATTGGCTACCATCCTGAAGATTCAGCTCTAGGGCATTACAGACAGACCCCTTTTGCTTCAGCCGGAACTGCACATGCTCACCAGACAGGAAGTCCTGAACCAAGGTTTTAAGTTCTTTTGTGGACAAAGAAGGAATTCCACAAAAGGTTCCAATCAGTAGTTTTGCCAAAACAGGAAGAAAAATGTCTAAAATGAAAAAGCAAGACTGAGTCTAAGAGGAAAAGTGGGTAAAAAGAACAACAAAAATGGTCAAATGAAAAGTATTCCCTCGAAACAAAAAGCTTTTTTGACCTTGAAGCTCTCTGTTGCCAAGTGACTTCTATATTTCAATACCATATGTTTGTATTATATGTATAATAGGTACAATATTATAATATATAACCCATTATATTGTAATATATATATTGTATATATACATATATATGTATATGTGTATATATACACATATATATATATTTCTCTGTTGGGTCTGCTGTAAAAAAAAAAGAATACCATACGCTGGGTGGCATAAACAAAAAACATTTTTAAAAAGATCTTATTTATTTATTTATTTATTTAGAGAAAGAAAACAAGTGAGGGAAGGGAGAGTGGGAGGAGAATCTCAGGCAGACTCCCTGGTGAGCGTAGAGCCCCCAGCAGGGCTGGATCCCAGGACCCTGAGATCATGATCTGAGCCAAAATCAAGAGTTGGGCACTTAAACAACTGAGTCACCCAGGCACCCCCAAAACATTTATTTACTGCAGTAAATAGTACTGTAGTACTGGAACTTCAGTGGAGGCTGGAACTTCAAGATCAAGTCTCCCTTTGGTTTCTGGTGAGAACCTGCTTCCTGGTCCACAGACAGCCATCTTCTCCTGCACCTTCACGTGCTGGAAGGAGAGCTAGCTCTCTAGGGTCTCTTTTATAGGGGCACTGATCCCACCGTGAGAGCTAGTCTCTTCCCAAAGTCCCCATCTTCAAATACCATCCCATTGGAGATAAGGATTTCAATGTATGAATTTTAGGAGAGCACATTCAGTCAGTCTCTCTCTCTCTCTCTCTCTCTCTATATATATATATATATATGTATATATATATAACTGTACTCTTAAACTCTCTTAAACTCAACTATCTCATCCTTTCAGGAGGGAAAACTCTCCCTCCAGTTCAGGGACTATCCATGTCAAGGTAAGTCTTTCCCTGTCCTTCTGTGGTAGGACAACCTTTGCCCGGCCCAGCTTGCCTGGATCCTTCTTCTTGAAGGGCAAGTGTGTTCATTTGCTAGGTCCACCATAATAAAATGCCACAGGCTGAATTCAGCAACAGAAATTTACTGTCTCTCAGTCCTGGAGGCCATAAGTCTGGTATCAAGGTGCTGGAAGGGTTGGTTCCCTCTGAGGGCTGAAGGAAGAACCTGTCCCAGGCCTCTCCTGAGCTTCTGATGATGTTCTGGTAACCCCGGGAATTCCATGGCTGGCTGTCTTCATGTTCATAGGGCATTCTCCATGTGCTGGTGCCCTAGGTTGCCCTCTTTATAAGGATGTCCATCATATTGGATTAAGTACCAACTAAATGACCACATCTTGTCTTGGCTACATCTGCCGATGCTTCACTTCTGAATGGGATGCAGGGTTAGGACTCCAACATCTTTAAGGGACACATAGTTCACCCAAAACCAGACAGCCATAACTGCATATGGAGAGTGGGTGGGAATAAGCATTGCTCTCCTCTGTTGACCCTGCCCATCATTTGTTCCAGAAGGTTTGGTAAAAGGTGAGGATGGGAGGGGATAGCTGTCACTGGGGGTCTGTGTAGTCCACTTCGTTTCTCCCTCCAGAAGAAATAGGCTCTCTATATATCACATGCACCTGTCTCATGGACCAAAGTAGATTCCTGAGAGAAACTGACAGAGCATGTTTGTGCTGGGGAATCCGAAGTAAGATGGAGAGAGTCTGGTCAGTCTCTGAATGGAGGTCTGTGAACTTATGGCCTCAGGCATGGTCTTATTTGGCAAAGTGGGTGCTAAAGGGAGGGTGGCGAGGAAAAGCCTGCTGGGTTCCATTTCCCACTGGCCATCTCCTACAACCACCCCCACTTGAAGCCTGCCTATGTGCCTTTCTTTGCATTTGGTGATATAACCCAATATTATATCAAATGTTCATTTTTCTTGGCAAAAGTCATGGACGATGAGGTTCTCTTTTGCAGCAGGAAGTCCCAAGTCAGTGGGTCTGAGCTGTCCTAATCAGTGAGCACCTACTCAGAGGCGGGGAATCTGTTTCAATGGAGAGAATTGCTCCTTCTCCTTCTGAAGCCCCAAGAAGTGGCAGATGCCTGTCTAGAGAACAGGTTTGCTCTCTGGTTTCCACAGATGAGTTCCAGTGAGTAAGATGAAGCTTTGTGTACTGTCACGTCCCCACCCCAGCCGCACTCAAACAAGCAGCAAAAACCCCTAGACCTTCGTCATCAGTCGAGACAAATTATAAACTTCTAAGCATGTGGCTTCTCAGAGATGCCACATTTCCCTTGTATAACGAGCCTGCAGTTTGTGGCAAAGAATGACTTAAGAACAAGTGAACTCACTGTCTAAAAGGAGAATTTTTATCACTATCAATTGCTCTCTGACTGACAGGGCTGTTATTTTGTTCCGGGGGAGAAAGAACTAAAGTACAGAGGGCAAACCAAGAAATAAACACAGCCCGCCTAATGGCAAGGTTTTGTGTCGCCAAAGTCAAGGAGCAAGCTCCTGGGTAAGAAACCTCATTTATTCCTGCCCCTCCCACAGCGAGTTTTATCATCCAGGTCAACGTGAAGGACACCCAGTGTGTTGTCGCAGCCGGGGTCGGCTGGGCAGGGCTGGGCCAAGGGGGCCACCATAATGCAATGCTGTCCATGCAACGGAGGAGCTCAGAGTTGAACAGAAGATGCTGGTAACAAAGCATTGGAATTCCACGTGATGAGCCGTCCCGTAGAGGTGATACATATTTCTTCCTGTGCACACACAGAAGGCCAACTGATTCTGTGGGCAGGCCTCACAGAGGAGGTGACGTTTGAGGTTAATGTTGTAGGACACGTGGGAGTTGCCGCACAGAATAGGGGAGAAAAGCATGGCCCTTCAGAGACAACATGGAGTGTGGGGAGAGGTATGGTGACTTCAGTCAGTAACCAGTGACCTAGCCTGCTTAGAATGAGGTGGGTGGGTGCTGGAGGACAGCCTGGAGCAGGAGGCTGGGCCACAGAACATTCTGGCTGGCAGTGGTGAGGAGAGGGAATGCCGCATAAGGCTTTTAGGTAGTGGCTCATATAACCAGGCCTAAGATTTAGAAATTATTCTGGCAGCAATGTGGGAGATGTATTGGGAAGACACGAAAGATGGCAAGAGATCCGCTGGCAGGCTGCTGTAGGAATCCAGGCGAGGCGTGTGGCCATGACTTTGGGGGGTGGCCTGTGCTTCTTTGAGGGGTGGTTTCGTAAAGGCAAGAGGAAGCCGAACAAGTTTTCATTTTTTAAATGTGTGCTCTACTGTGAATTTCATATTGTTACCAGTTAAATTCATAGAGGCAGCAGCAGAAGGCACATTGCAGATGGCGGAGATATTTTTCACAGCTTTTATGGCGGATAACAATATACTTGACATTCTTCTCATTAGATGTGAGCTTTGCTGTATGATTACACATGCTAGGCATCTGTGGTCTAAAATTACCAATGTGCAGAGCAACAGCTCAAGTGTTTCAGTCAATAAATACACAGGAGACCGTCAACATGAAGCAGCTCCTTCATATGCTGTCTTCGAGGAACACATGGGTTGACATCAACAACATGTTTGGCAATGGCTTTGCCTTCCTACTAAGGCGAGTCCCAGACTCCTAATTACCCCTGAGATTCCAACAGAAGTGAGTGGTTTCCATTAAGGAATCTCAAGGCTGAGGGCTGGCGGGGCTGGGAAGGGAATGCAGGTTTTTATTGTGGCCATTAGGGAATTTCCAAAGGGACTCAGAGAGGGGTAGAATTTCACTTGGCAGTCCAGACATCACGGAGACATGTGTAAGGCCAGCGGACAAGAGCAGTGACACCAGCCAACAAAGATGCTTGCGTTCTGGCTGGAGGCCAGTCTCATCAGTGTACGTGCGTGTGGGCGTGCACACGTGTGCACGTGTAAGTGCAAAGTGCACTCTCCACTGAAGGACAAGATGAGGATTCTCTTCTCACAGATGGACCATGGAAGATGGAGAACTTTTCCCTTTCTTCACCTGCTCTGCTCTGTGGGCCACTAACGCCGGGAGGGACAGCTCAGTTAGGGATGTCTGCCATGGGTACAGAACGCTGGCGTGTCAGGATGGCTGCCCCATGCCAGTTAACCCAGGTTCCCGCACAGTAACTGTGAAGGTGCAGATTCTAGCATATCGAAGAAGATTCGAACATGAGAAATGAGAATGAGTGAAAGAGTAAGTCCCCGATGAGGAGATTTTCTGATGTCACGGAATAAGGATGAGGCTTTTTTGTCACACTGGGTGGGTCCACGTGTCTCAGAGAAGACATAACATGAGGGGGGTCCCAGTAGAGTCTGGGTGATGGAGGCAGGGGTCCCATGACCATGTGGGGGAGGCAGTTCTGGATGGATGAGATTCAGCGATAGATATGGCGACCGCAAGACCAGACTGGCAGCAAGGACATTCACAACCCTGTGCACACACACAACCCTGTATCTGAGTCATGCTGATATGATTTCATCTCTTTTAGGGCATGAGAGCCACCAGGCTGCTTAGAAACCCAAATCACCCAGCATGATTGTCACTCGGGGCTCTGTTAGTCTCCTGGGGCTGCCCCAACGAAGTTCCACAGACCAGGCGGCCTTATAAACATCTGTGGTCTCACACTTGTGGAGGCCAGAAGTCTGAGATCCAGCGGTTGGCACAACTGGTTCCTCCTGAGGCCTCTCCTGGGCGTGTAGATGGCCGTCCTCACTCCATGTCCTCCTGTGGTCATCCTTCTGTGGGTGTCTGTGTCCCGATCGCCTCTTCGTCGGGTTGGAGTAGAACTCTATCTAATGACCTCATTTTAACTACCTCTGTAAAGATCTCATTTCTTAAGACAATCACATTCTGAGGTTCTGGGGGTTGGCCCTTTAACACATGAATTTGGGGGGAACACAATGTAGCCTATAACAGTGACCTGGGACCCTCACAGGAGGCCTAATGTTTCATCTCCCAGAGCTTACTTAGGATGTCCACATCACTGTGACCCTGGTTATGCTCCCCCATCCGGGGGTCCAGACTCTAGACCCGAGATCTCTAATAGCATCCCCATAGCTTGAAGAATGCAGTGGCCTGACATTGGCTCTCACGACCTCTGGCAATCAGCCCATAACTGAGACACATGTTGTCCTGACCTGCAGTTAATGTCGTGTCTAGGGCAGCAGGTGGGGAAACCCTCTTCTTCTCCTGGGGACATTCACATGAAAATTCCAGCATCTCAAAGAGAAGGGGTGGGGTCTCCCAGTCCTGTTAAAAGCAGCACAGGCATGTCCCCTCAGCCTGACCTCACTCACTTGTGTCTCTCATCCCATCTGGCCCAGCAAGAGGAGTTTCATGCCTCCTTGTTGGCTTTGCATTCCTCCTAAGTCAGAACAGCAGTGGTGAGATCCCAACAGCCTTTACAGCACATTTTTAATGGCTTCAAGTTTCTGCTTATGAGTGGCTTCCCCTTTAGCTTGTGGTTGGCTCCCTGAGGCAGGGCTTAATTTAGCCTGTGACCAAACCGGTAATCTTGGGTTTGTCAGCTCCCGAGGTCTCAACTGGATACTGAATTGTGAAGCCCAATTTTGTCCCTTAATCTACCTCTCAAGGGAGCCCCATACTTTCAATAAGCAAGTTAATAAAATGCCATGGTCTTACTCGGATCAGTGAGACCCCAAGAGGGTAAGAAAGGGAAGGGGTGGAATTTGTTCACCAGTGTCTTCATTGAATCTCCAACCATTCCGTATTTTAGAAGTTGTTGTGAGAATTAATTAAATAACAAATGGGAAGTGCCTAAAACTTGTCAATGTTCTAGGTGGTGTCAACTTGGTATAAGGTTGATGTTGAGCTGTCAGTCCTTCCCTCTGTCCCATCCCAGAAGACCTCTTTGGCACTCGTTAGGCCCTGCTAACAGCTTTGTTCAGGGATGGCCTAGCATGAGAAAGTGCTAGCTCAGAGGAAGAAAAGAGTCTTGACTTGAAACCCCAGGGTCAAGCATGGGGACCATGCCCAAAATGCATGTCACAGAAAACATGGAGGATGGAGCTGAGAGACTGGGCAGGAATGAGTGCTCTCTCAGTTCCATACATGCTCACCTGTTGTCTCTTCTCTACAGGTGAGCAAAGTGGTCCCATTACATTGCCAGGAAAACCATCTGGTGGTGTCCCTTCATACTGAGGTGAAGTGAAATTCTTCACAATGTCCCATAAATCCTTTCCTGAGCTCACAGCCCTTGACTTCTCTGACCTTGCATCGTGCATTGCCATGCCCTGGGAGTGCCCAGCAAACTCCCCTGCTTAGCCTCCACCCTTCCCTTGCTCTGTCCTCATCTTCTGATTTCCCCCATCAGCAATGGTGCCTTTCCTTGCTTATTGCCTCTGGGCTTTTGCTCAAATGTCATCTGTTCAGTAACCATCCCTGTCCCATTTCCTATTTTATTTTTCACCACAGTACTTATCACCAGCTAACATACCTTGTATTTTATTTCTATATCTTTTTCATTTTGTTTTTATAATTTCTTCCACTGTGAAAATAAATTCCTGAGATTAGGGATTTTTTTTAACTTTTTATCCATTTTTATTGCTCTATCCCTAGTATTCCTGGCATATAGTCAGCAACCACAATAGTAGAATTAGTTGGATGAGTCCATGTTCTGAGAGGGAAAAAGCTGTTAGTCCTGACCTGGTCTTCTCCATCCAACTGCTGATAGGAAAGACCTTCTTCAGTCTAATTGCAGCTAAGCTAATTGCAATCAAGCCTATGAAGTTTCTTTGAGCCCCACACTCACGTTAAAATGTCTCTATTATAGCAAGAAGTGGTTTCCAAGCAAGAGTAATATAAGCCATTTGTTAAGAAACTATAATGGTAATCATTCTATTAATAAGGTGTCAGGAAACTAACAATTCAATGTGTACTCAGGGGCCAGGTTTGGGAATAAATGGAAGGGATATAAGGCCTATCAAGAGATTCCCAAGTACACATTTATGAAAAAGAAATCTTGCCAAATGAAAGATGGCAATGCCACAGAGAGAAAAGCCATAACCTTGCTGCTGGACAAAAAGTTCTTGGACATCATTAAAAAGAACAATGGAAAACCACATGATTTCAACTCATATGTAGAATTTAGGAAACAAAACAGATGAACATAGGGGAAGTGAAGGAAAAATAAAAAAAGATAAAAATAAAGAGGGAGGCAAACCATAAGAGACTCTTTTTTTTTTTTAAGATTTTATTTATTTATTTGACAGAGAGATCACAAGTAGGCAGAGAAGCAGGCAGAGAGAGAGGAGGAATCAGGCTCCCTGCTGAGCAGAGAGCCTGATGTGGGGCTCGATCCCAGGACCCTGAGATCATGACCTGAGCTGAAGGCAGAGGCTTAACCCACTGAGCCACCCAGGCACCCCAAGAGACTCTTAACTCTAGGAAACAAACAAGGTTACTGGAGGGGAGGTGGGTGGGAAGATGGGGTAACTGGGTGATGAGCATTAAGGAGGGCACGTGATGTGATGAGCACTGGGTGTTATATGCAACTGATGCATCACTAGATTCTACCTCTGAAATTAATAATACACGATATGTTGACTAAATTGAATTTAAATAAAAAATAATTTTAAAAAAGAACTATGAAAATGGAGCTACTTGGTAGGAAAAGAATGGAATTTGCATGATAACAGGTAGTCCCTCGGATGGAGCATGTGTAGCATGTGTATGTGATATGTGTGAAGGAAACTTCACAATAACTTAACTAGTGTGTGGGGAAAACAAGGAACGAGTCAGTCTTTTGACCAGTATGTTCCCATTGTCACCACAAAGCGTGGCATGTCATAGAGAATCAGTATTTATCAAATGAGTACATGTTAAAAACCAGCATCTACAACTTTTTTTTACTCATGTAAAATTTTTCAGTAAGTTAGCATTTGAGGGTAACTTCTGCAACTTGATAAAGAATTTCTACAAAAAAACCCCTAGAACTAAAAACAACAATAACAACCACAACAAAACCTACAGCTAGCTTCACACTTAATGGTGAGAAACTCTGAGTTTTCTCACTAAGATGAGGTACAAAACAAGTGTTTCCCTTCACCCCAATCCTTTTCAACATTGTACTAGAAATCCTAGCTAATGAAGTAAGACAAGAAAAGGAAATAAAAGATACACAGATTGGGAAGGAAAATATAAAACTGTCTTTGTTCATAGATGATATAATTGTCTATGTAGACAATTTGGAAGAATCAGCAACAACAACAAAAACCTCTTGGAACTAAAAAGTGATTTAGTGAGGTTGCAGTATGCAAGATTAATATACAAAAGTCAATTACTTTCCTAAATACCATAATAAACAAATAGAATTTGACATTAAAAACATAATGGCAGGGCGCCTGGGTGGCTCAGTGGGTTGGGCCTCTGCCTTTGGCTCAGGTCGTGATCTCAGGGTCCTGGGATCGAGTCCCACATCAGGCTCTCTGGTTGGTGGGGAGCCTGCTTCCTCCTCTCTCTCTGCCTGCCTCTCTGCTTACTTGTGATCTCTCTGTCAAATAAATAAATAAAATCTTTAAAAACAAAACAAAACAAAACATAATGGCGTTTATATTAACACCCCCAAACGAAATGCTTAGGTATGGAACTAAGAAAATATATATAAGATCTATATGATGAAAAGTATAAAATTATGAGAAATAAAATTTAAAAAATTAAATAAACAGAGAGATATTCATGTTTATGAATAGGGAGACTTAATAGTGTTAAGATACCACCCTTTCCCAACTTGGTCATAGATTAAATGCAATTCCAGTCAAAATCCCCAGCAAGTTATTTTGTAGAGATCAACAAACTGATTCTAAAGTTTTTATGGAGAGGTATATACCATGTGGTAAGCTTTATGTGGATGGTAAAAGACCCAGAATTGCAAACACAATATTGAGGAAGAATAAAGCTGGAGGACAGATATTATCTGATATCAGGACTTACTATAAAGCTACAGTGTGGTACTGGCAAGAGTAGACAAATACAACAATGAAACAGAATAGAAAACCAAAAAATAGACCCTTAGAAATATCATTGTCTGGTCCTTGACAAAGGGTCAATGGCAACACAATGGAACCAAGATAGTCTTATCAACAAACAGCGTCAGAACAACTGAACATCTGTATGCAAAAAAAATGAATCTAGACATAGACTTTATACCTTTCACATAAAATAACTCAAAATGGATCACAGACCTAAACGTAAAGTATAAAACCATAAAACTCCTGGAGATAACCTAGAGGAAAATCTAAATGACCTTGGATCTTGCAGGGACACTTAGACGCAGTGCCAAAGGCATGATCCATGAAAGAAATAATTGATAAACTAGACTTTGTGAAAATAAAAAAATTCTGCTTGTGAAATGCAGGGTCAAGAGAAAGAGAAGTTGAACCACAGACTGGGAAAGAGTATTTGCAAAAGACAATCATCTGATAAAGAAAAAAATATACAAGGAACTCTTAAAAATCAACAATAAGAAAACAAACAACTTGATTTTAAAAATGGAACAAAGACCCTAACAAGATACCTCACCAAAGGAGATATGCAGGTGGCAAAAAAGAAAAGGAAAAGATGCTCCACATCATACGTTACCAGGAAAAGGCAAATTAAAACAACAATGAGTTGTCATCACACATCTGTTAGGAAGGCCCCAATCCAGCACAGTGACAGCACCAAATGCTGGCGGGGATGAAGAGCAACCGGAACTCTCATCCATTGCTGGTGGGAATACAAAATGGTGCAGCCATTTTGGAAGACAATTTGGCAGTTTCTCACAAAACTAAACATATAATATGACCAAGTGATTGGTTCTGTATTTACCCAAAAAAGTTAGAAACTTATGTCCACATAGAAACCTGCATATGGATGTTTCCAGCAGCTCTCTTCATAGCTACCAATCTTTGGAAGCAACCAAGACGTCTTCGGCAGATGAATGAGTAATAAACTGTGCAATAACCAGACAAGGAAATACTATTCATCTCTGAAAAGAAATAAGCTGTCAAACCATGAGACGACAAAAAGGAATTTTTTTTTAAGATTTTATTTATTTATTTGACAGAGAGATCACAAGTAGGCAGAGAGGCTAACAAAATGAGCCAAGATGGAGCCTACCGGAGAACGTGAGTGGGCAAGACCAGGTTTGTGCTCGATGCCAGGGGGGCAGACACACTTTGAAATTTAATGAGGGGCACAGAGCTGAAGCAGAAGGAGTGGCAAAGAGAGCCCAGGTCAGGAACAGAAGGAACACGGGTGGGGGAGATGATCCTGGCATTTTACCTGCAATGCCCCCTCCTCCTGGCTCCTCACTGGTTGGGGCATGAGTCCCACTCGCTCAACCCCATGGATGACCCTGCAGGATATCATGCTGAGTGAGGTAAGCCTGTCACACAAGGAGAGATAGCACAGGAGCCCACTTACACGAGGAACATAAAATAGTCAAACGCATAGAAACGGAGAGTGAAAGAGTGTTCGTCGGGGGCTGCGGAAGGGGCTGCTTGAAGTTTCCGTTATGCAAGATGAGTTGATGTCATGTTAAGTGCTCTCGGTGCAATCTGAAGAAAAGTAATAAAGAATCACTTAAAAGGTCAGGGACAGGGCTTGCAAGTAACGAGAATGGCAAGGCAGCCTGAGGAATTCCAGTGAGCTCAGATTTAAATAGCTCATGAATAAAAGATAAAAAATGGCATCATGTTCCACAGGGAATAAAAGAGAAGCGTGAGTTTGTAAGAATAGTGTCTGGGAGACCAAGGCCTAATGTGGGCTGCACCTTCCAGAAATTTCTGAAAGCAGCAAAAGAACGCAGGGTCAAGAACGCGGAGGAAGGAGGCCTGGGCCTGGGGCCCCGGCGCTGCTGTGATGGGTGGCAAAGGCAGGCAGACAAACCAAAGGATGACAGTGACCCAACACCTCTTGGGCCCTACGTCAAGGACACACTAGTACTAGTGTGCAGCCGGATGGGAGTGAGACGGGACCAGGCGTGCCTGCCACCACAGAAGCTACCATCAGGAATAGTCTATCGATGGTGCGCGCACGCGCACATGTTTGTGTTTAATGCATTTTTTAAAACAAGTTTTATTTATTTGACACAGAGAAAGTGAGCAAGGGAGAGAGAGACAGAGACAGAAAGCATGCACAAGCAGGGGCGCGGCCCGCAGAGGCAGGGGAGAAGCAGACTCCCCACTGAGCAGGGAGCCCAGTGCAGGACTCGATCCCAAGACCCCAGGATCGTGACCTGAGCCGAAGGCAGGCGCTTCACCGCCTGAGCCACCCAGGCGCCCCTCGATCTGGCCTGAATGGAACCGCCAGTTAAAGCAGGAACCAAGAATTTAAACAGCTGCGTATTTTTCCTGCTTGATTAAAGTCATAATATCTAGCATGAGGAGGAAAGTCCCGGTCTGCTGGGGACCTCTGCCAACCGCAACAGATGCTTTCCTTTCAGACTTTTTTATTCCGCTTTTCATCCCAACATTTTTTATTATGGAAAAGATCAAGCATACAGAGAAGCTGAAGTTTACAGTAGCGAACGCTTGTGTATTCACCACTCAGATTCAAGTTTGTAAGAACTTGGCACATATGCTTTATTCATTTATACACGTGTGTGTGTTTGCACTTCTTTTTCTGAACCATTTGAAAGTACATTTGCAGGCATCAAAGCCCTTTGTCCCGGAACGCCTCAGCCTGCCTCTTCTGAGGACAAGGACCGTCGCCTACATGACCACCGTACTACCAACACGACACGGGAAAATCGACAATAATTTTTTTTTAAGGTTTTTTTTTGTTTTTTTTTTTTTGACAGAGAGAGAGATCACAAGTAGGCAGAGAGAGAGGAGGAAGCAGGCTCCCCGCGGAGCAGAGAGCCCGATGCGGGGCTCGATCCCAGGACCCTGAGATCATGACCTGAGCCGAAGGCAGCGGCTTAATCCACTGAGCCACCCAGGTGCCCCAGACAATAATTCTTAAATGTAATCTTACATCCGGTCCCCAGGACAATTTCCACGATACTCTGAAATGTCTTTTTTTCTTTCAAGACTTTTATTTACTTTAGAGAGAGAGAGAAAGAAAGAGCAGGGAGAGGGAGGATCTCAAGCTGACTCCACGCAGAACAGGGAACCCAGGGTGGGATCATGACCTGAGCTGAAACCAGGTGTTTAACCCATTGTGCCACCCAAGCATCCAGCCTCTAAAATGTCTTTTATAGCTATTTTGATCACTTCTTCAATAAATGAAATAAGTCTGCTAATTGTTTTATTACTACCTGGTCTGGCCACAGCTTGGGTGGATGTTGGTTCCATTCGCTGTGAATGGCCTTGTAGGAGGAAGCGCGATGTTGGGGATGAAAGCGATGAGCTCTGTTTTGTAAACTTTGGCTCCAGGCCTGGCACTCAGAGGAGCCAAGTGCCAAGGATATACATTTGGGAGCTCTCCAACCACGGGTAGAAGCTGAGATGTTGGGGGCACATGAGGTCATTGAGGGACACTACGGTCTTTGTCAACATCATCCCTATTTATCGAGACACCAGAATCTGCTCGGCATTGCACCATGCACTTTTTACCATTACGTTATTTTCTTACCACAATCTTATATACTGGACTCAGAGTGGCCCTGTCACTGCTTGGGCCCACGGGGGCTGAGGTTGGGGCTCTGACTCTCAGGCACTTGTCATGGCCTCTGTGTCTGACTGCCCCCGACACCCAAAGGGCATGGAGACTGTGAACGCCAAGTGCAGACAGGGGAGGATCTACTCAGGGAGCCTGAGAAGGAGTGAGCAGAAAAAAACTCAGAAGGAAATGTTATCAGGGAAACCAAAGGGGAAACGAGCTCAAGAAAGACCATGGCATCTTCACATTCCCCCTTTCATTCCCGCATTCTTTCAGCGGAGACTCAGGACCTCAGCTTCTCACATGCTGGGAGTGGCCCCCAGGTAGGCTGGTGGATGAAACTGACGTGCTCAGTTGTTGTGAGGAGGCACGGTCAGTTAAAACCCAGAGCGTGGACCCTTGCAGTACACGTTCCGAGCTGTGTGTGTGAGGGGAGGCGCTAGGTGGTCCCTGATGGAGTGGTTCTAGAGTGGCGCAAACAAGGGCAGGTGCAGGCCTCCCAGAATCCAGTCTTGCTGGATGCTTGGCGGTGAAGAAAAGAGACATGGTGGGAAGGGGTGGGATGCTGGAGGCCGAGGCAGGTTTGTTTGCTTATTGAAGAATGGGAGAGATGTCAGAGTATTTCTAGTTGGATAAAGAAAAGACTGTAGGCAAGAAGAGCTCAAATGTAAATGCTAATCAGAAGAAAGTGAGAGAGAAAGGCATCCCAGGGAAGGCAGGGGTTCTGACTGAGCAGGAGGAACGTGCCTGTTTCTCTGAGATGGAAGCAGGGGTAGACAGGAGGAGAGGCTCGAGGCTCCTTGACATGGAGCAGGAGCCCTGGGTCTGCCTTCCCACCTGGTGGTCTTTACTATCTTTTCAAGTACAAGGGGAGCTCCCAGCTAAGAGTGGGGACAGTGGAGGTTCGCAGGTTTGGAAAACATGGTGCAGTCTGGGAGAAATGAGGAGGAGCTGACCCCCAGCCGGGACAAAGAATGGGACCAGGACTGTGATGGAAGGGCCACCAGAGGCCAGGGCTGGGGCCCACAGTGCAGTCTGTGGGACATGCCCACGCCAGGTTCTGCTCCTTGGGACCAGGAGTGGGGACCAGCTGGGGATGTGGATGTCACCCGTGCCCAGATGTGGGCACACACCACGGGATGTGGGTTCCAGGGAGTTCAGGATTCAGTGGGGGGAGAAGGTCAAGGCACCGATCAGTGGGAGATGACAGAATTGGCGGGGGGAGGCAAAAACAGAGGACTGAGGATGTGAGAGGATGATGGGGCCTGAAGACCCCCTGAGTGGAGACAGGAGCCTAGGACAAGGGAGGGATTAAGGGACTGCATCTCATTGGTAGAGATACAATGGTTTCAGGTTTCTGAGGTACAGTAGTTGAGGCCATGACAAGGTAAAAGGGGTGTCCATGGGTGTGGCTTATTAAGTTGGGGGGAAATGCAGGTCTGTGAGTAGGTAAGGTTGAGCTCCAAGGATGCCAGTTCCTCCTTTCCCTCCCTCTTTCAGGGTGTCGACATTTAAGAAATATACATGGGAGCCAGCGGGTATACCCTTTATTACTGGCTGGGAGAAAGCCAGAGTGGCTCCCACCTCCCTTTGTGAACCTTAACCTTGGCATTGGCACAGCTCTGACTTCTGCACCCAGGTTTGGGCACAGAAGTGGGTCAGCAGGACACAGTGGACAGGTCAGCTACACCCCAAAGCCTGGGTGCAGGTCGCTCCAGAGGGAAAGCAAAAGGGGTTCCTGTTGCCATCAAATGGGGAGGAGGGAGGGAGCCTACAGGTTGCCTGGGGGAGGGGTGCAGGGTGGGTGTTACTGACCCTCTCTGACACATGGTTCTGGATGCCACAGAGGTCAGGTTTCCCAGTGGGGCTGGGGCTGGCCCAGTAGAGACTCTGGGCCATGCACGGGGACAAAGCCCTCAGTGGGGGCCAGCTGACTGACAGGTGTCCGCAGCCCCTGGGAAGCTTCCAGGGACCAACTCTCACGCTGAGGTCTTCAGAGCTGTGATGTGATGGTCAGGAGAGAGTGGGGGTCTGGGATGAGGACAGGAGCCCCACACTGGCCTGCTGACTTCCTATTATCAATTCCTCTGTGGTAGAAATGTTCTTCTTGGTTCTGTTTGGCTGCCCTTATTTTGCTTTGAAAATATTACACTAGGGGCGCCTGGGTGGCTCAGTGGGTTAAAGCCTCTGCCTTAGGCTCAGGTCATGATCCCAGGGTCCTGGGATCCAGCCCCGCATCGGGCTCTCTGCCCTGCGGGGAGCCTGCTTCTTCCTCTCTCTCTGCCTGCCTCTCTGCCTACTTGTGATTTCTCTCTGTCAAATAAATAAAATATTAAAAAAAGAGAAAATATTACACTAAATACCTTTTTCTAAATTTGAGAGAAAAATAAGAAATGGACCATAAAATAATCCCACAATTTTGATTTATTTTGGTGTATTTACCCTCAAGTTGTCAACTTTTTAAAAACTTGAGCTTTATTTTATGTCGCTTAAGAAGGATGCTTTCAATTTCCCCATCCAAGGAACTGATGAATGTTTTGCATGTTTTGGTTAGAGAGAAGGTTCCCGCAATGCCTCCTTGGACCCTCTGCTTCCCTTCCTGGATGGGCGTCCCTAGTGGCTGTGGACTGGCATTGGCAGGATGGACAGGCCACATAGCTCCCGGGTTCCAATGAGGCCAGTGGTGCAGGGTCCACACCCACAGACCGTCACCCCACCACTTCCGGTACTTCCACCCGGAAGTCACCTTAGCAGAGGAGGAGGTAGACACAGAGGTACCCATCCTTTGGCTTTGTTCCCAACAGCACCTGATGGCCCTCGCGGGGTCCTTGAACACTAGACCTGGTGTCTTATTGGACACCATGTCCGAGAATGAGTGGAAAGTGTGTCCTGCTCACACTTCTGGACAGGCGTCTCACGCATTGAGCCGTATGATTTTCAGTGACCATTTTCAGGTCTTTCCACCTTTGCCACAAACTATTTCTTCTTACTATCTTCTTTCTGTTGTTTTGTCCCACATACTCTCTAATGTGAAAACCTCAGGATTTCTCAACTCCTTTCTCCTACTTGAGGAAAGTGACCCTGGGTTGGCGGAGGGGGTGGTCACCAGCTTTGGGTTGCAGAAGTGGGTCTGCACACGCTCCAGCAATCTGCACTCACATCTGTTCATCTATGACCGGGGTAAACACACAGGGAGCCTGAAACAAAATCGTGGTGGAGTGTCATTTCCGTGTGAGGCTGAACTCCAGCAACATACCTTTTATATTTCGTATTATTGTCATCATAAATGAACTGAAACGGGTTTAACGATCAAAAGTGAGATGCTTAAAAACCCTACGGTTCAACTCTATTCTACTGATATTAATATATGACGGAAAATGCGACATGGTCTGTTTTACGAAACGGTACACCGAGTCCCGAACAGATCTGAAGTCTGAAGGTAGAATGAAGGGTGAAGCTCAGACAGAATGGAGAGAAGACCAAGGACCTTATTAAAAATAGCAAGGAGAGAGGAAATTTATGAAGAAAAGAGAGAAGCATTTGCAATCGGCATGAAAATGATCTAGAATCACAGCAAATGCATTTCTTCCCCCCAATGCCTGCAATTCCCTCCAGCTGACTTGCGTCCGCTTAGATTTCACTCTTCCATCTGGAGAAAAAGCCTGCAAAGATGCTGACCCTCCCCTGTGGCTTTGACGTTGGCGGCTGCGAGCATCCGGGAGACAGGCGAACTTCGGGAAGGCTCGGGAAGCCAGCAGGACACGCCGGGCACTGAAGAGGACGGGGGTGAAGTCAGACCCGTGCTGCTCCCATCTGCTGCACACGGGGCTCACCATGCACCGTCCCCACCCACCACGATCGCGGTTTCTGGACTCTGAGGGGGAATTCAGGCCCAGATGTTTAGAAACCTCTCTTCGGGCACTCGGAACGTGCAGCCTGTGTTCAACACTACTCCAGTGCACAGACTGGGTGAGCTGCTGTGAGCCTCTCTGGGACCTTGGGTCAGTTACTGACCGACCACCTGCTGCGTCAGTTTTCTCAATGGTGAAATAGGTTAATATTAGCACTTACCTAACTACATGACTGTGACAATAGACAGCGTAACTGGGTCAAGTGCTTGAACACATCGTTACCACAACTGTTGGTGACCGCGCTGTGGGCTTGGGGCACCTGCATGGGTGGAAGGTGGACACACTCCGGGTCGGGGGGACACCATGTCTCCTGAGCGAACGGGGCACAGTCCTAAGTGTTGACAGTCCTAATCGCTGACAGCTGGAAGGTGGACGGGGTGCGGTGTGGGTGTGGACGACACAGGGAGCATCTCCAGAAGGATCTGTGCAGACGGATGCAGGCTCTATGCATGTCCCACAAGGTCCCAGGGGAGTCAACGCAAATGTCATCGGAGCCTCTGGGACCAGCCCTGCTCAGGCTGTATCTCAAGGGCTTCTTTCAAATCCAAGTAAAAGAAGTCAAAACGGACGATTGGAAAATGCCTGACCCATGCTTCACTAACGACTTCATGATGCCAGCTGCTGGCTGCTTGCCCTCCCGCGCTAACCTGGCAAGTCGGGCAGAGGGGAGTGCAGGCTTGGCTCTGGCTGTGCACCTACTGGTCTCACCCAGACCCTGCGTGGTCCTTGCATCGATGTCGAGGACCCACGGGAGCCACTGCCCTTCCATGTTGGTTCAGGGGTCAGTCCGCCGGGGCTACAGTCCCAGGTCTGCTCGGAGTGTCCGCGAGTCTCCTGTCATTGCCATCCCCACCGTGTCCATGCGGAAGCAGCACTGGATTCCTCTCTGGCTTGGAGGAGGGGCCGGGGGGCACTGTTCTTAGCAGACTCTGCAAAAATCCTCCCCAAATGTCCCTTCCACACAGGAAAGTGTCCTGGAGCTGCCTCCGCAGCAGAAGAGACGGGCCCTTTTTGCTTGGTTGTTGTGGAAATGTCTCATCACTCAGCATCCCTGAGGCGTGGGAGGCTTCCTTCTGCGGCCACGGTCAGGTGGAAGGGCTCCCAGGGAGAAAATCTCCTTGCAAGGATCTTCGATGATGCCCTGAGTTAGCCAAGCCCACGGCCCTGCTGGCACCACACTCCTTGTCATACGAAACAGTAGAGTCCTTATTGTCCAAACACACTGAGTTGAGGTTTTCTGTGGAATAAGCTGAAAGAATCTTACTTTCTTTGGGACAGAAAAAAATAAACACGAACATCAAATTCTCTGAGAAATACACAGGGACTTATTTCTGTGTAACTTTTCCAGGAGCACAAGGATTTAAGCACCAATACAGGCAACATCTTTCCCTCCAGCCAGGAAGGGTCCCTCCGCGAAGTCAAACCAGAAAGTCGTGCCTTGGGCGAGAGGCTTTAGAAGCCAGGCTTGGAAGAAATAAATAAACATTAGGGCAAGAGGGCACGCTTCTGAGATCGTCTTCCTTTTGCCTAGCAACGGAAAATGGCTGAGGTGGTTTCATGAGATGCTGAGAACATCTCCTTTGCTGCGGGATGGTCGTCCATGGGACTAGGATGAGTTGCTCACCAAGAATGATAATTAACAGACACCACCGTCCGGCCGGGCTACACTCATCATCTCCTCCAGCCCTTGCAACAGGCACGCGAAGGGGGTCCTGAGATTTCCTTCATGTCACTGTTAAGAAAACGAAGTCTCATTCAGTCACTTGGCTGAAGACACACAGCAAGTAGAGTTGGTGGAACAGCAAACTACCCGGGAAACTGAGAACTACCCACCGCGTCAGCAACGCTGAGAGCATCAGCAAATTCTCAAGCCCATTCCCACATCAAATATTCAAGTCTAGGCCTCCAGGGGGGACCCAGGAAGCTGGATTCATTAATTCTGATTCATAACACTAGCAAACTAGTGGAAGACCCTGTCCACAAGTAAGAATGGCTCTTACCACGACTGTTACCTGCATCAGAGCAAAGCTAGAGGCAGATAACTCCTTGAAATTCCTGGGCCGGGGTCAGCAGCATCGCTGGCAAGGGAGAAATAGTGACAGGGTGACTTTACGGAATTGTTTGCTCCTTGTTTAAGGTGGGAAATGCCATTGTCATCCTTTTCAGCTTCCTGTCTTTTTAGTGAAGCTGATTCATATTTATGGGCTCTCTAACTTTTTCCTCTGGTTTCTAAGAATGTCTGCTACAAATTCCCTCCCCATTAGATTTGCACTAATTCGCCGTTGCTGTTGGGGACCCATTATTGTGCACAAGAGAAAAACAAAATAAACAGAGGCCACGTCTCTAGGAGTGTGATAGGGATAAGGGTACAGGAATCACAGATTAAACCAGCAGGAGACCTGGGGGAGTTGTTTTGATAAGGACGCCTGTCGCAGGTGAAGTGAAGATCAACAAGCAGAAGGAATTGTCTGGAACAGGTGAGAACATCACTTGCCAAGAGAATTACACACAATCCTAGACCCGTCACATCATTGTGTAGGTCTCCATTCATACAGGGTTTGGGGGGTGGCCTGCCCTTATCTGGGGATGCCACACTCCTGATCCGGAGATGAGGCCATGAACACTTGCCTTGGCCTTTCTCTCTGAAAACAAAAAGACAGATCCTTTTAAATGTCATGGATAGGGGACCTGCGATGTGATTGAGTATACTGTTATTTCACAATAAATCACATGGCCTGAACATGAACTCTGTATTTGCTCATTTCCAGCTCACTTTGTCAAAGGGGCAAATGGAGCAAATGCACTGCGAAGGTGTACTTATCTATTTTTCCTCACATTACATTTTCCAGTGATTTAGTTCCATTCCCATGACACTGTGTCTTTGAGATCATCCCCCGCGAAGCACAGAATCGAGCACAGCCCCAGCGCCGAGCCCAGAGTGCCGACGGAGAAACCAGCCTTCCCTGGTCTTCAAGGCACAGGAGTCTAAGAGCGGAACATTACCCTGTAATTAGATTCAGACTTATTTGTTTTTCGGACGAGCTGCTGTGAATGTCAATTTCTAAGCTCTAAGGCTTAAATAATGGGAAGAATTTTATTAGAATAACAGGTAACATTTTTGTAATCCTTCCCCTTTTTCAAAGGTCATTTTAATTAACATTTGTGATTTGTCCCCCGAGCGAAGGCCATCAGGTAGCTCACTTAATTATGATGATCCTCGTGTTACAGAGGACACACCTGAGGGTCACAGTAATTTTTTAAATTCAAATTTTTCAAGTGATTTTTCAAATAAATGGCATTGCTGAGAATAGAATCCACATCTCTATTTCGGTGCAGCTTCTCCTTTAAAGGGCAAAGGATGGAAAAATGTTATCAGCAATTCTACAGCCAAAGATGAACCGATGCTTACAAGTATATTTGGGATACTTGGGTCAGGGATGCTTTCAGTGTTGTTTGAAACAAGGAGGGCCCTGGGTGGCTCAGTCAGCTGGGTGTCTGAGTGTCTGCCTTCGACTCAGGTTATGATCCCAGTGTCCTGGGACCAAGCCCAACATTAGGCTCCCTGCTCAGCTGGGAGCCTGCTTTTCCCCCTCCCTCTGCTGCTTCCCCTGCTTGTGTTCTCTCTCTAGCTCTCTCTCTCTGACAAATAAATAAATAAATATTTTTTTTAAAAACAAGGAAAATGAAGGATGGAAAAGTTGATGTTGTTATTAATGATTGAGAAAAATGCTTCTGCCTCTCTTCCGCATCCCCCTTCTCAAGTAAGGACTCAGAGCTTCACACTGGGTAGAAAAAAAATGCGTAAGAGGAAATCTAAATGAAACTAGGAGACTAAAAAACAGAAAGTGGCAGGTCGTGGGGTCAAGGACTGGTAGGACAGGTCTCAAAGATCCATGAGCCTCTTGGCGTGGTCTGAGGAACCGGGGATACAAGGCGACGTGCAGAGTGTGGACAGTTTGGGGGCACAGATTTTTCACACACACCCCCCCACATACACACGCACAAACACAAAGGACAGTAGACAGAACTCTCAAATGCTGGTGGGTGACTCTACAGTACATCCTATTCAGATGACAAACTTAATTACACACGATGGTTTATGTACTCACTATAGTAGGGATCCCCTGAAGATAGAGATTATGCTGTCTTCCCAGCAACAGCCACAATGACTTACACATCACAGGCACTTGGTAAATGTTTGTGACCACACTTGGGCATAGCAAACAAAGTGGCCACCCTTAGCTGCCCGGAGGGATTCACGCAGAACAGGGAGACCGCGTGACGTTTTGGATGTAGTCCCTAGGCTGGCAGATAAGTCCATGCATCTGGATTGCAGTGAGATGTTGGGACAGGGGCTTCCTATCTCTGCAGACAAGACAGAGAAGGGTGGCTGGGAAGATGGCCCAGTTCTGTGGATTAGTAACTGCTTGAATATGCGCCCAGAGGGCGAAAAATCGATGAACGTAAACATGAGAGGATGTCTCCAGAGGCCTGTGTTCAGCCCCACTCATTTTTGCAACATTTTATCCTGCACACTGATGAGAACATGGTCGGTGACTTCTGCTGTAGATAGTGCAGTAAATCCTGTTTCCAGTTTAATAGCATTTTTAACATGACTGTGTCACCTTGCTTAATTTAACTCCAGAGCTCTTTTTAAAACATGTTCCATTTTCGAAATAACATTGTTCACACTGAATGGTCAGGTCATGATGAAATTGAACAATTTTTTTTTTTTTTTAAAGTAAGCTCCAAACCCAGCGCAGAGCCCAATGTGGGGCTCAAACTCACAACTGTGAGATCGAGACCTGAGCTGAGATCAAGAGTCAGACTCTCAACCAACTGAGCCCCCCAGGCGCCCCTCCATTTTTTAGTTGGGTTAAATATACATGACGTGTCATTTACCACTTTAACCACTGGTAAATGGACAGCTCTGTGACATTAAGTACGTTCACTCTGTTGTGCATCCGTCACCAACATCTACCTCCAGAACTTTCCTCATTTTCCCAGCCTTGAAAGTCCATACCCATTAAACACGAACTTCTCATTCCCTCCCTCCTCAAACCTTAATAATTGCCATAGTGCAATAAACTTAAACGGCGGATGTACCAGTCCTGAATGGTAAATAATGTATAGAAAGACACAGTTTTGAAATCATAGCAACAAACATCGCTATGGAACAGAAGTGGAACAGTAATGCAAGAGAGAGCATGCAGCCCATTGGTCCGATGGTCTGTGAGCCTACCAACAGGGCACCTAGACTGAAAATGTGATGCCTATGGAGTGACAAAGAAGGAAAGTCCTTCACTGGAAACAGACACCAGAGCCAGACTCAGGAATGGAACCCACAGCCTAGGATGGCAAACTGAGGTCCTGGAGAGCAGCTCAACACAGACACCACACCAGAACCCTAAACAAACCTACACGTATGGTCTAGACACCATACCATGGACATGCCACTCCAAAGCTTCAGAAGACCTGGTTTTGACCAGGGACATATGAATGGCAGATAAAAGCAATCACAGAATCTTAGAAAAGGAAGTAGACATGAAAGAAGAGAGAGAAAAGAAGGAAAAAACTCTCCTACTCAAAATGAGCTTCTAAACCAAATTTCCAAAATTAAGTTAAGAAATATACTGCTGAAAATAAAGGCCAAAAACAACAAAATAAAACATGAATTCACCTTATACAGCATTAATTTTTAAGTGGTGCAATAAAGAATTTGTTGTGGGTATGCACGTGAGCCTCCAAGAGTTAAGTTAAGGGAGCACAAACATGAAATGAACACGAATCATGACATAAAGACAGAGAGAACTTCGACTGCCTACCGTAGCCGCAGACAGGACAACCCCAATACCAGAGCTGAAGACAGGATGATCCCATTACCATAGCTGAGGACAATCCCATTGCCACAGCTGAGGACAAGACAATCCCATTACCGTAGCTGAGCACGATCCCAGGGGACCAATCTTCCCACAGATCACAATGGTCAACCAGGAGACGGAGATGGAACAGAAACATCAGGGTCTGGTGGGGGGGGGGGTCCATGCTCACGAGGGAAAGCGGTTCAGAATGTCCCCTGTTTTCACCACTTGTAGTTTGTGGGGAAGCGCAGCTGGGATGGTGTGGGGCACTGGAGGGGTACGGGTCCAGAGAACCAGAGGACAGGATGTGGACCCTGCGTCTGATCGAGGCAGGAGATGGGTCGGGGACTCCTGGAAGGAAAACAGGGGGAAAGGGGGTCTCTAACTTCTCCCCGCTCTGGTTTACCTCTACAAACATAGGCATGGAGAGCCGATTAAAGTAGCTG
Source organism: Meles meles (assembly GCF_922984935.1). Lineage (NCBI taxonomy): Eukaryota > Metazoa > Chordata > Mammalia > Carnivora > Mustelidae > Meles > Meles meles. The sequence goes on from NC_060075.1 coordinate 99,460,731, forward strand.
AGCTACACAGAAAACTACTGGATGGAAGTCGGGCTACCATAGTGCAGAGTGCAGTCGAGTGGACCGCTGCTGCAGAGTACCAGGAACACTTAGGGCTTCTTTCGTTCAGTAACATGCATTTGAGATCCCACCCCCTCTTTCCATGAATTTGATCATTTATTTTTCCCACTAACATTCCATTTAGTAGCCATCCCCTGTCTGGATGTACCACGATTTTCTTAGTCATTCATCTGCTAAAAGATAATCTTGGTTGCTTCCAAGTTTCAGCAGTTGTGAGTAAAATTGCTGTAAACATTTGTGGGCAGATTTTGGTGTAGAATGTGTGTTTTAGCATTTTGGGGTTAATACAGAAAAGTGTGACTTCCAGATCATATGGTTTGAATATGTATAGTCTTATTAAAACTGCCATACGGGGGGCGCCTGGGTGGCTCAGTGGGTTAAAGCTTCTGCCTTTGGCTCAGGTCATGATCCCGGGGTCCTGGGATCAAGCCCCGCATCGGGCTCTCTGCTCAGCAGGGGGCCTGCTTCCCTTCTTCTCTCTCTGCCTGCCTCTCTGCCTACTTGTGAGCTCTGTCAAATGAATAAATAAAATCTTAAAAAAACCCCAAAACTGCCATACGGTGTTCCAAAGTGGCTGCACCATTTTGCATTCCCACCAGCGGCGAGTGAGAGGTCCTATCGCTCCAGATCCCTGCCAGCCTTTGGTATCATCTGTACTCCAGATTTTGGCCGTTGTAACAGATGAGTCCTAGGATTTCATTGTTGTTTAAATCTGCAATTCCCCTAATGACATATGATATGACTCATCTTTTCATGTACCTATTAATTTTAAAAGAAAAAAAAGAAAAAGATGGAGGACTGATCCTATTTAATTTCAAGACTTTCCACAGAATTCGAGGCAGCGTGGAATCAATGAATTAACATACATATATCTAGGTGAGAAGGACAAAATAGAGAGTGTCTGGAAACCCAGTCTCACTTACTAGGTCAACTGATTTGTGACCAAAGATAATATCCTTTAAAAAAAAAAAGGGGGGGTTTTATTTATTCATTTAAGAGAGAGAGAGAACAAGCACAAGCAAGGGGAGCTACAGAAGGAGAAGGAAGAGCAGGCTCCCTGCTGAGCAGAGAGCCCAACTCGGGGCTCCATTCCAGGACCCTGAGATCATGACCTGAGCCAAAGGCAGACACTTACCCCACTAAGCCACCCAGGCACCCCACAATTTGCTTTCTAAACAACAACAAAGATGTATTTATTTATTTATTTACGTAATCTCTACACCCAATGTAGAGCTTGAACTTTACAGCCCCAAGGTCAAGAGTTCCATGCTCATCCAGGCACTCTCATAATTGCTTTTTATTTTTTGAAGATTTATTTATTCATTTTAGAGAGAGAGAAAAAAAAAAGAGAGCATGAATGGAGGCAGACGGAGAGGGAGAGAGAGAATCCTCAAGCAGACTCCACACCCAGCACAGAGCCCAATGCGGGGCTTGATCTCACAACCTGAGACTGTGATCTGAACTCAAATCCAGAGTTGGATGCTTAGTCAACTGAGCCCCCCAGGCACTCCCATAATTTGCTTTTTGAAAGGCAGTTAAGAAAATGAAAAGGCAAGCTACAGAGTGGGGGGAGGAAACATTTGAAAAGCATATATCTGACCAAGGACTTTTCTCCAGAATATATATAATCAATAAATACAGTAAGACACATACACCATCATTAAGTGTCAGGAAATACATAAATTAAAACTGAGAGGAGACACACATGCACTGGAGTGGCTAAAATTTGGAAGGCTGATAATATCAAATGTTGACAAGGATGTGGGGCAAATAGAAATCTCATACATCATGTTTAGAACGTAAAACGGGGCAGCAACTTTATGAAACAGTTTCACAGCATTTTGTAGAGCTAAATACACACTTTCCACATGGTCCAACAAAGCCACTCCTAAGTACTTACCCAAGAGAAATGAAAATATGTCCACACAAGGACACAAATGAATGTTCATACCAGTATTGTTTATATTAGCCCCAAACTGGGATCATCCCAAGAGCCTATTCAATAAATGAATGAATGAGCAAGTTATATCCATACTGTAAAATATCACTCGGCATTAAAAAGGAACAAATCATTGATACATGCAACAACATGGAGACACCATTAAAATGTTATGATAAGTGAAGGAAGTTAGAAGACTATGTAATGCATGATTTCTTCTCTCTGAAGTTCTAGAAAAGGCAAACGTCACTATCAGAAAACAGAGTAATTGTTGCCCGAGGCTGAGTATGGGGTAGCTTGGCTGCAAAGGGGCATCAGGGAATTTGGGGTGGGGAGTTACTAGAAAGGCATGTCTTACATGTGGTGATGGTCACAAGACTTTACAATCTCCAGAAACTGCCAATCTAAAATGTGTGCTGTAAATTATACCACACTAAATTGGGGGAAAAATAGAGTGAGAAAAAGAACAGTGGATATAAAATTGTTGCAACTGTTAAGAAATAAAAAATAGAGACTTTTAAGTAAAAATATCAAATAAAAAAATCACAACAAATTGCAAAATGGATGCCAAAAGAAAATTAGTCAGCTGGACAATAGTAATGAAGAATTTACCCAGACTTCAAACTAGTGAAAAAAAGGGTTTTTTGTTTATTTATTTGTTTCTTTCTTTTTTTTCTTTAAGGAAAGAAGAGTTAAGAGACATAAAGGACAGATTCAGAGACTACTGAATATGTTAGAAATTTCATAAAAAGAACAGAAAAGGAATAACAGGAAATAAATATTTCATTAGATAATCTCTGAGAAATTTCTAGATTTGTAGAAAGATGTGATCTTTCAAGCAGTTCACTCCGAGCTCTAACCAGGGCAAATAAAAATAAAACCTCACCCACACACGTGGTTGTGAAGTGGCAGAACACCAAAAATAAAGAGAACATCTTTGAGCTAACACATTAAAAAAAAAAAATAGATTACCCCAAAGCTCTACCTCCGTGCCAGCAGACTTCTAATCAGCAGTAATGAAGTGTCATCTTCAAAGGGACCAAGGCAAAATAATTGCCCACCTCGAACTTTGAACGTGGTCATTCCTCAAAGGAAAGTGCAAACCCAGGACGTTGTCTACTTTTCAAAGACTAAGAGTTTACCAACTACAGGTCTAAAGGAGTAAATTAAGAATGTTTTTTCAAAAAAAAAAAAAAAAAAAAGAATGTTCTCTTTGGCAAGAAAAGGCACCCTAGAGAAGATGGGATGGGGAAACAGTGGTGAGTACAGAAACAGGTTGCTGGATCGGAGTAGCTATTGACTGGGAAAAAATGACTGTTCAGTGTTTTAAAATAAAAGTTTCCATAACAATTGGGTGTAGGAGCCTCTTTCCGTTCCAGAGGAGAAGACACCACCAAATAGAAAAGTGTCAGACACTAGAAAAATTTAGACTGATGCATGTCACAAAATGCAAAGCTAACCACAGACACACAAAAATGCCTTATGTGATAAATTGTGTCTGACTAAGCCTATGGGAATGTGGTGGTTCTCTGGCTAGACCTCCATCCTGGGGAGGGGTCTCTGTACAATCCACATGTGGGGCTTCGCTCCACTCCACTCACCCCAGCAAGTGTCGTTATTAATGTGTTATTTTTCCCTGGTGCTTACATTGTCCCCTAAGCTTAGTGAAGCCTTTGGACACTAGACCCGAAACTGAATGGTGGAAATTGTGTTTAGTACATCTGTGATGTGAATTTAGGTATTGATACTTTACGAGAAGAACGAGAGTCACTGCCTTTTACCTACATAATCTTCCATCTCCTGCCTGTGGCAGAATGCCTTGTTAAAACTTATTTTTGCTCTCTTTGTTATTATTGTGTCTCGTGAATTTCCCTGATTCTTAATTTTTTACTGACGATCGCACATACGGAAGAGGGGGTAGAACACAAAATTTTCAGCTCAACCCGTTACCACTTACTGAGCAAAATCATGTAACCACCTCCCGCTTCTAGAAATAGAACATCAGCCGCACCCAAGAAACCGCCGGGTGGCTCCTCCTTCCTCCCAAAGGGCTTCAAGCCCTTAGTTCTATCACATTTATTTTCGCCTATTCTCATACTTTTAAGTATATACAGTCCTGTACTCGGTGTTCTTCTGTGTCTGGCTTTTTTCCCACTTATTCATGTGTTTGTGAGAACTATCCCTCTTTGCCGTGTGTTTGTTTGTATCGCCAAATCGTGCTATGCGGCATGAACATTCCATAAAGTATCTGGTCTTCCTTGATGAATTGTACACATCTTTGGTCAACATGCGACTGCACGTCTACAGACTTGTAACTCGGGGAGATTTTCTGGATCCTCAGATACCCATCAGGTCAGCTTTAGTTGACAATGTCGGTTTTCTAAATAGGATTTTGCCAATATTTGCACCCACCGACAATGTCTGAAGGTTCCATGTACTCTGCCTTCTCGGTGAGATTGGTTGTGCCAGGATTTCTTCAAACGGGGCCATTTCAGTGGGTGTATAGTGGCGATTTTAATTTGATTTCTTTCATCACTAACAAGGCTGAATCCTTTTTCACGTAATCATTGTCATTTGAGCGTCTCCTCTTTGAATGTTGTTTCACGTTTCTTTCCCACTTTTCTTTTACCTTGTCTATCGTCTCACTGCTTTGAAAGAGCTCTTTATAACATTCTGGACACAGGCCTTCTGTCTGTTACGTGTGTTGTAAATATCTTCTCCCGTGGTGTTATTTTAATGATACTTTCCAATCACTTTTGATCATTTTTCAAAACTTTTCCATGTAAAAATTGCCATTCTACAAAGAATTCTCATATACCCTTTACCTAGATTGGACAAATATTAATATTTCACCATATTTTTTTACTATCATTTCTGTCTCTTTTCTGAACCATTTAAAAATAAGCATTTAGTTGATACCTATATTTTAGTGTGTACTTCCTGAAACACAAAGACATTCTCTTACAGAACTACAGTACCATGATAAACATTAGGAAATTTACACAAATTCTGTACTATTATCTATGGATCTTATTCAAGTCTCACCATTTATTGTAAGAATGCTGTTTATAGCAAGAGAAAAAAAAGTGTTTTTTAACAGGTTCTAATCTAGGATCTTTATGCTTCATATTCTAGTTACCATGTCTTTTTAGAGTCCCTTAATCTGTACTTCTCATGCTTTGTATTTTATGATATTAACATTTTTGGTAGTTTATTTTATTTCAGTATAGTTAACATATACAATGTAATATTAGTCTTATTCAACACTTCCGCATATCACCCTGCGTTCATCATGACAAGTGCCCTCCTTAATCTCCATCCCTGTATCCCCCCCACCCCCGCCCACCTCCCCTCTGGTAACCAGCAGGGTGAGTTCTACAGTCGTTTTCACACTACTGGGTATTTACTTCCCAAATGCAAAGACGCTATTCAAAAGGATATATACACCCCTATGTTTACAATAGCTGACCTAGGGATGGCCCAAGTGCCATTAATAGATGCATGGATAAAGACGATGAGGTATGTGTATAACTGGAATATTACTCAGTCATAAGAAAGAATGAAATCTTGGATGGATCTAGAGAGTATTATGCTAAGTGAAATAGATCAGTCAGAGAAAGGCAATTATATGATTTCACTCATGTGTGAAATTTGAGAAACAAAATAAACAAGCAAAGAAAAAAGAGAGAGAGATAAACCAAGAAACAAACTCATGATATCAACATTTTAAAAGAAATTAAAACTGCTATTTGATAGAATATCCCTGGAGTGGTTTTATCTGATGTTTCCTTATAGTTTGACCCAAACCATCCATTTTTTTGGCAGTAATTACACAAAAGTGTTGATATCCTTCTCATATATTACAATATACTGCATATACTTATTGTAATTATTTATTATGTCACATGTTATCAGGAAGACATGAAAACAGGTTGTCCCAATACTGGTGAAGTTGACTTTGATCACACTAAGGAACATGCTGACAATTTTCCCTACTGTAAAGTTACAAGATTTTTCCCTTTGCAGTTGAAACTATTCTGTGGAAAGACACTTTGAGACTATGTAAATATTGTTTCTCAAAAAACTTCTACCCACTAGTTTCAGCCACACCTGATTCTTGCTTAAATCAATTATTATGATAATAATTGTTATTGTCATATTGTTATTCTATTGTAAGAAATACTTTTCCATTCTCCCATCCATCCATTCATTCATTCACTCATTTCTATTGATATCCATTTATGGATTCTTATTTCCTTCAGTAGGTTATAATCCATTACTAATATTTACTCTGAGTCCTAAACTGTTCCTACTTTTCCAGTAGAGTCTCTTAAAGCTGGCTGTGTACCCTTTTGAAATTTCTCCACCACTTTTTGAGCAATTTCTTACTTTTCTGAATAATAAAAAGTTCTGTGTTTGCCTTCCATTTTCCCAGTTTCTGATCTGGAATGAACTTATTTATCCAAGGAAACTTTTCTTTTTCTTTTTTGTTTTTAAAGATTTATGTATTTGAGAGAAAGAGAAAGCAGGGGCAGGGGCAACAGGAGAGGAAAGAGAGAATCTCAAGCAGATTCCCCACTGAGCATGGGGCCCAGTGCGGGGCTCAATCCCATGACCTTGAGATCATGACCTGAACCAAACTCAAGAGTTGGTTGCTTAACTGACTGAGCCACCCAGGCACCCCAAGACTTTTTTCTTTTTAAATACATATATATTTAGAAATCAAAGTCTTTGTACTCAGGGTGATTATTGTTGCTGGACTGTCATTGCTTTTCTCTCTTAGTGGACAGAGTTAGTGAAGATAGATAGTAGATTGAAAGATAGATAGATAGTAGATCAATAGTAAATCAATAGATTTATAGATCAATAGATAGATGGATAGATGATACAGACAGATAATATATACCACGCATTCTGATTCCTCCAACTCCATGTCAATATAATACACAATTGCACTCCAGTGAACACCAACTCTCCCTCCATTCACTCTTGTAATTGGTTTCTTGAACAGTAAGAAACCTAGTTCTTACTCTCCACTACTTACTTACTTACTGCTTGATCTCAGAATATACCAGAATACACAAAAAAATTCTTTCAGTTAGTTGCAGAGCTAAGCCACAACAAACTATCCATCAAAGTTCAATCTTTCTTTGGAGATTTTTGTGTTCATGTTGAGGTTATATAATGCTTTATTTAAAAATTATTTGGTTTATTTTTCTCAGTGTGGTTCTGTTATTACTTTAAAATACCATTAAGTTGATTTGTGTCACTCTGTATATTTTTTAAGGCTTTGTAACATCTTTGTTGATCTCTACATTTATTGTATATGTGAGACATTAACATAATTGCAAAAGTCCAAATTACAGAAAAAGCAACACTCTATCCCATTCCTTCTGAGCTGGGCCCACCACCCTGTCCTTTCTCATCCGTTCGGCGCCATCTCCCATCAGTATCCCGTCTCATAACTGTCTCGTTTATCCCTCCCATGGTTCTTCAAGCACAAATAAGTACATTTATGTGTATCCCTTGTTTTTCATTTTTACGCGGCAGGAAAAATTCTCCAGCTACTCTTTTACCATTTACTTTTTTATTTTAACAAACCGTCTTGGGATTCTCTTTGTTTCAGTTGACAGTGCTCTTCTTCTTTCTTTTATTTCTCTACAGCTGCCTGGTACTCCATGGTGACTATAGACTGAAGAGTCTCCGTGTACGAATCTACATTGTCTCAAATACGTTGCAGTTACAAACCACAGTTCATGAGTCCCCTAGTGCATGTCTACTTTCTGCATCCTTGGGGCTGTATTTGGCAGGTGAATTCTTGCAGGTGAGACTGCTGCTGGGTCATGAAGGAAATGCAGGCATCTTTTTTTTTTTTTTTTCTTAGCATCTTAGTAGACTGCTTATTATGTCATTTGCTCATTGACAGGATTTATGAGCATAGACCTAGAAACAAATGATGGTTATGCATTTTGTTATTTTTCCACCTAAGTTATCACCAGCGCCGTGGTTTCTGACCTGCCAGAATCATTCTAAATACTATTTTACATTTTCTACATTATTTCTGAAATTGATGAGATAGAATATTTTTTCATGGTTATTCTCCATTATAAACAAGTTTAGACATATAAGGATATATATCTTGAACTTTAGTTTTCCTGTTGATTTTCAATGACCAGTAATGATTTTAAAAATGCTATAGAAAATAAAATGTAAGATTTCTAAATATATCCTTTTTATTTATTTGTTTGTTTTTCTTTTTTTTTCATTTTATTTTATTTTATTTCTTTTCAGTGTTCCAAAATTCATTGTTTATGTACCACACCCTGTGCTCCATGCAGTACATGCCCTCCATAATACCCACACATAATTTTTTAGATACTGCCAAATCTCATAGAATGGTTGTACCAATGGCGTTCTTGGAGGCACAATATGAGGGCACCCATTCGCACAACTGCATGCACACAATGTTGTCATGATTTCAGTTGTGTCCACCTGATAAGTGAGAAATGACATATCAGTGTGGTTTTACTTTACAATTCTCTTATTAGGAGTAAGGTGGAGTGTGTTCCCTACATTTGGTGGAACTCACAAGTGAAAACATCTGGGTTTGTTGCTTTTTAAATTCACTCTTCAGTTCCTTTAAACTTTCTCTATTCCTTTTTCAGAAATTCATATATTTAACCTTTTAATTTCCATCAGGCACCATTTTGGCAAACTATTCTTAAAGAATTATCAATTCCATCTAGGTTTTTGTTTTCTTTTATGGAGGTTTATAAAATATCTTGTATTTTTTAAAACAAAAACATTTTGTTTTCATGTTGTTTTCCCTCTTGTCATTTCATATTTTATATGCCATTTTTTATTTTTTCCTTCCTCTCCTTTTTTTGGATTAGGCTGGCTAATGCCTTGACTGTTTTGTTCATTTCTTTAAAAATAAAGATTTTTTTAAACTTTATTTATTTAGAGAGAGAGAGAGAATGAGAGAGAGCATGAAAGGGAAGAAGGTCAGAGGGAGAAGCAGACTCCTTGCAGAGCTGAGAGCCTGATGTGGGACTCGATCCCATGACTCCAGGATCATGGCCTGAGCTAAAGGCAGTGGCTTACCCAACTGAGCAACCCAGGCGCCCCTAAAAATAAAGATTTTGATGTAGCAATGAATTTACTGGTTTTCTAGTCTCTGTCTTACACATTTATCTTTTTTGCCTCTCTTTGTCCTCTCATTTAGTTTAGAACTTTATTGTTCTTTTTCTAAATTTTGGAGTCAAAAATGTAATAAACTCATTTTCTTTCTTTCTTTTTCATTGTTGTGTTTAAGGCAATGATTTCTTTGGTAACTGATTTGCACCTATCTTCTAGATTCTCCTGTGTATTGTTTTCATCATCATTACTTTTTAGAAGTTGTATACTTTCTGTTTGTATTCCCTCTTTCACCCAATAGTTGTCTAATAGGATTTTTTTATTTTTTGTGATTTCCAGGTAGATGAGGGAAGAGACTTTTGTTTATTTTGTGATAAATTTCAAATCTTACGACTTTGAGATCAGAGAGTGTTGTAATATGTCTAGCTTATGGACTTTTATGGTGTTTTCCTTATAACTTAATATATGATTATTTTGGTCAGTGTTGCCTGTGTGCTCAAGAAGAGGTTTATTCTCCATCACAAGCGTGTGAAAGATGACATGTAACTAATCTACCTATCGATTATGTCATTTAGATATTTTATATCCTTACTAATTTTTTGTTCACTTGGTCGCCTTTTATTGAAATTGAGTGCTGGGTTCCCCCACATTAGAGAGCTCCTGCCTCCTTGGACCTCCTGTGGTTTCCACTTTATAAAGGTGTCCACTGTGTTACTTGGCCTATAGATGTTCATAACTGCTACATCTGCTTTGTGAATAGTGGTGTCCTTAGTCAAGGGCCTGGACACTAACAACTGTCCTTATTAGTTGAGTTTAACATTTCTTGGCTTGAATTATACTTTGCTGACATCATGACTGCACCCTCCACACTCCTGTTTCCATTTTCTTGTTAGAAAAAAAAATCCTTTTATTTTTAGTCTTTCTGAGTCACTCACTTTTTTGGTGGTAAGGGCGGGGTTCTTGTGTACCAGAGCTGTATCTTGTTTTGTAAGCCAAGTTTAAAATATTTTTTAATGAGTCAATTAAGCCCATTCACAGTTTAATAAGACAATTACATTTGGTCTCAACTCTGTCATATTATTTTGGCTGTAATTACATTGTGTATTACATTTGTTATTTCTTCACATGATATTTTGTCTGCATGTTTTTATTTTTATGTAGTTTTACTATTTAAGAACATTTGTATTGTGCTTAAATTTTTATTAACTGGTTAATTCCATTTTTAATCCCCTCGTTGGACTCCCATCTATTTAGCTAATGATCAGTGAGACTATTGTATTTTCCTCTTTCCTTCTCAGCCTCTTTGATTAAGGCTTGGGTCTACAATTAAAACGTATTAAATGCTCACTACCTGACAGCTTGCAAAGTCTGCCTTGGTTATTTCTTGGTTAGAGGAAGCTTACCTTATAGAAGATCGGCCAAGAAAGGCTTCATGGGAATAGTATTTCCTGATTTCTGCATGCTGCAATCTTTTTCTACAATTCTGCTCTTTGAGGAATAGCTTGGTTGAATACAAACTACGTGGTCTGCATGTTCCTGGGGCTCCACTGTGACTTGATTTGGATTTTTCCTTTAAGCTGCATGATCCTACTCTAATTATATTGTCCTTAAAGTTATTTGATCATTGGGCCTGGAGGCCTTGGGCTTTCTTCTTTATGTTTTAAGTCAATAATTTCATTAGAATATGTGTCAGAGCTGATGATTTTGGATCAATTTTCACAAGTACCTGTTGGGTCTTTTTAGTACAAAGATTCAGGTTTTCCTTCATTTCTTGAAAGTTTTATTGAGTTATGGTTTAAATAGTAATTCTTTCCCACTGTTTTTGTTGTTGTTGTTGTTCTTCTTCTTCAGGGACTTAAATTGCATATAGAAGTTGAATCTTCCTTGTATCTTCCATTGCAACAACTTTCTGACCCATTTTCTACCTTCTTTGTCTATTTTCATTATCTTTACTATTGTCTTTTTTCTTCTTTCTCCTTGTTTAATTTTCACACGAATCTCTTCTTCCTTGGTAACTTATTAACTTTTATTTTTATAATTTAGCCTATATCACTGATGTGATTTTATCTTTTGTTTTTTCTATTCTCTTCCTGAAACTCTTGTTTTATTTCTTTCAAGGTTCTGTCCATTTGTGTTCTTAGTTTCTAAATTTCTGGTTCAAGGTGAATTTATTTGCATGCCTCAAATGCTTCTTTGGGGATACTTGATTCAGTTTGGAGTTCTGAAATACCTTTTCTTTTGTTTCAGGGTTAATTGCTGGGGGAGGAGTATATTTTCATGACCTTAAGTATTTCCTCCTCCTGCTGTTTTTGACAGTGATGTTGTAACACTGAACACAGCTTGCACCTCTGCAGTCAGGGGACAGGGCTGGTGGTCTGGGGTATGTGTGACAATCCTCTTTCAAGACATGTCCAAGGGTTCTTTTCTGGAAACCCATGGTGGCATTTGTTACGTGTACTTGAACTTGTTTTGCTTGTTTGCTTTTGTCTTATAGGATCCAAACTTCTTGCCCATTTCTTATTTTATCTTTCAAAACTCAGTTGGCTCTCCCTTTTTTGTACTCTCTTATCTCTAGGCAGTGTTGCCTTTCCAAGACTGTCTCTTTAGGTCTCCAATGCCCCCCTTATGTCCCTTTCTTCAGCACCCTGAAGTATTGGTGCTCCCGTTCTGGCTAGGGGAGGGTTTTATTTTGTACTTACAGTTGGCTCTTTGAGGGGAGCTCTGCTAGTCCTGCTTTCCCTCTTCTTCCTTCTGTGCCTCCTTTTGAAACCCCGCCTTGTTCTCTGCAAAGTCTCGGTTCGCAAGCTGAGGAATTAGCTCCACTGAAATTGGTGGTTACATTTCTACTTAGGTAGTAATGAAGTTGTAGTGGTTTTTTCTCTTTTCTACTCATGTCAATAAAAGTGTAGAAGGCATGAAAGTTGTTTGGTTTTTTGCTTTTCTTGTTGACTTGTATTGTTTTTGGAAGATGTATGCAACATTAGAATATGGGCAGCCACTTTTGCCTTGGCTTCCCCAATTGTTCCTACTACATAATTATCAAAGATGACAGGCTAATCTCCAGCCCCTTCGTGCTCTAGATGGGAGACAGGGTCTGATAATCCCATCTTTCTGTGGTTTTCTGAGGCAATGGTACATGCTCTCTGAGACCACCAATACTGTGATTATTCATCTCCAGACCAGACAAGAAATAAACCCAATTTTTTAGGGATCTCCATGCTGTCTGAACTATGCCACACTGTTATTTCTCCTTTCTTATTAGAGACTCTACTCATTCTCAGAGAGATGGGAGAGGGCAAAGTAAATTCCTTACTTTTACTTCACACATCCCTGTGATTCTGTGTTCTTTGCAAAAACCACAACCCTCAGAAGCTCCACCTTTGGACTACGAAGTCAGTTCTAAACTAGACCAGTACACTGATTTGCCATTTCTATTATGAAAAGGTTTTATTTCAATAAATGAAGCAAGGATTCCCTGGACTTGAAAAAATGATAAAACCTTTCCCATCATGGGTTCCAGAATGTTAAAACTTTTTTTTCTACAGTCCTATGATAAATAAGTCAGTAGAGCTTTCACTCCAGCACAGAGTCATCCGAGAAGAGCTCTGTGCTGTTCAACTTGTGAGCACCTGAATGATGTCTCCTGTCTTATCCCAGCCAGAGCACACACCTTCCATGTTGCGCCCTGATTGCTTACAAATCCAGATGAACTTTAGCCCTGAAGTCTGCTCAGAACAGCTTACTCCAGGATCTGCCCTTCTCTTGAATCCCAGGTAAATCCCTGAGCCTTTTCATAGTCTACTGTAACTTAACACCACACACTAAATCCAGCATTTCTAAAAGATTTTAGTTATTTATTTGACAGACAGAGATCACAAGTGGGCAGAGAGGCAGGCAGAGAGAGGAGGGAGCAGACTTCCTGCTCAGCAGAGCCCGATGTGGGGCTCGAACCCAGGACCCTGGGATCATGACCTGAGCCGAATGCAGAGGCTTTAACCGACTGAGCCACCCAGGTGCCCCTGAAGCCAGCATTTCTTTAGAGAAAAGTGTTGATGGTGGATGACTTTATGCAAATATTTTTATAATTTGGCAAAAAATTTACCCAGGTCCCTTCCATTCTATTCATCCTTTCCTGCAGTTTGTAGAATTGATATCCTGTGTTTGTAACTTCAGACCAACAGACAGAACATTCTTTCTGAAAGTTAGAATTCACATAACCAAATCCCTAAAGGGGAAAAAAAATCACTCTAAGTAAATTGTGCTCAATTGTTTCTCCTGTACTTTCGCTCTCCTATCTGGGCCATTACAAACCCATCTGAAGTACTTTAAAAGCCAGTGCTGATGGATAGAGCTCATGGATGATGAATATTCATCCCAGCAACAACACCAGTAATCCAGGCGGTATGGATACAATTCTACAAGCACCACCTGTCACTTGGGGCAGCACAGGGATTTGATTTTCTAAGGAAATGCTCATTTTCTTAGAATTGCTCTCTCTCCCTCTGTATGAGTGTCTCTCTCTGTCTTTGTTTCTCTCTGTCTCTCTCATATCCTCATTCTCTGTGTATTTTAATATATACCATTCGAACACTGGGCAAATGAATTAATAAAATTGTGTAAAGCAGAGGATTTTTATAAGGATGGCAAAGCATTTTTCAGACATTAGCTGGTGAATTCTAACTTCCTGATGAGCTTCCCACACCATGAAAACAAAATGCAAGGAGGAGAAATACTTAGAACTTGACAGTCATCTGGCATCAGTATTAAAATGAATTCAACCTCGGGAATCTTATTTTCTATGGCGGCATCTATGACAACAGTCTTATTTTCTTAATCTAGTCAATTTGGAGTTCAAAAAAGCATAAACTGGGAATCATATTTCATATTAAATAAATTGCCTTTATTGTAAAAAATGGAATTACAAAGGAAATGCAGATGTCCAAAATGAAGGTTCAGCCATACTGGTGATTAGAATATCGTTTAAAAAGTAACGAACTATTATTTGTTCATCACAATGACAAACGCTAGTCCAGTTGCCAACAGATGAAGAAACAGGCCCTCTCACATGTGGCCCCTGACAGAGCTGATGTCCCAGGACATTCTGGTGGGTGACAACGTACAAATGTATATGTACAGCCTTACCATATTTTATATGGCTGGACCAAGCAATTTCATTTCCAGGCTCTTATTTTAAAGAAACAATCATGAACATGAACAAAGATTAGGTAATGGGATATGCATTGCATGTTTATTGATAGCAAGAAGCGAGTAAGTAAGCAAATAAGTAAAGGCAATCTAAAACCCTCAACTCTCCCCAAAGGGAGAATAGTTAAATACTGATGCACATTGTATGCTATAGTTGGTTGGGTTTTGGGGGTTTTTTTGTTTTTTTATTTTTTATTTTTTTATTTTTTATTTATTTATTTATTTTTTTGGCATGTTGTCTGCTCAGTTCCTCCAAGGACCTGGGCTGTTTCCCTCTGTCCCTGCACCCACACGAACACCACCCCTTAGAGGTTTCCACCTGTCAACGTGCCGGCGACTCCACCATGAATGTCCCACCACTCATGCCCACTGTTTCAGGGGAGGTGGTCTCTGCTCCTGCCACAGGGAAGCGAACCAGCAGGATGGTGCCCTTCTGCCTTCTCCATGCCCTTTACCCCCGACTCCCTCCGTGAACCGCCTTTAGACTCCTCTACGCCACCTGAAATTGTCAATGTTCAACTGGTGTGTGTTTGGTTGTTGTTGCTTACCCAGAAAAACAGCAATTTCATGAGGTTCAACCTGACAGGAAACTCTCCCTCATTTCTTTCCCACTTCGTGTCGGACACTCCTTGTTGGGTTGTCAGTCTGACTTGTGCTAACATTTGCACCTTGCTGTGAGGTGTTCGTTCTGCTGGTAACTCCTCAACACCGGGCATAAGACGGAAAAAGAGTGGGGAACCGAAACCAGCTCAGAGATTCCCGGGAAGCAGTCTGGAGGACCACGGGAGCACAGATGAAGGGCAGGAAGGACGGGTGTGCGCCATGATGACCAGGGACGGCAGGTCTCTGAGGACCACTGGCCGGGAACAGTTAGGTCAGTGATGATGCAGGGATGAAGATGCTGGGATAAGGAACTCAGACTTAGTCCATCTGTCAACACAGAGGAGAAATGCAGGGAAAGGTGTTTCATGACATTTTCAGTACAGAATTAATGAGACCAGAGCAGACTCCACAGAGGAGGACGTAACAGAGCTGTGGTGTTAGGGTTCCAGGGTCTGTGTGAGGCTCGAGTATGGGACTGGAGAAAAAGGGAGGCACGAATGATAATTCTCGGAAAAACCCACTGGAATTGTTGGCTACTTGAAAATCATAACTTAGGAGCCAGGAAGAGAAAAAAAAAAACCTATAAAACTGGAATTTTAGTGGTGCCACTGATGTAAACGGGCAGTTTGGGGTAGGAATGTTATTTTTCTAGGATTTGATGAACTTTCTTACTAAACTCAGTGTGATATATGATGGTCAGTTTTCTACAGGCCATTAATATGCGGGATCAAAAAACCAAACAACAAAACAAAAGAAGATTCCTAAAAGCAGAGACAAACTGGTTGGTGGTTATGAGAGTGTGGAGGAGTTGGGGGTGATGGGTGAGGTGGGTTAACGGGATTAAGAGGACCAAATTTCTAGTTACTCCAGAAAGAAGGCATGGAGATGTAACATAGATCAGAAGAGATGTGTCGATAATGCCGTCGTGGCTCCGTATGGTGACAGATGGCGACTAGCCTTGAGGTGGGGACCATTTGGTAATGCAGAAAAACATGCAGGCACCGTCAGTTCCTTGAAACCAATAAAACACAGTATGTCGATTATCTCCGAAACAGATAGCTTCCTGTCTATTCTATTTGAATCTATTTATATCTATCTATATCTCTGTCATCTATCTTAACTCTCTCTCTCGCTATCTCTCTCTATGATCTATCCTACTAGTTTTTGTTCTCAGATAGAAGTTTCCTATCTATTTCTAGTTGAATCTATTAATATCTATCTGTATTTATCTCAATCATCTATCTTATCTGTATATCCATCTACCTATCTTATCTATCATCTATAATCTATCCTACCAGTTTTCCTTCTGGATAAGACCTTCACTGACAAATCAAGTTCAATTATTCCAAACAAATTCGGGTCCCATGGCTCTTTCACAGAGAAGACATCGTGCTGCTCCCCCCACCCCCCGGGTTCACCGCTGGTTCTCTGTGTGACCGTCAGTGAAGCCCCTTCCCTACAGTCACTGCATTCCAGCTGGAAGAGGGTGTGACAAGCCTCTCTAAACAGGGGGGAAGTGATGGAAAGTCTGGGCTCTGGAAGCTGCCACTCATGCTCTCTGCTCCCTATGGGTCAGGGTCACCCTTAGTGCATCACCACACCCAGCCTGGACCCTCCTGATGGATCTCATACTGTGCCTGGCCGAGGACGGTTCCATTCATTTTAGGCAAAGCCCGAGTGACACTGCACTTTGTCTCCATCCCCCTGTTAGCAACGCGGGACGACTTGGAAGAATAACATTTTAATGGCTTGGAAACTGTTCCCAACAGAATGATCTGAGAGAGGATTTTTCAAGGGTTACATCACTAAATGACCAAACAAAGACACAGTGTCTGGCTACCACCCACATGACTCCACTGTGAGCCGTGTTTTCATAACGATGTAGCAGGATTTAGACACACCTCTTTTCTAAGTGGTAGAAAGAATATCAGCCTAGAAATGGAAGCCGGAACCTCAGAACCAGGAAGCGAGCAAAGAACCTTAAAAGCACAGCCAATTTCCTTCATAGCAGCAGTTGAGACATCCTGGGCCATTAGGCACGGAGGGCACATTGCCTCACATGACCCTCATGGGATCCCTACGGATGAGTCCCCTATTGTCCTCCTCTTACACAAGGGGACACTAGAAGCTGCGAGAGGCTGGCAACTCTGACCAGCTCCCGGAGCGAGGCGAGGGGACGAAACGCAGGTACTTGTGACCCCAGAGTCCTGCTCTCGGACGTCCCTTCGGACGAAGCACAACTGAACTGAATGAAAATCGACAGTGTAGAAAGGAGTCTGCAGTGAGGTGCTGGTGCATTTCCCCACGGAGAGTGCGTCGGTCAGAGATTTTACAAGTATAATCTCGAAATTCTTAAAAAGCCCCGTTGAGTAGATAAAGTGAATTGATTTGAATGAAACATAACTCTGTTACCTTTAAGGGTATTTACGAGGGCTTTTGTTTCTTCAATGCGTTACACGCTCTGCACCCCGGCTGCCTCCAGTCAGCCCGATTCAGTAACGAATTCCTCCTTTTGGTTTAAAGGACCCAGATGACTTTATGCGGAGCTTGTCTCTGGCCCTTTCCACTCCTCTATGGGAAATTGTGCTTTCCGCCCTTGTCCTTGCAGGGCACACGATGTCCTTCCTGCCCATCCTCATGCAGGTGTGAAACAATTCACACCAGGGCACTGATGGGGCTGAACAGCCCATCCTCTGGGCTGCAGGAGCCCAGCAGAACGGACACCTGGCAAACGTTGTCAGCACTCCTAGGGACTGGGCCGTCACACTAATATTTTAGGGATGTACAAAAGCACAGTCCCTACCAGGAACAGTCTGTGGTTCAGCCCAATGTCTTCACTCACGTCTTTTGTGGCACGATTCTGCTTCTGGTTTTGGATGCCTCTGCTAGGCTCACCCTGTCTCCTCGCATACTCCAGTCTCCAGTCACACCGAACTTCTGCTCGCAGAAGCCACAACACCGCGGATGCCCGTGGGCCTTTGCCGTCTCCTGTGCCTGGCTTTCCCCCTTCACTTTTTGTACCCTCCTCAGGTTCTGGGGAAATGGTAGATCGGGCAGAGTCTGGCAGAAATCGACTGACAGAGGTCCAGAGTATCCGCAGGGACTCCATAATGTATTTACTGTTAATTTCTGAATGGGTTGGGACCAAGAGGCCATGTGGGATATTTTTGCCCACATCAGAGTAAGTCGTGGATTTAGACCCACACATGGAACCCCGTGTCTTCTGGATTAGGAATGAAGCCCCTGCATAGACGGCTGTCTTGCCCCAGAATAGCCAAGCTTCTCTGGTTGCAGACTCAGCCTGCTTTAGTCTTGTGCCTTTATTCGTACCTCTGTATCCTGCTCCCCATCATATCACGGCCCCCTGCCTAGTAAACACTGCACCCTGCCCAAACCACACACAGACGTACTCGGAGATCATGGTGCCCCCGCCCCAATCATGTTTTTAGAGACAAATACTCATCTCAGAAACTCTTCACTCAAACGGCCTCATCTTGCCAATGGGGTTGTCCGTGCTGGGCCAGCCTCTCTGTCCCCAAATCCGTGTCACCATACTCATTCCCATTTGTGCTGCCTGCCCCCACCCTCAAGACTCTTGACACTGAATGTACAAAGAGATAATGGGCACAAGGTATACAAAACCAGGACCCTGACCCACACCCAGAGCAACCATCCCAGGAAGCCCAACAAACCCCCGAGACCATGAGCCCCATGGCTGGGACTTGACCATGACTCTCAGGCTCTCCGATGCTTGCCGCACTTCAACTGAGGCTCAACCAGAGGAAGTCAAATATCCCAAAGATGGATCCACAGGTTTGGTCTGGAGCAGGCACGTCCCGTTTGTTGTGATAGGTAGTCAGTGGAAGGACTTCTGCTCCAGGCTTCTTGGAGCATGGGCACCCTTGCTGGTCCAGGACAGTCTATTTCCAAACTGCAGAGAGAAATACTGCAAGGGCTCAGAGACTTTTAGAGCAATTATGTCATGTGGTTCAAATGATAGCTGTATGGAATGTCTGTGGGATCTAATGGGCAGTCAGGGTGTATCGTTTGAAGGTCTTTATTTTATTCATTTCTATTGCACTTTATAATTCTATTATATTTTATAAAAATATTGGTCTGTAATGCATCAGGAATTAAAATTAATCTCTCTCTATACAGAATTGAGCATCACTACCCTACTTCCCTTCAGCAGTGAGTCGTGGCAAAGACAGTGAGTCACGGTGGGTTATCAATAGATGCAAATTAAAAAAAAAAAAGCAGGAATCCAGTGAGAACTACATCATCATTTATTCAAGACACATGAGGTCAGTGTGATCTTGAGAGGGTAAGATTCCGGTTGCAAGTTTCCCAGTGGGGACACAAGCCCTTTGTGTTATAGTTTTTTCTGCCATAAGAGCGATGTTCTTAAGAGCTAGAAAGTTAGTCACATAAAACCTTAACAAAAAGCCATCTGGCCAGCAAGCAATATCAATATATTGCCGTAAATGACTTACTACACGAGTAAAGTTTGAATTCTGTTTCCAGAAAGAAATTAAAATAACAGCAATGCAGAGAAAACAAATGTATTAATATTGTTCTGGCACGCTGGGCCATTTGTAACCAACGGTTCCAAAGGGTCACGGCTAGTTCTCGGGTGCTGGAATCTACCATGGCCTCGCCCTGTGGATCTCAGACACATGTCCTCAGGATCGTCCTCATCAAAGGGCTGATCTGGCAAGTAAATAGGGACAGAAACAGCCTCTGGAAAATCCCAGGTGAGCACTTGCCAAAGTGCACGAGTCCAGTTTCAGCGTTTTCTTCCTTGTTCTTATAGCCAAGAAAACATTGACAAAAGTGAAGGCAAGTCTCGTGATTGTGAGACCAACAGTGTCCACGTTGCCTCTACATGAACCCAGTGGGCGCTTATTCTTGTGCCTTTCTGCCACTCAGGTCCACACCTATCTCAGTGGCGAAGAACACGGCCATCACGGCCACCAAAGCAATGGCTCTCAGTCTTTTACCACCCCGACAAGGTGACTGATGGTGCCTACTTATGGAACACACTCCCCTGCCTGAAAGCTACGTGCATTCCAGAGGGGCAGCCATCACTCAAGAGAGCGCAGTAGGGTACCCGTGAATAGGATCACAGCAGAGGGTGAACTGTAAATCCATTCTGGTTTTTAGTAAATCATCTGCAAACTTTGATCACCTTGACACACCTGACTTGTGAGTATGACCCACCAGTGTGGTTATGACTCTGGGGTTAGAGGCTGTTCCCTCCTACCTTATCTAGAAGCACAGTGACCCCTGTCCTCAGGGCTTGGGGGTGGAGCTGTGGTCACTCAGGCTTTCAATTCACAAGCACGTATTCTGGATGTAGGGAGTGCTGGGCTCCGAACTAGCCATTAGGAAGGCACGAATTAAATAAACCTCGCAACTTGGTCCTGAAGAAGCTCACAGCCAGTGGGAGAGCCAGCTCAGGAAGCCAACAAGATGTGTTACTGCAGAAAAGATGATGGCCGGTGACAAAGGATGCGGTGGTCTCTGCAGCCCCCAAGCTCAACAGTGATATTTGGCATGTGGAAGCAGGATGGAATTGAAAAGTCTAGCCACTCCAACACTGCAGTTTTCTTAGATTTATTCTAATTATGTATGTGCCTTCTGTCTCTAAAGAGCAGAGAGTCTAATTAAGGCATATTCGGGGTATCTGGGATCTGTTTTAATCAGATATGGGCAGACACGGACAAGACCATCAGCACGGAAGAAGTTTAGTACTCATGCTTCCCAAGAAGCAGGAGACACCACCCTGCAGAGGCATACAGGGAGGGACCAGGGTCAGCTGGGAGGCAGAGGGAGCCCAGGGAAATGCAGACAGGAGCCTGTACTGTGGTTTCCCCAGATAGGAATGGGCGAGGCAGCGTGGGCAAGTTTAGAATTGGCTAATCGGAATCATTTCCGTGGGGCCCTGGTGCACAGGGGCTGTCCCACTGTCTGGCACAGAGATCCAGAGTGATTACTGGAATACGGGCTCGGCATTGGTTGGTTTCCATCAGGAAAGAGTGTTCGCAGACAAGTCATTTGCTGCCTCTAGGAACTGGCTCACCGTGTGGGGGGTGGGTTGGGGGAGTCTCTGGGGTCAGCGGATGTCAAAGGAAACCCATGAATCACAAAACTCCCGAAAGTCTTGTGTCATCTTGGAGGATGAACAGTGCCTTGGAAATCTGATCATATTGGGGGGACCTAAATAGGAGATATGGGACCATATTACTTCAGCTAAGCTCTGTAGGAACTAGAGAGTGAATTTGGAAGTGCAAAGCTCCCAACTACGCATTCTGAAATTTTTGAGGGGATTCGGGAGGGATCTTCATTTCCTTGTGCTAGGTTTTACAAAACCTCATACACGACTCATTTTCCCCATCTGCTAGCAGAACCGCATCACTGTCTTTGTGAGAGCCGGCCGGCTTATGTCTCCCACACCACCAGCGACTTGGCCTGTTCTGTTCTGGTGTCTAATTTTCACTGTCCTTCTTGAGGTAGAAATTAGTGTGGCTTTTTGCAGGTGAGGATATTAGGGTTAAAGGATGATGTAAGTTTCCCAAGGTCATACAGCTGGTAGTCTGTGGAGCCAGGATCGATCCCACATCGGATCCCACAGATCCGACTCTGAATTTCATCCTTCCCGGGCCACTCACCACTGTCCTGGTCCAGAGGCTAAAGGGACTTCCCCCAAACCTTTTTCCAATGGCTCTTTATGATACCTCGTGACCCTAATGGCAGAGGAGAAGCAAAATCTGTCCCTCTGGGGACTCAGCCAGCTCAGCCAGCCACAGGGCTCCCCGTTCTTTCTGAGCCACTTTTATGTAGGGGCGTTGAGAGAACGCATCACTGACCAACAGTAAATGAGCATCTACTTAGAAGGTATGGACAACACACTCGAATGTACCATGCTCGTCTTCACGATGATGCTGGAAGGCAGACACCCTCCAGTCGAACATGCGGGGATTCGCACCACTTCTGGTCGCACTCTACATGCCAATTTGCTCCCCGACATTTTCGCTCCACTCCTTCTTGAGCAAGGACGTTAATATTTATGAAGTTACTTAGGTATGCCAGCTGTTTGCACATCATCTCCTTGAGGCTTAGATCAGCTCTGTGAAGTCTGTCCAGAGAAGAGTGGCTCAGAAGCTTGTCTGGGGTCACACGGCTCAGAAGGGTTGGCTGCTGGACTCCAACCCAGGAGGGTCAGAAGAGAAAACCATTTCTTTCCATGGATGAGATCTTTGGCTTTGAAGAGTTGGCTGAGCTTATGGTCCCACAACTTGTATTGGAATTTTGGCTTGTAGCTGTGCTGTGGGCCCCAGACAGGCTGCTGGCAAGACCCTGGCTGCCTCTCCCCTCCCCAGTAGCCCAGAGGTGGCACCATTTCCCACCAGCAGCCCTGCCTCCTGCCTTGTAGGAGGATTATATCAACTTCCAGACAAGGAGGGTCTTGGTGTCCCCAGTATCTGGGCTGGAATTAGTATCCTGGAAGCCCATGTGGGGACAAGGGAGAGAACAGTGACCAAGGTATAGGGGAACATAGATGAAGAAGCCAATGATATCCCCTTGAAACGTGACACCTGAGATATCAGCTCAATAAGGAGGTGAAGAAAACATGATTTTATGTGAAGAAAAATCACTGACCTCCTCACTACGCAGAATATTTAACTCATATGTGCTTTTCTCCCCAGACCGGCATGTTCCAGTCACCATTTCATACTGTCATGGCCTGGTCCCTGAGAAAGCTAATGAATGTGACTTTTAGTAATTGATTAGATATGGCCAGCCCAGGAAGCAGGAGTGAGGATCGCTGGGGAGGGAGATGGGGGAGAGGGACGTAGAGAAGCATACCCAAACTAGCCATGGCTCTGTATTAAGGACAACTGCTCCCTCAGTCTCCAGACCATCTTTGGTGAGCCTGTAAGTACCAATAGGTCTCAGGAGAGTCCATCCAGGGAGAGGATGGGAGAAGCATTTGCCTACCAACTCCCATCCCCCTGGCCAAAGTTTCCCATAATGGGAATTGCTATTCCAGTCACTTACCAGGCTGCACCATGGTGGGGGCAGCAACACTGGGTTCCCTCAGCCATCCACACAAATTGCTCCAGA
Organism: Meles meles; assembly: GCF_922984935.1. NCBI lineage: Eukaryota > Metazoa > Chordata > Mammalia > Carnivora > Mustelidae > Meles > Meles meles. Next base: position 99,483,802 of record NC_060075.1, read on the forward strand.
GGGAAGGTACATTCAGGCATTCCTTGCAACTCCACTGGAGCCCCAGATGGCCAAGTGATGGTTGCTCTCTCTAGTTTTGTGGACTCCTTAGTGTGTCCTGTCCCCTTGCAGAGCATTTCCACACTTGGAACCAGGATCTCTAACCTAACAGAGATTCAGTTTACCAGGGCAAGAAGGACCAAATCCAAAAGGGTGGTCCTGGAAGACATGGTGAAGGTGTCTATCCTGTCTCCACCCCTTACTTTCCTGGTGCGTGCCTTCCAGCTATTACAAACATAGCCCCATATATTGGCCCTTGATCAGCATGTAGATCAGCCTCATAGAAAAGTGATCCATTCACACAGGACTTTGTCCCTTGGCTGGATTTTCCACAAGCCATGGCTCTGTTCTACCAGGCCATTGCTTCTGGGTAGAAGATATGTGGTCAGGTCGGTGGATCCTGTGGTCACATGCTTATTCTTCTACCTATTTTGCTGTTAAATGGGTTCCTTGGTGTGTTGATCTCTTAAAGTTGCTATAACAAAGTAACCAGATAGTTGGAAACAACAGAAAATTTCCCTCACAGTCTGAAATCCAGATGTCAAGAGGGTTGGTTTCTTTTGGAGGTTCTGAGGGAGAATTGTCCCAAGCCTCTCTTCCAGCCAACAATGGTTGGTGGTCAACAGTTCCTGGTGTTTGTTGGCATGGAAATGCAACCCTTCTGCCTCTGCCATTGTCTTCACATGGGCTGTCCCCTGTGTGTGTGCCTGCTTCTCATAAGGACACCTGCCATATTGGATTAAGATCCACTCTCCTCGAGTAGGCACTCCTCCTAACTTGATTACATCAGCAAAGACCCTATTTCCAAATAAGGTCACTTTCAGATAGTGGGGCTTAACATCACATCTTTCAAGGGGACACAATTCAACCCACAACACTTGGTACAGGATATCATGTCAAATGATTAGAAACTCTGTAGGAAAGAAAGAGAGAAAGAGAGAGAAAGAAAGAAAAAAAAAGAAAGAAAAGAAAGAGCAAAGGAAGGAAGAAAGAGAGAGAAAGAAGGAAGAAAGGAAGGAAGGAAGGATGGAAGGAAGCAAGGAAGGAAAGGGGAGGGAGGGAAGGAGGAAGAAAGGAAGAAAAAAAAGAGAAAGGAAAACTCTGTGTAGGTCTTCAACTGTTGGTGCTGACAGAGACACTGGAGGCAGGGAAGGCAAACTCAGATCCACCGTAGTGAGGCTCCTAGTGAAGACAAGTTGATTATCTCTCCAGAGTAGAAGGTGTCCATGTCATCGACCTTTCACTACCTGACAACCTGGTGTCCTCAAGGAATGGAGCCTTTGAGAGCCAACACTGAGCATGGCTGCTAATAGGGCATTTGGCCTTAGCTGTGCTGGTTAAGACTTATGAGAATTTAGGAGGGAGCTCATGCTTTTGAGCTCATGCAGAGCTGCTAACTTGGTTCTCATAATGACCCATTCAGGGGGAACCACAATGTAGTGAAGGGTGGCTAAGGAGAGAGCCTGGCTGCTAGCCCCCGTGTTATTGAGCACTTCCTCCGGGACACATGATCTCTGGTGGGCATGAGCGGGATGCGTGGAGATATACATGCACTTCAATGTTCCTTCACCCCAGTCTTGCCCCTTCCCAGGCCTGGTCCTGGTGTAACTAGCTAATGTGTGAGCCAAGGTCCTGGGGTCCATGTACATCTGTAACCCAGAACTCGTATTTTGCTACATGAAGTGAACAGCCACATTCTGTCCACAGCTCTGCCCTTGAGGAGACTTTTCCTTCTCCCACTCTTGGGTCCAGCCTGGGTGGGGCTGCAGGGCAGCTGTATTCTGTTTTCAGGTGGTGCCAAAGGGAGGAAGCCATGGAGAAGTATCTGGCTTCACACTCTTTCCTTCTCTGATCTCAGGCAGGTGGTGCCAGACAGGAATCCTGGTAGCAGGAAGGTCTGCTGAGGTGGCCCGTCCTCTGCAGCTTCCTGGAGCTGGGAAGGGAGCAGCAGGGAGGGGAGGAGAGTAGATCTGGAGAGGCAAATGGAAGAAATCCAGCACGAAGAGTAAACATGCATATCTCCCCTGAAATTGACATTTCCAGGAGAGGAGTGTCCAATTCTGGACCCACATACAATGCCTTGTTGTCTTTTTCTAGAGCTGGTGAGTCCAAACACACACAGCCAGTCATGGCTCCTCAGAGCCTCTCACAGGAGGCACACTGGACCCCCAGGCGTCTCAGGTGACAAGTGTTAGAGCTCTAATAGGGATTGCTGCCAGAGGGGAAGGTGCACTCTTGACACTTTAGTCTCAGGGCTGAGCCCCACATCTTTGATTACCTTACCCACTAACCAAGCCCCAACACACACCTCTCCTGGCCACACTGGGGGCACAGAGACGTAGAGGACTCTGATCTAACTACCGAGGGAAATGGACTCAGTACTCTGAGTAATGAGCCACACCACCAACCACCCCCTGCCAACACACACACAAACCCTGCTCTTTAAAGCTCTCGAACCTTCTGTGTCTCCCTAGCAGGAAGATGACACAGGAGGTTTGCAGAACATTATGGTTGGCGCCATCAAGAAGGGGACTTCAGGGAGAGCAGCTGACCCATCCTTGGTGCTGGTGGAGACACCTGAGTGTGTGTGTCCCTTCACCCACAGCCCGGGAAGCCTCTGCCCTGGGTCTGGGTCCTTCCCGGGCTGCACTCAGGAGACACTGTTAGGTCTAGAGTATGGGAGATTATATGTTTCCCAAACAGTTTAACAATGTTTGTCATCCCACACGCTGTCCTCTAGTGTCACTTGAGCGACATGGGGCCTTTGTGCCGCTCCTCAGGCGGGGGCTGAGCGCTGCGCCTGACCCATTCCGTATCCCTCCGGCTGGGATAGATGATGACGCAATCTGACGCCACGTGGAAACGGACACTCTAGTGGAAGGAGAAGGAGGTGAGCAAGGTGTCCTAGCTCCGCCTCCGAGGCCAAACCTGCGGTGGCTCACCTGCACAGCGCCTGCCCTCCAAGGGACCTGGCCCGCTGCGTCAGTGCCACCCCAGGCCTCTGCCACAGGCTTGGAGCTGGAGCCCAGTGGACTGCTGTAGCAGGTTCCTTCTCTGTGGGACATTTGCACTGACGAACAGGGAGGCCTGGCTCGGTCTCTGATGCTCGAAGGGCTGGAAATGTCCCAGCACTTGTGCTGTGAGCTCTCAGGAGGAAGGACAGAGCTGCCCTGCGGTATGGCTGGTGGACGACCTCCCCCCATCCCTGCCACAGGGACACCCAGGGAAGCCCTCGGCCCGGGTCCTGTCAGCCACCGCGTCACGTCATCATCGAGCCGTCCCTCTCCCTCCCACTGCACAGACGGCCCAGAAACTCCTGTTCCCACTGTGCTTACGGATGTCTCCTGAGACATATTCCAGCCTTATCTGCCTGGGACAAGCAGGCACCTGGGGGTGAGGGCCGGGGAGGGGTGGTGTCTGCCCGAGGACACAGGATAGGTCTTCAGGCCCTTCCGGAGTGATCACAGTCTTCGAGAAAGGTCCAGGCTCAGAAATCAGAAATCTTCAAATTCCCACTCGAATGTTTGAATCATGCGGGTCCCGGGGTTCTCCCCATAGGTCTATGAGCCAACACCGCTTGTCTGGGATCTGCCTTTCACCCCAAGTTAAAGGACTTTACCTGCCACGTGCCAGGCGTGGGTGTGGAGCTCTGTCACCCTTGCCAAATCCTCACAGCACCTGTTGGGGGCGGGGGCAGGTACCTTGTCAGACATCCCGCAATCCGGTTCTCTGGCTTGTCTAAGATGAGTGATGTGTCTGTCTGCCCCAGGGCCTTTGTCCCCCTGGGCCGCTCCATTGGCCAGGTGGGGGTACACCCAGGCCCCAGCTAGCTGTCCTGCAGTTTGGAGCTCCTGGGCTTGGGCAGGACATGTGCACCCCCGAGAGCCCTCCTTCTCCACACGTAAAGTCAGGCCTCCTGCACGGTGGATGGAGACGTGGATGTGACTCGCTTGCCCCTGATACTGGACTTGGACAGATGTCCCAGCCCCGCAAATGCCCTCCCTCTCCCTGCGGGGCGTACACAGAGCCGGGCGCCCACCCCAGGACTGACCCAAGCTCCTTCGTGGTCTGCAACCCCCCAACCTTCTTCATCCTCTTGTGTATTTTGCAAGAGCCGCGCCCCTCAGTGGCCTCCTGAGGATGCAGAAGTGAAGGGTCTGGTTCACATTTGGAAGGGACTCCGACCAGGAACAGAGGAGCACAGCCGGATGCAGACAAGAATGAGGTGATACGGTGCGGCATCCTTAGGTGTGTGATGCAAAGCAGGGAGCCGGGGTCTCTGGGCCAGTCCGGAGCACCTGTGTATTCCTGTAGAATCACTGGCTGTGGGGATGTGGGGGGCAGGGCAGGGAGAGTCTGGGGAAATGAACTCAGGCACCTGACCCTGCCCACGCCCTCTGCCTCAGCTCCTCTGGAGGAAGACCTGCTCATCTGGACGGACTGGCTGCCAGGTACGGGGAGCGCACTAGACATTGGGGTTGAACCGGGACCAGCAGTCAGAAGGAGTAAAGTGCCAGTTCTCGTGGTAGAGCCCCTGTGTCCATCTGGGCAGGCCAGGGAAGCAGAGCTGCCCTGAGCATTATGGAAATAGGCACTTTTTCCCTGGAATTAGGCCCAAGCCAGATACCCAGGAAGCTGGAGAAGTGAAGGTTTGGAAGTCTTGCATTAGGCACACAGCAGACCGTTGGAGCCTGTAGGGGAATCCAAGAGGCCACTAGCATGCAGCCCACAGAGGGGGCCACAAGGGGCTTGGGGGACAGGTGCAGGGTGCTGATGCCCCTGAGAGCCCTGCCCCCACCCCCCCACCAGTCTGCATGAGTTTCTGCTGCTGAGCCTGGGGTCACCCTTGGCCAGCAGGGCCAGCAGGCAGGGAGGAGGGCCAGGTGCGGAGCCTAGAGAGGGGGTCCTGGGTGTCTCTGCACCTGCCTGACCTCCACGAACAAACACGATGACCTTCTCAAAGGAATGGCACTGTCACAGTCCTGCCTTTCGAATCTCTCGCAAGTTCCCCTTTTGGCCAGACCTAACCCAACACTGGCCCAGAAGGAGACACACTGTCCTGGCTTGACCAGGTGCCCAGGGTCACTGCAGGTGGGCCGAGGGGCTCAGGTATTCGTGGAAGAATTGGATTATGAAGCTGGAGTCTGTAAGTCTGAGTCTCTGCCTCTCGCGATGAGTCAGATTCTTGCTGCGTGTGCGGAAGGGGAGGGCCCTAAACAGGCCACAGGAGGACATGTTTGAAGTGCAGTGTCTAGACTATTCTCACGCAGGCACATGCACAGCCGGGTACTCCCTTTCTTGCCTTCCTACCCTTGGATCGCTGCCGCCCTGCCCTCCTGACTTCTCCAGTCCTCAGACTTCAGCAGCGCTGTCCAGAATTCTGTCCCCACGTGCCACCTGGAAAACGACAGTCTCCAACTTAAATGTCATCTCTTTCGTGGGGCTTCCCTGACCACAGCTAGCAAGAGGACAATTCCCTGGGTGACACCCGCACGTGTCACACGTGCTAATTCAGCAGGCTTCCGCAGCCGCCCCGTCTGCAAAGAGAGACCTTGCCTTGTCTGGGTTTGTGCATTCAGCACTCAGGACAGGGGTGATGTGCTGTTTAATAAATAGAGATGAATGGATGTTTCTGGAGATGCCTCTCCGGGCCATGCGCAGCTTTTGTTACTGTTGTTGTTTTGTTTTCAAGTAATCTATACCCAGCACGGAACCCAGCGAGGGGCTTGAACTCACAGCCCTGAGATCAAGACCTGAGCTGAGATTGAGTCTGACACTTAACGGACTGAGCCCCCCATGTTCCCCCAGGGTCACGTACAGCTGAACTGCTTAATTTCAGTGCCAAAGACTTAGGGTTGTTGAACTCACGCCCTTGGAAGAGGCCATGGGGGAGAATTCCACGGGCCATGAATTATTCAGATTTGTCCCACACGACCTACTGTCTGGGTTGGGGAATTGGAGGTGGGTGGAAGCAGATAGACCCACACATGGGTCTTGCCGGGAAGAGGCAAGCACATGACTAAAATCAGCTTCTGCTGGGCTCCCCATCGCCCATCTCCAAGGGAAGCAGCTCCCTTCCCGTCCATCGTCTGTGCTTGGTCGCTAGACAGCTCCCCCGGTCATTGAGGGACACACAGGAGTCGGCAGGAGAACTCCACCGTAAGCCTTCCTACCTCCACAGGTGCCTCCTGTCGCAACAGGGGATCCAGCTTGGAGCTGGACACAGGTGAGGCCAGGTCTGCAGAGTGAAATGGAACAGTTGCTGTAAAATGGAAAGGAACACTGGGTAGCTTGCAACGGGCCAGACTCCGGGCATCCGAGAACTATTATATAAGTTTTTCTTTAAAAGGACCTGACGAGGAGCACCTGGATGACTCAGTCGAAGGTCTGACTCTTGGTTTCAGCTCCGGTCATGATCTCGGGGTCATGAGATGGAGCCCTGTGTCAGGCTCCGAGCTCCACATGGAGTCTGTTAGAGATCGTCTCCCTCTCCCTCGGCTCCTCCCCTGCCACCCTCTCTAAAATAAAATATTTTTTTAAAACCCCATGACAATAATAACAAAAAAAAACCCAAAAAAACTCACGAAAACCCACACTTGAAAAAATCAAAGGCCAGAAAGTTTCACACTTTCCTAGTGTCACGGAGGACACTTTCTCCCATACATCGCTTCCCGTTCCATCCCCAAAGAGACACAGACCACAAGATACGCTCCTGTGGCGTAAAACCACGATCGTGAGCTTTCCTTTGGTCCAGAATTAGACTTAGCTTGCTGGACAGGACACATAAGAAATTTTTGAAATGATTTTGAGAGTCAAAATTCAGATGTGGCATCATCTTTCAGACCTCAGGGATGGCTGGGGCTGGATCCCTGGGCCACGGCAGTAGTCAGAGACCACGGCGGAGGAGAGGGGCCATGGAAGAGGCCAGGAGGAGAGGCTGGTAAGCACATCATAGGGGCATGGGAGAGCGCTCTCCCGGCAGGAGGGGGAGCTCCCAAAAGCTGCTGAGGACCAGTTAAGGTAAGCACAAAGGCGAAGCCATATGGCTTTGGAGAAGTGGAGGTCACGGGTGACCCCGTGGAGGGGGGTGTGGAAGCTCCTTCTGCAGTACGTTCTTGGGAATGTAAGATTAGGATGTGGAGACCACATGCACAGACACTTCTTTTGAGAAGAGTCGCGGTAAGTGGGAGGGGGTAGTGGAGGGAAGAAGCATGGGGTTGAAAGAGGAATTGTCTAGATGTTGTGTAGGATCCAAGAGAGAGAGAGAGAGAGCCCATGGTTCATGATCGAGAGGGAAATACGGAAGAAGTCAAGTCCCAGAGAGTCTGGGAGCAGACGGGGTGAGCGAGCAGCAAGGCTGCGGCTTCAGCAGCCACATCAGCTCCAGGAGGGGCAGGCAAAGTGTGGGTCCCCAGGCGAGCAGGGCAACCAAGTCACAGGGGAAGCAGCCGCCTCGCCTCATCCCTCAAAGAGGGTCACCAGGTGAGAGTGGGAGGTCGGGGAGACCAGCTGTAGGGGCTCTGCAGGTAAACTGAGGGCACTGGGGAGCCACGCTTGTGCTTCGGGACTGGGGAGTCCAGAGTTCACAAGGAGAAAATGTGAGTGTTCATTGACGTCATGCACAAAAACAGACAAAGCATCTTCCACGAATGAGGGATCCTTCCAAGTGCAGGGATGCAGTGAAAAATGCCCTGCCCTCATCGAGTTTCTGTCGAGGGTAAGATACTCAAGTAGTGCTCTGTCAACTACTAAGACATGCGTGAAGACACACAGATCAGGGTAGGCTGGCGAGGGAGAGCCAGGGTAGAGCCTATGACGCGGGACATCAAGGAACACCTCTTCTGGGTGTTGCGACGTTGGGTCCGTGGACCCGAGGAAATGAGAGGGAGACTGGCAGGTCCCAGGGGAAACTCATCATTATCAGAGAAAAGTGCAAAGCCCCAACATGGGCATGTTGCTGCTGTTTCTATGCTTCACCAGGGAAAGCAATGGCAGGGAGGAGAAGTCAAGGCAGGTACAAGTGAGGAGAGCCTGGAGGGGCCGGACGCACACCTGCCAGGAGGAGTGAGGACCTGGGCCTCCCCGCTGCACGTGAGGGGCTCGACTGGAATGTCTCCGTTTGACGGCAGATCCTGAAGGACCTAGCGGGATTGTTGCAGGTGTGGTGGGTCAAATGGACACCCCCCCCAAAAAAAAACACATACAGCCACATCCTAATCCCTGGAATTTATGAATGTGATTTCATTTTGGAAAGGATCCTTACAAATAGAATTAAGTTAAGGATCTCAGGATGCACTTATCTAGGATTATCCAGGTGGGGCTTGAATCCAATGACCAGCCTGGAAGAGTTGCCAAGAGGAGAGACACAGGTCGAGAAAAGAGGGGGCCACGCGAAGACACTTGTATGGACTGGAGGGAAGAAGCCGCAAGCCAGGGAATGCCAAGAGCCACTGGAAGCCGGAAGAAGCGCGGAAGACTCTCCCCTAGAGCTCCGGGGGAGTTCCGGGGGGGTCCGGGGGGGGGGGGCTCGGTCAGTTAAGTATCTGCCTTCAGCTTGGGTCATGGCCCCAGCATCCTGGGATCGAGTCCCACAGCAGACACCCTGCTCGGTGAGGAACCTGCTTCTCCTTCTCCTACTCCCCTTGTTTGTGCATGCTCTCTTCTCTTTCTCTCTCTGTGTCAAATAAATGCATAAAATCTTTTGTTTCTTTTTTTTTAAGCTTCCTATTAGAATCTCCAGAGGGAGCACAGCCCTGCCTATACCCTGATTTCAGATTTCTGGCCTTCAGAATGGTGAAAAATATGTTTCTCCTGTTCTAAGCCTCCAGATGTGTGCTGATTTCTTGAAGCAGCCCCTGGAAACTCCCAGGGCAAGGGTCTGAAAGACATCACAGTAGAAATAATCGTGGATTTATTTATATGCCCCCTAGGTGCCAGACACATCTCTGAGCAGTGCCCGAATATTAATTAGTTACAGCCTCAAAACCACCCCACCTCAAAAGGTGTCGGTGTTGTCCTCCTCCCACGCAAGTCTGAAGACTCAGCTCACTCCAGCTCTCCAGAAAGGTGTCCAAGGTCTCCCAGCCAGCTTACTTACGGGAGAGCCGGAATCAAACCCAGGCCACCTGTGGACTTTACCCTCCCTCCCACACTGCTTCTCTGCCTCCCAGGTTTTGGGATCGAGAAATTAGGATAATCAGCTCGTCACTTAACATGAGGAGGAGGTGACTATAGAGAAACAGAGTTGGAGGCACGTCAGGTAGCTTGTTTTTGATCTTGAAATTGACTAGATGCTGGGATCTCGTGGAAGAGATTTCTGGGGCTGGAGCTGTTAGGGTAGGTCGTACATGAAATGATGAATCTGTGTGAGAGGCCTGAGGGCGTCCAGGAAGATGGAAAAGGGCACAGAGGATGGAGCCCTGGGGCAGTGTAGTGGGAGGAAATCCAAGACAGAGTGTGATCCCAGAGCCCTGTAAGAGCTGAATCCCAGGGTACTGGGTAGGGGGTGGGGATCAGGGAGCCCCCCTCTGCTAGCACCCAGCACAGCAGGGGCCCTGCGGGAGGCCACACCCAGGGGAGGATATCCTCCAGGGAAGGCTTTCCAGGTAAGGTGTTACCTGGGTGCAGTTTCAAGTACCAGAAGGTATTAACCCACACTGAGTGTCACTGGCAAAGCAAAGAATGTGTAAAGACAACGATTCCTGAAATGCCGAGGGGTGCACTGAACCACAGTCACCAGACATCTCCAGAGCATATGCTGAGACGTGGGTCCAGGGTGCTGAGGGGGGTGGCGGTCACCCGATAACGTACGATTCAGAGAGCTCCTCAGACAGTCTGGAGCAAGACCAGCACACCATACAACTGCCCCCGCCCCGCCCCGTCTCCTCATAGTGGTATCACTTCAGGTCTGAGACCAGGAGCGGACATTGCTCATCCCTGACCTACACATGACAGGGGCCGGGGAGGGTCAGGACACAGCACTATTGCTATGGACCGAATCTCATGTCGCCCTGAAGCTCCTATGAAGGTCCTACCCCCCACAGTGTTTGGAGGTGGGAACTTTGGAAGCTAATTAGGGTTCAGTGAGGTCATGAGGTTGGAGCCCATGGTGGGATTCGTGCCCTTATCAGAGTCTCTGTCTATCTCTCTCTGCCAGTTGAGGAGACAACCAGAAGGCTGCCACCAGCAAACCAGGAAGCGGGCCCCTTCCTATGTCACGTCCACCAGCACCAGGTCGGATCGTGGACCTCCCGGCCTCCGGGACTGTGAGAAGTAGACTCTGGTTGCATCAGCCGCTCAGCCTGTGGTGTTTCACCAGAGCAGCCTGAAGAAATTAAGGCATGTGTGAATGCATTTTGTCAACTAGAAAATGCTGTGTCCGTGTTCATTACTCATGGCTGGGTGTGTGGGTCAGTCCCAGCTTGTAAATCATCTCTTGTAAACATCCCCATGCAGATAGATTTGGGGTCATTTCTGAGGCCTGCTCCCCACAGCACCATCGCCAGGACAGGGAGTGTGATCTCTCGTAGGGCTTTTGCGTTGTCTCATACTTTACGGCTCTGCCTGCCTGGGTTATCTCAACGGATGTCAAGTTGAAGGCCTGCAAAGTGGTTTGTCTTGTTTTCATTATAAAAGTTATCCAAGGAAAAAGAAGAAAAAAGGTTGTGTGACTCTCTTTTTTAATTCTTGTCTTTCTTTCTCTTTCTTTTTTTCCTTTCTTTCTTTCCCTATAATGTAAGTTCGTAGAATGAGAGCTGAATGTTCTGATTTGAGTGAGCCTCCTTTCGTAACATGAGGTACAAATGTGCTTGGGTGAGAGTATAAGGGATCCTTGCAACGCTTTTCTACTCATTTGGAGCTAGGCCTCCCTGGCTATGTCACGTGCAGCAAATTCCTCAGCTTTGCAAGCCTTGCCTCCTCCCCTGGAAAACGGAAGGAAATACCCACTTCTTGCCATCGGTGTTTTGAGGAGTTCTCAAATGGGATATTTTATAAAGTTCTTAGCCTGTTATTTGGCCCATAATAAGATTACCATAATTATTTGTTGAGCTTTTAGGCTGAACTCTGTGAAATTAGCCTTTTTTTAGAGCAGATGTCATTAAACAGCAAATAGCTCAGCTTGTTAAGGGTCTTTTTTTTTTTTTTGAAGATTTATTTATTTATTTGAGAGAGAGGGAGAGAGTGTGTAAGAACACCCTTGGGGGAAGGGCATCGGTAGAGGGTGGGGGAGAAGCAGACTCCGTGCTGAGCTCCATCTCCCAACCCTGAGATTGTGAACTAAGTCAAAACCAAGATCCGGACACTTAACAAACTGAGCCACCCAGGCGCTCCTTATGAGTCTTATAATCACATCATTGCCACCTTCATCCACACTCCATCTGGCCTTTATCTCTGGCTAGGTGTTTCCTTGGGGCTACATGAAGTCTTTCCAAGGATCCTGGGACAATCAGTTGAAGGTAGTCAATTTCCACATCCTGACATCCCACTAGATGCCTTCCTAACACCTTCCCAACACCTGGCTTCCTGAGGACAGGCCCATGCAGTTTTACAGGGCTATTCATATTATAAAAAGAACCCTGAGTTTTCCTGGGTCAAAATAGAACAACTAGGGGGTACCTGGGGATCTCAGTGGGTTAAGCGTCTGACTCTTGGTTTCAGCTCAGGTCATAATCTCAAGGTTGTGAGATTGAGCCCGAGTTGGGCTCTGCACTGGACTTGAAGTCTGCTTAAGGTTCTCTCTCTCCCTCTCCCTTTGTCCCTCCCCTCCTCCACCCATGTGCCTGCATGCTCTCTCTCTTAAAAAAAAAAAAAAATCAACTGGGTCGCTAAATAGACAGCAACCTAAAGATCTTACCAACAAATGATATCAAACCCCGACCCTCCACCCAATGTCAGACCCAGGAAGACAAGTGGCTTGGGTGGCCAATTACAGTCAACGGAATGTGCAGTAGGAGAGATCAAGACAATACATAGCTTAAAAATGCTTTAAAATACTATAGGGGTGCCTTGGTGGCTCAGTCAGTTAAGTGTCCAACTCTTGGTTTTGGCTCAGGTCAGGATCTCAGGGTCGTGGGATGGAGCCCTGCGTGAGGCTCTGTGCTCAGTGTGGAGTCCTCTCCTCCTCCTCCTGGTGCTTCTCCTCTCCGTGCATGCACACTCTCTTCCCCTCTCTTAAATAGATAAAATTAATCTTAAAAAATTGTAAATAACCAATGAGAGTCAAATGATAGGCATTCTAGTTGCTTCCAGATTTTTTTTTGGACACAACACTTCAAGCTCCTTCAAAACTGGATGCTTCTCTGGGTGTTCGTCTGGGAGACGAAGATGAAAAAGACAAGGTAGCATTGGATTGACAGTTGTTGCCAGATTTTAACCTTAATAAAGCTCACCTGTCAAAGCTTAAGGAGGGAGGACAGAAAATGGAAAAAAGACGTTTTTATTAAGTTTTACACTTTAATTCCGGTATAGTTAACATACAGTGTAATATCAGTCTCAGGTGTACAAGACGGTGATTCAACACTCCCCTACAACGCCCTGTGCTCATCACAACAATTGCAGTCCTTAATCCTCAACTCCTATGTAACCCATGCCCCCACCAACCCCCCTCTGGTAATCACTAGTGTGTTCTCTATAGCTACGATTCTGTTTGATTTGTTTCCTTTTTTTGTTTCTTAAATTCTACATATAAGTGAAATCATCTGGTATTGTTTCTCTGACTTATTTCACTTAGCATTATACGCTCTAGCTCCATCCATGTCATTGCCAATGGCGATGGTTTTTATGGTTGAATAATATCCCATTATATATATATATGCCACATCTTCTTCATCTATTCATCTATTTGGAGAGGAGACATTTCTAAAGGATGAATCACCATGGATTTAAAATTCACCTTGTCAATAGATGTCAACTTTTTAACTGCCTTCCCTCCCTTCCTTCTCTCTTTCCCTCCCTCTTTCTTTCCTTCCTTCCTTCTGTTCCTTCCCTTCCCTTCTGGAAATATTGAGTGCCAACTATGTTTTAGGCACCACGCAAGACAATGAGGATAAGAAGCAGCATTTGATAAACATGGTGCCTCTCTCATGCCACTCATATTACAGAGGTGGAAATAGCCCAAAATCCAGAATGGAGAAGACCTTTTATTTTAACTTAAGCCATTACGTGTTTGATATTAGCCAAGTTTCTTAATCAAACTGGGCTTAGTTTAAACTTTGTTATGGATAAAATAGTAATAGATTTCCCAATCCATTGCAGGAAATTGTCTGGTCGAATACCCATAAAATGATTTGAAATACAGGACATCATAACTGTCTGTGTCTTGTCTTACCAACTCTCTTGACTTACCAAGACTCACTTTAACTCCTCTGGGTTACCTAACAGTAGAGCAAGCTCTAGAATTGACAGCAGAGCCAAGAGGCCCCACAGGGCATGGTTGGGAACTTTGGAACTAGGTGAGGTGGGAGGAATGAAGACAGGGTACTGGAGGAGACCAACATGCCCACGTGGAAAAACTGACTCAAATTTGTGCAATATTTCATTAGATCTGTACTCCCCTGCCCCTTTCAAAATCTAGGGTTAAGCTGTTCTAAATTACAATGTTCCTCAACAGACAGTTGATATTGTGCTACTGTTTGGTTGTTTTCAGGCTATGAGGAACTTGATGGGACAGGAGGGTCCCATGTCCTCTTCATCAGTGGAGGAGAAAAGCCTGTGAACAGGAGCTGGCTGGGCTGCCTGGGCAGCAGAAGTGTGTCCTGCGTGGGGTTCTCTGTCGGTGTCCACACATGGCTACTTCCATTTGGCCTGACTCCGGGGAGACTGCCGTTCCTGATGGTGGTGGTGGGGGTGCGCTGGCTCCCCCTGAGTGGCTGGTGGTCAGCAGCCCAATGGAGCCTTCCTGCTCAAGACACTGGATTGTCTTTCCCTGCTTTACCATCGGCCTTCAGCAACTCCTTCAGACTCCTGGCTTCATCTGAGTCACACTGTGCAGGCTTGGGAAGGGTCTTTCTCCATCTCAGGAGGAGACAGCATGTCCCCTTGTCAGGTCCAGAGTAGGAGGCTTCAGTGCAGTGGCGGGGAGAGGACTGTGCCTGGAGTGCTGCTGCCTCAGAGAGGTCTTTGGAACAGAGCAGTAGGGATGAGGCATCTGGGCAGGAGGAGCACAGAGCTCTTTCTAGCCTTAATTTCTCTTGTTTGTCTGTGTGTTTCCTTGCCATTGACCTAGAATGTCAGTCAGTGCAAGCTGGGACCTCTTCATACACACTGCTGAATCCACAGTGCACAGACTAGCATGTGCACGATCAATATTTGTTGAATAAATGAACAGCCAAGAAAGTGGGAGGGAGGGAGGATAATTACTTTTCCTTCCCTTCAGTGTAATTTTCCTGGAGTTACCAATTTTCTTGCCTTGTTTGCCTCTGGCCCGCTCCAACATGCATTGGTTGATGGCTGCATTTATTACATAGGTTCTGTCTTGGGATTTCTCTTTGCTGTCATCTGGATATTCCCATTTCTTGTCTCTTGCCCTCTTCATTCTTGATTGAATCAAAGGGTCAGAGAACTGTGGCCCCCTGCTTGTTTTTGTCAATAAAGTTTGTTTGGGGCACAACCACACCCGTGTGCTTGTGCATTGTCTGTGAATGCTTTCAGGCCACGACAGTCGGGTTGAGTGTTGATTGAGAGGCAATATGGTCTCAAAGCCCAAGATATTTACTGCCTGGTCCTTAACAGACAAGCTTGGCAGACCCTCATTTACTCTGTCACTTTGTCAAATGCATCTTCTCATGGCTTTCCAGAGTTTCCAGGGAAGAACAGAAAGACGTTTGAGACCCTGCAAGCTTATGTTCTTATTATTACCTTATTTTCTACTTTTAACTAGAATTTCTGGGTTGGCTAGAGAGAAAATGTTGGGCTGGAAATGAATTGCTCTCAGAAACTTCTAATAAACATTCTATTGAAGAAATTGTATAGTAAGTTCAGCAAATCCTAAGTGTAGTACTTGCTGTTTATTCACAAAATACTGACACATATGTGGCCCTCTCCACACCAAGATCTAGAACCTTACCAGTGCCTCAGAAGTCATATTCTATCCCCTCCAAGTCATCTCTCCCCTCAAAGGTTACCTCTGTTCTGACCATATCACATTGCCTCTTGTAGAGAGTAGTACAAACGGGATCATATAGTAAGTACATAATTCTTGGTCTCCATTCTCTCAATAAAACGTTTATTGTACTCATCCATGTTTTGTGTTGGGTTGATCCTTTCCATTGTATGAATTCAGCAGTCTATATTTTGCCGTTCTAGTTTTGATGAACATTTGGGTTGTTTCCAGTTTGGGGCTATAATGCACAGAGCTTTTATAAGCATCCTTGTACACATCTGTTAGTGTGTGATTTTTTGCATTTTGGCTGGATATATAACTAACACAGGAATTTCTGAGTGGTAGGGCTGTGCTCTTACAGAAGTCATGGATGCTGCTAAGTTGTTTTCCAAAAGGATTATTCTGATTTATATTTTCATCAGCAGTTATTGAGTGGTTTATCTACATTCTTCTAACACTAGGCATTGTCCTGGTTTAAAAATTTTTTTATTCATTCTGATGCATATTTTTTTGTGTGGGAAATTCTTTTTTTTAATTTTTTAAATTGTATTATGTAGTCACCATACAGTACATCTTTAGTTTTTGACGTAGTGTTGCATGATTCATTATGTGCGTAGAACACCCAGTGCGCATTACAACACATGCCCTCATTAATATCTCACGGTTTTATTTTGCATTTTCCCACTAATCAAGAATGTGGCATCTCTTAACAAATGCTATTTATCATTTGGATACCTTTTTTGATGAAGAATCTGGACAAAACTTTGCCCATTTTTAATTGGGTTATTTATCCTTTTTTCGCTGATTTGTGGTGGTGCGTCTCAATGACACATTTGTTGTAAACTAGTAGTCAAATGTGTGTCCATCAGTTTCTGGACTCTATTTGTTCCACTGGTGCACTTTTCTGTCTTTGCCTCCATATCATAATATTTGAATTAATGCAGCTTTATAAAAGTCTTGCTATCTGGTGGTATAAGTGCTCCAGCTTTATTTTTCTTCTTCAAAAAATGCCTTTCTTATTTACATCCTTTCACATTCCCACATGAATTTTGGAATCGGTTTATCGATTATCACCAAAAAAGTTCACTATGGTGTCAACCAAGATTTCATTGAATATATAGAACAATTTGAGAAGAACTGACTTCTGTTAGAATCTGCCTGTTTTCAAAGTGGTGCAGTCCATCCTCCTTATTTGCAAAATCTGTCTTTCCGTATTTGCCTACTTGCTAAAATGTATTGGTGGCCCCAAAACAGATATTTGTGGCACCTCCAAGGTCATTGCAACATGAGCAGAGTGGTGGAAAACTTGGATTGTCTGATGAGCAAGTTCTCAGTGGGGATAGATCAAGGTGACATTCCCTTCTTGTCTCAGCTTTCATAGCGAGGAAGCAGTCTTTTGGGTAGTTAACTTAGTACCACATTGTTTACATTTTTGTACTTTTTTTTTTTTGGTGATTTTTCTGCTTAGAATGGTCCCATGTGTAGTTAGTGCTAAGGTGATGCCTACTTTCTAGGTGCAAAAGGCTTTGATGTGAGTTATGGAGAAATCATGTGTGTTAGAGAAGCTCTGTTTAGGCACGTTATAGTGCTGTTGGATGTGAGTTTGATGTTAGTGAATCAACAATATGTATTCAATCAGTTGTCTTTAAACAGAAACACACATAAACCAGGCTTTGTATTGATCAGTTGACAATAATGTTGTGACCAGAGGCTTGCAGGAGCCTAACCTTTTATGTCTCCTGGGAGCAATGGTCAGTATTCACTAATGCCAATTCTTTCATATAAATCTCTTTCTCTCAATTTTTCTCTCTCCATATATATATTTATAATTGAATATGATATTTAAATATGATGTCTTCTGTAGGGTTTTTTGTACACACTGTGTACCAGATTTGTTTTTGTAAAAATTACTTTGTTTTTATAAAAATGATGAATGGTATTCAATATTAGCAAACACGTCTGTTGATCAGCTGTGATCCCACGTGATTTTTCTCCGCTATCCTATTAATGCGGTAAATTACAATGATTGATTTTCAAACCTGAAAGCTAGTTTGCATTCCTGGAAACTTATTCATGATCTATTACTCTTTTAAATAAATGGGTAGTTTTCATATGTTATATCTTTGTTCAGGAGAAGGCTTGACCATGTTGGTAATGTCGTTGTCTGGATTCATTATCAAGATGATCCTGTATTCAGAAAATGAGTTATTTATTCATTCCTTTTCTGTCCTTTGCAAGAGCTTGTGAAAATCGTTGTTCATATTACATCTTATTATTTTAATGCTTGCAAAATCTTTATTTTAGTATCCCTCTTAAATAGAGATACTAAAAATTTGTACTTCCATTTATCCTCAACAGTCTTGCTGGAAGTTATCAATTATATTACACTTTGTTTTAGAGCTTTGGACTGCGATAACAAAATGCCACAGACTGGAAAGCTTATAAATAACAGAAAATTATTTATCATAGTTCTGGAGGTTGGACATCTAATAGCAAGGTGCCAGGAGATTTGGTGTGGGGCAAAGGCGAGCTGTCTTCTCACTGTGTCCTCATACAGCAGGAAGGATAAGCATGATCTTTGAGTTCTTATGTGCTTATCATCTTTAGATAGATGTCAGATTATTGATTTTCAGTGGGACGACTTTTAGCCCTCCCTGCTTTTATTAGCCCTTTAAGATGATCAATTTCCCTTTAAAACTACACTAGCAGTATCCCACCCATTTTAATATGTTTTATTACTGTTTACCTCCATCTATTTTCTAATTTTCATTTTGATTTTTTTTTGATCCATGGGATATGAAGAAGTATATTGCTGAATTGCAAAATGTTTGAGGATTTATCTGGTTCTTTTTCTATTTTTTTATTTCTACGGGAATTTGATTGCTCAGAGAATCTATGCTGTATGGCTTTAGTCTTCTAAGACCTGGTGTATGATTTACTTTATTTAATGTTTTATGTGTACTTGGAAAGAATATGTAATTTGCAATTCTGGACTCTAATGCTTCATATGTGTCAATAAATTAAGTTTGCCATAGAGATCCAGTATTAAGAGCGTCTGTGCCCTATTGATTTTTGTGTTTGCTTTTTCTATCAGTTACTGAGATGTTTTTACAATCTCCAATTATAATTTTGAATTTGTTGATTTCTTCCTTTAGTCCTGTTAATTTTTGCCTTCTACATTTTGATGCTATTTTATGAGGTGCCTAAGGATTTAGGATGGTTCTACATTTTTAAAGTCCTTTTTCATGTCTTAATACTTACGTATTTAAGCCCATTTGGTGTGAAATTAATATCACTACATCATCTTTCTTTAACCAGCATTTATACTACATATGTTTTTCTTTCTTTTTAAAATTTATTTAATGTAATTTTTTAAAATTCCAGTATAGACAATGTTATGTAGTAGTTGTAGGTGCACAGTGTAGTGATTCAACACTTCCACACATGTTCCAGTATAGACAACACATAGTGTTGTATTAGTTTTAGGTGTACAAGATGTGATTCAACATGCCCATACATTACTCAGTGCTTATCATGACGAGTACACTACCATTGTCTTTTGCTTGTAACCTCTCTGTATCCTTATAATGTAAGGTGCGTCTCCTGATACTTTCATGCGCTTTTTTTAAAAAAAAAGTCTGACAAACTTATTATTTTATTTGTAGCAAGTATTCCATTTATTTTAAATGCAATCTCTAATTTGGATTTTAATCTGGATTTGGATTTTTGGATTTGGAATTTAATCTATCATCTTACTATTTTTGTCTTATTCATAATTGCCTTCTTTTGAATTAATCATGTCTGTTTTGTTTATTTCTTCTCTCTCGTATTCTTGAATACTATAACGAATTCTATTACTCTACTTTTAGATGTTTTCATAGATATTACAACATTGCATACTTACAGTCCACATTAATTTAGTACATTTAGGATTTTTTGTACAAGAATCTTACGACATTTTAATCTACTTATTCCTTCCCCCTTTTTGTTTTACTATTGTTACCAGATATTTTATTTCTACTTAATATGGTACTGGTAGTACTTGATAATAGAATATTCATTTACATTACCATCTCTAGTGGTGGTGGCTTTTTTTTTTTCTTTCCGTATCATCATGATTCCACAGAGATTATTTCCTTCTGAACAAAAATTCCTTTTAGTATTTCTTTTATTATGCATGGTTTTATGAGGTTTAAAATTGCTGGTAGAAAGTTATTTTCTTTCAGCACTTTTATAGATCTTATTATCTTCCAGTTTCCATAGAAACCATTGAAAATTCAGCTTTGTTTTTTTCCCCCCCTTTGAAGGTAATACGTCTATTTTTTTCCTGGCTAGCAGAAAGATTTGGGGTGTTGTGGGTTGGTTTTGTTGTTGTTTTTTTTTTTTTTTTTGGCTAAGAGTTTGACCTTTGCAATTTTTTTTTTAACTCTGATATGCTCATATATAATTTTCTTTGTTTATCTTTATTTGGGAGTTTTAGAAATTCTTATTTCTGTAGCTTGATCTCTTCTATCAGTTTGGGAAATTTATTGACCAATATCTCTTTAAACGTGTCTGACACAATCTTCCTATTCTTTCCTTATGAGATTTCAATTATATATAAAATATATATTATGTATATTCAATATATATCAATATGTTATATAATCATATTATATATAATATATATCAGAATATATGATATATATACACACATATGACAAATGTATTATGTATAAATCATGTATATATATATATATATATATATATATATATATATTCTATCTTTTATTTTTTCTATGTCCCAAACTAGGTTTTTCTACTAACCCATCTTCATTTCAGTGGTATTCTTTTCTGGGTTGAATTTTTATTTTTATTATTTTTTAATTTTTTTGTATTTTTCAGTTTTAAAATTTTTATTTCATTCATTTTAGTATAGTTCACTGAAAACCTTCGTATTTCCTCTATTTTCGTAAACACAATCATAATTACTTTAAATTCCAAGAGTTAGCTCAAATATTGGGATCACCTTGTTTCTAGTAATATTTCTAGTAATATTTAAATGACTAATAGATATTGTTTTTAAAAATTTGCTGAGGCTCTGGAAGCTGTTAACTTTTTCTAGGCACATTTTAATCTTTTTCTGGCTGGCAGATAATATATGAGCAAGTTACCTTGTAATAGGTTGGCCTATTTCCATATTGCCCTTACTCTTAGGGTATAACTCTTCTCGGGTCTTGTTTGAAATTCTCAAAAGCTTACCAGTGTTTTTTATCCTTGGCAGGCCCTAAAATCTGGTTTTTGTCTCCTTGGCACCAGGAGACCTTCAAATATTTTGATTTAGAAGCCCTTGCTCTGGTTTGATCTGTTTTGTTCTGGGATGCACAGCTTCGTAGTTATTAAATGCCTTTAGAGGAAATTGCATGTGCAATGTCAAACTCTTCTTTTTTATTTTCTTTTGCGTAGAAACTCACTTCCCTAAAGTCTAGGCTTCTTAATAGCCTTGAACATCAGTTCTTTTCTTCCCTGAAAAATGTGTCTGCAATAGGACACATTTTTGGTTTAGACTCTGCCTCTGTTCCCAAGCTATGAGGGAAAAGCTATAGCAAATGAAGGCTCACCTTAATCTCTGTCCCCTCTTACAAAAATCCCATGTTTCCAAATGATGGATTCTGTTGTTACTCTTCAGCTCATTCAATAGTTGCTTTTGTATTTTAAAAATTGTTCTTAAAAAAAAAAAATTGTTCTTTATGGGATAGTCTAATCCAGGTATTTTATTATAGATAGAAGTGAATTCTAATGAATTCTAAGAAATTTGATATTTTAGTCTCTGATGTTGCTGTTAAGAATCCAACGTCAGGGCGCCTGGGTGGCTCAGCGGGTTAAGCCTCTGCCTTCGGCTCAGGTCATGATCTCAGGGTCCTGGAATCGAGTCCCGCATCCGGCTCTCTGCTCAGCAGGGAGCCTGCTTCCCTCTCTCTCTCTCTCTCCCTGCCTCTCTGCCAACTTGTGATCTCTCTCTGCCAAATAAATAAATAAAATCTTTAAAAAAAAAGAATCCAACGTCATTTTGATTCTTTACCCTTTGTAAGAAACATATGTTGTTTATAGTGTTTTTCATCTTTTCTATATTCTAATGGTATTATGACTACCAATTCTTCTAATTTTTGAGAGAAGAATGATGAAACTTCTAGCTACAATCATGCATTTGTCTATTTCTCCCTTCCGTTCTGTAATTTTTTTCTTTATGAATTTTAAAACTCTGTTATCAGGTGCAACTATATTTATGGTTTTTGATGCCCTATCACTATGAATTGACCCACTGTCAAATAATGATGTTGCTTGGCTCTCATATTATTCCTAGTTCTAAAATATACCTTGTTGGATATAGTTTTCCTGTGATCAGTATTTGCATGGTATATCATTTTCCATCCCTTTTCTTTTAATATATCTGTGTCTTTATATTTAAAGTATGTTTCTTATAAATAACAACTAATTAGCTCTTAATTTTTTTTAAAGATTTTATTTATTTATTTGACAGAGATCACAAGTAGGCAGAGAGAGAGAGAGAGAGAGAGAGAGAGAAGGAAGCAGGCTCTCTGCTGAGCAGAGAGCCCGATGTGGGGTTCGATCCTAGGACTCTGGGATCATGACCTGAGCTGAAGGCAGAGGCTTTAACCCACTGAGCCACCCAGGCGCCCCTAGCTCTTAATTTTTAACACAATCTGACAATCTCTGATTTTTCCTAAACACAGAATTTTGGGTCATACCCTAGATTTACTGAATAGAAACTTTACATGATTCTGAGTTATGCTAAAGATCTAGAACCATTGCTTTAGGTTTAGCAATATAGTTTTTTTATTTTAGCATGGTCTACCTATAAGTAATATGTGAGGTAACTCTTATAACAGTATAGTCTATTACCCTTCTCCTATTCTTTATGCTAAATTGTTAGAAATTTTACTCTGTATATGTTATAAATCTCAAGAGACATTGCTATAATTTTTCCTTTAAACAGTCAATTGACTTTTTTTGTTTGTTTGTTTGTTTCGTTTATTTGTTTATTTACAGCATAACAGTGTTCATTGTTTTGGCATCACACCCAGTGCTCCATGCAGTACTTGCCCTCCCTATTACCCACCACCTGGTTCCTCAACCTCCCACCACCCTCCCCCCGCCCCCCGCCCCTTCAAAACCCTCTGGTTGTTTTTCAGAGTCCATAGTCTCTCATGGTTCATCTCCCCTTCCAGTTTCCCTCAACTCCCTCTCCTCTCCATCTCCCCATGTCCTCCGTGTTCTTTGTTATTCTCCACAAATAAGTGAGACCATATGATACTTGACTCTCTCTGCTTGACTTATTTCGCTCAGCATAATTTCTTCCAGTCCCATCCATGTTGCTACAAAAGTTGGGTATTCATCCTTTCTGATGGAGGCATAATACTCCATTGTGTATATGGACCACATCTTCCTTATCCATTCATCCGTTGAAGGGCATCTTGGTTCTTTCCACAGTTTGGCGACCGTAGCCATTGCTGCAATAAACATTGGGGTACAGATGGCCCTTCTTTTCACTACATCTGTATCTTTGGGGTAAATACCCAGCAGTGCAATTGCAGGGTCATAGGGAAGCTCTATTCTTAATTTCTTCAGGAGTCTCCACACTGTTCTCCAAAGTGGCTGCACTAACTTGCATTCCCACCAACAGTGGAAGAGGGTTCCCCTTTCTCCACATCCTCTCCAACACACGTTGTTTCCTGTCTTGCTAATTTTGCCCATTCTAACTGGTGTCAGGTGGTATCTCAATGTAGTTTTAATTTGAATCTCCCTGATGGCTAGAGATGATGAACATTTTTTCATGTGTCTGATAGCCATTTGTATGTCTTCGTTGGAGAAGTGTCTGTTCATATCTTCTGCCCATTTTTCGATATGATTATCTGTTTTGTGTGTGTGTTGAGTCTGAGTTCTTTATAGATCCTGGATATCAACCTTTTGTCTGTACTGTCGTTTGCAAATATCTTCTCCCATTCTGTGGATTGCCTTTTTGTTTTGTTGACTGTTTCCTTTGCTGTGCAGAAACTTTTGATCTTGATGAAGTCCTAGAAGTTCATTTTTGCTTTTGTTTCCTTGGCCTTTGGAGACCTATCTTGAAAAAAGTTGCTGTGACTGATATCGAAGAGGTTACTGTAAACAGTCAATTGACTTTTAAATAAATTTTCCAAATTAGGGGAAAAATGCTTATATGAGAAAAAGAAATTTCTAGCAGTCTTTCTTTGTTAGATCTATAGTCCCATCCAGTATCATTTTCTTTCTTTCTGCCTGAGGAATCCCTTTAAAAGCAGGGTAAGTCTGATGGTGAACAAATTTTCTCAGAGGTTATTTGTCTGCAAAAGTCTTAATTTCACCTTTAATTTGTAACTATATTTTCACGAAGTGTTCTAGTGTTCTAGAACAATGGACTGATTTTCCTTAAAGCATTTTAAGGATGCTATTACATCATCTGACTTGCATAGTTTCTGACAAGAAATTTGTAATAATTCTTCTTTTTTCTATATATGTTTGCTTTTATTTCCCTGGATGCTTTTAAGATTTTTATGTCAATGGTTTTATCAATTTAACCATAGTGTACTTTGTGTGAATGAGTATGTGTATGTGTGCATGCATATAAGTATATGTCTATCTAGTTTTGGGTTGGTTGAATTTTTTGGATGTACAGTATATAGTTTTCATCAAATTTGAAAAAGCTTGGGTATTATTTCTTCAAATATGTCTATGTTCCTTTCTTTCTCCTCTCTCTTTCTGAAATTCCAATGACATATATGTTAGATCATTGGCCATTGTTCCACAGGTTACCGAAGCTTTTTTTGCCTTTTTTTCCCCTTCTCCTCCTCTGCCCTCTTTTCTTAGTTTCAATAGTTTCCATTGCTATTCAAGTTCACTGATATTTATTTCTTTATGTCTTTGGTGTTTGATTTACTTTTAATCTCATCTAGGGATTTATTTTTACTCTATTTTTTTTCTATAGACGTTCCTTTTGGTTCTTTCATGTCTTTTTTTTTCTTTCTTAATTATGTTCATGTTTTCCTTTACATCTTTGAGAATATTTTTAAAATTTACAATAGCTATTTCAAGGTTCTTATCTACTAATTTCATAAATTTTTGGTCATTTCTGGTTCTGTTTCTACTAGCTGTTATATTTCATGTTTTTCTGCTCTTCATGTATCTAGTAATTTTTTTCATTAGGTTCTGGACATCTGAATATTTGTACCACTTCTAAGTCCTGAAACTTTCAGAATCATTACTAAATGTTCCATGTATTCATCAAGATTTTTCTCTTCTGGCTGATGAAAACAGAACACTGAATTCTGAGGATTATTTGGTTTATATTTACCTAGTTCTTTTTTCAGGAGTTGTTCAATGCCTAGCCTCCTGAAGTTTATGCATACTTGAATTTGTATTAAGTCAAACACTTAAGGGGAGTACTTAACTCTGAGTTACTGAAATTTTCCTCTGTTTAACTTATTTCTTTCTTGTACTCTGCCCTGCAAATTGTAGCTGCTTTGGCCTGCCTGAACTTGGATTTGTTTCTGCTACTCAGTTAGACTGCCAGGCACTGTTTGATGTCTGTCTCTATGAGCTATCGTTAAATATTTCCACCACAATGAAAAACAAGATTATGAGAAGATTAACCTTCTTTCTTCTCCATTGCTCAGGAAAGACAGTTCTGTGCTTCTTGCTATCCAATGTCCAGAAAACAATTTCATACATTTTACCTAGTTTTCTAGTTGTGTATAACAGGAGAGTAATCAGGTACTCCTTTATGTAATGAAGTAGAAACCATAACATATCTTTGCTGCTGTTAATGAATGGATACTATTTGTCAACATGACTTAAAGCCCTTTAAAAACCTGCCACCAATGTATTCCCAGTTCGTTGTTCTAGGGCCATATCATTCTAGGTTTAAATTTGCTGTGAGAATTAGAATAAGTCTTTGACCTAGGATTTCTGGGAAGCAGTTCTGAGATTCACTCTGAGTCTGTGGGGTTATAACATGCAATTATTTCTAAAGCACTTACTGTAGCTACAGGACTTCAGTACTTTGTGTGATTCAGGCTGGTTACATGCTCTACTCCTTGTGAGGATTCAGCCTTTTCTAGAGCACAGGAATGGAGGTTCTGACTATCCATCACCCGTAGTGAAGGGCCATCAAAGCACCTCTCTAGCAGCTCAACGAGAATTAGTGTAGTTAGTCTCTTGTCTTCTCTATGTCTATTTTCTCATCTACAAAATAATGGCAACAACCTGTTGATTCCTGGAGTTTCAAACTCTAAATTTTCACAGTTGAAATCCTTGGTCAGAACCCTCCTATGACTTTCTCCTGTGTTCCTGAAATTACAATACAGCTATGAAGTCCTGCATGTGTGAATTCTACTTTTCTTTTTTTTTTAATATTTTATTTATTTGACAGAAAGAAATCACAACTAGGCAGAGAGGCAGGCAGAGAGAGAGGAGGAAGCAGTCTCCCCGCGGAGCAGAGAGCCCGATGTGGGGCTCGATCCAAGGACCCTGGGCCCATGACCCGAGCCGAAGGCAGATGCTTTAACCCACTGAGCCACCCAGGCACTTCTACAAACAGCTCTCTCAACCATTTTTTTTTTTTTTTAAATCAGGACAGCTTTTTCCCTGTTCACTGATTACAAGTATCTCATGGGGATTTCCAAGACATAATTAGCCTCTCACTTCAGGGTCCTATGTATACTTCCCCTATGTCCTGAAGACCCTTCCTTCTCCTCTTCACCTGGCTCAGTAGGGTCAGATTTCAGGTGAAGTGTCGTTTGTTCCAAAAACCTTACTGAAGCCCCAGTCCTGGCTATGGGATCCTCTGAAGACATATAATTGCCTCCTAAACTTTCAGTTAATATTTTTTTGCAGCTTTCAGGTTTAATTTTGGCACATGTGCAAGATTGTAAGCTTCATGAAGGAATGAATCTGTGTGTTTTGTTCAGCACAGCATAGCCAGGACCTGACAGAGCACACTGTACGTCCTGGATGTTTGATGGATATTTAACTCCCGAATGCATTACTGAAGCAGCAGACTTGTAGTACAGGCAGCTTGTCCCCTTCACCACACAGATACTGCTGGTCCAAGTTCCAGTGGTGCTATTTAATAACTGTGTGACTTGGGTGAAATACTTAGCTCCTCTGTGCCTCTGTTTCCTTGCCTGGAAAGTGGGAGTAATAAGCAGACCTACTCACATGGTTGCTGTGGGTATTAAGTGTCTAAATGCTGAGAACAGTGTCTAAAGCGTTTAGACACTGAGAACAGCATCTAAAGATGTATAGACACTGAGAACAGTGTCTAAAGGCTGCATGCCATATACTGTAACCAGTTAGCTTAGGCCCCTACACACAGTGGCCCAATGTTGTCTGTGGGACCCAGAAAGAACCCTGCTGGCCTCTGATGTCTCATGGCTCTAGCTTCATGTTTCATACACCAACAATGACACATGACGTGTGAAGGTATTTTAGTTCAGTGGTGGTCTCAGTGGGTCTAGAACCTCAAACCTCTGACTTTTGTCTTACCCTCAAGCTTATCACAGATCTGGGGCTACAAACTAGAATTCATATGGTCTCTGCCTCTAGGCTGAGATAGTGGACAGGTAGGTGCATGGGCCCCTCCTCTCCACTCACTCTTGTTCCTGGACTAGTGGTTGAACCCTTGTGTCCTCAGGGATGCTGGAGGCTTGCCCAGTGGCTTCATGGCTACTTGGCAAAAGGCCCTCACCAACATTTTTTAAGTGTTAAAGATACTTGAATTTCCACCTCTTCCTAATGTGCTAAATAGCAAGGGTATAATTAGTAATTTCCCAGCTCCATATGGCCCCTTTAATTTTGACAATGCATTCATCCTTTCACACATGCTCAGTAACCTGATCGTTTCAGCCTTTCTCAGCCACTTCCTAATTATTAAGGAGGATCGTCATGATTTGACGGGAATATCTGACTTTATCTGTCTTGTTGCTAACAACTGCCAGAAGTTTCTAGTTCTCACTGAATTGCATGACTCAAAGGTGGATATTTGATAATACAGTTATTTAATTACATTCACCTTAAGATTCAAACTATTGCTCAGGCCACGTTTTGGTAGCAATTGTTAATACAAATCCACTTTGGAGAAAGATGCAAGTACAAATTATAGAACGTCAGATGCAAGTTGATTTTGAAAGGCTTTTTTTTTTTTTTAGCATTATAAATAATGAAGGTGCTAAGGATGGCTCAGCGTATTCAATGGGATATCATTAGATTCCAAAGTTTGTGGTTTTTAAAAGCAGCATCTGCCTGCTGTCTGCTGGGAATTCAAGGTGACTGAAGCACTTATGAGCTTTGCTTTCTTGCATTCTCTCTCCTTCTTATCTCTGCCTCCTTCCCACCCTCTCTTTCTGCCTAACTTTGTACTGAATTTCTCTGTCCATACAGTTGACATCAGAACTCAAGTTGCTGGGATGGTTCAGTTCTTAAGGATCTTTCAAGGGAGATGGGACACATGAAAAAATGGACACAAGAAAATATGATGAGTGACAGAGGCCAGTATAGAGTGCCGTAGAGCAGAAGAGGGCACTCGACTCCGTGGGGAGAGTCGGAAAGGCTTCCTGAGTTGGGGGAATTGGCCTGAGCCACAGGTGATGGTCATGTCTGCATGTTCAGGTGAGAAGCACTTCACCCACTCATACCAAATTTCTAGGACCTCAAAACATCTGCAGATAGTCATAGCCATGCAGGACACATGTGACTGAAATAAAACCAAGTATTAGAGATACCATCTGGTTCCCCCTCCCCCATCTGTCTCTAACTTGCAAAGTAATATACAAAGTTTGGTCTGTGATTCCAGCAAGACCCCTCCATATCCTCTTTCCTCCTTAAGTGTCCTCCTGCTTTTCTCTCTTTCCACCGCACAAATCCACTTGCACTGTCCCTGGACCTATATCAGAGCCAGCTTTTAAGAATAGCTCAGG
Source organism: Meles meles (assembly GCF_922984935.1). Lineage (NCBI taxonomy): Eukaryota > Metazoa > Chordata > Mammalia > Carnivora > Mustelidae > Meles > Meles meles. The sequence continues at coordinate 99,511,930 of NC_060075.1, forward strand.
CCAAGGGCTTCTTACTCATGTGTAAATGACAGGTAAGACTCCGTCCCTCTCAGCGGGTATTTTCAGGGGGTAGCCAGACAAAAGCACCTCTGTTTATGTGAGCAACATAGCAAAAGTCTGGCGAGATCTTTGTGATCAAGGGGGAAAGAGATCACAGACACTCCCCCCATGCTGAGGCCCTGAAATCCCCCTCACGGATAGCAGAAGACCCCAGAGGAGCCGTGGCAGTGAAGCATAATGAAATCTCAAGTCTAGAACAAATGATATCAACGCAGTTATTTATATTTGGGGGAGGGAGAGGTGGATTGTGCAAAGTTGGGGTCTATCTGAAGTATAGGGAAGTCTATTGGGCAGGATAATGAGGAATGTTTCATTCCTAGAAGGCCGAGCACCGAAGTCAGCCCACAAGAGGCCCAAGAACCGAACCCCTGTTTCTGGGAGCTTTTATTCCAGTGTTCATCACCGTGATTTGTATCTTTTTTTGTTTGTCTGATTCCAGCAACATGGTCCAAGCTATTGCTTGATTACAGATAGTGTCGACAATTTCAGTATCATCTTTTTCTGTTTTTCTTTCAAATAATTGAATTAAATAATTAAATTAATAATTAAATAATTAAATTAAATAATTTCTTTTAAAAGCAAAAACAAAAAAGGGATAACATGCACCTGGGGATGGCTGTCCAGAAGCAAAGTTTCATTCTAAGCATTGGGATTTAATTGAACTCCCCTTCTAAGCCATTTTACCTTGATTTCTTTTTTATCATGTTGTATGTTACTACCCCAGTGTTTGTTTATCTCATAACTGGAAGTTTGCACTATTTGATGCCTTCATCCGATTCCCCACCCCCATCCCCACCTCTGATAATCATAAATCTACTCTGTCTTCCTGATTTTTTTTTTTAAGATTCCACATTTATATATGAGATTATATGGCATCTGTCTTTCTCTGTCTGACTTAGTTCACCTAACATATTGTCCTTAAGGTCCATCCCTGTTGTCACAAATGGCAGGATTTCCTTCTTTTTTATGACTGAATAGTGTTATTTTTAAATACTATCATAAATCTATGTCTGTATCTATTCACGTATAGAGATATCCCACGTTTCTTTCTCCATTCACCTCCTGATGCACGCTTAGGGTGTTCCCATGTCTTGATCTTACAAATAGTGTTGCAATGAATATGGGAGTGCAAATATGTCTTTGACATACTGATTTCATTTCCTTTGGATAAATACCCAGAAATAGGACTACTGAGTTGTATGGTAGTTTTATTGTTAACTTTTTGAGGACCCTCCATACTGTTCTCCAGAGTGGCTGCAGCAGTTGGCATTCCCACCAGCAGTGCACGAGGACTCCCCTTTCTCTGCATCCTCGCCAACACCTGCTGTTTCTTGTGTTGATTTTGGCCATTCTGTTAGGTGTCAAGTGGTATCTCACTGTGTTTATTTTTTCTTTAATATTTTATTTATTTGACACAGAGAGAGAGAGCACAAGTAGTCAGAGAGGCAGGCAGAGAGAGAGGAGTAAGAAGGCTCCCCGCGGAGCAGAGAGCTTGATGTGGGGCTTGATCCCAGGACCCTGAGATCATGACCGAGCCAAAGGCAGATGCTTAACCCACTGAGCCATCTAGGGTCCCCCTCACTGTGGTTTTGATTTGCATTTCCCTGGTGATGAGTGAGGTTGAGCATCTTTTCACATGTCTTGGCCATTTGGATGTTTTCTTTGGAGAAATGTCTGTTCATGTCATCTGCCCATTTTTTAATTGGATTATTTGCTTTTTTTGTGTGCTATTAAATTATATGAGTTCTTTATATCTTTTGAACAGTAACCCAACTTGGGGTTCTCATTTTTAAAGAAACGATTGCCCACCCCATTTCAGAAAACAAACGAATCTCCATTTCTCATTTAAAAAGAAAAAAATGTGAGACCTGAGAGAAATAAAGTTGCCCCACAGATGTTGCTTGTCCCCAGAAACTAGGAGGAAGGAAGTCTACCACAGTTTGCATTATGCATTTTAGAATAAAACACAAAGCCACTTTTTAGAAGATAATCTTTTAATTAAAAACAAAAACAATCTTTAGAGCTTCATTTATGAAAACGGGTCCCTTCGCAGCAATGACCGCCACGACTGAAGCTCCGGTCTTCCAGCACACGCCTACGTCGGTGGCTTGGGAAGCACCCCTGCCCAGCCGGGGTGGCTGGGTTCTGTCCCCGGATGGGCTGAGCTCGAATCCCACTACTCGGAATGCTCATTCGTTCATGTCATAAGCATTAGGTGTTACAAGCATCAGTGCTCATGTACAACTGAAAATGGTTTTCCCAGCTGCCCGTCCCCTGAATCCTGCAGACCAGCTGCTTTCCACGACCACAGAAATGAAATACGACTGTGTGGGGACATGTCAGCCGGCGGCTAACAGCTGTGAGCCTCATGAGTGTCTCGACCCAGGGTATGGTGGTCAAGGCCAAGGGGAGGCCTTGTCTAGAAGCCTTGGAGCAAGACCAGCTGGCCTGGGGGGTCTGCATGCGGGCCTTTTCCCTGACACCCACTATGGATGTGTCTCTGATGGAACCACAAGGACAAGGCGTGGAGACCCAGGGGGGTCCACAGGGCCTCACCACTAAGCATGTCGGGTCTGCCCACTACGCACCATGTTTCCAAACTGCTATGTGGGAATTACACCATTAAAGAGGAAAGGGGTCTAATAATTGTTGATGAACTTATCATTTTTAAAGAAAACATTTTTTTTTTTTTAAATCACCCTGAACATGCCCTCCATCAGTTTGATCTACAGATTTGGTCACGGGGAATGGGTGTAAAGACGGCTGGTAGGAGATTCAAAATCTCCAGTCTGTCTGTCACTCCTGTCTCACATGCGCTGTTTGGAGAGGGAGCAGGGCTGTGCCTTCGGGGCTCAGACTGCGCAGGTGTGAGGCACAGCCCTGGTAAGGGAGGCCTTGACAGACCCCAGCGACTGAAGGGCCCTTTCTTGGGGGAAGGAGCTGGAAGGGTGTGTCAGAGCTCTCTCGCACTTGTGAGCTTCAGCTGGGAATCATGTGAGGGAATTTTGTATACGGAAAACCTGCTGGCCCCGACCCCACACCACCTGATTTCATGATTCTTTGGCCTCTTTCCCTTTGTTATTTTGTGGACAACATACCTCCAGATTAGTAACTAAATAGCAAAGACACGAAATGTTTGGCTGCTATTTGCATGCCACCTTACTATTGCTTCTCCAGGGGCCCTTGAAAAATGGAGCCATGTTTGGTTGTCACTCTGATCAGGGTACCCTTCTGGCCTGTAAGCAGACCGGGTAGTGATTCTAGACCTCCAGGCACTCACGAGTCAGCTGTGCGCAATGTAAAACTGGCCTGCTGTGAATTTCCCACTGGGTTCTCTCCTTTATAGCTATACATCCAAGGTACTTCAGCATTTATTAATACTGAAAACATTCTACAAAGTATGCAAAATGTTGCAGTTTTGGAGATACTTGTTATGGAAAGAAGCACGTAAGTGCAACAAAAATATTGTGAATTCTGGTGTGTGTTTTCTTAAGGGACTTAAAATGCACATCTAGGGTCTGCGAATTTCCGTGGGTCGGGAGTCCAGGCTGGGCGTGGTGAGGTCTGCTCCGTGTGTCCCTGAGCAGCCATCTATCTAGATGCTGGCTGGGTCTCCCTCCTTCCTGGAGCCCAGGGCCTCTCCCCAGCTCCCTTGGCTAGTGGCAAAATTATCATTCCATTTCCTGTGGTTGTGGAGCTGAGGCTTCCTTGCTGGCTCTTAGCCAGGGGCTGTTCTCAACTTGCTGTTCCTTGCTGGCCCTTGATTTGGCTGCTGAGTTCTTCAAGAGCAATGAGAGAATTTCCCCATGAATTACTTAAAATAAATAAATAACCCATTCTCTTGGGGCGCCTGGGTGGCTCAATTGGTTAAGCGTCTGCTTAACATGATCGTGATCTCAGGGTCCTGGGATGGAGCCCCGCACCTGGCTCCTTGCTCGGCGGGGACTCTGGTTGTACCTCTCCCTCTGAACCTCGTCCCTGCTCGTGCTCTCTCTCTCTCTCTGTCTCAAATAAACAAATGAAATCTTAAAAAAAAAAAAACCAAAAAACCAAAACTCTATTTACTTGTACCTATGGAAGCAGGGGCTCTCTGAGGCAGCATATGCTCAAATCAGCATATGGGACTGGACACATTGATTCTCTTGAACTTCATTCCCGTGCACACGGGTCATCACCCAGAGAATGATCTTGACATTCTTGTTAGAATAAAGCCCAGCTCATTGGTGAGAAGATCACCGCGTTTCCCATTTTGCACTGTGACCATCTGAGTTTATGTCCCCTGGTGTGTTTTTGCTCCTACAGTTCAAGTCATTATCCCTTGTTAAATCCTATCCAACCCATGGGAATTATTATTATTTATCTGTTCAATAATTTTTGGTCGATATCCATCCTATCTCCATGCTTTTGGAGGAGAAAGTTGGTCTAGAGGGGAATGAAAATAATGGGATAGTCTGACTGATTAAAAGGACTTTTTGGAATCGGTCAGACTATCCCATTAGACTTAATAAATGTATCCCAGCCTTAATAAATGTAATCATCACATCCATAAGAACCCAAACTCTGAATAAAACTGGGTAGAAGTGTGCATGCCAAAAACGTTTAACTTCATTCCCTTGTAAGCGAAAGATCCAGTCACTGGAATGTCCGTACTGAGACACACACATCCCACACGCATTTCCCGAGCCGCTCCTACAGCTTCGGTCCCTTTATCGAGTTCTATGTCATCGTAAGGGTAGATGATGTATGTCATCCAGCAGCTGTGGCAGCTGGAGAGGGGCAACATCCTGGTTGAAGACTCTCATGCTTGCTTCTTGCAGAAAATCTACTAAAAAGAGAGTCTGTGACACCCTAATTCCTGCTATGAACTTATTCCTTTATGGGACTACTTGGCGTATGTTCTCCAGCGAGGAAGTCAGCTCTGACGGCCAGCAGACCTTTGCCGCAGGTCCGAAGCTCACCCCTGCGGCAGGAACAGTAATGTCAACAGTGTCCTTCCGACCCAGCAGGCCTTTGGGCTTGGGGAGCCTGTGGGAACAGGCAGCATTTACGCTCCTTGGGGACACGGCACCTACCACTTCTCTCTTGGAGAGCTGACGTGCCAACAAGCAAGGCATGAAACCCTCTCGCACCAAGTTGCTCTCAGTACAGGCAGTCACCCTGCCCTTCCAAGGTAGAGGTGGAGGGTGGGAGGCCTGGGGCATCTTTACCTGTCCGAGCCTTCACTCAAGCCAGCATTGTTGGTTGTCTCTTTTGCTTCCTACTGAATCCAGTCCTGCCAAGGACTCTCCTGGTCCACGTGGCCGAGCCCGCCTGAGAACGTACCAGCTGGAGACCCTCCCAGCCGGTCCGCGGTCTCCTACTATTTGCACTTTGATAATCCCCGAAGCTCCGTGCAGACTTTCACTGTTTAAAAAGTGCTCTGTTAAGCAATAAGAAGTCATGCGCACCTGAGGGGCTCATTTTTTAAACCGGCAGCTGGCCGCGTCCGCAGGCAGAGGCAGGTACCTGGCTGGTGGAAACAGGGCTTGTGCCTGCCTCCGGTTGCGAAACTCGTGCTGTTCTTGACCAAGTGTTGGTGGAGCTTTTTGCCATAGCTGACACCACGTTTTAATTACCACTAAGCCCGCTTGGCAACACATCCTTTCTTGGCAGCGTGCGAACTTTTTTTTTTTTTTTTTTTTTTTGCGGGGGCGGACTGGAAAGCAGACGGGTGGTTTGATTCTTGTAAAAAGAAAACGCTGCGGGGCTGGAGGAAAATGAAATTGTAAGCTTTTCTCGATGCACCATGTTGCATCAAGATAGGCACGCGAGCCACAGGCCCTGGGAAATTCAAGGCACTCGGGGAGAACAGAGGGCTGGCTCCAAGTAGTGGGGAAATCACAGAGAGGGAGTAGTCTGAGGTTTGGTCCTTGGGCAGGGAGGAAACCCCTGGTTTCCACCGAATCCCTTTTCCCAGGCTCACCTGCTGGCAACAGGAACCTAGTCTCTTTGCTCTTCCCTGCCCGTCTCTGCCAGGCAAACCTGGGCTGTCTGGACTCCCAGAGTGTGGGACAGCTTTGCCACTTGCCTTCGCAGATAACATAAATAAAGAGTTGTCCAAAGCAGACAGACACTTGGGCAATTCTTTTGGGACATTTAGTCCCGGATGTTCCTGTAAATTGTTGCATCAGGGGAAGTGAACATGCAGGCCTTAGGAAGAACACAATGAAAAGATGAGCTGTAGTGCGTTGGGGCAGATTAGCGATGGGCAGAGCAGCTTTGCCCAGAGTGAGACCACACGTGTGGTTGGCAGCAGCGCGTCCCTCGGGCTGGGGCATGCTCTAGGCGAGTGTCTGTGCTGCTCTCGTGCCCTCTGGTGACCTGGGGGAGGACTACTGGGGGGCCAGCTGTGCCCTTTACTGGGCCTCTCAGAGGGATTCAGAGGCCGCTACTTGGACAACCCGACTTCTCTAAGGGCTGGAGGGAGGGATCAGGTGTTGGAATAGAGGACTCTGTAAAAGTCAGGAACGCACTCGAATTCCTGCTCTCCGTCCCCTAACCAGTGGCGCAGGTGATGCAAAGTGGCATTGGCAGACGGTGCCATGAGCATTGCTGTGCCACTCTGGGTTGCAGTTAGACTAAGTGAGCACACAGAAAGTGCGAGACTTGAGTGCTGTAGGTGAGGGACCCAGCTTTGGGGGCTGTCATGGCTCCTCCGAGGCCCCATCATTATTAAGTGATGGAGACCACAGGCCCACTGGGGGGTGGGGGATGGAGCAGGTAGCCTCAGGCTGCAGAGTGAGGGCGCAGTCAAACGCCCGGCCTGGGGTCAGTCCTTCCACCTCTGGACATCAGCTGCCCCCTGAGGAGCTGAGCGGTCTGTGGGTGAGTCTCCCTTTCCGCATTCAGACAAAGTAAATCGTAATAAGAGCACCTGTTCTGAGAGCCAGGATGGCTCTGGGCCCTCAGCATGGGCCCGAGCGTTCACTCTTTTATTACGGTTTTATTACTCTTTTATTACTGTTGGTAATCCAACCTACTGTTGGTAATCGTAGCAGTGTTCTATGGCAGTAAATCCCCCCTTCTGAGAAGGCCAGCCAGGAACGTTTTGTGGGCATCTGTCTAAAGACCATAGCAGGACAGAGATCTGGCTTGGGGGCAGGAGAAAGTTGTAACAAGGAATGACCAAATGCCCAGTCTTGCCCGAGTCAGCTCCGGGGACCAGGCACTTCTCTGAGTCTGCTGTGCTACTTGACGCTCCCACACCTGTAAGACCCTAGTGGGACCGTCTCTGTCTGAGAAAGCCTGCACCTGCCATCTTGGCGGACATGTTCTTGTTGACCCTTGTCAACTTGTGTTCACTTGTTCTCACTCATAGACTCTGGTCTCCATGCCTACTGGGCTAGCTCTGTGGGCTGGTCTTTGCGCTTTCCACTTGATTTGCTGAGGAATGAGAGGTGTAGGATGAAAGCAGTTTCCGCAGAAAGCAATGGCACGTGAGGATGCTTGGCAACACCATGACCCAAAGACCTCACTGCACCAAGGCCAAAGTTCTGAGTGAACCGGATCCACCGAGTGATCCAAACCCGGGCTCTGCTTCCCTCGGGGCATGCCTCCTCTGGCTCACCGCCGCTCCCAGGGTGGGGGGGGGTAGCCCTGAGGTGTCCCAGCTGATTGTGAACATCTCCATTGAGGACCCCCAGCTGGTGTGGGCCTAGGACTTTGATGTCTGTTCCCGTGCTCCATCGGACCCTCAAACACTGAAGTTCTCCCTCTTATTCAGTAAATGCCTTCTGGCTGAGAACAGCTTCTGAGCGCTGGTCTCCTCCCCGGCTCCTGGTTTTCTCTCCCTTTTAGGTTCTTTACCATCTACCAGAGCTTCAGCTTTTAAGAAAAAATAACTCTTCTGAGCTGTGTCCCAAGAGTTCTCATTATTTTGAGCAGTCGGGGGTGTCCAAATACCCCCGGGGCGGCCGTTATGGAGGACAGAAGAACACTTCAAGTTTGCAGAGCTTACCGTTCCTCCTTAAGCCTCAGTTTCCTCAGCTGTAAAATCGGAACAGCAAATCCTACTCCCACTACAGGTAAAGTGTTCAGCACAGCTCTGGGCCTATAGAAATTATTCATATGAATCTTTCAGATTGAAAAAAATAAAAAAGAAAATTCAGCAAGCCTTGGGAGAGATCATTGCCTCCTTCCCAGAGACACACAGAGGAGCCCGGGCGGTAGCAGACCCATTTCTGCAAGGCTCCCTTTCCGGAAGCACGTCCCCAGCATCTTGCCGATGTAAACACAGATCAGAAACCACACATGTATGTGCAGAATGGACGCACCTGTTCAGCCATTCACAGCCTTCTCAGTGTCGTTCGTGTGCACTCAATCGTGCCCAGACATGGGCACCATGTCCTCCCCCTGTTATACACAGGGCATCCAGGAGACAACAGCCACCTACTAAAATCCAGCTCATTCTCCAAGCGCAGTTTCTGTGTGAAAAGTCTCGCTTCACAAGAACTCGGAACACCTTGAAACTCACCTGACTTTTGCAGTTTCTGTGTGAATTTGTCCCCCACGTGGCACCCCCTTTAAAGTCACCCAACCATCCATCTCCACAGCTGTCCCTAGCAATCAGGCAGGAGCTCGGAACCTTGGAAGAGATGCGTTTCCACGGGACAGCAAGGTGTGGGGTGAACAAGAATACGCGGAAGGACTTTGATCCCCAGAAAGGGGAGCAGTGCTTCCTGCTACCATTCTAAGAATAGCAGGTGGGTGAGTTTTACATTTGCATAAATTAGAAAGTCAGCCCTTAACTGCAGAGGTCCGTGTTACCCAGACTCTAACCGAAGCCAAAGGCAATTCTATTGGTCTCTCATCTCACATTTAAAAATGGCCAAATCCAGCCAGAAATACTAAAAATGATAGCAACAAAAAACAATGAGCCAAAACCAAGATTCCACCAGCGTGATATGGATGGGGGCTGAAGGTGCCGCGCTGAGTGGGAGTCCTTTCTGCAAGCCGGAAGGCTTTGGCTTGGGCCTCTCCCGTGGGTGAGCAGAGGGCTTCTGGTGTCCCTGCTCTCCTCAAGCCATGACAAGTGGTGGCCTTGTGTGCACACCCACCTGCCAGAAAGTGTAATTCAGTAGCCAGTGAGGAAGGACTTTAGGAAAAAGGGATGGGATGGGGCTGGAGGTCTGAATTTCAAACCTAAAGGACAGTTGCAAAATATGATGCAGAGAACACTTGGACAGTTTCACCCAGATTGACCTACTCTTGCATTTCCCTCCTTTGCTTTATTGCTTGTGTTCTCCTTTTTCTGAACCAGTTGAAAACAAATGATGTGCATCGCAGCCCCGCAGAAGGCAGTGAGCATGTCCAGCAGGAAGGCTGTTCCTCCCAGAGCCACAGAGGGCATCACCCACCTCCTTTGTGTGGATCAACACAATACTTAGCTACCCTGTGTTCCTTCCATTTCTGGAGCCTAACCCAGCAACAGCCTTTTCAGCAGGTCCCCTCGGGAAAGTGCCAGGTCAGGGACTACGTTTTCTGGTCTTGGCTCTTTCTCTTCCTATCTCTCCTTGTCTTTTATAACTGACACTTCCGAAGAACTCAGTCCCAACCCCCACCCATCTTCTATTTTAATAGGACAGCTTTTGTTTTGGCTTCCCTGGGTGAGTCTTTGCAATTCGATTCAGATTATGTGTCTGCACACTTACTTTTGGCCTTCGGCATTAGGCAAGACCCCTCTCTCCTCCCTCATTAAGTGATTAATCAATATAGTTATTATTGGCATGGACTCCATTGAATCCCATTTTCCCCAGTGGTTTATCATTTATTGCCGCATCTGTTTGTTTGGGGGCTCCTTGGTGACCAAGGTCTGGCCAGCGAGCACCTTCAGGCTAGCTCCCCTTTCCTGGTGACATGTCCCATCCTTTGTTGGAGCTCTTCCTCCCTTTCCAGCAGAATAGGCTGCTCCAGGCTCGGCCTACTTTGCTCCAACCTGGAATCTGCCATTTCTCCTAGCAGCCCTGGTTGCCTTGGAGACCAAGATTGAGCACTTGTGATTGGATAATGTTCTCAACACTTACAGGATGCCTTTCCTTCTTGACCTCTTTGTGTGGACAGAGGCAGCCCCCCCCCCCCCAGTTCCAGTCCATCCCTTCAAGGGTCTTTCTCTTCTTCCCCAGGTCAAGTTTGTGTGTCCTTCCTTCCACAGTGGAACCCTAGGTCCCCTTGGTCCTGCACATTCATTCCTTTGCTTAATCCAATAACACATGTAATATAGTTTCAGGATAGCTTGACCCACACCACAGCAATAGCTCATAAGATTTCAGGATTTCCTGGCAGTCCTTCATTTGCCTTCCCACCTTCCCAACCCCCATTAAACAGGGAGAACTTTAACAACAAATTATAGTAAGAAATATGATACAAGTGAAGTATGAACATTATTCCAAATTATTTCTAGTTTGATGCTACTTTGCAAAGGAATTAAGCAACCAAAGTGGACAACAGTGTGTGTGTGTGTGTGTGTGTGTGTGTGTTGACAGGAGGCAGGAATGGAAATACATTGTAATAACCTGCCAGCTCTCCTCACAGTAACAGAGAGCTAACTTCACTATGGAGATGGCAGTAATGCTTTTCTCCACCAGAAGAACAACTGGGATTTGTATGTAATAATAAAAAAAAAAAACCTTGGTGCTCAAATATATACAGAATATGTACAACAAAATTCACAGTAGGGACAAAGGCACGGAGTCTAACTGTTGAAGCCCTATGCTGTGCACACCAACCTGGTTCTCTTTTTCTCCCCATCTGCGCACCGTCCTCAAGGCGGGGGTGACTTGATGCTTGCTGTTTCACATCACCTGGCTCTCTCGCTAAGTCCATCAAAATGTGCTAACTAGTGGTGAGACCCAGTCCTAACCGCAACAACAGAGCAGCTTCTAGAAACATCAGACTCACCGGATATGCAGCCATTTCATGCAGAGAGTAAAGCTTGCTTTGCACGTGTTCATGAACCTGACTTGTGTCACACGGGCCTACTTTCCACCTAGAGGTCCTGACCGTTGGTTGAGAGGTGGTCTCTTCTCTTCACGTAATGAGCACTAGCATGAAATTCCACTTCAAACCCACACAGAGATTTGAAGCCAGAAATGGCTCGAACATATTTTTCTAACAGAAAGATGTGAGGGAACCCAATACCTTTGTCCCACTCTTCTGTCTGTCTTTCCACCTGTCCATTCAAGAATGCTTATTTAGAGTCTGCAAAGGACCAGGCAGACAGGGATCAGGCGCAGCGAGGGCTCCCACTACCCTGATGCAGGGCAGGGCGCTGGGAAGGTGGGATACTCTTCAAGGAAGTGATGTGTAAGCCAAGTCTCCAAGGTTGAGTGGAAGACATCCGGCCCACAAGAAGGAAGTGTGTTCTGCAGAGGGAATCACCAAAGTACTTGTCCAAACTCCTAACGGGGACTGAAGAGCAGTGAAGGTACAGGGGGAGGCCGAGAGAACCAGGAGTCTCAGCTTCTCTCCCCAAACCCTCACTGGGGCTTTAGTCCAGAGTGCCCACACCATGCTTCTTCACAGTGGTGGTCTCGGGTGGCTGAACTTCTCCACAGTGGCTGCCTTTCTCCACCGTCGGGGTCCTGCAGAAATCAGGCAGAAGCTTCACAAGGTTTTGTGACTCAGCCTTGGAAACCACTAGCCTCACTCTCCCCCAGCTCACTTGTCAGGACAGCCACAAGCCCACCCAGGTTCAAGGGGAGAGACACAGGTCCTGCCCGTCCCCATGGGAGGGTGAAACTGCCTGAGTCTGCCTTCTGGTCTCCCGTGCCTCTGATCACAAATCTTTTATATCGCCCCTACAAGAAAATCCACCCTCCCTTTCCTGGAGCCCCTCAAAGTTGCTCCATTACAATACTCTGGTTTCTCTTCAGATCGTATAAATCTTTCGCCTTTCAAAGTTGCTCCATTACAGCGTCAGGCTGCAGCCCCGGGGCCGGACTCTCATCTCCTAAGTGATGCTCGGGTGTGGGTGAGGTCCTTGGATACAGCTCTTTGGGGTTCTTCCTGACCTGGACACCCTTGAAGTCCAAGTGATCTATGCCTCACTTAACCCACTTGTAATCATGGGCCCAGAATAGGATACCTGCTTGCAGTGGGTGGGAAAGGTGGACCCCCACAACTGTCCCCAAAGATATGTCCCACTCCTAACCCCTGGAGCCTGAGATTGTAACCTTCTTTGGAAAAAATTTCTGGGGGTATAAATAAGTTAAGGATCTCAAGATGGGATCGTCCTAGATTTAGAAAGTTTCCTAAATCCCTAAATCCAGTGACAGATGTCCTCATCTGAGAAAGGCAGGGGGACGTTTGAGATGCAGAGACACAAAAAAGACTGTGTGAAGATAGAAAGTGAGATTGGAGTCCTGTAGCCCTAGACAGAGGAGGCTCTAGGGACACCAGAAGCCAGACAACACCAGGAAGGACCTGCCTCTAGATCTTTGGAGGCATTCCTGCTGCTGCTGACACTCCACTCAGAGGGCTGAAGATACCTGGGCTTGCTTCCCAGCAGTGATTCTCTGGGGCTCTGGAGTCCACCTTCCGGGACCTCAGCTCAGGCCAAGTTCATCCATCCCTCTCTGGCCCTGTTTGTGGTGGATGCATCTTTCAGACAGTTCCTCCCCATCAGAGCTGGGGAAGTCCAAGCCTCCTTTCATTTTCTACCGTCCCTGGCCCTCCCAGCCTAAGATGATACAGTTCCTTTCTCTAGTGATTCCAATCATGCCAACTGCAAAGTAAGAAAATTAAGACCCCGAGAGGGGGCTCCTAGCTAGGAGCTCGGGAGGTGAAATGGACGTGAGCACTGGTGTCACTATTAGCTACTTCATTTCATTATACTTAGAAAAACTTTCATCGAAATTATGTCATATTTTTGTTTTTGTTTTTAATTGTCATAAAACATAGATAACATGACATTTACCATTTTCACCATGTTTGTGTGTACATTTCAGTGGCTTTAAGTATTTTCACCTTGTTGTGCAACCATCCCCACCATAAAAACTCCAGAATGTTTTCTTCTTCTCAGTTAAAATCTGCACCCATTAAATAATAACTCCCCTCACCTGCCCCCGGTCCCTGGCAAGCACCATTCTATTTCCTGTCTCACAGATGGGGAATGATACAGTATTTGTCTTTCTGTGACTGGCTTGTTTCACTATCGTAAGGTTTTCAAGGTTCATCCATGTTGTAACGTGTCAGAATCTGTTTCCTTTTTAAGGTGAATCCTAATCCATTGTATGTACCTGCCACACTCTGCTTATTCCTTCATTCATCAACTGGGGTGGCTTATACATTTGGCTATGGTGAATGCTGCTGTTCTGAACATGGATATACAAATATCTCTTCAAGACCCTGATTTCAATTATTTTGGATACATACCCAGAAGTGGGATGAGTGAATCCTGCGGTTATTTTATTCCTAATATTTTTGAGGAAGCACCATACTGTTTTCCATAGTAGCCACACCATGTAACAATTCCACCAGCAGTGTGCAAAGGTTCTGATCCATGCATGTGAAAGACTGTTTACAATACAAGTAATTGTCTCCGTTTCTCCCCATAAGATAATCTGCTTTTCTTTTCTTCTTCAACAATAGGGATATTAAGAAGCACATATATTCATGTTTGTTCTGCTTGGTTACCCTAGCTTACCACTTACTCTACAATATTCAGTAAAGACTAACTAAAAATTTCAAAGGATGCCTTTGGACCATGATAATAGGGTTGACACGAAGCTGACAGTAGGGACACGTCGTGATGTGATGCGATTCTCTGAGGAATACACGAGATGTTGTATGTGACCCAAAATGGTACCTCACTTGAGGAGGCTTCCAATGTGACTCTTTCCCTCTCAGACTAGAATTAAAGTTAAACATTAATAATTCACACCATTTCTTACCTTTTCACTGATTTTTTAAAATGTTATCAACTGAAGAAGGTCATTTTCACATAAGTTCTAAATGGATCCTCAATATTTAAACAGAGTAAAAGGATTTTTCTGATTCCCTACGAAGTGAGGTGGGTAGGAAATACTACCTCTCACTCTTTCTCCTAACTAAGGAATTTCTTCAGAACCTACTTTGAAAATAAATACCTTAAAATGAGGATTGGCAAACTATAGCCATAAGCCAAACCCACCCCACCACCTGCTTTTGTAAAGAAAGTTTTATTGGAACACAGCAATGTCCATTGGCTTATGAATTGTCTGTGACTTTCCTGACACAGGACAGCATTGAGTCATCACAACAGATCCCATAAAGCCCTTTACAGAAAGTGTTTGCCAATCTCCTTCCTAAAATTGAACTCAGTTGGCAGAGAGACTTATGAATAACCATGGTCACAAGGGCTTAAACCATAGCCGGTCCAGGGACCAGCTCTCTGATGGGCCAGCCGGGGCGCATATAGCCTTCTGTGGTGAGGGGACAGTTCAGGGCTCACCGCCTGGCCAGGAGCACTTCAGGTAGAAGACTGGTGGTGTCTTGAAGGAGAAAAGGGTGTTAGTGGTAGAAAGAGGACAACATACAAGTCAAGGAGAACAAAATAGGGACACTGCAATGTATGTTTTTAAAACAACAATGAAAAACTAAAGAAATGATTGAACAAATTTTTAAAAATAGGACACAAGTGTTTTGCTCACAGGAATGGGTATTGTCAGTTCAACCCTGTCTTTAGAATGGAAGCAAGCAGGGCAGTCTTGTGCCCAGACATCAGCAAACACACAGACCCCTTTCCAATGTCCAGCCACCCGGCCTTTCAGCCTTCATCGCTGAATCTAAGAGAAACACCATGGTCCACAACATTACTTAATCTATCCGAGAGCAGGTGGAAAACCAGGGGACTCTGCTACTCAGTCTTAGCAATTCAACAAGCCACAGCGAAGGATGCCAAAATTTAGAGATGTAATTAGAAATCTGAAATTCATTTCCACCTGGTCTTGAAGCCAACGACATTGACAAGTATTTGATTAATGCGAGTTGGCTAAGAGTTCTACATAGTTGAGGTAAGGAAATATCAAGTGTGTCTCCCCCTCCACCACGGCTCCCTGTGCTTGCTGACAAGTCTTCCTAAAGCTTCAGGCTCCGAACCCTGCTGAGATCAAAGAGTTCTTGAAGGGAATCCAGACATGCTAGAGACAAGTATATACCCACCCTTGCTTTTTGCATATGATAATAATCGAGGCACTCTATGCTTTATTCCAGTGTCCCACACGGTAATAAACATGTTCTTTGGAGACAAAGAGAAAATTTGAAGAGTAATCAATTGTGATATCACTCCTTGATTATGTTCATATTTTCTTTAGTACTATGTAATTAGTAGCTGCAATTGCTCAGCCAAGTAGGGATTAGGAGGAGGGACTTAAATGTTACCCAGCTGACAGAATGAATTACTCATTCCTCCCAGTGCACATATGTTCAGATATTTATGGGATTTTACCTCCAGCACTCTTATGGCTGCCCACTGTCATGATAAAATATGGTACTCCATTTACTGACACTGTAGCCACATTGTAAAGAAAATCCAGGCAAGCTGAATCCATCAAGAGCAGATTATTTCACTGGGTTGGCTGGTGACTACAATCTATTTCATGGCCACGGTTGACAAGACTGGAACTTTCCATTCACATGGGTCTCTCTGGGCTAGCCTTCAACCCACCCATTGTCAGAGCAGAATGTGAGGTGAAAGCAAAGAAAAAGAGCAGGAAAGACTGGTGGGTATGGCAGAGTCTGGGTCTAGATTCAGATCCTGAATAGTATCCTGGAACCTGGCCACCAAGGATGGTATCCCTTTGTCCTGTGACTGACAGGGAAGGAACTTCTGCAGGGACGTTGTCAGCAAATAGGACCTAAAGCTTTTGCCGATGTGATCATCTTGCTTAGGTATTGTCAAGTGGTTTCAACAAATTTACTGAGGACAATGTTTTGCTTGGGATCGGATTGTAAAATAATATATGATTGCTGATTTTCTTTTTCACTTCATATTTTTAATGTCTTTTCATCTAAATAAACATATTTCAATAACACCACTAACGATGGCTGCAGATGTTGCTTCTGTTGAGCTAAGCCATAATTTATTTTACCAATTCCCTGTCACTGAACATTTTTTCATACGTGCTTTTATTTCTTCACCGATACTGAATTCTGAGAAAAAGAAATACTACATGATAAGTATGCCCATTTTTAGGGTTGAAATATATTCTCAAACTGCCCAAAGGGAGCACCATAACCATTTCTACTTTCACCAGTAACTACGTGAGAGGCTGACCACAGCCCAACACTTCCTTCAGTATAATTATTAATTTTTTTGTTGCCTTAGATAATTTTACAGATGACAATATTACCTCACACTGGTGTTTCACTTCGCATTTTCCTTGAGATCCAGAGAACCAACTGTTCATGATGACAGCCCACAGTCTGCAGCTGGTGGGCTATTTCCTGCTCCCTGGGGTCTTCTGGTCCTCATTACCACAAGGGGACCTACAGTGCCCATGCCTGCTGTGTGGTCTGGCCATGGCCAGCACTGGGACCCCAGCATCCCCAGCGAGCTGCTAGGACCCTCAGCACTGGTGGTGGTGAAGCTCCACATGTGGATGGAGGGTCACCAGCAAGCAGAACTTCCCACCTGAGCATCACAGTGCCGTCATCCCCAAACCACCTCATTTCCAACACTGGCTAAGCTCAGGCTTCATTCTCTGTCTGTTGAGCAGTATTACCTCAAGATCAAACCCATAGTTCCCATTGTCGTGTGGATTTCTCATGCAGTTCAATCCAGAGTTGCTGAGTCCTGAGAAATACATCTCCCCTGTCCATCCCTACCTTGGGAACACTGTCCTGCAGTGAGTCATGGGCTCTGCAGAAGGGTCCAAGAGGTGAGGTGTGGAAGACCCAAATCCGTGCTTGATTTTTACTGTTTGCTGGCTCTGTCAGTTATTCCCCTTCTGCTCATTTCGTCTGCAGAAGGTAGTCCATAAGGTGCACTGCATTAATTTTTGTGAGCATCAGATATGGCAGCCACATGCAAATATCCTGTACCCATGTAATCTTATCAACAGTGGTAGCAGTGAACCTTGGCGGTCACCTGCTTCCTGCTTTGTCTCCTGTTCACACAGCATATCATTCTGAGAGCAGTCCGGGGATCTCTTCCCTTCCTGAGGAGCAGGGGGTGTGGACTGAGATCTGAATGTATAGTTCCTGCCCTTCCCCCAAGCTGCTGGACCTCCGCCAGGGGATCTGGCTTCTGGAGTTACCAGGGCAACCCATGAAGACAAAGGCATGTCTGCACTACAAAACCCCAGGGGGTGGCAAGAAGGGCTCCGTGGTGGTGAGAATGAGAGTCTAGCCCCTGCACAGTTCTCGTCCCCTCCATCTCTGTCTCCTCCAGCATGAGCCCATTCCACAAGCAGCAGAGATCCATGGAGACAGGGAAAGAAGCAGCTTACAAAGTGACTCTGGGGCCCTTCGTTTGGAGATGCTGAACAACAAGGATTCCATTCAGCAACAGTGATGGCTGGTTTTGTGTCCGCTTGACTGGGCTATGGGGTGCCCAGACAGTCCATGAAACATCATTCTGGGTGCATCTGTAAGGGTGTTCCTGGATGAGATGAACACTGGAATTGGTAGACTGAGTAAGGCAGAGTGCCCTCCCCACTGCGGCACGGACTGTCTGAAATAAAAGGCTGGGTAAGAGACCCTTCTTTCTGCCTCACTGTCTTCAAGCTGGGGCGTAGGTGTTCTCCTGCCTTTGGATTCAGACTCTGCATAGAATTGACCTCACTAGCTCTCCCGCTTCTTAGGCCTTTGTACTTGGACTGGAAATACAACACTCAACCCAATGAATCTAAACTTCTCAGCCTCTGTAACCACGTGAGTTGATTTCTTAAAATAAATAAACACACAGACACACTCTACTGGTTCTGTTTCTCTGGAGACCCCGATGGCTACAGTGACTTGTCTCCCTAGCAACAGACCAGCAATGTCACCATGAGAGACTACGTATCTCTGTAAGGCTCGCCTTCTGTGCCACAGGGTGGTGACCCCGACCTCACGTGTAAAGATGTTGATAGGATAAAGGGGGCACTTAGCAGGTGGCGCTGGGTTCATAGGAAGGCTCCATCAAGCATGGCATTGGTAGGGAGTTTACAAAGTGCATTAGGAATCCTACGGCATTTTTAAGCCACTGACTCATTGGGTCCTTATCCTCTTCGACAGGCTTGCCTAGGGCCCCTGACAGGGAGCTGCCCAGTTGACTTCCACCACACCCATCTCATCTGCCCTCAAATCCTGCTTGTTTGGATTAGACAAGTGTTTCTCAATGTGCTAACACAGGTACACGCGCTAGAATTACCTGTAGATTCACATGTGGAACAAATATACAATTCTTGAATCCCACCCAGACCCCCAATTAGGACACCGTGGCAAGGAGCCACGGAATTTGCATTTTTAACAAGTTCCCTGGGTGATTCTCGGCCTCGGGCCCTGCTGAGGCCCCTTACTCCACGCAGATGTAATTAAGCCTCTTAATTACAGTCTGTGCCAAAAATTAACAGTCTCAATGATCTGAGAACACTGATTGACAATAAAAAGGCATGAGAAAGCTTGGGTTTTATTCAAAATGAAGGTAGGATTTGAGCATCGTTCAGAATAGCCATCTCCTGGTGTCACTAAACAGGGGTTCCAGGTGAAAACACAGTGTTGGTCAGAACAACTCCCTCCACTCCGTGGTGGAGAACAGTTAGTGAAATGGGACTCACACTCATGACCCTGCAGACCTCCAGGCTCTAGTGACATCAGGGCAGATGCCTGTTAAACTTCTGATTGAAAGGCGACATGTCCCTCACATGGTGTCCATTCGGATATCCATAGATGCAGCCTCAGAAGATGTGGTTAATTGTGCAACGGCCCTATGCAGAGGTCAGTCTGACCGCTAAGCACATAAACAGTACCCCCATGAGTAAGGCCAATGTTACCTGCTGTTGATCTCCACGTACCTGCTTTACTGCCACAGGAATGGAGGCGCAGGAGTCTGAGTTGACTTTTTAACAGTATCATGAGTTTCGATTCTGACAGCAGGACCAACAAGGCTATTTCTGCTTTTCCTTAATCTTCATTAATCTCAAGTGTCTGTTCCTATTCAGTCCAGGCATGATTGAGCAAGAGACTTGAGGGCAGAAAAGTGGGTTCTTCAGTTCTGCTGTAGAAAGGTCCCAGCTCGGGGCACCTGGGTGGCTCAGTGGGTTATAGCCTCTGCCTTCGGCTCAGGTCATGATCCCAGGGTCCTAGGATCGAGCCCCACATTGGGCTCTCTGCTCCGCGGGGAGCCTGCTTCCTCCTCTCTCTCTGCCTGCCTCTCTGCCTAGTTGTGATTTCTCTCTGTCAAATAAATAAAATATTTTAAAAAAAATTTAAAAAAAATTAAAAAAAAAAAAAAAAAGAAAGGTCCCAGTTCAGGGAGCTTGGCCTTACACAAGTGAAATAACCAGTTATTGATGCAGACCAGCCAGCACCAGCCAGGTCCTACTCCACTCTCCCATTATCATCATCTGTCATGAGTGGGAGGCCTTGGACCTGGACGAGGCTGCTGAGTTTCCCGGGAGGCAGAACACCATAAGCTCTTCTGTCCCACCACTCGCATTGTACATCAGGTCATCATCTTTTTTGAATGAATAAATCCCTGGGAGATCCCCTTAAAGTATGGGACAGAGCGAGAGTCATTTAGATGAGAGCTGGGGAAAGAAAGGCTTCCCAAGGCTCTGTGATAGACTATTCATAGGCTGGTGCTAGGGACAGGCGGTAGAGGCAGGGACGGGTAAGGAAATACAAAGATAAAGGAAGGCACAGGCTATAAACCTCCTAATTCTCTGACAGCTGCCTCTGCTTTTGCAGCTTCCTCTGATTCTCCTTGCTGAGGCTGAACAACCAGGTCAGGAGTCAACTGAGCTCCGGAACCTCTCAGTCCTGGGTTTTTGGAGTATTCATTCAGGTTTCAATCTTTCAGTTTTCCCCTTAAAACCTTGCTTACGTTGTTGTCGTTTGTCACAATATGTCTGGGACTTGCATTTCCTTCCAAGATGGAGAAACAGAGGCTGGATTTGCTCTCCTGCTCGGAATGACCAAAACCAAGGCAAAATAGATGAAACATTCATTTTCAAGGCATTGGAAATGAGGCAATGAAGGATAGTGATCCCTGAAAGATGGGTGACGAGCCAGGTAGGTCTTACAGTCTCTGTAGGCAGTGTCTTACTGGCTGAGAACATTTCTAGATCCCACGCATGGAAAAGGATTTGGGCAGAGCCCAGAGGACACCTGAAGAAAGGAAACTGAAGGAAAATAAGGGAAGACCAAGGATCAGAGTTGCTGATTTCTGGGTACCAAAGAATGGAAAGCTCCAAACAGAGAGAATTCCAAATCTGGAAAGGGTCCCACTGGAGTCCTCAGCTGAGTGCTGAAGTGGGGAAACTACCTGAGTCTGGGGAAAGGACTGTGTAGAGGGTGGGAGAGAGCAGCACCCAGCACTCACACAGGTGAGGGAACTGCACCGGTTCTCTCAGACTGGAAACCTCAGCATCCCCAGGGAATTAGATAAATCAAGCCAAGCATCTCACCTAGGCCACAGAAAATAATTCCTGCTAGCCTGAGTGCTATTCTAATTCCATCTGACCAGTTTGAAAAGAAAGATCTGAAGAAAAGCAACCATTTTCAAGTAACTTAATGGTATTTTACAATAAGGATATAAATCAACAAATCAAAACTAACCCAGAAAGGGGTGCCTGGGTGGCTCAGTGGGTTAAGCATCTGACTCTTGATTTCAGCTCAGGTCATGATGTCAGGGTCGTGAGACTGAACCTACACCTCTACGCCGGGTGTGAGGCCTGCCTGGGATTCTCTCTCTCCCTTTCCCTCTCCCTCTACCCTCTCTTTCTCTCCCTCCCTAAAAACAAAACCAAACCAAAACTAACCTATAATGGACACAGATGCTAGAATCAACAAAGATATTAAAATATTCTGTATTCTTTTTTTTAAGATTTTATTTTATTTATTTGACCGAGAGAGAGATCACAAGGAGGTGAGAGACAGGCAGAGGGGGGAAGCAGGCTCCCTGTGGAGCAGAGAGCCCGATGTGATGTGGGGCTTAATCCCAGGACCCTGGGATCATGACCTGAGCCGAAGGCAGAGGCTTAACCCACTGAGGCACCCAGGCGCCCCAATAGTCTGTATTCTATATATTGGAACGTTAAGTAGGAACATGGAAAATACAAAAAAATGCTCCCTTTTTAAAGGGATGGCAATATGGCAGTTAAGGTAATGGCAGAGCAGACATTGCAGAGGACAACTTTAGTGAATGAAAGAATGATAGCAACTATTCAAAATGAAACACAGAAAGAAATATCAAAAGAGAGTGAATAAAGTAATTGCAGTGAGCTGTGGGAAACCCTTAGGAAGCATGACGTATATATCACTGGAGTCCTGAGAAAGAGGCAAGGAAGTTGAGACAGAAAAAATTATCTGAAGAAATAATACCTGAAGTTTTTCCAATTATGATGAACACAATAAATCCACAGATTCAAGAAGTCCAAGGAAAGCCAAGCACCAGAAACATGAAGAAAGCCAAATCAAGACATATTAAAACCAATATTAAAAAGGAAAGTAAAAACTCTCGAGAGGAAAACAGACATTTGTTTGGAGAAACACACATATAGACTATGAGCACTTTCTCATCAGAAACTGTGGGGAAAAGAAGACAATGTATGGACATATGGAAAGAAAAAAAAATTATGAATCCAGACTTCTTTTCCAAATGAAAATATCTATGGAAAACTAAACCAAAGTAGTATCTTTTTCAAACATGAAAGCTAAAAGAATTCGTCACCAGAAGACACGCACTGTGAGAAATGTTAAGGGAAGTTCTTCAGGCGCAGAGAAGTTAATGCCCTAAGGAATACGGATCTGCACAAATGAATGAAAAGTGATGGAAATGGAGACTAAATACATAAGATTTTTTTTGTATATGGATATCAAATCACTATGATGTACATGTTAAATATCTTATAATTTTGTCAATTATACCTAAAAATATTTTTTCTTATCATTCATTACCTTGAAAAGATAGTTGAATGTTTAAGCAAAAATAATAACAGTGCAGTGCAAGGTTAATTGAATGTGTAAAACTAATACACGACAAGAATTGGAAAAATGGTGGGAAGGAGGATGGAAGTGTACTAATAGAACTTTGTACTACATAGAAAGGGGCATGATATTCCTGAAAGGTAGATTGTGATCAACACATGTACTTTAAACCCCAAAGGAACTACTAAAACAACAAAACAAAGTTATAGCTAATAACTGAATAAAAGAGATAACAAATCATAAACATATTATATATTATCATTAATGCTGAAGAAGTCAAGGGGAAAAAAGCAGATACTACAGCTCAGATAAGAAAGCAAAATCCAACTATTTGTTTCTATGTTAAACAGGAAATATTATATATATTATATATAATATATATTATGCATATTTTATTATTATATTACATATTATATATATAATATATGTAATATATATAAAAATATATATACTAGCACAGATCTCCTTAATCCCTGGGTGGGGGGACAGGACAAACAAAAAAAAACCCTTGGAATTTCCTAAGTAACAAGAATGGAGGGAGCATCTTTTTGTTACTCATAACAATCCTTTCACCCACGCATGAGTTTCTCTGAATGAAACATCTCTTGGCTGGCTCCTAGATAGCTCCAAGATGGGAGCTGATAGCCAGAAAGACTGAACGATGATTTGAGGGTTGGGACTTTTAGCCCCAGCCCCTGTCCTCTGGGGAGAGAAGGGGGCTGCAGATTGAATTCAATAACCAATGACCAATGATTTAAGGAATCATGCATATGTAATGAAACCTCCATTAAAAACCCCTAAACAATAGGGTTTAGAAGCTTCTTAGTTGGAGGACACAACCACGTGCCAGGAGGGTGGCGTATTCCGACTCTATGGGGAAACAGACATCAAGGCACCTTGGGACCTTGCCTTATGCACCTCTTTATCTGGCTGCTCATTTGTATCCTTTACAACAAATTGTAAGAATAAGTGTAGCATTTTCCCGAGTTCTGTGAGTCTACCAAATTTTCAAGCCTTGAGCGAGGAGGAGTTTGTGGGAACGCCTAAACTTGCAGCCACATTGGACAGAAGGATGGATCACCTAGGGACCTGGTACTTGTGACCAACATCCAAAATGAGGCAGTATTATGGAATAAATCTTTAAACCTAGGGGGTCCGATGCTAACTCAGGTAGTTAGTGTCAGAGTAGAAGTGAATTATGACCCTAAATTGATATTTGAAAATCGGAGTTGGAGAATTGATGTTGGAAAATAAACCACATATTGTGGATCAGAGGTATCTTGCTACAAGAACTCCACTTCAAATGTAGGTAAAGAGACCAGTTAAAAGTAAAAAGATGGGAAAAGTAATATGATGCTAACACTAAAATAAGGAAGGAAGGAAGGTAGGAAGGAATAACATGACTATATCAACATTTGACAGAGTAAACTTCCAAGCAAGAATACTTACAGGGATTAAAAACAGGTCATTACAGGAGGTCAGTAAAAGGCTCAGTTAATCAAGAGGACATAACAGTCTTAAAAGTCCATGGACCTTATAACAGAGTATCTAAAATATTAAGCAAACACTGATATAACTACATGGAGATACAAACAAATACATAATGACAGAAAGAAATTTTGATGTTCCTCTCAAAAATTGGTACAACAAATGGAAAATAATATGAAAGGACTTAGAATATTAAATGGCCGAACTGACCTTTTTTTTTTTTTAAAGATTTTATTTATTTATGTATTTGACAGCGAGAGAGAGAGAGAGAGATCACAAGTAGGCAGAGAGGCAGGCAGAGAGAGAGAGGGAAGCAGGCTCCCTGCCGAGCAGAGAGCCCAATGTGGGACTCTATCCCAGGACCCTGAGATCATGACCTGAGCCGAAGGCAGCGGCTCAACCCACTGGGCTACCCAGGCACCCCCGAAATGACCTTTATAGAACATTCTATATAACGACAGCAGGGTACATGTATTTTTCAAATGAACATAAAATATTTACCAAGATAGACAATATTCTGGATCAGAAAAACTAGCTTTGAGAAGTTTAAAAGGATTTAAGTCACAGAACTTATGTCCTCTGACCATAAAGAAATTAACTTGGAAATTGATGAGAGGAAAACCACTAAATACTTGCAAATGATGTAACACATTTCTAAATAAAACCTGGGGCAAAAAAGAAATCAAAAGTAAAATTAGAAAGTATTTTGAACTGAAAGCAAATTAAAATACAACAAAAACATTTAGATGCTCTAAGTGGGAAATTTATAGCACTAAAGAACTATATTAAAAGTAAAAATAAATGACCTCAGCTTCCACCTTAGGAAGCAGTAAAATAAACCCAAAGTAAAAAGAAGAGAGGCCACAATAAGTATCTGAGTGGAAAAAATGAAATAGAAAAACAATAGAGAAAATCAGTGAAAACAAGGATGGCTTTAGAGAGGATCAACAGAACTGCTAAACTTGTAGCTGGACAGAAGAGAGAGATGACACAAACTATAAATTTGAGAAATGAGTTATGTGGCATCACTATAGATTCTATAGATATTAAAAGAATATTGACTACGTCTGTATCTTTAGGGTAAATACCCAGTTGTACAATTGCAGGGTCATAGGGAAGCTCCATTTTTAATTTCTTAAGGAATCTCCACACTGTTCTCCAAAGTGCCTGCACCAACTTGCATTCCCACCAACAGTGTAAGAGGGTTCCCCTTTCTCCACATCCTCTCCAACAAGCAACAATTGCTGTTTACTCTCTTGTTAACTTTGGCCATTCTAACTGGTGTAAGTTGGTATTTCTATGGTTTTAATTTGAATCTCCCTGATGGCTAATGATGATGAATATTTTTTCATGTATCTGTTAGCCATTTACATGTCTTTTTTGGAGAAGTGTCTGTTTATGTCTTCTGTGCATTTTTTTTTTTTGATGTGATTATCTGTTTTGTGTGTGTTGAGTTTGAGGAGTTCTTTATAGATCTTGGATATCAACCTTTTGTCTGTACTGTCATTTGCAAATATCTTCTCCCATTCTGTGGGTTGCCTTTTTGTTTTGTTGACTGTTTCCTTTGCTGTGCAGAAGCTTTTTGTCTTGATGAAGTCCCAAAAGTTCATTTTTGCTTTTGTTTCCTTTGTCTTTGGAGACCTGTCTTGAAATAAGTTGCTGTGGCCAATGAAGGGGTTACTGCCTATGTTCTCCTCTAGGATTTTGACAGAATACCCAACTTCGGTTTGTTTTGTATTTTGTGTGTGTGTGTTTTAAAACTTTTTAAATATTTTATTTATTTATTTGACAGAGAGAGAGAGAGATCACAAGTAGGCAGAGAGGCAGGCAGAGAGAGAGGAGGAAGCAGGCCCCTGCTGAGCAGAGAGCCTGATGCAGGGCTTGATCCCTGGACTCTGAGATCATGACCTGAGCTGAAGGCAGAGGCTTAACCCTCTTAGCCACCCAGCTAATACCTAACTTTTGTATCAACATGGACAGGACTGGAAGAGATTATGCTGAGTGAAATAAGACAAGCAGAGAGTCTACGGCCATACCACCCTGAACGCGCCCGATCTCGTCTGATCTCGGAAGCTAAGCAGGGTCGGGCCTGGTTAGTACTTGGATGGAAGACAAGCAGAGAGAGTCAATTATCATATGGTTTTACTTACTTGTGGAGCATGAGGAAAAACATTGAGGACATTAGGAGAAGGAAAGGAAAAATGAATTAAGGGAAATCAGAGGAGGAGACAAACCATGAGAGACTGTGGACTCTGAGAAAGAAACTGAGGGTTTTGGAAGGGAGACGGGTGGGGGAATGGGTGAGCCTGGTAGTGGGTTTTAAGGAGGGCACATACTTCATGGAGCACTGGGTGTGGTGTATAAACAATGAATCTTGGAACACTGAAAAAATAAAATTAAATTAAAAGAAAAGAATATTGGGGGAGTGTTGTGAACAACCTTATGCTAGTAAATTTGACAATTTAGATGAAATTCACTAATCCATGAAACATACAGTTATCAAAGTTTATGCCAAGAGAAAATATCTAATCTAAATAGTCTTGATCTATTTAAAAAACTAAATTTAGAGATAAAAACCTCTCCAGAAAAAACTATAGGCCCAGGTGACTTCACTGGTAAATTTATCAATCATTTAAGGAAGAAATAATACCACTACCACAATTGACTCTTCAATAAAATTTTAAAAGAAGGAATACTTTTCAACTAACTCATCCATGACTATTGCCTTTTTACAAAAACCAGAGATATTAGAAAAAAAAACAACAACTATAGGCCAATATCAGTCATGAACATAGACATAACAATCCTAAAGCTAGTTTTAACAAATCAAATGCAGCAATAGATGAAAAGGATAATACATTATAACCAAGTGGGTTTTATCGTAGGACTACAAGATTGCTTTAACATTTGCTAAGTAATCAATATAATTCATCATATTGACAAATTAAGAAAGAAAAACCATATGTCTTCTCAATAGATACAGATATCCATTCCTGATAAATTCTCTTTGCAATGTGAGAATAGAAAAAACTATCCTCAGTGTGATAAAGGACATTTATGAAAAAACTACAGATACCATATCTATTTTTGGAAGACTGAATGCTATGTACTGAGGTAAGGAATAAGTATGACCATTCATACTATTTCTATTAAAGTTTTAACTAAAGGAATAGTCAGTAAAATAAGATAAGATATAAAAATTAAAAGCATTCTGGTTGGAATGAAAGAAATGAAACATTTTTATTCATCAAAGACATGGTCATATATGGAAAAATAAGAGAATATACAAAAAAATACACCAGAACCACATGAGTTTAGCAATGTCATAGGAAACAAGAGTGATCTAGAACAACCAACTGTATTTCTGTACAATAGCAATGGAGAATTAGAAACTTTTTTAGAAAACTTTTAATAGTATCTAAAAACATGATATATTTAGGGACAAATGCCACAAGAAATATAAGACTCATACATTGACACCCACAAAAAATTGCTTAAATGCACAAAAATTGAAGAATACTGTATAAATGGAGAACTATACTGTGCTCATAATTTTGGGCACTTAGCATTGGTAAGATTGATTAATAGTTTCAGAATATAACCAGTCAAAATCCCAGCAGGCATTTTTGTAGAAATCAATTCTAAATTTTATATAAATTCTAGAATTTATATATCAAATCAATTGACTTAAAATAACCACAGCAAAAAACAAAGTTCTTTGGAAGAGAACAAAATTGGAAAAATAAAACTATCTGAACTCCAGTTATGTTATAAAACTACCATAATCAAGACAGAATAATATTAGCACTAAGAAAGACAAACAGAACAATGTAACAGACAAATAGAGCACTGTAACAAATAGAACACTGTAACAGACAAATAGAACATTGTAACAGACAGACAAACAATGTAATAGACAAATATAACAAAGTAACAGAAGGGAACAGTCCAGGAATAGATACACATGTATACAAAAACTGACTTTTGATGAAGCAGCAAAGGCAATACAGTGGAGAAAGGACAGCCTTCTTAATGAATGGGACTGGAATAACTGGATATCCATATGTAAAAAAAGGGGGAAAAAGAACTTTAAGCCATATTTTTAATCACATGCAGCAATTAACATGAAATAGATCATAGACCTAAATGTATAGCCTAAAGCTATGGAATTTCTTGATGAAAACTAGAATCAAACTTCTGTGACATGGATCAGGGAAAGACCTCTTCAATGCAACACTAAATGCATATTCTAAACAATAAAAAAATCAATAAATTAGATTTTATCAAATTAAAATTTCTATTCTTCAAAAGGAACAGTTAAGAAAATGAAGAGACAAGATACAGACTGGGAGAAATATTTGCAAATCATCTATATGATAAAAGACACATCCAGAACATCTAAATAATTTTCCAACTCATTAATAAGAAAAAACAGTTAAAAATAGGCAAAAAATTTGAACACATTCTTCACCAAAGAAGATGTAGGGTAAAAGTGAGCACTTAAAAAGTACTCCATATTATTAATTATTATGAAAAGTCAAATTAAAACCAAACATACCTATTTTAAATGTATTATTTTTTTAAAGATTTTATTTATTTATTTATTTGACAGAGATGACAAGCAGGCAGAGAGGCAGGCAGAGAGAGAGGGGGAAGCAGGCTCCCCGCTGAGCAGAGAGCCCGACATGGGGCTTGATCCCAGGACCCCGGGATCATGACCTGAGCCGAAGGCAGAGGCTCTAACCCACTGAGCCACCCAGGCGCCCCTACATACCTATTTTAATGGCTAAAATATAAACAAACTGAGATGGTTGATTTTACATGTCAACTTTCTGGGCTATGGTATCCAGATAAGTAGTCAAACATTATTCTAGATGTTTTTGTGAGAGTGTTTTTGGATAAAATTACCATTTATTCATTTTTTAAAGATTTTATTTATTTATTTGAGAGAGAAAGATGGGAGGGGAGGGGGACAGAGAGCAGAGAGAGAGGGAGGGCAGAGGGACAGAGACAGGGAGAAGGAAGGCAGAGGGAAAGAGAGAAGCAGATTCCCGCTGAGTAGAGAGCACGACATGGACCTCGATTCCAGGATCTGGAGATCATGACATGAACTGAAGTCAGACACTTAACAGACTGAGCCACCCAGGTGCCCCTGAAATTACCATTTAAATAGGTGGGCTTTGAGCAAAGCAAATTACCTTCTATAATGTAGGTGGGCCTCATCCAATCAGTTGAAGGTCTGGACGGAACTGACCTCTCCAGAGCAGGAGAGAATTCTGCAGCAGAAAGCTTTTGGACTTGAACTTCAATATAAGCTCTTCCTGGTACTCCAATCTGAGGGCCCACCCTGTAGATTTTTGGATTTGCCATCTTCCATAAACACATTGAGCCGATTCCTTACAATAAATCTCCTTTCACATATATATGAATTTCCTACTGGTCCTGTTTCTCTGGAGAACCTGACTAATGCATTAACCATACCATGTGTTGGCAAGGATGTGGAGAAGCTGAGACACTCATGTACTGTTCATGGAAATGTAAAACAGTACAAGCAATGTGGAGAAGAGTTTGTCAGTTTCTTCAAAAGCTAAATCAACATTTGCTATAGGCTGCAGTCTTTCTATTCCTAGCTAGTTATCCAAGAAAAAAGCAAGCACACATTCATTCAAAGAATCATAGGCAAATGTTCATAGCCACATTATTTGCAACCACCCAATATTGGAAAGAACCCAAATGCCCAACAGGTAAATGCATAAAGAAACTAGTATACCCATACAATGGATTATTACGTGACAATAAAAGGAATGAGCTATTGAGGTATGATTCAGTATGGGTGAACCTCAATAATGAGTGAAAGAAGACAGACAAAAAAAATACTATTTGATCAATTTTACCTATTACTCCAGAAATTGCAAGCTTAT
The DNA here is from genome assembly GCF_922984935.1 of Meles meles. NCBI lineage: Eukaryota > Metazoa > Chordata > Mammalia > Carnivora > Mustelidae > Meles > Meles meles. The sequence continues at coordinate 99,541,548 of NC_060075.1, forward strand.
TATATAAGTGATGGAAAGGTTGGGGAGAGGTGGTGGGGCAGGACAGAGAGGAGGGAGGGACTAGAAAGGGAGAAGGAGAGATGCTAGGACAGAGTTAAGGAATCACAGGGAGATTACTTGGCCAGGACTCAGGCCCCCCAGGTGCAGGCCCCACCCACCCATCTGTGCTGCTCTTGACTCCCCACCTTCCAACTCCGCAGGACACCTAACATAGGAGGAGCATCCCTGGTGAGGCTTTCTCAGTCCTGCTTCTTGTGGTCAGCAGAGATCTCCCCTACCCCTGTGCTCCTGAAACCTCTTTTAAAAAAAAAAAAGATTTTATTTATTTATTAGACAGACAGAGATCACAGGTAGGCAGAGAGGCAGGCAGAGAGAGGGGAAGGGAAGCAGGCTCCCTGCTGAGCAGAGAGCCCTATGTGGGGCTCAATCCCAGGACCCTGAGATCATAACCTGAGCCAAAGGCAGAAGCTTTAACCCACTGAGCCACCCAGGCGCCCCTGAAACCTCTTTTCAGGGCTAATATTGAATCCAAACTTACATGCTCTGTTAGTCCTTTCTCTCCCTGCTTTCCTCTTCTCCTAGATACAAATGCCTCAACCCAATATATGACAGAGAGAAGGCATTCGATACATGTTGATAGAATGAATTAATAGATGAAAGGTTATTTGCTCTGGGGTTTCTGCATTTCTACAGATTCATGCTCTCTAGTAGCAGAGAATTATTTGGGACTTGATATAGGTTCCGAAATCCGCACACTTTATTATGGTCCCCCTGGAGAAGGGCTTGTGGTTGCCCTTCTGAGATCACCTGAGCCTCTGCCAGACTTCCTTCTGTAGCCCCCTCCCTCCTTTCAGTGGGATATGTAAATTAACTCCCCTCCTATTCTTTTCAGAGTTCAGCTTCTCTTATAAATCAATAGAGGCTCCTTTTCTCCTTTTCTCCTAGCGCCACCGAGAGCACCTTGGTTACGTTTGCTTCTGCATGTAGACAGTATTCAGCTGGAGATGGGGAATGAGCCCCACCAAGAAGACTTTCTTCAGAGATTTCTTCAGAATCTCTCAGTTTGTTGTGAGGCAGCTTGCTCTCAGTTGGGTAGAATCAGAACAAAGGGGATCCTGTCTAGGGAAAAGGAGAGTCACCTGATATCTGCACTTCAGGGGGCAAAATCAGTGCTCAGTCTGTGTTTGTTGAGTGAATAATTGACAGAAAAATGGACACAGTATGGAAATCACTCACTGTTTCGTTTCAACAGTCCTTGAGGATTTATTCGTGTTTCACAGATTTATGATATTTATAAATATTATGAATATTGTGTGACATATTGTGCATTTTTATCATTACAGTTAGTGAACATGAGAAAGAGTTGACCTTGTCATATTCCCTGGGGCTGATTAGTATTCTTTCCCCTGATAAGATTTTAATAAGGCTCTTTCTACCAACTCTTCCCAAAACAAAATTCTTTCATTTATAGAGCAAGGGAGGTGATGGGCAGGGAATGAGGTTCCCTACAACCCCAGGGCACAGCCAATCAGCATGCTCCTTTCTAAAAACCAGAGTCCTGGTTTCATCTATTTATTTCAAAGTCTCCTCTTGATTTTCAGCAGCTGCCATCCCACAGTGTTTACTTTAAAATGCTGGGTGACAGAGGAAGAAAATTTGCCGGAAAGAACAAGAAAAAAATCTAATAATTTCCCTCTGAGGGCCAAAGGGAAAACGCTGGTACAATATTTGAAGAGATCTTATTTAATAAATGATTCTATTTCCATTCAAGCCATCCTCCTGGTGCTTTCTCAATATATGCCATCTATGAATGCTTCTTGATGGCAGTCAGCCGAGTGACATTTTCAATACGGCAACGTTTAGGTAATAAATATGGCCTGCTGCATGTGCTCGGAAAAGTAACACAAAAAATGGGACCACTATCAATTTCTACCAGTATCAATCCCTTCATTTTCACATTCGGAAAAAACTGCCAGTGTTAGACTTTCAGTGAGATTATTTTTAGCTGAGGCAAAGGTGTCCATAGCTCTATGAAGGAAAGGGGAATTTTTCTTATATTCTTTTATTTGGACCCCATAGATGTAATCAGAGGTTTAAAATATGATATTTTAGGGATGCCTGGGTGGCACAGTGGGTTAAGCCTCTGCCTTCGGCTCAGGTCATGATCCTGGTGTCCTGGGATGGAGCCCCGCATCGGGCTCTCTGCTCAGCAGGGAGCCTGCTTCCTCCTCTCTCTGCCTGCCTCTCTGTCTACCTGTGATCTCTGTCTGTCAAATAAATAAATAAAATAAAAAAATATGATATTTTAAACACTGTAACAATTGTTGACATGAAACCCACAAGAAATGGTTCTGGGTAAAATTATCATTTTCAAGCCTCATTTTGGTAGCATATATGTTACTGAGCAGCTTCCCTGGGAATTCAAATGCATGCTCTCATTTTTTTCTTCTTTCTTCTTCTAATCAATTTATGAAATTTGTATGTCTTTGTCCACTGTTCTTGGCACGTGGCTTCTAAAGCCATTATAGTATCTGCCGGAAGCGTTTAAGGACATCTTTTACTGTAATATTTAGTTTTGTTCTGTTAAGAAACAAAATTCAACAGTAAATCTGAAGATCTAATTGTTATTATTAAGCGATTCATGAATTAGACAGCATCCCATCTAGCAAGCAGAGAGGAGCTCCAAGGAGGCTTACAGATCAGGAGGTTTTTTAAGGAAGGAGGGTGGGGCCAGCAGGTTACCAGCAAAAGAAAGGAAAGGATTGTTTCAGGCAAGATTGGTCTCCCTAAGGGGGAAGGGAAGTGGGTCTTGTTATGCAGATGACCTCATCCCTCTTTGGGAATGGAGAAGGCCACGTGACAGATTACTTCACTGATGCGGATCAGAAAATCTCTGACTGACGGGTTGGGTTAAGACCACATTTCTGGGGTAGGTTGAAACTGCAGTGAGGTTAGGTATTAAACCGTGGATTGATGACCTGGCCTGGCCCACGTGACTCCATCTTGGGCATGTGGATTTCTTTTTAGCAACTCAACTGCTTCAGGGTGAGTGTGAAATGGGCGTCTTTTGTTATTCACACAATGAGTGCCTTTCAGCTACACCTGGGCTTATGTTAATGAGTGACTTTGGGGAAAGCCCCTAAGGATGGGGACTGGTTGCCTAGATTGGAGGGTTGGGAGGTTCAACACTAGCCTACCTCTGGGGAGGGGAGAAGGAACAGAGATGGAGTTCAGTCACAGATGGCCAGTGATCTAATCACGCCTACCTCTGTAATGAAGCCTCATAAAAATCCACCGAGGATGAGTATCAAAAAGGTGGATTAGTGAACATGCAGAGATGTTGGGAGAGCGGGGCGCCCAGAGGGCACAATAAGATCTTTAAAATGAGTTGAATTTCATTTTGTAACAGATGGGGTGGCAGCCATGACAGCATCCAAAGGAGACATCTGGTGGCTTTGGAGACCATGAGAAACACAGTGTGGGAGCTCAGGCCCTTTGAATGCTCTTGTGTTTCTCACAGTTTCCAAAGGCCATGGGTCAGTTACCTTCAATTCTGAGCTCTGATCCCTTGCCTCAAGCTCCTGATCTCACTGGGCTTGGTGGGTCCGCTGGAGCTGATCGATGGTTCCACCTGGAGCCTGAGTCCCCAGCCCTCAGCAGGTCCACAGTCCCTATTTGTTGGGGTCTGCTGGTTCAGACTGTTGTTCCAGGTGGGGAACTGCTGGGGGAGGCACCAAAGGACTCTTTCTATTCTTGGCCAGTTCCCCTGTACCATCTCTTTGGTTACTGCTGGTGCCCACAGCCCCCTTTCTTCAATTACTCCTGTTTTCTGTTAATACGCCCATGAGGTAAAGGCTGTTGCCTAATAGGAATCTTGAAAGCCAAAGAGCTAAAAAATTTGTGAGCACAGGTTGAGCACTTGAAACCTGTTAGAGCACTCACCACTGAACTCTGAGTCTCCCTTGCGAGCAGAAGTTCCTCTCAGAATGAGAGGCTGACACTAGGTCACCTGTCAACCTCAAGAAAATTTCTGTGCCACATAGTGTTAAGACTGCCCATCCTCACCCCATGACACACACCCCTTAGGTGTTAGTGTAGCTCTGGGAGATCCAAGACTTATCTAAAGAAATAAGATCTTTTTAATCCCAAAGAGCTGAATGCACTGTGTTCTGGTGTGCCAGCTTATTTTGTGACTAAGAACAATAGTCCTGGAAGACATAGACATCTGAAAAATGGCAAAATAGCCCTAAAAACAACCTAGAATCACAATAGTCATTATGAGGACTGTTCTAATTAGGCAGGATGCTTCATTTAAGAAGTGTGTTTAAAAGCAAGTTTTCCCAGTCCGTTAAGCATCTGTCTCCTGGTCTTGGCTCAGGTCTTAATTTGTGGTTGTGGGATGGAGCCCTGACCCCTGGCTCTGTGCTCCACACAGAGTATGCTTGAAACTCTCTCTCCTCCCTCCCCCACTGCCATGCTCTCTCTCTCTAGAATAAATAATTTTTAAAAAAAAAACAAGGTTTCCCAAATCAGGCAAAAAGAATAGGATACCTATATTAATTGGTATGCAGAAGCTTCCAAAACCTTCAAGATTCCAAAATAGCTTCATTGAAAAATTCATTATAAAAGGTTCATGAAAAATTAAAGACCTAAGAGGCATTCAAATCAAAAGACAGTGAGACTGACATGACTTCACCTGTTCTCCTCTATCCTTCTTTACCTGAGCACTCAGGTTTTACTAGTTCTCTGTCTGACCTTTCTACTCTGAAGAGACTACTAACTCCCTGGGGACTCTGGGGGACCGTCCTCAGGTATCTTGTGCTACATGGTCAAATGCCAAATTAAGGGGCGCCTGGGTGGCTCAGGTCGTGATCCCAGGGTCCTGGGATCGAGCCCCGCATCGGGCTCTCTGCTCCACAGGGAGCCTGCTTCCTCCTCTCTCTCTGCCTGCCTCTCTGCCTAGTTGTGATTTCTCTCTGTCAAATAAATAAAATATTTTTTTTTAAAAATGCCAAACTAGGAGCAACAGCTCAAGAATTCCCTAGACCCAGGGAGGCTCACCAGAAGTATTTTGAAGAATTTAGAGTTCTTCTCAGGACCTCTGACCCTTGGCTGCCAGATCTTTCTTAGCTTGGGCACCTGTGTGAGAGAAGGACCTGGGGAAACCCCTGAAATGGATGTGGGAGCAGATTGGTGAAGATCAAGATTTTTTATCTTCCACGGGGTCCCCTCATGGCCCAGAAAAAGCTCACAAAATAGCAACCAAGCTTTTAAAAGCCATTCCTCGAGTCTTCCCTCCCCACACTGATTGGTCCGTTATTCAAACGTACAGACTAAAGAAAGACGAATCTATGACCAACTTTAAACCCTTCTGGATGCACTCTTCGCTCGGCATTCTGGGTTCTGTGCAGTAAATGGTGTAACCCAGCCTGCCCTAGTAGCCCTGTTTGTAAATGGCTAATCTCCCAAGATTAGTGGATCGATAAAAAGGGAGAAAATAGGATCAGAGGTTACTGGTTTGACTGAACATGTGACCACAGCTGAGCACGTTGGAGGGACCTTGGAACAAGACAGTAAACAGAAATCTGCCAAGTTCTTAGCCTTATAGCTGCATCAGTTCCAAGGCCAGGAGCCTAAAATGACACACAGTCTTCCCACATTGTACCCTCCTAGAGGTCTGTCATCAAAACACTGGCCTAGGGGCTGATGTCTCATTTGTAAGCAGTTGGAACCCTGGAGGAAAGAATGTCCTCAAAGGTACTATGCAAGTCCTTCACATCAACTCAAATACCCCCGTATCTGTTCCCAAAAGAGACTCTCCCATGGGTCCTTCCCAGAGCTGACAAGACTCTGAGGGGTTCTCCTGTAAATGGCTACCCAATAATGCCCTTAAATGGCCAAAGAGAAACTAAACTTAGAATCAGTGGAAAACCTTACCAAATTCTGTTAGATGCTGAAGCTCTACTTTCTACTTTAAACCCCACTGCCATAGGATAACAAATCCCTTGGAGTCAAAGAGAAATTTCCATAATTGGGGTATCTAATAAAATTCAGAGAGTTTCTATCACACCCTTTTACTGAAAAACATCCCTTTTTGCTATGTGATACAACCTTACTCAATCTGTTTGGCACAGATCTTTCTAAATTAAAGTACTTAATCTGTTTTGCTTCCAATGGAGACTTCAACACAGAATTTTCTAACAAACCTGAACCTGATCTTTTATGTTCCTTACAATCTGTCCTAGACATAGAACAGGAAGAAGTTAAACAAAAGTCCCCTAATCTAATCAAGGTGCCCAATATTGATATTGGGAGAATAAAAAGTTCAGAGTCTATAAAAATTCAAGTGGACATAAGTAAGGCTCTTCCTGCATCACCTCAATACACATTAAGTCCAGAGCCATACCAGCCCTCATCCCCACAGTGGAAGGTCTCATCAGACCAGGGGCTAACAGCTGCCAGTACCGGCCTCTGAAACAGGCCAGTCTTGCAGGTCTGGACAGCTAATGGGTAGGGTGGAGATTTGTCCAGGACTTGAGAGATACCAGCAAGACTTACTATTCCCTGTTTCCCAGTTGTTCCAAACCTGGACACCCTCCTGTCACAAGTTCCCCAGACTCATGGTCACTGTTAGGAACCTATGCACAGCTGTCTCCAGGATCCCTGTGGATCTCAACAGCCAATCTCTGTTTGTTTGACTTGAAACAACAACAGTGTCCCAGATTGTCACGCCTCAGGAGTTTACTGGTACCCCTTCTTATTTTTCCCAAATGCTCCACCAAGAGTGATGTACTTTCGGTTCCCTGGGAGATTGACCCTTGATAGTGTATAGATGACCTCTCGCTGTGACCACTTACTCCAGAGGCATCATAAAATAGTCTGTTCACTCACTGCAGTAGTTTGCTGATGAAGAACATGAAGTCTCTAAGGAAAAATCATAGTTACTCCTGACATTGTTCAATATATGGGTTATAGTTTAAGCATGGAAGGAATCCAACTGTCTCCAAAAAGAATTAGGCTAATCCAAGAATTCCTTGGGCCCACAGCTAAGCAATAGGCTCATTCCTAGGCCAGGCTGGATATGGTAGACTGTGGGTTCCTAATTTTCCTCTATGGACTTACTGAAATTTCAGTTACCAAGCCCTTTTCTTGGGAAGACAAACATGAATAAACAAGAGTAAAACGAGCGCTACAAGAGCCACCTGCTTCAGGTCCATCTAACTATTCAAAACCTTTCACCTTGTTTGTGCATGAAAGAGATAACAGGAGTGCTCACTCAGTCAGGAACATGGCAGTGGACATCGGCCGATTGCCTCTTGCTGCATACAGACTGGCTCTGTTGCTCCTATCTACTCCAACTACCCTGAGGCCACGGCCACAGCTGCAGAGTTGGTGGAAGCCTCAGCAGATTTAACCCTAGGAAATGATATTTATTCACAAACTTTACACTCTGCCTGAAGCTTTAACTCTGAATCAATTCAACATTTCTCTGCAAGCAAACTAGCCTCCTATGAGATCCTTCTGCTTCTCCCCCAAATCTGCATCTTAAACGTTGCAATGTTCTCAATCCTGCTATGTTACTACCCCCACCTGAGGAAGGTGAGCCCCATGACTGTGAGGTAATAATGTCCCATTTCATGACACTGTGTCCCGATTTAGGAGATACCCCTTTAGATCAGATGCCCCTTTAGATCAGACTAATCCTGATCTAATTCTGTTTGTTGATGGGTCATACTGTAAAAATGCAGAGGGGAATTTCCAAGCTGGTAATGCTATTATTATAACCAATATGAACTACTTCAGAAGGGAAATTTCCCACAAGCTAACTCAGCCCAACAAGAGGAACTTCAGACCCTTCCAGGACATGCCAGTTATCAGGACAAATTATTAACATTCAACTGACAGCCAGCATGCCTTTGGGATCATCCATGATTTGGGGGTTATGGAAACAAGAGGTTTTCTTGCATCCTCTCTGACCCCAGTCAAAAATGTACTAAAGTAAACAATCTTCTTACTGCTATTCCCTTACCTTCTGAAGTCTCATTCATCAAAACTGAGGCTCACACTGAAAAGACAACCTGAGCATCAGGGAACCACCCCAGCTGACCTTCACGCAAAGGCAGCAGTGAGGGAATCTATAAAGTTGTAGCAGCTTTGGAGGAAGTCCATTCACTTCTGGCCCCTCAAGGCCAAACTTTTGCCATCCTGATGTCCTTGCAATGTGGCAAAACTCTGTTGCTGAATCAGAGCAATTGGGGCGGGGTTGGGGGGGGGCGGACGATGGCTATAAATTAAGTGAATAATTGAACTCTGGGAAACCCAAGATGGTTGCTTATTTCTTTCCGGCTCTCTGGCAAGCTTGACTTTGTTTTTTACATTCCCTCACCCATCATGGTACAACAAAGATGTCTCAAATGATGAACAGGCATTGGTGGGGAGGATTTTACAAAATTGCAAAAACAGTCTACTAGCCATGTCTGATTTGTCAGGTCCACAATTCTGGGAAAATTATTTTTGGCTCCAGAGCCCTCAGACCTCTGGACACTATACCTGCACCTGGACTTCATTTAAATACACTTCTCATGGGTTATTGATACTTTCTTGTTATTACAGGTGTGTCTTCTGGATGGTTTGAAGCTTTCTGTTTTGCAAGGCCAATGCCCTCATGGTGGCAAAAAAATGGTTAGAAAACATATTTCTCACTTGGGGTTAACCTTCCACAATCTCTAGTGACTGGGACACCACTTCACTGGGCAAATCAAGCCTAAACAAAAGCCTTGTAAACTTCCCGGAATTATCCCTGTCCCTGTCACCCTCAATCATGAGATGAGGTTGAGAAAACTAATGGGATTCTCAAACTTACAACTTTCTTTCCTTTTATTTTATTTTTAATTTTTTAAAATTTTATTTTAGAGAGGAGACAGAGAGAAAGAGAAAGAAAAGAGGAAGGGGCAGAAGGAGAAAGAGAGAGACTCTGAAGCAGGCTACATGCCTAGCATGGAGCCCAAAGTGGGACTCGATCTCACAACCCTGAGATCATGACCTGAGCCAAAATCAAGAGTTGAATCCTTAACTGACTGAGCCACCCAGGTGCTCCTCAAACTTACAATTTCTGAACTTGATTAAACCACTGGACTCTCTTGGCCTAATGTATTGACCTTGGTCTTGTTGACTGTTCACAGTATCCTCTTCGGGAAACATAAAGTCACTCCACTTGAGAAATTCACCAGCAGACCAATGTCTCTTGATATACAACCTTCTGCTGATCCCTTGTCTCATGCCAGAATGACCAGCTACTAGAAGTCCTTAATGTCTTATGGTCAAGCCTATCATCAACAAGTTAAAGATGCTTTCCCAGATCCCAATTCAAAGGATCCTATTGTTCACAGTTTGGAACCTGGTGGCTGGGTGTCTTGGGAATGTCATCAGAGGAAGACAGTCTTTGAACCCCTTTGAGAGGGACCTTCCAAGTGCTCCTGACACTGACTCTGTTGTGAAACTGAAAGGTGTTGAGCCTTGGGTGCACATGGCACAGATAAAGAAGGCCTCACCTGACACCTGGTCCTGTGCAGGTTCTGGAGACCTCCAAACCCATGTAGCTGACATGGAGGGAGACTGCTTCCACCCAAGACAGGGCTCAAGACTTCATACTTCAACTAAACATGAAATGTCCTTTGCTTCTCTTCCTTTCCTTTGTTTTGAGCTTGGTCTGAAAAGATAAACTTTTTCTGTATCTTCCAGACCACTGCTAGGAGGGGCAAACTCTCAGACTGCCTAAATTGTCATCAAAACCCCCAATCCATGGTGCTACAGAACCTCTCAACATCTGTGGACCAATATTTTGTCTACACCCAATATCACCATAAACTACAATCAACCCTCCTCAGATGTCACTTATGGAGTCAGACGTTTGTGGATAGAACATCCAGTGCCTTGTTTTTACCTTTCTCTGGTTGTAACTGCTTGAATACCTATACCCACACTGCCACGTGCCCACGATCATCGAGATCATGGGATGGTCTCACCAGCAGCACCTATCTTTGGAAGGAATTTAGAACCATGTTTTATTTCAAGCTAAGAGATTTCCCTCCCAATGCACTGAAAATCTAACTTACCCTGACTTGGATGAGGAAATGCAATTGTCCCTGTGAACGAACCCATGGACAGTGCTACCTTAGCAAGAGTGGCATGTACAGAATTTATCTTTGTCTGTGGTTGCTATTATTCTCCTTGGGTCTGTGAATGCCTACATGGCTGCCATTGGGTGGACATATAACCGGGAAATGCCTTCGAGGTTATCAAAGCAACTGTGCTCCTTACTGCCTACAAACTGAGACATCTCATTAGCGGCTTCCCCTGAATTTACATCATCAAATTGGAAAGGACCTATTAGGAGTCATTCCTGATTCAGGATTCACTTCCCTTGGCAGATCCCTACTTCCCTGTCCATGTGTGAGTACAAATGAGGCTACAATCTGGAAACTATTCTTCACTCTAGGAAGTGTTGAGAAATCCACTGCAAAATTAATGGCCACCTGACCGAAATCCCTATTCTCTCTGGCCCACGTTGTCTGTCATAAAAGGAGAGCCCTTGGTTATTTTTACACAGAGCAAGGAGGCTTCTGTGCTGCGGCCAGCCCCACTTGCTGCACCCAGATCAACACTTCTGGGGAAGGTGAGACTCAGCTGTATAAAATCACGGAGCAAGTCATTTGGTTTGGGAAAGAGATTCTTTCAGTGGAATCTTTTTTTTTTTTTTTTCCTTACTGGATTTTGATTGTTTGGGGTCTTGGAAATGAAGGCTGCAAAGTGCACTCCAGACAGTGGGAATGATCCTGCTTATACAATCACGGTTATTGCCCTGGTGTACTGTATTCTCTGCAGAGCTTCAAATGTGGGTTCATAGCTGATAACCACCAAACAGAGGATCTCCCTAAGACTGGAACATCAGAAGAGGAATAAACAGAACGACCAACTTCAACAAATGTGAACCTAAGGTCATGACCTTTGAATATCACAGAGATTCAGCAAAGAACACCATGAGACGTGAATACCACACAGGATTAGCAGAAACGGCTAGAAGCTCAGAGTGGTGTCAGGGGGTGGTGCTAAGACCTTAAATGTTGATCACAGCTTGCTGTTTAGCTGAGAGTCTGATCCAAAGGGGTGAAATTGTTGAAAGGACATCAAGACTGAAATAGAGTCACCTGTGCTAAAGCCACATCACCAAGCAGAGGCTTCGTACCTGTCTTAATTACAGTTCAACCACTCCAGGGGTGGAATCCTAAACCAGTCAGTCTGGAATTACCCCGTTAGCACTAGAGAGGCAATCTGCCTGCCAGACCCTGCCATCTCCCAGAGGAACGTGACTTTGCCACAAAAAATCCGCTCATTGCTAGTAACCTCCTTGTCCCACCCCCTGCCCTTTGTGAAGGTTAAAAAGTCATTCACTTTACACAGTTTTTTGGAGCCCCTTTCTATCTGCTATATGAGATGTTGCCTGGTTCACGAGGAGTTGAATAAAGCCAATAAAATCTTTAAAACCTATTCAGTTGAATTCTTTTTTTTTTTTTAACCAGTATCAAAGTCATTTGCTAAGTCAAATTTTCCAGAAGAATGTTCCATCTAGGTTGATGATCCACTTCTAGTTGATGTTTCATTGTAGATAAGTTTGAAATTTATAGACTAATTCCACACAAGCAAAGCAAAACCATTCTGCATGTGCCACTCAGGGCTTGTGAGACACAAGATTCTGCAGCCCGTCTGATGGGACAAGTACCATTCTCAGCCTTGGGTGAGTCCCTCTAGTCCTTTAGGATGGTTCTAGCTCCTGCCTCTGTTGGCTTCCTCACATGCATTCACCCATATTTGGGGGAGAAGGGGACCCTCTGCCAGCAATGGAGTTCCCTCTGTGCAGAATAGTTTCCCAAGACTCCTTTCTGTGAGCCTGAGATGCTGTGCTGTCCTTGAACTCTCAGGTCCATTTACTCAAGGAGTTCACCAGTCTCTGCCTGGCTTTCTGCTCCCTACTCCTTCCTTGGAAATGCTCCCAAAGCCAGAAGCTGGGAACTATAGGGCTCATCTATTTGTTTTCTTTCTTTTAAGGATCACTTAATTCCTGGACATTCACTCTCTGTCTCTGTTGGTTTTTGGTTGTTTCAGGCAACCTACTTCGATAGGGCAAATCTACTTTGATAACTCTATGTTGACTAGATGGAAAATACCTATTAAAATCCTACACAAACAATGTTACAATCCAGACACATTGGTCAAATTAATAAATGTAAATTGGCTTAGCTTACACAATAAATTAAAAGATTACTGGGATGAACTAAGAAAGCAAAATCCAAGTCTTGGCTCTTTCCAAGACATGGCTAAAATAAAGAGATTCAGGAAGTTCAAAAGAAAAGTTAGAGGCAAAGACATGCCAGGCACCCACACATAGCAAGGAAGCCAGAGTTATGGTCTTAGTGGTGAAAACTGTCCCACGAAGGCCATGCTCGCCTCTCCCGTTCTGTCTTCCTAAACACCTTCCTGTACTAGCAGGTCTTCCTCTCCAGTCCTTGCTTCTTTGCATGATGTCTTTGTTGAGTGTGTGGTGTCTGTGAGCCATGTGCCAGGCCAGAGTGCCAAATGAGTCACGTCCTCTGGAAGCATCCTCAGTCAGCCAAGGATAGCAGTTGTACACCCCGGCACCCTCTTGCCTTGGATGGAATAACTCTGAGGCACTGGGGGTTGCCAAGTGGGATAAAGTTGGGCGCTATCATCCATGGTTTCATAATATGCCATTTATTGGCTGTCCACCATTCCCTGACACCCCCTCCAAACTTCTGCCTGTGTTTCTTCACTTTCCCAATAAGCCACTTGTATTTGAATCCTTGTCTCAGGGTCTAGGTCAAGGTGACCCACATGAAGAGGGTATCAGAAATGGCAGAAATGCAGGTCCCACAACAAACCTGAATAGAGCAAATACAAATACTAATAGTGCTATTGGTGAAATTTTGTAGAGAAGATAGAAGGGTTATGAATGCCTATGTTTTCCAAATTGGAGAGGTATATTTACAAAGCCGAAACTAGAGAAGATGTGAGGGGAACTCACCCAAACATTGAGGATGGGAAACTTCTCAGTCTAAGATAGGTTGTTACCTCATTGGGAAATTATGGGGTCATTTCCACAAAAAACTGGGGGGCATGGATGCCTCCTGTCTCTATCACTTACTCTACTGCTTACCAGTAAGTGGTAATACCACTGTATTGGAGGCATCAAGTGATATAATTCCAAGGAAGGGGATTAGATCTCTATTTACAAGTGGCATCATTGGATACGTGCCAAACCAAAAGAATTGATGGCAAATACAACTAAAAATGATGAAATGATTTTTAAGTTAGCACCAATAATTTTCATCTATATAAACAAATCTCTTAGTGGGTATGATGACATACCAAATATCTATAGTTACAACAGCAAAAGTTTAATAAAATAGCTAGGAATAAATCTAGCAAAAATAGGCAAAACCCATATGAAGAAAACTATACAGTGAAAAATAGATTTGACAAATGGATATATGGGTGTGTATATGTGTCTATTTTCTCAAATTTAATTTTTAATTCATTGATATCTCAATAAAATACTTTTAATGTTTGCCCTGAAGGTAAGCAAGTTGGTTTTAAAATTGATGTAGGGGGCACCTGAATGGTTCAGTGGGGTAAGCATCTGACCCTTGATTTCAGCTCAGGTCATGATGTCAGGGTCTTGAGATCGAGCCCTGTGCCAGGCGCCACATTCAGGGTGGGGCCTGCTTGAGATTCTTTCCCTCCCTCTCCCTCTGATCACACTTTCTAGTTCTTTCTAAAACAAACAAACAAATAAATAAATAAACCTTTAAAAATGAAATTGATTTGGAAGAATAAATGATCTAGATTTTCCAGGAAATCATGAAAATGGCCAATTTTGGAGGGAGGGCTAGCCCGTGCAGACATTCGAACACAAGAGTAATTAAAAGACTGTGACTATATCAATGTGTTTTTGTGCATGGATAGAGATAGGAAAACAGAAGAGGAAACCCAGAAATGCACCCAACTGCAACTGGATAGAGAGTCAGCAGTGGAGGAGAAAAACAGAATGAAGTTATTCTTGTTTTTTTTTTTTTTTAATTAACATATAATGTACTATTTGCTTCAGGGGTACAGGTCTGTGAATCGTTAGTCTTACACAATTCACAGCACTCACCATAGCACATACCACCCCCCACCAGTGTCCATCACCCAGTCAACCTACCCCACCCCAGGCAACTCTCAGTTTGTTTCCTGAGATTAAGAATCTCTTATACTTTTTCTCCCTCCCTGGTCCCATCTTGTTTCATTTTTTCCCTCCCTTCCCCCCATGACCCCTGCCCTGCCTCTCAAATTTCTCATATCAGAGAAATCATATGATAATATGATAATTGTCTCTCTGACTTATTTCACTCAGTGTAATACCCTCTAGTTTCATCCATGTCATTGCAAATGGCAAGATTTTGGGTGTTTTTGATGGCTGCATAGTATTCCACTGTGTGTGTGTGTGTGTGTGTGTGTGTGTGTGTGTGTGTATGAGTATGTGTATATATATATATATATATATGTATATCACATCTTCTTTATCCATTCATCTATTGGTGGACATCTAGGTTCTTTCCATAGATTGGCTATCATGATCATTGCTACTAGAAACATTTGGGTGCACGTGCCCCTTCAGATCACATTTGTATCCTTAGGGTAAATATCCAATAATGAGATTTCTGGGTCATAGGGCAGCTCTATTTACAACTTTTTGAGGACCCTCCATACAGTTTCCCAGAGTGGTGCACCAGCTTGCATTCCCACCAACAATGTAGGAGGGTTCCCCTTTCTCCACATCCTCACCAACATCTGTCATTTCCTGACTGGTTAAGTTTAGCCATTCTGACTGGTGTGAGGTGATATCTCACTGTGGTTTTGATTTGTATTTCCCTGATGCCAAATGATATTATGCACTTTTTCATGTCTCTGTTGGCCATTTGGATGTCTTCTTTGCAGATATGTCTGTTCACGTCTTCTGCCCATTTATTGATTGGATTATTTGTTCTTTGGGTGTTGAGTCTGATAAGTTCTTTATAGATTTTGGAGACCAGTCCTTTATCTGATATGTCGTTCACAAATATCTTATCCTATTTTTTCAGTTGTCTTTTGGTTTCATTGACTGTTTCCTTTGCTGTGCAAAAGCTATTGATCTTGATGAAGTCCTAATAGTTCATTTTTGCCCTTGCTTCCCTTGCCTTTGGTGATGTTTCTAGGAAGAAGTTGCTGTGGCTGAGTTTGAAGAGGTTGCTGCCTGTGTTCTCCTCAAGGATTTTGATGGCTTTCTCTCTCACATTGAGGTCTTTATCCATTTTGAGTTTATTTTTGTGTGCGGTATAAGGAAATGGTCCAGCTTCATTCTTCTCCATGTGGCTGTCCAATTTTCCCAACACCGTTTGTTGAAGAGACTGTCTTTTTTCCATTGGACATTCTTTCCTCCTTTGTCGAAGATTAGTTGACCATAGAGTTGAGGGTCCATTTCTGGGCCCCCTATTATGTTCCATTGATCTATGTGTCTGTTTTTGTGCCAGTACCGTACTGTCTTGATGATGACACCTTTTTAATAGAGCTTGAAGTCTGGAATTGTGATGTCACCAACTTTGGCTTTCTTTTTCAACATTCCTCTGGCTATTTGGGGTCTTTTCTGGTTACATATAAATTTAGGATTATTTGTTCCATTTCTTTGAAAAAAATTGATGGTATTTTGATAGGGCTTGCTTTGAATCTGTGGATTGTTTTGAGTAGCATAGACATTTTCACAATATTTGTTCTTCCAATCCATGAGCATGTAATGTTTCTCCATTTCTTTGTGTCTTTCTCAGTTTCTTTCATGAGTACTTTGTAGTTTTCTGAGTACAGATTCTTTGCCTCTTTGGCTAGGTTTATTCCTAGGTATATTATAGTTTTGGGTGCAATTATAAATGGGATTGTCTCCCTAATTTCTCTTTCTTCTGTCTTGCTGTTGGTGTATAGAAACGCAATTCATTTCTGTGCATTGATTTTATATCCTGACCCTTTACTGAATTCCTGTATGACTTCTAGCAGTTTCAGAGTGGTGTCTTTTGGGTTTTCCACATAAAGTACCATATCGTCTGCAAAGAGTCAGAGTTTGACTTCTTCTTTGTTGATTTGGATGACTTTTATTTCTCTTTTTGTTTGGTTGTGGAGGCTAAGACTTCTAGTACTATGTTGAATAGCAGTGGTGATAATGGACAGCCTTGCTGTGTTCCTGACCTTAGGGGAAAAGCTCTCCATTTTTCCCCATTAAGAATGATATTTGCTGTGGGTTTTTCATAGATGGCTTTTATGGATATTGAGGTATGTACCCTTTATCCCTACACTTTGAAGAGTTTTGATCAAGAAAGGATGCTGCACTTTGTCAAATGCTTTTTCAGCATCTATATGGTTCTTGTTCTTCCTTTCATTAATGTATTGTATCACATTGAATTGTTTTGCAGATGTTGAACCAACCTTGCAGCCCAGGAATAAATCCCACTTGGTCATGGTGAATAATCCTTGTAATGTACTGTTGGATCCTATTGGCTAGTATTTTGGTGAGAATTTCTGCATCTGTGTTCATCAAGGATATTTATATAATGCTCCTTTTTGGTGGGGTCTTTGGTTTGGGATCAAGGTAATGCTGGCCTCATAAAATGAGTTTGGAAGTTTTCCTTCCATTTCTATTTCTTGGAACAGTTTCAGGAGAATAGGAATCAATTCTTCTTTAAATGCTTGGTAGAATTCCCCTGGGAAGCCATCTGGCCCTGGGGTCTTGTTTGTTGGGAGATTTTTGATGACTACTTCAATTTCCTTTCTGGTTATGGTTCTGTTCAGGTTTTCTATTTCATCTTGGTTCAGTTTTGGTAATTTATACATCTCTAGGAATGCATCCATTTTTTCCAGGTTGTCAAATTTGCTGGTGTATAGTTGCTCATAATATGTTCTTATAATTGTCTGTATTTCGTTGGTGTTGGTTGTGATCTCTCCTCGTTCGTTCATGATTTTATTAATTCGGGTCCTTTCTCTTTTCTTTTAGCTAAGTCTGGCCAGGGGTTTATCAATCTTATTAATTCTTTCAGAGAACCAGCTCCTGTTTTGTTGATTTGTTCTACTGTTGTTTTTGTTTTTGTTTATTTTTTGTTTTTTGTTGGTTTGTTTTTTTTTTTTTTGGTTTATATTTCATTGATTTCTGCTCTGATCTTTATTATTTCTCTTTTGCTGGGTTTAGGCTTTCATTGCTATTCTTTCTCCAGCTCTTTTAAGTGTAGGGTTAGGTTGTGAACTTGAGACCTCTCTTGTTTCTTGAGAAAGGCTTGTATTGCTACATATTTTCCTCTTAGGACTATCTTTGTTGTGTCCCAAAGATTTTGATTGTGTTTTTATTTTCATTTGTTTCCGTGAATTTATTAAATTCTTCTTTAATTTCCTGGTTGACCCATTCATTCTTTAGGAGGATACGTTTTAGCCTACATTTATTTGACTTCTTTTCAACTTTCCTCTTGTAGTTGAATTCTAGTTTCAAAGTATTGTGGTCTGAAAATATGCAGGAAATGATCCCAATCTTTGGATACCAGTTGAGACCTGATTTGTGACCCAGGATGTGATCTATTTTAGAGAATGTTCCATGTGCACTAGAGACGAATGTGTATTCTGTTGCTTTGGGATGAAATGTTCTGAATATATCTGTCATGTCCATCTTGTCCAGTGTGTCATTTAAAACCTTTATTTCCTTGTTAATCTTTTGCCTAAACTGTCCATTTCAGTGAGGGGCTTGTTAACGTTCCCTAGTATTATTGTATTATTGTTGATGTGTTTCTTTGATTTTGTTATGAATTGATTTATATAATTGGCTGATCCCATGTTGGGGACACAGGTACGTAATATTGTTAGATCTTCTTGTTGGACAGACACTTTAAGTATGAAATAGTGTCCTTCCTCATCTCTTATTATAGTGTCTGTCTTAAAATCTAATTTATCTGATACAAAGATTGGCCACCCCAGCTTTCTTTTGATGTTCTATAGCATGGTAAATTGTTTTCCACCCCCCACTTTAAATCTGAATGTATCTTTGGGTTGAAAAGGAGTTTCTTGCAGACAGCATATTGATGTGTTTTTTTTTTTTTAATTCACTCTGGTACCCCGTGTATTTTGATTGGGACATTTAGCCCATTTACATTCAGGATAACTATTGAAAGATATGAATTTAATGCCATTGTATTGCCTGTAAGGTGACTGTTCCTGTACATTGTCTCTGTTCCTTTCTGGTCTGTTACTTTTAGGTTCTTTGCTTAGAGGACCCCTTTCAATATTTCCTGTAGGACTGGTTTGGTAGTTGCAAATTCTTTTAGTTTTTGTTTGTCCTGGAAGTTTCTTATCTCTCCTTTTATTGTCAATGACAGCCAACTGGATATAATATTCTTGGCTGCATTTTTTCCCTCATTTATTGCTCTGAATATATCATGCTAGTCCTTTCTGGCCTGTCAGGTCTCTGTTGATAGGTCTGCTGCCAAGCCAATATTGCTATCATTGTATCTTACAGGACTCTTTTCCTGAGCTGATTTCAGGATTTTCTCTTTGTCACTGAGACTTGTAAGTTTTACTATTAGATGATGGGGTATTGACCTATTTTTACTGATTTTGGGGGGGGGGGTTCTCTGTGCCTCCTGGATTTTGATGCTTGTTCCCTTTGCCAAATTAGGGATATCCTCTGCTATAATTTGCTCCAGTATACCTTCTGCCCTTCTCTCTCTTTCTCTTCTTCTAGGATCCCAATTATTCTAATACTGTTTCATCTTATGGTATTACTTATCTCTCAAATTCTCCCCTCGTGGCCCAGTAGTTGTTTGTCTCTCTCTTTTCTCTTCCTTTTTATTCTCTATCATTTGGTCTTTTATATCATTAATTCTCTCTTCTGCCTCATTTATCCTAGCAGTAAGAGTCTCTATTTTTTATTTTACCTCATTACTAGCTTTTTTAAATTTCAACTTGTTTAGATTTTAGTTATTTTATTTCTCCAGAAAGTGCTTTTATTTCTCCAGAAAGGGATTCTTTAGTATCTTCCACGTTTTTTTCATGCCCACCTAGCACCTTGATATTCGTCATTCTGAACTCTTAATTCTGTCATCTTACTAATGTCCGTATTGATTAGGTCCCTAGCCATCGGTGTTGCCTCTTCTTCTTTTTGTTGAGGAGAATTTTTCCACCTTGTCATTTTTTCTAGGTAAGAATAGGTGAAGGAGAGAACAAAATACTATTAGGGTAGCAGCGACCTCAGGAAAATATACACTAACAAATTGGAAGAGACCTGAAACCAGCAAAGGAAGAGAAGAAAAAAAGTTATCTATACCTATATCTATATTTCATATATATATATGTATATATATATATATATATATATATATATATATATATATAGGACTGATGAATAGAACAGAGCCACACGCTTGATTTTGGGTGTGTTTTCATCTGTTAGAAGAAACCGCCTCCCCAAATTTTAAAGAAAGAAAAACATATATATATATATATATATATATATATATATATATATATACACACACACACACACACAAATAAGGGTAAACAATGAACGGATTGAATATGACTGTAATGATGAAAATTTTAAAAGATTCTAAAAAAGGAATTGATAAGAAGCTGGTTAAAAAATGGGGGGGGGGGAGTAAAGAATGTGATCAGGCTGGAGACTAGAACAAAGCCCTGCACTAGATTAGTGTATATTTTAGTCTATTAGAAGAAACTGTATCCCAAAATTTTAAAGAAGGAAAAACGTATATGTATAAAAAAAATAAGGTTAAATTTAAGGAAGGGATAGAATATGACTATAACAATGAAAATTTAAAAAGATTTTTTTAAAAGGTATTAATAAGATAAAAACAGTTAAAAAGGTTAAAATAGGAAAGAGGAATAATTTAAGAAATAGAATAAGAAAAAAATTTTAAAAATTTAACTTTGAAAGACTAAAGAATCATGGGAAAAGAGCCATGGATTCTATGTGCTGCTTTCCCCTAGCTCTGGAGTTTTGCAATTCTTGTTGGTGAACTGGGTCGTGGCTGGATGTTCTTGTTAATATTCTGGGAGAGGGCCCTGTTGCAGTGATTCTCAAATGTCTTTGCCCAAGGCAGAATTGCACCACCCTTGCCAGAGGCCAGGATAAGTAATCTGCTCTGGTTCCTGCTTTGTAGCTTTTGTTCCCTGAATGCTCTCCATAGAGCTTTGGAGGACAGGAATGAAGATGGCGGCCTCCCAATCTCGGCTGGCAGAACTGAGAGCTTGAGGGCACACTGAAAGTGGGGTCAATGCAGTCAATTCCTCCTCTCTCCCCGGTCTCTGGCCGCACTCTGAGCTCACCCAGCCTGTGACCGAGCATTTCTATCTCTGGTGCACGGCCCCATTTGGAGTCTCCAAACCCAGCAGATTCTTGCTGCATGCTCCCAGTGGAGGAAGGAGGGGGTCTTCCCAGGTCTGCTGCCTGTGGAGTCCCTGCTCGAAGAGCAGTGGTCTGACTATGCCTTGGATCATGGTTTAAGTTAACCCCGATCTGAGGGTCCCCTTCTCAGCTCCATCTCTGCAGCTGGCCTCCCCCTACAGTCTATCTTCCTGTATACATCTCGGATTCACTTCTCCACACATCCTACCTTCCAGAAAGTGGTTGATTTTGTGTTCCAGAATTGCTGCTCTTCTTCTCTCTGATTTCCTGTTGAGTTTGTAGGTGTCCAGAATGGTTTGATAACTGTCTAGCTGAACTCCTGGGACCCAATGATATTTGGTCTCCTACTCCTCTGCCATCTTGCTCGTCCCAAATTCTTGGTTTTTATGAAAAGAAAATGGAGGTTCATGGATGGGTTATGGGGATGAGAGAGAGAATTCCTTTTGGTTTTCTGGCTCATGTGATGGGTGGCATGGCAGAAGGTAATGTGGGTAGTTGACCAACCTAATGCTTATTCTTAGTTATCTCTGGAATATTGGGAATGCAGGAATTATCATAGTTACAATACAAAAAAACCCTGGAATAATAGAAAACAGAACATAAGCTATAATTGTGTGAATTGTGTTGATCTCACAAGAATGATGGGAAGCTTTGTGGGTCCTCAGTTTGACACATTTTTCCACCGGGTCTGTGGTTACTAACGCCTGATTCATTTTTTGGTCATGTGTGGGTTGTCTCGGTGAGCCTGTGCCTGTTTTCAGCTTCTGACACTTTCTGGGACCCGTATGGGCTCAGTCTTGCAGGTAGCCAGGATAAACCTTTCTGCGTTCCACGTTCTGGACTAACTGCCAACTCCAGACCCTCTCCTCCTAGGTGTGTTTGCCTGTGCTCCCCTCCTGATGGCTTTACTTCTTCAGTGCCTCTTCCTCTCCCATCCATCAGCCACTCTGTAGTCAGAGAGGTCTATAAGTTCCCCTGTCACTCCTTGCATAAACGCTCTGTGGGATACCATCCACACTCGTGGCTTGGGGAGTTCTAGGGCATTCAGGTGTCTTCCTGTGGAGCCCCGTGATCTGAAATTTCTCCTTTGTTCTGCATGCTTTGTCTCAAACAGCTACAAAACTCCTCATTCTCTGGTCATCAGCTCAGATGTCACGTCTTCCAGGTGGCTCTCTGGCACCCCTAGAAGGACTTTGGGACCTACCTTCTCCACGTCTATAGCATGCTCTTGCTTGGCTCTTCCCCTCTCCTGTAAAGCTGAGCACCTTGTAAGGAAAAACTGGGCTCTGACTTTTTGGTTTTGTCATGCAGCCTGGTGCCTGGCACATAATGGCCTTCCGTAGTTGCTGGATTTCAGGAGAAGGAAGAGTACAGCCCCATTCATGCCCATTCCTGTCTAATTTTGCTCAAGACTCAGAATCCCTTAAGAGTTCCAAAGTGGAGTTATTTGTCTCATGGGCACGCAATTACTAATTGGAAAAGTTTTGGTGCCTAATTCAGACAGCTGGCATCTCCCCGCTGGTCCTGTGGGGGCCCCTGGAAATTCCACATTACTAGTGAATCATGACCCTTTGTAATAAATCTGTAACTCATCAATATTGTCTAACTTCTTACACATTTTTACCCCTTGGAGTTGGCTCATTTTAGGCCCTTAAGGGACAGGAATAAAGTAGCTTGCCGAAATATAATGATGAAAATATGAGAGACTCTACATTTTTATCTCCACAGTCAGACAAGCTTACTAATTGCAAGGTAAACTGGGAGCAGCTTTGGACTTCTTGGCCACATGCATTATTTAGGAGGGGAAATGAATGGATGGTTACTTTAACTTTTGGTAAATGAGAGAGACAGAAGCATATTTCCTCTGTCATAATAACGTCAGAGGAAAAAGGAATCCACAGTCCTCCAGTTGGTACAGATAAAGACCCAACCTTGCTTCACTTGGAGGAATTGACAAATTCAAACTGAATTCAGATATTCACTGTTGTTCATTGAAAGCCATCTTCTGCACTTGAAACATCCCTGTTGTGATGATGTATTGACATTTTGTTTTCTTTGCCTTTTCCTCATTAGGCGCCGGGATGGATATTCTGTTTCCTCCTCCAGAACGGCTTTCAATCTTTCCACACCTTGGTTGGATTTAAGGGGAAGGAGGGATACAGTCTCATTTCATGACCACAGCCTGGGTGGGAGGGGGGAGGCGACCTTTATCGATAGCTTCGAGTCCCCTTGCCCCATGAGTTCTGGTCGGATTTGGGTAAAGGAAAGTACTGGAAGAAGCAGGAGGGCAGAAAACAGAGTCTGGAGGGTTTATGGTCTCTGTAGGTGCTTTCTCTCTCCAAAGCCTTACCTCTCGTTCCCCTGCCATATCTAGAACCTTCGCCAGCTTGTGGTAACTGCTTCTTCGCTTGCCTTTCCAGACTCAAGAGTGATAAACACCCTCCCCAAACCTGCCTTGCATGTTCCCTCAGAGCACCTGTCCAAGTGGGCCCTTTGTCTCCTGGGAACGTGGCTGGCATAAGGGTCACCAATCTTTCTTCCTGAACACTACCATTCCAGAACAGCCAGGTCTAGAGATCACTCGCTCCACATGCTTCATTTTGCCAATAAAAAGACAGAGGCTTTCGGAGAAGGGGTGGCCTGTCAGGTAGCCATCTGGGGCAAGGCTGCCGTGGAGCCCAGGGCTGTCTCCTCAGATGCTGCGTTACTGGTGATGACCCCCACCACTGCCCTGCCAGCCAGTTTTACTGAGGGCTTCCGTTGTGCCGGGCTCTGGACCAAGCATGCACACTTGTTGTCTACTTCTCACCACCTTTTGACGTCCTTACTGTGATGTGGCCTATGTTGCAGGTGAGAAAATCCAGATGTTAAGTCATCTGTTCCTGTCATGTGGCTCTGGGGAGTGATGGGGAGGCCCTGTGGCCAGGATTCACATCTGGGTCTTTATTACCACAGAGTCAACTGCAAAGCACCCTGCCATGTGCCCCTTTCTGGGACCTGTCGTGGGGGCATGAATCTGCAAGCTTAGCAGGGTCTAAGAGGCCAGGCCGCGTGTCTGATATTGGACCCAGATAGCTTCTGGAAGGGCGGCAAGGGGGCATCCACAAGGGGGCGGGGGAGGGGGGAGGGGAAGTCCCCACTGGTCACACCATTCAGCAGTTCCCTGAAGCTGAAGTAGCCATTCTGATGGGACAGACCATGGCAGGACAGTCACGGTCCTCAGGGAGGGGCCATGGAGGACAGGACTTGGGCAGATTGCTGAGGCCGCCATCAGGAAGTCTCAGGGGGGCAAACTCAAGTCCAGAGTCGGTGATGGGAAACATAAGGGCAGGGGAGCCAGGGATGCAGGAAACCAGAGAGCTTGACGCCATTCAACCAGCAGCCATGCTCCTCCCCAGGCAGGCTTGGAGTCACACACAGGGATGGGCCATGTTTTAAGTGACCGAATCAATAAAGAAAATCTGAAAGACACAGAGAAGATAACTAAATCCTCCCTGCTGAATGTGTGCTACATTCATCCCAGAGCCCACGATCTAGGGAAACTAAGTCAGGGGAGATGTTCCTGATGCAGTGGGTGTGGTAACACACTGACATGACCCCTTGGGACCCCGCACCTGGTCGTGATGCTTGCTGGCCTCCAGGCACCCCGAGAACAGTAGACCCCTCATGGCCCTCACCAGCCATGTCCATGACATCTCAGAAAGTCACATTTTCCTGAGCTTTACCTTCCTCCTCTGTAAAAGCAGCATAAGAAAGGCTGCCTGAGCGGGTCTGAGCATCTCAGTTGCGCTGTCTTATAGCTGGATTTCTCTGGGGTGCAAGCAGGCTGTAGTGGGTGGATTTCTCTCCTGCCCCCTGTTCTCATCTTCATCCACAGTTTTTCTAACAGAGGGCTCCGGGGGCCGATGACTCAGAGCTCCATCTGCAGGGCCCGCAGGGCCAGAGTCCCCACATGGGAAGCCTCACCTCCCAGAGCCCCTGGTGGTCCCCTACCGAGTCGGGTTCCAGCCTGCCTTAACCTTGAGGCTTTCTCAAGAGCCTGCTCTCATGGGCTCATCTCTGGTGCCCCGGAATGCTCGATCAGGTCGTGCGATTGCTCACCAGGGAACTAACAGCATTGTTCTTTCTGGTTCTTGAAGTCCTACTATAGCACTGAGGCCCTCACTGCTCATGAGGCTGCCCAGAGAAGCAGGAGCCCTGAGATCACACACAGGTTCTGAGCTCTCTGGCCCACACTGATGAGACACCAGGGCACAGGGCGGGGGCTGCCACTGCCATGGTCTTTGAGCAAGATCCCTGGTTCTAGAATTGGAGCACAGCCCACACTTCCTAGACCCAGACCCGTCTTGACACAGAGGCTGACCTCAGACTTGTGAAGGTCACACGTGGGATGCCTTTCAGCAGACAGGTCCGGGGAGTGAGAAGGAACAAACGCTTCCTTTCCATCATGACATGAGAAAATACACTCCGTGCCTCAGTCTCCTTAACTAGGCTGTATCGTCTGCTGGGGGATGGTGAGGAGAGGGCCAGATGTACGGGTTCACCACAGTGAGGGTGACCCCAGCTGTGCCCACAATAGCCTCATGGGTCTTGATGAGTTGCTGGATGTCCCTGAGGCTTCTCTTTGGCTGTCAAATGGGTAAAGCAGATTTTTTTTTAAGGATTTTATTTATGTATTTGACAGAGAGAGAGACAGGAAGAGAGAGAACACAAGCAAGGGGAGTGGGAGAGGGAGAAGCAGGCTTCCTGCTGAGCAGGGAGCCCAATGCGATGCGGGGCTCCATCCCAGGACCCTGGGATCATGACCTGAGCCGAAGGCAGGCGCTTAACTGCCTGAGACACCCAGTGCCCTGGTAAAGCAGATTTTTACGAGAGTCTGGTGTTGGGGAGGGAGTTGGGGTTGTCTGGGAACTCTGCTGGGCCGAATCCTGTGAGCTTTTGGGAAGCCCCAGGCGCCTTGGGCTGTTAAGCTCGGCTGCTGATGTGGCTCTGCTTTGCAGAAGGGGAGAGAGGAATCATAGGGCAAGAGCGTCAGAGGAGGAAGGAGGCAGCTCCTACCCCATGTGGACGAGGATGCTGCCTGGCCCCCGAGGAATCTTATCCCACTTTTAAAACAAGTGTTCCTAGCATAGCCACTGAGCTTTGTACTGTTTTGCTGCTCTGATACATGACCTCAGGCAGCCTTGTGGAGGGTTTGGGTGGTCAGTGTGACTGTGTCCCTACTGCAGAGCGGCAGGTGGAGGTGGGCCCAAGTGCTAAAGGACACTGGCCATCTGGGATGAGAACTCTGACCTTTCCTGGTCACCTGTGATTGTCCTCCATGCTGTGTCCCTATGCTTCGGCAAGAGGCGATGTGCGGACCACCCCAGCAGTCCTACGGCTTACACAGGCTCTGAGCTGCTTGTCCCCCTGCCCACTCCTAGTCGGTTCTGAGCCTGCCTTGGCTGATTCCCGAGTCTCCCAGATTCTGTCTCCATGCTAGGCTGCTCCTCTCCCCCAGCTCTGGGCCCTGCCTACTGTGCGGTTGCCTGTAGACCTGCCGGTAATTCTGTTCTCCCTCCCCAGCTGCTCCTTCACTGCAGCTGGGAGACAACCCGAGCTCTGAGCTGCCTCCTGAGAAGGCTTGCCTCCTCCCCACAATTGGGCATTGGCTCAGGAGCCATTGACTAACCAAGTCCTGGAACTGCTTACCCGGCATGCTCTGCTTTACCACATCAGGGCTGAGCTGGGCAGAGGGAGGGCTACAGGCCGGCAGATCAGGTCCAGAAATGCAGCCTCCACCCGGACGTGGGTCAGAAGGGCATGCTGACATGCTGGGCTCACTGCTTACCCTGGTCTCCCACGTGGAAGCAGATCTGCTGCAGTTCGACCGAAGCCCATGGCAACAGCATCCTGTTCCTGGGCGTGCAGACCCTAAGAGAGTTCGATGTGGTTCCTGTCTGCCACAGAAGCCCATGGATTCATGTGCAGACACCACAGAAGCAAGAGGCACCGCTGTGAGATCTGGGCAGTGTTTGCCTCTTTCTGCAGGACTGTGCAGTGGTTTGGGAAGGTTTCCTGTGGGAGGTGGCTGGGTTTTGGAGGATGAATAGGAGATTTAGTGCCCAGCACGGAAGCGTGAACCCATGTAGTGTGTTTGGGGATGTACAAGCAAGCCAAGTGTCTGGAGGGTGGGGAAAGCGAGGGGCCAGGTGGGGGGCAGGCGGAGCAGTAGCAGCAGCCACACCACAGCGGGTTCTGAGAAGGCATCAGTCAGAGCTGTGGTTTCACCTTGGCCTCTCTGAGTGGGTCTCCATCAGGGCAGGACTGCAACACAGTATTTGGGGTGGCCTGATGGAGGGTGTGGTGGCACGTGGACATTGGGGGAGGAGTCCCCAGGGTCTATGACAGGGCAGGGGGATCTGACACCCTGGTCCCTTCTTGGGAACCTACGCTGAGGAGGGCTGGGAGAATCATGTGTGGATGCCAACATTCGTACATTGCCTCCTGCTCCTCGGAGTCCACACCCACCTGAAGGCCCAGCGTCTGGGAGCCCAGCAACTTCTAATGCATTGACTTCCATTTACACGGGACTGGCTCCAGTGGGCTGTGGGTGAGCTATGGCCACCTGCCCTTACCATCCTCTGCCTGATCAGGAACTTGACCAAACCCATCATGAGCAGGTGCCAACCTAATTGCATCTTGATCCTTTAGCTTTGAGCACCTTGGCATCTCCGAGGAAATAACAGGGATAGGAGGCAGGCAATGGTCTCAATCGTAGGGATGTCTCGGGTGTGGAAATAACCCAGTGAGGAATCCACTGGGGCTCCCTCTGAGCATGCTCTTAAGTGGCCCTGCCAGGTGCTCACGCTTCTGGACACTTCCAGTGTTGCTCCCTTCCCAGATCCACTCACCCTCCTGCTCCCTGCCCTCCACACCTCCACCCCATGAGGAATGGTGGTGGATTTGGTCAGCTTTCCGAACTCGACTGGGCCACTTTTTACATGAGCTGGTGTGTCTGTGTGCTTAGGGTAGGCTCCTGGTCATGGCCTCTGGTAAGGGTGGAGTTGATGTGGGACCCCCACCCCACCCCAGGAGACTTGGGCATCACGCCCTACTGTTTTCCCTTTCTGGAGCTCCTGGTCCACGAAGCCTCCTGTTTATCTAACTCTGCTCACTGTGAGAAAGAGGTTAAAATGCACTAAGGACTGAACATTTGTGTCCCCTTGAATTTAAAAGTTGAAGCCCTAATTGCCCATGTCATGGTGTTGGGAGGTAGTTCGGGTGTTGGGCAGTTGGGTAATCAGGTCATGGATGCAGAGTCCCATAACGGGATTAGTGACCTTATAAGAGAGGTGATCTCTCTCTCTGCCACGTGAGGACACAGCAAGAAGCCACCCCTTACCATGTGATCTGCGAGCCCTTGATCTTGGACTTCCAGCCTCTGGAACTGTGAGAAGTCAGTGCTGCAATGCCAGCTAGGTATTCTGTTATAGCAGCTCGAGCCAAAACAACACATAAGAAACCCACACCCAACGTGGAGCCCAACACGGGGCTGGATCTCACGACTCTGAGATCATGACTGGAGCCAAAATTAAGAGTTGGACACTCAACTGACTGAGCCCCCCAGGTGCCCCAAGAAGCTAAACTTTTAAGAAGCTGGAATTCTTGAAAGCCGATAAGAGATGCCATGAAGTAGGTGCCACAGGCTTAAACACCTGAGGGCCGCAGGAAGTGGGGAAAACCCAGATCTGGAGGTGGGGCAGCTCTGATGTTTCTGTGTGGCTGGAGGCCAGAAGAAAGTCATGCTGGAAGATGTGGGCAGCAGACATCCACCTGTGGAAGGCCCAGAAGGATCTATATAGGCTCATTTTGGGGTACACTTTATGACACAGAGGCAGAAAGGAATGGTGAAAAACCCTGATGGAACAAAGTTGGGGCTCCAATCCCACTCCTGGTGACACTCGTTCTGTCATTGAGCACTACTCACTACCTAGTCGGGACCGGACAACAGAAGACCATGGAATCTAGCATCTAAGTGGAGACATTAGGACATGAGGAGGTTGCTATCTGTATTGATGCAGGGCTAACAGGTATAAGTCAAGTGTTCTCCTTGGACACATGGGCAATGTGCTCTGGACCTGGGAAGACTTTTTAGACCTGCTGCCTGCTCTCCTTGCTGTGGTCAGAAAGGCAGGGATGAGGCAGTGGTGAGCAGCACCATGTGGGAAAGGCAGAGCTAACGGGCAGAAGAGCTTGCAGGGGAGCAGGGAGGAGGGCTTGACGATAGCAAGCAAACACACGTCGGGAGCAGGGTCTTGAGGGCAAGGTTGGGTTGCCCGCTGATGGGTAGTGGATGGTGAGTGCATTTCTTGCAGGGGGATCGCAGGAGGGATGAGTGAGTGCTGAGTGCTTTCACCTGCAACCTGATGCTGGTTCCATAGTGATGTGGGGAACAGGTGGAGGGAGGGAACATAGGCCCCGGGGAGCCTTCCAGCCAGAGGAGTTTAGATTCAGTGCGGGAGGAATAGGAGCCGAGGATGAAAGGCGCGTCACTGAGCTGTTCTGCTAGCTGCTCCTCTTATCGGACCTGTTTCCTCATCTGGAAAATGGCATCTCACCACCACTCGGGTTTAGTGCGAACAACCAAGAACAGCTGTGAAAATACTGCAAAAAGATTACAACATGACCCAGAAAACTGTATTGGTCCCTGTTCCACAGCTCAAAACCCAAGGCTTGAGTAACAGCTGGAGAGGCAGGACATAACACAGTTTCAACAAAGAGTAAATTTAGTATAAAGTTGATCCCTTCCCTCAGGAGCAAAAGGAATCAGGGATGGGGTGCACTCAACTGGACAATCTTTCTCATCCTGGAGGTCCACTTCTGAGCCCACCACGTGTGCTCCCCTCTTGCTCTGGCTGGGGAGCAAGGTAGCTCTGGGAAATGTGGCACTGAGTTGTATGCAAAGACCAAGGGGTCAGAGGCTGGGAAACTCCATATTTTTGTGTGACCACTCATGCTTCACACTGGCCTCCTAGTTCCTCCAACACACTGAGCAGATCCTGCCACAGGGCCTTTGCACTTGCTCTTTCCCTAGCCAGTTGCACATCCACTCATGGTCTGCTCTCTCTTTTCTCTTCAGAGTTTTACTCAAACATCACTGTATCACTGAGGACTTTCTTCATCACTCTATTTCACATTACATCCCTTTTCCTGATCTTCTTGTACACACTACTGACTTCTAAATATATTTGATATTTTGCTTACCTTTGTTGCTCATGGTCTGTCTCCTCCCCTGTAAACTAAACTCCATGAGAACAGAGAATCTTGTCTGTTTTCCTTTCTGCTGCCTAGAGGAGTGTAGCAGGCAGTCAAGAATATTTATTCATCGAATTACTAAATCTCTCCTTTCTACACTGGGATAAAGGCATACAGTCATGAAATTCACACAACGGCTACAATTTCATTTTTTTTTTTTATTTGTGGCACTAAAAGACACAGGGAGACAGCATGGTTTAAGAGAGACAGGCTGAGGCTCTTGCCACACCGGAAAGGTGAGCGATTGTCTTCAGACAATGCAGAACAAAGTTTCCATTCTACGGGACACCTTGATCTGAAACAGTTGTGAAACATTAAAATGATCTCACTATATTTGTTGTTCCATTAAGAGAGGGATTTTATTTCATGAACTCCTCTTGATTTCTATTTATCTCTTAGAGAGCTCTTTTCAACGTAACAAAAGGCTTTAGAGAGAGATGTGGAAAACTATCGCTGTGTCTAAACATAAATACCGAGGGCAGAATTCTGGGTGTTAAGAAAAGCCTTCCGCATGATACACCCCTGTATCAAAGGTGCCCAGACTGAACCCAAACCGTGAAATACCAGCACAGTTTTGATCCAGTCGTGGTGACATGCAAGACACCCAGTGTCCCTGCTCTTGGTCCCATGGAGATTTCAGAAGGTTCTCAGGGCAGTCACCAGGCTCCATATATAGCCCTCCCAGGGTTGGGGGGGCTCATTCTACTTCCCAGCCTGCTGGGGACGCCTGCAAAGTGGGGCACGGACCTCTGCACCAATGCCTTTCTGACCTCTGTCACTGCCACCCTTGGAGAATCAGAAACACCTGTTCAGACATCAAGTGTGATTTTATTCTGGGTGATAACTGCTGATTTTTTAAAAGCTTAGTTGGTCGGATGATGGTCTGAGACCCTCCGTGAGGTGGTAATCCCACATTTATGAGAGATTAAAAATCCAGTGATTTCCTTACTCAGCGAGGTCATCTTCCGCTCCTTTCTTGCTACCGAGAACATCACAGAGTGTATTTCATTCAGATTGTTTCAATTGGTTTAAACATATTTCCTAGGAATTCAAAAGATTTCAAACAGCTATGTGGTCTTAACCATCTTTATGGTGTAAAATCTCAAAGTTCCAGAATCAGTCTAAGGTCACCATAATTAAGGGTAGCGCTGGGCTCCAGCATTTATAACCCCATTAACCTGCCAACAAGAATAGTTTATTGGCAACTTGAAATATTCAGAGGCAAACACATTTCCTTGGCACACACGCCACACAGCTGAGCAGCACCTTGCCCTCCCTTGGAACCATTTTGCAGGACTGAAAATCAATTGTGTGAGTTTGGCCTGTAGACAAGAAAGTTCACCAAATCTCAATGCCCCCTGCCACGTGGAGTCCTCGAGTGGTGACTGGACGGCTCACAGGTGGGTTTCTGCCACGATCTAATCTTCTCAATGATTTATACGAGCAAGGGCACCTATGGTGGAAAGAGAGCCACAGTTACTCAGGGGACCTGGAGGAGCCAAAGGGCTTGGCCCAGGGCGTGCAGTTCTGGGTGCTAACAAGCTAAGTTCAAGAACATCCTTGCGATTACTCTTCCAGCCCAAGTCTCTACATCAATACCTGTTCTACTTACAGCACCAAGGAGAACATTTCTGGAACACAAACATGCTTAATGACTTACAGTGACTTGCTCCAGTCAGGTTTCTTTTTTTTTTTTTTAAGATTTTATCTATATAACAGAGAGGGGGAGAGAGAGAGAGAGGGAGAGGCAGAACGAACACGAGACGGGAGAAGGTCAGAGGGAGAAGCAGACTCCCTGCTGAGCAGGGAGCCCAATGAGGGACTCAATCCTGGGACTCCGGGATCATGACCCGAGCAGAAGGCAGACACTTAACCCACTGGGCCACCCAGGAACCCCGATAGTTCTTTTTCAAGGAAGAAAGTATGAAACTGCTGGAGAGCTGTAGCATATTCCCCAGGTCTCCGCCATTCTGCTAGAGCCCTCAGCTGCCCCCAGCCCTCCCAGCTTCTGGGATCTGCTGGGGTCTTTCGCTCCTCTGGACAGGCTTTGCATGTGGGATTTCTCTGTTGGGGATGTATCTTTCCAGCTGGAAGCTATGAGTCATTTGGGAATTGGTGTACATACTATCTCTAGGGAGAGGCTCTCCTGACCCAAGCCCTTCTCAGGGCTGATGCAGTCACCCCTCATTCTGTCAGCAACCCCAGTCTGCTGCCATGTCTCAGACTCCCTGCACCCTCAACTGCTGCAGACTGGCTCACTGAGGAGGAACCATGGGATTCTCACTCCCTCCTCTGGGCACAGACCTTACTGAGTGCTCAGTATTTGTGGCACGAATGAGTGAATGCACAGGCATGACCCCATTCCCCTGGATGCATAATCTCAAACTTTCACTCTTAGCTTCATACAGAATCCTCCTGTCCAACTGCAGAAAACCATATTTGTAGAATTTCAAAGGAGTTATTTCAATGGCTTTAAAGCTAAAATTAGGGGCACCCAGTTGGTGGGTTGGTTAAGCATCTGACGCTTGATTTTGGCTCAGGTTATGATCTCAGGGTTGTGAGATCGAGCCCCACATCAGGTTCTGTGCTCAGCCCGGAGTCTGCTTAAGATTCTCCTTTTCCCCCGCCCCTCCCCCCACTCAAGGGTGTGCTCTCTCTCTCAAATAAATAAATCAATCTTTAAAAAAAAAAAACAAAACAAAGGCTAAGGTTCAATAGTTTCCAGTTTGAGGAAATTACAAATAAAACTGTTATGTATATTGCATGTGAATACAAGACTATATATTTACATTTGTTTCATTTCTGTCGGGTAAACACCTAGGGGCAAGATGGCTGGATCACGTGGTAGTTACAGCTGTAACTTGAAGAAAGTACCCATTAGATTTCAAGTAGGGGCGCCATTTACATTCCCGCTAACAGGTCGTGAGAGTCCCAGTTGCTCTCCATCTCGTCGATATTCTGTACTGTCATTTTCTACTAAAATTGTAGCCATTTTAGTAGGTATGCAGCGGGAATCTTGTCCTTTTGACTTGCGTTTCAATAATCAAGATGTGGAGCATCTTTTCATATGTTTATTTGCATCTATGTATCTTCTTCAAGTATTTATTCAAATGTCTTGCCCATTTATTGACTTGTTTGCTTTCTTACAGTTTCTCTATGAATTCTAAACATATGCCCTGTATCAAATAAATGTGTTGCCAACATGTAGTCATAGTATGAGGCTTGCATTTTAATTTTCTTAATGGTAAGTTCTTTTGAAGGGCAGAGGGCTTTAATTTTGAGGGAATCCAATTTGTCAAGTTGCCCTTTTATGGACTGTGTTTTTGGTTTCAAATTCAAGACATTTTTGCCTAAGCCAAGGTCATAAAGATTTTCTCATACATTTTCACCTAGAAATTTTAGTTTTTGGTTTCAGATTTAAATATATAATTAATTCTGAGTTACATGGTGTGAGGTATGGATCAAAGTTAATTATCATGCATAAGAATGACAGCTATGGTTGCTATGACAGTTTTGGAAAAAAAAAATGTCCTTTCTCCACTGAATTTTCTCTATACCTTTGTCAAAAATCAGTGGGTCTATTTGTGGGCTCTCTATTATTTTCCATTAGCCTTTCTGATGTCATTACCAGATTGTGTTAATTACTTTGGCATT
This sequence comes from Meles meles, assembly GCF_922984935.1. NCBI lineage: Eukaryota > Metazoa > Chordata > Mammalia > Carnivora > Mustelidae > Meles > Meles meles. The sequence continues at coordinate 99,575,038 of NC_060075.1, forward strand.
GTTATAAGTATTGAAATAAAGAAGTGATAGTCCCCCGACTTGAATTTTTTCGACTTGAATTTTTTTGACTTGAATTTTTTCAAAGTAGTTTTGACTATTCTAGGTCTTTGCATTTCTATCTCAATTTTAGACACAGCCTGTCAATTTCTAAAAAGAGCCTCCTGGGATATTGACTGGGGCTACATTGAATTTACAGTCCAATTTGGGGAGCATAGCCATATTGAATTTTCAAATAGGAGTTAGCCGTCTATCCATTTAGGTCTTCCTGAAATTCTCTCAGCAATGCTTTGTGGTTGTGTACATCTGTAGTCGAATTCATCCCTAAGTATTAATATTTTTGATGTTTTCGAAAAATATTATTTTAAAAAATCTAGTTTATGATTGTTCACTGCTAGTACTTAGAAATACAGCTGTATTTGTAATGCTGCTATATCCTATAACATTGCCAGATGTACTTAATAAACTTAGAATCTGTCCATAGATCCCACTGAGTTTTCTAACATTGACCATCGCATGGTCTATGCAATAGGGATGCATTCCTCTTGCAATAGGGAAGCATTCCTTCCCCTCTTCCTTCCTTTCTTCCCTCCCTCCCTTGCCTGCTTACAATGTTAGCACCTCCAGCATCACCTAACGCTGAACAGAATGCAGATATTCTTGCTTTGTTTCTGATTCCAGGGAGATGTATTCTCTCTTCCATCATCATCTATGATGTGGACTGTGGGTTTTCCATCGATGCCTTTTATCAGTTATTTTTTTTCCTACTTTACAGACGTTTTTATCAAAAATGGATGTTGAATTACCAAATTCTTTTAAAGTGTCTATTGAGATTATTGGGGTTTTTCTCTTTTTTTGTTGTTCATATCAACCCAACCTTGCATCCCCACTTGAACATGACATTACTCTTGTTACATGTAGTTGGATTTGATTTGCTAAATTTCAATTTGGGTTTTTTTGCATCTATGTTCATGAGGACTACTGCTCTATAATTTTCTTTCCTTGTGATATCTTTGTCTGGTTTGGGTATCAGGGTAACATTGTTTTTGTAGAATGAGGTGTGGAGTCATCTCTCCTCTTCAGGAAATTCTGAACAAAATTTCTAGAAAGTTCAGACGTTCTGCTCGGGGAATGTTACATGTTTGGTAGAACTCACCAGTGAAGTCTGCTGGGCTTGGTGGCAGTGTTTTGTTTGTGTCTGTGTGGGTGAGGGAAGGTTTCTGACTTGTAATTAAATTTCTTTAATAGATACAGGGCTACTTGGATTATCTATTTCCTTTTGAGTGAGCTTTCATAGCTTGTATCTTTCAAAGAATTCATCTATTGCATAAAGCTGTTCATAATGTTGCCTTATTATCCTTTTTACTATGTGTAGGATCTGTAGTGATATTATATCCCTCCTTCCTGATCTTGGCATATTGTCTTTTTCCCAATAAGCCTAGCTAGAGGTTTGATCACCTTTATTGGTCTTGTGAAAGAGTAAGCTGTTGGTTTAATCGATTTTGCTTTATTATTTTTTCTTCTTTATTTCATTGCTTTCTGCTCTGATCTTTGTGATTTATTTTCTTCTGCTCACTCTAGGTTCAATTTTTACTCTCTTTTCCTAGTTTCTTAAGGTGGAAGTGAGGTCATTCACCCATGGTCTTTCTTCTTTTCTAATATAGCAATGTGCTGCTATAGCTTCTCCTCCAAGTACTGATTTTATAGCAGCAAACACTTTATGTGTTTTAATTTACATTTCATTCAAAATACTTTGCGGTTCCCTTTTTGAGTTTTTTCTTTGACCCATGGGTGATTAAGAGTCATGTTAATTAGTTTTCAAATATTTGGGATTTTTCAGAGATCATTTGTCATTGATTTCTAATTTAATCCTGTTGTGGTCACAGAACATACACGGTAATATTTGGATTCTTTAAATATAATTATATTAACTGTTTCCATATCCTCATCTGCCAATTTTAACATCTGGGTCTACTTTAGGGAGGTTTTCATCAATTCATTTCCAGCATACAGTGTTTCATATCCTCCTGCCTCTTTGCAGCAACGGTAATCTTTGAGTTGATGCTTGACACTATCAATTTTACCTTGTTGGGTGCCAGATATTTTTGTCTTCCTACAAATATTCTTCAGCTTTATTCTCGGAGGCAGTTATGCAGAAACAGTCTGATGGTTTTGCGTGTTGCTGTGAAGAGGTGCTGTGCAGTGTGAGAGCCACGCAGAGTCCTCTAGTCTAGCTGTTTGAGCTCCAGGTGCTGCTCCTTCTTACACTATCATGTGACTCTGTCCTGGCTTCACAAGCACGTGCCCCTCACCACTGCACTGACTATTCCCACGGGCCCTCTGCAGGCCTCTGGAATTCTTTCTCCATGATGCAATTTGCTGTTTAGGGCTCTGTGCTGCACACCTTAGCTGCCTCGGTGACCCCAGACTCTCAGCTCTGCTCCCCGGCTCAGGGAGTCTGCTGGCCACTGCTGATTTCTTCTTCTTGTACAGAGGCTGGGAAGCTTCCTATCCCTCAGGCGTCCCGTTTCTTGTTGCCTGCTGCCCAGTGACTTAAAAAAAAAAGTTGTTTCTTACATTTATGAGTTTTTGGTTATCTCAGGTGGGATGGTAATTCCAGTCCCTGAAACTACGTCTTGACAATAAGCGGACGTTCCCAAGGATTCGAAGACAGGAGAGTTGAACATGTTTGGAAAGCTCCTTTTTACTCCTTTTCCTATTGCTCTGCCAGAGGTGTGGACTGGCCCATGTCCCCTGCTCTGGGCTACCTCCATGTCTTCTATCTTGTCCTCTCTCCAGGCTCGTCCCAGGCCCTCCCTTCTCCAACCAACCCACTGCAGCCAGTGATACTCCTCTTCTGAGCCAGATAATGCAAGCAGCCCTCAGTCACTCCAAAATACAGGCACATATAAGTGTACGCATGTGCGTGGAGACACACATATCCCGAGAACCGGGAATTTAAAGCAACTACTTCAGTTTTATTCTCCCCCAATACTTGTCCAAAACCAAACCCAAACTCAGTGGAGGTGAGGACTATACAAATGAGCTTTAAACTCATCAGTGCCCTTAAGGTGTGTGGATTTCACCGTCCAAACATTTTATCTCAAAAACGATCATAACAAGTATGAGCCTCTCATAATATGCACACTAAATTATTTTGGAGCAAGGTGTACTGGTGTTTATAATTTACTTTAAAATCCAGAAAAAATAAAACTTTGTGTGGGTGGGGAGGGGGTAGATGGGTGGATAGATATGCTAAGTGAAGTCAGTCAGACAGAGAAAGACGAATACTGTATGATCTCAGTTATATGTGTAATCTTAAAATCAGATGCATAGAAGAAGAGATCAGAGTTGGGGTTACGAGAAGCAGGGAGTGGAGGGAGGGGAAACTGGATGAAGGCAATCATGGTACAAATATCCAGTTATAAGACAGAGAAATACCAGGGATGTAATACACAGTGTGATGCCTGCAGCTCACACGACTGTCAGTCACAGAGGGAAGCTGTTTAGAGAGCAAATCCTAAAGTTCTCATTACAAGGGAAAAACACTTTTTTTTTTTTTTTTTTGGTAACTCCATGACATAATGAATGTTAACTTACTGTAGTGGTTATTTCAAAATATATGTAAGTCAAGTCATTGTGCTCTATGTCCCCAAATTATACAGCGCTCTATATCAATTATATTTCATAAAAGTAGAAAAAACAGAGGTCCCTGGGTGGCTCAGTGGACTATGCATCCGACTCTTGGTTTTGGCTCAGGTCGTGATCTCAGGGTTGTGAGGTGGAGCCCTGTGTTGGGCTCTGTGCCCAGTGGGGAGTCTGCTTGAGATTCTCTCTCCCTCTGTCCCTCCCCCTGCTTGCACACATTCTCCGTCTCATTAAAGAAAAAAAATGGAAAAAATAATGATGCTTAAAAAAGATATTATTCATCAACACTTAAAAACAGATGCAAAAGCAATGGCCACGGTCGCCAAACTGTGGAAAGAACCAAGATGCCTTTCAACGGACGAATGGATAAGGAAGATGTGGTCCATATACACGATGGAGTATTATGCCTCCATCAGAAAGGACGAATACCCAACTTTTGTATCAACGTGGATGGGACTGGAAGAGATTATGCTGAGTGAAATAAGTCAAGCAGAGAGAGTCAAGTATCATATGGTCTCACTTATTTGTGGAGCATAACAAAGAACATGGAGGACATGGGGAGATGGAGAGGAGAGGGAGTTGAGGGAAACCGGAAGGGGAGATGAACCATGAGAGACTATGGACTCTGAAAAACAACCAGAGGGTTTTGAAGGGGCGGGGCGGGGGGTGGGAGGTTGAGGAACCAGGTGGTGGGGAATAGGGAGGGCACGTACTGCGTGGAGCACTGGGTGTGATGCAAAAACAATGAACACTGTTACGCTGAAAATAAACAAATAAAAAAAAAAGAAAAAAAAAAACAGATGCAAAGAACGTGTGCAGAGTTCAGAGCGCACGCTCTGGAGTCTGACCCTGCATGCAGGCTGGGCGAGTCTCGGGGATTGCCTGGCTCACCAGCCCCTTCCCATCGGGGGCTGGTGGTGTCGGCGCATCTCTGCAGCACAGCAAGCAGCGGACAGTCTGCCACATGCCTCACTCACCACCCACCCCCAACATCCTTCCTTCCGCTGAGCTTTCCAGTAGACGAGTTGGGGTGACAACCGAATGAGGGTTTGGGGTGGGGCCAGAGATGGCTCCATGTGCCTCTGTCACCTAAAGTCAGGCACCCTGGGAAAAGTCACCTTTGGAGAGCGGTTCCATGCTGCTAAGGCCGGTCTCTCAGGGTGCAAAGTGTAAGGGGTGGGGGGGGGGTTGGGCTGGTGGGGCAGTTCGAGGGCAGGGTTGTGAAGCTGGGAGGGGCTGGCCCTCACCTGCTCTCCTGGTGGTAAGCCCCCTTCTGTGGGCCAGAAACCTGAGAGCTGGAGCCCTGGGCTGGCGAGTGAGTGAATCGATGGCTGGTTTGGAGACTTGATTGGAGACCATGCTTGCCACCACCAATATCAATATGATGGATGAATCCAGATCTGGAAAATCCTCAGCAAATTAAGGCCATATTTAGAAGAGGAAAGGAAAACGCCTCAGTGTTGTATAAAAATGGGAATTGCACGAGAGCAGCACTAACATGCTCTGGCTCAGATAACAATTCACAACAGGGAACCTGCTGGTTCCGTTAAGCACAGGTGTAGCATAAACCATACTGATGGCCAAATTTAAGCCAAGTCAGTAAGTGACCGCTCTCTAGGCTGAGGCGAGGGATAGCTTTGCTTCCTGAAAGATCCTCTTTTGTTTTGTTTGGACAAGAAGAAAATCAATGAAGGGACACAGCTTAGAGTTTGAGGCCAATCCAGAAAGCTGTAAAAATATCCAAGCTTCATGTTGTTTTCTCGCCGGCCGAGGAGAATGATGCTTCTATGGAAAGAGGTAAAAGGGACAGCGAGGACAGGGAAATGGCATCCAGGGGGAGGAAAGGAATCATCAGAGCCACAGAACTCGCTTGTAAGCTCCCGTCTCCCAGAGGGGACAGGTGAGCTCTGGGGTGCTGATGAGCTGTTGGGCAACTTTGCGGACTGGGAACGGGACCAGTGAGGAAAGACACAGATACAAAGAACTCCTCTAAATTTCCAAAGGAAAATATGGTGGTTTTTCCAGCTTGAGGTGGATTCTTGGCGAGATGTTCTAGCGATGATGGAGTAGACGAGTGATGGGCGTATGGATGTGGGACATGCTGTGTTCCTAGGTGGGAGCCGGCAAACATGGCTGGCAAAGGGTGAGTTTGTTCTCTCTGTTCCTCGTCTGAGTAACTTGTACCGAGTGCCCACTGTGTGCCAGGGCTGGGGTCCAGTCTGATAGGAGGGGCAAGCACCAAGCATGTGGCATTGGTTATTCCAGAAGTTAGAGCTGTGCTTTGATCCTAAGGGACCTGGCAGGATGCTGTGAGGGAGGGAGCCAGTCCAGCCTGGGAACTGAGGGGGACTCTTTGAGGGTTTGTCCTTCATGCACACACATGTGGGGTGAGTGCGGGGTGGCTGGTAAAACATGGGGGCAGTGTGCCAGGAGCAGGGGGTGGTGTTTGTAAGGGCCCTGGGCGGGGAGGCCACTGCATTGGTGGCTTCTTAGGACAGGTTCCACATGTCCCCCTGCAGGGAAGAACAGGTCACCTAGTAGATCCGGACGGGGCAGAAGGAGCACACGGCAAGAGGCAGCACAGCCGGAACGGACCCGTCTGTGTCTCTGAACTAGTCCATCTAACCAAAACCTACTCCCGGTTCACAGAACGAGCTGCCCAAAGCTGGCATGGGAAGGAATTCTGGCTCATGTTGGGTTTCCTGTTCGGACACAAGACACTGTTTCTGGCCACAGGAACGTGGCTTCTCTGACCCTCCAGGGAAGACATCTTCTGGCTTGGAGGAAAGAGGTGTGCTGCTGCTCTTGGTTTCTGTCCTGGCGTGGGGGTCTCCTGGGCACTTATGGTGATGGTGTCACCTGTCTGATCATGTCTCGTGGGGGTCTGCGGTTGAGGCCAAGCATCGACACGTGCGAGGTCGGCATTGGTCCTTTCCCGCACTAGGAGAGTGTGCCTGCGTGGAGTTGGGTTCAGCATCTGCACCCACCTAGTTAAGGCCCGGGGTGAGTCATGGCATCTGTGCCCCGCTTGCCTGTCTGTGGGGTGGAAGCCACAGCCTTCACGCCCAGGAAGGTGACAGAGCACGGGCCTGGAGGAGAGCCAGGACACACCAGGCAGCGGCTCTGGGGTGTTCATCCTATCCCTGGCTTGGCGAGAAGGTTCCACGGTCAACAACCGACTTCACTCCCTCTCCTTCCGGCCGAGAGCCCATGAAGGCACAGACATGGCCTTGTTCACCTTTCTGCCATGAGCAGGACCACAGGCCCTGGACCCTGGGGTTTTTTTAGGAAATGCTTGCAGAGTGTGAATGTTTTAAATCTAAACACAGATGCAGAGGGGGCTTGGAGTTCATTCCAGGCTCCCGAAAGAATGCATTGAGAACAGACCACGGAGGGCTGTCTGATGCAGACAGGTCCCCCCGTTCCTGTGAGTGTGGGACGGAGTCTGGGAAGGAAGTGGGTGCTGGGCTGCCCATTTGAGCCCTGCCCTCAGGCACAGCAGGTATGCCCCTGGAGAAGGACCCACAGATGGAGTGGGACTGCAAACGCTATGACCCAGAGGTGGAAATTTCTCTGATCGCCACAAATACAGAGGCAGAAAAATTATTTCATCCACACCGGGATGGCAAATGTACTTTTAATTGCCTTGAAAAATGACATTTTTTTTTTTTTTTTAAGTAGGCTCCAAACCTGGCATGGAGACCAACACAGGGCTTGACCTCACAACCCTGCAATCAAGACCTGAGTGGAGACCAAGAGTCAGATGCTTAACAGACTGAGCCCAGTATGTGCCCCAATGCCAGTCACTTTTCAGGCGATTATTCCGTATGTGTCCAACGGACCCTTTTGTCTTTTACCGTAAGTAGCATCTCCTGCCAATGCAAACCTTGTCTTACAGATGGGGGCACTGATCATCCGAGTTTTAGTCCCGGCCCTCCTGACCTGGAGCCCTCACCCAACACGCGGGGGCTGGTGAAGGAGGATCCGCACAAGCTGAGTGCCTACGGAGAGCTCGGCCCTCCCTGTGTGGACCCCGGAGCCCTGCATTTATCACTTTTTCTTTAAGGTTCTACGACTCTAACAGCCCAGAAGGGAAAAGGAAGCAGAAGAAATAGTAAGCAAAGTGTAGATGATTTGAGATTCACCTGCTGTAACACACCCCACAGAGCATGTGTGGCAAAGCCAGCGGAGATCCGTAAGGTCCGCAGCTGGCAGAGAAGTGCCATTTAACCAGGCTTGCGAGAATACACAGGCGGGCACGTGGACCACACAGGGCCTGCCCTCCAGGGCCCCATCTCCATCAGCAGGTCTTACATGAGTGATTCTGAGATGCAGAGTGCAAGGGTCCCAGGGTCACCGGGTAGAGCAGTGACCCAGTCCTGTACGTTCAGCTCTGAGGTCATCCACGCACATGGCAGCACAGTTGGGCAGAGCGGTGACAGAGAGCAAAGGGACATGGTCCCCCGTGTCACACTTCTCCTGGTCACTTTTGACCAAGGGCATCTTGTAAACTGTTCAGGCCATCTAAGTCTCAGCCGTGCCGTATAAATACGACGGTGCAGACCTTCCCGGGATAGATAAGGCAGGTCACAGCACCTCTGCTCATCCAAGAAACAACCCACCGGAAGGCTTTCGAATGCAGTTTGAAGCCACAGAAAGCAAGCAGTGATGGTGAGAGAGAAGAGCCTGGCGTCAGCCGCAGCCAGAACTCGGTGACCCGGGACCTCTCCTGCAGCAGCCCTGGTCCCGAGCTTCGGTCCAGATGCACACAGTCCCAGCTGCGCCTCCCAACGCCCACTTCCCCCGTCTGGCCCTACCCTCCTCTCCACCCAGTCCCCAGCATCTCTTCCTGCCTCCTTTCTCATGGCACAAACAACTTCCAGCTCCTCCGCACAATTCCCAAACTTGGATTTTTCTTTCTTTCCGGAATCCGAGCCTGAGGGTTGGACTTGCTGTGGTCTCCCACCGCCTAGCTGTGCGGGCCAGCTTTCCAGCTCTCTGGGCCCGGCTCCCTGGACAGGGTGACAGCTATTCTGGAAAGATCCAGAAATCAGTCCACAAGCTGGCGTCCAGTCCATGGTCAAACAAGCGTGCTCAGCGTTACCCGAAGTCTAGCACAGGTGCAGCAGGTGTAGCTAAGTAGCTCCGCTCTGAAGGTGACGTCACCGGGCAGACACTAGGAACCTGCAGCTTGGAGGCCCACCGCCCACCCCCAGATCCGAATCAGGACGGAAATGTCAGATGAATTCCACTCCCAGAACCTCGAACTCGTACCCCAGGATCAGCTGGGCCAGCAGGCCTGACAGCCGATGTACGGGTCCCTCCCCATGGGCCACACGCACACACAGCTGGGAATGCCTCATTGTCACACAGGGACGAGACCTGGGGGTGGCCCACAAGCAGGAACAATGCGGGGGGTGGCCAGGTGGTGGGGGGGTCAGGCCATGTGTGCACTGGGTAACACCACTGACCATCTCTGGGCTTGAGCGAGGGCTGCCCATGTGGGCTTGCTGCCTGCGGGGAGGGGGTCTTCTCCCCTCTCCTCTGCTGTCACAGGCTCCCAGGGTGTGGGGGAGGTGCGGGGAGCAGCAGGGGAGTGATCTGCCAGCAGCTCTGCCCTGTCCCGAGGGCCACTTCCTCTCCCACGGTGGACACCTGCTTCCGAGTACTTCCCGTGTCCTAACTGAGCCCTGTCTGTGTCTGAGCCACTCAGGTTTTCTGAGCCTCATGCACTTTCCATATGCACCAAGGGTCATCTTAGTCCTGACCTCTTGAGGTCCCCGTGAAAACAGGAGCTTACAATCTGGAGATGGACTCGCAGGAAATAATACCTCTAGCCAGCCTCCCTATCATTAGCAGAACTCTCCAAACCCACCTGCAATGGGCAGGGACAGAGAATCAGTCCGTGTCCAGAATCATTTTGGAGCTGAAAATGATCCCAGAAGCCACGTGGCTGGGGAGTCCTTGAGTCTGGGATTCCCACCGGGGTGGCACAAACACCGTGCTTTGGGGAGCGTGGGGTGACAAACGTGGGGGCCGGTGTAAGACCCTACGGAAGTAGCCGCAGAAAGGAAGCGCAGGCTCTGCCCAGGGGTCTTCAAACTCAAGCATTTGGAACACAGTGCTAGCCGCACCCCCCAAACCAGAAAAAAAAAGAAAACACGGGAATTATGCTGAGAGCCTCAATCCAGGCTGCAGACCACGAGGGTGACACACGCTCTCCATGGCCAGTGCCTACATCCCCACCAGACCGTAGTCAGAGTGGGTGGCGGAGATGCAGTTAGGGGTCCACATGTGGTGGGGGCTCCCCTGCGTCCACAGGAGCTAGTCTGTGGGCCAACCCCCACCTGGTGAGGGCCAACTCCCTCTGGTCCCCGGGGTGAGGGACACGGGCGATCATCTCACTGCCGTGAGGCTCCTGGGTGGCCTCTCCCACACCCCCGCCCCCCATGAACGCTCGCATGGTCACTCACTGTCACCTTTCTCAATCCTGCGGCCCCCATGCCAGAGCGGATGGCATCCATCAGGGCCTGCCTGGCTTCAGCGGGGTCTCCGGAGCTGGACCTGGCCGCCGTCCTGGACGTGGAGGGAACCTGTGTGGCCGATGGGGGTGGTGGCGGGGGCGGCAGGGAGGGCAGGGGCTGAAGGCCAAAGTCATGCCGTCCAGTTGGCTCCAAGGATGACTCGGTGTCCCGGAAGCTCCGCAGCTCTTCAGAGGCGAAGGAGGACACCTAGCAATGACATGTGCTGTGATGAGGTCCCAGAGGGCCTTCTGGAAGGGCCGCATGCCCACAGCCTCATGGAGCCCGCAGCAAGCCCGGGAGGAGTGAGAACTCGCTGCCTGTGCCTTCCTGAGAACTCCCTGACCTCCTGCCTTGCCTTGGCAGGGGAGGACAGATCCGGAGGCCGCCCAGTCCACTCTGACCAGGTGTCGGGGAGTAAAACCCACAACGCTCTTCCTTGAACTCTGCAGCTGGAAGCTGGAGGACACTGTCCTGCTCCTAAGGTCCGGGCCACCTGGGTTCCCGGGGCTCTGCCAGGTCAGCCAGAGGACCAGCGACTTTGCCCTCAAGGAGAGACAGCTCTGCGGCCCGAGAACTCAGGAAATGCTCCATGCCAGGTGGACACGTAGGGAGGGAGGGGACAGCTCCTGGGGGCCTGGTCCCTCCCCTGCAGGGGCTGCCCCCTCCGCGCCAGCCCCCGTCATCCTGCGTTACCCACGCTGAGGGTAGCACAGCCAACGCTTAGTACACGGGAGCACTGGCCTGGCTTCTGCAGACCTGCGTGGGGACGGGGTGTGTGAAGCCATCCCCCCACGGGATGCCCTCCTCTCACCTGCCGCAGGCTGCAGGCACCGCGGTGCCCTCGGATGGCTGCTAGCAGTGCGGAGCGCTCGCCCGCTGTCTCCGTGGAGGACGGCTTCCTGGGCCCTCCCTCGGACGTGTGCTCTGCAATCTAGAATAGTCAGTGTTGACACAGGTCACCGGGAAGGAGAAATGCTAAGTCGGACAGCACCAGGGGACAATAGCACTATCTAGCAGCTGAGGGCTCTAGGAGGGTCAGACAGCCTTATGTTAGAAGAGGTTTTCCCACGGGACAGTAGCCGAGGTAAGTCTGCATGTTGACCTTAGGGCAGCTAATGAGCAAAGGGCAGACGTGTGGGCTGCCGTTACAGCGGCTGCCCTTCTGCAGCCATGCGCGCTTTGAAGTCCTGCAGACCTGAATGAGAATCCTGGGCCCCCAGGTGCTGGCGGTGTGGCCTCCGGCCAGCTCCCCTGATTGTGCTCCGCCTTAGCTGCTCATCTATGAAACGGAACAGATGGCTCCTAGTGCGGGGCGTTGGGGCGGAATGCCTGGCTGGGGAGGGAGTGTCCCACACTGTCCCAGTTGTTACTGAACAACAACAGGTTGAGCTCCCAGAGGTGTGGGAACATCAGGTGGGAATGGCCCTGGCCTGACTCTTCACTGACTCACGCCATCGTTCCCGGACCAGTTAGGGAACACCCACCCCCGACCTCTCCAATCCCCTGGGCCCAGATCTGGACCCTTTATCTTTGACATCTTTCCCCAGGGGAGTCAGGGGTTTAAAGGCAATGGGACAACCCCAAGCCCATTGGTTTTTCTCTCTTCTGTGGTTCTAAACACTCTAAGGCAGAGAGACGAAGCCCTCGGTGGAAATTAAACCAGAGCATCCAGCTCATTGTTCTGCTAGCCTGCCCCTCTCCCAAGGCCCTGAGGATCTGTGTGGGGAGTCCTTAAGCACGGACGGATGTGGAAGGTGTGTCTATGCGCTAACGGGAGGTGTCTGGCCGCTCACCTTGCGAAGCCTGTCCTTCCCTCCCGCCGAGTGGATGGCTTCCATGAGAGCGCTGTGCAGCGACGTGTCTTTTGGGGCTGGCCTCTGGACCACGGGTCGGAATTTCTTCTTTGGCCCAAAGATGCTGGGTGGCAGCGTACCGTCGGTCTCAGGCACATCTGCACACAACAAACTGGGCTTTTCCTGGTGCTCTGGGGACTCCTGTTGGGCGTGGTTATTCGTGCGGGACTCTCTCAGAGAGCAAGGAGGCTCGGTGTGGATGGGGACCCACCGGGAGCCATTCACCAGGGTCCTGCCCGGGGTCTGATCGGCTCCTGGGCGGGGAGGCAGGGGCTCTGGACCGTCCAGTGTGTACTTGGGGGCAGAAGCTGAGCTGGTCCCAGGGTTCCTGGTACTCAGCTTTCCCCTGAGGCTCCAGCTCTGTGTCACAGAAACGTGATTCCTGATGGGCGGGACGTGGGGACCTCTGTGGACACCAGCAGGACAGTCTGGAGCGCACAGCTTTCCCGGAGGGCTGCTGTCCTGCACTCTGGGCAGGGCTCCTACTGCTGAGGCTTCACTCTCGATAGGGGAGTGTGTGTCTGGGTCTGGCCTGGGGGCCGTGCCCTCTCTACTCGCGGAAGGCGGTCCGTCCAGCGTTGGTGCTCTGCCTTCCCAGGTCTCCTTGGCATGCCCATGCTTCCTCACCATGTCAGCGGGGGCTTTCTGGGGCCCCATCTTCTTGGCAATGGCAGAGGCCACGTACTGACTGGACGTTCTTCTCTGAGGCTTGAGAAATGGGACTTCTATGGTGTTCGCTGCTGGCACTTTCCCATGACTAGGGGCTTGCACGGGTGGCCGGCTTCCGCCCTCCTCTAGATGTCTCCCCTCTTCTCCGTGGGCAGACTGCTGTGGGGGTGACGTCACTTTGGGGCCTGGGAAGGTGGGCTCTGCTGCGAGTCGGCTTTCTTGAGGCTGTGGCTTTGGGGGCGTGGCGGCAGTGGGGGCCCTCTTGGCGGAGCCCTCCGTGGGCTGGCCGGAGTGTTTCTCTAGGGAGTTGGACCTCCAGAATTCTTTGACCTTTCCAATGGATTGGGTTTCCGAGTCAAGGGCAGACGGGGACAGGGCTATGGTCCTGCCCCCGTTTGCATGGGGACTCACCAGATTCCCGAGCTCGTCGATCTTGATGGCACCCGTTGAGAGCGAGACCCCTCTGTCGTAACACCTCATCTCTGATTTCGGAGGAACGATTTTAAACGTCGTGAGGCCGTATCGAAGCCCGTAACTTCCCCCCGGGTTTTGGCCCCGCTGATACCACGATGGCGGTGCCGAGCCACAGCGCTTACCCTCGCCCTCCCTGTCCCTCAGGGGCTGGGCACTTGCCTTCTTGCTGGCCTGCGTCTTCCCAGCGAGGGCAGAGCCAGGCCCCTGGCCGCTCTGCTCTGCATCTGGGCTGCGCGTGGGAAATGCTGCGGCCGAAGGCACCTTGGGCTCCATTTTAGTCAGATTCACAGCCTCACAGGGGTTGGGTGCCGCGGGTTTGCTTTCTTTCCCGATGTACTGGGGAGGAGTGGGTGAGCCAGGCCCTTCCGCCCTCCTTCCCTGTTGCTGGCTGTTCTCCCCCTGACGTGGTGGCGGGGGGGCTTCCAGGCCCACTGTGCCCCCCAGGTCAAAAGAACCAGCGTTGTTGTTTCTATTGGAAAACACCCCCGAATCTACAGGGTCATCGGAAACCTCCCCGATGAAGGTGACTGGAATTGTGTCCTCATCGAACTCGGGGATGGTGGCTTCTGGCACACAGGGAGGGGACACGCCATTCATGGAGCCTGTCGGCAGGCTGCTGCCGGCTTCGGAGCTCTCTTCCAGTTCTGCAAATGAGGACAGACACACGTCATATAGACTGCCACCCCGGTACGAATCCCAAGCTGATGACTTACTGTAATCACACCCTGGCTTTGACCTTCCTGAGGTTATTTTTGGGTAAAAAATTTTACTTTATTTTAAAGTGCCATTTCAGTGTGTCACCTACATACACCTGGGGGCCCTGTCTCCACTCTGATGGCTCAACAGAGGAGCTCTTTGCACAGCCACCGTGTCTCAAGGTAAGGCGTTCAGGTACAACATTTTGCCATCATCCGTGGCTTACAAACTAGATCTGTAAACCTGAGCCCCCTGGAAAGGCTGTCTCAGCACAGAACACGAAGGTGGGTTTGGGGTTTTGACCTTCAGCTTACTCGCATTCATCAGAAGCACCATAAACCCCGTGGGGAGATGTGCTTGCACATCTCGAGAGGCAGATGACTAACTCTGGACACTACCTCAGAATTAGCCCAAGGGACACAGTGGGTCCCATGGTCAGAGCCAGAGGGACATGGGATGACCATCTTAGCTTTTTCAGCTCTGTCCAGCACAACTTCAGAGGACAGAAGGCCGACCAGCCAGTAGACTATGGATGAGCTCTGCACTCCGTTTTGTTCTGGTTTCTGTTTGAAGGCATGGCCCATACCGAAATTTCTGGATTACCGTCGCCGTGTGCCCTTATTTGAAAGATTCCTTGGCTGTCTACTGAGATCGTCTGCATCTGTTTTGGCCATAAAGCATCATCTTCCCCACACCTATCTGTACCACAGCAAGTGTTCCACTGTGAACGGGTTCACCGCTGTGGCTGTGTGTACTGAATTTCCCTCCGAGGTGTGCCAAACGTCAGCGAGCCAAGTGGTGCCAGTCATCGTCAGGGAACCTGTTCATAGGGGCACTGGAGAACTTTGTTTTCTTATGTGTGTAGAATCCTCCCCAATGCACACAACCAGTACCACCTAGAGCATTGGAGCCGCCGTTCAGACGTGTCCGCAGTACTGTCCCGCAGCCCTGATGGGAAGCCATTTCGAGAGCTGTGCTCACCTGCCTGCCCCTTATACCCGGGCTTTCTTCTGCAGGAACTGGATTCCTCCCACCCACCTTTCCCGCTTGGAGCCACAGCAAGCATAACCCCCCAGAGCCTACAGCCGCCCAGCGTAACACTAGCAGGATGGATGGTCATGCTCACCTTCTAGCTCCTCATCCAGCTCCTCAAGGGTCTTCTGGAATTGCCCGGTGAGAAACAGGTCTTCTTCGCCACTGGAGGTTATAGTCACTTCGGGTCTAGAAAAGACCAGAGAGAAAGGAAGGGCGTTCATTTTTCTCATCCTTTATTTCTTTACTCTTTTCTGGGACTGTCCGAAGAAGGCACAAAGCACAGCCAAGTTCATGCAGTTCTGTACTCAAGGGGTTCTGCTGCCCTCGGGGCTGCTGGGACGCAGTCGGGGTGTGCATGTGTGTGCACACACATATATGTGCGAGTGGTAGCAACAGTTATAATAGGGACAGTGATAACCGCCTTCCCCCAAGACTGGATAAAGCACTCCCCAGGGTGGGCTGCCTGCTGTCCCTCTGTTCCAGGAGCAGCCTGCACGCCCCAGTCTCCAGACACAGGACTTCTGCACGAGTGGTCTTATTACAAACCTTACAAGCAATTTATAAGGCAGGTAGGATTCTCGTTGTTTACAGATAGAAACCAGGTGCCCAGACACTAATGGATCCGTCCAAGTTCACATGGGCTCAAACCCTGGGGGAAAGCCGGCCACCTCCAGTGTCCAGAGGCACCATGTGGCCCCACCACCTGGACTTCTAGGAAGATGCCAACCCGCCTGCTGAGGGGAGCCGGAACTCGCCTTATTTGCGTCACTGGGACAATAGCATCCACGGGACGTCTAATGCCAAAACAATTTCAACGCAGCCTTTGCAAGGGCTCTTGTCTCTATTTTGGCTGTGCGGAGAACAGAGACATGTCGAGGGTAATTGTCTATCTTCAGTGAAAGCTGAAGGTCTTTTCCGCTGATTGTTAAAATTGAGGAGCAATTTCCATCATTGCTAATCAGGCCCAGGTAATGATGCATGAAATATGTTTTCCACAATCCTCACTTACGTAGCAAAGTTTGTGTTCTGATGAATGAGTCTTTCTTACTTGGTGGCTGTGTCCTTTTGGGAGCCAGGAAGCAGCATCCAGATTAGTCTCAGCTAATGTCCTCTGACAAGCCAGACAAAAGGGGCTGGTTTTGTGTGCATGTGGGCCAATTAATAAGGATCGAAAAGAGCAAAGACGGCCTTTCCTACTGCTGTTGCTTGGAATGGAATTGAATGCATTTTATTAAAGTTGTGGTTTTCTCTTTTATGGACCCTTATGGTTTAAGTACATTTCACTTACATAGTTAACAAAAAATATGTAGCGGAGAAAAAAATGGAGAGTGCTATGTAAAATTGTATTTGCAACTGAAAACGTTACTTTTATAACGCTCGATCTTCATTTGGGATGCCTAAGGCTCAGCTAAACAAATTTCTACATGTACTTTTCTTCAGAGTACTACAAATACTTCAAAGCGTGCTAAACCACATCGCTTCATGAGAACAGAGTGATCTTAATGAGAGTTAAATACCGATTTAAAATAAGAATCCCACTAATGCTATCATTTTATCCATGTTAAACTAGAAAGTCATGGCAAGCTGATGAAATGCGGGGAAGCTGAAACCCTCACACTTGTTGCTACCGGCATGGAATGGAAATGCACATCGAGAAACAAAACATCACTTCAGCTTTGTAGGAACTTGGTTCACGAGTCTCTTTTGGTAATTTGCCTTAAGGAAATGATCCTACAGCAAGCAAAAGAGAAACTCAACAGTGTTCATCCAATTTATGGGAGGAATTCCAAAGCATCTAGCAACACTGCGTGTTGATTTCAAAGGGCATTAAAATCAGCCGATTTTGAACCTGGAGTCAGTGTGGAGTCACAGCTCAAGGCTTAAGGCAGCATATTACATGAAGAAATCAAGACATATGCATGGGAGGAGCTTGATGGTCTGGAACCAGCACATGCCCATGGACAAGGGCTATAGAAATTTAGACAACCACCACCAACCCCTGGGATTTGTTGAAATGAATGAACTACAGGGAGTCTGCTATCCCTTTTGTCTTAGAAGTATACTCATTTTGGTACAGGACAGCTTGGACAATAGGCAATCTTTAATATATTTTTAAAGATTTTATTTATTAGAGAGAGAGATAGAGAGCAGGGGGAGGGGCAGAGGAGAGAGAGAATCTCAAGAAGACACCACACTGAGCGCGGAGTGGAGCCTGACATGAGGCTCGATCTCACGACCCTGAGATCATGACTGACCCGAAATTAAGAGTCGGATGCTTAATAGACTGAGCCACCCAGGTGCCTCAGTAGGCGATGTTTTAAATGGCCAAATTAAAAATAAACCTTTGGGCCCTTTCTGACCATGACTGAGAACTCTTTTTTTGCAAAGTAGTTCACATTTTTGGGATACGGTGCATGATTTGCACAGTACATTATTTTATTTCATTATCGGTGCTTAACAATCCCAGTGAGTCTCAGTCAGCCTGAGCTACACCCTAAAAAGACATCGGTAGCCAAACCCCAAGGGCTCGGGGCTCCTCAGCTGTCCCCAACCCCTCCATGGTTCAAGCCTTCCTGCTAAAGTCTGGGGACCCTACCCAAGTTCTAGTCCCTCCTCCCTGCTTCTGCTCTCCTGCATCCCCTTTCCTCTGCCTTCCTCAGATTCCCCGGGTGCTGTCACTCAGTCCCATCCCAAACCTCTCCCCGCCTTGCACCTCCTGCGGCCCTCTGACCAGATCCTCTGATGTGGGCTGGCTTCCTTGGGGTCCTGCCTGCCCATGGGGACAGAGTGGACACGAGATGGGAGCTGCCAGCCTGGGAGGGAGGGTCTGTCCAGGGTCCTTGTCTGGGGTGCTGCCCCCAAGGCTGTTGACCCACTCGGCTTGTGCAGCTGGCTCCTCTCATAATGCAAAGCAGGGGAACCTGTGCTCTGGGTCCCGACCTTCTCGCGAATGTTTTCTGGCAAAAGCCAAAGCCAACGTCAATGTATCTATTTTGCTTGCCAATGTAAAATCTCATGAGGAAGAGATTGAGTGATATTTGCTTTTCCTTCCTCGCCCACTGCTCTCTGCTTGCCCCCAGAGGGTTAGTTACGGATTGTAACTATTCCTTTGTCCCTGCAAAAACCAGTCGAAAGCCCTTCGTCCCCGAGCTTGGAGGTCAGCATTCTGTGGACTAAGTGGGAGAGCCCGAGAATGTGTCCCTGGAGTCGAGAGCTGGCATGAAGCAGCCACTTCTGCGTAGCTGAAAGTGAACGCGCACAGATGTTCCTCTCCTGGGCACCTTCTGCGTCCCCCCACGTACACCCCAGCCTTTAGACAGGTTTCGAGTTGACAGTCTGTTTTGGCCAAAGACCAAGAAAAACAAAGAGCAAACACACACAGTGCAGACGTTCTGATACAGGATCGTACACCCTGAACAAACATGACCAGCAGCATTTTCTCACACCGAGTGCGGCCGCAGAGAACCCAGCTTGCAGCGACTGCTGCCTCCAGCGTGAGGGACAAAGGGCAGGGGGGCGAGGGCGTCAGGGTGACCAAACTCCCATGTGGCTCACGGCCTTGCCAGCTTCTGGCGATAGGACACGTAGGAGCAGTTGTGTCAAATCAGCCCCAGATAGATAGGTTTTGTTATTTTGTTGTTATTTTATATGAGAAAGAATAAAAGAGCATGGGCTGATTTCTGACCCAATGAGGCTTGTGGGGTCATTTCTCTCTCTCTCTCTTTTTTAAGATTTCATTTATTTATTGGAGAGAGAGAAACTAGGAGCAGGGGGAGAGGCAGAGGGAGAGAGGCAGAGGGAGAAAGAGAAACAGACTCCTTGCTGACCAGGAAGCACGACGCGGGGCTCGATCCCAGGACCCTGGAGTAATGACCTGAGCCAAAGGCAGATGTTTAACCAATGGAGCCATACGGGTGCCCTGGTCATTTCTCTTTCTGGTGTAGCCAAAAGAGTTTCCTTAAGTAATTTATCCAATGGCAGAATTTAAAAAAAAAAAAAAGTCTGAGAGGAAAAAAATGTCCCTTTCAGGTTGCAATTCAATTTGTTGAGGACAACCAAACTGACTCATGCATTTTCAAAACAATTACTTGATAAACAAAAGGCAACAAAGCTTGGGAAAATCTACAGCTGATGACAATCATTTGTGTTCAACTTCCCATTCCATTTACAAGCGTCCCTGTATTTATGGGACTTCTAAGTTCTAGAACCACCGTGTCCCCTAAAACTAGAATAGGAGCCATATGTATAATTTAAAATCCTGTGGTTTAAAAAAAATAGGAGAAATAGGTGACATTAATTTTAATTAAGTACTTTAACTTCACTTTTATTACACCTTAATTAGTATACTTGATTTCACCCAATACTTATGCCACATTATTGTCATTCTGTGTTATCACGTAGTTAATACGAAAAAGTCTGTGTCTTCTACACTCCCACACATCTGCATTTGGGTCAGCTGCCTGGCAAGGGCTCAGCAGTCAAACATGGACAGAGCACCGTATGGAGCAACCTAGTTCTGCAAAGTCTGAAGCACTGAGTATGTATGTATGTATGCATTTTTGGAGGGCTTTTTTTTTTTTTTTTGAGTGGTTTTAAAATGCTCCTTTGTAAACGTAGTTAGTAAATACAAAGTATCTGGGTTTTAGGATGTGTTAAATGTTTCTAGGTGCTCTCACAACATTCTAGGGTTCTAGAAAGTGTGAGATGCTTCTAGGTGCTGCTGGTCACAGAGTTCCTGCGGTTGTAGAGTCCTGGGGCCCGCTGGCCAGCACCAGCCAGTGGAAAGGCAGGACCCTGTCTCTTCCAGCCCCTCCGCTGCCCCACATACTCTCAGTTCCTCGACGTGACCAGAAACTCATGCCCTACAGGGCCCCACAGGTCTCACTGCTAATGTCCCCATGCCTACCGCCTGCTGTCAGCTGGGGCTGAGATGGAGTTGGGGATGGCCAGGAAGAGGATGGGGAGTGAGGGGGAATGGCAGGCAAGACAGCGGGGGGGGGGCTCCCTTCTCCTGAAGGGGCTGCACCTTCTGTCCTTTGTGGCTCTAATATGCTTTCAGTGGGGTCCTACCTTTAAGGAACACAGCATGAAACCCACTTATCCAACCTCTCACCTACTCCTGGCTGCTGTGCGGATGTTTCCCGAAGGCACCCAGAATTTACAGTCCGCGATGTTGATACTCTGATAGATACATTGTCTGATTATAGCAAGACTGCCTTCGGGAGTCAAAGGCTTAGAAATAACATACATTCCACTGTAATGCCGCCCCAGGAAGGTAGGAGGCAAAGTCCTCTCTGTTTTCTCCCCTTATCACATACAAGAGTACATAGACACATTGTTTCTTTCCAAAGGCGCTACAGAGTTTAAAGAAGCAGATAATCAGAGCTAGATATAGAGTATACAAATCAACAAATCACCCTTCTATTCTTCCTCAGGCAGTTGTGAAAACTAACTTAGCAACTAGCAATACCAGCTGTCACGTTTCGAAGGATGCCAACACATCAGGCACTCTTCTAAGAGGGCGAGGTCCTGCATCTCTCCATGCACTAAGGAAATCGATGCAAGGTCAAGATTTTGGCGCAAGGGCAAAGCTGCCGACAATGAGCCGACATGACCCCAGGCAGTCTGATTCTGGACTTTTTCCTCTTCACATGGAGTTCTTCTTTAAGTTCCAGGAATGTTGTCTCAGGCCATATACAAAAGGAAGATGCATCTGGGAGATGTTTAAACAAATGTAGGTCCCAGGATATGACTCCTGCCCTGGGCAGGGCTGCACCCAGGGCCACTCCCAGGTGTCCCCAAAATAAGGGGTGATCATTCCATGTGCATCTGTGTTTTTCTGCGCTCTTGGGCTGAATGCTTCCTTGGGCTTGTTTACTGGCTGCGCTAAGTCTAGAGGAAAACGCTGGGAATGTGTTGTCCCGAGTTTGCGTTAAGTGCACAGACTTATTTTGCAGCAAAAGATTATAATTGGGGGCGCCTGGGTGGCTCAGTGGATTAAGCCGCTGCCTTCGGCTCGGGTCATGATCTCAGGTTCCTGGGATCGAGCCCCGCATCGGGCTCTCTGCTCCGCGGGGAGCCTGCTTCCTCCTCTCTCTCTGCCTGCCTCTCTGCCTACTTGTGATCTCTCTCTCTGTCAAATAAATAAATAAAATCTAAAAAAAAAAAAAAAAGATTATAATTGGATCCAACCAAACGACTTGATGGAAAACATCATTTGCAGATCACAGCACATAAACGGTATTCCAATTATTACCAGGCACTCACACTTGCTCTTTTTAGAAAACCGGTATTTATTCTTGAAACTCTTCAAGAATTCAAAACCCCGGTTCCAAGGGCATTTAGGGGAGCCCAGTCAGTGGGTGGCTATAGCAGCCAGAGCAGGACTTCGGAATCAAGTGGAGGGAACAGAGCCGTGAACTTTGTCACTGGACTGAGTAGTTCCAGAAGGACGCTTTAAGCTGAGGCCAAAACGACAGGAGCCCTGGAGGAAATCGTACTTGACCTCCAATTTGTCAATAGGGGACCCAAGGCAACCCTAGCCGAAGCCCTTCAGATGGCTTTGATGTCTACAGGGTGTAGAGAAAGGAAGGGCCAAGCAAACAGGGACCTCACTCCACTGGGTCTGCTCACTCAGGTCACAAAGGGCCTTATGCTATTGCCACCAGCATTCTGTGACTACCTGAGTGACAGAGGCCTGGCAAAAGGATAGGGTCCTCGGGCAGAGCAGAAAGCCACCAATGCTCCCCTATCTTGCTGGGGACTGGCCCCAGCGTACACATGCTACAAGCTTCGGGTGCCTGAGACTGTGGAGGACGGCTCTGCCACCTCTCCGAATGCACCCCAGCCTGGGGAGACCCAGCCTGGCCAGGTTAGCCCACGCCTCCCAGGGCCTGGCATTCAGAGGATGGTCTGGTCTCCTGGCCATGGCTGTGCCCAGATCATTGCTGCTGGCCACACAAGAGGAACATCCTTTCCTACCCGCAGAAACTAGTATCAGAATCACGCAGGGCAGAGCCAGGAGGCTGGATCTGGGGACCAGCAGGTGGCACTGAGAACAGGGGTGCCATCTCCTTGGAGGAGAGGTGAGGCACCTGCTTCAGGGGCACAGAGAAGTGTTGAGTGAGTGCTGCTGCCAGGCCCCCGTTTGCCCTGCCTGTCCCCCCACCCCGGGGTGCGGGATGTCAGGAACCCGGGTCTACCTTACTGCTTCTCTCAATCCCTGTAGAACACGGGTGCTCCTGTCCAGCGTTCCGATGCAGTTTTCTGTCCAGGTGGCTGAGCTCAAGGCTGCAGCTCTGTGAACAGTGCTGGGTTCTGCTCTCACACAATTTCAGCTTGATCTGGACCTGGCAACCCCCCACTCCAGCCTCTCATCCCACTGAGCCTGACCACAGGCTGCTCTGGACCCCGAAATCAGCCTGGCTCACCCAAGTTCTGCAGACTGGACCTCTGGCCCAATCCTGGTGCCCACCCCCCTCCACCCCTGGGTCTGGCCCCATCCCATCCTGCCCCCTCCAGCCTTCCCTGCCTTCTTCCTGCTTAAGCTCTCAGTGCACCCAGAGCTGCAGATGGGACCACAGAGCACAGAGCTGCCTCTGGGGGACACCATGTTCATCCAAAGAGATGTTTTCTCTCCATATCCATGCAACAGAGGGGAGTACTTGTACAGGGGAATACTTCCAGCTTAACAGTGTGGACATTGGAAGGCATGGAACAGCATTTCAAAAGCAATGCTTAACAGAGCCTTATCCCGGAACACTTGGAGGCAGGACAGAAGAGGGGCTACTGAAACAGGCTGCTTTCCTGCAAGATTTGTAAGAGACTTTCTTATTTCATGAAGAGAAGGCTAGAGGGAGTTGCCACATGTATCTGAAGATATTTTCCACGAGCGGTCTCACAGGAGACACCTGGGCAATGACAAGGATATTCCAAAGCTGGAAAAGAGCAGGCAGAGGGGGAAGGGTCAGGGTGCCCCTTAATACTCAGTGGAGAGCACATCTGGGAGCGGGGCTGCTCAGCACGCAGACCTGTTTGGTTTGGCTCGACTGTCTGCCTTGGTTGCCAACATTTAAAACTTGGGGGCCTTCCATAAAAATTTGGATTTCTGGCTTCTCTTCAAAAGCTGGCCATGCTGGGTCTGCGAACCCTCCGGGTAAGTCTGGAAGGAGGGAGCAAGGCTGCTTTCGAGAGAGGACTAAGACTTCAGGGCTGCTCCCTGTCATCGCTCACCCTCATTCTCTGCCTGGCCCCTGTGAGCCTTTGAGTGGAAACCCCTGCTTTCTACCTGCCTCTCTGTCACTCCGAGCTTGATGGAAAATCAAACTGGAGATAAAGACGTGACACCACACCGCAGTCTCGGAATCGGTCTAACTTGTCAGGGGAATGTGCTCCTGCAAAATAAACTTCTTAGGTGTTCCCAGACTCAATATGGATGGGGGGGGGGTGCTGCCCCATGTACAATGGCAAGCATTTCTCTGACTCCAGCAGGATGTCCAAGAATTCAACTCATTTCTGACACTAGGGACCCAGAGACACCATCTGACCCCACAGGTAGAGGGCTCAGTCCCACCGGGCTGCTCCCCACCCCCACATTGAGACCCCAGGCACCTGCTTCTGACCACCGAGCACTGCAGAATGGAGGCTCCAATGCCCTCCTCCTTAGGTTCAATTAATGTGCCAGCATGACACACAGAAGTCCCAGAAAGGCTAAGGTTGACCAGTTTATTAATTAGATATTAGGACATCCTAAGGGATATGAGCCAGAAGAGAACATAAGGAGAGGTGGGGGAAGGGTCTCCCATGCTTCTCCAGGACAAGTTTCCCCAACCTGCTGGTGCTCACCAACCCAGAAGCTCTCCAACACAGTCCTTTTGGGGTTTTATGGAGGCTTCTTGCAACATCACCATTGACTACGACCCTGGCCATTGGCTTATTTTATCTTTAGTCCTTCTCCCCTCCCAGGAAGGTCAGGGAGTGGCGCTGAAAGTTCTACCTTTTAGTCACTTAGTTGGCTCCCTGGGCAACCAGCCCCCATCCAAAGGTGCTTTCCAAAAGCCATCTCGTTAACATAACAAAAAGATCACTCTCCACACTCAGGAAATTCCACGGTTTTTGGGAGCTGGGAGCCAGAAACTGTGGATGAAGACCAAATATCTATGAGGTATATGTTTTCGTCATTTGACCAATCGATATTTCTTATGAATCGCAATATCGCACTAACTATGGTCATTCCGTGAAAAGTCCACGGCAGAGGGTGGACCCCATGCTAAGACAGAGTGGGGTAGCACAGACAGGGCTGGGGGGCTCAGAGATTATCACCTTCATCTTCCTTAGACCCCTGGGCTTTCGGAAGCCCAGAGAATTCATGGTGCCCCTTTCCTAAACTAACAGTAGTAATTTTGACAATGTTCCTATCTGATAGCCAGGCAGTGCGTACTCTACCATGCACACGTGGCATTTATAGGCTTATCACACCTCTGAGAGGTAGGAGGCGTTATCTGTGTGTGCACAAGCAGACCACAGGCCCGTAAAGTTATGAGAACTTGCAAAGGCCAGGCAACTACTTAGCACTGGCTATGGGCCGGTCAGAGCCCCCCCCCCCCCACTGCGACTCTCAAATTCCATGGCCCCCCAGAGATGAGGGCAGAAAAACATGCCCTACTCCCTGCTGGGATAAAGGATCAAGTTCCAAACACTCCATGATTATCCTGGCTGTGGCCACAGGCAACATTAACTCTCCTATTTGAATAGGAGTCAGCAAGATTTTACAACAGGAGTCAGTGCCAGCAAAGCAAAGGATGACTAACATGAGCATCCCTAGGGGCCAGAATTAAAAATGTCTGATTAGCCTCAGATGTAGGGCTTGGGTGTGCAATCTCCATGCAAACTCACAGAACAGACCTGGAGATTACTGTAGAAAGCGACCTTTTTTTTCTTTTTTTTAAATGTTTATTGGATGAAGAATGAAATATCATAATTTTTCTCTGCTCTCATAGATGCAAACAGCACAGGCTAACACACTGTGTGTGTGAGTGTGTGTGTGTGTGTGAGAGAGAGAGAGGGAGATGAGGGTGTGGGGGAGGAAGAGAGCAAGTGCTACCTTCTAATTTCCTGTCAGATGAAATCAAACTTGGCCTTGAAATGGTCCATAAGATTGACGAGCTATACACTCAAACTGTTAGAGGGTGTAATTAACAAACAGGCAAATGCTCACAATAAATCCTGAGGTAAAAAGAAATCAAAATAAATTATTACTGACATCACAATGACATTAATCAGGTAAAGATTTGTGTGTTCATATGGACAAAGTGGGAGTTAAACATGAAAAATACAAAGGCATTCATTTGTTTTGGTGATCGAGTTGTGAATTTTGGGGGAGCGTTCTCCTTTTTGTTAATATTCCCATAACATTGTTTGTGTGACTGGTTCTTAAATTATCCACAGGATGAAAAAACTGATGGGCCGCAGAGAATTAACCTTCTTCTTAGAAGAATGAAGAAAGAGACAACGGCAATGGGGTGCTGGGACAAGGTCAGACAGATAAGCCAGGTCTACAGAGCAGAGAACGGGGGGCATATATGTAATCCAAAGTAGGGCTGGGAGTCAGTGTGAAAAAATAGATTTCCTTCTCCACATCACACCCTAAAATAAACCCAGGTAGTTGAGAAGCCCAAATGTGAGAAAGCAACACTAAACTTTTATAAGAAATTCAGAGTCTTTAGTCCTTCAGGGTATGAGAAGGGTCTCTTAAAATGCAAAGACTATACACATTCAGGAGAAAAGGGACAAATTTAAGAATATTAAAATCAAAAAGCAATTTTTATGCAACAAGAGAAGACAAAGTTACATTCAAGGCAGAGTCTTAAAGACTCCTTGTGTGGAGTAAAGAACTGATTTACAGAGTAAGAAGAAATTAATGAATTTTTTAAAAAAAGTAACATCCCAGTTTTCTGGTTTTTTTTTTTTTTTAAAGGGTAGTCTATGGGGGTGTCTGGGTGGCTCAGTCGGTTAGGCACCTGATTCTTAATTCTGGCACAGGTCGTGATCTCAGGTCATGGGATCTAGCCCCGAGTCAGGCTCTGCGCTGGGCGTGGAGCCTGCTTGAGACTCTCTCTCTGCCTCCTCCTCCATCCCTCTCCCCATTCTTGGGCACACTTTTCTCTCTCTCAAAATCAAAAATTAAAAAAAAAAACATTAAAAAGGACAGTCTATAGAAAGGCAAGTCATGCAAGAAGACAATCAAAGTGGTAATGCAGATATGACAAGATGCGCATTCTTACTAATGAGAAAACTGTGAAAAGCATGTGACGTGCCACTGAATGCTTGTATGCGTGAGAAGTGGAGGTGTACCGATCACAGGTGTTGGTGCAGGTGTGGATGTCAGGCCGTTGGGAGACCACTGTAGGGCCTGTAAACCCAGACACTGGTTTTGGAGAGCAATTCAGCAACAGTCCACCATAGCTGAGGATGGGTTTTTCTGGATGTGTACTAATTTGTCTTCTAGAAAGTGCTGTGTGTGTAAACGGAGACATATGTCCAACTTTCTCTCACACAACTTTCCAGTGGTGTGGAAAACCAGTATGACCTAAGTGCCCATTAATTAAAAAAGTAGAAAAATAAATGAACTCATAAGACACATATCATCACGGATCGAAGTTAAAAACACGATGTTGAGTGAGAAAGGACACTGAGTGTATGGCACCATTTATATAAAAGGAAAAACAAGCCAATCTTGGGTATTACTTATAACCACCTACAAGTCTAGAAAGAGTCTGAAGACCTGGTTGCAGATCGTGAACCTTCACATCGGGGAGTGGCAACTTTGGAGGGCGCCTGCCACGTGTTGGTCAGGTCACCGTGAACAAAAGACCTTTCTCCCGAAGTTAGGATGGGACCCCTTCCCCTCCAGCTGTCCCCTGACTCACCTTGGATGCCAGTTCCCAGAGCTGTTCCTCTCCCATGTGGGGCTCTTGTGGGGACCCAGTTCCGGAGTTCCAGCCAGCTCCTGGTCACTGCCGTCTTCCTGGTCTGTGGCCCACTTATCTTTGGATTTCAAGCTGTCATGTTGGGAGTCCAGGGAGATGATGTCTGAGGGGGAGCTCACCACTCCGGAGTCCTCAGCTGTGTCTTCTGATGCGAAACAGCTGCTGACAGACACTGTCTCCTCGGCCTCAGACAGCACCCGAGGGACCCTGTCTGTGCTGCAGGGACTGCTGGGGCTCAGGGGCAGGCTCACTGGACAAGACACGGCAAGGACAGGTCAGCCAGCATGTTTCCACACCAACCTGCCTGACTCACCTGCAACTGGAATTCGGGGCGTGAGGAATCAAGCAAGACCTGTTCCAACCCGACAGCTCCCTCCAGAAACATTTTAACTTGGAGGAACCGAGGCATATATGTGACCGAGAGCAAAACTGTCCCTCAAAAACATTACGAGTCAGACTTTTGGATTTAACCCCTATCTGACTCTGGGAAAGCATATTTAAAAATCCAGCTGAATGACACAGTGAACGCAGTTTAAAATGAGTTCTTTAAAAAAGAACATAATCATTCCCGAATATAAACAGATTTATAAATAGCTAAAACTGTTTGGGAACTTCTGACAAATGTTCAGTATAAACATCTGAAATATTAAAGGTGCGCTGTGTTGGCATCTGGCCCCCTCTTCATTTTTATTTTATTTATCCCCCCCTCCTTTACTTTTACACATGAGACTGGGAGATCTGGTCCCAAGAAGAGGTGATCGTAGAGGATCACCTCGAAGAAAAATGAAAAAGAACCAGAACAAAAGTGTGTTGGGTGGAGGTCCTCTGGCCCCTTGAGCATTAAGTGAGCTTTACCACAGCAGAAAAAATGAGACACAGAGATTTGCAAGGATCCGAGTTCCATGGAACTTAAATATTAATGATGGGGGAACACTGTAACCATTTGGCAACCCTACCCAGCAAGCTCTTCAGACACAGATGCATTAAGCTTGCAGGAAGAGTGAGCTCCCGGATTCTCTGAAGTCACTGCTCACTCCATGCCCAGGGAAGGACAGGAACACCCAATTTTGGACTGGCT
Source organism: Meles meles (assembly GCF_922984935.1). Taxonomy (NCBI): domain Eukaryota; kingdom Metazoa; phylum Chordata; class Mammalia; order Carnivora; family Mustelidae; genus Meles; species Meles meles. Next base: position 99,602,999 of record NC_060075.1, read on the forward strand.
GCCTAGCCTAGCAGGGATGTTTCCTTTTAATTTCATGTAGAAACAGATTTTACACTTCAGTATCTCAGCCCTGGTAGACCAGGAAGTAAGGACTATGTTGTGTTGTGAGTATCAAGTATTTTATTTATCTAGTATTTGTAATTTTTTTTTTTTTTTGTATTTTGTTTCAAAACCGTTCTCGGATACAGAGCTGCTGGGCGCCTATTGTGAATACAGGCTATAGGCGTTTGTAGGGCTCACTGCACATAATCAGGCACTGAGACCAGAAGACAGCGTCCCTGTCCTCAACCTTGTCATGACTTTCACAGGACAGCACACTGGCAACGTAGAATTAACAAGCCCCAAACAGAGCCAAGGAGAACATTCCGTCAGGGGTTGGCTTATGTGAGATCCCAAACAATAAAATAAACAAAAGAACAGAAATTAAAAAAAAAAATAGACATTTCACAACAGAGCTCAAAAGTATAGACCAGAACACAAAGGAGGAATTGTTTAGAGAAGCAGAAATGCACAAGGCAATGTGTCCGAATGCAGTGAATGCTTTTGACAATGCCTGCCTTCCCTAGGCGTTCTTCCTGGCTTTTGTTGCCCAGCTCTTAATGAGAGGGTAAATAAAAAGAGGAAACACTGCCTCGGGACCAGGACAGCCAGACCCTCCCTGTCCCTGTTCGCTGATGAGCTGTCACACCTTGAAAGCTGCCGGCGGTGCGGCCCACACAGCGGGTGACTCCACAACGCGATGGCATTCGGGGGACCCCGCTCAGAGGGGCGCCACCACGCAGCCATCAAAGGCAGCCCAGATGGCCAAGCCAGACCCCTGTTTCCCTGACTTCCTTTTTGTCACTGTGGCACAACAAGTAGGTCAATTAAATTCACACTTTTTCTTCTATGTGGTGTAGGACACCAGGGAAGAGCATAAAGATTTCAGGTCACAGAGACCTACATTGGAATCCCAGCCGAGCAGCTGAATGGCGGCTAGGGCAGGGGTCTGGATGGACCCCCCGCTCTTTGTTTTGTCGGGGAGGAGGCTCATGGGCCACTGCAGGACAGTGGGAAGGACTCGGTGTGATGCCCATCCACAGTGCAATGGCCCTGGTGTGTCTCCACAGCTGGTGGGGATGGGGTGCTGTGGGGGTGTGTGTGCCAAGATTGGAAGTGCTCTGTGATTGGGCTCAGGACACAGATTTCCAATCCAAGAGTCTTGATGATCAGGGGACACATGGTTGAAGAGGGGACAGACACAAACACAGAGACCGACGGTGCCACATGCTCATAGCAACTCTAGGTGCATTTGCACAGGTTGAATGGGGCTGGCTGGCCAGAGGGAGGGGTCAACGCACAGCAGGCACCAGATAGGTGCTCCGTGCAGCCCGGGCCCCCTTCTTCCCACCAGCAGTCACTTCCCGAGTGGGAAGTAACCCCAAGGGGTCTGTTCCCTGAAGCTGACCTCTCAACGGGTCCCACCTGCAGCTGGGACATTCTCCTGACCCACACAATCCCTGGAAACTCAGAATGCATCCCTGGTGGATGGACGACTCTAAGCCCACATGGTCCCCTTTCTCTCCAGTTATGAGATCCAGAATGCTGGTCAGGGCTTGCTTTGTACCCCTCAGAAGTTTTGAGGGGGAAAAAAAAGTTGAAAGTCACTGCTCTAAATTAAGTCAACTGCAAACCTAAACCGACAAGGTGTGAGAAGGCATCTGGAGCGTGTACGTGTGAAATTATTTTCATGATACACAGTAAAGACCGCAGTTACCGGAGCTCCCCTCTTGCCCAGGCAAGCTCTCCACTTCTCATGGATCCCCTTCCAGGGCCTGGATAGCTGCATCCTTGAACCTGCTAGGCAGGTGTTCAGCACCATGCCTGGGGCCACGGAGCCGGAACTGGGCAGGAGCGTAAGGGCGTCCTGCTCTCAGGAGTGTGGTCACACGGGCACTGGAAGGACGGGTGCAGAAATGCCGAGGGACAAGGAACGGGAGCAATGCCACGTGCAGCAGGTGGTGGGGACGTGTCGGCAAGGACAGGAGGACAGAACGATGGCAGTGATGCGGGCACTCAGCCCAGGGGACAGGCCAAGGAGAGAGCAGCACGTGCAAGAGTTCAGACTCCTGTGAGCGACTTCCTGCCACACTTCCTGGGGAGCCATCAAAGACGGCGCCGATTTGGAGATAGGAGAGAAGGGGTCCAACCTGGCTCGTTGTGATTTTCATGTCTGTCTGCAGTCAGTTCTGTCAGTCGGAGCATCTTTGCTTGGAATCAGATACCCCCTCCTCACTCGCACTGCCCCGACTTCACATCTTTCCTCTGCTGGGTGGTTTCTGCTATTAACCCTGTGAGCTGTAACACGTTTTGACAATTTCTGAATAAGATAAGGGTGCAGGAGACTTTTTTTTTTTTTAATCGATAAACAGAAGCCCCAAACATTAACGCTTGGAGGTGCTTTGGCTGTCATGAGATTGGAGCCTTCTAGATCCTTCTGGGCACGCCTCACCTCTCTCACTTAACCCCTGATTCCATGAAGTCAGTGGTCCAGGGACCCCAGCTTGACATCCAGGGCAGTTGGATGAAGGCTGGATTAAGAGCCTGAATCCCACACTGAGGTCCAAGTTCTGCTCTGAACTTGGAATAGCCTTTCCCCTTTCTGTAAAATAAGCGAGTTCTGATGAGCTCTAACATCCCTTCCAGACACAGAATGCTACCATTCTCTGAAATCCTAAATCAAAATGTAAGACACAAACATTCTTCAGATAATTGACTGGTGACTAACTAGGAATCGTAAAAGAAATACGACAACATCGATATCCTTTCCGCTGTCTTCTGTTGGCCCTAAAAGTGTAGCTCATGATTTCTGAGTTAATTAATTCGCTGGCAAGTTTGCTCTTCTCTTAAGGTGTGAACAACATTTTGGAGCTAGAAAGTTATCATGGCAAGATTTTTGCAAATGTGAAAAACACATTTAATTTGTCGTTAGCAGAAGCCTAATACAAACTCGTGATTAAATTCTCTTCCAACTGAACAGCCGTAAAACCTGAATAAGAAATACTAACCCCTTCATTGTCCTCTACCTTAACTTTATGATGGCATGGTTCCAGTACCATTCTATCTAAACGAGAGCTTCAGGAAATTTCCCTAGCTACAACGTAAGGATGAAAATGCTCATTTAAGGCTCCCAGTTCCTCAAGGTGAACACCACTGTGTTCCGTTCAATACGAGTTTCATTGAGTTTTTCTTTTGCAAAGTCACCAAAGAAAATTTCAAACACTACATCTAAGGATCTTTCAAGGACTTTTGTAACAGATTCAGTTTTAAGTGATTTTATTAAATGCAAAGGATAGATCACATGTCCTGTGGTATTGCTCACTTGCTGATCACTACCAAGGGAGACTTCCCAGGGTCACGTCCAGCACATGGATGGGGGCCAGAGAAAATGTTCACAGGCTTCTTCACCATCTCAGCACGCCATTCATAGCCAGGAAGCAAGGCTCCTCCTTCATCTCCATCTACTGTGAATTAGATCACTATGTTCTAGATACTGGGAATAAAGGCAAAAATAAGGGAACTCCTGGCAAAGTGTCCCAGAACCAGTGGTGCAAACTGGTAGGTGTGTGTTAGTAATTTTCGTCTTATACATCTCCTAGTAATTTTGAACCGACCACTAAGTACTCCTAACATTTTTAATTGACACAGGAAAATTTCCATCATGAGTTCAATAGGTTGCAACAGAAGTAATTTCTACTGTATTGTAAATATTAATACCTTAAAAAATGTTCCTTCCTTCCTTCCTTCCTTTTTTTTTAAGAGAGTGAGAGAGAGCATGAGGGGGTGGAGGAGGGAGGAGAGAGCACCTCAATATGGCTCCATGCTCATTGTGGAGCCTGATGAAGGACTTGAGCTTATGACCCTGAGATGATGACCTGAGCCAAAACCAAGACTCAGACACTTAGAACTTACTGAGATACCCAGGTGCCCCCAAAATGTTTCCATTTTTAAACGTAATCAAGGGAATCTGAACGTGACAGTATTTTGATGCCCACAAGCCCCCATGTAACAGGGAGCAAGCAAATTCTTTTAACAGGCAGTGTTTCAAAGTATCTCATTTTTTCCAGAACCGATTTCTGTTCCGTGACTGCATAGCATCTCATCCATTGAACTACTTTACCCTTGAGAGCTTTTTATATTAATCACATTTCCTTGTATAAAATATGTATGTAAATTAACTTTTTATTTCCTCTCACCGTATCATGGCAGTGTTAAATTCTTTCTCGACATGGAGTGGTTATCCCTGTGATAAGTAACAGAAAGCAGTCAGTACAAATGGCATAAATATTTTTGAAATTTTGACACTTGTTAAACAAAAAGGTAAAATTTTATCGAAAGGGCCTCTCACAGTGAGCTACATGAGACTTTTATCAATTAATTCCTTTAAAATGACTGGATTATTTATCACGAGCAGGGGGCGGGTTTGCCATAGATGGAGGCTCATATTTTTCATTCTTACTGGCGTTAAGCACCAGGAAGCCTTGTTCACATGAGTAAGTACAGGTCAATTAAGCCTTTAAACTCTTCCTCTGGTATATATAACTTAATTGATTTTTCATAAAATTTATGATTAATGAGCTGTAAGTCAATGACTCGATTAGATTCTTTGTCAGTTCGGTTGGAAAGAAGACTTGGGAATCACCTGATGCTCAAAAGCATCTGCTGACAGGTCCTTTGACTTCTTACCTGCTCACTCCTCTAGCAAGAATTCCACCGGTCCTTCTGTCAGGCACCAAGAACAGGTCTGCCCATCTCAGGGAACCGCACCCAAGTGGGATTCCTGATGGCTGAGTGTTACACCTGTGTTTTGTGAGGGAGGAGAAGAGTGTTCCTACAAGTGGAGGGGGGCAGGGATGCTGGCACTGAGGCTGCCCCCAGGTGAGCTCCCAGGCACCTCACTTAAGAACAAATACAAAAACGGAGGCATAACCTCTGGGAATGGATTCTCTTGGAAAGTCTCAGTGTTCTCCAAGGGAAATGCCTCCCCCAGGTTAAAACCACTCACACAGGGGCGCCTGGGTGGCTCAGTCAGTTAGGTGTCTGCCTTTGGTTTAGGTCATGATCTCAAGGTCCTGGGATCGAGTTCCACACTGGGCTCCCTGCTACATGGGGAGTCTGCTTCTCCCTCTGCCTTCCACCCCCCACCCCCGTTTGTGTGCACATACACACACTCTCTCTCTCTCTCTAGTGAAGATATATTTTAAAAAACCACCAACACACACAATACAAGTCAGGTTAAGAGCTGGGGTAGGGAGCACATAGAGAGTGCCCCAGGAAGACAGAAGTGGGGTTGCTCTTTCTAACAAGAGCGGACGTGAAAGTGACCACTGAATGAAATCTTGAAACAAGCATGGGGTGGGCAGGTGGTGTACAGAAGGCTCAAAGAATGTGTAGTGGCAAGGAAACTTGAGGCCAAATGGGAAATGTCAGGTTCTGTTGAAATTGGTTGGGCTCTGTGTTGTCTCCTGGGCTGCATAGCATCCTGTCCACGTGGAGGTACGTGTGTACAAATGCTCAGGGGGAAGAGAGTGAAGAGGATGCGTGTAGAGGAGACCCTCTGTCACCAGTATTATATGGATTCTGCCTTGACTGGTGGCCCTAATCCTGCCTACCTTCTTTTCCTCTAGTTAATTCCTTCGGTAGTTTGCTCAAAAATTCAGGTATCCGTTCCTCTTCAAAATGACAGCTTCTCTAGTTGGATGGGCACTATTTAACATTTAACATTAGCGTTCTGGTCCAAAAGCCCCCCAGACCGGGGCCTCTCAAAGATACTGCGTGGTGCAGAAAAACATGCAGCCAGTTCACTGGAGAGCATTATTATAGACACACACACACACACACACACACACTTCTTCAAGAAGGTAGGATAATGAAGACTTTGAAAATACCCATGAATCTCAAATAGCCTGGATTCTCTTGAGTCAAGTCATGTATTCTTGGTATCAGTCAACCCATATTTCTCTAGAGTTTAATCCTAATCCTAGAATCCTGATGTTCCCCAGGGAAACGGGGAGAAAAAGTTTCAATTTCCACCACTGTAAGGCAGGGCTGAGTTACAATCACTATCCTGTAAGGACATATATAGGGAACAGATGCTGCTTTTGTCTGTCCAGCACTATCCCTTCCCTGTTGGTGCTAAATGAAATCCTCCCTCTGGTGGATAACCTATTTCTCAGTATCTGGGAATATCTAACAACTGCCCCTACCTATCTAACAACTAATATCTAACAACTGCCATGGAGGGTGGGCATGAGGTGGACCAAAATCTGGCCAATTTAAACTGTGCACACAACAGTAGAGCCAAAGAAGGACATGTGAAGGACATGTGTCCTAAGCTGGACAAATCAAGACCCATCTCTGGACCTTCCCACCAGAGCTCCTGGGAAGATGTTTCACTGGGCTGGGAATGGGGGAGTATTGGATAAATGGTAGTCACTTGGACTAGCACACGGAGAGAGCTTGTCCACAGATGGGGGAAAAACACAGTCCTATGATGGTAATTGGGTACTGGGTTTCAGCCATGACCATAATGAGGATTCACCTCTTGGTATCCTCAGTTATGAGTCAAAAAACTCCCGCAAAAACCCATTTTTCTTAACTAGTTCAAGACATGTTTCTGTCTCTTGGAAATAAAGAGTTGGGTCTAATCAATGTGTAATTTGCCATGATATTTTCATAAATACACCTACATATTTATTAAATATAAACACCATACTGTCAAATATATTTACTATAAATATTAGATACATTAATGTATTTATTAATAGAGTAGACATATATATAAATATGTAATTTAAATATATAATATACAAATTAGTTATAACATCATTATAAGTATAGTATATAAATAGAAAATACAATTACAATTATACGTCTATTTTGCATTATGGGGTTTCCATTATGGAAATTTTATGAAATGAGAAAGTTGCATATCACATGGTTCTGTTTTCTAGATTTATTTTCCATTATTTGAGTTACATATTTTAGTAGTTGTATTTTTAAGACAATTTAATTTGGATCCAGTTTATTCTCTAACCCCTCTTGTGTCTGAAGATTGTCTTCATTTAACCCTCATCCTTTTTTTTTTTAAAGATTTTTTTTTAATTTATTTGATAGAGATCACAAGTAGGCAGAGAGGCAGGCAGAGAGAGAGAGAGGAGGAAGCAGGCTCTCTGCTGAGCAGAGATCCCGATGTGAGGCTCGATCCCAGGACCCTGGGATCATGACCTGAGCCGAAGGCAGAGGCTTTAACCCACTGAGCCACCCAGACGCCCCCATTTAACCCTCATCTTTGACCATCAGTATGGCTAAATCCAAGCAAGATTCAGTTTACAATCTTTCTTCAAGACTGTATTCTCAATCCCTTCTTTTCTGGCATCTTGCCTCACAGATGAGAATACATATGCTACCAGGGTTCTTTTGAACTATCTATAACCTTCTGTCTTGAAGCTGGTAAGAATTTCCTCTTAATCTGTGAATATCAAAATTTCACCAAAGTGTGTCTGTATTTAATGTCCAAGAACTTTTGGATGTTTTTTATTCATTTATTTATTCACCTGCTCTTGTTTTATGTATGTGATAATCTATTACAATTCTCTGAAGCAATGACAAAAAATATTTAAAGTTCTATTCTGTTCCCTAAATTAACTCTACTTCCTTTGGGGTCATTTCTTCTGATCAGTTTGCATTCATGCATTAAGAAAAAAAATTGTTTAGTGATTCTTGACTGCTTATTTTTTTAAAAGATTTACTTTCCTATTTATTTTAGAGAGACAGAGAAACAGAGAGGTTGCATTCCAGTGGGGGAAGGGAGAGAGAAAAGCAAAGAATCTCAAGGTGACTCCACATTGAGTGTAGAGCCTGACATGAAGCTTGATCTCATGACCACGAAATCATGACCTGAGCTGAAACCAAGAGTCAGACACTTAACCAACTGAGCCATCTGGTGCCCCTCTTGACTGCTTTCATGTGTTTAAATGAGGGTGTCAATAATAGTAGGGAGTGGAATTATTTCACACATATGAACATCACTGTTTCCTTGGGATACAATAGAAATCCCTATGGCAATTGGGCACGGGCAGAGTTCCATGGCGCAAAGAGGGAAGTCACTTTCTGGGGAGGACTCCAGTGGGATGAGGTGTGCAGTTTCTCTCAGCAGCCATAATGGTTCATAATGGCTGACTCTCCTACAGCTAAGTTCAGCCATCTCAAAACTGAAGTTTCATTCTGTTGTCCTATGTCTGCTTTAGCAATAGGGATGCAGGATTACTCCTTTATCCTGATGTCTGGCTTTAAAGGTTGCCTAAAATATTAGACCATTGGCTACTTACTATCAGATAATATTGTCCAACCTAGACATCTGAAAATCCTACGATGGTAGCTGGATGTTGACACTCTCCACTGTCCAGATGGACATTTACGTACCTCCAATTTAATCCAATGGCCTCTGCAATGTGGGTATCATTATTCATATTTTGCAAATTATAAAAGAAGCCCCAGCCAAAAAATTATTTCATCTATCCCTGAGGATACATATTGCAAAAACATACTCTGCCAGACCCATTAAAGGGGCAAGTCCATTCAAAATCATACAAAATCACCTGTTATGCAAGAGCCAAATTAAGGTTCTTTCACCAAGAAATGGATTTTAGGGAGAATTCCTATATATCTTTTCTAAGTGAAAAGATTTTCTTCCCTATTCTATGGAACAAAACTTAATGCCAGTTGTCCAGGGATTTCAATATATTTTAAACTATGTTTGAGAAAAAAGCTCAGTCCTTTTGTATATATTTTTGGGGCTTCATTTCTGAAGGAAGCACGTACTTCATGCTGGCAAGAACAAAGCCGATACTTTAGTTTTCATCATCAAAACAGAAATCCTGTCTCCAGGTCATCTAGAATGTTAAAACACACGAATTGTACTTAATCAACACCTCAGAAAATTTGATGTTCTGGGACTTTCCAAGTTGCCAAGGGGCTCGATTTTGAATGGACTATGAGTCAGGTCTGGCGTGAAGCAAAGGTGAGTCATTTGCATTTCAGATAGGCAATCTAAGAAAAATACTGTCCGTTTCTTCCGCTAGTTTCTTCCATGATCTATCCCTTATCACCAGAACTCTAGAGAACAAAATGTTTAGCTTTCTAGAACATTCTGTTCAGTCACTGCTACTGACCTAAGACTGGCATCAAAGTGACGGAATGAGGAACGTTTCTGGAGTCTTATACAGAGCTGTTGTTAGCATCCATTATATACTCAGGCTTTCATAAAAGGAACCATTTTAATTTGTCCTAAAATTTAGACCTTCCTTTTTCCCTGTTTTGATTAAATGGACGTGCCATTTGACTAAGGGTTCTCCCTCATCTTCCTGTTCCCAGGCCCTCATCCTGGAGGCATTTCACCCACAACATTGCTGGCGACATAAGGAACCTCAACTTATTTTAACTTCAAATGTGCTCCCCACCCCCAGTCCCTCTTGTCTCAGCAGCCATCCCTAGTTACCCAGGCTCAAAACCCTTCCTCCCTTCAGGGCAGGAGACTCAGAGGTTTGGCTAGAGAGTGGCACAGGCAGATGGAGGAGCACGAGAGAGCCCCCTTGCAAAGCAGGATGTGGGGAATTTTCCACCAGGAGAAGCCACTGAATATGATCTCAGAGTTGGCTGTCACATGCATTTCCACCCTGACACATTTGCTCCCGCTCAGAAAACAACTTCTCTTTCCTCTTGAAGGTCTTCCTTCTCTAGGGGAGCTCAAGCTCTCTCTCCTCCATGACCTTGGAGCTCTCTAGCTGCTTGGGCTCCCAGGCCTCCCCGGCCTTGCAATGCCCATGCCACCATCATACCGTGTCTCCCTAGCTTGGAGGCATGCCCCTGCAGGAATGCAAGAGTGATTCTTCTGTCTACGGTGGCAGTGCGGACTCCAGGAAACGACAAAGGTGGAGGAGACAGCAGGGCACAGAGTCAAGGCTGAGGCATGGCAAGACACAGACATGAAGGTAATCAAAGCTGTGATTATCATCAGTAGGCACTCGGCCTCACTGGACCACTTAGCTGCAAGCATCCGAGTTCCCTGGGAACAATGGTTCTTTCAGCCTGCAGCAGAATCCCTCGGAGGGCTTGTTAGAATAGATAGTTTAGCGACCCCTCACCCAAAGATTCAGAGGGTCTCAGGTAGGGGCCTGGGACATCCACTGTTCACATGTTCCCAGCGATGCTGGGGCTGCGGGTCCAGGTCTACACTTCCTCCAGCCCGTCACAGGCCACCTGGCCAGCTCATGCTTCTCCCCTTGCTGGGCCGCACCTGGGAATGGTCTACATTTAAGCTCAGTAGCTTCCATCCCGTCTTCATGGCTGTGTTCCAAAGACGGTGACTCCCCCCACAAAGGGTGCTCGAGGTAATGAACAGACTTGTTAAAAAATTCCTATTCAGTCCCCACTCCCAAGATACAGGGGCGTTTTGCTCAGAACATTCTGAGCGATGACACCGTCCTCAAAACAGCAGGGCGGAAAGAATTACTTTTGGAAATTATGTCAGGAGAACTTCGGAAAGACGACGACGAAGTGACTTAAAGACAGAACACACACCCCACGTGCTTGGAAAATAGGTTCACAACAAGAAGAAAAGGAATCACATCGAGGAGGGGTGAGGAACTGGCGGCGGAGGGGGGACAGGTGCATGGAGCTGGTGGTCCCGGAGTCCTGATCTGGAATAGGAGGCACTGAACAGGTGGAGAAACAGGACTCCAAAGTCATGCCGGTCTGTCACAGGCCTAGTGAGACACACCTGGACCAGCTACCCGGGAAAGAAGCCTCAGCAACAACAGAGTGAAAGCAGGAGTCTCCAAGGACCACGTTCTCACATTTCTGCATCGCTACCTTTCCCGGCAATGCCCACCCCATCGCTTAGCTGGCCGATTTGATGATTTCTGCCTTCCTGATCATTTGTAGAAATCGCCAATGCTTGGGACCGAATGAGTAGGGCAGACTGTAAACAGGCTTATTCCACCTTGGTCTGGACTAACGTGGAAAACAAATTTCTAATATCAAGAAGACGCACTCACAGGTAGGTGCTTGTTTCAAGGTAAGTTCCCTCCGATAATTTTTAGAAATCATAAAATGCTAACATGCCATCAGAAGTGAGTACTTATTCCTTATAATGACAGTCGGCATCAGCGCCTGTCATTTTAGGAAACTTACATACAATTGTTTTCAGCCTTGTCCAAAGTCAACAGACTGCAAAGCCTGTAAATTAAGCATCTCACACATAAACCACCTGTCTAACTTGCTGTTAACAGTGGCTCCAAATAACTTGGCTTTATTGGCCAGAAAGCACTCATGTCAGCAAAACCCACTGATACCCAAAATAACCTCCCCGGAGATGCCAATGCTCCAGCCTCGGTTGTTAGGACCCAGCGCTGGGATTCCAAGATGCGTGCCGGACCCTGGGACGTGAGGGACCCACCTTGACCTTGAGCTTCCATCCCACTTAGAGACATTCCCCTACCACTGAGCCTTATCGGACGTTTTCTATTGGGATTCTTTTGAGCTTTAAAATAAAGCTGGTTTTTTTTTTCCCCCTGTGATGTAGAAAGGGAAACTCAGTTGGAAAAAAACAATAACCACTCATCCCATGACGACTTTACATTTGGTTGCTTTTCCTTCTTGTCTTTATTTTTAAAGATGTTTTTGTAACAAATATATAAAAATTTTTTTTAAAAAGATTGTAGATATTTATGGATCTAGATTGTATGGGTGGGGGGAGGGGCAGAGGAGGGAGCGTGAGAGTCCCAAGCGGACCCCACGTTGAGCACAGAGCCCTAAGCAGGGCTTGATCTCAAGACCCTGAGATCATGACCTGAGCAGAATCAAGAGCCCGACGCTTAACCAACTGAGCCACCCAGGTGCCCATGTGTAAGAAAATGTAAGTATCTGGAGAAAAGCAGACCCATCACCCAATTCATGTTTAAGTACTTAATTTATACTCAACTGATTGAATGCAGTCCTTCCCTCCCACACCTTTAGGATCTGTTCAGCAAACAGGGTATAGATGCAGAGACGGCCTCGAGCAAATCAGTCCCTGCAGTCTGACTCTCTCATCTGCAGATGAGAAGAATCCCAATCCCTCGTGCAAGATCTCATGGTGGGGACAGGATGCCAAGGTGTAGGCAGGAAGTGAGGGCAGCGTCTGGAGCCCACCGAAGGCTCCATAATAGCCGTTGCTACAAGTTTGTGGTACTTCTGAGCCATCAGTCTACAGGCGGATGCGATCATGGTGTCTCCCCAAACTGGCGAATCCAAGAACCACCTCGATCACATGGGGTTTCGGAGACCAGCGTCTGCAGACTCTGAAGAACTTCTCTAAGGTAGGGCGTGCCTTCAAGCTCCAGGCTCAGGAGCATGGGAGGCCAGCGCAGGAGGCGGTCCCTGCCACTGGGCCAGCCAGCTGTCACAGGTGCCCTAGCGTCAGGCAGAGGGGTGGCTGGCCGGGCCTCCAATGTCCTTCTGCAGGGGCTCAGCCTCGCCTCCCCTTTGGGGCAGTTCCTGCCCCAGACTGGGCCTGCATGGAGCCCCCAGGCCCGCCCTCCAGTCTAGGCCACACCCCTGTGGTGTGTGCTCACCAGTGCTCAGCCCATCACCCCACATGGCAGCTGGCACATGAGGGAACATCCTTAATGCTGATGTGTGAGAAAGTTCCAGAGAGGCAGGGGGCACTGCTGAATAAGTGGGAGCGCCTCTGTACCCCACCCGACTGTCCGCTCCCCATGCTTCGGCTCTGCGGTTGGCATCAGATCTATCCCCGCAGACAGCCTGAGAGGACTGTCACTTACCTGCCATGTCCTCTAGTTCTGGGGAGATCCCCCTGGGGCCTGTCCTCCATGTCCCCTCCGGAGGTTCAGATAGGTTTGCTTCGCTCTGGTTCTCCTGGTCCTTTATTTGCACTTTCCATCTCAACACCCCCTGGCCCACTCCCTCGAGAGAGCAGCATGGGCCCTCCATGTCCTTGCTGGATGCAATGCAGATGCCTTGTCCCAGCGTGCGTCGCACAGATGTTCCGTGGGCATCACCCTCCTGATGGACACCTGCCTCAGCTCGTCTCGCCTCAGGCACGGCAGGGCACTCTGAGCGCTGTGCCACCCCCCAACTGCCCGCTGAACACTGTCCCCGAGGCTGCTGAGTGCAGCCACACACTCTCGGGCTGGCAGTCCCGCGTCTTCATAGGTCAGATCTACCAGGGGAAGGTCAGAACCAAGGTTCCCATCTGTGGGGAACTCGCTCATGGAGAGAAGGTATTGCCACCGGCTTTTCCAAAACCAAACCCAAGTCCTGATTTTGCCATTCCCCGAAATCTCACTGAACTCTTTTTCTAGCAACAGAAAAAAACCCATGGTCCCTAAGTAGATATAAGTTCATTTGCCATTAATTCCTCTGCATGTTTCAGTTATGCGCTCTTCTCCAGATGACCATATTTTTGTAATTAAAAATCACATGTTCCCATGACTTCTTACCCTCGATTCATGGGTCCACTACAAACAGATTTCTTCAATGAGTTGTTTTGTGTGCACTAAGAGATCTTTAAATTCAACACACACAGACACTTCCCTGCTTTTGCTGCCCTGAGTATTGGGCAGAGGCGGAAGGATTATTCAAAAGCAGTGACTTTGGCTGTTTGCTGATCTCTCTCTCTCTCGCTCTCTCTCTCTCCAGCAGACACTGGTTTTTAGGCCCCCATACAGTGCAAGCAGCACAGATTTGCAGTGAAGACTGTCTGTCCCGAGGTGCTCCCTCGGGAGGCTGAGCACAATGGACCTTCTCTCAGCTCGGACTGCAAAACCAAAGCCCAAGGTCTGCAGAAAATGGGGAAGAGCACGATGCTCTGGTCCAGGTCTGTATCTGACTGTGAGGCCCAGGGGAGAAAGTTGCTTGAGAAAGGTCACTGGCTCATTGATCATGCTGGGTGAGGTGTCCTGATTGCCCTGTGCTATCTTTATCCATGTGCGACCTTCTTACAACCAGCCTTAGAAATGGCTGTTCCCTGACACTGCAGTGTCCTGAATTTTACAAATATCTTCAGTCTTTTTGTTCTGGGGCAGGTGAGTCCAGAGGGTGACAGAGCTGGGGATTATTTCAAAGTAAGCAGTGGCTATAAAAAATCAGACGGATTTTCTCATGAGGCTTCTTTGAGGGTAACTCTTAAAAAAGAAGACATCGCAGAAGTGTACTGTGCATCCTTTAGAAAAGGTGTATTTTCTTTAAAGGTATTTTGCAGGACAGCTGAGTGCGTGAGCTAGTATTCTGTTTCACAGGCGTCCAGAGCCTGGCTCCCCACAAAGGCCAGAAGAACAAGGTCCCATTCCGTTCTCCACGCCGCCCTCTGCCTCAAGGTTGGTGCCCTTTAATGAAGTTGACCCGATCATATATTTGGGTACAACATCCTCCTGTAGGTAAAACTCTGCAGTGACCACTCTATCCATTTAGCCTGGTGAGATGTGATTTTTCACCACACGCTATTTTCCTTGTGGTCCGTCTTCATCTGTCTGAAGAAGAAGGCGTCTTGACTCAGTCAGGCCCTGAGGTCCAAGGTCTGGAGGGGAAAACAGGCTATCTTTTGCTCAGGGGCTCCTTCCTTTCTTCCCTTCCTGGGACATCCCTGGGGTATACAATGCTGCCTTCGTACAACTTTGTACAAATTGTCTCTAAAAATGCCCCCATGTCACGATACTCAGAAGCAGTCAGAATTCTTAGGGTCCGGAATTCTTACGGGGGCAGGACAAGGTAGTGAGTTCATCGCCCCACAGCCCGGCTTTGTTCAGTTCCTGAGGGCATTAAGGTGTAGTTGTCTCCAGGCCTGGGTTTCTGGTCCGACAGTAGGACCCGTCCTTGGGCCCACTGGCTTCCTCATTTGTTCGCTGGTTTCCTGGGCACGGAATCACCTCACGTATCAAACAGGTCATATCCCGGGGTTGGAGAAGAATGCCGTGCTCGGGTCTTACCTCTGTAAGGAACGAGTTCTCCTGGCATTTTTATCCCCTTCTACCTGGTGACTGCAGTCCTAATTAAAAGGGTTCATCATCTTTCTCGCACTGGGAAATTGTTCTGAAAAGTCCATTTTGCTATAGGCTACTTCAAGTCCACACAACTGTGCCGCGTGGCTGACAGAGTGACCTACCAGAACAGCAGACTCGTCATGGACGTCTGGAGCGACCAGGCCCGGTTCATCTTTCTGCTTGCTTGCTTGCCTGTAGGCCTGGCAGAGGTGGTGGGCAACGAAACCCCAGGACACTGGCTCGGAGGCACAGCTGCCACTCCGAGTGATGCCTCTGTCACCTGTTGCTCTGGGCTGCCATCCTGAGTGACCGTGTCCCACAAGGCAATGTCAAGGCAGGAGACTGGCGTGCGGGTGCCCGGGCTGTCTGCTGAGACTTGGAGAGGGTTCCCCATCAGCATGGGGTTTTCTCTGATGTGGCTGATGGGCCGCAACTCCAAGGGTCTCAACTGAAGGAGACCAGTTCAAGAGCAGCTACATCGGCTCGGGCGACCCCAGAGGGCACTGTGGCCTGTTTACTTGTTTCATCATCACATGGAAACACGGGCATTTGCTGATCTGCCAGGGCTGGAGAACTCGATCTTTTCCTTGTCAGCCACGGGCACGGCTCAACGTGTCCTGGGAGGCATCTCGGAGCCTAGCTGGCACCAGGGAGTGTGTCTTGGATGCGGGGAAGGTGGCATGTGTGGGCCTGCAGTGTCTGGCTCGGCTGTCCTGGAGGGAGTGACAGGCTGACCTCCTGGGGAGCACTGCACACCAGGGCACACATAGACGTAACCCCGGTGGTGTTCTCACTCACCCATGCTTGCTCGGGCTGCAGATGGCCTGGTAGCTCTCTAAAGGCAGGTGAAGGGCACGGCCCCTTCCAGAGTTCCCTGGAAGTGGGGGGTGGGGGTTTCTCATGAGTGTGGGGGGGGGTTATCTCATTTTCACGAGCTGTGAAAAGGCACATTTTAAGAAGTCTCTTCAAAGGCAATATGTATAGTCAACTAACATCCTAAGATAAAGGGAGGGAGACAGAAACAGATTGCATCATTTGGGTGAGCATATGAAGGAGAAAATTCAACATTTTGCTTAGGGCTTATTTGATAATATGACATTCACATTTTCCTGTTTTTTTTTTTTTGTTTGTTTGTTTTGTTTTTTTTTGATCTTATTTATTTATTTGAGAGAGAGAGACACACATACAGACAGTACAAGCAGAGGGAGAAGCAGACTTCCGCTGAGCAAGGAGCCGATGTGGGACTGGTTCCCAGGACCCTGGGATCATGACCTGAGTCAGAGGCAGACGCTTAACCCACTTAGCCACCCAGACACACCTATATTTTTCTGTTTTTTTAAAATGAGGGCTTGAATTACTTTATCACTTCAATTTGACTAGAGCAGGGACCCAAACTGACACGCCTATGAGGTCAGGGACTCTCTGTGAGGGATGGAAGTGAGGCCAGGTGGGGGATGGGGCACAGAGCAGGGTCGGTGTCTGCCTAAAATGCGCAGCTACTGCTGCGTCCTGCACTGTCTTTTATGAGGAAAACTGATGACAGGGTCCCTGAGGCCAGCTCTACAATTTAAGATCACCATAAACTTGAAGCTCTGATGATTGTTACCTGTAACTTTGTTTCCGTTTCCCCACCACCGTCCAACCATAGGATAATCAGGGCTCCCCCTGGTTGGTGAAGTAGGCAGGGACAGACAGTGGTGGCCCGGGAAGCTCCACCCCGGTCAGTAAGTGCCACCTTGCCTGCTTGCTAACCCGGGGAGGGGGCTGAGATCAGCAGGTGGCTGATCCCTGAGTGCAGCCAGGCTCCGGCGCCTCCCCTGAGATGCGCAGCTGGGCTCCTCAGGGTTGAATTCACCCAGGGTGCGGCTTCACTCACACACTCATGCCTCTTTACCAAAAGAAAATTACACATCAGAGAACAAGCTTTTTGTTTCCTCCCGAAAATCTGGATAGAGAAACAGTTCAGTGGCTTGTGCGTGCCCAAGAGTGCGTGTATTGACATTTCCAGATAACGCATTCCAACTACTGCTTTGACTAAAAGTGTTGTGACTAGTTTTCCCTCCCGTCAGATCAATACATAGCCAACCCTATGACAGACATCGCCAGTTCAAACACTTGCTGTTCTACATTTTAACAATTACCTAATTACCTTAGAGCTTTGTTTCTCGATTGACTTAGACTTTTGGCTATTAAAAATTGCATTTTGTTAGCTTCTTTTCCCATTAATTTACAGAACTGTCATAAGGTTATCTGTGTAGTTAAGTGCCTGATGTTCCATTTGTATGTGCATGCACACACACACACACTTAGTACAGATTAAATACAACTACAGAGGGCACGGGGAAGCTGGGGGGTGGTGGTGCTGGATGTTTACTATCTTGATTGTGTCCATGGTTTCACCAGTGTACACAAGTCTGCGAGGGTGTGCCAATTATATGTCGGTAAAACTGCTAAAAAATAAAACATAAAAACAACAAAATCTCATCAATTTTCTTTCTCTATTTGCCATATTCACTGGAGACTCACCATTTCACTACTAGAGATTAAAAATCTCAATCTAAAACCATTTACTCTTCCCTTATATTCACCAAACTTAATGAACTGAGTCTTCCCACATACCCTGTCACTGACTTGGGAGCCCCTCACCCTCAGCACACCCTGGTCCTGCAGGGTACCACTCTGTCCTTATTCATGCGACAACAGCAATGAGAGGGACAGGAAGGGGGCTGGCACTCCCCGAAGGCAGGCATTGCCTTCTAGCACCTTCCCTAGCTGGCTCTGTCAACCCTCTCTGTGCCTGTAGGCAATGACCTGGGGCTTGCCCGCAGGAGAGAAGATGGCGCAGAGAACCGTGACTGAGACCAAGGGTGCAAAGCCAATCCCACAGGGCTTAGGCAGAAATGTCAATGAGAGAAACAGGCCAGAGGTACAAATGGTCTTCACTCCCACCAAGAATGGATCTTCTCTCATTTTTCTTAAAATGGCTGCTCTATAGGTTTGTGCTTTTTCTCTCCACTTTGGTCCACGTAGAGTCTAGAGCCTGATTGCAAGACACAAGCACGTTCCCTTCCATTCGCTTGTGGTCAAACAGCATCCCCAGACTAATGACAAATCAAAGGCTCCCCAGGGTGGTGGGGCCGTGCGGTGGGTGGCATGTGCAGTGTGGGGTGAGCTCCCAGCCTTGAAAGAAGGAGAGATCGCACAGAAGGAAGGCTCCTTACACATCTCAGAGGCATCAGAACTTGGGGGGCAAATCTACCGGCGACTCCACTCAGTCAAGGGAGCACGTCTATAGGCCAGACATGGCCACCTGCTGTCCATTTTCTCCTTTTAATTTAGAATTTGTGCTATTCCAAAGTCTTTAAATTCCTCATTTACCAGTTCTAATTCACTCAAAGCATGGAAAGATAGGTTTTCTCATCAATGCTCGTTCTTCACAAGCCAAAGGAAAAAGGGTGATGCACACTGGTCACTGTGCTCTGAGATAGATGATATGTTCGTCTATTCCCCTCCCCCTCACTTTACTCCCTAAAGGCTGGGCAGCACATTTATTGCCCTGGAGACAACATAGCTGGTCTAAATAATCTCAGAATATTTCATCTCTTTTCATCTTTTTCTTTACAGAAGGAGATGGGAAGATTCAACCTTCTGACATTTACACAGCTTCACCCCCGGTAATAAAAATTTATTATTTTCTTAAGAAAGAAAGAGAAAGGTTATAGAAAGTCTTGAAGGGCAAAACAAACACGGAAAGTGATGATGAATTTAATCTCGCAGTTTCCAGGGAAGAGAACTTTTGTAGAAGGGTTATGAGTTCGGTGTTTGTATTGGTAACAAACGAAGCATGGGAACAACATAATAAACCACAAATAAGCCCCAGAGAGCTCCAAGATGCATTTCTCTTAAGACTGGAACCTTCATCTTCACTGAAGCGTTTGAAGTTTGGTTGTTGTTGTTTTACCATGGTGACTAATGAGGGCCAAAACAATTTTGAGTTTTCCTCCTGCTTCGCATTCCTTGGATATGAGTGATGAAGTGGTTAAAACACGCACACGCACGCACACACGCTACTCGGGGGGGGGGCAGGAGTGCGCCATGAGCGGATTCGATCTTGCACGATGGAGAGTTGGCTGACTCAAGACGCCTTCCGTACCTGAGTGCAGGGCCCTTACCTGCTCTCACCCGTTCAGAAGAGGCAGTCCTGTTTCTTTTATAGAAAAGTGTGTTTTGTGACGGGAAAAGTCCACATGCCCACAGGTGGACATGTTCCACATGTGGACATGTTTCAAATCAGATTCCCTCAGGTACGGAAGTTGCGAATACATAGTAGCAAGTGATGATGACGGGGTCTGTGAGCTTCACCACGCAGGTGCAATGTGTGAGTGATCGTAACAGGAGCCACAATAAAAGGCCAGCCAGTGAGTCAACTGTGTGAAGATTTCCCCAAACTGCTTGATCTGCAGAGCCAGGAGCATTTATCGGCAACTAAATTATTTTAGAATTTTCATAAGTAGGATTGCATGGAATTACAGCATGTTCTACTACCCATTGCTGATATTCTCTGATGAAAATGGAAGAATTTATGCTCTTGTCTCTGATGAAAATAGAATAATTTATGCCAGTTGTAGGTGAAAGATAGCACAGAGTTAATTTTCCTTTTACCTTAGCACTTGCTACAGAACTCATACTCTTGAGGGGTTTCTCTATCAACCAGCGGGCACACGAGCCAGCCGCCAGGTCACCTGCATCTGTCTCTGCTTAGAAAATGTGAATGGCCTCAAATTTGTTTTCTTTTACTGTCACTCTTTTTAATTTTTTAAAAATATTTTATCTATTTATTTGACAGAGACAGAGATCACAAGCAGGCAGAGAGGCAGGAAGAGAAAGAGAGAGGAGGAAGCAGGCTCTCCGCTGAGCAGAGAGCCCAATGCGGGGCTCGATCCCAGGAACCTGGGATCACGACCCGAGCCGAAGGCAGAGGCTTTAACCCACTGAGCCACGCAGGCGCCCCTTTTACAGTCACTCTTGATGGCATGTGTCAGCTATGGACCAAAGAGCAGTTCTCCCGCTGACTCCTACGGAGCATGAAAACCCCCAGAAGGGATGGGCTCTCGGGTGAACCAGAAAAGAAAACTTCTCTGAAATGCAAAAGCCTGGAGTAAAAAGGTTTCGCTGAGTTAACCTGATACTTAGAAGATTCTAATGCTGCTTAGTGTGGTGTCATGACACATGTAGATTTTGAAATCCTGGTCATCAAATTGCCCTGCATTTCCCCAGCTGTGTATCAGGCCCTCACAGTGCAAGAGAGTCCTGAGATAAAATTAAAAAAAAAAACAACAAACAAGCATGTCTTTGGCTAACTTCATGGCTGATCTAGTCACCATGTGAATTGGTTTAACGCTAGTTTGTGCCCTGCGTCCACACGTACACATCGATGTCCTCTTGTTTTCGGTAGAGTTTGACATATGTCTCTTTACAGCTTCTGTTTTCATAACCAATAATTCTATGAGTAAGATCACCTCTCCCTGGTCTCCTTTTGGCTTTAAGATTTTCGACTGCCCTTTTTTCTTCAGCATAATAGCTGCCTCTCAGACAAATGCTCATTGCTGTAATTACACACAATCTTCTACAATCTGAATGTCTGGGCCATCAATCCTGATGCTCTCACCAACACTGAGGTAAACATTACCTTTTCTTGTTTAGACTTCCTCCACTTAATGATTTGAGGTCAAGTGATTGCTACTTGTCAGACAAAAGTTCTTTATTTCAGTGCAAAAAAAGAGAAAACACACACACACACACAACAAACAAACAAGACAAAAATACACTAACTTGTTCTCTCTTTCCTCGTGAGCAATTTCTGTAACTTCCTGGGCTTTTTTCCACCAACTCACGGCACTAGATTGGTTATCTCCAGCTCTAGGTATGTATTTCTGTAAGCTCTAGCTTGTATTTCTTAATTATTAATACCAATGTCAGCTGTGACAATTCCTACCTTAACCATCGCTAATAGTTTTATTGTGATCAACCAGACAACAGCCATACAAGTAAAAAACACTGATTTTTTTTGTCTTACTTTGAGCAATAACATTTTAAAAAAATCTTCTGGAGAGAATCATGATAAACCTGTCCCATTCGAGTGCATCTCTGCACAATGACCAAAGTTAACCAAAGCAAGCAAGTCGTTCTTCATAAATCCTGAATCTTAAACGTGATTTTTTTCCACCTGCTCTGTCTGTCGGAGGATGGCCGAGGTGACTCGTTCTCGATAACGAGCTGGGTTTTCCCAAGATGAGAAAGGGATCTCGCCCTCCAGAAAGGGAGGCAGCATGCCCATGTGGACATGGTCGTCATACCTGCGAGTGTCTTTACCACTTGGGCAAACCTCCAGACTAGCGTTCATCCAATGGAATCATCATTACTTCTTTTCATGTGCGTGGGGAGCCGCAGGTAAGTAAAATCCAAGGGCAGAGGCCATGCATTCTGCACGTAACAGCCCCCAACGTTGGCACAGTGCCTGGGATCAAGCAAGTTCTCAGCATTTGGTGAGGAAATGGGGGTGAAGAACTGATGAAGTTCTCAGATGAAGCAAGACACAACCTCCTTCCTCCGTTTTCTTTTTGTAAACTGTCTACATGGCAGAGAACACAGGAATAGGAAGATCTGAGAAACACTTAAAAAGTTGGGTCCTATGTATCCCTGAAAGTATGTACGTATGTGTATGTATGTATGTGTGTGTGTGTGTGTGTACGAGTTGTGAGTTCCTACACATTATATGTGTAGTTCACATATTTTAGGCACTTAAGTTTCACCAGGTAGGCAGAATATTTCAGGTGTATCTAAATTGACCAAATGGTCACTCGTGGACACAATCTACTTTCAATGGAGAAGGTATTCTGCAACCAAGTATCAAATAAGGAAAATACAAAGTAATAATGTATTAACGTAATAATGAATCAGAATAAAGCAAGGTCCTTAACAGAAACATACCCAAGAACCTGTGAAAGGGTCATTTCGGATAGGTCAAGGCCCTCAACCTAGAATCTGCACAGAAAAGGCTTTACCCCCTGTGAGGGAGCTTGAACGTCGGTCACACAATCTCTGTTGTTTATGCACATATACGTAAATTCTAGAGAAAGTAGACTGCAGGGGTACAAATGAGCCCTTTTACGCTGACAGGTAGAAGAACAGGAGAACGGGAGTCAGGATAGCAGAGGCACGGGGAAAGTCAGAGGTGCGGAGCTCCAGGAAGGGCCATCCATCAGAAGCGCTTGGCATGAGAAGGGAATGAAGCACAGCAATAAACTGTGGGGAAAATAAATGGCAACATATGAAGACAAACTCTGGCAAAATAAACATGGCCGTCATCATTCCCCTTCCAGCCCCTGGAGACTGAACGCTGCGTAGAAAGTGATGTATTGGCCACTTTGTGTGATTATTTTCCCTTCTGGTTCCTCCCAGCCTTTGTGGATATCAGCTGATAGAAAGGTCTACTGATCCAACATACACAGTTCTGTCCCTAGGAAGATCATAAGCATCACAGAAACCACTGTTGTCTCTTAGGCTGTCAAATACAATTATTCGGATTTGCTACAACTTCAAAGACCTTGTGGGTAGAGAGGCTGGGCAGCTGGTAGGCAAAAGGCTTTTGTCACTACTTGGCAAAAAGTCCGAGTTACTCGCCAAGCTCCAGGGGAGAATCGGTAATATTGTTTCATGACGCCCTCCATGGCAGACCAATCCATTCCAACCTTGATAATGCTGTTTCTGAGCAGGGCTCAGGCATCAACTGAGAAAATACAGATCGATTTGTGGAGTTGGAGAAAGACCGCACCCAGGCATGCGTGTTGAGATCTACTGTTCTGCAGAAGAAAACCTCTTTCAGGGGGCTTCTCAGTGGGAGGCTGACCCATCGGAGAAAAAGGGCCATTCCATGCAAGTAGCTTAAGCCTATGAAGGTCTCAGGGATAGGACTTAAAGAAGGTTGTGTCTGAATTCACACCATCTCAGACAAATCCTAAAACAATAATCTAGAAGACCAGTGTTAGCCGGCGAATGCTTTATTTCTATTCTATTCGCTCTTGAACTAATAATGATATTTAACAACAATCCTGAAAAATCAAGCTGTCTGTTCCTTACTTCTGCAGAGGACTTAAATTTGGATGAATTCAGAAAAAAGTCCTCAGATCTATTGATGTTTAAAAAAAAGGTTTTTTTCCTGCCTAACCTGACTTCATGTTACAAGATAAAGTTTCAGGAGACAGATCCCCGTTGAAATTCTTGGGCCAGCACGGGGCTTGGCAAACAGCTTATGAAAACCAGAGATGAATCTGCTGCCGGCATCCCTACTTCTATTTGCTCTTCCTTTGCAGGGGGAGGTTGGTAAATGATTAGGAACCGGCTCTTGGGGAAAAAATAAAAGGGAAGGATAGATCGATCCATCAATAGACTGATGGATAAAGTTTTACTGATCTAAAGCATGGATAGCACAAAATTTACAAGTGATAATAAAATATGTGATACTCTTTGTTGTAAATTTTTTTTTAAATAGTGGGAGTTATTTATTTATTTTGAAGATTTTATTTATTTATGAGAGAGAGTGGGGGGAGGAGCTGGGGGAAAGGGACAAGCAGACTCAGTGCTGAGTGCCCAGCGTGAAGAACTCACGACACTGAGATCATGACCTGAGCCGAAATCAAGAGTCAGACGCTTAACCGACTGAGCTACCCAGGCGCCCCTGTCGGCTGTAAATTCTCTATACCCCTCAGCTCCCTTAACCCTCTATAACTGATTTCTGGCTATGGACTCCAGTTGCTGAATGTAGCACTGGGAAAGGGACGTACAGTAGCACTATTATATTTTCACTGTCACAAAGTTCTTGAGTCATAGAAGTATATAACCTCCAAAACCCCGAGATAGTAACATTGTAAAATCATGAGAAGTGATTAGTTTTCAATATTTGTTCTATTTTTTGTATTACTTTTAAGCTTACATAATTGACTTTTTAATAATAGTCCTGTTTAGCGATTGCTTTGCAAAGTTCCTGAGATGCCAACAGTCTGTCCTCACTAGCTGGTGTGAGCCGGGTCCAGCCCACACCTGTTGCACTGACTCGTCACTAACTTCTTCAGTTCTCTCTTGGGTCAGGAACATAGCAGCTGGTAAATAAAGTGCTGGGAAATAATTGGCAAAGGAAAGAAGTGCAGGGGAGTTTTAAAAATGCTACCCGTAGCCCTATCGTGATTCTCACTGCTTTGCTTCTAAGTAGCGGTCAGTCTTCAGCTTCTGTTGGGTGGATTTCATGGTTTTCAAGATATAATAACAACGGGCTAAAGATCCTGGTTTTTTTGTTTTTTTTTTTCCAATGCACTTCTGAGTGGGGACAGGCTCTGCTCCCACAATCACCAGTTTCCTTCTATTCGCTCACTACCCACTTCCTGTTTTCCTGGACGCTCGCCCTTTCCCATGGCAGGGGGAGAGGCTGTGTGGCCGGCTCTCCTGCCCCGGGAAGGAAAATGGCAAACAAACACCAGACCAGGGCAAGAGTGCTTCCCTAGGCTCGCTCTGAAGTCCACATACCTGCCAAGCTTCAAGGGTGCCTTCCTCACAAACAAGACTCCCAGAATTGTCTTTGTGTCACGAGCTTGACAATTAACTGCTTTGTTTTGAGATAGGCAAAGTGTCTAATTTTGGTTCGGATTCTAGAGTACAATGTTGGGTGACTGTCAGCAGAGGGCTGGTCTCAATGCGGGGCGCCGCCAAATTCTTGCCTATCTTTTCCTGCTTTCTGCTCTGTGCTCAGGCAAATTCACGGCTGATCACAGAGCCAGAGCCAATAGCGAGCCTCTGGCCCAGAGTGTGGGGATTTGATTACAGCCATTGGCCATAAACCACAGAGCTGTGCCCAACGTACTCCTACATTCTCAGTCCTCCTGCTGAGTCACTCTGCCTAAAATATGAATTATGATTATGAATTTTATATGAAGCAACCTTAAATTACCATTTCTAATTGAAAATGGCTAGCTAATTTCTCTCCTTTTATTTCCCTATTTTAGAATTTCCTTAAAATTCTTCAGTACAGCCTACTTGATCACAGATTGAAAACCAACCACCTCGAAATCTCCTTGGTGTTGCTAGTTGGTGCTGTGACCAGACAGATCACTTAGATTGGGGGACAGGGACCCATTTTTCTTGCACGCCTTCAAAATCCTTTGCCAATCACCCCAGTGATGTACACCCAAGGGAAACTGGTTTACTGGAACCCATCACTGGAAACTGTCTAATAAAAGGACAGTCGTTGAACGGTTTAACTATAAAATGTAAAGGCCACCAAGGATCTGCAATTCGAACTCTATACATCTCCAGGGTCTTCTCACTGGAATATGTAAGGGGTGACTTGTTAGAGGCACAGTCAAACCAGCTCTGCAGATCTTGGGAACACACAGCTCAGTGCAACTAGTTACAGAGTCCATCATGCTCCTTCACAAGGAAGGCGCCCCTGAAATCCAATGTCAGCAGAAAGCATGCTGATTAGAAAGTTGCAGGGAATAAAAACTCCACGTGAAGCGCCTCGTACATGATTAGATGTGGGAAGGTTAGTAGGAAGCTTATTTGTATGAAACAAAGGGGTTCAGAAGACAGACCCGGGAAGCCCTATTCCACTGTCACTATAATGATACTCGTGGTGAACTTTGGGCCATAAGGTTCTGAGACCTGACACAGTTCAGGCATTTTCCTCCTACATGTGCAATAAGTATGCGCCACCTCAGACTCCACAGGCCATCCTGGCCACAGCTGCCAGGAAGAGCTGACAGCGGACAGCGGGACCCCGGGTGAGAGGAGTCCCACTTCTGCTCCGGGGGGTGGGGGGGTGGGTGACAGCAAGTCCACAAGCTCTGGGCACTCACACGTCACAATGCCCCCCAGCTGACTTGGAAAAGGCTGTGTTCTGTCTACTTCATCTTTCCCCCTGGTTCATGGTCCTCTCTCTGCACCCACTTACAACATGCCCAGCGAGCTCCAGAACACAATTAAACCCAAGGTTGTGACCCGAGTATCATAGGGGATGCCGTGGGCTGTTTATGTGTCATGGATTCCAGACATTTCCAGTTCACGGAGCTCTGGCATTGGCCAGGGACTTCCACATGCCGGAGGAAGTTCATCCTGTCCCCAACTGTAGGGATGGGCTCCCATCACCTTGGGTGACTCCGTTCTCACCAGACACTGGGGCAGTGTATTACCCATTGGTGGTCATTCACACAGAACAGAAACTGCGGTGGGGGCATCTAGGAAAGTTCAACATGCAACCATTAGAAGAGATCATCTCTCTTCTTCCTCTGAAAAGCCCCCTTAGTACCAGCCTGAAGAGAGTGTCGACCCCCAACATGATGTAGAGAAAACACTGAAAAAGCCTCAGTCCCTGGTGACTATGTTAAGGCTTTGCTGAAGTGTGTCTCACTTGGGACTCCAGTTCCAGGAGATGAGGGGTGCCCCAACTGTGGAGGTGGGCTTGAGAGGTGTTTCTCTTACATTCAGCTTGTACTGGTGATCTGTCACTACAGATCACATTACCTCAAGATGCAGAGGCTTAGGACAGTTAAGTGTGAATTACGTCACAGTTTCTGTGGCCTGGGCCGGCTGCCTCTGAGTCTAGGTCTCTCGCACGGCTGCAGCCGAGGTTCCCCTAGGCCATGGTCTCAAGTGTGCGATTTGCTGAGGGAGCACCTGCTTCCAGGCTCACTCCAGCGGGAGTTGGTGGGACTCCGATCTCATGCTCAGTGGGCTGAGAATCAGTCCCTCACTGGCTGTTGGCTAGAGGCTCCCTCAGTTCTTTGCCTCGTGGATCTCCCCAGAGAGCGGCTCTGAACCTGGCAGCTGGCTTTCCTCAGAGTGAGTGAGGGAGAGGGGGAATCCAAGATGGAAGCCACCGTCTTTTTTTTAACCCAATCTCAGAAGTGACAAGTGACATCCCACGGCTTCTGACATAGTCTGTCCATTGGTGTTTGTCACTAAATCCAGTCCATGTTCACAGGGAGAGGATTACACAAGGGGGTGAACACAGGAGGTGGGGACCACTGGGAGCCACTCTTGCAGGCCCCGCCACACAACTGAAGGCGTCCTGGTGGGTAGGCCAGAGCAGGAAACAAAGAAGAAAGAAGCAGACACTGGGATGCTGAGAGTTATTGAGATCCTCACATCTTTCTCAAGTAGGACCGCGATGGGGGTTTGTGGCTGACTCTGTGGAGAGTATCCCGTAGCCAGAGCTGAGCTGGTGCTGGATGCCCTTTAGCCTGGAATGCGTCTCAGTTCGATGAAGCTGAACAGAGTAGTGTGTATCATTGTAACTGATACTTAGCAACACACAGGGACACGTATTCTAGTATATTCTGCTATTGAGGCTATGCTGTGTGTCAGGCATCCTGTTGATGAACGGAACAGCCAGGAGTAAGACTGGTGAGGCCTCCAAGTTGCTAAACCGGTGTGTGTGATACAGCTTGGGGGGTAGAGAGTAAACATCCAGACAGGGCCGAGTTGGGACTGGAGGCGTGGCAGGAAGGGTTCCTGAGACCCTGGAGGGGTGTATGGCTAGAGCATGCAGAGATCACATCCTTCTGATGGCCAGGCTGGGTCTACCCAGGGGGAGCTGGGGGACGGGCTGCCTACAGGGGCCTCCTCAGTCAGACACACATATCAGCAGATGGTCACTGCATCTCTTCTGCCCACAAACCATTCGTTGGTTCACAGAGTGCAGGGCTTGCAGATAAATGTGGCACTGATCTAGAACACACGGCCTTCTCCATTTGGCTTTGTTGCAGGTGAACGTGATTTTCACGGCCATGTGTCAAGTACTGGTAACACGTTCGGCCTGAAGATGGAAAATGAGGCATCCGTGCTTGGGTTCGGGGCCTGACACCCCGCGAGCTCTCCGGTCAGCTGGGGACTGCTGGTGGTAGAAGGGAATGTTGGCACCAGTGAAGGAGGGTGTGCCGGCAAAGTATGAGAATGGGGGCTGCACCAAGATCCTACGGAGGTCAGGGTCAGGGTCAGGCGGGGGAATGGCCAGAACCGAAAGTTCTGGAGAGACATCAGAGGGAAGGGTGGTGCCGTGTCCGACCCGTTTCACGTCTTCTTGCATCTCCTTCCGTCTGTGTACAGAGCAGCCCGTCAGCTCTTCCAGGATCATGGCCTTCAACAAAATGCATGTTTCCTGTTTTCAACAACCTGAGAGGACCACACCACCTGTTGGAGAAGTAATAGGAATGTGCAAAGCCAGAGATGTCCCCGTGGGAGTTTCTGGAATGGTGGGGAAAACTAGAAGGTGGAGTGGGTAGACAGAGCAGAGACCGAGGGTTGAGATACCCTCATGAGAATTCCTGCTAACCCTAGTCTGCAGTGAGACCCTGGGCCAGTGATGAGTCCTTCTGACTCAGTTTCTCCCAGTGACAGTTTCTCCTACACCCCATGCTGTGGTGGGGACTGAGCAAGAGGTCACGTGTGACATGCCTCGTGGACCACCCAGCCCTCGCCGGTACTCAGGGCCCGTCTCCCCCGAAGCACAGCATTTCTCATACAAGGAACGCAGGCCTAACTCCGAACTCAGGAGGAGATGGGTGAGAGTGTGTGGCTGCCATACACATGTCTCCACGGAGCTTCCTTCCACACAGCTATGAATCGCCACAAGTCCGACGGGAAGGGGAGTCAAGGGCCCCAGATTCACATCCAACAGTTGGGCGCCAACAGCCCGTAGCTCCCTTGCGACAGGTGGAAGGGATACCCGGATTTCAACATTTTGTGAAAAATAAGACAGATGACACCCAAATGGTTTGTTTTCCTTCACTGCTTTTAAGTCTGGAGGCAAAGAAGGCAGGTTGCTTTCTGCCTGGTTGGGCAGGAGTTCCTGGTTTTCAATGTTGCCAAAAATGGTCAGGAAAGTTCTGTGCATTGGCGGAAAGAGAAGTTTCCAGTTGGAGGCGTTCAGTTGTGGGGCAGGAGCAGTCAGGAGGCAGGAGCAGGAGGAGGAGGACCCTTGGTGGAGGCCCACCCCCCTCGGGCATGGCCTGGTGCTGATACCTCACAGGATCCTCCTCCCCTCATTCCTCCTGCTCCTCCTCACTTGGCTCCTGGGGATGAGAAGGGGAGAGGAGGGGAAGTGGTTACGACCAGAGGGCTAAGGGGAGTCTGATGACATGTGTCTGGGGAAATGAATGCATGGGGAGAATACCATGGACCCGGGGAGGATGGGGGATGGGACCATGAAGCAAAAAGATGGGGAGCCCCATCCTTTATCTGTTGCCCGGTTCCATTCTCTCCGAGGGAGGGGTGGGAAAAGATTCCACAGCACTGTAGGGAAGCAGGAGGAAGCTCTCCTCCTCAAACCTGATGCTGGTCTTTGGAAGCAGCCCTCCCAGATCTCGCCTGCTGGTCTCCCCAGCAGACGCCACACACGGGTGGTGCCCCCAAGTGCAAGGAGGCCCAGGAGGAAGTGGGGATCAGCAGGTCAGCATCAGTGTGGGTGTGGGCAAGTGTGCAAGGCCTGGATGTCCCATCCACGTAGGTTCCACGATCTGCTGGTCTTGCCACCATCCCCTAACTGCTGTTCAGCTTTGCTGTTTTCCCTCAGCCCCTCCTCCCCCACTGGATCCCCCCAGGATCCACAGGTCCTGTGGTCCAGGACTGTGTCCCTTTACAATGAAGTGTCGCTGAGCCATCCTTAAAGGGGTGAGCATGCGCTCCCCGTGCCGATGGTGCTATTGGAATACATATGGTTAAATATATGAAATGATGACCCCCCAGGAGCAGGAGTGCTGTGCACAGTATTTCTGGAGGTCAGAAAGAAATCTCAGGAGACAACAAAGACAGCCCGGTCTCAGCCAGGGTGTGACAAGAAGTCAAAAACAATGAGACTTTAATTCTGGCTATTGCTAGAAGGAACTCAAGCTGTTTCCCCTTCTGCTGCCTCAGTTTCCCTTTCTGCATGGTAGTACTCCTACTGCTTGGTCGCTGACCTTATGATTCAAAGGTCCTCATTCATAAGTACCCCCCGGTCTTGAACACAGCTCTCCTCTGCCCTCACGGCTTGCAAGAGTGAGCTCACCAAAAAAATCCCATAATTGCTGAGCTCCTGCAAGACCCGAGCGGGCTCTCGCTATCTGCAGACGTTCTGAGGTTAGTTCTAACTTGAGAGACAGTGGCTCCTAGCTGACTGTCTTCACCCACACAGTGTGACTGCGGCCGGGGTCTGACCACGGGGTGAATGATTAATGTGTTAAGTCATTCTTTACGAGCACCTGCAAGGCATTCCGAGCGCATTCACTGTGAAATCGGACACACCGCTTTGGGCATTTAGAAAGGAAGGCTGGAGCAGAATGTCACAAACACCCCAAGGCAAGAACGGAAAGTCTGGAAACCCAGCCCTGACACAGGTGAGCAGAGAGACGGGAAGTCGACATGTATGGGAAAGAAAACAAGAGGCACGTACGTGTGGGTCTCAGGTCCGAGGCCTCGGAACCAGCACTCTCCCCAGGAAAGCCGAGAGGCTCCGCCACGTCTGTGTCGGGAGGAGGGTAGGGCGGGGGTGGGGGGAGCACTAACTGGGGAGGCCCCCGAGCAGAGCCTCTAGGAGGTTTTTGTGGCACCTGCCGTCCAACACCTACATGGAATCAACGGGGTGACTTCAGAAGGTTAAACCTAGAGACTCTCTGCCCTCCCATGGAAGGCACGTGGCCATCACTCACCCGGGCATCAAAAATAACCTCGTGGCACCGAATCCAACCACACCCGGCACCGAATCCAACCACACCCGGCACCAAATCCAGCCACACCCGGCGCCAGATCTGACCACACTCGGCACCACATCGAACAGCGCTCAGTACCAAAGTCAACCTCACCATGCATCAAATCCGACCACACCTGCCACGCAATCCAGCCACACCCGGTATCAAATCCAGCCACACTTGGTACCAAACTGAGGCTCACTGGGCACCAAACGTAGCCTCAGGGCACCAAATCCAACCACACCTGGTATCAAAGTCAGCCTCACCTCGCACCGGATTCAGACACACCTGCCAACAAGTCCTGCCCCGCCCGGGGTCCAGATTCAAAGTCCCTCAGCACCAAAACCCACCTCGCTCACGCTGTAACATTTTATGCATACACTGTCCTCTTCTCAGCCGGATTGGAAATAAGCTACTTGTTTACGATGTGTTTCTGGCAGGCGCTACTACTCCCAAATGCCGGGCTTGAAATTATTCTTAAAAGCCCGTCGGCAGCTCTGTTGCATTGAAACAACTCCTTTTATACACCTAAGTTCTTATTAGGGATTAGTATTTTTTTTTAGCTTCCTCTTGTTATTTTTGTATCTGTGAACTACTGTGGATTAAGTAGCCCCTGAATCAGCTTACCTCTTTGAGCTCAATTTTATGTCAGCAATCTGTCCCACTGTTTAGGGTGATAATTTCAAACTTCGTTTTGAAGAGGGTCCCGACTTGGACAAAGAGTTAGGGTGGCACTTCTGCTCTGTCTGATCTCTGGAGCCCCTGGGGCAGCCCCCTCTTTGCTCTGCTGACATCTGGGGAATCTGCTTGCCCTTTTATAAAAATGACTTTCTTCTGTTAAGATTTTTGAAGGTCAATGACTTCATATAAGGAAGGCATGTAAATCACTTGTACCATAAGTCACACTTCCTAGGATTTCTTTTAAAAACACTTTATTCTGTGCTTCATGCCTGCCATTGGATCATTAATAAATAAATATTAAGAAATACAATTTATTTATCCACTTTCTCCTTCTCTTGATTGCAGTTCTCTAGATGTGGGAGAATAGTGTCCCCATGGCTAGACATCATTTGTCACCTCAAGTGCAAAGAAGCCACAAGCCATCAGGACAAGCATTGTCTGGCTGGTCCACGGAAGGCACCCTCAAGGGCGAGGCATGTGGGAAGAACAGGTGTAGTACCGGAAAAGCTTCTCTCTACCAGGAACTTGCATCAGACCCAAATCCAATCAATATTATTTTAATGCAAGTTCCAACATTTTTTGCCCTCTTATATCCAGGTATCCGAATAGAAAGATGTTTGTTTGTGCTGGGTGTGTTAACAGGAAAACTTTTTACATGTGTGTCTGTTAACATGAAGCTTAAACTTCAGTGAAAAATTCCCCTTGCGGTATTGCTAAAGTACTGTTACTTCATGGGGTCGCTGATGGGGATGGAAGTCTCCCTTAAATTGTTACCAAGACTTCTACCATCTTCCTGACCTCACCAAGTATTCAAAGTCACTGTCAGCTGGAAGGGAGCTCCTGGCTTCCTTCTCAATCTTCACAAACCAAAGTTGACGGACGAGAGAGAGACTAGTAGCAAATCACCATCGTCCATCCCTCTTCCCTATAACGGGCTCCTTAGTGACTTAGGACTTGTCCGTTTCCAAATACCTGCCCCCTTTCCCTGAACAGCTGCACCTCGGCCAGGTCCTCCAAGTGTGGGGGCATGAGGCGGCAGCCAGTCCTTCCCAGATGATGGGGAGGCCCTCCCTTGGTCCGAAATGGGCTGTCTGGCCTGGAGGCTGGCATGACTCATAGGTCTGAATGCTACCACCTAAAGTGGACGCGTCTTAGAGTTGCGAGCAGGAACTGTAAATCTGAGGGCTGTCAGCTGTTTACCACAAGAGTGGGCGAGAGCTTGGGAGGGCGAATGGGGGTCTCGTCATGGAAAGGAGATGACGCGGCTTATTTGGAGGAGCTGCTGATCCTGGGTTCTGTCAGTCTGGTAGTGCTTTCCCCCGGCAAAGGGGATGAACTGATGTGAAACACACTATGGTTCCTTAGGATAATCGCTCCCCTGGCGGTGAAATGCTGAGATGTGAACCGGAAGTGTTGACTTGGGGAGAAAAGGACACATAGCTAGAGTTTCAGACACTGACAATGTAAGCATTTATTCTTGGGAATCTTCCTTTTGGGGATGACAGCCAGGGGGTTAAGGGCAAAACATGAGGGTGCACTATGGAGTAAGTGGCATCGGGCATGGCCTCTGTAATGAGCTGATGCTCCTGTTATCACAGGGAAACCCCGGTCCCCAAAAGCCACTTCTGTTCCTACATAAAAGGAACAACAGATACTGACTAGTTTTAAAACTAAAGGAACCATTCCTGGCTCACGGATCTAGAGACCCCTGCCACTTCTCTCTCCGCCACCGAACGCGAAGAGGTGGCATTTAATGATCTCATAGGTCTCTCTGGTCACAGACAGGATGGTTCTATCCTCTTTCCTTTTTGTTCGTTGTTCCCAAAAATATCGGGGTATCTGCTCCATATAGAAAAGTGGAGGCCGATTTCAAACTGGGTGGTCAAGAAATTAGGGAACGACTGTCAGCTGATCTAGAAACCTCCTGGGGACTAGAGGGCTTTCGATACAGCCCACGCAGACGTCATCCTAAGGACATTCATCCTTCCATCCAGAGACACACACAGGCGCACACGCACTGTCTGGCGCCGCTCGTCTCCTCCCCAGCCTCCTCTGCCATCCTCCACCCTTGCCACCTGCCCCCCACCTCCCTGCCTGCACGACGCCTGGGAAATATGCCTGCAAGATACTAAATGGACTTTCAAGTGCTTCTTTCCAGACTTTCTTTCCTTGGCATAAGTATCTTCCGAGTTAATGCTGCTGTGGTGGGCGTGACTGCGAGAGTTAAGAGCAGTGCTGGGATTCCACGCAAGGCAAAGCTCAGAGGCGTGCAGACGGCAGTGCGGGGCACTCACCCGTGGTGCTCTTCCTGTTCTCCTCCCTGTCCTGCGTGCGAGGGGGCACCAGGGGACTCGGCGGCGTCGGGGGCTGCGGCGTCGGGGGCTGCGGCGTCGGGGGGGCTGGTGCCCGCCTCTTCTTTCTCTGCAGGTCAACCTGGGACCCTAGAGACACCTGGGAAGCACAGAGAGAGGTGACAGTCAGGGTCAGGGCGGTTCTGTCAGGGAGTGGGGTGCGTGTGGGGTGTGCATCTCAGAGAAGCTGGCCTGTGGGACCTGGTGCTCCAAGGAGGGTTGGCAGATTGCTGGGTTCCTTTCTGGCGTCCAGGGGCAGGTGGCAGATGCCCTGGTGTGACAGCTTGCCATGGGGCCAACGAGTGGCCCTGAGGTGGACCAAGGATGCTCACAGGCATCCTAAGACCTCGAGGAGCCACCAGGGGAGCTGGGGCTCTGCCCCACATTGCCTGAAATCCCGTCAAGGGACTTAGTAACTTCCCCTCAGCATAAATACAATAAAGGGGATCCTTTGCCCTTCATTAAATGCAAAAGAGAAATATTCCTTCTGGAAACTTGGCCAGGGGCCACCATGACATGCATCCATGCAGTGGGAGAGCAGAAGGGGCTCATTCAGGGCTCCCTGTGCCCAGAATTCTGCTTGTTCAGGGGAACAAGCATGTTCTCAAGCAGCCAGGACTAGACTCTGTCCACCCATGGGGCACCCATGGGCTGGGATTAAAGTGAAGTCTGCCAGCCTGTGGCTCATGGCGTCAGCCTATGGGACGTCAAGCTCCCACCGAAGACTTGTGCCAATGACGAATTCACAGCTCCGAAAGGCTGTATATGGACTGCATAGTCTCCTCCCCTCCACATTATGACGTTTTCATCCCTTGGGCCTGCCATTTCCTGTGTGTGCATGTGCATGTGTAGAGGGCCTCCTTTTAAATAATACATATTAATTGCAAAATAAATTTATATTTAAAACTCATATAAGCAAAAGAGAAAACAAGTTACTTTGTTAACACTCGGATTCTAACTACTAACAGTTGGCATACATTTTTCTGGTCTTTTTCCTTTTTTTTTTAAGATTTTATTTATTTGAGAGCAAGAATGAGCACAAGCAAGGGGAGAACAGGTGGGGGGTGGGGGGAACAGGCAGAGGGAGAAGTAGGCTGCTGAGCAAGGAGCCCGATGCGGGACTCAATCCCAGGACTCCTGGGATCATGGCCTGAGCTGAAGGCAGACGCTTCACCGACTGAGCCCCCAAGGCATCCCTGGTTTTTAACCTTTCCTTTTCAAAGTAATGTACTTTCAAAAAATAACCTCATATTTCAAAATCACCCTCCTACCCCAATATACAACAACCACCTCTTGTACCTGTACAACTCTGTAGTGTATTTCATGGAAAACATGGCCAGCAGGAAAATCAAGTCACCCCACAAAGCTCTGAGCCTAGCCAGAAGCTCCTGGTCCACTGCCCCCACTCCAGAAAAACCACTTCTTACTCTTTTTCTCTTGATGTTTACTCTGTTTTTAAAAATAATAAGCTTATTCTGCTATTTCCTGATTTCCCTGTGTTAGATACTGGCTTTCTATTCCAGAAGAGGAGGGTTTAGCTCACACACACACACACACACACACACACACACACACACACAGAGTTACTCCTCAGTCTTTCCAAAAATTATGGCACGGGGTTAAATTAACACGATCTCATTTTACATACACAGTTAGGACAGATACAATCCCATACAACAGAACTCTTCTTCAGGAAGAAGCTGAGACATCTCGTTTCTATGTTGACATTTTCCTTCTGGATTGTTTTGATTTCTCTGAACTCAGTAAGTGATTTGTTTTCCAACTTTTTCCCTGGGCTTCCTGGAAATGGCTTTTCCTTGATTCAGCTGTTTTTCTCCTTGTTTCCTGGATCCCAGGCCTTCTGAAAAATTGATTTCCTTGTTATAGTGGGGCTCAGGATGCGTCAGCTTTCTGAGGTAAGATGCACACGAGGTGAATCTAGGAGACTTAGTACTGAAGACTGTTTCTATTCTGGGAGACTGACCAGCCGGTCACAGACGCTGGCTCCGTCTTCTCCATGTGGTCTGCTTCTCGTCTGCCAGCTTTGAGGACCCTCCCTTGCCCCTGGTGCCCTGAAATGTCTGACAGCATGCCCTGGGCTGAAGTGCTCTCCACGTGCGGTCTGGGGTATTTGTGGAACCCTGCAATCTAGAAATCCTGTAAATCTGCGGAATGTTCTAGCATCATTCCTTTCAGATTTCTTCTTCCCTCCATTTTCTCTGTCTCTCCCTGGGTTCTGATTATTGAACACTGAGGGTTTGAAATCAATCTTTCAAATTTTTCTTGAATATTATTACCTAATTAAAAAAAAATTCCGCTTTCTTGGAAATTTCCTTTCCCTCACTGTCCAACTTTTTGAATTTTTAAAACTCCATGACTATGCTTTTAATTTCCAAGAGCTCCTTCCTGTTACATACTTTTAAAAAAGTACCATGTCTTCTTTTCTGGGTACAGTATCTTCTCTTCTCTCTGAGGCCATTTTTATATATTTTGAAGATGTTCTTTTTTGTTTGTTTTTATGCTTTGTTGTTTCCTGCATGTTCCCTTCTTCTTCTCTCTGTCTTAGCTTCTGTCTGTCACATTCGGGCCTTTCCTCAGTTTCTGGTGACCCTTGGCTGATTGCTTATAATTGTGCATTTCTGGGCACAGAGTCTCTTTGACATGCCAATGGGTTTCCCTGCAGGTGCCTGGGCAGAAATCCAGTGAGCTCACTGGGGGATGCCCAAATGCCATATCTGTAGGATTCTCTTCCATGCAGGGGGATTTTCCAGCCTCCTGCCAGGAGGAGGGAGCTGATGTTGCAGAGCGGGAGTCCAGTGGGCAGCCCTGGACCCATTCAGCATTTGCTTTTCTCTTCTCCCAGTGTGCAGCACTCTCCATGTGACTCAGGCCCTACAGGCAGCCTCTCAGATCTTTCTCTTGTGGGGTCTGGCACACCTCTAGCTGTGTGTGGCCAGAGGGTCAGGGGTCTTACTCTTTCACGTATACACATCCACTGTCCTCTGCTCCTTCTGCCCTCAGGTGTGCACAGGAACAGGGACCCCACGGTCCCCACCTCACCAGGCTCTGCTCCCTGCTGCTGGGTCGCTCAAGCCAGAGGTCAACCCTCAGCTGCTTCTGCTTTGCTGGGAATTTGGCACAGTCCACGCAACCTACTTCCTGGTGTCTACTGACCCCTTACTGCTCCTTCTTGCCTTCTCTTTGTCGTAGTGGGCTAATGCTTTGCATTCATTTTAGTGGGGCTTCAAAAGGAGACAGAGAGACTCACACATTTTATCAGCCACATTTCCCTATATATATATTAATTTTTTAATTAACATATAATGTATTATTAGCCCCAGGGGTACAGGTCTGTGAATCGCCAGGTTTAAACTTCACAGCACTCACCATAGCACATACCTTCTCCAGTGTCCATAACCCAACCACCCTCTCCCTACCCCTCCTTCCCCCGGCAACCCTCAGTTTGTTTTGTGAGATTAAGAGTCTCTTATGGTTTGTCTCCCTCCCAATCCCATCTTGTTTCATTTATTCCTTTCCTACCCCAAACCCCCCATGCTGCCTCTCAACGTCCTCATATCAGGGAGATCATATGATAATTGTCTTTCTCTGATTGACTTATTTTGCTAAGCATAATACCCTCTAGTTCCATCCACATCGTCGCAAATGGCAAGATTTCATTTCTCTTGATGGCTGCATAGTATTCCATTGTGTGTGTGTGTGTATATGTATATATATGTATGTATATATTGTGTGTGTGTGTATATATGTATATATATGTATGTATATATATACACGTATACACACACACACACACACACACACACACACAATGGAATACTATGCAGCCATCAAGAGAAATGAAATCTGAGAATACATGTACATGTACATGTATTTATACATATACATATATATGTATATATACATACATATATATGTATGAGAAGAGAAAAGCAAATGCTGAATGGGTCCAGGGCTGCCCACTGGACTCCCACTCTGCAACATCAGCTCCCTCCTCCTGGCAGGAGGCTGGAAAATCCCCCTGCATGGAAAAGAATCCTACAGATATGGCATTTGGGCATCCCCCAGTGAGCACACTGGATTTCTGCCCAGGCACCTGCAGGGAAACCCATTGGCATGTCAAAGAGACTCTGTACCCAGAAATGCACAATTATATATATATATACATACATATATATACATATATATACACACACACATATATACACACATACATATATACATATATATATATACACATACATATATATACATACACACACACACACACACACACACACACACACACACACACACACACACCACATCTTCTTTATCCATTCATCTGTTGATGGACATCTAGGCTCTTTCTATAGTTTGGCTATTGTGGACATTGCTGCTATAAACATTCAGATGCACGTGTCCCTTCGGATCACTACATTTGCATCTTTAGGGTAAATACCCAGTATTGCGATTGCTCGGTTGTAGGGAAGCTCTATTTTCAATTTTTTGAGGAACCTCTATGCTGTTTTCCAGAGTGGTTGTACCAGCATGCATTCCCACCAATGGTGTGGGAAGGTTCCCCTTTCTCTGCATCCTCGCCAGCATCTGTCATTCCCTGACTTATTAATTTTAGCCATTCTGACTGGTGTGAGGTGGTATCTCATTGTGGTTTTGATTTGTATTTCACTGATGCTGAGTGATGTTGAGCACTTTTTCATGTCTGTTGGCCATCTGGATGTCATGAATACCTGTTCATGTCCTCTGCCCATTTCTTGATTGGATTATTTGTTCTTTGGGTGTTGAGTCTGATAAGTTCTTTATACATTTTGGAGACTAGCCCTTTATCTGATATGTCATTTTCAAATACCTTCTCCCATTCTGTCAGTTGTCTTTTGGTTTGGTTGACTGTTTCCTTTGCTGTGCAAAAGCTTTGATCTCAATGAACTGTCAATAGTTCATTTTTGCCCTTGCTTCCCTTGCCTTTGGCGATGTTCCTAGGAAGAAGTTGCTGTGGCTGAGGTCGAAGAGGTTGCTGCCTGTGTTCTCCTCAAGAACTTTGATGTATTCCTTTCTCACATTGAGGTCCTTCATCCATTTTGAGTTTATTTTTGTGTGTTGTGTAAGGAAATGGTCCAATTTCATTTTTCTACATGTGGCTGTCCAATTTTCCCAACACCATTCATTGAAGAGACTGTGTTTTTCCCATTGGACATTCTTTCCTGCTTTGTTGAAATTAGTTGACCATAGAGTTTAGGGTCAATTTCTGGGCTTTCTATTCTGTTCCAATCATCTATGTATCTGTTTTTGTGCCAGTACCATACTGTCTTGATGATGACAGCTTTGTAATAGAGATTGAAGTCTGGAATTGTGATGCCACCAACTTTGGCTTTCTTTTTTCAATATTCCTCTGGCTATTTGAGGTCTTTTCTTGTTCCGTATAAATTTTAGGATTATTTGTTCCATTTCCTTGAAAAAAAAAATGGATGGGATTTTGATAGGGATTGCATTAAAAGTGTAGATTGCTTTAGGGATAGAGGGTACATACCTCAATATCATCAAAGCCATCTATGAAAAACCCACAGTGAATATCATTCTCAATGGAGAAAAATGGAGAGCTTTTCCGTTAAGGTCAGGAACATGATAGGGATATCCATTATCACCACTGCTCTTCAACATAGTACTAGAAGTCCTAGCCTCAGCAATCACACAACAAAAAGAAATTAAAGGCATCCAAATCGGCAAAGAAGAAGTCAAACTATCACTCTTCGCAGATGATATGAGACTTTATGTGGAAAACCCAAAAGGCTCCACTCCAAATCAGCTAGAACTTTTACAGGAATTCAGTAAAGTGTCAGGATATAAAATCAATGCACAAAAATCAGTTGCATTTCTTTACACCAACAACAAGACAGAAGAAGAGAAATTAAGGAGTCAATCCCATTTACAATTGCACCCAAAACTATAAGATACCTAGGAATAAACCTAACCAAAGAGGCAAAGAATCTGTCTTCAGAAAACCATAAAGTACTCATGAAAGAAATTGAGGAAGACACAAAGAAATGGAAGCATGTTCCCTATATATTTTTTAAAAGGCTCTCTGGTAAGCCATGGGATCCTTGAGCCAGAATTAATTCAGTTAACTCCATTAAGATTGCTTGGTTTTGGCCAGTAAAGATTGGACTTCTTGGCACACCCTTCGAGTTTTATCCTTTCTTGCATTTCTTCTTTCTTGTCTTTTTTAGTTTTCTGTAAGTCCCTTTACTGTAACTTCGGGTAAGGAACATATACGATTGGAGGGACACACCAGTTCTAAATTGCTTTCCGGATTTTAAGAATGTTTGTCATGTGTTTAGCTCACCCTGAGTTTGTGATGAACTCACCAGGATGCCTTCAAATAAATGGATAGCAAATCTTTCCACTTTTCTGTTAGTATCTATACGTTGCTTTGGTCCATTGTTCAGTCTTGGGCCCTAGTGCTGGGCTCTCAGGAGACCCTGTTTTGCTATGCCCTTCGTGAGGCACTTCTGGGTAAGGGGTGGGACACTTACGCTAGCATTTATGCTCTCAGACCCTGCCTCTACTCCACCAAGTCACTGATGAGAATGTTGAAAGGCATAGAGCTTTGGCTCTGATACCCGGATTTCTTCCTTTGTGGTTGACATCAATTCATCAATTAATGGTGATTCCGAGACCAGTAATCAAGATGAGACCTAATGGGCAAACTTTTTTTTTTTTTTTTTCTGGAGCTTTTCTTAGTTTAACATGTTTAAACAGAAGTGTTCTAGTAGATGTGCTTACAGACTTCAAGGAAATAGTATTTACATTAGCAGCAAAGATTTAGTCAATATTTACTGGGGTGCCAACTCTATCCCCATACAACTACCTCCAAAGAGCTAATTTTCTTATGTCTGTTTGGTAAAGGAAGAAACTGAAGCTTTGCTGTTTACAGCAGATAACTTGTCCAAGGCCATACAGCTAATGTGTGGACAAAGTCGGTACTCGATCTTTGAGTCCAAGCTCTCCTTGGAAGAAATAACTCCTGCAGTTTGGAATGGAAATGCCTGTCCCTAGCTCTCCATACACAACTAGCGTCCGTGGAGTTCTCATTATCCCACGTGGCAGCCTAGCTACCTACAGGGTGGATGAGAAAGCAATTCATGCTGGGGGGAGTTGCTTTAGAAAAACATTTCTTAGACCTGAAGCACATCTTCTGTATATGTTTCAAGGAACATGTGAAATCGAGGTCTGCCCACTCTCAGGAGCTTGTGCCTGTCATTGTCCACTTCTTAGAACCAGGGCGTGTAGTGGCCCCTCTGGGTGGGTCTGGCCTGTTCTAACATGCCACCTGTCTGAGCGAGGTGGCAGGAAGCTCTCCCCAATCACAGAACCTGGGTCCTTCAGGGCCTCGTCTGTTTAGGAAGCATTCATCCACTGTGGCTCCTTTGGTCTCATAATCTCATTGTGATGGTTACGTGTAAAGCCAGACTGGAGGTCAGAAAGTGTTTAAGGGGAGGGGAAATTCTGCTTTAAAGAGAATGGGTCAGCCTCTCCCCATAAGACACAGAGCCCCCTGCTGCCACCTGCCCCTGCAGCTTGCTCAGGGCGTGGCACTTTGTAGGGGATGCAGGAAAAATCAGTTCATGCCTCTGTATGTGTGTGCACATGTATATGGGTGTGTACAAGTGTCTGTACCTGTGTGTGCACATGTGCATGCATGCACATGTGTGAGAATATGCATGTGTGTGTGTGCACGCACACATGCTCACATGTGTTTCCCACGTTCCTTTACAGATTTACCTATATGAATATGACATTCACATTATTTTTTTTAGGGAAATGGACATATCCCTCTAGGTTTTAAGTGTTTGGGTAAAGGACAGAGACATGAGTAGATCTGAGGGTATATATTACGAAATAAAATTAGTACAGCACAGTACCTTCCAGCCATTTATCTGTTCATTCATTCCTTCTTCCTTCCATCTATCTATCCATCCACCCACCCATCCACCCATTCATTCCTCCATGCACCCACCTATACATATCATCCATCCATCACCCATCCATCCATCCATCCACTTATCCATCCATCCACTTATCCATCCATCCATCCATCCATCCACCCATCCATCCATCCATCCATCATTCTATCCAGCCACCCATCTGTCCATCCATCCATCCTTCTATCGATTGTCCATCCAACCACCCATCCATCTACCCACCCACCTATCCATCCAATCATCTATCCATCATCCATCCACCCATCCATCTATCCATGCACACACCCACCCATCTATCCACTCATCCAACCATCCATTCATCCACTCATCCATCATTCCATCCAGCCATCCGTCTATCCAACCATCCACCCATCCATCCATCCATCCATCCATATCATCCATCCATCCTTCCATTCATCCATCCATCTAAACACTTGGGTACTTGATGCCATGTTCCATGGTAGGGACACACCAGTGAGGGAAGGAACACCAGGTGCATTTCTTCCAGCCACACTGAACTGTGCTTGGCAGTGCTGTCCTGAGTCTCTGCTTCCTGCCCTTCCCAGGATGCCCTTCCTTGTCCAATGCTTCTGTCAGTCTTCTGCCCCTACTGAAATCTTCCTCAGTCTTCAGGAAGCTTGCTAAAATTCTCTGGGTGGGTATTAATGGCCTGTCTTCTATGCTCCAGCAATAGTTGGCTCCAATGTATGAGCAGTGCCTTGCCGGGAGCACCGTCCTTGCTGTCTCCTCTCCCTAGTCCAGCTGGCTGCTACCATGTTGGCTCCCCAACGATCTCCAAGCTCTGAACAGGAAAGGATCTGTCTTATTGGTCTGAATTTCCACAATCCCTAGCCTCATGCTCCTGCACTTTAGGAATCAATAAATGTGTGCTGAATACAAGACAGACTGAAGGAGACATTATATATAAATGTGGCATGCTGTGGAAGGAGTTTATAAATACTGTTTTTCAACCAGGGCCCAAAAGTCCAACACAGCTCTGGCCCCATCTCTCGTCTCTCTCTCTTATTTGAAATGAAAATACCCTACTGTTTTTATGTTGATCCAAATGAAAGTCATATATCTTCACTCGAAAACAGTTTGAATAATAGAGGGGCACATCTGGTGCTAAGTGACATCTTCCTTAACTCTGTCCACAAGAGATAACTTCTATTAAGGCGTGATATGCACCTCCTTAGGCTTTCTTTCTGTGTATCTAGCTACATGAATATTGATAAGAATGAGAGCACACTCTCTTGATGACAGAGGCTTTTGCCACCTATGGGGCACTGTTCACTGCTGGATGTAGATCTCCCTGATGTCCTGAAGACGGGAAGGGTCTACCCTGTGGGGACCACCTACGTTTGTCTGTCCTCCAGGTTTGGCACTTGATTTGTTGTTTTGCTGTCTTTGATTCATTGCTCTTTCAAATTACATCGCAGGGAACAACCTCACCCGGTCATCTTTTTCCACTTTGTTTATTCCATTATGATCCCACTCCATAAGCCCCCTGGTGCACTAGCAATATGATTTTTAAATGAACTGAAATTGGGATCTAGAAGAGATACCCACCCTTGCATGTTCATGGCAAAGCTAGTCACAAGCCAAGACATGGAGAAACCTTAAGTGTCCATTCACAGTTGGATGGGTAAAGCAAATATGGGATATTCATACAAGGGGAGAGTACTCAGCCTTAAAAGGAAGGGGCTTCTTAAGGGTGTGGCAACGAGGATGGGCCTGCGGGACGTTATGCAAATGGAAACAAGTCGGGTAAGTGCATAATTGCACTTACAGGAGGCATCTAAAGCAGGCAAACTCATGGAAACAAAGTGCAAGGTGTTGAGTGCCAAAGGCCAGGAGTGGGATGGAAACTACCAGTCACTGGGCCTGAACTCGCCATCAAGCCAGGTGAAGAAGCTCTAGGGTTGTGCTGTGCACCCGGTGTGTGCAGAAACATAACCTACTATGCACTGAAACACTAATAATAAGCGTGGATCACTCATGAAGAGCTCTTTCCACAATAAAACACAATCTGAAATAAACACAGGATATGCGCAGCCCAGTAGGTCCCCAGCAAGACTGTATCCACTTAAACTCTTACCAACGGCCTCTTTCTTCCCACTCAGCAAGAATCGGTGGAAAGTGTCCTGATCCCTTTAGAAAAACCTGTGTTCTTTGACTATAAGCATCAGCAATTTTTAATGATACCTGTTTATCTGGGTGAAAGAGAGAAAGAACCATTTGTTCACATGGGCCAAGCTTTATTCCTTCTTCCTCTTGTCTGTGGTCTTGGCCTTTTCTTAGCAATCTCCCCTAACTTACACATATGCTGTGAATATTGTCCCTAGTTCATCATGGGCTTCTAATTTTCTGTACTTTACTCTTTTAGAATGTA
The DNA here is from genome assembly GCF_922984935.1 of Meles meles. NCBI lineage: Eukaryota > Metazoa > Chordata > Mammalia > Carnivora > Mustelidae > Meles > Meles meles. Next base: position 99,647,273 of record NC_060075.1, read on the forward strand.
AAAATTTATCTGATTCAATCTGTCAGGTTTTTCCACCTTTTTTAGGGGAGGGTTGGTGGTGGATTCTAATCCTGTGTCATCCCAAGAAAGGAGATTCTTGCTTCCAGATTAAAAGATCCCTATTGCTTCAACTACTTTCCTGGTTGAATTTTTTATATTTTTACTTTAAATCAACTTGGACTCAATTTTGGTCTGTGTTCTACATGTTCTCCACAGGTTTAAATGAGTTTACAACGCAAGTGAGGTTTGTTTCATAAATTTGCAGGTACCTTCATCACCATACAGCAAAACCCAGTAACAGTCCCCCAGAACGAGGGGTGACTCATGTTTCCTGCACTAACTGAGGCACTTCTCCCATGGAGGATCTGGTCTGATGGAAATCTCACTCCTCGGAATCCAGATCCCAGGGGACCCACTCATGCCTGGGGCAGGCTGCTGGAGGCACCCTGCCTACCTGTCTGTCCCCATGGGCACCTGATCTCATCTCCCCTGAACAGTAGATCCGACGTGTCCTGCAGAGGGTAAGGGTTGAGTCTAAGACTAGAGAGTCGTTAGTGATGAATTCTAGACAGCCTCCTCTCTGAACTGCTTAAATAATTTCTAGAAAAGGGGATTCATACTTAAAGAGACATGTCTTTTACCATTCGAAGTAGGTATTTACTATGTTCTCATCATTTAGGGACACGAGGACATCAATTCTTTAGTATGATGAGGTTCTCTGGATTAAAACTTAAACCTACACTTTAACCTCTTTCTCTTTAACAGAATGATTATTCACATATAATTTTCTTTCAAATCCCCTGGTACTTTTAAGATGAACAGCACAAAGATTATGAACCAGAATAGCCTAGAAAAGCACCTCAGCTTTGATTCACTGCTATGTCCTTAGTACCTGGAACGGTCCTTAGAACTATTTAGGATACTTGGGACACGTGGGTGGCTCGGTCAGTGAAGCATCTGCCTTTGGCTCAGGTCATGATCCCAGGGTTCTGGGATTGAGTCTCGCATCAGGCTCCCTGCTCAGTGGGGAGCCTCCCTCTCCCTCTGCTTATGCACTCTCTCTCTGTCAAATAAATAAATAAAATCTTTAAAAAACCCTGAATATTTGGGATGCTCACTAAATGTTCACTGAATGAGTGGATGTTGTTACCAGAAGTACCCATGTGTTTAAAGCAATACTTTTTTTTTGGACAGGCACACTTATCTGATGACTTTGCGAATGCTGTTAATGTCTCAGACATTATATTCGCCACTGAGAGTAAGAGGTGAGCGAGACAGACAGGACCTTAGGGCTGGTTTTATTGGAAGGGCTGTGGGCAATGATCAGATTTCTGGCTGAGGTCCCTGGGCAGATGATGGAGTTGCTCCTTGCTACGGGAGAACAGCTGTGGAGAAGCAGGTTTACGTGGAAGGTGAGGCTCTCAGCTTTGGACAAACGGATAGGGACTTCTGGTGCTATCTGTGTAGAGAAGAGGCTGGAGGTGTTCAATGGAGAAACTTGCATAGAAATAGCATGAAGCCAAGCATGGATGGAGTTAGCCGAGGAGAATGTCAAGGAACAGAAAGGGGTAAAATCATATATAACCCTTAGACAGTCTACCTTTCATGGAGCAGGTATAAAATGGAAGGCTCTGGAAGGTGGAGCTGGAGCAGGAAGTGACAGGGATGGTCACATGTCACAGAGCTTGGGTAAGATAAGGACAGAGAGCATCCACTGGGAAGGAAACGTAAATGCTCCCCACAAGGAGCACGGGCCCCACACAGTGGATGGAGGAGCCCCATGGGGCGGGCAGGTGGCAGTCCCAGCGGGGGCAGCGACCGGGGTCAAATGGGCCAGCACGGGGACAGTGTGGACTGAGGGTGCCTTTGCTCGGGGCATTCAGGGCTGCCCCACAGACCACATCCCTTCACCACCGCATATCTTCAAGGTGATTTCTTGAATCACTCATTAAAGCTACACAGGCTTTAATGCCAGCTTTGTGCAGAGACTCCCAGACTTGCAGTCAAGCTGGGCTGCCCTCCTGGGCCCCGCAGTGCTCACTGACAAAGGCACCTGCACACAGGCATCTTCCTCTGTCAAAATCCAAGTGTGCTTGGTTTTCTTCCCCCAACCTGCCCTTCTGCCAGTCTCCTCTGCCCCAGGTAAAGGGCAGCTCCACTTGCTGGGAGATGCTTGGAGTCTGGAGTACCCACCCCCGCCATGTGCGGTCCTTCTCCAGTGCCACTGTCCTTCTCGTCATCTGTCACCTGACAACTGCAGCAGCTCCTAGACTGCCCCCTGCTTGCACCCCACACCCCTCCCACACGGCGGAAGAGCCAGCCCCAGCTCTGTTCAGGGCCAGCAAGCACTTTCCAACTCCAGGAGAAATGCCTCCATCACTCCACGTTACGCTGCAATACACATGGTGGGGGCAGGTGCAGGCATCCCTGCGGGGTCCACGATCCTTTTTCTCTGGTTCCACATAAAGACTCACAAGTGGGATTGCTGGAGCACACAGTGATTGTCTTTCTAATATTCTGAGGACCCTGCATGCTGGCTACACCAGTGTGCGTTCCCACCAACACTGCACGAGGGCTCCCCTTCCTCCGCATCCTCGCCAACACCTGTTGTGTCCTGCGTTGTTAATTTTATCCATTCTCACTGGTGTGAGGTGGTATCTCACTGTGGGTTTGATTTGTGTTTCCCTGATGCCAAGGGATGTGGAGCATCTTTTCAAGTGTCTGTCGACCATTTGGATGCCGTTCGCAACAACATAACATATGCTAAATACTGGGTTAAAAAAAAAGTACAGCTGACCCTTGAATAATGTGGGACTTAGGGCCTCTGGCCCAGGCACTGTTGGAAATATGCATGTGACTTCTGACTCCCCATAACTTAACTACCAATAACCCATAGTTGACAGGAAGCCTTGCCGGTTACATAAACATTCGGTAACCACCTATTTTGAATGTTATGTGCATCACACACTGTGTTCTTACAATAAAGTAAGCTAGAGGAAAGAAAACGTCACTAAGAAAATCCCCAGGGAGAGAAAACACATTTACGGTAGTGTATTTATTGAAAAAAAAAAAAAAAATCCATGGTGTTTCAAACCCGTGTTGTTCAAGGGTCCATCATAAACTAATTAATCTTGAGGACATTACGGTACGTGAGATAAGTCAGAGATAGACAAATACAGACAAATACGGTATGCTGTCACTTATCTGTGGGATCTAAAAACGCCAAACTTGTAAGAAAAAGAGAGTAAAGTGATGATCATCAGGGCCTGGGAGGTAAGTAAATCTGGGAGATCTACTGCACAGTACCGTGAATACAGAGCCCCATGCTGTATCATAATCATTATATCTGTGCTAAGAGACCAGATGCTTATTGTTCTCAGCACACAAAAAAAGCAACGATGATTGTGTGATGCGATACAAATGCTTTTGCTACAATGACAATCATTACAGTATATAAATGCCCCAAAGCAATGTACACCTGAAATTTATACCATGTTATAGGTCAAATACATTTTAACTGCAAAAGAGGGAAATGCCAGAGTCCTGACTGTGCTGGCGTCACCTGACCCCCCACTTCGGAGTCCCCTATTCTCTGCTCCCAAGTTGCCCCTGTCTGTCCCCAGGCTGCCCTTCCCCTGATGTGCACTCTCTACCCTTGCCCTGGAGCCCGCTGACCGGCCCTGAAAGCTGCCTGCCATCTGTCACCCACACCCACTCACCTGCTTTCTCTTCCAGATGCATTACTCTTAAATTTCTGTGCACTGGTTGATGGTCTCCTGCTCTAGAATAGAATCTCCAGAAGAGATTGTTACTTGCGCTTTCTCCACACCTGCTACAGTATGTGGCACAAAGTGGGTGCTTTGGACATATTGACTTACTGACTGAAGGAATGAATGAGTATACTCATAAATGCTGCTGGAGAAACCCAGGAGAGGAGCTGTGCAGGAGAGAGGTAAGGCATGCAGGCTGGAAAGTTCTCTGGGAAGAGGGAGGCCATGCTGGGGTGAGATGCTGGAGGACCAGCCCCTCTGATGCCAGCGGCATCCTTCCCAGGCCCCCAGCAGACACAGCAGACAGAAAGCAGGTTGCCTGAGGGGAGGGGAGTAAGCTCTGAGGAGAGGGGAAGCTTCGCCCCCGGTGACAGGGCTGTGGACAGACTTGCATGTCGGTGGGGACCGGGCTTGGCACTTAGGGCAGCCCCAGCTTGCAGCACCACGTGACCAGGAGTCCAGCCCGGGGACAGCAGGGCTGGCCCAGCTCTGGGCTTCTGGGCATGTGCAGAGACTGTGCAAGGACCCAGATAGGCCATGATGATGTTGGCCACAGAGCGGTGCCTTCAGGGAAGGAAGCGGAGGGAGGAGTAAGGAAAGAAGCAGAATTCCAAGCCAGGGGCACTGGGGCAAAGAGCATGAGGGAGGCCCCAGAGCCTGGTCTGGGCTTGCCCCATTGGGCACATCTCTGTGTTTGCTAGTTCCTGACAGTTGACTTATTTACATCGCTTTGATTTTCCCAAGAATGTTTCCCTTCCAGCATCGCTCAGGACAGCCCCCAGCTTCATCCCGCTAGTCATCTGCCCTCCAGGGGGTGAAGCATACTGGCCCCCTCCTTCCCTCTGCAGCTCTCCGGTGTTCCTATTAATGCTCCATTTCCTTCTGGGAATTTGGGGAGGGGTTCAAGGACCCAGTGACATTGCATCCTGAACTTTCAGGAAGCATTTGGGGGCCCTCTGCCCCTTGCAGTGTTCACAAACCCCACCACAAAGAATATAGTCCACCCTGGTCACCAGTGAAATGGAACAGACAATGCAAGGACTCTGAATCTTAGATTTCCCTGTATCGTCTTCCCCTCAAAAGTTCATCTTTCTGTCCAGCGGTATATACTACCATTTTATTTTGGTCACTGTAAATAAAATAATAAGGATCTTGTGTGAGCAAACAGCACCCTTAATGTAAGCAGTGCCCCGGCTGGGTGTCATCTGGGTAAATAGATGGGGAAAATTCAAATTCAACTGATATGCAGCCACTTTCCTCCTAAATTACTGAAAAAAAAAAAAAATTCTTCCAGGAACTTCCAAGCCACACATCATAGACTTACACCCAAGATGTGGGAATTTTTTTCCCAGTATGTAGCCCAACTCGGGGCTTGAACTCACAACCCTGAGATCAAGATCTGAGTTGAGATCAAGACTCGGACATTCAACCCATGAAGCCACCTGGGTACCCCAAGATAAATAAAAGTTCTCCATATTTCTGCTCCCTGCAATTCCAGTGTCCCTCAAATGTTTTGGAATTCTGTTTTATCTGTAGGCTTCTGAGAGAGAATGAACAGATTCCAGCCAAACTCTGGTGTCTTGGTCACCCACGCGACCCCCTTTGGTTATTTATCTTCCCTCCGCTGAAGTGCAAGCTCTCTTCACAGGTGGGGACAGGCAAGCTGCCAGCGAAAATGGTTTCCATCCTCCCTGTCTTTGGCATTCCAGAAAGAAAAACAGCCGGCATGCTTCATGGAAAGTTATGAGAAGAAACAAAAGTGTTGTGTGAGTACTTCCTTTCTACCTCACTTAGAACAAAATGCCTGAAAACATGTGCTTTACGTGCTATTGGTTTTTAAAGAGAGGCTTTAAAGTGAAATGCTCGAGTCTGCTTTCCCTTCCTATTCCCCAGTGTGTACCAAAGGCTCCCGTACCATCGCCACAGATATTTATGAAGCGTTGATTTTTCTGCTCGAATTGCACTAGCTAGAAAGAGATGCATGATAGCTACCCGCAGGTTCATCATGTTCTCCAGTTTCAAAGTAATGGCAAAAAAACCTGTTTCTTTTAAAATTTCACACCCACGTGGGTAGGAAAGTTGCCACTTGCCGGGGTCCACCCCATGGATCTCGGCTTGCGGCTGTGTTCTCAGCAGAGCACTAGAACCTGGCAGAGAAGTCGGACAGGGGTCCCCCCAATCCAGCACCCACAGATGTGACAGAAGACGAGGGCTGTGAGATTTAGAGAGAAGCCCAGAGAACACAGGACACAACGCAGCAGGTGAATCTCCTTCACAAACAGAGCAATTAAGCCCCCTGGTCCAGGAGAACAGACTCCCTGCCGGCAATCCACAATCCTGTTTCTTCTTCTTCCTCCTGTTTCTTCTTCCTTAGCCCAGCCCTCCCTGAGCCAGAACCTACATTATGTCTTCAGAGCGAAGGCACAGAGTCTCCTCTGTCCCGAGCTATGCCATCCTCTGCAGAGTCTCCTTCCTTCCACGATGCTCCTACTGGGCTCCTCTCTCCTCCTCTCTTTTTCTTTCTTACCCACTCCCATATTCCTGACTATTTCCTACGTGTGGTAGTTCTCACACTGTCCATGTGGCCCCACCACCCTGCTTCAGGGACAACTGCCAACCAGCTCCCCCACTCGGGTTTCCTGGAGATGTCTCAAATGCGGACCCATCGAACCTGTGCTTTTTCAAATATTCTTTCGGGTTGGGTATGCCCCAGGTGCTGCTGACACTGCCCTCTCACTCACTTCCTTTATCACGCTATTTCTAGAGCATTTTGGTGCTTTCTCTGAAAGTTTCTCAAAACCAGGCCTCCCTCCCCTCTTGGCCACCTCTGCCCTCACTCAGGCCCTTAGCGTGTCCTGCTCATATGAAGATCCCTTCATATGTCTTGCCTCTGTTTCTCCCTTCTTGGAGCCACTCTCCGTGGTGCCGTCAGGTCTGCTCATTCCTGTACTGACTCACAACCCTACTAAATACCTCCAAGGCCAGACACTATTAGCCATGAAGGGGGCAGAGCTCAAAAAAGATTCCTTCCTCCTACTCACAGAGCTTGAGTCCTGCTGATGGAAAGTGAGATAAAGAATTGGATCATTTTAGGGAGTGACCCACTTTATTTAAGATAGAGACATAGTGGAGAGATGATTCTGTGGTGTTGGGGACAGAGAGCTACCCTGAGTAGTATGAACAAGAGGGTCAAGAAAGGTCTCTCTGAGGAGGTGGACATTTGCTTTGAAAGAATACAAAAGAATGGGGAGAATTTTCCAGACAGAGAGCAAGAAGGTGGGAATCATGTGGCAGTTTAAATGCTACAAGAGAAGAATGGCTTGAGGTCAGCATGGCCAAGTGGCTTGAGGTCAGCGTGGCCGAGCCTCCGCATGGCATTATTGGCCTTGAAAAGGAGCTTGGCTTTTCTTTGGTGTTGGTCAAATAAGATAATAAGTAGGATCAAACCCAAATGATGTCTGTAGCAGCCACCTAGCTCCTCGGTGGAGCCCTGGTTTTCCCTCCTGTGTCATCTTACCTATGGGCCTCTTACACCTTGGCCTCCAATGCTGCCACACAACACCCCCATACCTATGCCATCCTGTCCTATGTCTAGCAAACTCCCACCCTTCAAGACCCATGTACAAGGTCCCATCTCACAAAAATAAATAAATAAGTAAATAGCCACCTCTTGCATACTTTTGGACACTTGTACACACTTTGGCTTCATGGTAATATGTGGAAGGTTTCTTCTTAGACTAGGGACTCCTCAAAACCAGGGATAAAGCTTATCCATCTGTGTTCTTGGTACCTAACACAGGACTAGCCAAGACAAGAAGAACCCCCAATAACTTTTCACAAATAGCAAATGAAATGAGTATAATGAGTGTGTTTCTGAATGGTGAGACTTAAGAAAGACCCTTGTCTATATAATGTAACTTATTTATATTACTCTGCTCACATTTATCTACAGAGATACAGGGCAGAGCAGGTCCATTTTGAGAAGACTCAGATGGATTAGCCTGAATTCTGCAGAGATTTTCAGGTGGGCATCCATTCCCATTTTCCCTAAATACCCTCTCACACACACAACTGCATAGGCTTGGACACAATTTAAATAATGACTGCAAAAGTATAAAAGAGAAAACAACAACAACAACAACAACAACAACAACAATGCCATAGGGTGAGTTTCAGAAAAATATTCCGAAATAAATTTCACAAATATAATAGTCTTTGACGTCCTGATCTTTGATGAAGGAGTAAAGCCAAACAATGACGAACACAAAGTCTTTCTGACAAACGGTGCTGGAATAAATGGATATCCACGTGTAAAAAAATGAATCTAGACATAGACTTTATGGCCTTACAAAAATTAACCCAGACAGATCATAGACCAGAGATATAAAATGTAAAACTACAGGACTCCTAACATAGGAGAAAATCTACATGACCTTGGGTTTGGTGATGACTTCTAAGACACCAAAGGCACAACCCATGAAAGACATAATTGATGAGGGGGACTTCCCTGTAACTAAAACTTTCTGCTCTGCAAAAGGCAGTCAAGAGAATGAGAAGCCATAAGTTGGGAGAAAATATTTGCAGAAGACACATCTGAGAAAGGACTATTGTTCAAAATGCACAAAGAACCCGTAAAACTCAACAATCAGAAAACAAACAAACTGATTAAAAAATGGGCCAAAGACTTTAACAGGGGGCGCCTGGGTGGCTCAGTGGGTTAAAGCTGCTACCTTCAGCTTGGGTCATGATCTCAGGGTCCTGGGATTGAGCCCCGCATTGGGCTCTCTGCTCAGCGGGGAGCCTGCTTTCCCCACTCTCTCTCTGCCTCTCTGACTGCTTGTGATCTCTGTCTGTCAAATAAATAAATAAAATCTTAAAAAAAAAAAAAGACCTTAACAGATACCTCACCAAAGATCACATACAGATGGCAAATAAGCACGTGAAAAGACACTCTGTACAGTATGTCGTTAGGGACATGCAAATAAAAATAATGAGTTACCACTTCATACCTATTATAATGGCCCAAATGTGGAAAACTGACAACACAATACGCTGGCGAGGATGTAGAGCCACAGGAACTCTCGTCCATTGCTGGTGGGAACGCAAAATGGTGCAAATGCTCTGGAAGGCAGTTTGGGGGTTTCTTATAAAACCAAACATACTCTTACCCTGTGACCCAGCAATCACACTCCTTGATATTTACCCAAAGGAGTTGAAAACCTGCACATGGAGGTTTATAGCAGCTTTATTCATAACAGCCAAAACTTAGAGGCAACCAAGATGTCCTGAAGTCAGAGAATGGGTAAATAAACAGACAGTGAAATTTTATTTAGTGCTAAAAAGAAACGAGCTACTATGCCATGAGAAAGAAACTTAAATGCACATTAATGATGAAAAGAGTCAGTTCAAAAAGGCTATGCACTGTATGATTCCAACTATGACGTTCTGGAAAAGGCAAAACTAGACTGTGAAAAGGTCAGCAAATGCCAGGGGTGGTGGGGGAAGGAGATATGAATTGGCAGAGCCCAGAGGATTTTGAGGAGAGTGAAAATACTCTGTATGATACTATAGCAAAGGATAGATGTCAGCATACATTTGTCCAAACTCCTAGAATATAGAACACCCAGAGTGAAACATAATTGAAACAGACTCCAGCTGATAATGTTTCAGTGCAGCTTATAACAAAAGTATCACTGGTGGGGATGCTGATTACAAGGGAGGCTATGCATGGGTCCCAGCAGGGCATTAGGGAACTGCCAGCAGCTTCTATGCAATTTTGCTGTGAACTTAAACTTCCCCTAAAAATTTAAGTGTGTGCATGTGTGTATGTGTATTTAAATGAGCATTTCTTCTCAATTTTAGTTTTAAGTAATCTCTACACCTAATGTGGGGCTCAAACCTACAACACTGAGATCAAGGGCTGCATGCTCTACTGAGCTAGCCTGGCACCCCTAAATAAGCATTTCTATTCCAATTTGCCATCGATGGGATTTGGACTGCTCTCCTGAAAGTTCTGTGATTAGTTGTTTTTTTGTTTTGTTTTGTTTTTTTATTTTCTTGGTGTGTGTATGTTTGGTTTTGCTTTTGTTTTTGTTTTGCCCCGAAAGAAAAGTTGGAAGCAAGAACTCCAGCAGATTTCTAACATATGGGCTATTAATGAACTCTAAAAATTACCTATAAATACGAAATTATTTCCCAAGGCCATCAAGACAAGCAAGCAGCCCCTCATGCTCACTGAATTCCTGTTAATCCCGGGGGGGGGGGGGAGTGACCCCTGGGGGGGGGTGTAAGTTGCACAGCCACTTGTGCTCACCCAATCTTTTAGGGAGTTTGCCCACGTTGCCTCCCTGAGCACCAGTGTTTGACCACGGGCGGTGACACTCCCTTGTCTAGGTCATGTGTAGGGACCGCTTTCCTCTGCATCCTTCTGCACTGGCTTGGGGCCCACACAGAGGACTCCTGCACAAAAGCCAGGGGCTCAGATAGATACCACACACACCGTACACACTGAGAAACCGACAGGCCGGTCCCAGACATGTTCCTCATTGAGAACCAATTCTGTTTTGAATGTCAAAAAGTGTGCCTCCTCTTTTTACAATAAAATAATATAAAAATATATAAATAGTATAAAATAATTTATATTTTTAAATTAAAAAATAAAAAATAATAAAAATAAAAATATAATATAAATATTATATATTTTATATATAAATATATAATATAAAATATAAATATATATAAAATATAAATATAATATAAAAATAAAATAAAAACAGATATTTTATCTATATATTTATTTATAAAGAGAGAGCTCCAGCAGGGGGAGGGGCAGGGTGAGAGGGAGAAAGAATGTCAAGCAGATGCCCTGCTAAGCACTGACCCGATGCAGGGCTGGATCCCACGACCTTGAGACCATGACCTGATCCAAAATCCAGAGCTGGACGCCTAAGCGACAGAGCCACCCAGGCGCCCCCAAAAGTATGCATCCTCTTGGTGCCAACAGCTTCCGACCCTCTGAGACCCTGCCCTCCAAACATGGTGCTTTTCACAGAGTGTGGCCCACAGTCAAAACCTAAGACTCCTACACATGGAAATAAATGCATTAATATTAGTTTTCCTTGGCATGTGTGTGAGTCAGACATCTTTACTGGCTCCTAGAAATGACAATACCCCTTTGGCACAGCTCTTGGGTGTGAGATGATTTGATGGATTTGCTCTGCACGCCTCCTTCCTCGGGGAGACGCGGGTTCTTACCCACCCAGGGAACAGATTTCACTGCAGGTGACAGCCTATTTGGAGTGTCTGTGGTTCATCCTAAGTGCTGCTGATTTTAGGGCTGGGATTCCAGCAGTATTCTTAAGCTCCATAGCAGGTGTGTCTAGCACCAACCGACACTCAAAATATTTGTTGGAAATGAAATACGAAGCATGTACATAATGAAGACTTAATCAGGCTTTGGATCCTATCAGCTATTAGAACCATAGGATGAACAGTGGGCGCTTTTCTGAACTATTGTTGCTATTGTTTATAAAGTTTCCAGTACGAAACTGTGCCCTTAATTTTCTCACATGCTCCTCTGAGAATGTTCTCTCTCCTCTACACAACAGTCTTTGTTACGAGGTGTTTCAGCGACTGGCAGATTTTACTGTTCCTCCAGTCCATGGATTAAAATGACTCCTTCACATTCTGTTCCTTGGCAAACAGGGAAAGCTCAACAGAAACACAAAGAGTAACACAGAGAATAGTGTGCTTCTTTTGTTATAATTATATCTACTGAAACAATAGGTTCTGAAAAAAAAAAACCCAACATTTTCTATGGTTGAATGAGTCCTTTATGAAGGACTCAGTCCTTTTCACTATTAGTTGAAGTTATTTCTCTCCCATACCAGAAGTGTGTTATTTGCTGTTCTCAGGATTTAATGTTGTCGTTTACTAGAAATACAAAACTTGAACTTGACAGAATTAAGCGGGGCTCTCTTCATATAATCTAAGGTTGCCTGTTTTATGTGCATCGCATAAGATAATCAAGAGGCTATGACCGAGTTGAAACATTTCCATACGACCTACATCCACACACACACGGCCCTCTTTGGCCTCCTTACTGGAAGGCCACACAGGATGCAAAAACCGGCATTGGCAAATGTGCACGTCTTCTAGGTATTCTGCCAATTAGATACACGAGGCTGTGGCAGAAAGACCCAGAACAGAGACTCTGGGCCTCCACAGGAGACCTCCATTTCCACACGCAGCCAATAGGGTCCTCCCTGCACACACAGCGGTGCGAAGGGCAGCTGCGGCCACACAGGATGACCCGTGACACCACCGCATGGCTGCTGAGCGGGCCCCAACCTCCATGCTGCCCGTTTCCCACTGGGAGTGCCATCAAGGCCCCACCACTGTTCCAAATGCAGAACGAATAGGGAGTGTTTTCAGTTGGGCATTTCACAGAAACATTGCTTTCCAAAGCTAAAACCACACACTTAGGAGAAAATGCAACGATTAAAGAAACCAGAGTTGCCCAGGGCAGGAACTGGCACCGTTGCTAAGTGTGGACAGTGTTGCACGAGGTACTTGCAGAAGCACCAAGAGGTCCCGGTGCTGTCCCCGTGGCATCCCCCATTTCTTCAGAAGTTCTGCGGGGACCTGCGAACACATAGGCCAAGCAAGGCTCGTCGATTTAATGGTTTTTCCCACTTGAAGGAAAGAAATGCAGCCAAGAGCACAAGGGACCGTGGGGTCATCTGCCCCATCTCGCCGAAGAGCACTTTCTGGAACTGGGTCAACATCAGGGACGTTCTGCCACTGATAGAGGGAGATGTCGGGGTGGTTCTCCCCTTGCCACTGAAAGAAGTCTGCGGAATTTTCGCTTCTGTTACAGATGAGGGAGGATTCAGGGCCATCAACAAACAGATCATCTGCGTTTGGTCTTTCACTGAACGTGAGACACAAAATTGGGTTCACCAGCAGCCTAACCTGGGCGTTTTCCTCCAAGTGACACATAAACCATTCTGCCCCTGCACACGCATGCGTCCTGACTCGCAGCCTCTGCGGCACCCAGCCCCTGCCTGGAGCGTGTGTGTCCCAGACCATTACGTGGCCAATTCCTTCCAAGCCTTCGGCTGTCTGCACAGTGAGGAGCATCACCCGCTCAGAATCGGCGTCAGCCACCCTGTTCCGTCACCAGTTCACTTTCCTCATTGTACTCCCATCGAGAAAAATTGTATTTGTTGGTTCTCTGGTTTATTTTCCGGATCATGACACCAGCGCCCTGAGAGAAGCCTGCCATCTCCCCCAAGCACGGAGCGGGCTCTCGAGATGTGTGGTGGAACGAGTGAGAGCACATGCTCCTGGGACGTGTGTTTGCAGAGACTGCCGTTACCCGGTACTCCCGGCGCTGGGGAGTCCGTTTGGGTCAGCTCGGGTCAGTGTGGGTACGCTGCATTTTTCCAATGAATTTGTCCATTTCATGTAAGTTTTCCAAATTGCTTCTATCGACTCCACACCATTTCCTTCCTCTCTCTTTAATGTTCATAGAACTGTATTCACAGGTCGATTTTCTTTTTTCATCCCGGTGATTTATGTTCCCTTTGCTTTTTAACACCAGTCTAGAGAGGGGTTCAACATTTGGTCGAACACCTTGAAGAAACAGCTCAGGCTTCATTCAATTTCTCTGTTATCATTTTAGTTTCGATTTCACTGATTCCTGCTCTTTATTTTCTCCTTTTTTCCCCCCCTTTGGGTTTATTTTGTTCTACTTTCTCTAGCTGCATAAGAGAGAACCTTAAGACTTTGATTTTAATTTTCCTTCTTGTCTGATACAAACCTTTAAGGTTATAAGGCTCCCCATAAGCACTTCTCTAGTTGCATCCCATAAATTTAAATAAGCTGTATTTTCATTTTTATTCAGGCCCTTGAATGACATGAATTTGAAATGCATGGGTTTACGTATATACAGGTGTTTTCCAATAAATTATTGGGAAAATTTGTGGAGATCTTCAACGATCTGGAAAACCTCACAGATGAACTACATGGCCTAGAAATAGTGAAAAAATTAAGAAAAACTTAGGTATGTCATCAATGAATATATGTAGATTATTAGCCTATTTTTATTTACTACAATAGGATATACACAGATCTATTATAAAAAGTTAAAATTTGTCAAGACTGACACACCCACTTACAGACTGTATGTGGCATTATTCACAGTTGAGAGAAATGTAAACATAAAAATGCAGTATCAATGGTAACTGCATAAAAGAAGCCGCAGTACACACTTGTACCACGGTAATAATTTTGTAGCCACCTTCTGTTGTATCTTGGTGAGGTCAAGTGTTGGGATTAAAATGCCACTGTGAAGCTAACCATCCCTGCCTGAGAAGATTGTCTCTCTGGTAAATCCCTACTAATAGGTAAGTTTCGAGAGTCAAAAGTTATACTTCTGTTTTCAACTGCACCGCGGTATGTTATAACCCTTCTTCTTTGCCTTAGGTCATTTATTTTTATTGTTTTATTATTTATATAATTTATTTTTTCCAGCTTTATTAGACAGAATTGACATATAACATTGCATATATTTAAGGTGTACGATGTCATGATTTGATGTTTATATTGTGAAACGGGTAGTTAACATATCCTTCACTTTATATGTAATTTTTTTGTGTGTGAGAACATTTAAATCTTAGCAACTGGCAAATATGTAATATAGTTTTAGTTTAGTTTTGTTTTTGAAAGAGAGAGTGGCAGGGAGGGGCAGAGGAAGAGAGGGAATCTTTTTTTTTTTTTTTTTTAAAGATTTTATTTATTTATCTGACAGGCAGAGATCACAAGTAGGCAGAGAGGCAGGCAGAGAGAGAGATGGAAGCAGGCTCCTTGCTGAGCAGAGAGCTAATGCGGGGCTCGATCCCAGGACCCTGGGATCATGACCCGAGCCGAAGGCAGAGGCTTTAACCCACTGAGCCACCCAGGTGCCCCGAAGAGAGGGAATCTTAAGCAGACTCTACACTCAGTGCAGAGCCAGACATGGGACTCGATCTCCCAATCCTGAGATTATGACTTGAGTTAAAGTCAAGACTTGGACCCCTAATTGACTGAGCCATTCAGGCACCTGTAGTATAGTATTTTTAAGTATAGTCATCCCACTATACTTTCAAACCCAGAACTTATCCTTCTTATTACTGGATAATTACTGAACTTTGTACCCCTTGACCACCTTCCACCACCCACCAGCCCCTCTTCCCTCACCTCACCATAATACCCTCTGGTATTATGCTAAGTATAATCCTTCATCCATGTTGTTGCAAATGCCAGGATTTCCTTATTTTTTGTGGGGGAATAATACTCCAATGTGTAGATATGTGACATATTTCATCCACTCATCCACCCACAGACTTTGGTTGTTTCCATGTCTTAGCTATCATAAATAATACTATAATAAACGTGGTAGGTGGAGATACCTTTTCAAAGACCTGATTCCATTTTTTTTTTTCAGAAATATACCCCAATGTGGGATGGCTGCGGTCATAGCGGTATTCCATTTTTAATTTTTGGAGGAACCTCCATTCTGTTTCCAGAGTGGCTGGACAGTGCATGAGGGTTCCCCCTTTTCCACATTCTTGCCAATACTTGTTAATTTCAACTTCTTGATGAGATTCTTTTATCATCATCATGATCATCATCAGGTAGGCTCCATGCCCAAAGTGGGGCTTGAACTCATGACCCTGACATTCAGAGATTAAGAGTTGCATTCTCTACTGACTGTGCAAGCAAGGTGCCCCCATAATAGCTACCCATGATGAGGTGATACCTCATTGTGGTTTTCATTTGTATTTCCCAGATGACTAGTGATGTTGAACATCTTTTCATCAACCTGCTGCCATCTGTATGTCTTCTTTGAAAAAATGCCTGTTCAAGTCCTTTGCCCATTTTTTTAGTTGGATTATTTGGTTTTTTGCTATTGAGTCATGTGAGTGCCTTATATATTTAGATATGAACCCATCAGAGATACAATTTGCAATTATTTCTCTCATTCTGTAGGTTGTCCTTTTGCTTTGTTGCCTGGGCTTCCTCTGTTGTGCAAATTTTTTTTAGTTTGATAAAATTCCACTTATTTATCTCTGCTTTTGTTGCCTATGCTTTTGATGTCATACCCCCCCACAAAACTCTGCCCAGTATCAAGGAGCATTTTCCCTGTTTTCTTATTGTAGTTTTATGGTTTCAGGTCTTACATTTAAGTCTTTGATATCTTTTGAGTTAATGTTTGTATATGGGCTGAGATTAAAGTCCAATTTCTTTCTTCTGTATGTGAATATCCTGTTTTCCCATCACCAGTTATGGGAGACTATCTTTTTCCATCACGTGTTCTTAGCACCCTTGTTGAAGATTACTTGACTGGGTTTTCAGATGCATGGATTTATTTGGGGGCTCTCTATTCTGTTCCACTGGTTTATATGTCTGTTTTTATGCCAGGACCATACTGTTTGATTACTACTCTTATGTAATACATTTTCAAATCCAGAAGTGTGATGCTTCATTTTTTTTTTTCTTCTTCTCCTCCTCTTCCCCTCTCCCTCTCTCTCCTTTTCTTCTCAAGATTGCTTTGGTCACTCAGTCTTGTGGTTCCATATGAACGTTAAGATTGCTTTTTCTATTTCTGGAAACATTAGGATTTGGAGAGGGATTGCAGTATTTGTATCTGTAGATCACTGCACAGTATGACATTTTAACAATATTAGTTCTTCCAATCCATGAACATGGGTGCCCTTCCATTTATCTGTGTCTTCTTTAATTTCCTTCATCAGTGTTACAATTTTCAGTGTGCAAGTCTTTCATTTCTTCAGTAAGTTTATTCCTAAGTATTTTATTCTTTTTATTGCTATTATGAATGGTATTATTTTCTTAATTCCCATTTTGGATAGTTTATTGATATAGAAGTGTGGCTGATTTTGCATGTTGATTTTATATTCTGCAGCTTTACTACATTTATTAGTTGTACTAGTTTTTTGTTGTTGTTTTTGTTGGGTCCTTAGAGTTTTATACATATATGATCATGTCATCTGCAAAAAGATAATTCTACTTCTTTCTTATTTGCATTTTATTTCTTTTTCTTGTCTAATTGCTCTGGTTAGAACGTCTATGTTAAACATATGGTTCAAGTGGGCGTCCTTGCCCTGTACTGGATCTTACAGAGAAATTTTTCAGATTTTCCTTGTTGACTCTCATGTTAGATGTGGGCTTTTCATATATGGTCTTCAATGTGTGAAGTTCCTTCTTATGCCTATTTTGTTGAAAGTTTTAATCTAAATGAATGTTAAACTTTGTCAAATTCTTTTTCTTCCTCTACTAAGCTGACCATGTATGTTTTTTTGTTTTCGTTTTATTAATGTGGCACATGACACTCATTGATTTGCACATGTGCAACATTCTTGTACCCCAGTGACAAATTTCACCCAGTTGTGGTTTATAAGCTTTTGAATGTACTGCTGAATTTAATTTGCTAGTATTGCATTAAGGATTTTCGGACCTATGTTTATCGAAGATGTTGGCCTATAGTTTTCTTGCAGTGTCTTTGGCTTTAGTATCAGGGTGACACAAGCCATATGGAAATAATTTGGATGTGTTCCCTCTTCTATTTTTTAAAAGGGTTTAAGATGGATTGGTATTAATTCTTCTTTGAATGTTTGGTAGAATTCACCCATTGAACCATCTGGTCTTGGGATTTTCTTTGTCAAGAGGTTTGTGATTACTAGTTAAATCTCCTTATTTATTATTGGGGTGAATATATTTTTAAAATCCAAAGTAAAGTAAGAAAAAAACAGAGGGACAGCCAGAAAACA
Source organism: Meles meles (assembly GCF_922984935.1). Classification (NCBI taxonomy): domain Eukaryota; kingdom Metazoa; phylum Chordata; class Mammalia; order Carnivora; family Mustelidae; genus Meles; species Meles meles. The sequence continues at coordinate 99,664,875 of NC_060075.1, forward strand.
AATAATAAGCTGGTATACCTAAATCTGATCATATGACCAATTACATGAAATGGTAGCAGACTAAACATACAGTTAAAGAACAATGTCTAGATTGTCAGAATAGATAAAATGCTATCTACAAGAAAATTCTTTTATTATTTTTTTAAAATTTTATTTATTTATTTGACAGAGAGAGACATAGCGAGAGAGAGAACACAAGTAGGGGGAGTGGAAGAGAGAGAAGCAGGCTTCCCACCGAGCAGGGAGCCCTATGCAAGGCTCGATTCCAGGACCCTGGGATCATGACCTGAGCCAAAAGCAGATTCTTAACGACTGAGCCACCCAGGTGCCCCAAGAAAATTATTTTAAATAAAAAGACAGAAGTTGGTTAAAATTGAATAGGTAGAAAAAGATACCATGTAAATAGTAAGCACAGGAGGCTGGACTGGCTATATGAATGATAAATAAAATAGAGTTTAAAAAAGAATATTACCAGAGTTACAGAAGCACATTTCACAATCATAAAGGAGTCAATGCATCAGGAAGTTTTACTAATCATATATGTGTATGTTCCCAATTATAGCTTCAAAATACATGAAGCAAAAACTGACAGAATTAAGAGTGAGAAACAGACAAGTCTACAATCACATTGGAAAATAACAGTTTAGTGGAGGAAAATTTATTCACTGGTTTTTTAGCTATACTCTAGGCATTATTTGTTATTAATGGCTGCTATGAGAATTATAATATGCATCCTGAACAAAAGTTCATTTAGATTAAGTCATTTAGATTAAGTATTAATACTTTATGTAAAATGTAGGTACCTTGCAATCACATAGATGCATTTATCCTGTCCTTCTATATTTTATTTTATTTTTTTTAACAAGAAATACTGGATTTTCTTTTTTTAAAAGATTTTATTTATTTATTTGACAGCGAGAGAGAAAGAGCACATGCAAGTAAGGGAAGCAGCAGCCTGGGGGAGAGGGAGAAGCAGACTTTCCACTGAGCAAGGGGCCTGACATGGGGCTCAATCCCAGGACCCTGGGATTATGACCTGAGCTGAAGGCAGATGCTTAATGACTGAGCCACCCTGGCTCCCTGTGTCCTTCTTTATTTTGTTATGGTTGGCACTTATATAACATTTGCATATATTATAACTTCTAAAGAAATTAACCAGTCTTTTTTATTTACTCAGACTTTTACCACTTTTTTTAATGTTCTTCATTCCCTTCCAAAATTCCAAGATTCATTTGGTATTATTTTCCTTCAATATGAAATTTTCCTTTAGTGCTTCCTTTGTGCATGTCTGGCAGCAACACATTCTTTATCTTTTTTTTTTTTTTTTTAATCGAAAGTTGTCTTCCTTTCTGTCTGAAGTTGTCTTCACTCTTGAAGGCTATTTTTGCTGGATGCTGAATGCACTGACAGTAGTTCATGTCTCAGCACTGTGAAGACCACGTTCCACTATTTCTTAGCTTCCATTGTTTCTGATGATAAATTCACCAGTTTTTAAAATACATTATTTTTCTCTACTTGTTCCTAAGACTTTTCTCCTGAAGTCCATTTTTAAGCAATTTCTCTATAACATATATAATATAGTTTGCTTATTGTCTAAAATTTGGTTTGGATTCATTAAACTTTTCAATCTGTCAATGTACATCTTTTACAAAATTTGGGAAACCTCTGGCCCTTGTTCCTTTAAATATATTTTTTTTCTTCTGGGGCTTTATTGACAAACATCAGAGATTCTGGTAGTTTCCACACATCTTTGAGGATTTATTTATTTTTTTTCTTTTACCATCTCTTTTTTTTTTTTTTAAGATTTTTTAAAATTTATTTGAGAGAGAGAGAGAGATCACAAGTAGGCAGAGAGGCAGGCAGAGAGAGAGTGGGGAAAGCAGCCTCCCCGATGGGCACATAGCCCGATGCGGGGTTTGATCCCAGGACCCTGAAACCATGACCAGAGCCGAAGGCAGAGGCTTAACCCACTGAGCCACCCAGACACCCCTTTTCTGTCTTTTTTTAAAATTAGAGAATTTCTATTGAGTTATCTTCAACCTCACTCCTTTTTTTTTGTTGTTGTTGTTACCTTCATTCTGCTGTTAAACCCATCCAGTGACATTTTTATTTAAATTACTGTGTTTTTCCACTTTAGAATTTCCATTTGGTTCTTTTTTTTTTTATTAAAGATTTTTTTTTTTTTTTATTTATTTGACAGAGAGAGATCACAAGTAGATAGAGAGGCAGGCAGAGAGAGAGGGGGAAGCAGGCTCCCTGCTGAGCAGAGAGCCCGATGAGGGACTCGATCCCAGGACCCCGAGATCATGACCTAAGCCGAAGGCAGCGGCTTAACCCAGTGAGCCACCCAGGTGCCCTCCATTTGGTTCTTTTTTAACGTTCTTATTATCTCCTGAGATTTTTTCCATTTTATAAGCATATTTTTCATTTTGTTAAATATATTTACAAGGGGCATCAATTTTTTTGTCTGCTAAATCTAACACCTGGGTCGTCATCTCCAGGTTGGTTTTGTTAACTCTCTCCTTTTTCACAGGAACAGATAATTTTTTCCTCATTTTTTATATATTGACTAATTTTGGCTTATATCCTGCCCATTGCAAATGTTATGCTTATAACATGTTGCATTCTCTTATATTCTTATGAGAAGTAGTAATTCTTTTTGTTTTAGGAGGCAAAAAGCTAAGTGGACTCTCAGTGAAAATTCTGTCCCTTGGCTGGCAATTCAAATCTTGGTTCAGTTCTTTTACTCTTAGCTTAGCCAGTTGGTGCCTGACCCTTGAAGGCATGATTCAAGGCTCAGCATGAGATTTGGACAGAACTTACCTAGAAATTTTCTGGCTCTCTCCTTTCTGATATTCTTCCCACACTTTCCAGAGACTGGTGGCCACCACGAATTCTGGTCCAGGTCTTTCAGACCAGGAAACCTGGTGGTCATGGATTACTTTCTAGAGTCTATATAGAATCTCCTGAATATATATTAATTTTCTCTTGCTACATAACACATCAACATAAACATAGGAGTTCAAATACACACACATTTGTATCTCGCAGTTCCTAATGATCAGCACTCCAAGCATGGATAAGCTGAGTCTTCTACTCAGGTCTCACAAAGCTGTAGTGAAGGTCTGTATTCCCATGTGGAATATCCAGTTTCAAGCTCACCGAGATTGTTGGAAGAGTTTCTGTCCCTGCAGCTGTCTGACTGAGAGACCTGGCTTCTTACTATGGACTGGGGGTTGTTCTCAGGCACCAGAGACCATCTGCATTTCCCTATCACACATTCCACGTCAAACGCAGTTCATGTCATGAGTGTTGGCTTGTCTGAGGTCAGCAGAGGAATCGCTCCCTCTGGTCTGCTAAGATAGAATCTTATAGAGCAAAATGTAATCAAGGGAGTGACATCCCATCACCTTTACCTTATAATGGAACCTAATCAAGTCAGTGACATCCATATTCCATGGGTCAGAGAGAAGTCGCAGGTCCCAATGTGCCCAAAGAGGGGGGATCATACAAGATGTGCATCACTGGAGGCCAGTTAGGGTATGTTGGTCACCAGGACCAGACGTCTATTTTACAGACTTATAATTCAGGGCTTTCAGAGATAAAGTAACTTCTCCAGGGTTATAGGTTAAAGGTTAGAGTTGATGACACCTCGGGTTCAAATCCAGGCACAGCCTCCATCCAGGTACACCGCATAAATGCGAACAAGCAAAGCTATGTTTTACACCGTGGGAAGAGTCTGGATTCAGCCGCAGAGAAGCAGCCATGAAAGAAGCAGGACATCTGCAAATCACTGCTTTCCAGTCTCCTGGGAGTCACGTGAGATACCTCATCAATGTCTATGACTCAGAACTCTCTCCGACATGACATTGGCTTCCAAACTCCCAGTCGCCCCAAAGCTTTTTATTTCTCCATACATATTTAAAGTCCCCAGAGAGTAGTATGTCACACCAGAAAGTTCCAGAAATAACATACTTTGATTCAGGAAATTCAAAATATTAAAACCATCAATCAAAAACATAAGAACAGTATCTGGCAAATAAAGATGACCTCTGTCTGGTTATAAATCAAGTTTCTCTAGTGATTTCATCATTTCTCTTAAGTTACCATAGTTGTCAGGGTCTATATTCTAAAATCTGCTGTAATTCTAATGATGTGCTGCATGAGAACACAGTTTCTAATAGTTCCTATTAGGACCTAGCTCAATCCTAATGGAATTATTAATTTCCTAAATAAGAGTTGTAAGGCATCCATCTGAGAATCAAGTTCTTTTCGAGAAACTATAACTTCCTAGCTGGCTTGTGTGGGCAACTCCATTAACCTTGGGCCCTTGTTTATAAAGTCAGTGAAGATCCTGTTCTGGATCTGCAGAAGGTCCTTTCACCTCTAAAATTAGAAACCGTCTTAAGCCTCTCTGTGTTAATACGGAAACTGGAAAGTAAGTAAAGTTCATAAGGGGAAAAAGTAAGATTGTGTATCTCAAATATAGGTCCGTCATCTGTTGCCCATCATAATGCCTTTGCAGTCAATAACCCATGTGCCCCGCCCCCTGCCCCTACCTAAGCAGGCAGAGGCTCATAGTCATTATTTCAGTATTTCCCAAGTTATTCCCTGGGTAAGCCTGTTCACTTATAAACACCATTTATCTATGAAGGGCTTCACCTTTGAAAATTCGTGCTAATTTTGCAAGCTCCGCTACAAGTTCTGTTAATATGCTAGCCTTCCCAAACCACCTTGGTTAAGTAGAGAGGTATGGGTATTATCCTTATCCTACTTTCGAGGAAACAGGACCCAGGAAAGTTGATTGGCAAGTCCTTTCAGGGGACTTGTTCAAAGTTATACAGGTGGCAAATGGATGAGAAAGACCATACAACCTTCAAGTGACCAGATCTCATTTAAATACACAAAGTCTCTTTCCCTCAGCTAAGACACACTCTGTGCTTTCAGATTTCTTGCTGGAGTCCTTTTTTGGTGACCTTTACATATGAGACAAAGTAAATAGTAAATAGAGTAGTATGGGGGGTAAAAAAAAGGAGAAAACCTCAGAGCCCTTTGTTACTCTAGCCTGACTGGACCAGAGAGGGACCTGACAATGTTGTCCAAATGGTGTGATGTGCAAGAGGGAGAAAGTACATGGAGTGGGGGGTGAAGGATCTACAGTGTAAGTTATTTCACTGGTAAGTAAATCTACCCACGAAAAGTGTTTTAGGATCAGTGAACCATCACTCAAAATTTTTGACTCAGTAGAGCACCTGGGTGGCTCAGTCGGTGAAGTGTCTGCCTTTGGCTCAGGCCATGATCTCAGGGTCCTGGGATGGAGTCCCGCATCTGACTCCCTGCTCAGTAGGGAGTCTGCTTCTCCTTCTGCCCCTCAATCTGCTTGTGCTCTCTCTCGAGCTCTCTCTCAAATAAATAAACAAAATCTTTTTTTTTAATATTTCATTAAAGATTTTACCTTTTAAAGGAAACGGTGAAATCACTTATCAATAATCATTTATTTTTAAGGGGTGAATCACTATTATCTTTAGTTAATTTAATTACATAAAATATATAAAATATAAAAGTAAATTTTTACTTGTATAAAAAAATTTTTACTTTTATAAAGTAGTGTATTATTAGTTTCAGAGGAAAAGAAATTTTAAGTATGCAGTTCAGTAGCGTTGGGCACATTCCAAGTGTATAACCAACCTCTAGAACTCTTCGTCTTGCAAAATGGAAAGTCAGTGCTCACAGAACAACTCATTCTCTGTCCTCCAGCCCCTGGCAGCCAGCAGTATACTTTGTGGCTCTATGATTCTGATGACTCTAGGGATCTCATGTAGGCAGACTCACACTGTATTTGTCTTTTTCGGATGGGCTTCTATCACTTAGCACAATGTCAAGGGTCACCCCATGTCACAGCAGGTGTCAGAACGTCTTTCCTTTTTAAGGCCAAATGATATTCCGCTGTATGGGTCTACCGCATTTGTTATCCTTTTATCCATCTACGGGAGCTCAGGTTGCTCCTGCCTCTTGGCTGTCGTGAAAAAATGCTGCCAACAGCTTGGGGGTGAAAATATCTGGAGACTCCATTTCTTTTGCTTATATACCCCAAAGTGGAAGTGCTGGACTGTACAGTAATTCTATTTTTAATTTTTTCAAGAATTGCCATACTGGTTTTCATAGTGGCTGCATCATTTCACATTCCCACCAAGAGTGCACAAGGGTTCTAATTTCCCCAAGGCCTGGACCACAGCTGTTATTTTCTGTTTTGGGTTTTTTTGTTTGTTTGTTTGTTTGTTTGTTTGTTTTTGTTTGGTTGGTTGGTTTTGACAGTAGCCATCCTAATAGGGTGTGAGGGCTTGTCTCGTCTTGGTTTTGGTTTGTAATTCCCTCGTCATTAGTGATGCTGAGCACCTTTCCTGGGCTTACTGGCCGTCTTCATATTTTCTTTATAGAAATGTCTATTCAAGTTTTTTGCTTATTTTTGAGTTAATTCTTATTGTTGCCTTATATGCCTTCTTTATGTATTCTGAATATTAACACTTTATCAGATATATGATTGGCAACTATTTTCTCCCATTGTAGGTTTCCTGCTCACCCTGTTGATTGCGCCCTTTGATACAGACAAGTACAGCTTCGCAGAGACTCATACTGTGTGAAGTTGGCTGAGAAATAAATCAAATGTTTCTAAACAGAAGGGCAATCAAGCAAAATGCAGCCAGACCAGAGAACGCTGGGACAGAAGTTTAAGAGCAAGTGGGGCTGCCCTTGGCTCTGTCCTTGGCGCTCAGTTCCAAAGCCTGATGATGCCTCAAAGAGAGGAATTAGGATCTTTTACATGAAAAATTTATAAAACCCACTGTTCTGATTGTTGGGTATCAGGGTGATTGGAAAGAGTCCTAAAAATATTCAGATACAATACGTTCGTTACCATGATCGACGGCCAGAACCAAAGTGACAAGAGGGACAGAGTATGAGGACGAGAATCACACACTTAAACAGTGAAGCTTTAAGCCCTGTGAGGCTACCACATAAAGCCCAGCTTCCCTTTCCTTTGTGTCAACCACAATGTGAACCTGGAGGAAATCAGCAGGCTCACTTTTCATTGTGATGTTATCACAGGGGCCTCCATAAATGTCACACTTGGACAACAGCTAAAAATACACGAGAATCGAATCTTCAAATAAGCTTGCTTCTGTGGATGGAAGTGTTGGGGAGGAAAGGACCCGTAACAAAATGTGGGTGTAAAACCATGAAAATAGCTCCCACTTCCTTTCTCTGCAAACTCTCTGTGTCCTCCGCCCTGTGATCTCCACCCAAGGAAGTTCGTCTGTGGCACCGACTGTTTTCCTAGGCTCGGCAACGGGATGGGACGCTCCGGGTTCACATGGATGTTTGTTTTGATGAAGGAATAAGACTTCCTCTGAACACAATGCAGATCTGCATCTTTGCCTCCTCGTGGGGAAGAAGGAAACGTCCCAAATAAGCAATCTCGCAGCATTTCCACTTCCCCCAACATTTAAAAAAAAAAAAAAAAGAAAAGAAAAAAGAAAAAAACCTGTTCTGCATCATTATACATTTTGTATTCACTTTTCCATTTTTAGGATCTAAACAAAACTTAGACGTGGCTGTTTCTTTCAAGAGGAATGTGTGCAAATGTATTCTTTAATGTTGTACTACTTTTGATGATTTGCTAACCAGGAAGATGTTCTTTATATCTGGAACATTTGTTTCTTTGTTTGTTTTAAAGACCTTATTTATTTATTTGGAGAGAGAGCATGAGGTGGGGGAGTGACAGAGGAGAAGGGTTCCTGCTGAGCAGGGAGCCCGACGCAGGACTCGATTCTGGGACTCCAGGATCATGACCTGAGGTGAAGGCAGTTGCTTAACCAACCGACTGAGCCACCCAGGCATCCCTATCTGCAACATTTGAAGATTCAATAACAGAATTACGTTTTCAAGTGTTGCCTCAAAAGCAGACTGAGTTAGACTGGGTCTGAAAGAGACTTACACGGTCCCACTTGTTTTATCCTTTCTTCCTGTCAAGACTCCTCACAGGAGTCTTCCACTCCTGAAGCCCTATTACACACTGGATAAGCAGATAAACAGATTTTTGCAAACTGGATAGAGCTACAAAAATAACAACAAAAAAATATAAAAGGGTTCCAGAGTAGTCCAGCTTCTGCATTTTTGGCTTGGGCAACCCAAATGACATCCAATCCCCTGACTTGGTAACCCCGCCCGGAGAACAGCAGGTTGGCATTCCTCAGGACAAGTCTGCAAGGTTTGCTCCATTTCCCGGACAAAGGGCACATACGGAGGTGAATGGATTCTGTCCTGACTCTGCCAGATGTTCTCACTGTAGGGTCACCTCCACGAGAAGTGGGACAGGCTGTCTAGAAACAGCTCCACGGACTTGGGAGCATGGAGAATTAGCTCTGTGGGATGATCAGGGGATCTGCGGTGCAGAATGTGGGGGGGTATGTTCTTCTTCCAAGAAGATTTTTAGAATTTTTTTTTTTTTTAAGATTTATTTAGTTTAGACAGAGAGAGAGAGAGAGAGCACCGTGCACATGGGGAGGGTCAGAGGGAGAGTGAGACTTTAGCGGACTCTGTGCTGAGCACGGAGCTGGACCCAGGACTCGTCTCATGACCCTGAGATCATGACCTGACTTAAACCAAGAGTCAGAGGCTTAACTGACTGTGCCCCCTAGGGGCCCCTAGAATTGTTCTTAATCTGGGGGTTTTTGCTCTCCCCTAGCAAACACTTACCTTCTCAGTCAATGGTAAGTAAATGAGCATGACCCCCCCCCCCCCACCCTGGCCTGGAGCCATTTCAAACCTTCTACCCACTTGAGAATCTACATCACAAGAGAGGAAGGTAGCTAGTGCAGTGGTAATGAAACACCAGGACCTGCTATCACAGGAGCCCCAGGGCATCTCCTGCTGTGGGGGGAGCTGGGGGGGGAGCGCGGGGGTGGGGGGAGCTGGGGTTCTAGCCCACTTCTCCCACTCAAACACAATGGCACCCGATGGCCCCACATTTCCCTCTGATCCTATTCCGCACCCACATGGGAGAACTTCCTGCCAGAGAGATGTCTCCACAGGCCAACTTTTGCCACTTACTGGTGTGGCCCTGGGACCGTTCTTCACCGTGGCAGACCCTGTGTCCTCGCTGGCACCCTGCAGGCAGGACTAGTGTTTACTTCATGCAGGTATCACACAGGTGTGAGGTTGAATGAGATGCTGACCTTTGTGAGGTCTTAGCAGAGTGGCTGAACACAACAAGGACTGAGCCATTGCTGGGTCACTGTAATTGTCTTCATGCTGACCTTGGGACCAGCTGGCTGAGGGCCGGATGACCTGGAAATCCTTCTGCAGCTGAGTGTACTACTGCATGTGGTCGGCGTGGCACAATGGCCTTCAGCGCCCACAGAGCTAACAGTTGAAACACTACCTGCCGGGACGGATTGTCTTTCTAGGCTAGGACTGTATCCACAATGGGCATGCCACCTGTTGGGAAGGAATCTAGAAGTGACACTTTCACCCAGCCTTGTCTCTGGCCCCTGGCATGGGAATCAGCCGGTAATCATGAAAAGTAAAGTTGCAAGGAAGTATTTCCTATAGATTGGACGCCTATGCCATAATCTACCTGGACAAGGGCCATTCTCTGGTGTTGGGGACATAAGGCGTCTGCTCCAATTAGATACTAAGAGTCTTTAAAGCACCAAATCTTACTTGCTCTCAAATTCCTTATGGCCAAGAAAACTTGTATAAACAGAAACCCAGCTTCCTTTTGTTATGGACTAAATTCTGCAAACCTGACCACCTCCCCAAATTTGTACCTTGAAATCCTAATCCCTGTACCTCAGAATGTGACTGTGTTTGGAGAGAGGGTCTTTAAAGAGGTGATTAAATCAAAACAAGGTCATTAGGGCGATTCCCACATTCCTTGTAGAAGAGAGACAGACCCGTGCTTGTGTGCCAGGAAGACCATGCGAGCACGTGGGACAGAGACGACCATCTCTAAGCCTTGAGAGGCCTCAGGAACTACTACAAGTTCCACAAAGGCTTTCCTCAGACGCGGCCTTGTGCAAGTCAGTCACACTCGGCATGCTCGTGCCCTACGAAGAGGAGCCCACAGTCCCTATAAAAGCGGCTAAGACAGCGTAAGGTGACATGGCTTTGCCTTGCTAGGCGAGCACGTGAGTGCCACGTAGTGCCTCCCCACATCGTCACGCCAGCACCTCAGCTCTGCCTCACAGAAGACTCTTTTCTATATTCCATGAAGACAAGCATTTCTAGAATAGCGGCCCACGTACTGGCACCGTCCTGTCCTCTGGATGTAGCTTCTGCTCACGACAGGAAGTCATCACGTCCCGGTGAGACTTTATATTCCTCTGCTTAAGTATCCTCATTTCTGCTATTTCTAGACTCTCCAGTTTCTAGAATGTTCTCTGCCTGGCATATTTTTATTTTTTTCCTCTCAAAATGTGATATTGAGACACTGTCCCTCCAAGGAACAAGTCTTGTGGGACCAGAGCCCCCTCTCCCCCCAGCAGCACACTACTGTAAACCCTTCCCAGACTTAACTGACTGCCGGCTCCTCCAAAACGCCTGTGCCTTTTCCTCAGCTGCAACCATTCTTGCACCGGAAATCTAGGGGCGCCAGGGTCAGCCTTGGATTGGAGCCCATGGAGCAGCCTCGATGGAACGTGGGTGTGGAGTTACGCTTGTTCAGAGCCTACAATACGGGGGACAGGGGAGTGACGGAGCTAGGGGCTGTTAGAGACCCTGACGCCCCCTCAGCCCTGAATGTCACCTCACTGAGGATCACTCTGGGTCCTGGCAGGCCTCCTGCCCAGCTGCCCCCAGCACCTGAGCCTCCGGCAGATATGCACACCATACGAACCATCGAGCTCAAGGCCCGAGGTGTGTGTGTCGCCGGAGGTCTTCCAGGTAGACAACGGTCCATTTATCATGGCTGAAGAGAAGCCACGCTGCTCGCAGCCCTTCTGTTATCCGGCCCACACTCATCTGTTTATGAAACACTCAGTGATGGGAGGCTGCACGCCAGGCATTGTGCGTGGGGCTGGGACGTACTGGGAACAGGTCATTGTCCCTGGTCGGGATTCAGCCAAGTGGATGGACAAGTCTACACTGCATGCTCAAGGCCGTGGGGACAGGGGTGGGCACTGAGGCTCTGCAGAGGGGCACCTTACTGACCTCTGCTGAGAGACCCTCTGAGGAGAGCGCAGGGTGGTAGGCCACTACAAAGTGACTGAACTGGAAAATCCCAAATGCTGTAAAATGTCCTACAAGTCACAGTGTCTGGGGGATCGCTGATCATGCCCGCAGACAGGGACAGGGTCGTGGAGAGGGGAATGCTCCCCCTCCCCACCAGCCCATCAGACAGCCGCCTCCAACCCAAATGCACGGGACAACGTGCCTGGGAGAAGAAGTCGGTTGTTATCCTGAGAGAAACCACAGCAGCAGGGAACAAACACATCACAGGGGTTTTGCACTCTGCTGAGGGGAAGAGGAAGCCAGGAAAATGCTTTTTTTTTCTATAGGAAGTCACTGGTTGCACCTGCTTTGGGCAAAAAGCGGGGGAGGGGACCTTCTGGGTGGAGGAGTGCTCTGCCTTTTGTTGACGAAGTCTCAGTTTTATAAAGAAAGAAACACTCACGACAGGCCCAGAAACAAACACACAGAAAAAGCCAAAGGCCTCAACCTCCCTTCCTGCCTGCCCAAGGACAGGGCAGGGCCGGTGGGAGGAGGACAGGGACAAAGGGGCTTTCCTGCTGGGTGACCGAGTGGTGGAAGGGGCCATCTGCAGCCACTCCACCCCCTGGGGGAGAGACGCTCTGCTGAGTTACCAACTTGCAGCTCCAAGACACAAAGGGCTAAGCCCTAGCCTCCTCCTGACCTTCAGAGGAGGGCCGGGCACCGCCACACGGGAAGGAAATGGAAACACGGCGCTCCCACGGTATTCCAGAACATTAAAGTGAGCTGCTCAGTCAATAGCAGGGAGGTGGAAAGCCCCCCGTCACCCCTGAGAGGAAGCCTGGCAGCTGCCCTGGGATTGTAAGGACGTCTGTTCAAACCCTGGGACGAGTCCCTGAGACGCAGGGCTCCCCACCTGGATGCCGGCTTTGCCTCCTCACCAAGGCCTGTGTGTCGCTGACAAAGTCACAGACAGCACGTGGCCGCCCGAGGTACATTGACCTCCACAGGTCTGCCTCTGCAGGTTGGGGCACAGCCCCCCCCGCTTTAGAAGGGTCCCCATGCACAGTGGAGGATGCCCATTGGGTCTGAGCCCTTGGCTGTGCCGTCTCTGACCTGCAGTGGGCCTGGCCTGACTCAGTTTCCTCACCTCGGCTGAAGAAGGGCCGTCACAATGAGCAAACTCTCCAGGGGGGCTGTGCAGGTGAGGCCAACAATTCACGCAGCCTTACAGACGGAGGAAGAGAGCCACACACACGGAGAGATACACGCGTGTCTGGGCATGGGTTATTTTCGAAGAAAACCAGAGGCACACAGAAAGAAGGTGGGGAGGGGGTAAGGAGAGAGAAGGGAGAGCTTCCCTCTCTGCTGCTTCCCTTGGCAGCCTTCCATTCCATCTCCAGACTGCGGGAGGCTCCTGTACCCACTTAACAGATGAGAAACGTACTACGGGGCAGGGTCACGCCCACAGCTCCTTCCCTCCCCTGGGCTGCAGGTGCCCCATTCCGCTCGTCCTCATGGAACACAGGTGAGCAGGGGTGTGTGTGTGTGTGTGTCCTGTTGAACGGATGACCGTTCCCGGGAGTCCCTGTCCCCGCAGCAGCCCTGGCCCACAGAGGCTCCTCCAAGCCCATTTCCACACACAGTTCCCACACCTCTGCCCGTCTACACCAGAGGGTCATTTCCAGCTCCGGCATCAGGCAGAAGCTTGCACCTGTTGGGTTCATACATAGTCTCTTCCTGTAGTGACAAGCAAATAGTACGGGTTCTGGCCCGATCTGTCGCCATTTCTAAGTAGGCTCTGTGAGCAGGGCAACTCATTACCCTTTGCATTCTATTTTGAAATCAGTGGTTTTGACTTAGAGAGGACCCGTCTTCACATGCCTGATAAATAATTATGTATGCACAAAATGAGTTAATGCACATGTTCACCAATGTGGTGACACTGTGTTAGACCCTGAGACATGCCAGTGAGTCCAGAGGCATGTCCCCTGCCTCTGGGCTTCCGTGTCAGAACTGGAAGAGAAACAGGACAGAACGGGAGACGGCACAGACTGGGACCAGAGGGTGGACGGTCGAGGAGGCCTTGTTGGAGATACGACCTCTATGCAGGGTGTGCGTGAGGGAAGAACGTGACAGAGGCCCCAGGAACAGGACAAGCTAAAGGTCTTTCTGGGCAGGGGGTGAGGGCACCAGCAGAGGAGCTGGACCCAGAGTGTGGAGGCCGGCAGGGCGAGGTAAGAAGTGGGGTTATTCCCCAGTGTATGCAAAGGGGAGATGGGCCCCCGCTTCTGGTGTGGCAAGTGTTGCCCTAGTAGTGTCTGCAGTCAGAGGGGCAGAGGCAGAAGCGGGGACCACTGCAGTGGGGGGTCGTCCCAGGGGAGCAGGAGAGCCTGGACCAGGGCAGTAAGGTGGGTGAAGGCAGGGGTGGCTGGCTGCGGGATCAGGCCTCCTGACTGGGGCGTGACAGAGAGAAGTGAGTCTGTAGACCTGTCCTCATGTCACACAGGCGTCAGTCCAGGTGGGGCCTCTTCCCCTCTTGGGTCCCGGCACGTGGGCAGATTGAAGGGACCACTCTTCTCTCACGCCGACCTTCAAATCCTGCCTGGTCAGTGCATTGCTCTGGGAAGCCAAATGCTCCAGCAGCTCCTGTGAGCGCTGCCCACACGCAGAGGTCATCAAAGGTCTTTGATTACTATGAAGAATAATTTTTTTAAAAATATTTATTTATTTATTTGAGAGAGAGAGAGAGAGAGATTGCCCACGAGCAGGGGGAGTGGGAGAGAGAGAAGCTGACTCCCCACTGAGCAGGGAGCCCAACGTGGGACTTGATCCCATGACCTGAGGCGAGGGCAGACACTTAACCCACTGAGCCACCCAGGTGTCCCTGAAAAGTAACTGAGGAATAATTTTTTAAAAGCCTCTAAGCAGGGGCGCCTGGGTGGCTCAGTGGGTTAAGCCGCTGCCTTCGGCTCAGGTCATGATCTCAGGGTCCTGGGATCGAGTCCCGCATGGGGCTCTCTGCTCGGCAGGGAGCCTGCTTCCCCCTCTCTCTCTCTCTCTGCCTGCCTCTCTGCCTACTTGTAATCTCTCTGTCAAATAAATAAATAAAATCTTTAAAAAAAAAAAAAAGTCTGTAAGCATCATCTGCTTTTCCAGAAACAAATTAACCACCACCGTGAGGCAGGACAGAGAGAACTCAAAGAAGCCTTCACCCCAGGAGGACCTTGGACATGGCTCCACAGAAACAGGGATCCCATTCACCCTGACATCCTCAATTTCAGAGGCAACGACATCGGTCCTAACAGTAGAGAGGAGAGCGCATCTGACTTCACCCTGGTCTGGGGTTGATCCGTGGCGGCCTTCTCTCTGCTGTGCACAGAACGTGGTCAGGAACGTGCCAGAATGAGGCGATACACTGTCACAGAAACCGTCAAATGCACACTTTAGCTCTGGATGAAATGTTTCATTGAGGGTGTGCTCAGCAAGGTTTTACGATTTCTCGTAATAATCTAATCACCTGATTCTCATGATGTTTCCAGAAATGGAACCTCATGCGGGAACACTTTTGCCTAATTTCTAACATGTGCAGATTACCCTATTTACACAGTACAAAAGGCTGTGAGTTTCTGTGTACATCGCACCGAGATACTCAAGGAGTGAGTATCAATTCTTGCTCGTAAGTGAAGGGTTTGCAAATCGCAGCTGTTCAACCCAGTTATCAAATACACAAGCGATGTTTCATGGACAACATACCGGTAACTGGTCATAGCACCAAGCTCCCCCATCTCTCATGTTAATGGTCAGTACCACCAGCTCTTTTCGTCCCAGGGCAACAAACCTGAGCTCATGCACAAGTGCGCTTGTCACGTCGGAAGTTTATGGCGCTGAACGCTTTCTGCGATGAACGCAATAATTCAAGTTCTATGGGACAACAGAAGGCCTGGATAGCTAGAATACTTTTACTTACAATAAAAAAGGATTTATAGTTGTTACAGGCACAACAGCAGGCATAGAAGAACCATGTGCCGACTGAAAAAATAATGAAGAGCTGTTTATTCTACATTGGTGGAAAATGATAACTCATGTTAGACAGCACAGCATTTTCTAGTAAAAGTCCCACACATTATTTTTTAATCGACTGACAGAGAGAACAGCGAAAAAAGCCGCTCTGTAGCCAGCAAAGTGTTGCACAGAGGCAGAAGTGAGCAAGTGTGATGTACGGGATTGCTTTGATCCTGAACAGGTAAACTGAGTCACCTAATGGATTACTGGCCAGGATTCTACTCCTGTTCTTCTCAGAGAGAGGGCCCCAAAGGCTTAAAGGGATGAGCAACCATGTCCCAATACTCTCTGACCGTGTGGACTAGTAAACTGGATGTTCAGTCTGTGACTGACAGCAAAAATGCCACAAGGTGGGTGGGGCACCATTTAACAGGTTGAACCTGCCCCAGGGGCATGGCAACTTTCTGCACTGCCTTTGATGTTCGCAGCAGGGCAGAGTTTAATTTTTAGGTTTAGTCCCCCACTTGGCTCAAGCAGGAGTCTGGCCCGGCCATACAGGCTTCTCCCTGCACCGCCCAGCCCTCCCTGCCTCAGGCTTCCGGATCCCCCGATACCTGGCTCTCACTCCACCTGTTTGTGTGGTCTGCACACCTCAGGGATGGAGGAGTGGGAGAGGAGGGACTCACCAAAGACTATAAGGAGTGACAGAGCTGGGATCAGGACCCAGGAAGCCGCTCCAGACCCTCTGCTCTGCCCTCTACATCATGAACCTGGGAAGGCTGCTTTAGTGTTCCCATTCTGCAGAAGAGGAAAACAGAGGACCAGAAAGTGACTGGAGATGGGCCAGTGTGGGCGCCTGTGTCTGCAGCCCCACTCATAATCTGAGATCCATGCTGATCCATAGCCCGAGGGGTCGTGAGCAAGGGACAGGAAGACAAGTCTCCTTGGGGACAGCTGCATACAAAAGGGGTCAGGCCCACACACAGGAACAGTAAGCAAGGACTGTGCCCTTGGCTGGGGCCAGGGACAAGGAGCGAGGTCGTCTCAGCACAGAGCGGGGTGAGGACATTGTGGAATCTCAAAGACAAAAAGAAGAAAAACCCCGTCTGGAAGGGAAAATCCCTCTGTCCCTCTCCTGAGCACTCCTGGGGTCCCAGCACGAAGAAGCAAGAGCTATTTATCCATCTTAACATCCAGCATCAGGCCCCAGCTAACACCGTGGCAACCTGCACTCAAATACTATTTCATAGCTCGGATTCATTCATTTCCAGGTAACTTTGCTTCTGGAGACTCTCTCCAGATCTGTTCAGAATATTTACACCCTGTGGCCCTCTCCACACTGGTTAGTCCCGAGTCTCTGTGGGCGGATCAGGGCGAGGCGGTGGGTGGCACGGCGGTTCTCAAAGCGGGGTTTGCCTGGGAACTTGCTGGAACGCCCGTTCTCAGGCCCTGCCCCAGACCTCCTGAATCAGAAACTCTCAGGGCGGAGCCAAGTCAAGTGGGTTTTAACAAGCCCTTCGGGGGTGATTCTGATGCTCACTTAAGTCTGAAAAATACTGACTTAGCATATGGTGCCCTCACATATATATCATCCCTGTCTGAAAGTTCCTCTTGATTAAAACTACATTCAAGGTACCAGGGGAGAGGAAAACAGCCTGGCCCAGACAGCGCTTCTCCTCTGGAAAGATAACGTGTCTCTTCACCTGTCTTGTCAATTTCTCTGCTAACAGGCCTGCATGAGAACACTGTTAATTTCTTCCATTGGCTCCAACACCTCTGGGAAACACTCTTTGAAATGTAGGTTCAGAAATTACAAATACCAATGACCATGCCGTGATTATCATCGGGTAACAAACAGGCATGCAAAGACTGCGTTTTTGAGAATGTTTCCCAAGAGCCGGGATAAGCTGAAACTGCTCCCCCTCTAAGACCTGAATACAGAAAAACTGAATTTTTCAGACCAGATGATAAGAAAAAATCTTCTAAAGTTAAGAAAATCAACGCATGTTCCTTTTCCAAAACTAGTCATGTCCTTGAAAAAATAAGCCCTTCCTTTTCATTCAGGATATTGGTGTTAGCAACAGTTGCATATAAATAAGGCTTTCCAAACAAACATCTTATCTTTATATGGAAGGAAGTTCATGAAGAAGGAATTGACGTTTTTCCCCAACAATGACAACAACACATTTTTGGGTTCCTTTCCCAGAAATTAGTAAATAACAAAATACCTTTCATTTAAAAAGGGAAAAAAATGGTCCTAGCAAATGCTCAAATTTAATCCATATGCCACTCATATGCTTTAAAAAGGAGAGGATTTCTGGGAGCCAATTTCTCCACTCATTCGGTGCCAAATAAAACAGATTTCAGTAAAAAGCTGTTACTGCCTCGCAGGGAACTGTTCATTATTCAGTGTATAGAGAACTATTTATTTTTCATTCAGAATTCCTGATTCTCTACCTACTATACATTCTCCCACTCCAGCAGACTTTATCCACTCTGGAGAAGCACGTTAAAATCTAAAAAACACAACAGCTCTGGATGGAAGACTGTTTTACAAAGGCTGGTCGGGCTTCACATGTACACACGCTAACATTAGGGAAACGCAATTCTCATTGAAAACAAACAAACAAACAAACATAAGGAACCATGATCCTGGAATTTGTGATTTTCACTGCGAAAGAAACATCCCTCCCAATCCAAAGCAAAAAGACGTCCCCACAGGGGACTGGATGAAAAGTGCTAAATGCTGGAAACATGGTCTGCGGGTTACGAAAAAGTTCAGACTCTAAACCCCGGCAAAACAGGGAGGCCTGCAGTACACACACCCCCCGGAGGTCACTGTGCTGGCTTGTCACCCTTTAACCATGCAAGCGTACCACCAAATGAGGGCCTAGTTGTGCCTAAAGTTCTTCGCATCAAGAGACAGCTAAGACATCATGGAGACCTCAGAACAACCTCATGGCATTAGAAAATGCTTAAGAAACACAAAAATCAGGGGTGCCTGGGTGGCTCAGTGGGTTAAAGCCTCTGCCTTCGGCTTAGGTCATGGTCTCAGGGTCCTGGGATCGAGCCCCACATCGGGCTCTCTGCTCCGCAGGGCGCCTGCTTCCTCCTCTCTCTCTGCCTGCCTCTCTGCCTAGTTGTGATTTCTCTCTGTCAAATAAATAAAATATTAAAAAAAAAAGAAACACAAAAATCAAAATACTTTCTTCTAAAATACATTGTGTTGCAGGCCTTCCCAACAGATCCGCAGGGCACGGCTGGAGAAGGTCTGTAGGTGGGAAAGGGGCCAGGGCAGGGGGGTTTCTGGGAATAAAGATCACCCCTGGAAGGAAAGGGGAAGATTTGTTAACATTTACGAAGACGGATGGACAGAGGCACCTCGGTGGCCTGGATGATTAAGCGTCTGACTTGGTTTTGACTCAGGTCATGACTTCAGGGTCATGAGATCGAGCCCAGCATGGAGTTCTGCGCTCAGCATGGAGTCAGCTTGGGACTCTCTCTCCCTCTCCCCCTGCCCTTCTCCCTGCTTGCGTGCTCTCTCTCTCCCTCTAAAATAAATAAGTCAGTCTTAAACAAAACAAGACTGATGGACAGGCCGACAACCAGGATGAAAAGGAAATGGAGTGAGAAGTCTGTGGCTCCAGAGAGCCCCTCGGGTAACTTCTAAGCATGACTCTGGGCCAAGCCTCCCACCTGGGAGGTAAAGACTTCATTCCCAGCTTATTTTAAGAGAAGCTATTGTAAGAACGAGTAAAGAGGGCTCCAGCCAGGACTAGCAGGGAGGTGAAGCATTCAGCTCATATGACGCAGGGACACATCGAGGGACACCGAGGCAGAAGGAGAGGACATTAAGCCCCTGTGTGAGAATAAATGCGGAGTCTAGAATGTTCCTGTTTGAGGTGTGGTGTCCCCTCCCCCTACCCCCAGCCTCTGCCAGGAACCTGGGGTGCCCGTCACTGGGAAACTTCGCAGCTTCATGAGGAATAATGCATCCTTACCTACTCTGTAGGTTGACCCCGTGTCTCGGCATACGTACGGAGCAGCCTGCTGGGGGCACTCATCTCCAGGATTCAAAAGCCTGCGCCCATCCTGGCCACCCCGGGGACTGGTCCTGCCACTGCCCACCCCAATGAGGAAGGATGCTGGAGAACACACAGTGTACTTCCCAGGTCGACCATGTCCCACTCCGAGCCACCAGAAGAGGAGCCATGGTCAAGGAGCTGCCTGGCCCCCGAGGCGCAAGGTTTGGGGACTTCCAATAGTGCTCTACGGTGGCACAGACACATGCCAGGAGGGAAGGCCAGTCGAGACCCCAGATCCTGGGAATAAAAGCTCTTTCCCGTCCACATGTGATGACGACTCCCTGAAAAGGGATTAAGTTGCTCTAAGATAAATTTAACGCGCACGGCTTCATGCACAGCATCTCCACAAGTGTCCTAGCCACAGAGAGTGACTCCTCCCTGCTGTCCCGTGAGTCTGCCTTGCCCCTTCCCCATACACTCTCCAGATTCTCGCAGTGCCCGACCCACGCAATTTTCTCACGAAGCGATCCTGACGATGCCCCAGACTCCAACGCTGAAGAGAGAACAGACGCCAGTCGGCAAGCACGAGCCTCTCGTGACTAAAAGCACAAAAGCTTTCCCACCTTCCGCGGCTGAAGTAACTCGGCGTCTCACCTTGACTTTGACAGGAAGCTTTGCTATTCGCCCCAACGCGCTCCCTGCTAAAGCCCCCCACTCGAAGGATCGTAGGGCACGCAGGAAACTTCTAGAGAGAATCACGTGTACCTCTAGAGGATGCGCTGGTACTGAGAGCCGCCCTCTGCCTACCTTTTCCGAGACCTTGTCCTGCGCTGGTGGCCCCATGCCTGGCAGGGTCGGGGGAGGGGGCGCCCGCCGCTTCTTCAGGTCCGATCTCACTGACACCCCTGAGATGTTGCTGAGCGAGAGGGATGGGCCCAACCTGACGGAGCGGGAGTTCACCGACGGGGAGTTGGGCGTCGTCAGGCAGCCCTGTAAGGAGAGAAACAGACAGAAGAGCTCATCAGTGCAAGGTGACTTCTCTGGGGGCCAACGCTCCAGCCTGAACCCAACTGCCGAACCACCCCTCCAAGCCTCTAATATTGCCACCAATGGGCTCCAGTGGTCTGTGTTCTCACTTCCCCTCACAGCTGAAGCCGCTGCTGCAAGGTTTATTTTCATCGCCATGAAGGGAATGGTGGATCCTTGCCACCTCTAAGCACACGTACCAGCTGGAACGGGTTACCACTCCTGACCAAAGTACAGGTATGAACGTGCCTCCTTGAAACCTCAGCCCGTCATGGGAACAAGGTCTTAGGTGCTGAACAGCAGAAGGGAGAGTCAAGAGGAACATGGGTCCTGGAGAAGAAACTGTCTTTAGGGGTTCTGATGATGCTGACCGCACCTCTGGCCACTCAGTGACCTCTCTCGCTGCCACCTGTTCTGGGGTCCTTGGGGACAGACACACACACCTTAGAAGCACCCGCCGAAGGAGCTCATGGGGGGAGCTTTCATATGAATGATAGGTTCTCTGTAGTTAAATACGTAGGGGGGCATCTGGTTGCTTAGTTGCTGGAGCATGTGACCCTTTATCACAAGGTTGTGAGTTCAAGCCCCACGCTGGGCATAGAGCTTACTTAAACAATAAAAATTGAAACAACATGTAAAGGAAACCCGTCACATTCAGCAGTAGTCCAGTGTTTCCTGCACTCCGCCTCCAGTCCCATTCTGTTCTGCCGAGCATACTGTCATTCGGTTCCCCAAGAACATCTTCGAGACTCAGATTTCCTTGTCAATAAATATTAAAGGCAAAGCAAACACCAAGCCTGCTTTGAATGCAAGTTTGTGCTTCCTCGGAGATGCCGAGCGCCAGAGGAATCCAGTGCCTTGCTCATGAAATGCACCATTCCCAAAGGAAACGGGGTGTGTGGGGGGGGATCTACAGGAAAGAGCCCAATGCCCAGAAAATCTGTTGCTGTCTATTTAGGCTTCCATGGCAAAATGTAAGGAAAAAGTATAAATGTTTGCCCCAGTCCTTGCATTCTGCAGACAGTGGACTTGTTACTGGGCAAAACGCCAATGCAGCAGGCACTCTGAAATAGGTCTCTTGCCTCCGTATGAACTGTGGGGCCGCAAGAAGACAGAACTTGCATTTACTTAACAATGCAACGTGCACATGATAAAATGACATCAGTGAAGCAAAGCAGAGGACGATCTTGAAGTCTGGAGCTGGGGCCCTGCTTCCGGGGATGGCTGGCTGGCTCAGACACCCCCAGTGAAAGGGGACTGCGAGCATGTGTTCTGAAGGTTTGTTAAAGCTTATGAAACATGATGGAGAATGAGACACTATGCCTGCGTGGTTATCTCTGAAGCAGGCAAGGCCCTGTTCGGCATCCCGCAAACATGACATTCTGGACCATGCATTTCACAACCCCGTTGCTAATTGCTCTATTCACTCCACCCTGTCTAGACTCAGAAAGTCAATTCCTCTTGTCCTCAGTCCTCACCACAACTATGTGTGCCTGACTGATCACTCCACACTGCTATGAATTCACCTCTGTCCTCTCCGTGCCCTGAGCGTTTTGCGGCTCTGTGCAGAATATCCCCTTAAAAGTACTTTACCGATCATCCGTTGTACATTGATTTCAGGTTTTAATCCTATAATCCTATTGTCATTAATAGTATTCTGACATCTCGGTGAGGCCCTGAACACGGCTTTCCTGGTGGAGCACCCCCCATGCACACACGGGCAGATCTTACAGTAGGAATGCTCCCATCTTTAGAACAGGAAAATTCCATTGACTTCAAATTGTTGTCAACATATAGCACATTTCTGTCATGTTAGAGGTGGTTTCCGTCTGCTCTGATACATATTTTTGGGAATAATGTCCTCTTAAGGGCCAGGTAAGATGGTCTTTGAGAAAGCCAGGAGCCCAGAGCATATCTCATCCCAAGCCCCTGCAAGTGGTGTCTGTTACCCCCGACAGAGGGCTTCTCATGATCCATTATCTGTGTTGCTGGAACACCACTAAATTTTGATACGACAGTTTTATTTAGTACTGGTCTGCTCCATCTGGGCCACACAGATCTCTCCCAACACCCCACTATTCCCACTCACAGGCAGGCCAATCTCAGGGTCCACTAGACCAGGGTCCAACAGCACTGCTCAAGAATTCTGCCATTCAGTTGTGTTTCCCAACCTACAGCCCACGGGCAGCCAAAATATTCAAAACATTTTGACTGCCCAGAAGATATCTGTGGTTCAATGTTGTTGTTGTTTTTTTCCTTTTTACCTTTTGACTCCCTTCATCCATTTCTCCACCCTCCCCACCCTCCACCTCTGGTAACCACTAGCTTTTTTTTTTTTTTTCTTAGATTGCATGACAGGAGAGATCACACAGTATTTTCTTTCTCTACGTGACTTATTTCACTTACATAATGCCCTCAAGGTCCAGCCATTTTGTCACAAGTGGAAGATTTCATTCTTTTTCATGGCTGAATAATATTCTATTATGCATATGTAAAATATATATTATATATACACACACGTACAGTTTCTTTATACACGTGTCTGTAGGTTGTTACGTGTTTCTATACCTCCACTATTGTAAGTAAATGTTGCAATGAACATAGGGATAAGTGCATCTTTTCTCAGTGTTTTCATTTTCTTTGGATAAATACCCAGAAGAGGAATTGCTAGATCTTCTGATAGTCCTGGTTTTACTTTTTGGAGGAACTCTTTTCCATACTGTTTTCTGCAGTGACTGCACCAATTTACATTCCCATCAACAGTGCATGAGTGTTTCCTTTTTTTCCATCCTGAAACTTGTTATTTCTTCTCTGATTATATCCATTCTGCTGGGTGTGAGGTGGTACCTCACAAACCTCCAAATGCGGTTTGGATTTGCAGTTCCCTGATCATGAGTGATGTTGAGCATCTGTTTACCTGTTGGTCATCTATATGTCTTTTTTGGAAAAAAAAAAATGTCTATTCAGATCGGCACACTATTTAACTGGATTGTTCGTTTTTTTGCTACTGAATTGTTGGAGTTCTTTATATACATTGGATATTAACCCCTTATCAGATAGATGATTTGCAAATATCTTCTCCCATTCAGTAGATTAATTCCTTTGTTGTGCAGAAGGCTTCCAGTATGATATAGTCCCACTTGTTTGTTTTTGCTTTTTGTGTCAGATCCAAAAAATCATCACCAAGACCAATCTTAAGGAGCTTACTACTTATGTTTTCTTGTGGGAATTTTATAGGCCCAGGTCTTACATTCAAGTCTTTAATCCATTTTGAGTTAATTTTTGTGTAATGGTAAAAGTTAGTGGTCCAATTTTCCCAACACCATTTATCAAAGAGAGCATCCTACCCATTGTACATCCTTTGCTCCCCGTGATAGAGGAATTGACTATACATGCATGGGTTTATTTCTGGGCTCCTTATTCTGTGTCATGGATCTATGTGCCTGTTTTTATGCCAACATTATACTGTACTAATTACTATCGCTTTGTAATACAGTTTGAAGTCAAAGACAGGAATACCTCCAGGTTTCTTGTTCTTTCTCAAGATTTCTCTGGTTATTCAGGGTCTTTTCTGGTTCTCTACAAATTTTATGATTATTTGTTCTATTTCTTGAAAAATGGGATTGGAGTCTTGATAGAGATTGCACTGAATCTGTAGATTGCTTAGGGTAGCACGGACTCTTTAACACTATTTATTCTTGTGATCCACGAGGACGGAATATCTTTTCCTTTATTTGTGTCTTCTTCAATTTCTTTTATTAATGTCTTATAACTTTCAACATACAGGTCTTTCACCTCCTTGGTTAAATTATTCCTTGTTATTTTATTCTTTTTGAGGCAATTGTAAATGGGATTGTTTTCTTAATTTCTTTTCCTGATAGTTTTTATTAGTGTGGAGAAGTACCACTGATTTCTATATATTGATTTCATATGCTGCAACATTACTGAATTTATTTATTCTTACCGTTTTTTGATGGTATCTTTAGGGTTTTCTGTGTATAATATCATGTAATCTGCAAATAGTGACAGTTTTACTTCTTTCTTTCCAATTTGGATGCTTTTTCTCTTTCTTGCCAAATTGCAATGGCTGGGACTTTCAATACTGTGTTGAATAAAAGTATCAAGGGGGACATCCTTCTCTTGTTCCTGATCTTAGAAGAAAGACTTTCAGCTTTTCACCATTGAGTATGATGATCACAGATGCAAAAATCCCCCACAAAACATCAGCAAGCTGAGTTCAACAGTACATTAACAGGAACACACACCATGATCAAGTGGGATTTATTCCATGGATGCAAGAATGGTTCAACACCGGCAAATCAGTCAATGTGATACTACCAGATCAACAAGATGAAGGATAAAAGTCATAGGATCATGTCAGTAGACCCAGAAAAGGCGTCTGATATAAGTCAACTTCCATTTATGATAAAAACTCTCAACAAAGTGGGTACAAAGGGAACATATCTCAACATAATAAAAGCCATAGATGACAAGCCCACAGCTCTGTGTGGGTTAACTCTTACCTTCCTTCTTTCTCCACTTCTGGAATCTGTACATAGAATATAGAAAACAATCTATAGAAGAACTTGGGAGGAAACACTATTAAGCATGTCCTTTAAAATGCTGACTCATCAGTATTAAATAAAAGGGAAAACCAGGATAATCCATATAGCTCAGAATCAGTAAAGCCTGGCCCATGTCTTATTCCAGTTTGGGGGCTTTTCTCCTGTTACAAAGTAGCAAAGTTTTATAAGAGACAGACCATGGCTTTCCAGCAAGAGGGATTTGGTTTCCTGTTCTGGTCCAAATGGGTCAATAACTTTTTTTTTTTTTTTTAACATCAAGTCCTTTTCTGTAGGGGAATGAGTCATGCCATTCTCTAATGGTTGGCACTGAAATCCATATTTTGGCTATTACGATCTTATTTTTCAGGGAGTTTTTCTCCTGTGACATCAGTCCAATAAATCATTAAGGGAAAAGCCATGGATATTGGAGAGAGAAAGGAACAAAGTGAACACACCCTTCACATCCACACTTCATGAGACTTCAAACAGTGGGGAGTAAGCGTGGCCAGACTGGCTGCTGCCAGCTGGAAGGTAGTCAGATCGGAGACAAGGCTAAACTCTCGGATTCACAACACCACTGACACACACTTACTGCACTCTGTGTAAAATGATCACTTGATCCTATCTCCCACGCATATCTGGGAGGAGAAAAAGAAAAGGAGAAGGAAACACGTAATTCCAGCATCTCAGTGTCCACTCACAATGAGGTCAACGCTGTGACAACAGATTTTGCCACAGAGTTCTAATTTGAAGGGAAGAATGGTATCACTGTTTCTGCTGGCAGTGCACTCCTCACTCAGCATGGCCTCCTTGTGTTTGACTGTCACTGTGACCCTGGGCTGCTACACTGCTGGCTGGGACGGCAGCATCTGCACACATTCCGATCAGTGGCCGGGACTTCCGCCAGGGGAGATGACAGACACCCCACCGCCCTGGACTCAGTGGGGAGCTCCAGTTGCAGAGCAGCCCTGAGCTACCGGGTGGGTGATGGATGCCCATGATGTGGCCCTCAGAATGAGCTCTGCCCCTCACCCATCAGGATGGTAACGTGGCCCCAGCCCTGCACCACACAGCAGAGGGCACCCCCAGCTGTGCCAGCCCGAGGGTTCCCACGTAATCCTGACGGACGCTCTGGGTTTCCTTACAGTCACTGCGGGGTCCACAGCACTTATGCCTTCACTGGACTGACCAGAGGTCAGTACTATGCAGGACACCAAGTATGTCCAAGGTAAGCACTGCTCTTTTCCACTGAGCTCAGACTGTCACGGTTTGTCTTCCTTCGCTTACCTTCTTACCCGCATCTGCACGAAGCCGGTTTACAAATGCAGCCTGGCGCACGCCTGACGGGGAATCACCATCCATGTGAACAGGACTCAGTGAACTCTGGCCAGAATGTGCTTCTGACAAATGGGTCAACTGGTCATTGACATCATTCTGTTTAAAATAAATTGCTAGGGGCGGCTGGGTGGCTCAGTCGGTTAGGCACCTGCTTTGGGCTCAGGTCATGATCCTGGGGTCCTGGGGTCGAGCTCCATATTGAGCTTCCTGCTCCGCAGTGTGGGGGTGTGTGTCTGCTTCTGTCTCTCCCTCTGCCCCTCTCCCCTGCTGCTCGTGCTCTATTTCTCAAATAAATAAAATACTTAAAAAAAAGGCAAATTGGTTTAAAAAATTTAAGGATGAATCGTTATTTCTGTTCCCATTTTGCAAAACTGTCCATTCTGGCAAATATGACAAATCCTGTGAGAACAACTGTGTAATCCCATCTACCGAAAGTCTAAAGCCAGAGTAGATCATTTGACGTGGCTGGTGAGGCATTCAGGTACGACTGTCGTTCACAGATTAAGGGAAGCGTTTTGGTTACAGTGGGTGCAGTTAAAATAGCCGCTGGCAATCCTACCCGCTCATGCTCTTCTACATTGGATCAGACACTTTTAGGACGGTGCCATCTTGGAGTTTTGATGGTGAGGAGAGCTGGAGCCGAGAACAACTCAGGACAGCCCAGCTGCCTGGTGCTGGAATTAAATCTGCTCCAGGAGCCCAGCTTCATGCCCCTCTCCTTACGCCATGCTGCCCCCTCCTGAAAGGCTTGGATATCACTTTTCTCTCTTTCTAATGCCGTGTCCACGAATCAAGTGGGAGAGATGACGCAGTCAGACCTGCTATCCCCATCACCTCTCCTTCCAGTCCTGGGTTTGGCAGAGTCCAGGGCAGGATTACATGCTGCAAACCAGATGGGGCAGACAGACCCTGCCGTCCTGCCCACACTCAGGGGACCGGCCTGGCAGAGCAGCCCAGAGTGTTCTGGCGAGGGAGGAGAGGATATTCTCATTCTCATTCCAGCATGGTCCTAGGCAATGGGTGGGACAAAGTTCCCTTCCCAGGAAGGTTCTCCGTTTGCTTTCTCTTATCTTCAGGGCAGGGCCATCCTGATAGACATGCCCAAAGCTGAACCCCACAGCCCAAGGAAAGGGTGTGATGGCTTCTGGTACCTGGGACTCTGGAGTTGGTTTGGAGAAAATGTACACCAGGAGGGATAAAGATTGCCAGCTTCATGGGAACTGATCCCGTGAAGGGCGGGGGGTCGGAATTTAAGAATCCACGCTCTGTTAGGTGAGATGATGGGAACTGCCCGTTCTCTTGGCCACGGTCTCCACGGGAATGCCTGAGGGGTGGCATTTCTTTAGAGGAAAAGCTGCAGAAGCTGTTTGGTCAGGATCAATATTTCTGCCCGCAAAATACGGGGCCTCACATAAGCTTTCTGATGGTGCTAAGCGTCACAGCAATTCTGGGACATTTCTCCACGGGCAGGATCTCTTCTGAAAAGGAGCAAACCAAGAGCACCCCACTGGTAGGGTCTGATTTTCTCTTAACGACACTCAGTGAAGGCATGAGGGGTGAGCTCTGATCCTCTCAGCCACTTGTGGAGGGACCACCTCTAGAGTGAGTCCTGTTTGCAGACACGGGAATGTGCAGAGCCTGTTGATTACTTACAACAGGCGACTTCAGTAATGACAATGTCAGAAAGCCGGGACTTCCTGAAGAGCTCGTGAATGAGAAGGAAACAAGCCCCTGTGTAGATCAAGATGATAATAGGAGCTTCCTATGCTCAGGAAGGCCGTGATCTTGGTGAAAAGTGTGCCACGTGGCCCAGGGGGCTTGGAAGACGAGCTCCAGGCCCAGCAGGCCCACGTGAGAGCGCAGACACAACGCGGTACAGAGGCATGGCGGGGTGTGCAGGAGGGAAGTCAGAAGTACGCCATATGGACAGTGCAGCTGGAAGGCGAGGGCCAGAGGACTGGCTGCATGTGGGGCTCTAGGGAGGACCCTAGCAGAGAGTGGTGGGCAAAAGACAGACCCACACAATGTGTATGTGTGAGATGCCTGCTGGGTCTAATGTGAGATTCCAGCTCGGGAAACTCAAACCCTATTTTGCAGGGGAACGTTCTAATTCACATAAATGATAAAGCCTGGTAACGAAGAAAGCAAAGGTCTTCCCTTTCAAGTGTGCATGCCCGTCTCTTACCATCTCCATGGCGGCACGCTCTGAATGCCAGCTGGGAAGTTTAGTTTGCTTGGGCTCATCAGCAGTAAGATCTCCTGCGTGGTGCCCTTACGATAATGCATGTTCCCCCAAACCAAACGAGCCTTCTCGTCTGGAGCAGCTGGCGAGCCCATGATTCGTTCATGGGCCACATGAGGAAAGAGAACGAGAACCCGGCTGGCCATCCGTGGTGAGCTGGTCTGGGTGCAGAATGAAAAGATACCACACCGTGACCCGCAAACAGAAGCAAGGTGAGAGCAACCCTCTTTGCGCGACATATGTTTCTAATGCGTGTGTCACATCAGGGAGGCCCCTCTGCAACTCCAAGGAACTGAGTCACGGGCTGGGGGAAATCAAGCGGAGGAGGTGCGTCTTCTGGTGAATGAACCTTCAAGCAAAGCTGGAGGGTGTTTTCAAGAGGCAGGAAGCACCCTGTGGTCCCGCTGTGGCTTCCTGGGTTGAGCTGATTAGCCCTCCAAGGTGTTGTTCAAAACACTCATTCCTCATCGGCACGATCATCACTACTGCTGTCTTCCTGGATCGTGTTATAGAGAGAGTGGCCTCGAAATTCCATGTCCAATGGGCGCCCGGGTGGCTCAGTCAGTTAAGTGTCTGACCCTTGACTTCAGCTCAGGGTCATGATATCAAGCCCCATGTGGGGCTCTGTGCTGGGCATTGGAGCCTGCTTGGGATTCTCTCTCTCCCTCTGCCCCTCCCCTCTTGTGTGCAAGCACTCTCTCTTTCTCTCTCTAAAAAAGCCTGTTTTCAGTCCTCATCGGCATCTAGGAGTGGGACTCTGGGTCACATGGCAATATTCAATACTGAACTGAACGGGGAAACCAACAAACCCTTTTCTAGGGCAGGTGTGCTCCTTTGCTTTCCCACCAGCAAGCACAAGGTTTCTAATTCTTCCACATCCCAAATATTGGTTATTTAAGAAAGTGTGTGTGCCCACAAGAGCAGGGCGGGGAGGGGCAGAGGGAGTATGTCAAGCAGACTCGCTGCTGGGTGCAGAGCTGGATACGGGTCCCATCCCCTGAGCCGGAGACCGTGGTCCCAAATCAGGAGCCGGACGCCGAGTCACGTGAGCCGCTCAGATGCCCATCCTCTCCCCTCCTCCCAATCTTCCTCCTCCTTTCTGTTAAGTCCCAGTCACCTCGGTGGGTGTGAGTGGTATTTCACAGTGCTCGGACTTGCATTTCTCCAGCGAACCACCATGTTGAGCGTCCTTTCGTGCGTTTCCTGCCCATCAGGCATCTGCTTTCAATGGCTGAGTTTGAAGAGCCACAGGTCAAGAATTAAGGTTAAGAGCCACCGCTCCAGTCTTCGCACCCGACCGTCACAGCACACGGCCCGGCCTATGGGCATCTCATTGTTCTCTCTTGGGATGGAGCTGCAGGGCCTCAGCACACACCCCACAAAAGGGCTCTTCCCACACGCTTGGCTGCCGCTTGGCTGGTCTCTCCTCCATTCTCTGTGAGTCAGTGTGAAACACCAGGGCCTGTCGCCTCTCTTACAATTTCCACAGACGCCACAAGCACCCGAGTTCTGAGGCCTGTAGTGGTGGGTCATCTCTGCCCAGACTACCACTATCTGGATGTTTGCCCTGGAACCTTCTGTACCTGAGGTCCTGGGCAGGTGTGTCCAGGCTCCTGGTTTCTCCCCAAGTCACACTGCCTTCCAGAGTCGTGTGTGTGTGTGTGTCTGTGTGTCTCACACCGTGAGCCAACACCTTCCCTGCTCTGGCCACAGCGCTCTCTCTTGCTATATGAGCAATGCCCACGCTGGCTGCTCCCTTTGCTAAAACGAGCAGAGAAAGCGATTCTTCTCGTTTTTAGGGTGTCTGGGGAATTTTCTATTTCACAGATTTGAGTTACTGCCAAATGCATTTCACTTATTTTTCCAGAACGTCTGGGATTATGTACACAAATGTCGTCACTTACTTCAGACCGTTCTCACATTTTTTTTTCCTTTCATTAAAAATTCTGGCAGTTGACATCCTCTAGGGAGGGACTTCCATGCATGTGTGCATGTGTGAACACGCACGCACACACATGTGCACGCACACACACTCACACACACGGAACAGAGTACTTATCTCTTCCACAGACCCTCAGACATGGGAGGCAGAGCAGGAGACCCCAAATGCGTTGAGACGCAGAGAATGGTCACACCCCAGCTCCGCAGGGTGACCCGACCTCAGTCACCCACCAACAGGAAAGGCACGCGGCATGCGCACATCCCACACTAAGGTCAGCATCACTTGCGGACCCCAGAAATTGCTTCGCCGCAGCATTCTAGGAAGGACCCCAATACTGAGAGCTGCCATGGACCATTAAAATTACACTTAACTGGTCATATTACTCTTCTATTGTGATTGTCCTGGACCTAAATGTTACGACTTCCTGGAGAACCCGCAGGGAGCAGGTGATTCTCAGTCCTCCAGGAGAAAGCAGAAACTATCCTGGCCCTGGGACTCCCCCAGTGCCCTTCCCCGGGGGACCTCACGACGTGCTCGCCTGTGGCCTGTCTGTGGTTCATCTGTGGCCCATCCGTGGCCAGTCCTTCCTCTGGGTGTCCAGGTGCTTTAATGATCTGTGTTCTGCTCATACGTCCGCGATCTCAGGACAAACCATGCCCTCAGTCAGCGGTCATGGTTTGTAACACACACACGCTACAACCAGGTCACAAAGACATAAGCAGCAGTGAAGGAAATGCTGAAACATCGTTGTGTCTGAGGGGCCAGAAGAATGTCTGGGAAGTGCTACGGAGGCATGATATATACCATGGATGGACATACATGTTCCGGAACCCCTGCCAGCTGCTGATTTAAGGTGACGAACTGGAGGGGAAGCCATGTTACCACAAGGCACAGAGGGGCAGTCACGTCACTGACTAGAGAAGTCCTTGCATCGGCTGCCACCTCTCACACTCTCAACACGCTTGGTGCCCTTCAGTGCCTTTGAGGCCATGTTCCACGCTTCCCCACTCCCTGCCTCAGGGGTCCCCCAGGCTGGCCGCTTTGACACCCACACGTGCAGGGCAGTCTGTGTGGTTAAGAAACCATCGTGGCCCAGCACCTTGTTAGCCCACCGGCTGGGCCAAAAGCAAGAGCGGCAGTAAACCACTAACTAGGCCCGTCTGCGGTTCCCACGTGGTCTTCCTTCAGGGGCCTCTTGTCACTGTGGGCTCTGCTGTCCCCCAGGCCCCCCTCCATGCTCCGTTCCTATGGAGGAGCAGGAGGAGGCAGAACACGAGCTCAAACCCAAACCATCTTCCAGGACACGGTAATCGAGGCACAGGTCTCCTTGGACAAACCTGCCCTCCCCCCATCGCATGACCTGCCTTGGATCTGGTGGGGTAGACACAGGGGCCGGTGGGGGTCTTCTAGACCTTTCTAGACCTTTCTATGTCTCGGGCCTGACGTGGGACTGCTCCGGTCCTTACAGCCCAGACATTCTCGGGGTCAGACCTTCCCTACCCCGGCAGGGCCTCCAGGGTCTTCAGGAGGAGGCAACTGATGACCCCAACCCACACCGCATTTAGCTTTGGCTACAAACCTGCATGTTTCCCAAGCGCTGAGGACCCCTGCCCTAGCCCACTGGGGGTCGTCACTGTTGTGTGCCTGAGTTTCCCCCAGATTCCAGTGCTGTTGTCCTTGCTGGGTCCTGACCGCCACGGGGTCTAAAGTTCCTCTAAACACACATCACGTCTCTGTGAAGAAGCCCACATGGCAGACAGAGGAAGCATTTTACCCACACACCACTGACTCACCACATTAGTGGACTAGGCTTTCAAATTCGCCTCCTTGCTTCTCAGTTAATAGATAATATTTAATAGTTAATAATAATATCACCGTTAATTTTGCTTTGTTGGCACCAATTACCATGGCTGGTAGTTACAGTCACTAGATACGTAGCAACTGATTTTCTTGTTTTTCTAAGTTTATTGTATTCTCTTTGGTAGCTTTGTTAATTATTTTATCTCTTTTTAAATTTTATTATTTTTATTTTTTCATCATGACAGGTGCACTCCTCGCCCCTGTCACCTGTTCCCCATCCCCCACCCACCTCCCCTCTGGTGACCACCAGTGTTTCTTGGTTTGTCTCTCTTTGTTCTTTCCCTCTGCTCATTTGTTTTGTTTCTTAAATTCCACACATGAGTGAGATCATATATAGTACCTGTATTTCTCTGACTCATCTCACTTAGCATGAAACCCTCTAGCTGGTGTCATTGCAAACGGCAATTTTCAAATAATTAATTAAATTTAGAATATTTCAAATAAATTTTTATTTCAAATAATTAGAATAAAACTAAGGAATCACTCATATGCGTACGCTAAAACAAATGAAATCTCCCCAAATTTATTTGTATATTTGTATAGTGAGATTCCATCACTGAATTGATTTTTATTTGGTTAATTAATATGTCACTTACTTACTGAGATTTTGAAACTTAATTGAAAATCAATTTGTTAATTAATATTACTATTTTATTACTGGAATATTCAGTCGCTCCACTACCAAAGTGTTATTAATGAGAAACTGACCCATTTAATACGTGCCGTTGATTTAAAGCGGCTGGAGATCTTGTGTTGCTTGTTTTTGGTTCACAGCATGTCCAGTGACCAAAAATCTCATACAAGGTCCTATTCTCCTACAAAGTAAATGAGTAAAATGGCTGCCAAAGGTGAGTAGATGTGAGGTGAAACCATTTCCTTAGAGCCTCTCCCGCGCTACCATCAAGGACGGAGCAGAGAGCCGCAGACACGGCAAGCAGGGCCCGGGGTCCGTGGCCCCACCTCAGGGGTGGTGTCGGGGCCCGCCAGCGACCCAGAAAGCCCACTCTCCTTCGTCTGACCTCACTGCGGGTGCTGTCACCCAGCAGCCACTCACACTACTCTTCCCGGGCTCCTGGCAGCCACCTGCGGCCTTGTCATCAAGTGCCACCAAGAAACTGTGAGTGGACAGGACGTGCAGAAACTTCCTGCGGGGCCCCTACATCAGCACTCCCTCCAGTCGAGGGAGGGGCGGATGACAAGGACCGTCTCACTGGTGTTGTGGAAGCTTAGTGCTCCATCCCTGCAAGGATCCCGTCTTAGGGGTCTATGAGAGGAATCGAGAACTTCCGATCAAGGGGCACCTGGGCGACTTGGTCAGTTAAGTGCCCGCCCTCAGCTCCGGTCATGATCCTGGGCCTTGAGATAGAGTCCCACATCCATCAGGCTCCCCACTTGGCGGGGAGTCTGCTTCTTCCTCTGACCCTTCCCCTCCAACCCCTT
Organism: Meles meles; assembly: GCF_922984935.1. Lineage (NCBI taxonomy): Eukaryota > Metazoa > Chordata > Mammalia > Carnivora > Mustelidae > Meles > Meles meles. The sequence continues at coordinate 99,698,526 of NC_060075.1, forward strand.
GCTCATGCTCTCTCTCAAGTAAGTAAATTCTATAAAATAAAATAAAACAAAATAAATAAAAGAGTAACAAACTACACAGAAATCGATTTTCACTGGCTGCACTCATGAACATGGCATGCGTGCATTTGACAGGTACATATGAGCCCCCCTTGTTGCAAGCTCTGCACTAATCGCTAGCCATACAACCACATGTAATGTAATAATAATAATAATACAATAATAATAATGATGATAATAATAGGGGTGCCTGGGTGGCTCATTTAGTTAAGCATCTGACTCTTGACTTTGGCTCGGGTCATGGTCTCAGGGTCCTAGGATCATGCCCTGTGCTGGGCTTGGCCCTTACTGGGGTGTCTGTTTAAGATTCTCTCTTTCTCTCTCCCTCTGCTCCTCTCCCCAAACTTGCACACTTTCTCTCTAACATAAATAAATAAATTTTTAAAGAAAAATAAGAGCTTCACTTAGAAATACAAAGACCACACAGTTCATATGTATGCTGAATTCCCTCCATAGATTCTGACCCCCTTCCTCATGTGTGAAGGTCGACTCAGGAGCTGGGGATCTGAGAATGGGGCAACATCCAGACCAGTGAAATGCTCACTCAGTAGAACCTAAACAGAGGCATGACATCTGCTTGGGAATCTCCAAGTTCCATGACACAAGCTGTCTGATGTCTGCTCTGCGTTCCACTGTGATGATTTACACGGTCGAGGGCCTGTGTCGTCAGGAGGGAAAAGGCCAAGGTCCACTTTGGCCAGCCTCCACTCAACCGCACAGGAGTCCCAGCCCACAGAGACAGAGCAGTCAAGGACACAAAGACAGAGCGGTCAAGGACATTCAAGTGCAAAGGAAAATCAAACTCTGTCTTTCTGTAGATCATTGTATTCTCAAAGGAATATGCTTCACCACCATCTGCGTTTAGGATTTCCTCGTATTTTTTGCTCTAAAGCTAGAAAACCATCCAGACGAGGCAGAAGTCCACTCTGCTACAGGAAAATAAACAGCATGGACAAACCACTTGGGAAATATCACTATGTGTTCTTAGAGTTCAACCAATATCCTCTGATGAAATGTGCGCGTGTGCACATATTATATACACGCATATGCAATTTATAAAAATCTTTCAAGCCCACAATGGCAAATCTATTCTTTGCTTCCCATTTTGCTTTCTCTCTCTTTTTTTTTTAAAGATTTTATTTATTTATTTGACAGACAGATCACAAGTAGTCAGAGAGGCAGGCAGAGAGAGAGGAGGAAGCAGGCTCCCCGCTGAGCAGAGAGCTCGATGTGGGGCTCGATCCCAGGACCCTGGGATCATGACCTGAGCCGAAGGCAGAGGCTTTAACCCACTGAGCCACCCAGGCGCCCCTGCTTTCTCTTTTTTATCTCTGCGGAATGTCCAAGCAGTGGTTACTGTTCAAGCTGGTGGCATTATCTCCGTTCCTGAAGCACAGCACCAACATTTCTGAAACACGCCTTCCTGAAGGCTGATCTCGGCACCTCCTCAGTGCTCACGAGCAAACACATCACACGTATGAGGCTTCTAGTTCGAGAGTCGCGCTTACAGTATGACTACAGACCCGCAGTATATGGGGGCATATGGTGGCAAACACTCTTAGCCACGAAATTACAGGTACCATTGGGATCAGGGGATGAGAAGAAACCTCTGGCCCTTCTCACCCCAGATAGAAGGTCAGATACCGAGAAGCTGGGAGATCATGGGCGCAGTCTGTTTCCGGAAGTGCGTGTTTCCAGTCCAGAGTCAAAAACTGTCCTAGATGCACACACGCCTGCACACACAGGCATGCAGGCCCTCGAACACCGTGGGCAATCATTGACAGCCCCTGGCTCTCCCCAAACAGCCCCCCCCACCCCGTCTTCCTGATGGACCTTGGACCAGCTTGGCGGGTGGGTCCCTGCAGGGTCTGCCCCTCTCTGCACAGACCCTTCTCAACCTGCAGCTGCCCCCTTGCTTTCTAACCTCTTGCCAGCACCCGGGGCGGGGGGGGGGGGGGTTGGGGGGTCTTGGTTCTCAGCAGCAGCAGCAGCAGCAGCAGAGTCACCGGGGAACTCATTAGAAATGCCAAATTGCAGGCCCCACCCTGGTAGCCTGAACCAGAATTCTTCCAAGACTCACGATGCCCTTGTACCTGGAACGTACGCAGCGCCAAGCGAGGGGCTCCCCTGGTGTGTCTTCCCTGAATGCAGGGCTTGGCCTGGCTCCTCTCTGTAGCCCCAAGAGTCCTGTGGTCTCCTGTGTCTCCTAGGGCAGAGCCTCCACGACAGTCTGCCCAGTGAGGGGCTGGGCTCTTCTCCTCTCTCGTGCTTGCTCTCCCTCCTCCCTTCCCTCTGTCCTCCCTTGTCTGTTTTTTCTCAATGTCAACTCTTCTCATTCTGTGACTCAAGATGCAGACTTCAGAAGACAAATCATTACGTACGGGGCTAAATAATATAAAAATCACCATGCATGTGTATGGACAAATACCCATCCACTACCCTTATTAAAAGTCCCTTCAAAGGGGCTATGACCCTCAGGAGTGGAGAAGGGGACGGGGTACCTTAGGGCAGCTTCATCTGCATGTGTTGTACTTCTTAGCAACTCACAAAATGGCAGGAAGCAAAGCTGGCTCCCGAGGAACATTTGCTAACTGTGGGCGGATGACACATGACTGTTTATTTTATTCTGTGACTCTCTACAAACTGGGACTCTGTGGAAATACTTCCAAGAGCTGAAGGAGCTGAACCGAGCCTGGGGAGGGGAGGGGAGGAGAGGGGAGAGAAGCCAGAGGCTGCAGCCCTGCTCACTGCCTGTGAGTCCTGGCCAGCAGGGACATCTCCCCAGGAAGAAAAGGAAGGAATCCCGGTAGATGTGGGGAAAAGTTAAGATGGAAAAATCAAGAAAGTGGCACAATCTAGGAAGGGGAGCAGAAGCCATGGCGAAGGGCAAAATCTACCCCAAGCTACACAAGGAGGGGAAAAGGGAGGCCAGGCCTTGGGAGGCCCCCAGGCCCTCCAGTGGGAGAGCCATCCAGAGGGCATCTGATTCATGTCACTGAGGAGCCCAGCCTGCAGCAGGGCATGAGGGTAGAGCACACTCCAGGGCAGCGACCTCGAGAGGCAAACCCCTTTCTGTGTCAGGAGGGAGGCAATTTGGCAGATGGCAGCCCCACCTGGCCCAGCAAGTACCTGGACGAGCTGGAAAAGAAAGGCATGGAGCTCAGAGGCCAAGGGATGCCCAGGAAGAAAGCTCACTTTAACAAAGTAGATGGGGGAGGCCAGAGTGCAGCCGGAGGCCAGGGAGGAGGCTGCAGGTGCCGTGACAGGTCGAGTGGGAGAATAGGCAGGATGAGGGTTCGAAGGTAAGTCGAATGCACAAACCCGGGAGGCCACAGTGTGGGCAAGCTACAGCTTTGGTTCTTTCTCAAAAGGTGGGCGGACTCCCTGGAGTGTGTGTCTAGGACCCCGGAGGATGTCCCCTGCTGGGAAGAGGAGGGGAGAGTGTCTGGGAGGGGAACACACAGAGGACTCTCGTCCACTGAGTGGGGTGGAGTACTCTGGGCAGCGCTGTGCCTTGTTGGGACCCACCTTCCAGAAGCCTCACTTTGCCTGCTAAATGCACCAGGAGGACCTGAGGAGGTGAGGCCCCAGCGGAGGCCATGGGCGCACAGTCCCCAGGAGATCTGCACCGTGGTGGCCTCCAGAGAGGAGAGTCCCATCTACCGGGAATGAGGCAGAGAGGGTTTGAGGATGGCGCATGGGTGGTGTGGGATGATGGAGAGAACAAAGGGGACACCAAGGTTTTGGTGTAAGTTCGACAAGGACAGAGCTGCCATCTCCTGAGATGGGACCGACACCAAGGGCTGGGAGCTCACTTGTCTCCATGACCTGGTTTCACAAGCAACTTAGAGGTCGCTCTCGGAACCAATGCACCTCCTGGCCACTGAGACTCTGGTCTTACACCTGCTCGTCAAAGAGCAGGGAGAAGGTCAGGAAAGCTATGAAGACAGTAGAGAAAAAGAGATACTCCTGTCTTACGGGAATAGAAGGAAACTCAGTATTTTGAAAGGGACATTTTCCACCTCCCTTCCCTACAAACATTGCATTTTCAGCCAAAAGGTTAAAAATCTGTGTTTCTTCCTTTTGCTCTAAGAACCAAGTGTTGGCATTAGGCAGTGCCAATCAACTTCAGCTCTACATTACTCTTACTCTAGGAATCCCATGCTGCGGGCGCCCGGGTGGCTCAGTGGGCTGAGCATCTGACTCTTGGTCGTGGCTCAGGTCATGCTCTCAGGGTCGTGAAACTGAGTCCTGCATCGGGCTCCAAGGTCCGCGCGAGGCTGCTTGAGAGTCTCTCTCTCCCTCTCTCCCTCTGCCCCTCCCCCTCCGCTTGTGTGTGTGTGCGTACTCTCTCTCTCTAAAATAAATAAACAGAAAAGAAAGAAAGGCTCAAGAAAACACACAAAGTGACAGAAAACTGTGCTCGGCTGTCAGCATTCGTTGTGATTCCCCCATTCCACTTTTAAAACTTTCCATAGGCCACCTGTCTCTTAATTTTGAATACAAAATGCATTAGAGAAGGTAGAAAGCCATGGAAATAGCTCTTCAAAGCTGATTTATAACCAAAATGAGTTCTACGTCACAAACACGTGGCTCAGCCCTCCGGACATATTTTCCTGCTCTCCGTTTGTGGACGTTCCAAAAAAACAGGATTAATCAGAGCTTTTCCAAGGCTGGTCTCTGCTTGTGGAACACTGTCCCCTGGTGGCAGAAATGAGTCAACACACCCTCCTGGAGGGTGCAAGTTCTCCTGATCCTTAGAGGTTAGATTTGGGCTCAGGCATGCCAAGTGCAAGTTTAGCATCTCCAATGAGCAGGGGACCCGGGGGAAGCTGAAACTGTGGAATTTCTTTTACACCTTAGTTTTGAATGACTTTTCCGAAAGAAATGCTGTTTTACTGGTGGGCATCCCTATAAACTTCTAGGGCTTCCCAGTTCAGGCCCCCAACGCCACAGATGCCCCCATTAGGGCTAGGCTACTCTGTGGGGGGCACTCCCACCTGGTTCCCAAACACGGATTCTCCATGCATGAGAAGCAGGCACTATGATGATGGAGGATTTCCATAACTGCCTCAACAGGGCAAGCGGTCAAAGGGTCCCAGACAATTTTAATTTGTTTATAGTTTTTTGTTTGTGTGTGTGTGTGTGGTTTTTCTTTCTTTCTTTGTTGTTGTTGTTGTTTGTTTCTGGTTTTTGGTTTTTTAATCGAGACACTGATTTTTGAAAATCAGTCACCAAAAAGACTTTTTAACTTTATGGTAACGAACAGTGCAATGGTATCCGATATAATTCATATTGATAAGTTTTAAATTGGTCAAATTTATAGACTCTGGCTTTTTTTTTTTTTCTAACAAAGGCAAGGCACCCATAAATGCTCAGTTACTATGGTTCATTTGCCAACTTGCCTAATGGCCCAAGTTAGTAACAGTCACCAGGATGAGAACTTGGGTCACTTTCCTCCTCCATCCGAGCATTCTCCACTTTATGGGACTAATGTGGTATTCTAGGGTATGAGGCATTTTTGTGTGTGCAATTACAAATTAACTCATGTAACTTGTTCCGTCAATGTGCATGGTTTATCACTGCTGTTTATGTGATTTAGGGACAGGTCAGATGGTGGGGACAGTGGCCTGAGCGCCATGTCCCCTTACCATTAATCACACCCAGAGGTGACGGAACACATCCCCTCCATGCGTCTCAGGGCCCAAAAGTGAGAGATGAGGGAACTGTGTGCTGTGCATGGATATGGAAGGACGAGTTTCTCAGAAAAATGCAAAATCCCAGGAAAACGGCTTGACATTACTTGGGAGGTGATTACATTTACTGATTCAAGGACCCTTTCAGAAAACGAAGATGATTCCTGGAATAGAGTAAACTTTGGTTTACATGAAATTACTTTTCAGGGAAGATTTGATTACTTTAGCCATCCCCATTAGGATATTTTCTTTTAGGGATGCCTGGTGGCTCACTTGGTTGATGGCTGGTTCTTGATTTCACCTCAGATCACAATCTCACGGTGTTGAGATCAAATCCTGTATCGGGCTCCGCACTCAGTGGGGAATCTGCTTGAGATTCTCTTTCCCTATGCCCTTTCCTCCCGCTCTCTTTCTCTCTCAAAGAAATAAATTATTTTTTAAAGAATATTTTCTTTTAATGTAAATCTATTCTCTTCAGACTCTTTTTTTTCCCTGTCTTCAGACTCTTACAGTGAACTGCTCATATCTTAAGGGAAAATATGCAATAGTTCCTTCAGACTTTCTAGTAAAGCTCTGAACGAGCTTACTGACATTTCAGAAGGCTTCCCAGAGCGTTAGGTGAGCTCTGTGACTGCTGATCCTGCAGACTGGGCAGGGCTGTACCCACTATACAGATGGGAAAGTGGGGACAGAGAGGTCCCCTTGCTGTGTGAGATTGAAAGCCTTGTTCTTTCACCTAAAGTCACTGGGGTGGGCAAAATTTATAAAAACAAGAGCAGAGTGTTCATAAGGAAAGTTCCATCACCAACACTCCATGCTTGGTAGACGCGAGCAAAATATCAAACCTAAGTTAAGACATAACAGACAAAGAAATTTGAGCATGAGGGGCATGTGGGTGGCTCTATCGGCGAAGTGTCTGCCTTTGGCTCGGGTGTGGTCTCGGGGGTCTTGGAATCGAGCCTCAGGCAGGGCTCCCTGTTCAGTGGGGAGTCTGTGTCTCCCTCTCCACCCCAATCATGTGCATTCTCCCTGTTGCTCTCTCTCAGGTAAATAAAGTCTTTTAAAAAAGGAAACAGGATCACGAACATAAAATCCTTCAGCAAACAGAAGCTGCAGTTCAGATTTGGTCAACTACTCGGCCTCTGGAAGCTAGGCAGCTTCTGTCTCCGTGTGAGGAGGATGAAGCGAGAGCACAGAGCTAAGCACCGGCCCGTCATAGGCTGGCACCATGATTTTATTAAGGGCTGCCCTGCCCTGTGGCCTCAAGCCGCGTAAACTCTTCTTTGGAGCCAATAATGAATCTACCACATTGCAGCTTCATTCATTAACTTTGGGTTTCAGTAAAAGTCCCCCTTCATTTAAAAAGATGAAAAGAAAATACAAACAAACCCCGGAAGACACTCCATATCAGTGTATCACACTTGACCTCCTTTTACAGCTTTGCCTCGCACAAATGGACAGACCACAGAATGAGTGCCGAGGGGAAGTTCTCTGGAGGTTTAATTTCTACTTCTCATTATGAGTGAGTCTGAGCACGTTTTCATTCATTTATGCACCACTTACATTTCTTTTTCTGTGAAATTTCTATTCGTATCTATCTTGGTCAGGATGTTATCTTTATTTTAAAGATTTTATTTTTTTGAGAGAGAGACAGAGAGAGAGAGCACGAAAGTGGGGTGAGGGGCAGTGGGAGAAGCAGACTTCCACCGAGGAGGGAGTCTGATGCAGGGTTCCATCCTGGGACTCTGGGATCATGATCTGAGCCCAGGATGGGCACCTAACCGACTGAGCCACCCAGATGCCCCCACTTTTCTTGTTTTTAACTGAAGTAGAGGAGACACAGTGGTGTATTAGTGTCAGGCATACAACACGGTGAAATGACAAGTCCGTACATTATTCAGTGCTCACCACGACAGGTGTAGCGTCCCATCATGCAATGGGATTACAATATTATTGACTGCACATCAGTCACTATGCCGCACTTTCCCACTCTGTGACTGGAAACTCATACATTTCAATCCCCCTTCACCTCCTTCGCCCTCCCCCTCTCCCTCCCCTCCGACAACCGCCAATTTGCTCACTATATTTGAGTCTGTTTCTGTTTGTCTTTATTTGCTTTGCTTTTTAGATTCCACATGGAACTGAATGGACAGAAAAGATGTGTAACATATACACAATGGAATAGTACTCAGTCATCAAAAAGAATGAAATTCTTGCCTTTTGCAATGATGTGCCATCCACAGACCGAGCTAGAGGGAATCACCCTAAGTGCGGTAAGTCAGATGGAGAAACACAAACACCCCATGATCTCCCATACATAAGGCTGTCATTGTTTTTCTATTTCCAACCCCCCCTCCCCCACATTTGTCATTTGGCTTTTTACTTTGCTGATAATATTCTCTCTTCCTTCTCTCTTTTGTGACTCAATTTTTTTCCCTTGAAGTTAAATTAACCAATTTTTAATTATTATTTTTATTAACATATAACGCATTATTTGTCCCAGGGGTCCAGGTCTGTGAATCGTCAGGCTTACACACTTCACAGCACTCACCATATCGCATACCCTCCCCAAAGTCCATAACCCAACAATCCTCTCCAACCCCACCGGCAACCCTCAGTCTGTTTCATAAGTTTAAGATTCTTTATGGTTTATCTCTCTCCTGATCCCATCTTGTTTCATTTTTCATTTTTTCCTTCCCTACCCCCAAACTCCCCACTCTACCTTTCAAATTCCTTATATCAGGAAGATCAAATGATAATTGTCCTTCTCTGATTGACTTATTTCACTCAGCATAGTGCCCTCTAGTTCCATCCATGTTATTGCAAATGGCAAGATTTCATCTCTTTTGATGGCTGCATATTAGTCCATTGTATATGTATACCACATCTTCTTTATCCATTCATCTGTTGATGGGCATCTATGTTCCTGCCATAGTTTGGCTATTGTGGACATTGCTGCTATAAACATTTGGGTGCACATGTCCCTTCAGATCACTACATTTGTATCTTTAGGGTAAATACCCAGTAGTGCAATTGCTGGGTCATAGGGGAGCTCTATTTTCAGCTTTTTGAGGAACCTCCATGCTGTTTTCCAGAGTGGCTGCACCAGCTTCCATTCCCACCAACAGTGTAGGAGGGTTCCCCTTTCTCCACAACCTCTCTAACACCTGTCATTTCCTGACTGGTTAATTTTAGCCATTCTGACTGGTGTGAAGTGGTATCTCACTGTGGTTTTGATTTGTGTTTCCCTGATGCCAAGTGATGTGGAGCACTTTTTCAGGTCTGTTGGCCATTTGCATGTCGTCTTTGCGGAAATGTTTGTTCACGTCCTCTGCCCACTTCTTGACTGGATTATTTGTTCTTGGGGCATTGAGTTCGATAAGCTCTTTATAGATTTTGGATACCAGCCCTTTATCTGATATGTCATTTGCGAATGTCTTCTCCCCTTCTGTCAGTTGTCTTTTGGTTTTGTTGAATGTTTCCTTTGCTGTGCAAAAGCTTTTATCTTGATGAAATCCCAATAGTTCATTTTTGCCCTTGCTTCCCTTGCCTTTGGCAAGGTTTCTAGGAAGAAGTTGCTGTAGCTGAGGTTGAAAAGGTTGCTGCCTGTGTTCTCCTCAAGTTAACCAGCATTTCTAGGAAGTATTCCCTCCTCTCAATTTATAGATGAATGCACTCCTGTGTTCTGCTAGTACTTAAATGGTTTCAATTTTTACATCTACATTTCTGCTTGTTTTTTATCCTAGTATTTACAGTGAAAATGTAAATGATTTTATCCTTCTCTTTGGGCTCCTCCATGATCTCAGATCTCTGTATAAGTAATTTTATTTCTCCCCACCGATTTGACATGCTGCCTATATTGTATATCAATTTCTGTCTTCAGTTGGCTCTGGAGTTTCTATTGGGTTCCACTGAGTTCTCTGTGGTCAGTATAACACAGTCTGACTTACAGAGGCTTTAGAAGTTATTTTAAAACTACCCAGGCTTATCCATCACCCTGGTCTTTCAGAGTTTTCCTAGCTAGTTATTGGTTGCTTATTTTTCCAAATAAACCTTACAACTATTTTATTTAGCTCTACAACAAAACCCAATCAACATAATATTGAATCTTCACATCAATAACATGGCATGTCTTCCATGTGTATGATTCTACTTTTGTGTGTCTTTGTGGTATTTTATAATTTTCCTTATAAATGCTTTGGATATTTCCTACTAAGTTTTTGTCTGAGCTCTACCTATTTATCTATGTCATGAATGTATTTCTCCATGTTGCACTGAGAGAAAAGAATCACACAAATGAGCAATGCCCACCACAAAATTTATGCTGCCATTCTTTGCTGTTGGAAAAGTTATAATACCTAGTGCACTAAAATAAGCAAATAGGTGTGAGTAGCCAAGCCCTCTAATGTAATTAAATAGATTCCCACTCGAACACAAATGTAGCTTATAGAGTACATGGAATATTAGAAGACGTTTTCCAATAGGTTGTGGCCAAAATCGAGACTACAATTGCAGATTGATGCGTCAATGGACATTTCAAACTATTCTCAGTTGTTTAAATCTGTTTTAGAGCAAAGCAAATGGCATTGCCGATGCGGTCATGGCAGGTAAAGACTTCCTTAAGATTATACAACTCAAGGGGCACCTGGGTGGCTCAGTCAGTTAAACATCCGATTCTTGAGTTTGGCTCAGGTCATGATCTCAGGGTCATGAGATCAAGTCCCATGCTGGGCTCTGCACTGGGTATGGAGCCTGCTAAAGATTCTCCCTCCCTCCCCCTCTACCCCTTCTCTGCTGCTCACATCACAGACCCACTCTTTCTATCAAAAGAAAAAAAAATCATTTTGAAGTGTAGTTGCAGAGTTTAGGAACCGGTGGATTTCAGGATAGGAAAGAGGGCCACGTGGCCCCGAACGCATCAGCTGCTGCTGAATGTACACAAGAGATTCCAGAGGGTATAAACTCAGTTAATCTAACTAAGGATCCTCCTAATCGTGTTGACAGTACAGAGAAGTAGGAACTAAAACACCGTGCAGCTTCCAAATGTAGCATGGGCAGGTAAATGAGAAGCCATAGGCAGCGTCGTGCCTCTGTCTGGACCAAACATACAAAACCCAAACAACTTAACTAATCTACAGTCCCATTTTCTAGAAGGTCCTGTGAAGCAGTGAGAAGCTGACCTGGTTGGCAAGAAGCACCTTCGGGTTTAGTACTCACGTTTGAGCCCCTTCCCAAAGCGGACTGTGAGGTGTCCTCATCGCTGTCCACCACAGACTGCCCGATCTGCTCGGCCTGGAACACAGACGCACAGCACATCATCTCCAGGTCAACATAAGCCCAGGCAAAAAGTCATCCTCGGCAGTTGTGACACCACAAAACCAGCGTGGTTTTCAAGGCAGCAGGCTCTGACCTGAGTGGCCATGTCCCTCAGCACAGAAACCCCAAAGCCCGGAACCAAAGTGCTCACTGATCCCAAAACCGTTTTGAAATCCATGACTCAAGAGAGGGGTGTTCTTTTTGCTTCTTCCCAAGAGCATATATTTAGCTTAGAAAATATGTAATATGAAAACAGTAGTTTCATGAGTGGGAGCTGATGGGATTTGCTCACAAAACCTATGAATTAACTAGTTTGGGGGGATTTTTGAGCTTTAAATTCGGTTTACCACTGCACTGTTTATACAGAAATAATTCACCAAATAATTATATATATATATATATATAATTCACCAAATATCCCCCGATCTGTCCATAGAAGGTAAACAATAATGACATCTTGCTTCATTCTTCAAGAGGACATTTTGTGTGACAGCATGCCGGCCACCAGCTATAGCATTTGACCCCAAAATGCTAGACCCATTGTTAGGCTGAGTCTTAGGGTGATTCTTAGGTACTTTTTCAGAACCTCTGGGTTAGGGAATAAATAATGTCAAAATTATACAAAATTATCACGTTCTGAAAATAATAAAATAGTGAACTTTTAAAACACAAAGATATGAGCCCTCATCTACTTCAGCCAAATTGATATCCCTCAAATATATCCTCTGTTGGGATTTTACACACACACATACATTTTTTGTTTTGTTTTCTTTTAAGAAGGTATTGTAAAGACCTCCTTTAGCTTTAATTGCCTTGATAATTCTCCATCCTTAGTGCTCTGTCCTCTTGAGACACTTGTGGACTATCTGGCATCATAAGACTTTAGAAACCATGTAAATAATGATTACCTCCAAACCCTCTTAGTGTTAGTGCAAAAGAGTGGAATTCTGGACCTTTCAAACATGTACAGTGTGAACGAGTGAGGAAAGCCAGGGCTCTAGAAAGACAGGCTGGTTGGAACTCGGTCACTGGACCGAGGGTCAGCTCAGAGGTACGCAGCCGTCTTTCCTGTGCCTGTGAAATGAGGTGAGTCGTACGTCTCTCACCAGGCTTCTAGATTAAATGAAGTTGCATTTAGTGCATCTCAAACCATGAAGAAAAGAGAAACAAGGAAGAAGGTGATGCCCCAGACAACAAATAATCCAGCAAGGATACAACTGCGTAAGAGTTTTAGAGGGACATAAAGTAAAAAAGGAAGAGAGGAGGTATATTAGAAAGGAACAATAATCCCAGCCTGCCGAGTGGGAGCCAAGATGGCAAGACAGGAGTCCCTGCACCTGTGGCATTGTCTCAGGGTCCTCCTGGGGTGGTGTCTCCTGACAAACCCTCAGAAGCTGGACTGTCTCTTACCTCCCACACCTTAGGCATTCTTATTTTGTTTAATACAAAAGCATTTCTGAATTTTTTTTTCTGGCTTTCTGGCAGTTTCAGCTCTCAAAAAGAGGAAGACACAAGAGGACTCTTGAGTTCTCTGTGTGAGGAAATGGTAGGTTTTACTGTGAACTGGTGTCGGCAGGATGAAGGAGGACAGTGGGGAAGTATTCCTGGCAAACTTAACCTCCCAAATTCCAGGAACCAAGAAACCCAACATTGATAGAATAAAGGGAAATTCAGATGCAGAAGTCTGAATCTGTAATTTCAAGTAAACCTGACCAGGGATAAGGGAAAGGAGGGGAGGGACAGGGAAGAGAGGGTGGGGAAAAAAGGGGGACGGGAACAGTAAGGGAGAGGAGGGAAAGTTGGGGGGAGAGGAGGAGCTGGGAGGGAACGCAAGATGGGAGAAGGAAAGTGCAAAGGATCTACAGAGAAACATGCTGAGCACAGATTTTCAGAGGACATGTAGAAACAAAATAACCAGTAACGACAAAAAAGAGATTCACAAAACCAACATCAAAGCTTCAGGACATGGGAAGAGAAAATGAGCTGCACTGTGGCACTGCGTGTGGGGAACTGCCAAGGGATAGTTCAAGCTCCTGAGCCACACGGGGACCTTGGCTTTCACCCCTAGGGCTTTGGCCAGGGTGGGAGGACCAGTGTTGCAGTCTGACCCACCCGGACCTAAGCCCGGACCCTGAGCACAGTGTTTCTTTGCATTCACTGTTTCTATCAGCAGAGGGGTGTGAACCCTCCCACCCCTCAGCCTCAGGAAGGTGGGGAAAGGAGATGCACAGCCTGGTGCACAAGCAGGGGGCTCTCAGCCAGCGCCAGGCTTTCACCTGAATCCAGGTGGATGCTTCCAAACCGAGCTGACAGTATCAGAGCCCAGCATCTGCTGGACCGGTTTCGTCTTTTTTAGTCCCACTCATTAGTAAGGAGTAGTAGTACTAGCAAAATACACCCTTTAGACAGATATAATAGGGGCAAGAAGCCGCCTTTTCTCTTGCTTGTGGGAAGGCATTTATGGTTTTGGGGATTTCAGAAGCTGACTGCAAAATCTCCAGTCTTAGTCTCTGCACCGTGACCCTACTCAACAACACGGGATCCAAAGTATGACTTTATGATTTACTGAATAAAACCAATAAGAGCAATAAAATTAACTTATCACGCAACATATTCCAAACCATCCTGGGAAGACCGAAGGGAACCGGAAATTAACCAGCAAAGGGCGGTTCAACAACGGATGCCCTTCCCCACGAAGAGGTCCCAGGGCAGCGCTGAGAGGCCCTGCATGTTAAACATGTTCTAAAGGTATTCATCTGTAGGCATATGAACTGTTTCTTTCTTTCTTTCTTTCTTTGTTTCTTTCTTTCTTTCTCTCTCTCTTTCTTTCTATCTATCAACATGGCAGCAGCTCGCGTTCACTCACTCATTCATCAGTCCACAGGGTGTCTCCTGAGCCGCAGCTTCACACCAGGTACTGCGCATGTGCTGGCCACTGAGTCCCAGCTTCACACCCGAGCTGCCAGGAAGCTGCAGCTTCACATCCGGTACCGCGCATGTGCAGGAAGCGAGGCGCAACGTTACACCACACACTGCGCTTGCGCCAGCCCAGCGGCGCTCAGAGCTTCGTCCCCTACAGGCGAATACAACGCTGCCCCCCCAGCTTAGGAATCAAGGGTGGAAACAGGTCAGTCGCTGCAGTGCCTGTGGATAAGCTCCCTTTCACCCAGAGAAATGAAGAGTCCTAACAATATTTAGAAAGATTCCAAGATAGGGTGAATACAGACAATCCCAAGCAACTATTTCTCCGTAATGCAGAATCCTACGTGTATTTTAGTCCATTACCTTACTATTGCTTCTTTTATTAACTTTGAAAAATCCCAGAATTTTTTTCTTCTCTTTATCTGTCTCATCGTGGCCAAGCGAGGATTTTCTAAAAGTTTCTGGGGGAGAAGAAAAAAAAAAAAAAAAGACTGTTACTGTCAGCGCACGAAACGAGATTAAACATCACTCTCAGAATCTCAACAAATGAACCCTCCACTATTAAACTTCCAGTTTCTCCAAGACGGTAAAACGGCAACCATGTCTGTCAAAGCATTCTGAGCCACCTCAAAGCCTCCAGTCCCCTCTATGAACTCGCAGAAGGTTCTTACAACCTTCAGTGAGTTGGGTGGCATTTTTCTTGTGGTGGGATTGAACCCTGAATGTGAATGAAAAGAACCAAGAAATCAAAAAGTTCTAGGGTAGGACCGTCCACTAGAAAAAATAAAGGGAACCACATGTGCAACTAACTCTACATTCTCCAGCAGGTACAATTTTAGTGATGTGTTCTGTGTAATCCAACATAACCAAAACATTATCATCCCATCACATAATCCGTAGGAAAATGATGAATGAGATGATTTAAATTCATTTTGGTACGGAGTCTTCGAAATGCAGTGCGCAGGTCACACGGCACAACTGGGTTTGAACTGGCCACGCTTCAGGTGCCCACGAGCCACACGTGGCTCATAACTCTCGAGCCGACAGCACAGCCCCAATGACCAGGAGTGAGTCTGAGGTGAAAACTAACTAAAATAAATCAGCACCTTTCTGTTGAAGAGCCCCACTCATGTCCAGACTATGGAATGGGAGCAGAGGTTAACTCAGGGGGTGTCAAAATAATCCCATGCATCACAGGAATCCAGGATTCACGCTTCTAGATTTGCGTTCTTTGACCTCAGCCAGAATGTTGTCCTTCTTCATCACATTCTCTAGGGGTCCGTTTTTCTTTCTTCTGTTGTTTTGTTATTCTTGAGCTCCAAGTCATCTCTCCTGTCACTTCCTTATCAGAAGTAAGAGCTGGAATGAGCCCTGTCGTGTTCTGGATGGGGACACTGAAGCCCACACTTGTCAGGCAGCTGACACCTTCGCCGAGGGTGCGGAGGGACCCGCTACATCCATATCACTGAGAACCGGGGCCCACTCCAGATCTCTGACTCTGAAGGGGGCCCAGCACCCTGTGTTCACCAGTCTCCGCCCGGCCAACACCACCCTGCCATGTGAACCCAGCCCAGGGGCTCCCTTGAGAACTGGCAGAGCAGAGGTTAGGGACCTGACTTGTGCAGACTGCTTTGCCACTCCAAGCCTGATTCCTCCTGTGCAGAGGGAGTAACTAGCCTGGGACCCAGGGCGCCCTGCCATCTCTGGTTTCCATAATTCACTGGCTTGCTGACACTCCAAAGGCCACTCCAGGCCTTTGCATGAACTCATCCAGGGCTTCTCTTCCAAGGCACACAGAGATGGCAAGAGGGGAAATATTTAGGTGTTCCTAAGGGATAAAAAAATGAATTTCCCCAGTCCACTGCCAACCGCTGGAGAGTCAACTTGTCAATGCACAGGTGGAAAAGTCTGGACTGGGATTGTACATGTCTGCTGTCCAAACAGCAACCCAAACAAGGCATACCTGTCAGGTAACTTCTTTATCTGCTGGCCTAGAATTTCATACTCCAGTTAGAGAACACACACGGAAGTCAGTATGTTAGTAACAAATGCATTAACACACATCTACCCAACACAGTAAAACCCAAACACCTCTGTTCCTTAAATCACTGTGTGAGTGGCAAAGTCTCAGGTCTTAGACAGCCAAGGCTCTTGGTTATGTGCAGGTGGCCCCACCTGGGCCACTGGGGCCTTCCACACCACACAGCATCCAAACCAGTGAGCGGGGCAGCTCCAGTCATGAGGCACGTGTGCACACACATCCACATATGCACACAGATCTCACGGCTGATCCCACTGAATCCCTCCACACGAGGCACAGAGCTGTGAAAAGTAATAGAGACTATGCCACAGAGTCAAACTACGTGTAGGGAAACAACAGCAAGGGCTAATATGTGTATTCATCACTGATCCCGTTTCTAGAATTGAGTGACAGGTGGCACGGATATAGTAAAACATGTGGCATCATAGCGCCCGGTGGGTGAATGAGAGAAAGACGTGTTATTGGCACCTAGGCAATGACACCGACCACAGAGACGTCGGACTGATCAGAAAACTGTTACAGAATCGAACCTCTTTTCTTCTCTCCCTAAACAGGGACAGAGGCTGGGCACCAGCCCATGGGACTGGGAGCTCAGGGACAGCCCTGGTGCCGGAGCCTCCCTATGGTGGCCCGACAGGTGTTCTCTCATGTGGCTGCAGGCGCGTCTCTCTGGAGGAAGCAGGGGCCCCAGGCAGATGGTCTGAAGGGCAGGGGCGAGGGACTGGCGATTGTGTACTGATAGGGGCCTTCTGTGAGGCCTCCAGGACCTCGCAGACACGCAGAAGGGCTGGCATAAGGGCAGAGCAAGAGCACTTGATGGTCCCTGGTGTTTCCATCAGGCAAAGGGGCGGCAGGTGCCTGCCACACGTCAGGCCGGTAACTCCATGGATACACAGTCAGGCTGGGAGGACACGCACTCGGCCTACAACCCGGGGCTCCAGGCACACAATTTGAGCACAAAAACTATTTTCTTCAGTTTACTCCCATGTGCTAGAAGTTAAATAGCAACCAGAGCATAGGGGACAACATGCTCCATCTCTAAAAGGGACCTTCTCTTGGACATATGCACGTGATCTAGAGCACAATAAGGATGAACTGAATAGTGCAGGGGGAGGCAATGCGTGCAGGGCCCCAAATACCTGTGAGTCCAAACCCCTCACCTTCGCAGAGGAGAAAATGGAAGGTCAGAGCCATTGAGTGGCCAGAGCACGCTCACAAGCAAGTCAAGGCCAGAGGAACCCAGGCCGGCACGGGCATCCTTCACACAGGTAAGCCTCCGAGTTCCGGTCCCCAACATGGGCTGCGGGCCACGGGGGTCTCGACCAGCAGTCTCTGCTGCTGTCTGCCCACGGCCCCAAGTCAAACCAGTCCGTACCGAAGAAGGCTTCACGTACATGACTTCCCTGCTCAAAACAACTACCACTCATGGTGCTTCTTAAAAGGGAATCCTTCTGTTTGCAACATTCACCTAGACGGTGCGATGGGGTTCGTAAGAGATGAGAGCTATGGTCAGACGCAACATGCATGGACTGTGGTTGCAGACCAATGCCCACTTTTGTGCCGTTCATCTCTTTTATGTAAGAGACAAATACTGATCGGGATTTTAATGAACTTTCTGGAGACAGTGTGTGTGTGTACATGTGTCGTCCAAGAAGGTCAGAGGAATTCCAGTATATGTGTGACTATATATATCTATGCATATGTGTGCGTGTATATGTAAATGTGTGTATATTTGTGTTTGCCTGTGAAGTGTATAAGTAAGTCTCAGAGTAAATGCAAAAGCTGGGCTGACCATACGTATACTTGTCTATGGCTGAAAAGATGGCATTTCACAGTCTAGACTGCCCCAAAGTCTGCAGCAGACAGAATGGACGCCAAGGGCAGGTGAGCACAGGTGAGCACAGGTAGAAGGGAAAACTGTGTGTCTCTGGCATGTGCCCCTTCCACTGCACCCTAAAATTCCGTGTTCCAAAGGGACCCATTTTCTACCCCAGCCGCCTTCATCTACACTGCAAATTCTCACAACGAGGGACATTCTCTCAGGCAACCAGGAGTCAAGAGACCAAACCAAAGCCTCACGTCAGCTGACGAGAAGCCCCTAGTAGGGCTGCAGGGCATGGCGCACTCCTTCAGACCCAGCACGTGAGCATCACTTCCATGCATCGTCCTAGCCCAGAGCCATGCAAAGCCCAGGCGGGCCGGAACGGGCTCACTGTACCTTGACAGCTCAGGGAGGGCTCCGACTGAGTTTTGGTCAGAAGAACTGGAAGAAGCAGGCAATGAGAGAGTGAGAGCAAGCTTCCGAGGGGCAGTAGCATGTGACCACGGCCGCAGCCCCTCGGTGAGCCTCGAGAGGGGGATGTCTGGGTCCCCGCAGGAGAGGCGAAGGGTCCTGGCCCTGGATGCCAGGCTGCTAAGCTCTCCTGTGGAAGCAGATGGCAGCAAAGCCTTCTGCTGTTCCAAGCTGCTGCCACGAGGATTTCTGGAGGAGGCGGGACCCTGCCTGGTGACAAATCTCCCCCCACCATGGGCCTTGTCCCTTGGAGCAGCTGCTGGCTGCGGAGGGGCTGTAATCCAATAAGGGCCACAAGGACAGGGCTCCCTACAGGCGTCTTCCGGAATGTTTTCCTTTCTTCTCAAATACTTGACTGCCGGTAGGGATAAAGGCATTTGGCAGTGATGAGAATCAAAGGCTTCACGCCCGGCGTGGCACATAGCCCAGTTCAGTCCAGAGGAAAGGGCTGCTGGCCACTGGGCTGGAGCCGGTCACCTACCGTGCTGGCTGTTGTGCCTTTCTTTCCCGGGGAGGGTACTGGGGTCCCAGACAGAAGGGTCCCTCAGAGGGCACCCAAGGCAGTGACAGGCACTCAGGGCTCAGGTGCTTCCAAAGCTGGCAGCCAGGATGGCTGCATATGTGTGTCCTTCCCTGTGTGGAGGTGGAAAGACGGAGCCCTAGCCCAACAGAGGTCCCCTCCCTGAACACCTCAGCTCTGTGCTCTGGACCACCGCGAGCTTCCTAGGATCCATGCTGTTTGGGGCACCAGATTTTATAGGACTTTTCCCAGGGAACAGGTTTCACGTCTACATTTCAAGATATATCTGAGAATTGACCTGTGACAGAAATAGTTGTTTGTAAGGCTTTTTTCTTTCACAGACTTGTGTGGGATAGTTTTTCCCTCCCTCCCTCCCTTCCTTCCCCTTTCTTTTCTTTTTCTTCCTCCCTTCCTTTCTTTTTCTTTCTTTTCTTTTCTTCCTTTCTCTTTCTTTCCTCATTCTTTCTCTCTCTCTTCTTTCCTTCCTTCCTCCCTCCCTCCCTCTTGCTAAATGAAGTCTGTTTTTCTAAGAGGCACAGAAACCACATTTATAGAGGCTGATAGAACCAGGCAGACATACTAGCTATATCCAGGCCCGTGTAGCAGATGCTGGGAATAATCTTGTCTGAGTTTTAAAAAGATGCCACATAAGGCACAAGATGCATTGCTCTCAAATGTCAGAGAACTTTTTTTGAAATGAGACAGGGGGTCCAGAACCTCTAGAGGATTGGGGGAAGGAGAGGAGGCTCGATGACGATCATTGATTTTTGCAACAAAATTGGTAATAAGTGGGGCACCTGGATGGCTCAGCTGGTTAAGCGTCTACATGCTCAGCAGGGAGCCTGCTTCTCCCTCTCCCTCTGCTGTTCTCCCCTGCGCTCTCTCCCTCTGCTGTTCTCCCTGCTCATGCACATGCCCTTTCTCTCTCTGCAGTAAATAAATAAAATCTTAAAAAAAACTGGTAATAAAAGATTTTCATGGGAGAATTTGAAACAAACTATAGAAAAACATGAAAACATGGAATGTATTTCAACAACCCAACCTATTCTGTATCTGAGGAATAAATAAAAGATCGCAGATATCAAATGACCCTCATGAAAACAAGGCACATTTATGAAGTTCACTTTAATAATGCTTAGGTCAAGGAATATTCATTTATTTTTTTCTCTACTCATTCATTTATTTAGTTCGGTCTGACAGCTGTTTCCAAAGAGTCTGCCCTTTGGGTCAATCAGAGATCTCTGCTCACACACACACCAGTCTCTGTGCCAATACCTGGCCTCTCGAGTGGCCACTCGCCCCAGCAGGTCTGGGCCCTTGGGTCAAGTACCAAGTTCACACAAGAAGTCAGTCATCTCTGGCTCACTGGTGAGGAAGCCCAAAACAGCATCGTGAGCTGTGTTCAGGGACTGATCTCCTGATCTCTAATTCGGGCAGCTTTAGAAAAAGAGCTAAATGTGTTTTGTCACTGTTTTGTGTGTGTGTGTGGGTGTGTGTGTGTGTATTGTTTTGTTTTGTTTTTTTAAATAAGTATTTTATTTACTTATTTGAGAGAGAGAGAGAGAGCATGAGCAAGGGGAGAAGCAGAAGGGCAAGCAGACTCCCTGCTGAGCAGGGAGCCTGACTCAGGACTCGATCCCAGGACTCCGAGATTGTGACCTGAGCCGCAGGCAGACGCTTAACCGACTGAATCACCCAGGGACTCCTTTGCCACTGGTTTTGACGATGAGCAATGTCTGAGACTTAGGGGCAGTTTCTGGCAACTAAATAAGAAATCCAAGAGAGGATGGTTCACGTGCTACAGCTGTTTCTTCACTTACCTCGCGGAAGCTCACAGGAGACAGGGTGATGCTCAGAACATGGTCAGGATCAGGTTGGGGGGAGAGGCATAATTACAAATGAGGGGAATGGGGACAAACAAACCAAATTTATTTTCTGCCCACTTCAACTGTGCTTTGGACAACACTTAGGTTGCCTGAAAATTCAAGTACCCGTCTCTGCCAGGCACCTCAAGTGTTCACAGGCAGTGATGTGCTCTTACGGGGCAGGTGTCAAAGACGCAAGGTGGTCTCACCTCGTTTGTTGTCCCACGCATAAAGCTCCTTTATCCCCAGCTCATTGAGGGACTTGGAAAGTTCCAGCTCCTCCCCGGCAATGTTGTCCCTGAGGAGAACCACGTGCTCTGGGCTGACTTCACACTTTGCACAGATGACGGGCAGAATGTTCTGGAGCGGCACTTCGGGGCTCACACGCACAACGGCCTTTTGGGTTCGCAGGTAATTCACTACCAAGCGCACAGATTTCTGGAGGGACACCCCAGACAAAAGAATGCGGTAAGTGTGTGTTCCCACATGGCCTCACCCTCTGCTTATAGGCTCGAAATGACCACGGAAATGTTTTGTGCAGCCTGAGCCCCTTTGTGCAAAAGTCAATGGGTGTGGGAGAACTGCCATACTGAGAAGTACACAATAAACACCTGGCATAATACACTTCCTCAGAATCTCTCACCGAGGAACTAACAGCTAAAAACACAGTGGAACGGACATTGTGAGGGGTTTGGGCTTATCATCAAACACATACGCCACTTTTCCAGGATCGCAAACAGACCCGAACACAAGGCGCTCATGTAGATTTTATGAAGGAAGATAGTTTCAAAGTGTCCTGAACAATTCAATCTAAAGAAAAACCCTAAAAAACCCAAGATATCAAAGTTTTAGTTAAGTATCCAAAAGACCCACATAAATATATTAATATCTATGTAAATATACATAGTGTATATATGTCTGCGTATACATACATATATGTATATTACACACACATATATTTAAGCTAGAAAAATATAACTGACAGACAACATATACGTATAATAGCCATATAATGATGGGCACCATAATCAGGAAAAAAAGTCAGTTTGACTAAACCTGATGCTAACTGTCTACTGATAAACTGGCCCCCCCCCCAAAAAAAAATTAGTATGCCAAAGTTTTAGGCAGTCAACTTTTTCCTGGCCTTTACTGACATAGCATTGTCTGAAAATGCCGGAGAAGGGCCACGGCAAGTGTGGGCTTGCCCCTTTCCAGAGCACAGATGCCCCTTTCCAGAGCAGAGATGCCACCAGTTAAAATTTATTAAGCCCCCAAATGTAAAAATTGATAGAAGATGAGCTGTTGGCCAAACTGCCATTTTTAGAAGCAGAAAAATCTAGTAAATAGTCCCAAGAAATCTAAAAGCTTTTTTTTTTTTTTTTTTTTTAAGATTTTATCTATTTATTTGACAGAGAGAGACACAGTGAGGGAACACAAGCAGGGGGAATGGGAGAGGGAAAAGCAGGCTTCCCGCCAAGCAGGGAGCCTGATGTGGGGTTTGATCCCTGGACTCTGGGATTATGAGCTGAGCCAAAGGCAGATACTTAATGACTGAGCCACCCAGCCACCCCAAGAATCTAAAAGCTTTTAACTGGAGCTCAAAATCCACAGCAAAGGCTTACGAAAAAGTACCATCAGGAGCTGGAGTTCATTTTAATCAAAAGTCAAAAGCCTGAGTTACATCTATGTCTAAGATATGCTCCATGTGCAACGAGGAAACATTTCTGATGTCAGTTTCTCCAAAGGGATCCGATGTCAGTTTCTCCAAAGGGACCCGATGTCAGTTTCTCCAAAGAGACAACTTCTGTTACTCTTCTCTCTAGGAAGAAGTTCAAATCTTTCCCATTCCCCATGGCTTCCTCGGACAAGAAGACCTCTAGAACTGAGGGAGAATGGCTGTAACTAGTTCAACAAGGTAGTGACTGGTTACCTGTGGTTATTTAAAGTTGAATTAATTAACATTAGATACAATTAAATGCTCAGTTTCTCAATCACACTGGCTGCACTGTACCTGCTTAAAAGCCTCATGTGGCCAGGGGTGACCCTTTCGGAAAGTTTAGAATGATAAACCATCTCCTTCTGTGTAGAAGGTTCCAAAGGCTACTTCTGCTCTAGACTGATCCCTCTTCTATAATATCCAAAGGAGCAAAGATACAACCGTGAATATTATTAAAGTTGGCTAATTTCCATCTTCTGAAAGAAGCTCAGTTTAGAGTTTAATTTTGGGTAGCAGGGAAGTAGACATTTTAACAGCTGTATGCATATGTTTCTCAGATAAGAGGGGTTCCACCAGCCCCCCTCCTCAGCTCCTCGGCCACAGGTGTCTCATATGCCCTCAGATACAAAGGGTCTCCCTCTTCCTACTGACCTCAGGTGCCTTGGGTGGGGCAGGCTTCACCTTCTCTTCGGGAACTTTCTCTTTGAGAAATACAGTGTGCACATTCAGGGTCCCAACTAAAGTATTTGGCTTAAAACTCAAAGGCTGTTGGGTTTCCGAAGACCGGATCTCGAGGGCGTGGTGGGATGGGTTCAGGTGGTTCTGGAGGCAGAGCTCAACCAGTAGGTCCATCATCGCATGGCTGGAAAAGGGAAGCAGATCACATTAATTAGGAATGATTTTACCCTCCCCCTTCGGTCAAGCTGAGTAAGGGTCAAACCCATGCGCCAGTAGGTGAATGAGCAAACTGGTCATGCATATGACGGGCAACCAGGGCTCATGGGTCCCTGGTGCAGGGCTGGTCAGCGTTTCCTAACATCTCCAACACCAGTCAACAAAATGCCTGGAAGAGCAACCATCAGAGCTGGGACAAGAGTTGTCTGTAGTTATGTTCACGGCCATGTTGACTGGAGTCCTAGAAAGTTAATCAGCACAAGTAATACTACTAAAGATTAAATTTTCGATGATTCAGCAATATAATGGCTCTTAAAAAGTGAAACATTGGGGCGCCTGGGTGGCTCAGTGGGTTAAGGCCTCTGCCTTCGGCTCGGGTCATGATCCCAGGGTGCTGGGATCAAGCCCCGCATCGGGCTCTCTGCTCAGCGGGGAGTCTGCTTTCTCCTCTCCCTCTCCCTCTGCCTGCCTCTCTGCCTACTTGTGATCTCTATATGTCAAATAAATAAATAAAATCTCTAAAAAAAAAAGTAAAACATTTAAAAAGATTTTATTTCTTTATTTGAGAGGGAGAGAGACAGAGAGAGAGAGAACAGGGGAGAGGGATAGGAGGAGAGGGAGTCCAAAGTAGACTCCATGTTAAGCACAGAGGACAACTTGGGGTTTGATCTCACGACCCTGAGATCATGACCTGAGCTAAAACCAAGAGACAGTCGCTCAGCCAACTAAGCCACCCAGGTGTCCCCAAACTGAAAATTTTAAATTGAAGATGATAGCTAAAAAAAGTGTGCCTTTTTAAAGACAAAAAACCCCCAAACATAAAAACAAAAACTGAGGAAAATGACCTTGTTTGGATGTCAAAACTTGTCATCATGCTCCCCGTCACAGGGAATTGCTTACCAAGGGAGGAGCATAAAAATTCAGATCACTCCTAAGAATTTCTTTTGCCTCTTTTATATCTCCCTGGCAGAAGGTTTTTATATTTAAAGCTGATTTCTCTTTCCCTAAATTTCCCAAGCAATGGAGCCTACACCTCTCACAAAAGCATAGGTCTTTCCTGTGATCTATTTTTCAATCAGGAACTGACAGGACAATTATTTCAGGTCTTATTTATGCTTTCCAGGTGCCTGGGGATGCAGGTGTGCAGATCACAGACTCCCAGTTCTTCTGTGAACACACAAGTGACAACTGCCCTGCTGCAGCCTGGGCACCCGTCACTCACCCCGAGGGCTGTGGGCTGCTGGGGGCAGTGACTCCGGACAGGAGAAGCACAGGCAGAGCCCCAAGCCAGAGCGAGTCCCCAAAACACCGTACTGCTCATTCAACTGCTACAACTCGAAATTAATCTCAGATTGATACAAAATAACTCAGCACTTCTGCTGGGTCCGGGGACTCTGATGGGGCGTTTGTGGGGCCAAGGCAGTGTGCATGCTCACAAGGGCCCTAGCACACCTGGCCACACCAGTAATAACACTGGGAAAACCGTAAACTCTGATTCCTTCTACTCAGGGTGGGGTGGGGTGGCAGAAGTCATCTTTATTCCAACCACAAGCTTAATGCAATGCAACAAACAAGGTCTAAGACATGAGGACATTCCTCTGAGGCTCCTCAGTAGAGAAAACAGAGTTCTAACGATGCTAAGATGACTTCTACTATTGGTCACTGCTCCGTGTGTATCCATGATGCCAGTCATGTGCTTCCCTTCTGCGCCACCTAGATTGAGAGGCAAGGTCTCCGGGAAAAGGCAGAGCGGGCTTGGGACCCTGGTGCGTCTTAGGCTCACTCCTTTCCTGTCTCTGTCTCCACCCACATTCAGCGGCTGCCTCCACCCATAGTCGGCTTGCACCCTTTAAACACACCCAAATAAACTGTCAAATGGGTATTTGAGTTAATCTTAGACGGGAAACCACAAAGAACACAAAAGCTACTCATGTTACTTTCTGTTCTTTTAATACACTAATTGGCAACACATCTGAAACATTGAATTAGATGCTCAGAAAGGGAGCGGCCAGCTCCAGGGGAGAGCGCATGTTTCTCCATCAGGGAGAACAACCCCGTCTCGCCATCATGGAAGCCAGTAGTTATTGAACGTGCCAGCATACTGAGGTACCCATTTTCTGGCCCAAATAATGGGGTACCCAAATCTCTGTGTGTCTGGTGGATTTCCCCCCAACTCGCCTGGTCCATTCTGGCTTCCTCTAGTTCATTTAATGCATGATGAGTTTCTTCCAGTGACATTCTCAGCAGGTGGAAGTGGAAGCAGTTTCTGAACAAAATGTTTGGGGTGGGGAGGGGGGAGGGGAGGCACAAGGCAAAGTTCTCAAGCAGAAGATTCTATGTCCTGGGGGACTATCTCCTCAAATTTACTATTAAAGAAAAAAAAAACAGTAACAAAATAAAACCCCATAAGAGCATGATCATAAAACCCAACACCAGATGCCCAGTCCAGCCATGATATGTGCTTAAACTGTATGAAGACCTTGGTGGCCATTACCCATTCAACTTAGACAAGCAAATTGGACATCATCCTTCCCCAGTGGCAGGAACCCAAGCCAGGACAGAGGGGTTCCCACAGGGAAGGAAGGAAGTTTGGGGCTGAGAGGAGCTCAGGTTTTGGCAGCTGTCTTTCTCTCCTTCAGGCCATCTGCAGCTGTGACTCCCAGAGGGGTGCGGCATCCTGACGGGACCGAACTCGGGCTGCACTTGAGAAGCTGGATACTCACCAGTCCAAACACAAGGACCTGGGTCCAAAAGCACGAGGTCATCTTGCAACACTTCCTGCAGGGTAGGCCACTTTGTGTGACCCTGCTGCAGGCTCATTTATAACACGACCAGATTCACTACTTTTCCACTACATGCTTTTTAGGATCACGCCCATGCAAAATGAGGTGGGAGGCGCAGCTGGCCTTTTAGCCTCTGAAAAGCGGGTGAGAGGTGGGCTGGCCCACCCCAGTTAATCTGCTTTCTTGGCTGGCATTTAAAATGCCGAATTCCCAGGAGTACTCCAGTTCTTCCAAAGCTTCTTTGAAGCCCCTGGAAAAATTTACCCAGAAAGAGAGAGAAAAGGCAAAGCACAATGGCAGTGCCCAAAAATGGACAGAGGTGCCACCTGTACAGATGGCAGAGGTCAGCAGCGTCTCTCACTGGGTGTCAAGGGGCGCCCTCCATGGGGTATCAGCTGGTCCCTATGCCCCCAGGTCACAGGAAAGAACCTTCCAGAGACTGAAAGACGTTGCCTGCTACGCACCCACACTCTCATCCCCTCCTGAGCCTGACCGCTCCTCGCCTCGCACCTGCTCGTGGATGCAGTGGCATGTGCCTCGGATCTGCAGGTCTGCACACACCTGCCCTTCTGAGGTTCCCATGGTGGCAGGGTGGTTCAGTGAAGGCCCCTGAGGGGAGCTTCTGGGACAGAGTCCGAGCACCGCCACTCCCTGCTTCTCAGACCTGCCTCTCCGTGCCTCAGTTTCCTTACTGGTGAGGGTATACAGACAGTGTCCACCTGCTAGAGACTTAAATGAATGAACACTTGAAAGGCAGCGAGCATAGCACCAGGCATGTGGTAAGTGTGATATGTTTGCAAAATATGTGAGTTCATTTGTTCCAGTCTTTTCTGCATGGGGCCTCTGTGTGGTGAGATGTTTTAGCTGGCTCAGAGCAGAGCATCCCCTGTCTGTATGTGGCTAAACCGCTCCCCCTCCTGCAAATACCGAGATAGCCCAACACGCTTGAAGTAACATCCTTGAGACCTGTACCATCAAATTCCCACAATCTTACAATGAAAGAAAACAGGGCAACTAGATACTCTCCAGAATGTCAAAGAAGAATCGGGTGTATTAAGGAAGTTGACTAGACCATCCCTGATAGTCTCAGAACCCGCAGCACACCCCCTAGGCCTCCGTGGACACCCAGCATTAACACCGCTATGAACAGAACTGTGCCCTTCCCAAAGTGATGGTGAATCCCTAACCCCCT
The DNA here is from genome assembly GCF_922984935.1 of Meles meles. Lineage (NCBI taxonomy): Eukaryota > Metazoa > Chordata > Mammalia > Carnivora > Mustelidae > Meles > Meles meles. The sequence goes on from NC_060075.1 coordinate 99,725,822, forward strand.
GTTGACTGTATTTGGAGATGGGGCCTCTAAGGAAGTAATTATGGTTACATGAGTCACAAGGGCACTGATAGGATGGGATTAGTGTCCGTACAAGAAGAGACCCAGAGATCTTGTTCTGTGCACCCAAAGAAAAGAGGTCACATGAGCACAGGGAATGATGGCAGCTGTCTATGAGCCAGGAAGACATTCAGAAGGAAAGCTACCCACTGGCACCTCGACTTTGGACTTCCAGCCTCCAGAGCTGTGAGAAACCATGTCCGTTGTGGAAGCCCCCAGTCTGTGGTATTTTAAAGAAGCCCGAATACAACAAAAATAACCAACTTTGCGGGCTTTCTCTCTCTCTCTGATCCCAAGTAATAAAGAGGAATGACCACTCAAAACCATGTTGATAGTGGTTGAGGGGGTCATGAGGCAGATCTCTGGGGCTTTCTCTTCGAATTTCTCCTCAATATCCTTTTCCCCTCCAGACTCTACAATCTGTTGGTCCCCAGAATGTCTCTTAAGTGCTCAGAATATAGGGTTGCAATTTATTCCCTGGTATTTATGGTGATCTCTATTTTTAAGTTTAAAAGTACATAATTTTTTTCTACATCTTTCTTTAAAAAAAAAAACACAAAACACTATGACTGTCCAAATGTGTGTAGACACCACGAAACGTTTTGGCAGGAGTCTGCAGCTTTGATAAGAAAAAGCAGCTCCTTTTTCCTGTGCGTTTTTCTTTTTCTTCTTATGATTTTTTTTTAAATCCTCACTGAGAGCTCGGCAGAATGATGGTCAGCCTGTGCCTGCACCCCTGCCCCAAATGCAGAGGTGCTTGGGACTCAAGGAAGTGAACAAGCTCTTGGGGACCACACGGCTGGGACAGGTAAGTCAGGGAGGGCACGTCCCATTTCCGTCATGCTGGGCCAGGTGACGCGTCACCCCTCTCTGGGACGCACTTCTAGCTAAACTGCAAAGCCTGCCTTCATTCTGGAGCTGCAACCACGACCCATTCCTACAGCCTTCTCCCTGCCATCGAGCCAGCATGACCCTGGGCTCCCTCTCAGGGACGCGTGCTCATCTTGGTACATCTAGCAGAGACCATGTCCTGCAGCTGGGGCTCTCAAAGATTAACTAATCTGAAAGTTTGGGCATGGTCAAAGTCCAATTGCTGGGCCTCTCCTCAAGGTTTCTAAGTCATTAGCACTGGTCTGGGAATTTGCATTTCTACAAAGTTCCCAGGGATGCAGTCGCTGTTGGTCGGGGACATCACTTTGAAAACTAGTTTACTCCTCCTACTCATGAAATGAGCATTTCATGCATTGATTAGATAAATGGGTCCCTCGATGCTGAGTTTACATGTTACATTAAGGTAGCTGGTTACGGGGTTGCCTGGGTGGCTCAGTTAAGCATCTGACTCTTGGTTTCAGCTCAGGTCAGGACCTCAGGGTCTTGAGATTGAGCCCCTCATCTGGCTCTGTGCTCAGCAGGGAGTCTGCTTATCCCTCTCGCTTTGCTTTTGCTTTTCTCTCTCTTAGAGAATAAATAATAAAAATCTTAAAAAAACAAAGGTAAGTACTTCTGGACATGATGTTAAAATGAACACACTTAATTTGCATGTACAGTCCTTAGTTTTTTTATGTGGAACCAAGACCGATCAGTGGCCCCAAGCTGTAAGGCAAATTCTGGCTACCGAGTCAGAGCAAGTCCTGGGAGAAAGTGCAGTCTTGCAGCTTTGTGTAGACCAGAGAGGCAACATACAGCACGATATAAGCAGGGCCCTCCGAAAGGTGGCCCCTATGGACAGGGTCAGGGATAAAAGAACACCGGAACACGGCAGAAACACCCAAAGGACGATGGAGAGACTAGGAGATGGAAGAAACCACAGGCAGAGAAGTCTGTGGGTCAGAGGCAGAGCTCTAGGCTCAAGGCTAGAGTCACCGATAAGAATCTGGTCTTAGGGAAGCCTGGGTCCTCGGGCTGTCACGTGAGGCTGGAGGGAAGCAGACAGCCGTGAAATGACCAGGGTACCTTCATCCCACGTACAAGTCAGAAGCCCAGTCATCAGGATGACAGCATCCAGTCCCCCAATCCTGACGGCTCACCCTCACAAAACCCAAATGCAAGAGTTCGTACGTGATCGAGCGAGAGACTGGGGTCTCTCTCAACTGGAGAGACCTGCCTTCCCTAAGGCATTCTGCTTTTCAAACTGCGCAGAAAATAACGACAGTTGGAGCATCTTGACCTAGAGAGAAATGTGCCGAGGCTGGGAACCTGGCTGTTTTCCTGGCCACGTGTGATATCATGAGCTGTTACCTGGACAGGTGAGGACAGGTGATATCAACATGGAGTGCACACTGGGCAGACAGATTCCTGCCACGGTAACTTGTGCTCTCTCTTAACTTTGACCTCACCATCTCTGACCTGCACCTTCGGAGTCTGGAGCCTCCTGTGTCCAGGTCATATGCAAGCAGACCTTGGCCGTGCACTTCTCACTTGGCTGCTGAGCCAATGTGCCCTTTTGGGGGTTCTGGCACACAGCTCAACGATCTTTAAAGTCAGGTTAGTGTTTATTTTAAATGTGTATGTGATATTTGGATGCTATTATTTTTCTAAAGATTTATTTATTTTAGAGAAGGGGGGAAGGGCAGAAGGAGAGGGAGAGAGAATTGCAAGCCTACTCCCTGCTGAGCGTGGGGCCTGACATGGGGCTTGATCTCCTGACTGTGAGAGCATGACCTGAGCCCAGGTCAAGAGTTGGATACTTAAGCAACTGAGACACCCATGCGCCCCTGACACTTTTTAATAGAAGACGACGGTCCCCTATATTTGAGGAAAATTAATGTTCTGACATGTCAGTTTCCTTATGACTTGCCTGCCACTGGAACAGAGCCTTGTGTCCTCTGGGGCCTGTGTCACTTTGTTTGATTGAGACCTGGGGAACTCGGCATGGCCCACAAGACACAGCCGCCACCCAGTCCAGGCCCTTGTAAATCCCTTTTTCCATTCATGTTCCAGTAGCACTGAGTTCCCCATTTTTTGCACAAAGAAATGTCTTGCAAATGAGAATTATTTCCTTCTGCTGCTCTCTGGGATATCTTCCTCCCAGTTGCTTCAGAAAAGTTAGGTGTTCGGTATGTATTTTGCTCAATAAACAAATGACTATTTTCTTTCTTCTTTCTTCCTCCTTCCTCCTTTCTTTCCTTTCCTCTCCTCCTTTCCTACCCCTCCTCATTTCCCTCCCTTCCCCTCCCTTCCTTCCCTCCTTTTCACCTTTTCTTTTCCTTCCCCTTCCCTTCTTCCCTCCCCCTTCCTTCCTTCCTTTTTTCTCTTTCTTTTGTTCTCTATCTCTCTGTCCCTCTTTCTTTCTCTCCCTCCCTTCCTTCCTTTCTTTCATAGATATTAGGATCCACAGAATAAGAGCTCCTGTCTCTATGACTGTATCACACCAAATCCCAACCAGTAACGGCACCTGCTGTGGGTTTAGCAAGGAACACAGCTTTTCACGGGAGCAGTGCACAGTTTATAACCTGTGGTCGCCCCATCACCACCTGATTTGCTCACAGTGCAGATGCTCAGGAAGAAAATCCAGTAGCACCTGGAGTCTGATGATCACAGTCTGCACATGACAGACATTCTATCACTGTCTTTGTTCTTGGGTTTCGCCCAAACAAGCAAGCAAATGAAGCCTTCATCCGGCAGAATCATTTCAGGGAGGTGGTCCCTAGAAGCAGCGAGCTAAGACCCGGATGATCAAACAGGTTCCCGGGGCTGAAGGGAAAGGTGATCCAATGAGACCCACTTCAAGCCACAGTGACCACAGGGGGCTGTGTGTCCTGGGAATGTTCTCTGAGAGGACTTCAGGGCAGTGAAACTCCTCTCTGAGGAACTACCGTGGTGGACACAGATCCGTCTATGTGTGTCCAAACCCACAGCACATAAAACATTACGAGTGGACCCTGGTGTCACCGACAGACTCTGGGTGACGACGATATGTCTATGCAGGTTCACCGATCGTAAGGGGCACCCACTCTGCTGGGGGATGTTGATAATGGGGGAGATTGTGGGTTGGGAGGAAGGTATGTGGGAAGTCTCTGTACTTCCCTCTAATTTCTGCTAGGAAACTAAGACTGTTCTAAAAAAAAATGAGCTCTTCTAAAAAAAGATATTCTTCAAACAAAAATGTAAATCAAATGAAACCAAAGCAACCTGTCAGCCAGTTATTTCCAGAACAGTCTTCTCCTGGCCGACTCCCCAGCACCAGAAATGTCTTGTTTAACATCACCTCCTTAACTTGCTGAGTATCAGAGAAGACCAGGCTCCCTTCGGCTCTGGGAGTCTCGAGGAGCAAGGGGCTTCACCAACACCTGGAAGGGTAGGGCGGAAGAAGGACACCCCAGAGCTGCTCAGAGCTCACAGCCTCCCTCCCTTCCAGCATGGAGCCGGTGAGCTCTCTCCGGAAGGAACGTGCAGACCCAACACCCACGTTATGAGAGCCTGGGCTATCTGATAAGCACCAGGACCTAAAAACTCCTGCACTGTTGTAAGCATGTCTACTGTGAAGAATCACAAGAATGAATACAGAGGGAGATTTCCTGTATTCTGCAAAGGAAATGTTTGCCTTTTCCTGCCCCAGGCCCCTTGGGCATGCATACCAACTTGGACCTGACTACTTTATCACAGCAAAAGACAGCCCCAACACTCTAGAGACTGACACACTGTACGAAGCTCTCTTTTGCCTAAGGGCATTTTCTTTTCAAAGATCTTCTCTTTAAGTGTGTCCCAACCGATATGATGGAGTTGGTGGCCTCCTCCGACCATCCCCATGCGGCGCTGGTAACACCATTCCTAATCCTATGCCAGAGCACTTCCCTTAAGAACGGCCCAGAATATGGAGGCACCTTGGGTGGCTCAATTGGACTCCTGATTTTGGCTAGATCGTGATCTCAGTCTCCTGAGGCCGAGCTCTGCACTGGGCTCTGGGCTCTGTGCTCAGTGGGGAGTCGGCTTGAGTTTCTCTCATTCCCTCTGTACTTCCCTCTTGCTCTCTCTCTCTCTAAGGTAAATAAATGAATCTTAAAAAAAAAAAAAATGGCCCAAAACGCAGATTCTCAGGTCCTAATCTCTGTAAGAACAGACTGGAATTTATAGTTAGGTTTCCAAATTCCAAAGACACTTTAAAAAAGAAAAAAAAATCTGTCCTATGCAGAATACAATCCTCAGACAGCGATTACTAATGTTTCCTCTTGGGGAATCTTTCATATCAGGAAAAAGCACAGGTAAGGGGCTGATTATAAATGATCAGCTGCTTGTTTGTCTCATAAAAAGCTGGGCACGTTCTCTAATAAAACAGAAAAGAGAAACCACATTGATTAGCAATTAGCAGATCTATTTTAAGCAAGTTGGGGACTGGACTTCAGCCGGTCTGGTATCATTAAAGAGTATGACACATGAAACCAAATCCCTCGGCAAGCAGCTGCTGAATCAGCACCAGCCACAACGCCAAGGTCCCAGTTAAGGCAGCTCAGGGGCTGCAGCTCTGATTCACTTAATCCTGCAGGAAGCCTGGGAGGAGGGATTAGAATTTACTGCTGAAGAAGAGGAAAGTGTTTCAATGCTGGATCCTTAAGGAGCTGCATGTTTTCTCATTACTACACGGCCACCTTACAAAGTGGTAGCTTCTACTTTGTAAAGAAAAAAGAAAAATTAAAAAGACGCAATATAAGAAAGTGTTCCGTTTGGAAATGGTTTTCAGGGTTTAAGGAGCTGCATGTTTTCTCATTACTACACGGCCACCTTACAAAGTGGTAGCTTCTACTTTGTAAAGAAAAAAGAAAAATTAAAAAGATGCAATATAAGAAAGTGTTCCGGGGCGCCTGGGTGGCTCAGTGGGTTGGGCCGCTGCCTTCAGCTCAGGTCATGATCTCGGGGTCCTGGGATCGAGTCCCACATCGGGCTCTCTGCTTAGCGGAGAGCCTGCTTCCCTTCCTCTCTCTCTGCCTGCCTCTCTTGTGATTTCTCTCTGTCAAATAAATAAATCTTTAAAAAAAAAAAAAAAGAAAGAAAGTGTTCCGTTTGGAAATGGTTTTCAGGGTGATTGTCGTACTTGTCAGGCAGGCATTCTATCTCTGCATGCTTTTGGAGGACTGGATCCGGGTATGAGCGCATCGAGTCGGGACCCACAAGGCCATTTCTTTACAAAATATGTAACTAGTTTGATAGTGACAGTGGTTTCACAGGTGTGCACTGAGCTACAGACTTGTCGAGAAGGACACAGTTAACATGTACTGAGTTTATATGCTAATCATATCTCAATAAAAGAGTATTTTTCAGTGTAATTAAAAATTGGGTTGGGGGTCCCTGGGGGGCTCAGTCGGTGAAGCGGCTGCCTTCGTCTCAGGTCATGATTCCAGGGTCCTGGGATCGAGCCCCACATCGGGCTCTCTGCTCAGAGGGAGCCTGCTTCTCCCTCTGCCTCTGCCCCTCCCTCAGCTCATGCACACGCTCTCTCAAAAAAATAAATAAAATCTTTGAAAAAATTGGGTTGAAAATACAGGAATGTTGACTAAACATTCACTGGTCACACTTCACGGACCTCTTAGTTTGCCAGCCTATAGAAACATGGCATGATTCTCAAGGTAAATTTTGGTGGGAAAGCATCCTTAAGGCAAGGACCACTCTGTGAAGCAAAGAGACCAGAAACTCTCGTCACTTGCATTTCGCAAACCCTGGAAGCTCTGCCTGTAGAAACCGCCAGAGCCACTGGCTTCTGGGGACCGCGAGGCTGCCGGCGGGGGGGCCCTCCCTCGTGGATATAGCACAGACCAACCTCCGCTGCTTCCACCAGAACCCTGCGGCTGGGACCCCAGCTACAGGAGGGGCCCCTGAGGGGAAAGCCCCGCTCTGGGCAGGTGGGTGGTTCCACACTGGGCAACGGGCCGGCATCCCCTAGTGGGGGAGGGGACGCCGTACCCCACAACCCAACAGCCCCGACCCCAGCTATGTACCGAGGCTGGCAGCAAGCATCCGCCACGCGTTTGCGAAGCCCGTGGGATGATTTGTAAGACGTACATACCCCTTTGCATATCAAGTCGCCACCGCGAAACTTCGTGACAAAGTTTAAACAGCATCACCTTTCAGGGAGAATTCAAATCTTGACATTTTAAAATAAAAGACTTCCATTGCTCTCCTCATCACAACCACCAGAATAAAATAAAAGCACCCACAGTGATGTGATTTCCACCTTTATCCATTTTAAAAAATATTGGAGCAAACTGCTTTTTAAGAGTGAAATACACCTGGGGCGCATGGGTGGCTCAGTCGTTAAGCGTCTGCCTTCGGCTCAGGTCCTGACTCCAGGGTCCTGGGATCCAGTCCCGCTTCAGGCTCCCTGCTCAGTGGGAAGCCTGCTTCTCCCTCTCCCAGTCCCCCCCTGCTTGTGTTCTCTCTCTCGCTGTCTCTCTCTCTGTCAAACAAATAAATAAAATCTTTAAAAAAAAAGAGTGAAATACATCTGATCATATCTTATTCTTATTTTCCAAGACATACAACCTCCATTCACTCCTGCCTCAGAATTAGACAAACTATATTTTTTATGCTGCAAAGTTTCCACAGTTGATCACTCCATCATACTCTATCATAAAAACTATGTAAACGCTGAGATTTAATTTTTCGTATACTGTGTGAAAATGTGTTCTTATACATCAAAGTATCAGGAACAACAGCTGTAGCACAAAATCAATCAAACAACATGATGACGTATCTTGAAATCAGAAATTCTCTTGGTAATAACGTTCTTAATACCCTGATCGCAGGAGGCTTTGCCAATGTTTCTAGTGCGGCTGATGTGGGAAGAGGAAGGGGTATGTGACCTTGACCTCAGGTACGTTCCCGGGTGGGTCAGGTCTGAGAAAGGAATCCAGTGGGCAACTCGGGGCTGGAAACTGGCTGGGGTGGAGTTCAGCCGTCAGAGCAGACATGCTGTGGAAGCTGCATTTGGAAAACTGACCGCTGACTGCGTCTACACCACTGTGGGCCAGCCTGTCAGTGGACAGGGGCAGGGTCAACTCCGGAGGCTTCCCCAGCTACATTACTTCCATGCCATGGAGGCTGGTGCAGACCCTGGGGGCTGGCCACCTACTTGGAGATGCGTACTGGCCTGTGACCTCTGCGCCTCCCCCAAGCTCCCTCGGGATGATGGTGAGTTGAGGAGGGGCAGCTTAGCCAATGGTCATCCAGGTGAGCCACTCTGGATTGTCACCTGGACCCCACTCTGTATCCCAGGGTCCCAGGTCTGCCTGACAGAGGAGTGAGTACCACCCAGCATGATCCACTTTTCATTTCTCCCTGGACCTGAGACCGGATGGCAGTGAGCCCTCTGCAAGGGGCCCGGACCCTTACCTGCCATTGACCACACTCTTCTTCTCCAGCCCGCTGGGCAGAACCACAGTGACCGCCACCGTTCTGTTCCTCAAGTTCTCCTTCATGTGCAGCAGGTTCTGCGGAGGGCCGGGGGACATGTCCCGGGGAGGCTTCTGTCCGCTGTGCACATTCGCCGTGGCGGGCTTTCCAGGAGGAGGCGGGGCGCGAGCCTTCATCTTCCTCCTTCAACAGTGACAGCACAGAAGGGCTGAATGAGACAACAGCTTCCAAATCCGACCTTAATGCCATCACCTCCGAGCGTCCAGCGCCTTTCCAGGACCTTCCCTCATGACAAGCCATTCTTTTAACTCTTTCTCCCTCCTCAGAACAGCCTTCTGAGGTATATAACCCTTTTAAAAATCGATATATTGGCACACTCTTCAACACTAACAGAAAGGGGACAACTAAGGAAAACAGGTGAACCATGCTTGAAAGGAAAGGATAAGCCGAAAAATGGATTCCCCACCAGAGTGGCATGGTCATAATCTGTACAGATTGAGGAGTGGGCTGGTGCAGCAGAGTTTGTGTGGACCAGCCCTTTCTGAGCCACTGAGTGGGGGAAAAATACACCAAGTTCACGGGGACTCCCCTAGTGGTCTGCCTCACTCAACTTGGATCCCTGTCCCAGCTCTGGATCCAGGACCATGACCAGCTGCAGACTGGAATCCATAGACCCACGATGTTTGGGTTGTGTTAGGACAGCATCAGGGTACACTAAATTATCCAGAAAGCCCATCCCACCAACACCCTCCCCCAGGCCATCCTGCATGTAGGCGGCAGCTGGGCAGTGAGGGACACGAACAATGGGATCGTCACCTTATTCCGGCTATGCTTTGACTTCTCAGTTCACTTTGCAGGAGACTGGTAAACACACGGGAACCAGTCACCCACTTGGTCTCCTCCAGATCATTCAGGGAGGCAAAGGACCTTACTTGATACAGGTATTTTATTTTATATACAGGTATGTCTCTGTCTTCATGTATGTATATATATATATGCACATACAGAGACACTTATGTGTGCATAAGGGCCTTATCTTACAGAGACCGTAGGTATTTTATAATAACTAGTATTTACTCAGCGCCGGGGCCTCTGCTAATAATAACCTTCGGACGTTCACCTCATTCAAACTATTTGGCAGCTGAGAAAATTGCACGTCCAAGAGATTCGTAGCTGCCCTGAAGGCCCATGGTTATTGGTGTTGGAGCAGCAATGGAAAGCGGACGTGCCTGACTCCCAGGGGCCACTTCTGCCCACTTTGCCCTCCCACCTCCTGCCACAAAGAGCTAACGAGCTTAAATTCTCCTGCAGAGCAATCTTCTTGGGGGCACTCTGGCCCAAGGTATCAGGCACAGTAATTCCATTTCTAGAAACTGGTCGCAAAGAAATAACTCCCCAATTATTTCCCCATGCGAAGTTCAAAGGTGCTCAGTACAACATAATTTACAATGGCAAACAGACATAAAATAATCAAACCGCATGTCAGTAAGAGACCATTTCAATAAACTATGGTACTTCAAAACAATGTTATGCTGGTACTAGTTAAATACACTTTAAAAGTACAGAATTTGATGACCAAAGTACTTGATTCAGATTTTTTTTTTAGAAAACAAATACTGTTTTGGAAAATTCCATTTTAAGGGAATTATGCATTGTAGCCGTAGATCATAAACAGTCTAGAAAGATGCACACAAGAATCTCCAGGATACGTGTCATATCACATTTTGATATTTTCACTTCTATGCATTTTCTAATTTTTCTATAATGTCATCTATAAATGCATTACTTGTAAAACAAAAGAGGTCACTTAAAATTGGGGGGGAAATAGCAAATGGGATTCAGAGCAGGCCATGTGCTCCTGCAGATGGGAATGACATTCCAGTCTCCTCCTCTACTGGGATATGTAGACCTAGATTAATGCCCTTTTTTTCTTGGTGAAAAACTTACATCTGTGTCATAATTGTTATCATTTGTGCCTTATTCTTATCCCTTACATACTTCCTTCATTTTTAACTTGCAGAAATGAAAGCGAAGTAGTCGGCATATTGCGTGTGGGGGCAAGGGCTGTATGTTACTAATTCATCGACCCTCCTGATGACACTCTGAGGAGGGACTAAGTTATTCCTGCTTCATAGGAGAGGAGCATGGACACATCTTGATAAGACCAGAAAACGGCAGAGCTAGCAATAAACCCAAACGGTTTTCAGTGCTGCATTCTCCAGCCTGTTATGAAGAATGGATGCCACCCCATGCTACAGAACGGGAAGTCGGGACATGGAGAAGTAGGTTACAGTATCCTTTACTAGTCAGTCCTGGGTCTAGGACTAGATGCTCAGGCTCCCAGAAGTCAGCCTGCTGTTCATGTTAACTCCCAAAGGTGCTTTCGCTGGGGGAAAAGAAGTGCTTATTTTTTAACATGTTGGGGAAATGAATACATTTGCTCAGGATGCTCTCTGTTTATTTCTGGATACTAATAAACCTGGCTTGAACTCCTGAGTCAAACAGGAAGCAGCTCCTGACACATTTATTCTATCGGCCGGCCCCACCACGGGAGCAGAAGTTGGGAGAGAGGAAGAAGCAATCACCAGTCCCCCCAGCATTTCCCACATGAACAATCTCCCCAGCTCCCAGCCCAGCTCTCATCACGGACACCCGCACACATGCTGTGTCCTCCTACCATCCAGCCTCCACCAGTGAATCCTGCTGCCTCCCCGGATGCCCTCACTCCACATGTAGGAGATGAGCTCCGACCACGGGGGCCATGCGTCTTCTCACACCTGACTCTGTATGGTGCACCCTGACCCCACCTGCGCGCAGGACCTACAGCCCCACAGGCTGCCAGGACACCCAGCAAAGCTTTCTGTCCAGCACAGTGTTACGTGTGTGTGTGTGTGTGTGTGTGCACACGTGCATATGTGAACAAGTGTGTCTGTGCATGTGCATGTATATGCACATGATTACACGTGTGCATGTGTGTGCAAGCATGCACGTGTGTTTATGCGAGCCTGTGCATGTGTGCACGTGTGCAGGCCTGCCTGTGCATGCACACTGAAGCTAGCCGACACTGAAAAAACTGGAACATTTCACAAAACAACATGAAGTTCTGGCTCCAGTAAGATCCTGTAAGGCCCTGAATTCCTTCATAGCAAAAACTGGGTGTGTGCCTCGGATTGGAGTCTGTGACTCAATGCCATCACGCACCCGTCCTCTGCAGGGCTGTGGCTAATACCCAAAGCAATGGCATAGCCTGAAAGTCAGGGGTCTCCCTCGACCCTCCATCATGAACCCGCCCCCGCTCCTCCCCCACTCACCTGGCAATGGGTCTAACCTTCCCTGTTCCTGGAAAACTCACAATCACACCCTCTTGCCTATGCCACATCGTACACCCTCCCTGGTATGCTTTGCTCTCTTGAAAACACAGCTCAAAAGCATGTCTTCTGAGAAGCCTCTAGAAGCTCTGGGCCTGAGGACACAAGGCTGAGACCAGTGCCCCCTCCTGGCTGCACTCAGGAAGCACATGGGAAGCTTACCAAGTGCCCAAGACCCGGAACAGACCCATCTAATGTGCATCACCTGAGAGCTGGTTATGCTATCAGATCACAACATTTCTCCAGAACAGAGTCTCCTTAACAGCAAAATCGCACAGCGTTTCCATTGCAATTTCTGTATCATTTGATGAAAGCAACTGACAGATTATAAATATATGTTGATAAATTTGTGACATCGCATTTTTATTTCTCACAGAATAATTATTTTGAAGAGTGTACGTGAGAAATTTCCGTCCACACCAGAAATGGTGCCTGGGGTGTGGATGGAGTCAAGGCCCCGCTTCAGAAGTAGTGTGGGTCCGTAAGCACAGAGACCTCGGCGGGGGAGAAAGCCGCTTCCCACCTGCCCGAGACACCGGACACACAAACCGGCCCCCACTGCCGTTGACCTCCCCATGTAGCAATCCTGGTGCCCCATGTCTTCAACTTCATTTAGCATCTCTGGAAGGCAGCAGATGCTTCAATTTTTTTTAAAGATTTCATTTAATTATTTGAGAGAGAGAGAGAGAGAGAGAGAGCATGAGTAGGGGGAGGGGCAGAGGGAGATGGAGAGGCAGGCTTCCCGCTGAGCAGGGAGCCCAACACAGGACTCCATCCCAGGACCCTGAGTCCATGACCGGAGCTGAAATCAGACGCTTAAATAACAGAGCCCCCAGGCACCCCAACAGCAGATGCTGTATTAAGACTGTTTATACTCTCCACATTGAGTGTGCTGCCCTTCATATTTACAGGTATTAAGGTGGGGGAGGAGAAATGGGTAATGGGTCATGCCCATCCTAGGGGAAGACAGCATTATGGGCTGCACCTGCTCAGGGTGCCGGAGTGCTGCGGTTTCTCTAAACCACTTTTTCTCACCTGAATCTTGATAATCTGAGGGAGAGGATCTACTGCTCTCATTTTGCTGGTTGGGGAACCCGTGAGTGGGTGATTCTGAATAACAGTGTCCCACAACTATTTGGGGATTATCTTTTTCAATGTCGTTGAGAAAGGGGAGGGGAGCAGAAGGTGGTTTCATGTCTGTTTTGTCCAAGGGAAAGGCCTGGTCACTGCAGGAAAAAGGGTCTGGTTGGGAAGCGGGCCGAGGAGCCAACTAACCCATAGCCAGTGGGGATCCCAGATCACCTGTGAGAGCCAGTGTGGGTGAAACCGCTGGAAGGCATGTGGGGGGAGCGCTGGCAGCAGCAGCCAGAGCAGTGAGCACAAACAGTTCTGGAGACAAGCAGCCTGAATGAGAGGGTTAGCCTGTGCTGTTCGGGGGGTGGGGGGGTGCATGGGCAGAGCGACCGTGGGGGGAAGACGGATGGGTCTGCGAGCAGGAGGAGGACCTCACGATATTTGGGGTTCCAAGTCTCTGGCTCCAGGGCAAGGGTCAAAGCAGCCCAACAGAGGACACATTGTGGGAGGCGATGACCAGGTGGCTTTCAGTGACCTGGGTCTGAGATGACAGTGACATTTCCAAGCAGAGGCAAGGGCGAGCAGGGGAGAGAAGCCTGGGCCTCGACTGAGGACACCTCTGTGAATGCTGTGGAGGTCCCTGCTTGGAGCCAGCCACCAACAAGCCCTCCAGGAGGATCCCGTAAGGTTGCAGTGGTGCATCTGCAGCGGGGAGAGTGTGGAGGGTTGAGCCAAGGCACAGTGGTTGCCACTCAGCCTGAACTCGGTCTTTTCGTAATGTTGGCTGGCCAGTGGGTCTCCATCTCAGACGTCATCCTGTGTGTCCCGGGTAAGCCAGGAGGATCGGAGACACTGTGCATAGGTTTCTTCTTTCTGGATCTCAGTTCCTTTGGGGACATTGGGGGCTGGGCTGTAGGACACCTCCAATTCTAGTATACCAAATCACAGAAAAATAGGAAACCCAAACTACTGCTTTTATCTTATAATTAGGATTAGGATGGCCACTATCCAAAAAAAAAAAAAAAAATGGGGGGGGGAGAAAAAAGAAAATAAGAAATGTTGTCAAGGATGTGAAGAAATTGGAACCCTTGTACTCTGTTGGTGGGAACGCAAAGGGGTGCAACCACAATGGAAAACAGTATGGAGGTTCCTCAAAAAAATAAAATCAGATCCCCTACAATTCCTTTTCTGGGTCCAGGAACACCTTGGCAGTGGTACGGGTTTGGTTCCAGAGCAAGTGAAACAGCAGCTATCATGATAAAACCAGTCGAATGAATTCTTTGGTTGCCAATGCATGTAAAAATACTGTTTATACTGTACTGCAGTGTTTGTGTGTGCAACAGCATTACGCCTAAAAGTACAATGTGCACACCTTAATTTAAAAACACTTTACTGGGACACCTGGGTGGCTCAGTGGGTTAAGCATCCATCTCTTGATTTCGGCTCAGGGCATGATCTCAGGGTTGTGAGATCAAGCCCCATGTCAGACTCTGTGCTCAGTGGAGAGTCTGCTTGAGAGTCTCTCTCCCTCTCCCTTTGCCCCTCCACTGTTTGTGTACTCTCTCTCTCTCTCTCTAAATAAATAATCTTTACAAAAATAAAAATACTTTTTTGCTAAACAATGCTAGCCGTCATCTGAGCTATCAGGAAGTCGTATCTTTTTGCTGGTGGAGGGTCTGCCTCGATGCTGATGGCTGCTGACTGACCAGGGTGATGGTGGCTGAAGGATGGTGTGGCCGTGGCCATTTCTTAAGCTAAGACAACAGTGAACTTTGCCACGTCAATTGCTCTTGCTTTCCCGAATGCCCTCTCTGTAGCATGGGACACTGTTTGGCATCTACCCACAGAACTTCTTCCAAAGTTGGAGTCTGTCCCCTCGAACTCTACCACCATTGCTTTATCAGCTAAGTTCCTGCAATATCCTAAATCCATTGTTGTCCCTTCAACGGTCTCCACAGGATCCCCACCAGGAGCAGATTCCATCTCAGGAAACCACAGTCTTTGCACGCCCATAAGAAGCAACTTCTCCTCCATTCATGTTTGATCCTGAGCCTAGCAATTCAGTCCATCTTCAGGCTCTGCTTCTAGTTCCAGTTCTCTCGCTCTTTCTACCACATCTTCGGGTACTTCCTCCAATAAATCCTAAACCTTTTAAAGTCATCCATGACGGTTGGAATCCACTTCCTCCAAACTCTTGCTCATGGTAATATTTTGATCTCTTCCCATGAATCACGAATGTTCCTAATGGCATCTAGAGTGGTGAATCCTTTCCAGGAGGTTTTTAATTGACATGCACCAGAGGAATATCCATCTAGGGCAGCTCCAGCCTTATGAAATGTATTTCTTAAATAATAAGACATGAAAGACAAAATTACTGCTTGATCCATGGGATAGGGAACAGACGTGTTGTGGCAGCCATGAAAACGGCATTTATCTCACTGTCCATCTCCATTGGAGCCCTTGGGAAATCAGGTACATTGTCAAAGCAGTCATGTTTGGAAAGGAACCCTTTTTTCTGCAGTAGGTCACAGCAGCAGGGTTAAAAGATCCATAAAACGTGCTGTAAACAGATGCGCCATCACTCGGGCTTTATGGCTTCATTTGAGGAACGCAGGTAGACTGGATTCAGCACAAATTTTAAGGGCCTTAAGGTTTCAGAATGGTCACTGAGGATAAGCTTCAACTTCCAGTCACCAGCTGTATTAGCCCTTAATGAGAGAATCAGCCTTTCCTTAGAAGCCAGTCACTAATTTCTCTCTAGCTATGAAGTCCTAGATGGCATCAGTCTCCAACAGAAGGCTGTTGTGTCTACACTGGAAATCTGTTTAGTCCCTTCCTTAATTCCCTCCACCAGATCTTCTGACGACTTGCTGCAGCTTCTCCATCAGCCCCCGCTGCTCCACCTGGAGATGCTTCTTTCCTTGAACTTCACAAACTAACCTCTGCTAACCTCAGACTTTTGTTGGCAGCCTCCCTCTCAGCCTTCCTAGAACTGAAGAGTCAGGGCCTTGCTCTGGATGGGGCTTTGGCTTAAGGAAATTTGTGGCTGCTTTGATCTTCTGTCCAGACCTTCAAAACTTCCTCCATATCAGTAATAAGGCTGTTTTCCTTTCTTATCATTTGTGTGTTTGCTGGAAGAGCGCTTCCAATTTCCTCCAAGAACTGTTTCTCTGTGTTCACAACTTGGCTCACCGGTTGTCACAAGAGATCTTGCTTTCGGCCTATCTTGGCTTTCAACATGCCTTCCTCACCGAGCTTAATCATTTCTAGCTTTTGATGAAAACTGAGAGACGTGGGGCTCTTCCTTCACTGGAACACGTAGAGGCCATTGCACGGTTATTGACTGAGCTCGTTTCAACACTGTTTTGTCTCAGGGAATAGGGAACCCCGAGGACAGGGAGACAGAAGAGGAACAGTGGTTTGTGAAGCAGTCAGAACACACACAACACTGATCAGTGAAGGTCACCGACTTCTATGGGCATGGTTTGTGGTGCCCCAAAACAACAATAGCTACATCGAAGATCGCTGATCATAGATCACCCGGACAAATATAATCATAATGAGAAATTTTAAAATAATGTGAGAATTGCCAAGATGTGACACAGAGACACAAAGTGAGCAGATGGGGTTGGAAGAAATGGCGCCGGTAGACCTTCTCGATGCAGGGTTGCCACACATCTAACAGTGATAAAAAATGCAGTATTGTTCACTGCAACAAAGCCAAGCACAATAAAAGAACGTAGGTCTATACCCAAAAGAACTGAAAGCAGAGACTTGAAAAGTTCCCCCCAGGTTCATGGCAGCATTACAATAGTCAAAATGTGGAAGCCACCCAAGCACCCATTACCAATGAATAAGCAAAGCATTCTGGAATATTCTCCAGCCTTAAAAAGGAAGCAAATTCTGAAGCATGCTACAACACAGAGGAACCCAAGGACATTATACTAAGTGAATAAGCCAGGACAAAAAGACAAATACTGTGTGATTCCCCTTATTTGAGGTTCCTACAGCCATCAGACTCAGCAAGACCAACCGTAGAATGGAGGGCACCAGGGGCTGGGGGAGGGCTGGATGGAGAGGTTTAGTGTAACGATTTAACAGTTTTGGTTGACCAGAGTTTGCAAGACGAAGAGTTTGGGTGATTGGCTGCATGGCAACGTGAATGTTCGAAACGCTACCGAGCACACACTGAGAAATGATTAGCACAGTCAATTCCATCTTATGTGTATTTCATCACAACTGAGTCACAGTAATTTCAACCTAATAAAATTAGATGTTTATCCTGGTAGTTGTAGAATGTAAGGCAGACTTACTGCCAGGGCTGTCTTCTGTCCTTCAATGGGCTCCTACCTAGGGACCCCCACCCCAGCTCCCTAGCACGGAAGGAATTTCTTGCTGCGCACACTGGGGGAAGAGAAGTGGATGTACCACCTGCCAAGGGTGGAGGGAGGCCGAGGGCCCCTTACAGCAAAGGGGGTGGGAGGCTGGACCCACAGGGGTGGGACCCCTTTGGGAGCAGTTCCAGAGGGTGGACGCAGGTTGCCAGACTAAGCTTCACTAGGCATGAGGGGACAGTGATGGGACCTCCTCTGCCTCCCTCTGGAATCCTCCTCCACCCAAGGAGCAGCCACAATACCTGAATTCCGGCTTGTCTTTTCAAGGATGTAATTATGTTCAGAGTTCTGCTCTCAGTTCGAGAGCAGAAGCTGCCCAGGTAGACCCAAAGCTCCTCTGAAAGTGAGCACTGTCTCCACATGACACGGTCACAGTGCCATGGGCTCCCTCCCCCTGGGAAGGACTACTGCTGTTCCCACGGACCCAATCAGCTTCACTCGTCCTCAAACGTCATCACACTGCCAAGCCAGTGACTCTCTTTGGGAAGGTCTGTGCAGGTGCCATGGAGTTGGGACCTATCTGACCCTATGGAGCACGTGGGCAGTAAAAGAGGCAAGGCCCCTCCTAGGCATGCCCCAGGCTGGTGACCCAGCTGGTGACTCTGCCTTCCTTCTCCACACTGTCAGGGACAAGCAGGGCTGGTCCAACATACCTCAGGGGCTGAGTCACTGAGCAAGCAGCATCCCCCCTTGCCGCCGCCCTGTGCTCCCTCCAGGTATGAGACTGGGTGTGCCCCAGCAGAAACTATAAAGCAACATAATATATACAAAAACATCTATGGGATCTCAAAGGTCATCAGTCAGAACACCGGATGGTTTTCGCTTCAAACCACCCCCCATATTTCCTGTCACAATTTCAGGGCCATGCTTGCTAGCTCCCACATCAGCTGGGACACCGCCAGCTGACGTTTTCTTCCCAGAGCTCGTCCACAAGCAACAGAACACTGAGATCTGCTCCCTCAACACGAGGCCGTCCAGGAGGCCGTGGGCTGCTTGTCTGGCACCACCTGGGCCCAGTGAGTGCAAATTCCAGGGCAGGAATCCAGGCAGCTGCATTAAAGCCTAACTCCACAGGAACCCAGCCAGGCTGGGGGAGCCCGGGGCAGGCAGGGCCTGGAGCCTGCAAAGGGAAAGTCCCCACAGCTCTCTACTCTAACGTCCCTGGAGCAAAGTCCAAAGGGCTCTCTGCTTTATGTGCAGTGTTTTGTTTTGTTTTTTTCCTCATGCCTCACAGTTCCTCAGTGTCCACGACCAGCGGACACTGAAGTCAGTGGTCATGCTGATGCCAGCTCACCCACTTGCCAAGCCTGCATGATTGATGCCCATTTACCATCCGGCTGCCCTGGCAGGAAGCAGGACGAACAGTACCTGCCTAAAGGGAATTTCAAAGAAAAAGCTGGCACACCCCACTCTTCCCTCTTTGGATCCACCGAGAAGCAAAAGCTCTGGCTAACTGGGTCTGTTTTCGCCGTGGGCAGAAGGGAGTTACCACTCTCTCCCCAAGATTCTTCCAGAGCAGGAAGTTTGCTTCCTCCTAAAAGATTCTGAGTTAGAAACCAGCCACCTTGGTTCTCAGGGTCACTTCGTTGCCCCTGTCAGCCTGGTCTCTCCTGCTGGCAGCTGGACAAGGCCTCTGCCTCCTCCCAAGGAGGGAGCAACCTGGAGGCGGGTAGGGAGTCCTAGAGGAGTCAACGCGGGCTTCGGGACTCACCCCAGTCCGCTGGAACCTGACTCTGCATTTGTCACCATGGGTGATTCCTGGGTGCCCGAGTGGTTAAGAGGAAACATCAGAGAAAGGGGTACGCTTCCAACAGGACTTTCCTAATGATGCCCTGAAACATTATTTTTACACACTTATGTAACTTGTCCCACGGGGCCGCCTGGGTGGCTCAGTCAGTGAAGTCTCTGCCTTCACCTCTGGTCAGGATCCCAGGGTCCTGGGATCCAGTCCCTGCTGAGCAGGGAGCCAGCTTCTCCCTCTCTCTCTGCTCATGTGCACGCTCTCTCAAATAAATAAATAAAGTAGAACAAAAACAAAAACCAAAAAACCAAAAATCCTCAAACCATAAACGTGTCCTGTGAGCCAGCACCAAGAGCGTCTGAGAAGATCGTCCTGCACGAAACCAACATGGTCGACCCCATCCCGTCAGGACCATTCCAAGACGAACGGTACCAGATCTAAGTCGCCCTCCACAAGCTCACAGTCTCCAGGGCAGGCCGATACGACCCGGCGACGGCGCAGGTAAGGAAAGGACGAAGGACAGGCCGTGCCACTCAGGGATGATAAAGGACTCCGGACTTAGGCTGGTTCGGGAAGTCACCTGCCAGACGTGATAAGAGAAGCCTGTTGGAGGTGGCAAGCACAGGGGCGGGCGTGAGGCCGCTCCCAGCAAGGACGTGAGAGGGAGGCAGGGGGCTGAGCGTGGACTGGATTGCGGAGACCCTTGTGCCTGTCCGCAAACAGCTCTGAGCACAGCAGTGCCTGTCCCCAGGGAGCATGTGGCGACGGAGCAGCGCGCATGCGCCCACGGAGGAGCGCGCATGCGCGCACATACACCCATTCCAACAGCTCTGGAAGGCAAGCTCAGAAGCCATAGCAATTCAAAGCCGCGGACCGTCAGATCCAAAAGAGAAGCGCGGGATCGCAGGAGTAACAGGAGAGGGACTGGGTTAGAAAGAGTCAGGCAGAAAGCTCTACGTTACCAGGACGGAGGGAAAAGAGAGCTCGTTCTAGAACAGTGTGTGCTCCAGCTGGGGAAGATGGGGTGGGTTGGTATGAGAAGCTAGAGAGGAAGGAGCCTGGCTGAGAGGGCCAGCCCTCCCCATGGAGAGCCCCGGAAGGTAAGGTGCTCAGACGGGTGCACCAGGGCCTGGCAGCCCGGCAGGTACGGCAGGATGACAGGTATGTGGGCAGCTGTAACCCCCGTCCACCCAGCAACCTCGACTAGAGTCTGGGGGTGGACAGTGCCCATTTTGCCCAGTGATTTCCGTGGCCCAAGCTGGTAGAGATGGGGACGAGTGCTCCAAGTGGAGCAGATGTGTGGGAGTGGGAGGGGCGTGGACGTGAGCTTTCCCAGGGTCGCAGGGTCCCGGCAGCCCCCTACTCACTTGGCTGGGACTTCAGTCAGTACATCATGAAAATGACAGATGGCCATTCAGGTGCTGCCCTGCCTTCTAGCAGAAACAATCACATTTCATGACTCTGATGGTGCTGGTTTCAGAGCTGCCCGCTTGGGTACACAGCCGGCTAGGAGGTTCTAGCTGCATAAGCCATGGCTTTCCCCACCTGAGGCACTAAAGGCATAGCGTGGACTCACAGACACACTGGGGCTCTACCCATGAGGCTTGAGCTTGAGTTTCTGTGTAGACTGAACCTGGTAACAGAAGTAAGGTGACTGGCTCAGGGCCTGGCAAGGAGTAGATGCACAGAACAGCTCTCCTGTCTTTTTTTTTTTTTTTTTAAAGATTTTATTTATTTATTTGACAGAGAGAGAGATCACAAGTAGGCAGAGAGGCAGGCAGAGAGAGAGGAGGAAGCAGGCTCCCTGCAGAGCAGAGAGCCCCATGCGGGGCTCGATCCCAGGACCCTGAGATCATGACCTGAGCCGAAGGCAGTGGCTTAATCCACTGAGCCACCCAGGCGCCCCAGCTCTCCTGTCTTTACATACTCTCTTGTGCCCAAAGAGGGCATCCGACAGACTTAGGACAGTGTGAAGTTCATTTATAACAAAAAGGTGCACCTGGGCAGCATGGACATTTCATCAAGTCACAATGTGTTTGAGTGTGCCTGTTTAGTTTTTTTTTAAAACAGTGTTCGAAAATAATTAAGAATTCTTAAGTGAAACTTTTGTGTAAGAAACCTCATCTTTAAAACACATTATTCTTTAAATCAGAGTTTACGAATCCCTAAAGATCTCCAAATGGAGTTGTTGGCAGCCTAAAGGGTGAAAGATTTTTTTAAATCTGCAATCGTATGTGTGTCTGTGTGTGTTTGTTTTAATTAGGAGCTTCCCACATGGGGTCATCTGTGTTGTACTCACTGCCACACTGTTCAGTACCAGTGCTGGGTGGGGTTGGGACCACGCCTGCAGCAGAGACTGAATAATGTCCTCTGCACTGTGAGGGTCAAGGCATCCACAGTGGTCCAAATCCAGAGGTCCTACACCACTCCAGAACTGACCACGCTTGTTCTCTGTTGCCCAAAATCATGATGGAAAGGTCCTGCCTTTTTTAATTAGACATGTAGTGTTAAATAGGCAATGACGAATATTTTATTTAACTACTTTACAGTATCCTGTTCTCATGTATTATCAAACAGTTCCATCCAATTAATGGGATCTTGCTATCTGCATTAAAAAGCCACCATGGGGTGCCTGGGTGGCTCAGTTGGTAGAGTGTCTGACTCTTGGTTTTAGCTCAGGTCGTGATGTCAGGATGATGAGACAGCCCCACGCTGAGCCCCACGCTGGGCTCCACGCTCAGTGAAGAGTCTGCTTTGGATTCTCTCTCCCTGTCCCTCTGCCTCTCCTGCTCTGTGCTCTCTCTCTCTCAAATAAATAAGTAAATCTTAAAAAAAAAAAAAAAAAGCAACCACAGTGCAGATAGCATTGATGTAAGTGACGGTCATTATCTTAAAGTCAAAAGATTAACGTGCATGGGAAGAAACTGACCTACAAAGATTTAACTTTTTACATGTCAGATTGAATGCTGGTGACCTCAGTCAAGTGTCAGCACCACAGAAAAGGAGTGGAGGGTCGTGATTCAGAGTGAGGGCCACATGGCTACATGTCAGGCAGCCTTGGATCAAAGCCTGGCTCTGCCGTTCACTGGTTGTGTGCTCTCAGCAACTGATGGAGCCCTGTGCCTTAGTTTCCTTATCTGGAAAACAGGAATAACCTTGTAGAATTGCCATGATGATCCAATGTGACGATGCTTATGAGCACAGACACTGGCTAGTACTCAAGTTCATAGTAAGTATCAGTAACTAACAACTTTGTTAATGTGACTTTTGTGCTTTATTTGTACAATGTGTAATTTGTATGTATATGTGTATGTGTGATTTGTACAATCTGTTTTCATTTTATAGTTGTAAAAGGAGTGTACTTACCTAGCTTCATGCTTGTAGGTATTTAAGAAAACTAAATACACTTAATTGAATAAAAGAGGTCACAATCATTGTTTTGGGAGCATCGCAAGACTTTCTTACACTGTACGCAAAAATAAACTCAAAATGGATTAAAGACCTAAATGTGAAACCTGCAACCATAAACCCGCTAAAAGAAAACACAGGCAGTAATCTCTTGGACATCAGCCTTAGGAATATTTTTCTGGATATGTCTCCTCAGGGAAGGGAAACAAAAGCAAAAATCAACTATTGGGACTTCATCACAATAAAATACTCTTCCACAGCAAAGGAAACCATCAAAAAATGAAAGGCAACCTACAGAATAGAAGAAGAAATTTGCAAATGATATATCCATTAAGGGGCTCATATCCAAAATATATACAGAATTTCCACAACTCAATGCTAAAAAAACAAACAATCCCATCAAAAATTGGGCAGAAGACCTGAACACATATTATTCCAAAGAAGATATCCAAAGGTCCCACAGACACATGAAGATGCTCAATATCACGCATCATCAGGGAAATGCAGATCAAAACCACAATGAGGTATCAACTCGCACGTGTCAGAATGGCTAAAATCATGAAGAAAAGAAAACAGGTGTTGGTGAGGATGCGGAGAAAAAGGAACCTTCGTGCACTGTTGGTGGGAATGCAAACTGGTGTAGCCACTCTGGAAAACAGTATGGAGGTTTGTCAAAAAATTAAAAATAGAAATATTTTTAGTGCCATCTAGTAGGCACTAGGTGGCAAATATGGTGTCCATTTCAAGTTGCCTGATGTGTGTGGGCGTTCCAGTTGAAAGTGGATTACAACTGGCTAGACTGCACACACTTACGCTGTCACATTCAGGTGTCCATGAGGCCTGTCCAGCACACGTAGTATGAGCCCTTCATCCCCTCGGCCTAGCCCTACTAACCCAGCCAGTGCCTTCGCCATGATGCTGGGGCCCTTCATCTTCAGCACGGTCTTCTTACATACAAAGGAGAAGGAGCAGTCTCACTGAGGGGGCAGAGCCCTCTGACTCCTTAGAACACACACATGGTGGTTATGCAGGCTTGGGTCTACCTCTTATGGAGGTTGTTTTTGGTTTCCTTCCTTCCTTCCTTCCCTCATGCCATGGGACAATGGCACAACCTTACCTCAGTGGGAGATACAGCATTGAGTACCAAGGGACTGGGGTTGGGGAATGATTTTTATGTGTTTTTTTTTTTTCCCCACCTAATGCTATGTGGCATTTTTCATATGTGGTCACTCTCCTTTCTAAGATAGACACTGCCCTCCAACTTAAAAAAAAAAAAAAAAAAGGTGCCGTAGTGCTAGCTAGTAATTCCACCACTGGGTGCTTATTCGAAGAAAACGCAGATTCAAAAAGATCTCTGCACTCCTATGTTTACTGCCCCATTATCTACAATAGCCAAGATATAGAAACAATCCCAGGATCCACTGATAGATGAATAGATAAAGAAGCTGTGGAATGTACAATGACTGTGAACGTACAAGGACTCAGCCATAAAAAAGAATACAATCTTGCCAATTTCAATGGCATGGATGGATCTAGAGGGTATCAGATGATTTAATTTATACGTGCACCTAAAGCAACAGTAGAAATGAACAAAGAAAAACAGAAACAGACTCACACACACAGAACATAGTGGTGGTGTTTAGAGGTGAGGCAGGGAGGGGACGGGCAGGATAGGTAGAGTATGAAGTACAAACTTCCAGTTATAAAATGAATAAGTCAGAGGGATGGCAAGTAGACCATAGGGAAGGCAGTCACACTTACTGTGGTGAGCACTGGAGTAATGTATACAATTGTCTAATCACTATGCTGTAAAATGAAACTACTATAACATCGTGTGTCAACTATATTCAATATAAAAGTAAAATACAATAAAGTATTTAAAAATAAAAATGGGTCCCTACACTATCAGTTCTGAGACAGGCAGGCAGACTGGAGTCCCAGGATTTATTAGCGGTTTGCTGCTCAGCCACGCTATTTTAGATCATCTCCAACTGGACGGGCTGAACAGGAGGGGGCCAGGCAGGCCAGGCAGGATGGCCATCATCCCACGATGGCCACGAGTAACCAGACAACAGTGAGTTTCAAAATCTGATCGTGTGCATGGAGAGAAGGCCCTTCCTGCCCTAGCACCTTCTAAGGAAGGGGTGTGTGGTGCCTGGCCTGCATATGCCTCCTCTCCACTCCCTGAATCCTACCCTGGTGGCTCATCTGACCTCAGACTGGGCGGGTCATGCCTATCTTCGAGAAGAGAGTTATATTTTCAAAAAGAAGAGGATCACTTGGTCCTTGGGTCACCATCACAGCGACAGCTGAGATTCCAAGAACATTCTAGAGCCTTCTGGGACATGCCCACGTGAGTGATGGAGGCACAGCTCTGACTAGACCTAGGAGCTCCTCTCAGAACTCATGGAGAGAAGCGGGATTCTCTCGCTCCCCTCCCATCCTCTCCAGAGAGTCACCGGCATCACCTGTGTGACCAACCACATGACACAGTGCCCATCAGGCCCCTGGCACGGCTCTTCCAGAGCCAGCCCCTCCCCTTGTGATTCCCCGTCTACCCTGTCCACTCAGAAACCACACTCTGAGACTTGGATTTCATAGTGGGGCCTACAGGTCACACTATACTTCGGGGTCACGCTCTGTGAGAGTCTTCAATAGGGTTGGCATGACCAAGGAAATTAACCGGTTTTCTTTTGTAAATGTGTTTTATCTAGTGGGTAGAGTTTCCCTTCTGCAAGATACATCTACAGTTCTCTAAAGAAATTCAATGAAAGTTGAAGCATATCAATTGCTTGGTAGATGAAGTCCAGGCAAATGGTGGGCCTTCTTCTGGCACCAACAACGTCCTTCCATTGATCCTTCCAGGGACAATAAAACCCCAGAACAAAGTGGAAGAAAGACATCGATCCCAACAGCAGAGGCCAGGAATAAACTAATTTGATTGTTCGAAATGAGGGAGGAAATACCGTGGAGGCAAACGGGGTGGGAAAGTGGTCTTCCAAACTATTCTCAATAATCTAGCAACAGCACTGCGTGTCCTTCCTTTCCACCCAGGCCAGGAACAAGGGACAGGGAGGGATGCTACTACCAAAGGGACTTACCTTTCAACTGGGACTCAGAGCTGTCTCAGAGGGCTCTGGAGTGGCTCAGATGGAATCCCTATTAGAAGCAGGATGCCACTCATTAGGACAAAATCCCCTCATCCCCACCTGACGTCCACAGGCTCTGTCCCACCGCTCACCCTCACTTCCTGCCGAGAGATTCTGCATTCCTGCTTACTCTACATCAAGTCCCTTCAGCGCTTTGCTTTGTACTTGTAATAAAGTACAGCACCTTGTCATGGCCTCGAAGGCCCGAGACTTCCCACCACGACTCCCCACCAGCCTCAGCTCTGCCACCTGCCATGTCCCAGCCTCACCTCCTCCTCCACACCTGGAATAAGCAAGCTCTCCCTTGTTGAGGACTTGCACATGCTGTTCCTTCTGCTGGGATGATCTTCCCTCTCCTTTGCTCCTTTCTGCCCGCCATGACCCAAACTGACAAGTGCACTCCCTGAAAGGCCATCCCCCAATTCCTAATGAGGCCCTGTCATTCTCCCACAGGGACTTGGTTCCTTCTCTAGTGCTTCTCCTGATCTGTACTCACAGGTCTTTCCTGAGCTGTTTAGGACCAGCCATGACTCTAGACTCCCACTCCAAGGGAACAGGGGTCAAGACAGACAGAGTTGTTCAGCAACTGTTTGCTGCATGAGTGAGTTCTTGATGCTGGGATTCAGCTGCTATGCCGCTAACCAAGTTTGCTATGAACGAAGCCAAGGGGAATGTCCAGATGCCCAGAGGACAGCAGACAGTGCTGAAGGTACCCAGGGATTATTAGGGAGCCCCCCAAACACCCAATGGCCAGGAACCAGCTCTCACAGCTCTAAGGACAATATTCAGTGGTTCTTAGCTCCCAGTTTCTGAACACTTACGAGCCAGCCAAGCCTTCTGTGTGTGCCTGCTTCTCCCAGCAGCTTCACATGGCAGGTAAAGCTTCCCCATCTTAAGTATGGGGTGACTGAGGATGGCACAGGGTGAGTAACTTCCCCATGGCTGGAAAGACTGGAATGCCAGCTAAATCTCAGAATCCACTCAGGATCTAATGTGCCCCTGCCCCTCAGTTATTTCCTGAAAGCAAACCCCCAGGGGTATCTGGCAGGTTGATGTTGAGCTGTCTAAATGCTGTGCCCTGTGCTAGAACATTGGTGTCCTGCGGGGGTAGCCATAATGAGAGGGGTAGGTCAGAAAGTGGCCCTTTGGTGAAGCTTCTGGCACAATCATAGACACAAGCCATCTGCTGCAATGTGGGGTCTGGACAAGCCTTGTTTCAAAGCACAGTTAGAGCCTCTTCTTATTTCTAGGTAGAGTTAGAGCCCCCAAGAATTTCATTTGGGGCTCTAGATTTCTTATAGATTCCACAGATGACAGGGACCATGTTCAGCACCCTCAGGAAACAGAGGAAGGGGCAGAGTCAAAGGGAAAGGGAAGGAGTCCATGGATGATGTCCAGAGCTGGGACAGCCCCTGAGTCAGCCCTTAGGGTTCTCAATACCTTGAGGGTTGGGAACTCCTTAGAGGATCCAATGAAGGCCACTTGTCCTTTCTCCAGGCAAGATGAACCTTCATATGCACGCAAGCTCCACAACCCTCCGTGAGTGATCGGGGACCCTGGGTTAGAACCCACATAATACTTTCTCTCAGGGTCGAGCACCTCTAAGAGGGCAACGTTCTCTCTAAGACAATTCCTTCTAATAAAGGACAAATGAGGCACCCCCCCCAGATGCATTACTCTACCAACTCTGCCTTTACCAACAAAACCCGACACAGGAGGGACATTCATGAGGGGTGCAGATGAGTGACACGGGCTGAAAGACATGTATGTACGAAGGTCTCAAGTGAAGAGGCCATTCTAAGTTGCAGCTTACAGATGAAGACAGTAACGCCACACTGTTCTAGTAAAACCAGGGGCAGTGGCTGTCCCCAGGAAAAGGCCGTATTTTTGGGCAATGTGGACACCATATTTCGGAAGTCTGCCCCAGAACATAGTTCTACAGCTGTAAGCCATCTACCAATCCCTGTGACACGCTCTGCAGTCAGGAAGATGTAAGTTTAGATCTAGTAAAGATATCCTCAAGCTGTGTGAGATCCAACAAGTGACTTCATGTGCGCAGGTTCTTGGCACTTGTAAGCCTCAGTTTCCCCTAAAGCTGACCAAAGAGCACTTTCAACCTTCCTCTGACACGGTTAACGCAAGGATTAAATGTTTCTCATGCTGCAGTGCTGTGGAGGCCGTACTCAAGGACTGGTAGCTGCTACAAATAATGTAACTACTATTAACAGGTTTATTGTTGGGGACAAAACCCCCCAAAAGCCAGCCTCCTGTCTTCATGAGGGCAGACTGGAAGCTAGCTCCTCAAGGTGCCCCCAAAAGGCTCATTTGTGCAACAAATGCATTCAAAAACCAACAGAGAAACCCTACTCACAACCTTATTTCACCACTTTGACCCAGGTTTGGGGAAGCTTTCAGTAATTCAACATGAAAAGATTAGCTTTCTTGATAGGATTCTCAAAGACATAATGACAAAAGATATCCATAACACTCACCAAACTCTACACTCCGGCCGTATATGTGGGAATGCTTCTATCTCTGCGCACATCAAGTCAATATTCAAAGAGGAACATAGAGGAGCCGTGTCCCACAGCATTACACAACTCCTAGGCAGTTAAGAAAGTTCCGTAGGTGTGGATCACTTAACCATCGGCAAATGCTCTGCGAGGAAGCTGAGCAGAATGGCTTCTGCTCCAACCATCAGATAAAACAAGAGTAACTACATTGTCGAACGGTACAGCAAAAGGATCTCTCCTTCCAAATAACAGGCGGTGCTCCTTTCCTGAGGTTGGAACATTCTTATCAAATGAAATGAAATAGATCAGAGAAGACTTACTGATTGCCAAACCACCTGGCAATGTTTGCACACATCCCAAGCTGTTCCCTGCCCCCGCCTGGAGCAGCTTGCTTTGCCCCCTACAAGGAGAGTAGAGGGGTCTCCAGGCTGGGCTAAGGCAGTCCTAGGAGATGAAGGAGCTTCCCTGGACTGGGAGACAGAGGCGACAGTGCGGTGAGAACAAGCAGAGGCCTCTGATCCGACCCAGCCTAGTGACTTATTAATAAAGGTGCTACCCGATGCAGGGTTTCTTCCCAAGCAAGCCTGTGGACGGGTGACCGCACTTGCAGAGATGCTCCCTGCTGTGAGCACCACCAGCGACCAAACTCACAAGATGCTTTCATTTTCGTGGTCAAATTCCCAGACCTTTTAACCTTGGAAAATAAAATTTTCCAAGGTTAAAATTTTAACCTTGGAAAATAAAAAAGCGACTAGGGAGGAGGGAGAGCTTCCTCCTCCCTAATGAGGATGCCTGACGGCAACCTGCTTCTTTGTTACAAAGCGCACCCACCACTTTCTCATACCAGGGCCCATAGAGGCAATGCAGGAGTTCGCTTGGGGGAGAAAAACCTTAATTATTCTTTAAGAGCCAAGTCAGACCTTTCACGTCGCTGCCCACCTCGGGCCACAAGGCATTTGCTGAACTTGTAGAAAGCAATTCTTGCCATCTAAAGGCACGATTCAGCACCTTCTTTTCCTGAAGAGTGTTTATTTTTTTCTTCCCTCCAAACAGCATGTGACAAGAAGCTCATTGTTTTCTGGCAGCCAGTTTTGCCGTAGTGTGTTTTTTCAAGCTCGAAACCCATATTCGGTTTCTACCAAATACCACTGTCCCAGGATTACCAACGATGCTGCCAAACAGATAATGTATGCAGGGAGACATGCCTAGGAGCCCGACATGCTCCAGTTCTCAACAGAGCCAAGGGCCTGGGGTCCCACTGAAGGCACAGAGGGCCTGAGATGAGGGGATCTGCTGGCCAGGACAACATCTTTCCCCCGTGGGCCCCTGCAGTCTGCTCTGTGTCGCCAGAGCTACCCATTTCCCTGACTAGCAGCCCCCAGAGATCTGTCAACCATCCTCTCTGGCTGGGGAGGCAGGGCCCCTCCAGCACAGCCCCCTGGAGGAGGCAAGGAGTGTGTTTCCCCCCCCCCCCCCCCAGCTGTCCTCTGGTTAGATGCCAGCCTCACTGCACAGAGGCCACACCCACACCCAGCCACCACCTCGGTCCCGCAATCCCAGAGACTCTGTCAAGCTGCTCCCTTGTAGGCCATTACAAGCTGAATGATGAGCTCTCTGTGCAAAGCTGCTCACTGACCTGCCCTTCATTGGGAGGCTTCACTATTCCCCAAGACTTCTACCTGGACTTCATCTCTTCCTACTCCCCTTCCTTCTCTGCCTCCCCCTCCTCCTCCCTCCCCCAAGCTTCCTTCCCCTCTTCCTATGTCAGTGCAAGTTGGTTCCGACTCTGCCAGGCCCCACCCCGTCTCCTCCTTCCCACCCTCCCTGCTCCACCCACACTCAGGCTGGACTACTGCAGTAGACTCTCACAGAATCTCCTCTACCTCCTGACACACCCCCTCTGAGTCCCCACGTCTACAGGCTAGGAAGACTCTTCCTCAAGCACAACTCCCTTCTACCAGGCCCCTACTACAAGCACCTAAGTGCTCCCCACTGGCCACTGGGCAATCCCAAACCTCCCTGCCTGAGATGCTTTATCTCAATGCTATTTCCACTGTGACCCCACATCGCCCAGCTGCAGTGACCAGAACCTTGGCGCTCCACACACAGGAGGGGCTCTTCCCCCTCTATCCCATCTCCAGCTGCCGATCCTCTGCCAGCCCCATCTGTGCCAGCTCAGCACCACCGCTGAGCAGCAAAGACCCTACACAATGCAGTCACCAGGTGTAGCCTCCATTTCCTCCTCTGTGTGATGAGGACAATACCCATGCCTTCTCCAGGGGATCATGTCAAAGTTAAGTGATCTCACTCTTCTCGGATCCACAGACACTACCTGGCAACCGAGCCTTCAGCTAGCAACTCCTGTGACAGTGTGGAATGGGACTATCCTGTTCTCACATGTCCATGAAGCCAGAAAGCCGAGAATCCCATGTTCTAGATTCTAGAAATGCCCCAGCAGGTCCTTGCCTGGAGGGATCCCACCTATTGTCTATCCCCTCACTAGCACAGTGAGGAGAAGGCCAGAAGTCTCTGAGGCCAGTACGTCAGGCTAGTGGGGACATCACGGTGCCCTATCCCTCACCTGGTGCTTCTCTGTCCTCCCCCAAACCATCCAGGGGCCTCCTAGAGAGCCACACCAGAACTGAGCTGGACTGGAGGCCAGCAGAGACAGAGCTGTGGAACTGCAGGGCCGGGGCTGTGTGGGAGGGCCATGATGTGGGTCCCTGGGGCCCGGGCAAGTTCAGGAATAGAAACAGATGCATTTCCTGCTCAACTAATTTTGGAGAGAGGCTGGCTGGGACTGCCCATGTAAGCTGGGTGACAGAGAGTGTCAGAAGTGGGCACACTATAGGCTCGCTGGTTGAAGCCCCAAAACGTTGAGTTTCTAAGTCAGGTGGAGACTGCAGAGTTCAGCAGACTCAAGAGACCCCCAAAAGAACCTGAATAAGGGGGATGCCTGCTGGATCCAGGCCCCGGGCAGGGACCACTCTAAGCTGTGGTGCATAAGAGTCAGGGACCCCGCAAGAGGACCCAGGGTGGGGGCAGGCTACGCAGCAGCAAGGGAAGGACAGAAGGCACCCACAAAGGACAAGTGCTGGCTCCCTTCGTTACTGTCAGCATCCCCACCCAGGCCACGAAGCAGCCCCTGGAGGCCTCCAAGAATAGACAGGACACAGCATCCTCCCCAGCAGGTGCCATGATGAGGCTCAAGTATGGGGGCCGGGTGGGAAAGGGGAGCTTCAGCTGGATATGGAAATGAACTTGAAGTCTAGGGGGACTGCCCTACACGTATTCCCGGGTGGCAGAACCGGCAGAGACCCAACTGTCCTTTCTTAAATGTGCTATTCTCTATCCCACCACCATTCCAGAATGATCAGAAATGGAAATGGCCCAAAAAAGAGAAGAAGAGAGACTAGTAGGGAAGAACACAGATCTATGTTCTCTGGAAGACCACAAGGGGAGGGCAGACTTTGGAATCTCCTAGGACCCACCTGGCTGTGGTTCTGGGAGAGCTGGCTTAGCAGCTCCAGGAAAGCTGAGCCACACAGAAGCCCCCGGTGTACCCCTAAACTGAGATCTGGCAGCGTGGCCCATTCGTATTCCCGAAGAAAAGAATAATCGGGGATTTTTAGCACGTTCTCCTCAATGCTGACAAATTTCTTCCCGGGCCACGTGGCCATTAGTAAGCACAACCCACGGAACCACCAGGGAAACTGCGAGTGAGTCCACTGACAGACAAGATGTTAAAGAACAGAAAATTACGGAAATGACCAGGAATATATTTCAACACATCCCTATGGCAATGGCAGGCACCTCTATTATACAAGAGGCATCAGCGAAAATAAATACAGATAGCAGTTTTGTTCTAGAACATGCCAGAATGAAAGTTGGCAAACATTATCAAAAGTAAGGTTGTTTTTTTGTTTGTTTGTTTGTTTGTTTCTGGTTTAAGCACATTTGGGGGGTAATTATCAGCAACAGCAGAAAACCCTTGGTTTCACATCACCCTCCAAGAAACCACGCTGTCCTGTTAGCACTGATTTTTTTTTTTTTTTTTTTTTAAGCTCAGAAGACCTATGGCAAATCCTACAATTTCCTCCTGATTCACTAATGGACCTGGCAAGGGGCAGGAAACACCAGCGAGCCTCCCATCACACACGAGAGACGCCAAACCCGGGACATGAGGGAATGGCAGGGATGCGGATTTGTTTTCAACGAGATGCACACGAGGGTTTTTTGTTGTGGTTTCTTTCCTTCAGGGGGAAAAAGAAAAGGACTAAGACTGTATTAAGTTCCTTCTAGCAAAGTGTGAAAAAAAAAAAAAAAAGAATGAAACCGAATGGGAATTCTAAGATAAAAATGGAAGAACAAGAATTTAGAAAGGATGCCACACAGTCTGAAATGCACCCTGCTGCCTGCTGATAAGCCGGTCCTGTTTCTATTTACTTTTGTGAATAACTGAAAAGCAGAGAAATCTGACGAGCCAGCTTTCCACAGAGCCAGTAACTGATTGGAAGAGAACAGAGCTCTGCGCATTTCTCAGGGAAATGAACCCGGCTCCTTTCCCCCACAGCCAGAAAAGCTCAAAATCATGGTTCAGAGAAAAGCCCGTCCCAGGGATGCCCCGTTTCCTGATGTCTGCCTGGGGACGTCTGATTTCTGGGCCTGTGTTTTTATGACTCCATTACGATGGGTGCGCCCCTGACAGCAGACTCACGCAGAATTGCTCTAAAAAATAGCTGAACCTCGTGTCCACTGCCTCCAATCTTATTTCTGCCCATTAGGGAAAGAACTTTTACTGCCTAAAGTACATGCAATGACACTTTATTTAGGTTGACATTAATCTGTTACTAAAGACACCTTCAGCAAAAATAGCAGAGAGGCATAAAGGCATGAGAACACTCACAGAAACAGAGACCAAGGGTCACTTGATGTCGATATGGGTATTTTCTGGCCCGAGAGCTGGGCGTTGGGTGCCTTGAATTCTCCTTTGAAAATATGACACTTGATAACCTCCGCGGGAGCTGAGTCTCAAAATAGGGCCTGGGCCCCACGGCGGATCCCTGGACTGGCGAAATCGGAGCCGGGTGCTTCTATGGCTCAGCTAGAGTGGGTCCTCCAGACCTCCCCCGCATCCGTGCAGGGCGTGGAGCTGAGGAGCCCAGCCAGGCCCATTTCCCGAAGGCCACGGTATGGAGAGTGCAACATGCTGGTTAGCCAAGGCCATGCTGCGTGTCTCTAAATCCATCCATGGGGAAGCTCACGGGGCAGGAGGCCAGTGCGGGACAGATGGGCTCCTGGGTCTCTAACCCTGGAGAAAGGGAGGGGGAGGGACTGGGAGGGAGGAAGAGGAGGAGCTGTCCTTCCTCATGTCAGTGGACAAGTCCGGTCGCCCTCCACTCTCCACTACGAAGGTACCCGCTGGTGCCTACTATAGGTTTTTGATCTGGCTGCTTGGGGTGGGTAGGGGCCCCCACAGGACTTCTGCACCACACCATGTCCCACCCCCAGGGGCACAGCCTGGTTTGAGGGGCCCTGCATCCCAGGTCCTCTTTAAGTGAAACAACACATGAGCACCATCGTAGGTCAGGTGTGGATGTGGCCCAACATAGGTGGCCCTAAGGATCTAGCCTCAACAGCCAAAAGAAGTGAAGGGGAAGGTGGGCCTTCCCACCCAGCCAGCCTCCGTCCTCTCCCCTGCTCTGCAGTCTTTCCAGCCACCAGCCCCCACCCAGCCTCCCCTAGGACTTACAGTCTGCATTCTACTAACTCCCCCCAAGTCAGAACGCTTCAGTGCGGCTGAACAAAAACATCCATTCACTTCCTAAGCTTCACAAACAAACCTGAGCAGAAACTCCACAGGCTCCCTCAGCAGGAAACCTGCTCCCCTGGAGGTCCAGCCTCCATCTTCCAGAAGCAAGCTGACCCTCACGGAGAGTCAAAGGGACCCACGCCAGGCCTTTCACCGCAACCCGGGATGAATGACCCTCCTGGACAGATGAGGAGCAGGTGGGGTGAGATCTCAAAGTGAGGAAGCCATTCCCGAGCACCAGGGACAGAGGGCACAGGGGGGTTAGCTGTGGAGCAGTGAGAGGACAAGCCAGGCTGGGAAGCCAGGGGTCTCAGGAGCCGTGCAGAGGGTGAGACAACCCGTTCTCACAGCAGAGGGAACCCCCGGAACGTGGAAGCAAAGCCGGCCTGCTGGGGCACCTGGGTGGCTCAGTCGGTTAAGGGTCCGACTCTTGGTTTCCATTCAGGTCATGACCTCAAGGTCATAGGATCAAGCCCCACCTCTGGCTCCTCACTCAGCTTGGAGTCTGCTTGAGATTCTCCCTCTCTCTCTCCCTCTCCCCCTTGCTAGCTTGCGCTCTCTCTC
The DNA here is from genome assembly GCF_922984935.1 of Meles meles. Lineage (NCBI taxonomy): Eukaryota > Metazoa > Chordata > Mammalia > Carnivora > Mustelidae > Meles > Meles meles. The sequence goes on from NC_060075.1 coordinate 99,760,245, forward strand.
AAAATCAATCAATCAATCTTAAAAAATCCCCACCAGCCTGGGTGGGGAGTAGGGCACGGGGGTCAGGTGTCTGATGATGACGTGGGCCAGCAGGCTGGTTGGTGGGGGGTTGCTGCAGAGCATGCCTCATGCTTCCCTCCTGGTGAACAGGGTTTTGAAAGAACTCAGGATTTGTCCCCGGCTGAATACAGCAGCTCAGGGCCGGCAGCTTGCACTCCCTGCTGCTCAATGTCCCTGCTCAGGGCACCCCGAGTGAGCCTGTCGTTGGGGCCACATGCAGCAGAGGAACACGACCCCCAGGTGAAGGGTGCGGTACAGAAAGTGCGTGGGTCACCTGGCAGGTGGCGGGCTCAGGTGGCCATGGGCTCCCTCCTCCAGCCGGAACGCATCAGGACAGGGCTGCCAGGGCAGAAGACTTTGCCTATGCCTTGCCCATGCCTGCCCCTAGCTGCTCGGAGCAAGACCTGGGCAGGGGCGGCCAGGCAGGACCCTTCCTTGCCCTTCTGATAGCCCCCGTGCCTTGCCATTTGCTCCTTTCAAATCCAAACATAAGCAATGAAGCAAAATGCCCAGCATGTGCCTGGCACCCAGAGCTGCTTCAATAAGCACGGGAAAACCACTTAAAAATGCAAGTCTGAACCATACATCCATCTGAGCCTAGCAGCTGAATTTACACATAGGCTTTGCTCATCTCCATACACATAAACAGGGTGGAGATCCACGAAGCCTCTTAACCAGTTCTTTCTTCCGTCTTCAAAACCAGAAGAGGCGATGATACGAAATTTGACCACCCCTACACCGTTCGGTCGCTAGTTTCTGAGATCTTAAATGTGGCATTACGGAAATACAAAGTATTGTCATATCTTCCTCATTCTGGGACCCCGAGAAAAAATTAATTTCAAGGGGGCAGGTTAGGAACAGTATGATTTTGGGAACGGTTAGTAATGAGAAGAACAGGTGTGTTAGGATAGAGCATCATTTGGGGCATTATAGAGCAATATTTACATTTAGATAACGACCCAGTCCCCAAGACGGATGTGAGTCCTTGAAGCTCCCAGGTTGATCTTCTGTTTGACAGGTGGGCAGCGGAGACCTGGAGACGCAGCCTGGGAGGAGATGGCTGATGTCACAGGTGGCTTTGTTGACAGCTCAGGTGTGCTGGGACCATGTCAGTCCCCTCCAGCACCACAGGGGAATGAAGCAGGAGAAGGAAATGCCCCCCAAATGGAATCTGACCAAGCTGACCAGAGACGGTGCCCCAGGCAGGGCTCCGGGCCCTTTTCGCCCACCCAAATTGGTGGGCAGACTTCCCCAGATGGTGACACAGTCATGACCAGCCATCTTTGAGAGCCTCCCCTGGTACACTACGGCCCTCAGAGTTCTGGTTTGGTTTTACTGGGGTCAGTCTGGTCACCTGTCATTGCTGGAGCAAATGCAAATTTGAAGGAAAGCCACGCTCATGAGAGGGGGAGCAGGTTTCCCATTTTTCCTGTAAAAGCCCCTTTTTAGAGTTTCAAAGCAGCATGAAGGGCAGAGCAGTAGTAACCCGCCCCAGAGTGATTTTTTGCCTGCCAGCTCCAACCAAAGCATATCTGTCCAACTCAGCTTTCCAGAAGCTTTTCTTATCCTTGCAAAATAATTTTTTCCCCTTTTCTTGTAATTTTCATGAGAGCAGGACAGAGCGGATTCTGGAACCTGGCAAGTAGACATGGCCAGCCAGTGAGAATCCATCAAGGGTGTCCCTTTGTCACCAGGAGTGTCAATGGGACAGAGAGAGGGGCAAGGTGCACCCACCCACTCTGAGCTACACTTACACCACAGCTCCTTGCAAACAGGAATGCTGCCCCCTTTCCTAAGGTATAGCAAAGGAAAAAGAAATGTTGGTGTAGAATACACACCAGCCACAGCAGGGTTTTTTTTGTTTGTTTTGTTTTGTTTTGTGATTATTTGTTTGTTTGTTTTTTTTTCTTTTTTGGTGTGTTTTCTACCCAACACATCAGTTCAGTGTCTACCCAACAGCCCCCAGAACCCCTGAGCCACCATGCTCCAGGCCAGCGCCCTGATTTTCTATAACGGTTGCTCACTCCCAGCCGGAATCTGCCCTTTTCTCTCCAGTGAGTGCACACCTCTCTGCCTCATCCCTAAAGATCCGGCTCTGGAAATCCTTCTTCCATGAGCGGTCCACAGGGAGAGGAGCCACACTCCTCCTGGCTGCCCTCCGCCCACAGCTTCCCCCAACTTTCATTTCTTAGGAATATTAGTAACATGCTCATTATTACCATTACATTAAGTTATGATTAAATAAACTACCTTAGAGGGGCGCCTGGATGGCTCAGTTGGTTAAATGCCTGCCTTGGGCTCAGATCATGATCTCGGTGTCCTGGGATCAAGGCCCACCTCTGGTTCCCTGCTCAGCAGGGAGTCTGCTTCTCCCTGTCTCTCTCCCTCTGTGCTTTCTCTCACTTTCCTTCTCTCACATAAATAATAAATGAAATCTTACAAAATCCCATTTATAGATACTGAACTTGGAATTTCATATACTTTCCATGGGTCACAAAATCACACAAAAAGCTTGAAAACCATCCCCCGAGTGCAGGCTGTACCCAGGCTGGCCTTGGTTTGCCACCCCTGGTATCGATGTAAGGAAGTGATGGGGACCATCTTCATAACACATACCAAACTTAAAGGGGAGTATTGTCTGCGGCCACTGCATGGGGAGCAGCACAGAAAATCCAGGAAATGGGAGCGTTCGCACACTCTGCTCTGGTCAGCAAGGAGGTCGTACATCACTGACGGGGGGTGGAAAGGTCCAACGTTCCCAGCTGTGCTGTCGTCTTCCTTGTTGTAAGTGAAACACCTGCCGACATTCACCAGATCTGCCCCGGCCATTGAGGCCACTGGAGAGTGTCCACAGGCTCACGGGTTAACAAAAACATCAGTAATCATCCATCTGCTGGCTTCATGCCATTTACATTTGGAGGCGAGCGCTATACGTCCTTCATATACATAAACTTTATAATAAACCTACCATTTCTTCAGAGAGCTCGCTGGTAGCCATCTACCGGCACGCCACTGCCTTATCCCAGAGGATCAGGACTATGGGCTCAGGAGAAGAGGGCTTGCTGCCCGCCTCTTCCAGAGCCTTGAAGGGAAGAGAGGTGGAGCGTCTCTGCCCCAGAAAAGTGCCCAATAAACATCTTCCTGGTATTCAGGTGGCATGGCAATCAAACCCTCGAATGAGCAAGCGGATGTCTGCGCCTCCCCTGGCACCTCGGGCCTCTCACCACCTCTCGTCTTTCAGGAAAAATCACAGATAACCAAACCTGGTCGCGAAAGTCACCCTTAAAATGCTTCAGTGAATTCTCAACACGTCTGTTCGATAACAAAAGCAAGTACGTTACATGCAAAGTATAATATACATATCTCCCACTAATTGGTACTTACTGCGTTTTCATGTGCAAGCTAATAATACTTTGCACACATTATCGAGGGCAGTTTCATGTCTGGACTCATTAGAACCTAAATGAACCCAAGGCTGGTGAGAACGAATGGCGTCAGCGCAGGGCCTGGAGCTCCGCACCGCCACAGCCAAGTGCTGCTCGAGGCCCTTGTGCTCACTGCACATTCCGAACAGACACGCAGCTCATACTGGCAGGGCTGTTGCCATAACTTCGGATTTGCATTTTAAGGAACTGGATCCTGCTCCAGGAGGCAGAGAAAGGAGCTAATCTCCTATTTAAAAAGTAGTAATAAGAAGAACAATAATAATATTCCATAAAACTAAATAGGCATTTAAGAGAAGTTTTACAGAATGGAAGTCTGCATACCTGACAAACTAGAAGCAAGGAAGGTTAAGGCCAAATACTCAGGCAGGCCCACTGCCAGGTATAAATATTTCCTCATTCCACACATTTCCAGAAGGATAAGTGCTTAGAAGCCTCATGGTCTGTATTCTACCCTGTAATGTCCTGTGGTTTTTCAGGGGCTAACTCCCTCACGCGGGATCCAACAGGCTGTCCTGACTGAATTCACCTCCATGTTGAATAGTGTAAAGAAGGTGCCAGAAAATTCCAGAACTTTCTAAACAGGGCAGCTGTATGAAACTGGGCTGGCCACTGACCCCGCAGCCCCTCCAGCTCCTCGCCCATGAAATGACTTGGTGATGTCTCAGGGACAGCTACTTGGCTGCTTTCTCAAAATGAGAAAATGATCCAGAACAGATGAGTAACTGCCGGGGTAGAGGACTATACATGAGTGGCAGGAGATGTCTGGGGACGGAGGACTCTGAGGTGGGAGGTCTCTGAGGTGGTGGGACTCCAAGAATGGAGGACTCTTAAGGGGAGGTCTCTCAGGTAGGAGGGCTGTGAAGTGGGAGGTCTCTGAGGAGTGAGGTCTCTGAGGCGGGAGGACTCCAAAGAAGAAGGTCCGTGAGGAGGGAGGATTCTGCAGTAGGAGGACTCTGAGGAGGACAGTCTCTGAGGAGGGAGGACTCCAAAGAAGGAGGTCTGTGAGGAGGGAAGATTCTGTGGTAGGAGGACTCTGAGGAGGAAGTCTCTGAGGAGGGAGGACTCCAAGGAAAGTCTGTGAGGAGGGATGACTCGGGAAGAGTGAGAACTCTGAGAAGGGAGGGCTCTGAGGAAGAAGGTCTGTGAGGAGGGAAGATTCTGTGGTAGGACGACTCTGAGCAGGACAGTCTCTGAGGAGGGAGGACTCCAAGGATGGAGGTCCATGAGGAGGGAGGACTGAGAAGGAGGGAGAACTCTGAGAAGGGAGGACTCTGAGGAAGGATGTCTGTGAGGCAGGAGGACTCTAAGGAGGGCAGTCTCTGAGAAGGGGGGTCTTTGAGGAGGGAGGACTCCAAAGAAAGTCTGTGAGGAGGGAAGTCTCTGAGGCAGGAAGACTCCTAGGAAGGAGGTCTGTGAGGAGGGGATACTCCAGGTGGGGGACTCTGAGGAGGGCAGTCTCTGAGAAGGGAGGACTCCATGGAAGGAGGTCTCTGAATCAGGAAGACTCTGAGGAGGGGACTCTGAGGAGGGAAACAGCCCTGCATCTCCACGAGCTGCTGGTCACACAGACGTACACATGATCCACCCGCGGGCAGCTCTGGGCTCACGTGATGCCCGCGTCCACTTCCGGGTTGCGATTTTGCACTATGTCCACCACACACAGTGGCATCATCAGGGGAACCTGAGGGAAGGCTACACAGGACCTCTCTGCATGTCTCTCACACTTTCTGTGGAAAGAGCAAGCCAGGGGCGAAGAGCAGCGTCACATGCAAACACGCTTCTCCTGCGGTGGCCATGGCGTCCCCGCAGCACGGCTGTCCTGTGGCGCCTGCCCCACGCAGTGCTCCCGGCACTGCGTCCCTGAGCCCCTGGCCCTGCGGCTCCTGCCGCGGGGGCTGTCCGGATGCCGCACTTGACGAACAGTCCTGGGGCAGAGTCCGGAGGAAGCAAAGACCGAGCCAGCACCGACGGGGTCCTAGCAGGCGCGCACCATCTGCAGAGCAGCCCTGCCCCTGCGTGCCGTCATGGGGGCTCTGCCAGCTCTCCGTCTTCTCCCTTCCCCCCTCACAGCGGCTCCTGAGACACAAGGACTTTTCGTCTTTCCAGACACTTCCTCGTTCTTGGACTCGTTCTGATCCCAGGCCCTTCTTGGCCACGTAAGAGCTCTGGAGACAGCCCCTCGCGCACCCCACACCCTGGATTCGGCAGCTGCATTCTCCAGCAACGGGAGCCTGTGTGGGCTCTCCCCAGGCCTCACTTCTGGGGACCCCAGTGGTCCCTGGGCCCAGCCCTGCCTGCAGCCGCTCGCTCCCACCACGGGCCACAGAGCAGGGCCGAGAGGACCTTCCTGTCCCCCTCAGGCTCCGTCACCCCCAGGGGCTCTGACTTCACGCAGCCCCACTGACGCCTGCACCTCACCGATGGGCTCCTGCCAAGTCAAGGCCAGCCGGGCCTCTGTCCACGGTGGACCCTGGGAGGGCGGGGGGGGGGGGGGGGGGGGGTGTCAGTGCAAGCTCCACCCTGAAAAGGCGAGGCTCCCTTCTCCTTGAGACTTTACCTGCTTCCCATCTGTCCTCCCACATGCCGCATGGACTTTCCGGGCTCACTGGTGAGACCGGCCGGTCCTCTCTGTCCTACTCCTCCATTCAAAAAGGGAAACTACCCAAGAGAGCAGCCAGATCCTCACCACCCCGTACCCTCATAACCCCCACCTCTGTGGGCTCTCTGCGATGACGTTCCTCTGCCTGCAGATGCCTCTGAAGCCCAGCACACATGAATGGTCTCATGGTCTTTCTCACCCCTGCCCTCAGGCTCCACCTCTGCCAAACTCAGAAGTAATTTCGGCAACATTATGATTCTAATTTGGGGGTACTAAACACTTTCTCCGGAGCTCCACAGCTATCTGTACTGACCTCACCCCTTCCTGGCAGTGAAAGCTTTTGTCCCCTTACAGTCTCTGTGACCACGAGGAGCCACCAGCATCCGGTGCTGAAAACCTGAGCTCAAGCCAAGTGAGTGAGTGACATCCATAGACAGGACATCCATGATAGGCAAAGAATATAAAATTCTAAATGCAACCTCACACATTCTGTAAACATGTATTAGAAATTTACTACTTTCGGGGTGACTGGGTAGCTCAGTTGCTTAAGCCTCCAACTCTTGATTTTGGCTCAGGCCATGATCTCAGGGTCATGGGTTCAAGCCCCACATTGGAGTCTGCTTGAGATTCTGAATGAGAGTCTCTCTTTCCCTCGCCCCTTGCCCTACTTGTGCACATGTTCTCTCTAAATAAATAAATAAATAAATAAAATCTTTAAAATACTTTACTATTTTCTTCCTATAAACATCGCCAAAGGCAAGGGAAGCAGGGGCAAAAATGAACTATTGACAGTTCATCGAGATCAAAAGCTTTTGCACAGCAAAGGAAACAGTCAACCAAACCAAAAGACAACCCATGGAATGAGAGAAGATATTTGCAAACGACATATCAGATAAAGGGCTAGTCTCCAAAATCTAAAAAGAACTTATCAAACTCAACACCCAAAGAACAAATAATCCAATCAAGAAATGGGCAGAGAACATGAACAGACATTTCTGCAAAGAAGACATCCAGATGGCCAACAGGCACATGAAAAAGTGCTCCACATCACTCAGCATCAGGGAAATACAAATCAAAACCACAATGAGATACCACCTCACACCAGTTAGAATGGCTAAAATTAATAAATCAGGAAACGACAAGTGTTGGTGAGGATGCGGAGGAAGGGGAACCCTCCTACACTGCAAGCTGGTGTTGCCACTCTGGAAAACAACATGGAGTTTCCTCAAAAACTTGAAAATAGAGCTACCCGATGACCCAGCAATCAGCAACATCCATAATAGCCAAGCTATGGAAAGAACCTACATGTCCATCAACAGATGAATGGATAAAGAAGATGTGGTGTATATATACAATGGAATACTATGCAGCCACCAAGAGAAATGAAATCTTGCCATTTGAAATGACGTAGGTGGAACTAGAGGGTATTATGCTAAGTGAGTCAATCAGAGAAAGACAATTATCATATGATCTCTCTGATATGAGGAATTTGAGAGGCAGGGTGGGGGTGTGTGGGGGGAAGGGAGGGAAAAATGAAACAAGATGGGACCAGGGAGGGAGACAAACCATGAAAGACTCTTAATCTCAAGAAACAAACCAAGGGTTGCTGGAGTGGAGGGGGCTAGGAGGGATGGGGTGGCTGGGTGATAGACACTGGGGAGGGTGTGTGCTGTGGTGAGTGCTGTGAATTGTGTAAGACTGATTATTCACAGACCTATACCCCTGAAGCAAATAATATATGTTAATTAAAAAAAAAAAAACTTTACTATTTTCTAGGGAGTCTGTGACATAAATTATCCCATAATTTATGGTCCCAGGTCTCAACAAGCCAATGGTCCATTAGATGTGTCCAGATACACAATAAAGGAAAGCACCTGATTAAGTAAGTGACATGAAATGTATAAAAAGCACCTTGTAAATGTTGGTACTTTTAAAACTATTATTATTGACATTGTTAGATCATGTAACGCAACATTAGGTAAGAGACAAACACTGCCTGCAGAGTAACTTACAATTTTGTGAGGAAATTATTTTGATACAAGTAGCATGTTTTCCAAAGACTTATTTCCCATACGACAGAGGTCTCTGCAGACGCGAAATCAGACGTCTATGAATGAGACCATGTGATATATCTGTGTCACTGATTTTTAAACAGAAAGGACTAAAAATAGCCAGAAGTTTTTGGAAAATATGTAACAATTCTTTTTATTGCTCCATGAGTTCAAAACTAAAATAAATAGATAAATAAAAATAAACTTCCTACTCTTCCTTTTTTCTTGCTGAAAGGCGAGCTAAGCATCAAAATGGGTTACTTGAAATCAACCGGCGCCCAGGAGACAAGCACAAACACCCTCATTTTGTCCCTGGCAGCACGGGAGCCAGGGCAGCCAGGCAGCCCTGCCCTGCCCTGCCCTGTGGTGTCCCTGCACCCATTGTAAATGTCACTCCTTGTCAACAGGACGTATGTTGCAAAGGAGTCCCCTCCCTGCTGGCATTTCTGTCTGTCCCTGAACACACCCACCAGTCCTGTCCTTCCACCTCTGTTCACCGGTCACTCCCCGAGCTCCACGGGGGAACCTCACCCCTGGCACGCAGCTCAGCTGCCGGGCTGTCAGCCCCAGGAGGGGCAGGAGAGGGCAGGGCCCATGCACACCCAGCCTGGCACAGGGCGGGGCCCTAGAGCACATTCCCAGAACTCCTGCATCACCACGATAACGTGCATTAAAGGCTAACTACGAAATGTCCATGAGGGAAAAGACAATCAGTTCTCGTGGCTGTTATTCCACAAAACCCTTGACCCGATCTTGGTTTCCATTACTTATAAACAGATTGTCTTACTTGCAGACTTCTTCCAAAGTTTGGGACAAACAAACGGGCTTATTTTATGCAGACGCCTTACGTGCATTTTCGGCGATCACTGTGAAATCACTTGAGAGATCAATGTCTACCTTTTGTTAAAAGACAAATGCGGGTGTGCCCCCTCAATTAGCGGACAGACAGAGAAGAGGCTTTGGGACCGTCCAGGTTTTCGCACCAAAGGTCTTCATGCCGGAGACCCTGGAGGACGGAGGCGGGGCTGTGATTCAAACTCCCCACCCACATTTCCTCCGTGCCAGTGCTACTCAGGGTTCTCCCTTCTCATCACCTCATTTAATCCTCCCACCAGGACTGTGAGCTAGGTGTTTGGAAATAATGGAGATGGCGCCACGCTGGGAAACCCGTCCCAGATCCCCACTAACTGAGCACATCAGGACAACTAATTCCCCACAGCTTCTGCACTGAGGCCATTAGAGCAAGGGGAGCACTTCTGGACTCCTGGCAAGTTCTGGGTCCTGAAAGGATAACATCTGGCCAGTCAGTATCTCTAGTCCTGGTAGAACAGTGCAGAGAACCATGTCCGCTCCATGCTTAGTCTCACAAAGACCTATTTCTTGCAGACAGACCAGTGCCTCCTTCAGAGAAGAGTTTATCTCCATCTCAATGCAAAAGGGCATCCTTCATCCCTCCGTCCTCACCACCCATTTACCGTAAAGGGCAGCTCGCATCCCACCGAGTAGCCCTCCCAGCGCAGGCTGGATACTCGTGATCGGGGGAGGTGAGAGTTTGTTTTCAAATGAGGCACCCACGGGGCCTGCAGCTGGCAAGGAGGGTGCAAGGTTCCAGCCATACAGAGGAAAGCGCGTGGGTCTGGGGTCCTAAATGAGGCAGTCCTGCGATCGTGGGTACGTTGTCTGACCTGTCGCCGTGTGGGGTTTTCAGCACCAGCCACAGGGGGCTGCCTGAGGGATTCACGAAGCTGATATACTAAAGCGAGCCCCCTCCAAGCTGCAGCTGGTATACAAGAGCCCTCCACGGATACTAGCCATCGCCCTAACTTCATAAGGATACCACAGCCTAGGTTTGTTAAAGGTTATTTTTTTAATTGCAGCGATTGTACCATTAAGCCACTCCCCCTTTCCCCCTCCCCCAGCCCCTGGCAGCCTCTATTGGACTTTGTGTCTCTAGGAGCCCGAGGGCTGTAGGAACCTCAAGTAAGCAGAATCACATCGTATTTGTCTTTTTGCGCCCAGCTTATTCTGCTCAGCATCATGTCCTGGAGGTTCATCCGTGTTAGCCTATGTCAGAACTCCTTCCTTTTTAAGTTCAGTAACTTCTCATGTATGGATATATCACATTTTGTTTATCCATTCAATCCTTTGTCGACGCTCACGCTGTTTCCCTCTCTTGGTTACTGTGGATTAAAAGTTGGATTTCGGTGTAACAATAATGAGAAGCTCTCTGAAGGTCCAAACATCCAGGATGGACACGGAACTATGTCTGGCCCAACTGGGACACGATGCAACAACAGGGGCATATTCTCTATGGCCACAAGGAAGGCACTGAGCCCCCCTCAGGAGCATGCAGACTCCAGCCAGAGCAGGGGACCAGGACACTCCAAAACCAGGCACTCAGAGATGATCCAAATCCCACCCTGGATAGTCACAAGCAGGGAGCTAAGAAAGGAAGGGGGACCAAGGACAAGCCAAGAGCTAAGAGCCACGAATCAGAATGCCAGCAAAATGCCAAGAAGGCATCAGAAACTGAGAAAGCTGAGTCCCTCTAGAAACAGCTCAGAGGTCCCTAGAGCTTGGCAGGATGCTGTGATCTGGGGAGCCCACCTTCCCCTTCCCCTGGGAAGACGTACTGTTTCTGTCCAGGATCAGGATGAACTGGCTGTTCTGATCCGGACGAGCGAGGGGTATCCCTCCCCCAGTGGCAGAACCAGTACCCCAAACCAGCTCCCTCTACCACACTGGGCTTTCTAGGTGTTTGGGGTAGGGCTAGGATTCCGTTCAGGGCACACAAACTGTGCTCCCATACTTTCAACAAACAGAGCCTGTTGGATCTTACGGAACTGCTCTCCTGAGTACGTAAGTTTCTATTTCAAGGTTGGTTCCCACGGAAAATTGATTGCCTTTCTCTGGTGCTCATGTTGACAACCCGTAGAGGACCTGGTAAAGTAGAGCACGTTTCCAGAAAATCTTGGGCTTGATAAACACGGGCCGGAGACTTAGCGGGTGTGACAAGCTCCTGGCCAGTAATTTGCAGGAGGTGAAGGTGTTTCTCTTGGCTCTTAAACTGACTCTAGCAACATGCAGTGATATTTTGTCCATGGCTGTCTGCTTCTGAACAGCATGAGTGGCAAGGAATTAAACTGAGTTGTATGCTAGAATCAAGACGAGGGTACACTTTAGTTCACGGGGAGTGGGGGGAGTTGTCTGAGTGTCTTAATCAACTCAGCGAGTCCTAAGCCCTGGGCCCAGCATGTCTCCCCGGCTTATGTACGCACGCCCAGCCAGGCTCAGCATCTCTGCCAATACCAGGCACTTGGGGCCTTCGGGACTGGGTGCCTTGGGACTAGCCGACGCCTTTGAACACCTTCTGAGTTTTGCAGCTGGTGTGCCCTCCACTCTTCAGGCAGGAGCATCTTCTACCATCTGCTTCCCTGTCCGCCATGCTAAGTCGCAGGCCCGTACCCAAAAGACCAGAGACCATCGGCAGAGGTGAGCCTTCCAAAGGGCTCCACGCTGAACGGCCACAGACCCACAGCGAGCTCTGATGCCCCTCTTCTTTCTGAGCCCTGGGCTTCTCTGGGACGCCGTCTCTTCCTCTCACCCAGTGGGATCGTGTTCTCTCCTCCCTCTCAACTATCAAAACCAGCCTTCGGGATGGGATCTCCCCAGGATCTCTCTAGCAAGGTATAAATGATAGATAAGACTACACCTCCCCCTGGGAGGGCTCTCGGGTGAAGAAAAGGAAATAGGAATTCATTTTTTAAATTCTCAACTTTGAAAAACTAAAACTGGTTGTCTGATCGGAAGAGATGGTAGCTTTTTTTTTCCTTTTCTTTTCTTTTTCTTCCTTTTTTGGGGGGGGGTGTGGCGGGGGGAGAAAAGCGCACATAAGGTGGATGCCCAGAGAGGCAGGGACAGACGGCTGCCGAAAACATCCCTGAAGTAGGCCACGGACGAGGCTTACTCTCCCCTGTCTCCTACAAAATGAGGGCGTTTCTGGGGCGATGGACGCCTTTCTCCTTGACTCATTCATGGTGGATTACTAAAGTTCTGAGTCACTGTGGCAAAGAACTGGGTAGGGCAGTCCTGGCCATAATGGGCTCTACCGGAACTGGCCTAAGGCAGACCAGTCATCAGAGTTACTATTCTAAGAAGACCAAGAGGGTTTTTGGTATTTGGGGGTTGTTTGGAAGCCTTTGCACACAGAACTTCAACCTTAAGGCAAACAGACAAGAGTTTACTGGAAAGAAAAATGAATCTGGTTTCATAGCACACCCTCTGTTTACAACAGTTATGTTTGTCAAAACACACATAAAGCAATCTGGTTCTATCCCCTGGATTTATAATATGGAGATATATATTTATATAGATATATTTCATATATACATGAATATATATATGTGTGTGTGTGTGTGTGTGTATAATAGGACCACTAATTTAATGGGGGAAAACACCACCTAATCAGCATATGAATATATATCCATATGGATAAAGAATTTTTTTAAAATTTTAATTATTTGACACAGAGAGAGCACAAGCAGGCACAGGGGTAGACGTGGGGAGGGAGAAGCAGACTCCCCACTGAGCAGAGAGCCCGATGCGGAACTCAATCCCAGGACCCTGGGATCATGACCTGAGCTGAAGGCAGACTCTTACCCGACTGAGCCCCCCAGGCACCCCATGGATAAAGGATGTTAAGAACAGCAGTGGGCGCCTGACCCATGGGCTTTCCGGTTCCCCCACCACCATCAACAAAGCTTTCAGAAGATCTGGTCTGCATAGACTCTCACGAAACACCATGGGACAACCATGCCCTCTTCTCATCACCCCCGCATTCAGCTGAACAGCATAAGATGGGAGAGCAGGGATCTAACCCCCCCACCCCCCTGTGCATCTTGAAAGCAGGTGATATACATGTGATAAATTGTTCCATTTTACAAATTGGGGACAGGTGGTTCTTTAAAGATTATTTTCTGATGATAAACAGTATCTTCACGTCTGTCAGTTTATACCCATCTATCCTTAACTTACCCAATCTCTATATCTAAACAGGAGTTTAAATTTAGAAGAACTAGAAAAAAATATTTTTAAGCCTCACACAGAACAATGGCCCCTCCTCAAAACTGCCGCCAAGGGACGAGGCTGGATTTTAAGGAGAGAATTGTTCAACTCATTTCAAAAGCTACAGAAGTATCTCAAAGTCAAATTTAATGAACAGAAATTTTACAACCTTTACCTCCCTTGAAAATAACTCACTTTTCCAAGCTGATTTCAGTAACACCTCAATGGTCTAAGACTTGTAATATATGCTGGAATAGTAAACTGAGTGGATAAAGACTCATTCTGAATGAGTCCTTTCTGAAATATACAGTATTTATTTATCCAAGAACACCTTTATGCTTTTCCGATATATTTAAATGATGGAACTTTTGAACCAATTTATCCCTTATCCCCAGTGGACTGTCCGGAGTCAGATCCAGATAAAGGACACACAAGGCCAGGCTGCTTCTGACAGGTGCGGAGGAGAGGGGTGTGAGGGAGTCGCCCTCCCCCCGCCCCAGGGACTCCTGCACAGAAACTCACATCCAAGGGAAGACAGGATCTGTAATCCAAAAAGCAAGGCTTTAGCAGTACCTCCAAAAGCAGAATCTTTGCTAGGGAAAGGCATGAATTGACAATAGCAAACAAACAAGAAATCTCCTGCTAACCCCCAAGCATGAGCATTCCAGGACCCTCTTCTTCCTCCCCACCGGATGGATAGAAGCCTGAGAAGCTGACTGGGAATCCCTTTTCATGCAAGGAATCGCGTTTTAAATGAGGGTGGACCAAGGGACCCTAAAATGAATTTTTCGCAAATCCTTCAGCGACAGATCATCTGAATCACATCCTAAAAGATCCCCATGTCCCTCCCTTTAAACTGGCTTTCATAAAGGAAGAGTCTGTAACCTATTCCTCAGAGCAGAGTGCGCGTGTGCCTCCTTCATCGCCCCCTTTGCTCCGTGACCCTCCTTTGATCTCACTTGCCTCTTCAGGAAGGGCTATGACCTCACTGCTATGCTTCTTTCACTCATCAGAATGTTAATGACAGGATTGCGGGCGGCGCTGGCAGCTCAGGACACCCGTCGGGTGATGCACCGAGCCGAGGCTCACACGCCCTCCGCCAAGCCTTGCGGGTGATCGGACACCAAAGCCATCAGAGAAAATGCAGCAGAGCGGCTAGGAGACTCGATCTTAACCATTCTCATGACACAGTCTGTCATTATGTGGAGCGACGAATGTGAGCTAAACTTACGGTAGCAATCATTCTGCAGTAAATACGTATTTCAAATCATTACGCTGTGCACTTAAAACTAATGCAAGGTTAGAGGCTGGTTAGATCTCAAACAGTAAAATACAGAGAAAATAAAATAGGACAAAATCCAATACAAACACAGCGCAGACTGCTCCCTCCACCAGCCTCCATGACCCGCAGCCCGGCAGGTGCCACTCTCCGTGAGGAGCACGGGCAGAACCTGCCCCACACCAGACACAGTGTGGCAGGTGCAGGGGTGGGGACTTGCTCAGAGAAGTCCTCCCACCCACGGCTTTTGCAATGACCAGAGCAAAGGTTTTATTCATTTGTTTGTCAGAGACAGAGAGACAGACAGACAGACAGAGAACACAAGCAGGGGGAGTGGGAGAGGCAGACAGAGAAGCAGGCTCCCTGCTGAGCAAGAAGCACGGTGCGGGACTCCATCCCAGGACCCTGGGATCATGACCTGAGCTAAAGGCAGACGCTTCACCAGCTGAGCCACCCAGGCACACTGCAAAGCAGTTTTTGCCTCCAGATTTATCACTGCTGGTTGTATCTGGGTTCCTATAATCACATAATTTAATCAACACATTACATAAACTGGCAATTAAAACAGCTGATGCTTTCATACAAACTTCATGAAATACTGTGGACAAACTGGATAATGGTTATTATCTTTAAAAAGTAGTTTTAAGGGGTGCCAGGCTGGTTCAGCCAGGAGAGCATGTTACTCTTGATCTTGGGGTCCTCAGACCCCACGCAGCTCTGCCTACCCTCGAGAAGGGGACACATCAAACAGAGCACTGCTATGCCTACGTGCCTTTCAGAATGGAAACAACCCATCCATGCATGTATCCTATTTGATCATTCCCTGCTTTACTTGACTTTTTAAAATAAGTGACCACATGGCTACATGCGAAAGAATGAAACTGAGCCACTTTTTGACACCATCCACAAAATTAAAATCAAAATGGAATGAAGAGCTATACGTGAGGCCTGAACCCATAAAAATCTAGAAGCGAACATGGGCCGTAAGCTCTTGCACATTGGCCTTTAAAAGATTTCTCTAGATATGCCTCCTCAGGCAAAGGAAACAAAAGTTAAAATCAATTATTGGGACTATACCAAAATAAAAAGCTTTTGCACAGCAAAGGAAAGCCATCAACAAAATGAAAAGGCAACCTGTTGTATAGTAGAAGATATTTGCAAATGACATATCTGATAAAGGGTTAATATCCAAGATCTAGAGTGAACTTATACAACATAACACCAAAAATCTAAACAATCTGATTAAAAATCAGGCAGGAGACACAAATACACATTTCTCCAAAGAAGATACACAGATGGCCAACAGAGACATGAAAAGTTGCTCAACATCACTGACTGTCAGGGAAATACAAATTAAAATCACAGTGAGATATCACCTCACATCTGCCAGAGTGGCTGTTACCAAAAACCACGAGAAATAACAAGCGTTGGTGAGGATGTGGAGAAAAAGGACCCCTCGTGCGCTGTCGGTGAGAATGCACACTGGTGCAGCCACTGTGGAAAACAGTGTGGAGGGTCCCCAAAAGATTAAAATAGAGCTGCCCTATGACCCAGTAATCCCACTGCTTGGTATTCACCCCCCCAAAAAACAAAAACACTAATTTAAAAAGATGGGATATCCCTAGGTTTATCATAGCCTCGTTTATAGTAGCCAAGATAGCCTAAGTATCCAATAGAGGAATGGATAAAGAAGGTGTGGGGTGTGTGTGTGCATATATATGTAAATTATTATAATATATTTATATAATTGTATTATTACAATATATAATATATATAATATACAATATTATATTATATCATTATAGTGTAATTATATATACATACAAAAATACTGTTATCAAATGAATTAAGTCACAGGATAAAAGTCACAGCGTAGGGCATACAGTCAATGGTATCATAATAATGCTGTATGGTGCACTAGATAAGAGTCATTGAATTACAATGTTGTACACCTGAAACTAACATAACATTGTGTGTCAGTTATAGTACAATAAAAAATAAGTTAAATAGCTGATCAGTTACTGGTCCTACTTGTGATAAGACAAGTTTTATGGAGCGATGAAGTCTACTTAATGATAGTCGTATTCAGATAAGAAATTACAGTACGGTCTTTAAATTTTAAGTGGTTAAGAACATCTTGAGCAGTGAGTGGTAAAAGTCACCTGGTGGCAGGGGACTGAGGTTGCACCTGCAGAAGAGGTTATATAAAAGCCACCGAGGGAAGGACAGAGGAAGTCATAAACACGCCAGGTACCCTGCTTCTTGTATTTTACACAGACTCTAGGAGCTCAAAGATGAAAATATCTCCAACAGGTTATTAGCTCAGACTATTCCAAGGGTGAAGGTCAAAGGCTAACATCTTCGTGCTACTCACAGGAAACCGCTGGTAATAAAGGACTCTGCTCACTTATTTCAGGATGTTACCTACCTAGGACACGCCAGCATAAACTACGCAAGTACCATCATTCCTGAATGACCCCTACACCAAGGGACACAAGCAAAGCTACCACTGGCTTAAAATGATTTCAATTCGGGGTGCCTGGGTGGCTCAGTGGTTTAAGCCGCTGCCTTCAGCTCAGGTCATGATCTCAGGGTCCTGGGATCGAGTCCCACATCGGGCTCTCTGCTCGGCAGGGAGCCTGCTTCCCTCTCTCTCTCTGACTGCCTCTCTGCCTACTTGTGATCTCTCTCTGTCAAAATAAATAAGTAAAATTAAAAAAAAATGATTTCAATTCGCTTAGATTTTTTTTTAATTTTTTAAAGATTTTTATTTATTCATTTGATAGAGAAAGAGAATAAGCAGGGAGAGTGGCAGGCAGAGGGAGAGGGGGAAGCAGGCTCCCCACTGAGCAGGGAGCCCAATGCAGGACTTGATCCCAGGACCCTGGAATCATGACCTGAGCCGAAGGGAGACACTTCACTGACGGAGCCATCCAACACCCCTCACTTAGATTTTTATTTTTAAAAATAGTTATCAAGATTTAGATGTATCTAAACCAAGTTCCTTAAAGGTAGGAATCATATCTCTAAATAATACAGAATTCTCCACAGTTCCCAAAGTACCCAGGGCATGGTCATCACAAGATTGTACTTTTCTGACTATGTCCCTGGATCCCACTGCCAAGCACATAGTAGGTACTCACCTACGACTCACCTACCACTGCAAGCACACAGTAGGAACCCACCAATAACTATTGAATGGAACAGAAATAATGCGAAAGCTGTAATGCTAAAACTAAAATCTCAAATCTACAAGAATGTTGAGAGATTAGCACAATGAACACCTGCGTACCCTCCAGCTACACTCCAAGAATCACTTTCTCTGTGTCTACTTAGGTGGTATACATGCGTGTGTACATGCGCACACTTTTTTTTTCTGAATCGTTAGAAGGTAAGTTACTGAATAAATGATCTCTTCTGTGAGCACTACTGAGAATAAGGACATTCTCCTATGTAACTTGATGTCTTTATTACACCTAATATCAATTAGCATCTTATCCAAATTCAGATTTCCTTAACTATACCAAGAATGAGGTTTTATAGCTTTTTTTTTTTTTTTCAATCAAGGATACAATCCAGGCTCACACATTTCATTATTAGATCTCTTTAAAGATTGTCTCCTATATTTTTGTCTTTTGTTGTTCATAGCATTGGCTTTTTCTTTTTTCCTTTCTTTTCTTTCTCTTTTTTTTTTTTTAAGAGAGAGAGTGAAGGAGGAGCAGGAGAGGAAGAGAGAATACTAAGCAGACCCCACACCCAGTGCAGGCCTTCATAAACCCTGCGATCATGACCTGAGCCAAAATCAAGTCAGAGGCTTAACCCACTGAGCCACCCAGGCACCCTTCATTGTGCTTTTATTTTCCTTTCCATAATAGCTAATGATGTTGAGCATATTTTCAGGTACCTGTTGGCCATCAGGATATCCTTTTATGGAGAAATGCCTGCAGAAATTCTTCGGCCATTTTTCAGTGGGATTCTTTGTCCTTTTACAGTTGAGTTGTTAAGAGTTCTTCATATATTCTAGACACAAGTCTTTATCAAATATATGATTTGTAAAGATTTTCCCTTATTTGCGTTGCCCTTTTACATTCTTTTTTTTTTAAGATTTTATTTATTTATTTGACAGATAGAGATCACAAGTAGGCAGAGAGGCAGGCAGAGAGAGAGGAGGAAGCAGGCTCCCTGCGGAGCAGAGAGCTCAATGTGGGGCTCGATCTCAGAACCCTGGGATCATGACCTGAGCCGAAGGCAGAGGCTTTAACCCACTGAGCCTCCCAGGCGCCCCAACCCTTTTACTTTCTTGATGGTGTTGTTTAAAGAACAAGAGTTTTCCATGTTTATGAAATCCAAGTTATCTATTTTCTTTTGTCATTTGTGCTTTTGGTGTCATTTCTAAAAAGGCTTTGCCCAACCTACAACCACGCAGAATCACTCCTCTGTTTTTTCTAAGATTTTTACAGTTTTACCTCTTACACATTGCTATATGATTCATTTAGAATTAATGTATACGTGTGGTATAAGTAAGGGATTCTCTTCATTCTTTTCCATGTCAACACCCAGCACTGTTAGCTGGAAAGACTATTCTGTTCTTGTTGAAGGCACTTGGCACCCTTGTTGTAAATCAAGTGAACATAAATGTAAGGGTTTGTTTCTGGACTCTCAATCCTGCCCCCATTGTTCTAAGTCTATCCTTACGTCTGCATTATACTCTCTTGATGACTGTAGCTTTGAAGAACTGCCAGACCATTTTTTCAAAATGGCTGCAACACATTGTGTTCAGCCAAAATATGACGGTTCCAGGTTCTCCACATCCCTGTTATATGCAAAGATACGTCTGAGAGAGAGAACTCATACTTCTCGCAACCCCCTTTCCAGTTAATGATGACTCTGTGTCCAATAATATCAGTGCAGTTTTCTCTTTTGTGTTCTCCTGAAATCCCCACAAAGGCACTTCAGAATTCTAACACCAAAACCGCTATCAACTAGAATCGAACTAGGTAAAGCTCAAATTGTCTTTGCAATTTCTTTCGTTCTTAAAATCTGTTCCTAAAGATTGATAGTCAGAAGACTGTTCAAAATTATCAGAAAAAAAGTCTTTATTCTGGGTTGTTGTGTTACCAACATTATACAGTTAGGTTCATGTGCTTCTGTTTGTAATCAACTTTATGATTTCCCTGTGATTTGTGATATTAGTTTTCTGCTTGTGTCAAACATGCTGTGTTTCAAAAGCAAGGCCCCATAACAAGGTACACTCAGGAAATCTCACTCCTATTTCTCTGTTGGTCACTTCATCCCCACAAACCTCCACCCTTCCTGGTCTTTATTTTTTTGTAAAAGAAAACAAATGTAGGTGTATCCTCATTTCCCCTCCTTTCCTGCACTGAAGGTAGCATTCTGTGATGGAGCCCATGTGTGCTTTGTCCTTCGACAATGGGCACTGGGAGTCACTGCATGTCAGCTCATAATGATTCTTCCCTTTCATGTGTTTGGAGGATGTAAATAATTTTAGTAGACGATGCAGCACGTCAATAATGTTTTTTCTACCAAAAGACAGGATGGGGCTAGCATATGACTTTTGGTGATTAAACGATAGTCCTTCCACCAAAAAGTTCACTATTATTTGTGTTAAATTGGGAACTAAACGAGAACTTGTAAATAAGGCAAAATGTGCTACTAAATTATAATAAATGGAAACACAAACAAAAAATATCTATTACATCTCATCTGGCTTGAACTAAGCCTTGAACTAGGCCAAATCAAAACAAACTCATGGTCCAAGCTTCAGACAAGACCCTCATGTCTTGGTCCTCATGGATCACGACCTCATGGTCGTGGGACTCCTGTCATTCTCTGGTCCCTCCTGCCCCATCTTCTTTGAGGTCATCAAAGTCGGGATGACTTTTCCCCACCACTCTTCCAGATTCGATTGTGCAACTGCTGGCTGCCTAGAATTCTCTAGAAAGTTCTCATGAGTCTGCCAGCCAGTGTGGCGTGATCTCCATGAGCCCTGCACCTGCTATGAACTAGGGCCTGGTGATGGGGGCCATGCAAGGGGACAACACAGCTTCTGGGAGGCTGTATCCCGTGTTTTATGCCTCCTGCTGATCCTCCTCGGACCTGGGTGCAGCGCTCCGTTACCGTGGCTGGTCCCAGGGTTTCTCTCTCCTCGGGCAATATTTCAAAGCTCTAAGTGTATTTAAAAGGTCACTTTCTATAAGTTACTTCAATCTTCATCCCTCTTCCTACTTTGTGCTTCTTAAATAGTAATTTGTGAATAGTTCAAGCTGTTGGCCAAACGTATTTCTTACAACGGCTCATAAGAAAGCATGGCACAGCCTCCATGTGAACCTGAATCAATCTGAATATTGTATCCCATTTCCGACCCCAGTGTTGACAGCAGGCCGACTCCTGGGCCTAAAAATAAGGGTTATTTTTCATTTTTTGTCTTTTGTGGGGGGCAGGGCAAAGGGAAAGGGAGCAAGGGAGAATCTCAAGCAGGATCCATGCCCAGCACGGAGCCCAACGTAGGGCTCAATCTTATGACCCTGAGATCATGACCTGAGGGGAAATCAAGAATTGGACACCAACCCAACTAAGCCACCCAGGTCTCCTAAAAATAAGTGTTTAAAATGCACCAGGTAATTAAAAGAGGGATACTCCTAGCCTCCTTGTACCTTGCTCTCGTCCTTGGGAGGACTAACCACAGGTCCTGTACAGTCACCTGAGATTCTGCTGAGCACAGGGTCAGTGTTCTACTGACTTACATGGACTTGCACACCTCATTCTCTGGGGGAAAGAGTCAAACCCCCATACTGTGCCTTTCCTATATCTTCTCTTGCTTATCTTTATAAATATACAACCCTACTAGAGAAATAAAAGCAATTAGCATCATCCAGGGCCTCTTTTATTTGTGGGGGAACTAGCTGTCTTTCATCTTCATGGTTGTGTTGAGCCCCAAGGAGGTGTTCGTTTCTCAGAGGCTGGACTCACATGCCCAGAAATTCAGCCAGGCAAGGGCTCACCCACGGAAGACAACAATCAAGAAGACTGAGCATGTTGTAGGAAAGTCCTGTGGTCGGCCTAGGGGCAATCGCCCTGCTGAGAGCTACTTCCTCCGGACAAGGACAGAAGATCCCCAGGTCCCAGGGTGGGCAGGACAGGGGATGCACCGTGAAACCCAGCCTGCTGGGAGCCAGGCACTTGGTACACGTCATCTCGTGAAATTCTCAGAATCACCCACAGAGGTGGGCGGAATTATACCTTTAGCAACAGGGGAACAAGTCCAGTGCTGCAGGCTACCTCACTCAGCCAAGGTCGCCAGTCCTGGTTCCTGCCCAGGCCCTGCTCTGCCCCGAGCTCCCGTGCAGTGTGGGAAGCCCCCCTTGTGCAGACACAGCCAAATGGAGACAACCGGTGCCCTGGCCCCAGGGCTGGCAGGTGGCCAGCTCTCCACACCAAAGGTCTGGTGGCTATTTTTACTCCTTGCTCTGACATGCCCGGGGTTAAAAGCAGTGCTGACAAGTGCTCTGGAAAGCTGTGCAGCTCAGCCCAGACCTGGGCGGTCCGGTGGCACCGTGGTGGTGGCAGCAGTCCATGCAGGCAGTCCCAAGACCAGGGGCGAGAGCGTTCCCAGGTGGCACCCGCAAACTCCACCCATGCTCACTGACGCTCACTTAGTATCACCCTGGGTATTTCACACAGAGAACGAATCAGCATTCTCGATCTCTGTACTGGAGTGAGCTCAGGCTGGTGCACAGGTCAGGCTCCCACGGAATCGGGTCCACGAGCAACAGCATGGCTCAGGATCTGTACTCAATGGCAACCCTGCCGGTCAGACCCTCCATGTCCCTTCTTTACACATGCAAGTTGTTTCGACTGTGTTCCTTGTCCCCCGTGATCCCGTGAGGGCCAAGACCATCATCCCCAGGTACTTGTGAGGCAAGACAGTTCACAGAACCTATGCGACTTGACAAAGTTTGCAATGACAGGTGTTCTCATGAGAAGTTTTATTACTTTGCTGCATTGTTGAAACTCAAAGATATTTCCTGTCCAACGTCCTGTTTCCCTAAGCTGTTGTTCACGGCGAAGAAGTCTCGCTTCTCGTAGACACAGGATCTTCACAGACAAAAACCAAAGCATGGTTAGCATGTCCTCTACTGGTGTTACTCATTCACTCGTTATAGGGTATATAATACAGACAAGATTTTAAGAAGCAATGAAGAACGGAACCACAGTAAGGGTGAGCTGGGCAGGACCTTCAGCCCCTACAAATGCAACCCAAGGCTCCGGGCTCCCCATTGGTCACAGTAAAGACAAGAAGCACAGCCAGATACCAAGTTCCCACCACCCAAAATCAAAGAAGTCAATACACCAAAGGACGGCTTTTCTGCAGGCCTTGCTGGTGAGGATACTGTGTTGAATAATGAGTTATGCCCCTAATGGCTTGTGGAAACACACAAAAACTACAGTAACGGTTTCCCAACAGCAGCTTATGCCCGTGATAAAACCAACAGTATGACACCAAGTAAGGCTCAGTCCCAGTCAGAGTCCAAACAGCTCAGTCCAATATGCAACTATCTTCTGAGTGGGCTTGGCTGAGGATAAAACATGGCATATCCATTTTTTAAAAATTTATTTTAATTGATTTATTTTTTTAGGGGGGAAGGGTCGAGGGAGAGGGAGAGAGAGGAACCCAAGCAGGCCCCCTGCCCACCCTAGAACCCGACGTAGGGCTCGATCTCACAACCCCGAGATCATGACCTAAGCCAAAACCAAAAATAGGACACTTCACCGACTAAGTCACCCAGGTGCCCCCAAACAGGGCATATCTAAAGGAAGCAAAGGGATAAGACACAGCAGGGGCACACACAGAACTGTGTAAAGCACTTCCAGTGTTGTATAAAATAGGGACATAATTTGGTATATACAGAATATGTTGAAGCAATACACAAAGGTTTGTTCTTTATAAGCAAGGAGAGCTTATAAATTTAATATTTCAGTTGAATATGCTTTTGTTGAAGAACATGTCAATTTATTCTGGGATTCCTATAGATAAGTCTATAAAATGTACACAGATCTATAAAATGTATAGATAAAGCATTTAGTTAAAATTGTTTTCTAAAATGATTGTTAATATTTGCCATCAATCACACAAAATATGAAAGCATAGAAACTAGAGACATCTTAATGTCTAGCAAAGTAACTTGAGCTAAAGGAAAACAGATACATGAAGAGAAGTACCAAACATTCACCCAGATTTCACTGAATCTCTCCCCTCTCCCTTCCTATAAGAAAAGATCTCCAATTGGGTATCGATAATCAATGAGGGCTGTTTTGCTTAATGAATTAAACTTTAAAGCAACACTTTCAGGACATTGTGCCTTACTCATAACAAAGGAAATGCATTATTTATTTACATGTAATATAATGTACTTGTTTGCTAATTTTGAAATTACTTTTCCTGGAAATAAAGTAGCTCTTTTTGAAATGTTTTTATAACTAGAAATAATACTTGTCGGTGCTCTTAATGAAGGCAGTTTCAGTTTACTATTCTAAATAAATTAAGAGAGTACGTTATACTTAAAAGAGTATTATTCTTGAGCAGTTAAAAGTATAGAGTATTTTTAAACATCTAAAGCGAATTACAAAATGGCTCTTGTACACCAGATTATAGAACCATATAATACCTAAAGTTTGCATTAAAAATTTAAAGGGAGGAAGCTTGCATGCTTTTTCTTCACCCACTTATTCAAAAGGCATTTACTGTTTATCATGTGTGAGTCAGTCTTTGGGATGGAGGCTGGATATCCCCACATCAGGTCCCTTCCCAGGGCAAGTCCACCACTGGTGGGAAAGAGACAACACCTTCCAGGCGACAGGCTGATGTGACAAAGACTCACATCACACCCCAGGAGCTCAAGATAAGAATATCAGTTCATTCAGCCTCAAGGAAAGGGTGCTGGGCAGGGAAGGCCCAAGAGCCTGCGCTCCGTGTTAAGAGTGGGACGGGATACTCTACTCGGCCAAACGCTGAGAGTGTGTGGTGGGACAGTGTGGAAACCAGGTGTAGAAGCCGTAACGTCATCCCCCTCATGAAGCCCATGGAAGGCTCCAGGCTGGGCAATAACAAGGTGGTGTTTGCGGTTAGCCATGACTTCCCTGTAGGTGTGAGGAGAGCAGGTTTAGACCACATTCTGCCTTGGCTGAGAAGTTTCTGAGGGCATCCTGTAAACTTTAGAAAAGATTGAGACCCACTTCCAAGGGCCGGCTCTCCCACCTCCCCTCCTGCCACTCTCTCTAAGCTTGGCAACTCCAACCACAGCCACTGCCTTCCTACTCCACATGTGTGTCACGCTCGGCCCCTACCCCAGGACATCTGCACATGCTGCCCCACAACCTGGCATCGCCCACTCCTCTCCTCATTGAGATCTGTGTATAACGAAATCTCCTCCAAGAAGCTTCCCTGACAGTTCACCCAAAACACCAGCCCTTTATGCTCTCTATAACTGTCCTGAAATGACATGTTTTCAATGTGTACTGTCTATCTCTGGGACACAGTGTGTATATTCCTGGGTATAAAACATTGGTGAACAGTATGTCCCCAGTGAGTACCTATTAAATGGATGCATGAATAAGTCCTGGTTCAAGGAGGTCAGAGACGAGGTTCCAGGAAGAGACGGTCATCAGAGTCATGATGGAGGACAGTGCCAGTGAAATCAGGGCTGAGGGTACATCAGGGAGGAGGAGATGTGGGAAGGGGCTCCTGGACTTAGGAGTGTGTCTGGAGCATTGGAGCAAAGGCTCAGTCACAAAAGGCTGGGCTGGGCTCCATGGCCTAGACCAGGAGAAGGCACGGCAGGCCATCCAGTCCTGGACTTGCGAACCAACAGGGCAGGGGGATCACATTCTCTCCCTACTCACCATCATACACAAGTCAGAAAACAAAGAACCAAAATAATTTAAGTGATAAAAGCACATTCAGATGTTACTCGTGTGAACACATGAACACAAGACTGGGAAGCCACGCAGCCAAGTGCCAAGTCCAGGCACACAAGATGAACGGAGAAGCCGTCCCTCCCTCTGGGAAGGGGACGAGGAACGTGCTCCCGCCTTGGGCTTCGGGGAGAGGTACGGGCGGCGCTGTCACGGAACCAGACAGCAAATAAATTGGCTTTATAAGCAGGCAAATTAAAGTCAGATGGGCACATTTCAAAAATCATTTTTGGTCGCAGCATGAAGGAGGGGAAGAGACAGGCCAGAACCTCAGGAACTGCATCCCCAGGATACAGGGACAGCGCTGACAAGGCCCCACACTGGACCAAGGCTGCATGGGGAGGACGGAGACCCTGCGATGTGTCCAGAAGCTGCGGAGAGTGGAGCCTTGGGGGTTTCTGTGAGGCTCGATTGGCTCTGCCTCCCTCCCTGCAGGGCACTCCCCCACCCCCTCCACCAGGGCCCTCCAACCCAGGGCTATGATCTGGTGGACGCTGTCCCAGGTCATAAAGTCAGTTTGCCATCCAGGCTACGAAAGATAGGGGGCAGAGTGGATCTCCAAGGTGCTCCCAAAATCTCCGCCTGGACTCCTGTCTGCTGCAGATCTGCACAGACGGTGGAGCCCTGGCCCCACGGGACCCACCCAGCTGGTCGCCCTACCTGGGATCTCAAACCAGTCGTGGAGCCAAGACTTGCGTGTTCACCCACTATTCAGGGGCATAGGGATTAAGGAGGACCGAGTTGTGGGTCCGCGCCTGGAGCTTCCCATTGAAACGCTAGTCCTTTTGAGGGTGAAGGGAGCCCCGGGGGGTGACTGCCGGCTAAAGGGGGGGCCGGGTTCCAGCCTGCCTGCAGAGCTCACTGGCTTCCACGCCTGGGAGAGACAGAACCGGCCAGACCAGTTTGGTAGGACGGGACTGCTAAAGGAGACACAATCCTAAAGCCATCCAGGCAACTGCCAGGCGTTTTGTAATGTTCCCTACACAAAGCCATTTGACACAAGGAGCCCTGTCCCCACTGCAAACAAGGACAGGCGACAACCAGCACTTGTTGCTGACGCCGAGAAGTGTGGAGGTGGGCATCGGGCGCCACGTATCCCTCATTCTTGCGGCTGCGCACGAGGGACTGCCAGCATCTCCATCCTTTAGATTAAGTAACTGTGATGAGGCAACGTTCCTAGTGAAGAGTGGGGCTGGGACTCCTGTCCGGGTCCGTGCAAGCCTGGCTGCCTGCCATGAAATGCGACCTGGGTCTGGACTAGAGTTTCCCCAGATTCTCCAAACCGCAGGATCCAAGCACAGGGATGGAGAGGTCCGAGGCGCAGGGCAGCTCTGCGGGGACCTGCCGGTCACCGTGTAGGTTCTGTAAGGACTGTCTGATCCAGCCCTCCAGGGGCGTCCCACGCAGCTGCACAAAGAGATGAGGCCGATGTGCACAAAGGTAGCTGCTTTACGTAGCTGCTATAGTAATAATAATAATAATAATAATGGGCCATCCCCAACGGTTGAAGCAAAATGAACCAAATGCTTTTAACTGTACGTCAACTTGGTAACATCCAAAAGAAGAGAAAGAAGAGATTTCAGGACACCGGCCCAAGAGATTGCCCTTTTTATTCGGATACACAGTTTAGCTGTCTCAGGAGGAGGATTTTAGGCAAACTGGCAACGTGAGCCACATCTTCATCTTCCCCGTTAACTCATCTGTCGACGTCCAGACTCTGCTGCTTACTTGTAACCTGTGACTTACTATGGAGCCGAAGTAATGAGATCATAGGCAAAAAGCATGGGAAATCGTACAGTGGTCAAAATTCCCAGAAGGGCTTCTGATACTCCCTGACTTTTCAAAAATCTCCATTTGCCCCAGTTCTCCCAGAGACCATCCTGGGGGCAATGTTTGACAGGGAAACTCCAGCATGAAAGCGTATCTCATTTACTTAAGTTTGATTTTTCGGTAAATACAATTTGAGAGCACTCTTACTTCTCTACCCTAACAATGCCAATCCCTGGACACTTTCTGGAACCCCGGGCACCTCTGTGCAGGTACCCACCTGGCCTGAGGGGTGGTCGGGCTCCCCTGATGCGCACAGGTGAGGTGGGGACAAAACCACACCAGGTCAGGTCTGACCACGGCAGCCACTTTTGCCAGCCGGCGGCCGCAGTAAGACAGTCTCTGTAGCGCGACCTTCTCTGGAAGGACCTTAAGATTCCACCTCCACTTAGAAAATGCACCTATTTGTAGATGCAAGAAGGAAGCTTTTCTCTCCTCTCTCTGGGGGGCGGGGACAAAGAACACGCAACAGGGACTCTGCGTGTGTGTCCCAGAGCAGAGAGCAGCAGCCCGTCTACGGTCCCCCTCACTGCAGGAGCCGGACCTAGCGACATGCAGGTACACACACCCCTCGCTGACTGCTCTGCTCGGAACAGCAGAGCATGTGCGGGACTCCCACTCCTCCTCAGAGACGTTTTTCCCGTCATCCGTTCACACACCGATCAGACACTAACACCCCAAGTGCTCACTGGGGGGGTGTAGCTTAAAGTATTGGGTCCTCACAGTTCTACAAAGCAGGCACATCAAAATCCCTCTTCGCAGATGAGGAATGATGAAGGCAGGATGTCTTAGTCAGGTTCGCTGGACAACAGAGCCTGAGTTCCTGTGCTGACCCCGTCCTAGCTCGTGCAACCCCGGGTAAGCAAGGGTGAGGCGGAGGGAGGGGAGCGGGATGTAAGTTAGTGGGGGGGGGGGGGGGTGCAATGCTGACAGCTCTTCCCCTGTATCCTACAAAGCCCCTGTTTATCCTCTGTTTGCGGATGAGTTTGCCTTCACAGCAAGCAGGTCCCAAGGCATGTCATACTTCAGTGATGTCAGGGGAGGAGGACAGAGATGTGTGGGGTTAGAGACAAAGGACAGGACGCAGCCAGTGACGGGGTGAGGGGTGGGTTCCTGGTGTTCTCCAGCGGGCAGACAGGACTTCGCTGAAACCAAAGCAAATCCAACTCTGACTCTGCCTCCTCGTAATAACTCCGGGTTTTGTGACAGCCAGAGTCAGGGAAGGGAATGAGTACTTTAGAGTCTTGTGACAGACACACTGTTTATAGAGTTTTGGTTAGAAAGCGTGATGTTCACAGTGACGTCACTCCTCCCGATCAAAGACTCTTCCGTCAAGAGAGCAGGTGTGCTGTGCCTCCCTGATTAGAGATGTGGTGGGAACGGGTACCAGAGAAAGCCCGGGGCCAGCAGACAGTCGCCCTCGCCCAGGACACGAGTCAGTTGGAAGCACTGTGTGTGCGCGTCTTCCTGGCCCTGCTCTGCCCCATGGTTAAGTCAGCAAATCAGGAAAAAAGAGGCACCAAAATATCTCCAACATGCACATTTCCATCTGGGCTCTGTTTACATGCCCTCTGAAACGGACTTGGGTTGGGAGGCACCTGTGTTGTCTTAGAAATGCTTTTTGCCAAGGATAACCTGTGGGCAGTGGCTGACGCTGGACACCCGTCTGAGCACATGCAGCTCCGTCGGAGCAAAATAAAATGCACCCCTTTAAGAAGAGGGGAAGAGAAAACATTTACTCTAGAAAGGTTTCCTTTATGCCGCCCAAACACCAGGAAACTCGGGGCCAGCTCTGGCTGTGATGTGGTGAATAGCGCTGGTTCCGTTCAAGAAAGACTTCAAAATAAAATCTCCTCCAAAGACGCACATTCTTGGTTAGAGTCCTGAATTTCCTCAATACGCTCATTCATTCGCACGTTTATTTTGTGCCTACTGTGTGCCAGGCACTGTTCTCCGGAGTCTCCTGGGGAAGAGAGGGCCGGGGACCCTGGGTGTATTTGGCAGCAGACCAGAACATCTGGCTCACCGATGCTTGACTCGCTTTTAAAGAGAGACAGTGCTTTTTGTTAAACGGAGATGATACCGATACTCACCAGAGAAATAACACGGTGACATAAATTCAGTTACCGTTATCAGAGGTCCTATCATGAGACTGGAGCTTAAGAGGAGAACATTTTTAGCGAAAAGAAGGAAAGGGGAGGACAGGGCCACGAAATTTACAAGTGGAGAGGCCTGGGGGACTTTTCCTCAACGTTGACTTGATGGCAATCCGCTTGTACTAGCTGTGTGCCTCAAGTACCTTTTACTGCTCAACTTGAACACACACACACACACCCACACACACCCAGAACAACGTCGGATTTCAGAAATCTGCAAGTGTGTATGTGTGCTCCCAAGACACGGTACTGACGTTTTACTGATTTTTTCCTTAAGTTTAATTATTTTTATAGGGATCCCGGGGAGCTTCTTAGCTGAGGGACGTGGATAGGCCTCCTCGGTGGCCACCCAAATCCTATGTGTCCTTTGTGGCCTGCACAGACTCCTTCACCCAGAAACGCTTACAGGATGACCCCTCGGACCTGCCATGTGTCCATGCTGGAGGTTGGGGGACTGTTTCATGAGCTTTGGTATATGGAGAGCCATCTCGAGGGCTTCTGATAATTCCCCCAGAGATTCTGATTCCTGAAGAGTCACAAAGCATCCTAGGAGATGCTGAGCGTATCTGAGAACTGATGGTATGAGCCAACAGGGGGGACGCGCGTGCCAAGGAGACAAAACAAGACAAAACCAAGAGCTCTTCTCAATTAACCTCAACCTACATTCTATAATACTTCAGCCAGGGTACTTAGGAAGAATGGACTAAAATTCAGATGCCCAGCCGTAAGTCCAAGTACGGTCGGTAGGCATGAACTGTGGGTTCTGTCTCGATTTCTCTGGTTCAAACAAATGGTGTAGAAGGCAAGGGCGTCTCTCTCAGGGGCCAGCAAACTCCCGTCAGCCGGGTTTTATATGGCCAGCCAGCTCAGAATGGTTTTCACAATATGAACATAGTTGGGGGGAGGGAGTAAAAGAGGAATGATATTTCACGACAAGTGGAGTTACATGAAATTCAAATTTCAGGGTCCATAAATAAAGCTTCATTGGCTCCCAGCCAGGCCGGTTCGTTTGCATACGGTCTGAGGCTGCTTTCACCGAACAGCCACAGAGCTGAGGGGTCCCCACAGAGACACGTGGCTGGTAGAGCTGGAAAGACCTGCCATCTGGCCCTTTACTGACAAGCGTGTGGACTCCCAACTCGTAGGATGACTCTGGGAGCCTGGCCAGGTGCACAGACCCGCTGGCACCTGGACCCTCACCTTCACCATCTCACTCCCTCTGCACACCGTCTCATTCCACACTCTGCCCAACCCTTTCTGGAAAATGCACAGACTGATCCTTGCAGCTGGTGGGCTGCTGGCTGGTCAGCAGGATCTCTGTGGCTCCCACCAGTCTGGGGATTTTCTTCCCAAGAGGCCAATGTGTTATTTCCAGACTGTTTATGCTTTCAGCATGTAACTGTAATCATGTTACTTAAATAGAATGTTACAGAACATAATCAGCGTAAAGAGGGACAGTATGATGGTTTTCAGGGAACCTAAGTTAAACATTTAAGGAAGACAAAGTGATGGTTAAAAATAATAGATGAATGAATGAATGAAGGCATGTTTATTTAGGTGACGGAGGGACCACCGAACAGGAGGAAGAAACAAATCTGTCAGTACCAGGAAGGTTCTGTACTCAGATTTTGTCAAAATTCTTTTAACATTGTTAGTTGACTTTCGGGAACCTGGAACCTGGAACTGAGAGCCACAGGTGATGGCTGCTGGGCATGCAGGTAGCAAAGGATTGTAAAAACACATATGGATTTTGTAAAAATATTCAGCCTTTTAAACTCCTGCATTTAATGCTGCGATCCAAGTCCAATCCCACTCAGGTCAGAGGAATGGTCTCTGCCATCCTGTACTTGCTTCCCCCACACTGCCCGCTGTTCACGTAGGACTGATGTCTCCCCGCAGCGCAGGTCACCTGTACGGGACCTTTCAACCGTGGGCAGCCCAACACCAAGGCAGCCTCCACCCTCCCTCTGTCACTCCGACTCCAAAGAAGCCGGACCCAGAGGACATTTAAAATTGCAGGAACTACAGACGGCTTTGCTATTTAACACTCCACCAGTGACTAGGCAAGGAAAAAAAAAATCATTTAAATTTGGAACCGCTAAAAGGAAAACCCAGATCCTGGAGAATAAACAGACTCAGGAAGGAGACGGAGCAGAGCCACAGTCTAGACCCTCAAGACCCACAAACACACTCAGACACCTGACCTCTCACCCAAGCATGGGGACCCGGGGGACACACAGGGCCTGAGGCATCCACGCACATTGGGCTTTCCTGAGGTTTCACACCAAAGCCTGCCCTCTGGGACTCTCCCCAGATCTGAGTAAAGTCCGAGGTGAGCCAGCAGGTGGGCTGAGGTGCTGAGGGGGTTCTCTGCTGTCCCCATCTCTGCCCACAGCCCATGCAAGGAACCTCACCACCTGTCCGGTGGCTGGCCAGCCGCCTGGGTGTCTGTGTGTGTGAGCGCTCATCTATGGCACACACGGTAGCAATCCCAGACACATGCGCCCTCTTTCCTAGGACTAAACGTCAAATCAACCTTGACTGTAAAGCCACCTCGAAACACACAGTTGTAGATGCTGTGAATTTTTAATCAGCGTCCTAGCTTGTCACAAAAATCTTTGGGACGATACAGCAAGCTCTCTCACTCACAATTCCCCACTGACCAAGAAAGAAACCCATGTCTGCAGCAGCGTTCCAGGAAAAAAAAAGAAACATTCTAGCGAGCTGGTGAGAGCAGGGGCCCAGGCGGACTTACCTTCCCACACTTGCTTCTGCTTTTGGGAGGGGAACTACCCCCCCCGCAATCGGCAGCTCTCCCCTCCCCAGCGCCTGGTTTGCCCCATTCGTGGCATATTTATAGTGACTGGGTTTACTTGGCATTGAAAGTCAAGATTCTAAAAATGAACTCTAATTTTCGCCAAACAGACAAGCTAATTTTACCTATCTGAAAACGGTGAGCTTGCCTAAATACTTTAATAATCACATGCAATTCCAAAAATACGTAAACATTTCAGTGGTTTTAGAATTCCCACCTCATAAAACTTGAGAGATTTATATCTTGAATGTCACTGAACGAATGGCCCCTGGCTCAGGGACCCACGCAGGACTTTCTGCTTTGGAGACAGATGTTAGCGCCACCTGCAGCAATGGGACCCCCCCACCCCCCCTCCGTACTGAGGTTGGTCTCCTCCAGTCAGTGTTCTCATGCCCCACCTGCACCGTACTGTATCAGATAGTGCCCTGGCCTCGGATTCTGCCTCCTTCCCAAACGTGTCCTGTGCCTCAGGCCAGGGCTTCTCTCCTCTTCTGCTCAGGACCCCCATCGCCAGCTGCGTGTGTCTACGGCTGCCACAGTCCCTACACTCACTGGGGCCTCAACCCCCCACCCACCTGTTTCCACATCTCCCCTCTCCAACACACGCCCCTTCCCACAACGCCATCCATCCTCGCTGTCTGCCCTGCTGGGCAAAGAGCATCACTCCAGTCCCGATGCCCAAAGGGCGGCCACAGTCCGCTGACCATACCCCTCTGTAGGAACCTCCAATACACCCCTTCCTGTCCACAGTCACCGCCACCACTCAAAGGTTTTTAAGGGACTTTTGAGGTCCTTTTTCTAGAATGAATTTTTCTCTGATATAAATAATTTGCCTTGATTTTCAGGTCGGCATTTTATACACAATGGCTTTTTATCTGAAGTGGAAAACACCAATATTATCAAATTAAAGTAAGTATGATCAGGCCGTGTTCTTTAACTCTCTACTGTCTGGACCCCCAGCACCGGGAGCAACAGATCAGTGAGAAGTGATGTGGGCTGGGCTGTGGGGAAGGCAACAGAATCCTGGATGGGGGAGTGGGGAAGCTTATGGGACAGTAAATGTCAGCTCCCCTGCAGACGCATGAGAGCGACAGGGAGACGCAGGGATGGCTGACAGAGGGAGAGGGACCAGAGGGACCAGAGGGTCCAGAGGCAGGGCAGGTCCGACCCAGGATCCAAGCCTCCCCTAGCTATAGGAAAAGGCTGGTGGGACATAAGATGTGGGAACAAGATCTGTATCCAAGTCCTGAAGCAGAAATCCCCTGCACCCTCCCCTGATTCCTCTCCACCAGTAATGCTGTGACTCTGAGGCGAGTTCTCTGTCCAGACCCAGAATGTCCTTTTCACAATGAGACCTTGTTTTAGATCGTCGGGGACTCCCGCTTCCAGATCTGTGTCCCTGGGCCGCGTCCAACAGGACTGGGCTGCTGTGGAGTTCTGTTCCCGCCATGCCCGTGGGCCCCCCACTTGCCAGAGCCCATTTCTGGGGAGAGAGAAGCAGGGGGGCGATGCTCCTGGAGAGAAGGCAGGCGTGCCTCCACGCAAGGGAACGCCCTGCGGAGAACAGACACCAGGGAGCCCACTACCCACGAGAGGACTGGCAGGTCGAGGCCTAGAGATGCTGCGGGCACAGATGTCCTCAACCACTTGCAGCCGCTGGGGTTACTTGGGCAACTTGGAAAACACACAGAAGCCTAGGCCTTGAGGCTCTGAGGCCCCAGGGGAGGGGAGGCCACTCATCTGCCTCGGGCTTTCTACATGGGGCTTTCTGCATTCCTAAGGCATCTCCACCAGGCCAGGAAAAAGCATCATCAGGCCAGAGACTTCAGCTGCTCCCGCACAGTGGAAAATGAGTAGCAACTGTTTCCATTTCTCTGACACTTGTCTTCGAAAACTATGTTTTCTAGCCCTCCACCGAGGTCTCCCCAGTTCCATTCCTTTCCCCGTCATCTCTCCAGCCAGCGTTTGTGGGTTTCTTTGTTTGAATCAAACAGCCCTTATCATGCCCTTGTCTATTCTCCAAGGGCAGTGAGCTCAGCCCTTTTTCCTGGGGAACACCCTTTGGTTCCTCCAAACAAAAGCTGTTGTTCTAAACACTGGGGGCACGTTGTTGGAAAAATAAATACGGAGCCACGCCATGAAACTTGCAAAGGAAGATGTCAGGCTCCAAAGACACGCACCTCCTTTCGGTTCCCAGAAGACAGGAATTCTTGGGAATCAGTAAATTAGCACCACAGATTCCGGGCTGCGTGGCCAACACGCGTCATCAGGCCATTTCAAGCCTGTGAGATGAGGTGCTGCTGCTGCTTCTGACACTGCGTCCGGGAGGCTGGAGAAAAGGGACAGCCGGACACTGGTGCCGATCAGCCTTGAAGTGTCCCGGGACCAGAGGGGAGGGGCCTGCAGCCCCAGGCAGTCTGTGTCTCAGCAGACAGTGGGGAGGGGTCAGTGGAGACTCATAAAATGCAAGACTGGCCAGGTAGGAGTTGCGCGGTGGAGCAGAGGGCATGTGGAAGGTGAACAGTGGGTGTGGCACCAAGGTCACGGACCCAGTCTAGGGGCAAGAACTGTGCCCAGGTGGTGAGGTCTGAGGCAGACACAGCCAGGGCCCCCCCCACCCCCAGGCCTGGCTCCCCCGAGGAGCCACCATCAAGCTTTGCAGGGGCAGTCACCGGGGCTGGACCACAAGCTGAGCCAGGATGGGATCCCCGTTCAGGTTCAGGGGCAAGACCTCTGCTGCCAGGACAGCCATGGATGCTCCGGGATCCAAGCAAACATGGGGTACAGCCCAACAGAGCCAGGTTTGCACTGTGAGGCTCTGTGCATCTGAATGGCCTGGCTCTTCCCTGTGGCATGAAGGGAGTGGCTCCCCTACCCCACATTCAGGCATACGTGGTCCTGGCCTGGCCACGCAGCTCCACGAGGTCCCCTCCCTGACCACTGATTTCCCCAGAGAGAGAGACACCGGCAGCAATCCCCGGAGAAGAGATTATTAAATTCTCCACCCCCTAAGGACACTGGTGTGGGAAGTGAGTCGGTAACTGGACTTATTTACAACGACATGCCTCTCGCCTGAAATTGTTCAGAGGCTCCTTGTATCTTAAACTTTCAAGGAAATAAATGGGTAAATTGCACAAGGTATGAATTACATCTCAGTAAAGCTGTTGGATTTTAAACATTATGGAAACCAAACGTTTGTTTCAATGTAAATTTTTCTGCCTACCAAATACTCTAAAGTTCTAAGGAAACTTCTGGAACTCCCTTGAAACTTCACTGATGGTGTAACTTTCTTTGTTTCACTGCTTCATGAAAAGGCACTCTTCCCTCCTTCTTTTCTTTTCTAGAAAAAGTGCTGCCTTGGCTGATGGTGGGTGGCTGTCACAGCGAAGGGGCTGACTGCAGTCAGGGGATCAAACCGAGAAGAGAGGACATCAAGGACCCTGGGAGTCAGGTCCAAAGGCACATTCCAGAGATGGGGAAGGACGGAGGGAGTGAGGCAGGGCTGCAGGCCTGGGAGACATGGGTGTGATCCAGGATGTGTCCTGCTCCGAGAGAGAAGTGTGTGTGTGTGTGTGTGTGTATGTGTGTGCGCACATGGGTGCACGTGCACACACATGAACTCAAGGAGGGGAGGAGGAGAACACAGAGCATATGTACATGCCAGTAACAGGGAGAACTGAAGGAGCGTGATTGGGAATTCCTGTGTTTAGGATGTATAAGAAATATTTAAGAAGCATTTGAGAAACTTTATTTAAAACAATTTTATTTCTTTTTTTCCCAAATAAAAGTTACGACTACATTTTTAATTTTATAAGTGTAATAAGTGAAAAGTCATTTAAAAAAAATTTCTCGGGGCACCTCGTGGCTCAGTGGGTTAAAGCCTCTGCCTTCGGCTCAGGTCATGATCAAAGGCTCCTGGGATCGAGCTCCGCATCGGGCTCTCTGCTCAGCGGGGAGCCTGCTTCCTCCCTCTCTTTCTCTGCCTACTTGTGATCTCTGTCTGTCAAATAAATAAATAAAATCTTTTAAAAAAATAAAAAAAAATTCTCTCTGGATTTAAAACAACAATAATAATAATTATCTTTATTATTTTACTGTGTATGGGGCCTTTCCTTTCTGTCGGTAAGTCATGCTTAGTTTAAAAAAAATTAAAGATTCTGTGGCCCTGACTAATAGATCTCAGTGACCTACGTGTGTATAACTGCTAGCTAGTCCTAGGAATGAACAGACGGGACGATGGAGCAATGGATGGGCTAGTGGACAGACACAAGGACGGGACATTTGTTCTCCACCACAATTTCTTTTCTTTTTTTAAGATTTTATTTATTTCTGACAGAGAGAGTTAGGGAGAGAGGGAACACAAGCAGGGGGAGCTGGAGAGGGAGAAGCCAACTCCACAATGAGCAGAGAGCCCGATGTGGGACTCGATCCCAGGACCCTGGGATCATGACCTGAGCCAAAGGCAGAGGCTTAACCCACTGGGTCCCTCCACTGTAGTTCCTGCCCTGTCCGAAGTAGGTGACAATCACGCCACCCTTCCAGGGCTGCTCCGGGAGCCCTATCCCCGGCCTCCTGGGTACAGAGCAAGCACAAGTCTGACCCAGCAGAAGCCATCAGTGAACGGTCTCCGGGGAGTAGACGGATCATCTCCCTTCCGGCCAGGCTCTCAGAACACGTTCAGAACTCCCAGCCCTATTCCCAAGCTGCCTCTGAGGAACTCAGGAGGTGAAAGGCAATGCGTTTGTCAACAATTACAGAGCAGATCAGTTTCGGGCTCTGTACCTGTCTCTGTGTGCCCACGTGAGCCAGGACAGAGAGGGACACACAGGGTAAGTAGTGTGGCCCCTGGCGACGACTCCTGAAGGACAAGCACAGCTCGGTGCTAAAATCACAGTGGCCGGCCTTGAGTGCCATTTTCCACAAATACTACAACTTTCAAACACCCGTATCAAATGATACACAAATTTAGAAGCCCCACATTCACAGAAACTCCCACGCACATGCACACCAAACAGGGTGAATTTGATCCGGAGATTAACCGAATCCCGAGCTCACCCGAGCTGGGCACGTACAGGAAGAGCACTCCCATTTATGGCCACCCGCGTCCCCTCCTTTCAGCCACGCCAGGGGACAAAGGTGCTATATTTAGGCAGGTCTGCGACTCTGCGTGCCAAAGCGAGTGAACTTCATACAGAGCCTTCTTCCATGGGCTCTTCTTCCAAAGGCAGGAACAACAAAAATAACAAAATGAAAGCCTAATAAAATGGCAAGCGTGATCTATGGAAGTGGGGGAATCCAATCTCTCGACGTGCGTTGTGTTTTTCTAGATGATTCTAGCTTGGAGAGAGCTGGCAACTACAGAAACAGCCAAGCTTCTGCACGCGCAGAGCGTGAGGGCCCTTCCTATGCTTCCTTCTGACCAGTCCCTGTGCCCAGGCGACAGGCAGCCTGTGGGGACACTCCTCTCCCACACACTTGTGGCCTCTTGAGGACCAGCACAGCTGTCGTCCCTCTCAAATTACCGGCAGGTCCGCCCTGTGTACCAGCCCAGCACCTACAGGCTAATAGCGTAGGGCTGAGCTTTTAAAAAAGTCAATGATTTATTGACATGCCACATGACACATTCCTATGAAAGGCGTTACACACATTTTAAATTCTAAGTTAAACACTGAACTTATGTCTCTAGAAGGATCTACTGAAAGCCACACAATGCTAATAAGGGAAATAGCCCAGAACATGACAATGTATGGAACAAAGTAAATGAAGCCATGTCCTAACTACAAAAGGGAGAATTAAATGCATTGCAAATATTTACCCTGTGTACTTTCAAAAGTGTATTATACTGCTTTTGATCATTTTATTTCCTTTCTGTTTTTAAATAAAGCACTTAAAATTTTCAACTGTATTTACCAAGCCCCACAATTATTTTAATATGAGATCCTTTGGGGGTTCCTGGGTAGCTCAGTTGGTCAATTTCGGCTCAAGTCATGGTCTCAGGGCCCTGGGATTGAACCCCACATTGTGTTACCCCTTCTCCCTCTCCTTCTGGCCCTCCCCCTTCCCAGACACCGCCCCCCAAAATTAAAAAAAAAAATTTAAATGAGTTCCTTCAGCACATGCATTTTAATAGACTTTTTCTTTCTTTCTTTTTTTTTAGCAGTTCCACAGCAAAATCTCATAGCAGAATTCAGAAGGTACTAAGAGTGGCCATACACTTTCCGCCCTCACACATGTTATGGCCTCCCCAACTAGGAACATCTCACAACAGGTGCATATTAAAACTGAGGAACCTACAATAACATCATTACCACCCAGAAACCCACAGTCTACATGAGGGTTCACTTGGTAACGTCAATTCTGTGGGCTTGGACAAATGTATAATGACATGTACCCAACATAGGGTCATTAGATTAGTTTCACTGCCCTACAAATCCTCTGTGCTTCCCCTACTCATCTCTGCCCTCCACCCTAACCTGGGGTAGCCACTGACCACAACTATCTCTGTAGTTCTGTCTTTCCTAGAATGTCATAGAGTTGGAATCATATAGTATGTAGCTTTCTCAGATGGCCTTCTTTCATTGAGTGACATGCATTTAAGGTCTGTGTCTTTTCATGTTGTGATAGCTCATTTCCTTTTAATGCTAAATATAATCCATTGTCTGGATGTACCCAGCACATGCATTTTCAAAGAAAAAGGGAAGTGGTTCCAATGGGCTAACACAGTATTCTCTGTCTCCCACTCAATGCAGCTATAAAAACTGGCCAGGAGCATGGCGCAGCTGCTGGGGGACTCTGAGAAGTAAATTCTAACAGGTGAATTGGGGATCACCTGCAGAATTCCCAAACCTCCAAATGGATGCTAAGTTACCACTTTTTAAAAAATTTTTTTTCTAATCCTGGACTCAGTGCAGCCTAAGTTCCGCAGAGTGCAAAGGTATTGACAGGGTGCACTGCAGGAGAAACCCGCTAGTGCCAGGTTGAAGAAATAAAAGGGGGGGGGTCCCCCTGATGCTCAGAGAGAATGGGGGATTCTCATGTATTCTTGCCTCTCTTCTTATGAGCCCAGTCCCTAAGACATCCTGGGGTAGCAGAGGAGCTGGCAGCAACAATGGCAGTGGCAGGGGTCCCACAGAGCCCGAAACTGAGTGGGGATCCTCTTCTCTCTTACCAGAGGGACTGAGGTCCCATGACGGCAGAGTAAACCCCACTGCTTTTTCCACTCTTTGTTCTGCTGCTTTGCCCCTGAAGTAGTCAGTCACAGGAAGAGCAACTGAAAGCAATGTAAATAAAGCCCCAGTTTTCTGACTAGAGGACCAAAGGGGGAAGCCTAGAGAGCAGACCTCCCTGAAGAGATCGTAGGAAAGGAGCAGCTCAGGACACTCCAGAAAGTCATTTAAGGACTCTGGTGGCATCTCTGAACTGTCCATGTGTGGAAACGGTCCTCGCATCACGCCACAGGCTTTGAGAACTGCTCCATGAGACAGACCACCACCCAGGTGCCAGACTGGCCATCGGCCACAGGAACCTGGGAGATGTGAATGCATGGTGAAGGCTCTGTACACAGAACCAACATGAAAACAACTACACAAAGCTCAGTAGAAATGTAAGCTCACACCCACATGAGTCAGTTACCTGATAAAACAGAAACAGAGTGTCCATATTGTTATAAGATTTAAATAAAAGCCAGAATATCATAATATAATATTCAAAATGGGAATATTAGGGGAACCCAAATGTACTCATCATATGAAG
Organism: Meles meles; assembly: GCF_922984935.1. Classification (NCBI taxonomy): domain Eukaryota; kingdom Metazoa; phylum Chordata; class Mammalia; order Carnivora; family Mustelidae; genus Meles; species Meles meles. Next base: position 99,800,286 of record NC_060075.1, read on the forward strand.
AACCAGGAAAATCTCAACTTGCATAGAAAAAGAACCCACTGAGGCCACAAGGTGACCGCATACTGGGGTTGTCTGATGAAGACTTTAAAGCAACTGTTAAGTCTCCAAGAAGTAAGAGCCAACACACTTGAAATATACAGAAACATGGGAAGTTCCAGTAAAAAAGAGAAGACACGAACAGGAGCCAAAAGGTAATTTTTAATTTGAAAATACAATAACTGAAAGAAAACCAAGTTTCATTGGATGGGCTCAGTAGAAGACTCACCAATTCTGAGTACATATCAACAGAAATTATCCACACTGAATAACATAAAGAAAAATGATCATCAAGAAATGAACGCAGCCCAAGGAACTTATTAAACAACAAAGGTCTACAGTGCATATCAACAGAGTCTTAGAAGGAAGAGGGAAAGAATGTGTGTCAGAAAAAGTATTTCAAGAAATAATGGCAGAAAGCTCCTTAAATTTTGTAAAACTCATAAGCCTACAGATTCAAAAAGTTCAATAAATCCCATACAGGATAAATACAAAGAAACCCATACTCAAGCACATCATAATGAAACTACTAAAAAGTAACAAAGGACAAGGTATGAATCTTGGGAGCAACCAGGGAAATCTACATTTCTTATATGTGAACGATTTGAATGACTACAAAAACTAATAGCTAGGATGACGTGGAAGGAAATGAAACATAAGCCCAGGTTTCTATACCCAGCAAATATATCCTTCTTGTATGGATACAATACATACAAATGTGAATTGAAGACATTGTCAAGGGAAAGCAAACCCAGGGAATTCACTGCCAGCAGAACTGATCTAAAAGAATTGCTAAAGTGAGATCTTCAGACAGAATGGAAATGATGTGAGAAGGAAACCCAGAACATGAGAACAAGAGAAATAATAAACATAATATACTATTTTCATCTTGAGTTCTTTAAAATACAGAGGTAAGAACAGAAGATACCTATATGATAATAAGTTATATTCCACATGAAATGAGAAAGTGTAGATTAAGGAGACTGTGAAAAGTTCGCATATTTTAATCCCTAGGAAAACCATAAAAATAAACAAAGGATATACTAAAAACCACAAGAGAAAAATAAAACATGATATAAAAATTATTAAATAACTCAAAATGAGACAGGAGAAGGGAAACTGGAATGCAAAACAGGCAAGAGAAAAAATAATTAAATGACTGACCTAAAGCCACAAATATCATAAAAATTATAGATCAATATTGTTCATTTATTTAATGGTTAAATATAGTATAATGGTTTGATGTAATGACTTACTGTAAATGATCTAAACATTGCAGCTCAAAGACAAATTACTCAAATACAGACAGTCCCTGACTCAAATCGATCAACTTACAGTGGTTTGGTTTTTTGGACTTTACGATGATGTGAGAGGAATATACACCCAGTAGAAACTGCATTTCAAATTTTGAATTTTGAGCTGTTTCTGGGGCTGGTGATGTGCAGTATGATACTACCTCATGATGCTGGCCAGTGGCAGGGGCTGCACATGAAGTCATGAAAACAAACAACCGACACACTTACAACCATTCCTTACCCATAAGACCATTCTGCTTTTTACTTTCAATACAGCAGTCCATAAACTACACGAGACATTCAATATTTTATTACCGCACAGCTTTTGTATTAGATGGTTTTGCCCAGCTGTAGGCTCATGTAACGTTCTGAGCACATGTAAGTTAGACTAGTCTAAGCTGTGATGTCCAGTCGGTTAGGTATATTGAGTGCATTTTCCACTTACGCTATTTTCAACGTATGACAGATTTATCAGGAGACAACGCCATCATAAGTCACGGAAGCTCTATACATGCTATTTTCAGGAAACTCACTTTAAATATAGTGAAAAGATAGTTAAAAGTAAAAGGATGGAAAAAATAACACCATGAAATACAAACCAAAAGAAAGCTGGGTGGCCTTAAATCAAGATCATACAAGGGGAAGTATTAGACCAATGAAAGAAAATTACTGGGGATAAAAAGGAACATTACATAATAATAACAGGACCAATTTGCCAAAAAGACATAATAATCCTAAATTTAAATGCATCAAACAATGAAGCTTTGAGATACATGACACAAAAACTGACAAATACAATCAGAGAAATAGACAAATCTGCAATTAAATTCTGAGAGATAACTAATACAAAATCTATAGGATATGAAAAAACTGAACAACTCTACATCAACTAAATCAAACAATTCTACATTAATAAACCAGATCTGATATTTCTGTAACTTCACCCAACTGTAGCAGAAAACACAGTTTTCTTTCTTTTTTTTTTTTTTTAAGAATTTTATTTATTTGAGAAAGGGGGAGAAGGAGAGACAGAGAGGGAAAGCAGAGAGGGGGAGGTAAAGGCAGGCTCCCCGATGAGCAGAGAGCCCAAGGTGAAGCTTGACCCCAGGACCCCAACATCATGACCTGGGCGGAAGGCAGATGCTTAGCTAACTGAACCACAACATGTGGTTTTTCTGGTGCACGTAGAACATTCACCAAGACAGTACATCTCCTGGGTCATCAGACAAATCTTGCCAATTATAAAAAAAAAATTGAAGGCATACCAAGTATATTCTCTAACCATACTGAAATCAGACTACAAATCAATAACAGAAAGAAAATCATAAAAATTATAAGTACTTGGAAATTAAATAACATACTTCTAAATAATTGATTGGATAAGGAGGAAGGCTTAAGAACTTGAACATAAATTTAAAAAATCAAAATTGGTAATGTGAGATGATGCTAAAGAAGGATGAAGAAGAAAGGTACAGTATCAAATGCTCATCTTAGCAAAGAAATGTCTCAAATCAGTACTCTAACTCCACCTAACCAAATTTGAAAAAGAGGAAAACACCTAAATCATGAGAAGGCTGCCAATAATAAAGGTAAGAGCACAGAAAACAAAAAGAAATAGAGACGAAATTTAATTCTTTAGAAAGATCAATAAAATTAATAAATTTATAGTTAGAATTACAGAAAAGAGAGAAGACACCAATTAGTAACATGTAGAATGAAAAATGATAGATCACTACATAAACCACAGACTTTAGAAGGATTATAAGGGAGTGCTTGGCATAAATCTGTGTGTGCAAAATTCAACAACTTACATGAAACAAACCTACTCCCCCCAAATCACAAACTCCCAAACTCACTGAAGATGAAATAGAGAACGCAAGTGTACGTCCCTACCAATCTGAATTTGTAGTTAAGACATTTATGAGAAAGGAAACTTCAGGCCCATAGGATTTCCTGGGAAAATTCTATAAAATATTTAAGACAAATAAATAAACTATACCAATTCTACATAATCTTTTCCAGAAAATGGAAGAGGAGGGAATGTTTCTCAAATCATTGTATGTGGCCAATATTACCATGCTGCCAGAGCCAGACAAATATATCACAAGAAAAGAAAACTATATACCTATATCTCTCATGAACACAGATGCAAAAGTCCCCCCCAAATTAGCAAATAGAATTCAACAATATATAAGAAGAAAAACACCGCACACAAGTGGGTTTTATCTCAGGAATGCAAGGCTCGTTCAATATTTAAAAATTGGTAAGTGTACTTCCAGTTATGGAATGAATAAATCATGGGGATAAAAGATACAGCACAGGAAATACAGTTAATTATATTGTAATAGCAATGTTTGGCGACAGATAGTAGATATGAGTGGTGAGCCCAGCATATTGTACAGCGTGTTGAATTGCTATGTTGTACACCTGAAACTACTGTAACATTGTGTGTCCACTATACTTCAATTCAAAAATTAATTTATTTTTTTAAAAGATTGACAAATTAAGTTATTGGACTTTAAGTCAAAATCTGTTCTTACGAACTGAAATTTGATAAATGGGATGTCTTTTCCACCATTACAGTATATATGAAACAGGTCAGTTTGCTTTTTTAAAAAAACAGATAAATAAATAAAACTCACCCTATTGACCATGTACACATGAATATATCAGCCAAAACAAAGAAAAGCATTTGGTCTAATTTAAAACCAACAACTCTCAGCAAACTAAAATAGATGGGAGCTTCCTCTACAAAACACCTCCAGCTAAATTTTATACTAAATGGTCAAAAGGTCAATGCCTTCTTCCTAAGATTGTAGCAAGGCAAGAATGTAGACAGCTCAGTCCAGTTAAGCATTTGACTCTTGATTTCAGCTCAAGTCATGATCTCAAGGTCCTGATATCAAGCCCCTGTGCTCAACAGGGAGTCTGCTTGAGATTCTCTCTCTCTCCCTTCCCCTCCCCCCACTTGTGTGCATGCTCTCTCTCTCAAATAAATAAATAATATCTTTAAAAAAAAGAGAAACCTTCATTCCTCCTATTCAACCTCAAATTAGAAGCCTACACTATGCAATCAGAAGAGAAAAGGAAATAAAATATTGGGAAGAATAGAATAAAACCATACATATCTTCTAGACACATATAGATAGCCCTGGAGACTCTGCAACAAAACAAGACAAAAACCTCATAGAATTAATGAATGAATTTTGCAAGTCAGAGGCAATAAGGTCAACATACAAATCAATTCTGTTTCTTACAATGAGGAATAGGAAACTGAAACTTTAAGATGTCATTTATGATGGCTCTAAAAAAGTAAAATATTTAATTATAAATATAGCCAACATGGAGAGAATCTATATGCTACAAGTGACAAAACACTAATAAAAGAAATTTAAGAAGACCTAGAAAAATGAAAAGACATATCCAGCACATGGACTGGAAGACTCGAATAGATTTATAGATTTAACAAAATTTTAACCCAATTTCCAGATGATTTTTTTTTTTTGAGATACAAACTGATTCCAAAATTTTGTAAGAGAAGGCAAAGAATGAGAATAGCCAAAACAATTTTGGGGTAAAAAAGAAGAAACTTTGAGCAATCACGCTATCCTGTTTTAAGACTAACTTTAAAGCTACAATACAAAATGGTGCTAAAGTAACAGATCAGTTAAAAAACAAAAAACAGAGACTCAAGAAGTAGATCCACACGAATGGGGTCAACTGATTTTTGATGAAGGTGTAAAGACAAGTGAACAAACAAATAACAGCATTTTCTTTTTTTTTTCAAAGATTCTATTTATTTGAAAGAGAGGGAGAGCACGCACACGAGAGGGGGGAGGGTCAGAGGGAGAAGCAGACTCCCCGCCTAGCAGGAAGCCCAATGTGGGACTTGATCCTGGCACTCCAGGATCACCACCTGAGCCGAAGGCAGTCATCTAACCAACTGAACCACGAAGGCACCCAGTGACAGCATTTTCAATATGGTGTTGGAACAACTGGATGCCAGCAGACAACGAGAAGGAGGAAGGACAGGAGAAGAACTTTGATGTAAATCCCACACTTTAAACAAAAATTAACTCAAAGTGAATCACAAGCTACATGGAAAAGTCAAATGACAGAAGAAAATCTCCATGGCCTGGGGTTATTTAGGCAAGAATTCTCAGACATGACACCCAAAACATGTCCAGGGCATGAAGTGGAGGAAAAAAACGAAACAAAACAAAAACAAAAAACAATGGGATTCTAATCTCTTTAGGAAACTGCTAAATAACCAAAAAGACAACCTACAACCTGGGAGAAAAATACTTGCAAATCCCATATATGACCAAGGAGTTGTATACACATATATAAAGAACCTTCAAACTAGAGCATAAGACAACAAAATCTAATTAAAAATAGGCAAAAGACTTAAACAGAGATTTCCCCAAAGAAGATATATAGATGGCAGATAAACACATGAAAAATGCCCAACGTCATAAGCCATTGGGCAAATGCAAATGAAAACCATGATGCACTCCCACTTCAGACCTATAAGAATGGCTGAAAGGAAAAATCTTCGACATTCTGAGTGCTGATGAGTGACTGAAGCAAAAGGAACTCTTTGAGATTGCTGGTGGGAACAGAAAATGTACACCTACTCTGGAAAACAGTCTGGCAGTTCCTTACAAATGTATATGGCATGACCCAAGCATCCCATTCCTGGGTAGTTACCCCAGAACAATGAAAGTTTAAGTCTGCACAAACATCTGTAAAAGAAGGTTTACAGCTTATCAACACACTAATCATGCAACAATGAAAACAACCTGGATGACTTGAGATGAGTGCAGAGATAAGCCAAGTGGCATGGATCTGTACAATGGAATGCTACCCACCCAGGAAAATAAACTAACTGATACATATACAAAGTTGCATCTCAGAGTTGAGATAGCCAGTGAGAGTTAAAAGGAGACATACTGAAGGATTACATCTATCTCTATGGCCTCCTCAAAAAGACAAAATGGTAGCTATGAAGATCAGTGGCTCTCTGAAGACGAGAAAGGGCTGGTGTGAGCTAGAGTCTTGGGGATGACCTCCCTGTTCTGTATCCTGATTGTGGAGGTGGCTGCACAGACCTGTACGTGCATTATAAATTCACAGACGTGGGGGCGCCCACTTAGCTAAGTTGGTTACATGGCCAACTCTTGATTTCAGCTCGGGTCATGGTCAGGGTTGTGGGATTGAGCCCAGCAACTGGCTCTGTGCCCCATGTGGAGTCTGCTTGCCCCTCTCCCTCTGCCCCTCCTCCTACTCACACTCTCTCTCCCTCTAATAAATAAGTAAATCTTGAAGAAAAAAAAAAAACCTTCAAGAACTGTACACCAAAGAAGTCAGTTTGACCCTAGATTTTAAAAAATAAAATTTGAAATACAAAGAGAAAATAATGGAATTTAAGATCAGTCTTTAAAACAGATGTCCACAGAAAATCTCTTCCCACCTCCTGGACACAGTGATGATTCCTTGTTGCCTTTTTTAAGGAATAACAGGAGATCGTCGTTAGAGGTCAGAACTTACTGTTTTTGCTTGTGAATAATGGTAGCGCAGAGAAACAGCCTGGGTAGTAACTAAGCAAGAAAGCAGAGAGATGCCTGCATCAGCAACAGAGGCCACTCCCGGCACGCCCATCACTTTCGGGCTCCAGGGACTTCTGCGGGTCATCACATTTTGATGAGCAATGGAAAGCAATTGATTGGTTCATGGTCTTCAGTCCCAAATAATGAAAGAGTCTACCACTTGGTTATCCTGTAGGCTAGTCTACCCTACTTCTCTCCTCTCCTTTACCACCAGCACCTGCAGGAGAATCAGCAGGGTCTTTACCATCCGCTCTCACCTCCTAAACTTGCCTTGGGCTTTTGCTGCCTGAGCCTTGGGATTTCGCTGCCCCCCTCTGCCCTTGCGGCACACACTTCCCCTGGGGTCTCACTCACTCTCCAACCCGGTGCCATCAGCACTGCAGGACAGCGGAGAAACCAACCAGGTTGGTGTTACATATCGTAATCTTGGTTCCCTGAGTCTTGTAGAATGACAGTGAAAACTACGGGACACTCAGTTACACGTGAACTTGAATATTTGGGACATACTTAGGCTACAATTTCTTTGTTGTTTATCTGAAATGCACGTGTAAGTTGGCATCCTGTATTTTATCTGGCGAGTCTGGCCCTGTCAGGTGACAGCAACCTCAGGAACATGGGGCCATGGGACCCCTCAGATGCAGGAGGGCCCTTCAGAATGAGGCCGTCACAGTGGACTCAGCAAACACCTGTTCTGAGTCCGGTCCCCCCGCTGAAGCCCAGCCTTGCTGCCAAGGGGCAGACGCCCCACTTCTGCACATGCCAGGCTGGCTGTCCTCCACGGCCCCTCATTCCAACCACATGCAAAGCGAAACCTCACTCCAAACAGGTGGCTCCAGATTTCCTGTTTCTGCTCTGCCAGCCACGCAAGGGCACACAGAGTCAGACGCTGGGCCGAGGAGGCTTCTGCTGCTTCCAGCCGCGTGACTTTGAACAAGTCTATGCATCTCGCCGCACCACACATGTGGTGATGCCAGTAGGACCTGCCCTACCCTCCACTCCGGGCTCCGGGGACAATGGGCTCTCAGCACTGGCAAAGGGACGTGCCAAATGCCCTTCAAATGCTAATTGTTCTCACCTTCATTGCTGACAAGGTCACATCCCTAGAAACCCCAAATCATGTTTTTCCTCCTCATCCTTCACCTACAACTGGCCACCAACCCATCAGTTCCATCCCTGACCCCGTCTGAGATCCCTCCACTTTCCATTCCCACCCACGGCCTGACCGCGGGCTCACAAATGCCCCCTTTCTCCTGACAGTGGCCTCCCAACCAGTCTCTGCCAGCTGCAGCCTTGCCCTCCCATGGCTCCCAGAGCTCATTTCCCAAAGACAGTAGATGAGCTGGCCTGCCTTCTCCGAGAACCAGTCTCCCTCACCATCCCGAACCAGGCCATGCACTGCACACCTGTCCTTGCTCCTGCCATGCCCTGCTGGGGAAGAGCCAATCATTCATTCCCCAGCCGGCGACCTCCCAGGCTCTCCGATGCACACAGTAGGGGTGCGTGCAGTGTCTGTGTACCACAAGCTGACGTTTCCAGCAAGCCATAGAGGGCAGGTGGGCAGCAGTGACAGCAGAAACCAGTGCCAGTCACTAATTACCTCCAGAGCCAGGAAAAAAGCTGCTTCCCTTGAGGAACAGAAACTTGCCCTAATTTCACTGATGAGAACTGTGGAAATCAGTGCTTCCCTTTCTGCCCAGCTTGTCAAAAACACAAAGGCAAAGCTGATGCCCATCACTGCACAGAGACTCGCTTTCCCAGCTGAATCTCTCCTCTCTCTGCTGTGCCCTGACCTGGTTTTCTGTTTGTATGTTCACTAACGGTCCCGCATACAGACCCTTGACCGAGTTTCTTGTGGAAACAGACGGGGCAGAGAGGAAACCAGCGGTGTAGGAAGAAATCATTGGGAAGTGAGATGTCCTCCGAAATAGTGGCAACCTTAGGTTGGCCACCTTTTCAAATAACATTGGAGAGACAGTGCCCATCCTTGGGCCAAGAGTATCGAGGGCATAAGGCGCCATCCAGGGGACACAACACAGTGGCCAGTCCCAGTGTCTGCTGTATCAGCCATGGACTGCTGACCACTGGAGGCCACCAAGCACCACCCATCTTCACCAAGCACCACCCATCTTCTCTATCTTACTTTGAAATCCAATGGCTCATCGCTGGGGAACTCGGGGTTCTAAAGTGACAGGCAAAGCAGAGCGTAGGCCCCCAGCAGAGTGAGTGGGAACCCCACGATGTCACAGCACAGGTAGTCTACTCAAGAAAGATGTGTCTGGGGGACGCGTGTGTGGCTCAGTGGGTTAAGCCTCTGACTTTGGCTCAGGTCATGATCTCAGGGTCCTGGGATCGAGCCCCACATCGGGCTCTCTGCTCAGCAGGGAGCCTGTGTCCTCCCCTCTCTCTGCGTGCCTCTCTGCCTGCTTATGATCTCTCTCTCTCTTTCTCTCTGTGTCAAATAAATAAATAAAATCTTTAAAAAAAAATAAAGATGTGTTTGTGTCGCACAACAATCTGTGCTCCACCAACCTTTAATCTTGTCTTGACCCGAGGTCAGGGACCCCCCCCCCAATAAACACCAATGTGGAGGCAGAGAGTGAAGAAGCAGTGAGTCATTGTTCATGACCATCCAAGCCTGGGCACCCTGCTGCCCCTCGTCCTGCTTCCTTGGGGACCTCAGCCTCCTCCCACCTCCATGCTGTGCGCAGGCAAAGCTGGTCAGATGACTGCACTAAATAGCAGAAGTTCAGCCCCACCGGGCCTCACACACACTCCTCTGTCTGCATGAGCACCCTGACCTTCTTCCCAGCCCTGGTGCCTCTCCCTTCTGAGGACTCCTGGACTGGTCCTTTGGACATGGAGTCTTCCCTGAAGTCTGAAGTCATCCGTATCATCCTGCATGCCCAGACGGTGACCCAGCCTCCCTCCCCGCCTAGACAGTATGGTGTCCCTTGAGCAGCTGCTGTGAGGTGGCCGAGGTCCCACCAGTCGCCTGCACTCGTGGGCGCACAGTGCACAGCTCTCCCTCAGACAGGCTGAGGATCCCGAGACACACGGGAGCAAGGCCAAGATGCTGACACACATGGAGGGAGCTGGGGTGACAAGACACCAGAAGGAAATGAGGTGACAGGAACCAACAAGAGATCTGCCAGAAGGAAAAGTACTGAGCTCAGATGCCTTGTCTAACCGGTTGTCCTCCCCACTGGTTTTGGCTTGGGAATCTTTCTGACAACCTTGAAAAGTGACCTTGAAGACAATCTGGGAAGTCCTGTATGCATGAGGACGTCAGTGCAGATAAGGAACCACTGTTAGTTTGGTTCCTGGTAAGGAGAAGACAGGAAGGCCAGGAGAATAGCATGGGGAGTGAGCGAGGCCTATGGAACCATTTGCAAACAAATCAACCCATGGGGGCTTTGCCCATAAAATAACCACCCAAAGAAAATGTTAAAAAATGTTATGCTTGCCAATGGGCATGTGGGAGCTCCCACACTATGATCTCTACTTCACATACGTTTGAAATCATCCAGTCTGTTTTAAAAGGAGCACGATTCTGGTTTTGTCATTTAAAGTCATCCACTGGATAGAATTAGCCGAATCTTCAAACCAACATCAGTTTATTATCAAATTGATATAAGTCGCCTGAAAAGTGGCCTATTCCAAAATTATCTCTTTGTATGTTTTAGTTAAAAGTTACTGATAATGTAAAAAAACAAAAATTTGCTGGGACACCCTGGTGGCTTAGTTGGTTAAGTGTCTGCCTCTGGCTCCCATCATGATCCCAGGTTCCTGGGATTGAGTCCTGTGTTGGGCTCCTTGCTCAGCGGGGAGCCGGCTTCTCTCTCTGCCTGCCACTCCCCTTGCTTATGCTCTTGCTCTCTCTCTCTCTCTGACAAATAAATAAATAAAGTCTTATTTATTTATTTATTTATTTTTGCCAACTCAGAAGCTGGGGAAGTCCAGGAGCTTGCTGGAGGCTGAGTCCTTGTGCGTGTCGGCCCAGGTCTAGTGGAGGGGGCCCGTGCACCAGCCCAGGCACACACTCGCTCACATGCCAGACGCCCTGCAGCCCAGGCCATGCGCCCCACCCTTGCCCAAGTCCAATCCCTGAAGTGCCAGAGGTAATCTCCTACACAATCTGATGCCTTGGTAAACAAACTTACATTTTTTTTTTTAAAGATTTATCTATCTATCTGACAGAGAGAGATCACAAGTAGGCAGAGAGGCAGGCAGAGAGAGGAGGAAGCAGGCTCCCTGCGGAGCAGAGAGCCCGATGCGAGGCTCGATCCCAGGACCCCGAGATCATGACCTGAGCCGAAGGCAGCAGCTCAATCCACTGAGCCACCCAGGCGTGGGACAAACCATAAGTGACTCTAAATCTCAAAACAAACTGAGGGTTGCTGGGGGGAGGGAGGTCAGGAGAGGGGGTTGGGGTTATGGACATTGGGGAGGGTATGTGGTATGGTGAGTGCTGTGAAGTGTGTAAACAAACTTACATTTGACGCCTGATGCATCTGCACGCATTAGGCCAGTGAAAAGCAGAGTGACCTAGCCTCCGCCCCTAGGTGTTTACTGGAAAGGAACCCGTGGAACGTGCTGTCCTTAATGAGGAATGAACACGAAGTCTTCATGCTGAGTGAAAGAACCAGACCAAGAAGAGTGTGTGCTATACCTATAGCCCGGCTTGTAGAAGATTCTAGAAAATGCACACTCTCCTGTGTGGCAGAGAGCTGGTCCCCGGCGGCCCAGGGACAGGAGCACGCAGAGATGGGCTGCAAAAAGGCACAAGGAAGAAGTCTGGAGGTGACAGACCAACCCTGCAACTTGCCTGCCACGGCGATTTCAAGGACGTCAACCAGTGCCTCTCGCGGTACATAAGCTCGCCTCAATCCGTCGATACAAAATATAGTGCGTCTTTTCCATCACACGAGGAGGAAGAATAAATCCCTGACAAAGAACCCCAGTCTTCAAAATGCGGGGAATGACTGTGTGAGTAAGCTCATCTGTAGCGGAGAACCAACAGAGCCTCTCGCTACAAGACCAGTCCCTCCGGGCGTCTGGTGGCTCAGGTTGGCAAAGCAGCCAACTCTTGGTTTCGGCTCAGGTCCCCATCTCCTGGTTGTGGGACTGAGCCCCACGTCAGGCCTTTTGCTCAGTGCGGAGTCTGCTTCAGCTTCTCTCTCCCTCTCCCTCACTCTCTCCCTCTCAAATAAATAAGCAAACATATATATACATACATAAAGGCTAGTTACTCCATCCTGCATGAAGGCCACTGGGCCATGCCCAGCGTTCTCTGGGTAGAAACGATACTCCTCCCGTTGTAAGGACTTGCCAAAGTTTTTCATCAGTCAAGCCCTGCATTAGCCCTGACTTTGCCCAAATAAAAGTTTAATAATTTTTATTTGGTCTCACCCGTCACTATCACATTAGGGATATACACATAATTTCGCACCCCCTGTCAATGTAGCACTGTCCTCGGACGCTGCCTGTGCTTACTTCATATAGAAGTGAGGCTCGCCTGTATCACTGGATAACTTTGAATGATCCCATCAAACGGAAGCAAACACAGAACCCCGGGAACGCCTGGCTTTGCACGCAGTCAGGACGTGGGGCCGCCCACCTACACCATCTCTGACAGGAGTCGCCAGGCACCCAGCAAAGCATGACACCCTGGTGACAAGACGGGACACGACCCACGCTCCAGTCCGTCTGACACATCCCTCCGTAACTGCCGGTGCCGCTCCCTTCCCACGGTTCAGTACCCGTGGCTGCACTGACAGCCAGTGCAGCTGGGGAGCCACGGGACAATCTCATCTCGGCTTTCTTTTCTGAAGTGTCCAATCTCACGTGTCAGCACTGTTCCACACCTCTGTACTCTCCTTTTTGAGCATTAGGGAGGGAAAAAAAAATCCCCCCCTAAATAAACCTTTAAGTGTGTATTGACGTGAGCTAATCTTGGTGCGATATTTACAGCTTCTCCACATGGCTGTTGCGAGGAGGAGGAAGGAGGGTTTTCTCAGTGAGGACAGCTTTAGGAGAATGCCTTTTGGAAAAAGAAATTGGACTGATTGGAGCCCCACCCTATGGGGAGGACTGAGGGCGCATTCTTTTCTGGGTGTTCTGAAAACACTCTGTGCATACTCTCTGACAGCGTGTGTCATAGGTCCTCGCTCCGGGTCCGTCCCTGGGTCCATGCTGTGGGCTCTGTCAGGTCAGGGACAAATTCCCCACCCCTAAATGCCAGTGCATGGAAGAATTTTAATTAATTCTTATCGATTCTTTAATTAAAAAAAATCATAGCTAAGCAAGTGAATACATTCAAAAACAATGCTACTTCAGTAAAAAATGGATCGTGTCCCTTTTAAACACCCATCGTAGGGAGAGAAATCTGACAAAAATCGAACACAGAGACTATTATATGCATGGTTTTAATTCAAAGCTTATCTAAACATGCTGAAAAGATGTTTGATCAAATGCGGACAATGAAAAAGGAGAAATTAATCTTGGCTTTCTTTCTTTTAATTCTCGTGTGTGTGCGTGTGTGTGTGTGTGCACGCACGCGTTACCAAAGCATTATATACACAAGTTAAACATTCCATGTCTTTTTTTTTTTAACTAATAATGTATTTTCAGAGAAATACTTCTGCAGGAAAACAGTTACATAAATGTCCCTGCAAGTGTTTTGGAGAGCGGTTTCTGTTTCGTGGTGGATGCTGGGGAAGGCTCCACAACCGCTTCAATGGCGGGGATTACTCACCAAGAGGTGCTAAGTATAGCCTGAGTGCTTGCTTGCAGTCTGGGCTTGACTGTCTTTTTCCAAAGCAACCTGATTAAACCACGTATAGTACATTAAAACATACACAGAAGGGCCTCTGAAGAGGAAATTTTTGTAACACAGAACAATTGTGTGCTACGTAAACAGCTCTTTCAGACTAAACAGAGCTCCCCGCCTGGCCTCCCGGAGGGCGGGAATGGCATTTTTTTTTTTTTTAAAGATTTTATTTTATTTATTTGACAGAGAGAGATCACAAGTAGGCAGAGAGGCAGGCAGAGAGAGAGGAGGAAGCAGGATCCCTGTGGAGCAGACAGCCCGACGCGGGGCTCGATCTCAGGACCCTGAGATCATGACCTGAGCTGAAGGCAGCGGCTTAATCCACTGAGCGACCCAGGCGCCCCGGGAATGGCATTTTTATTCTAAATCATGTAAGGGCTAGATGGGTGGATGAACACATGGATGGATTATCTCTAGCCCGGATGGGACCTCCAACTCGCCACTGAATCCCACCTGCATGGGCTGAATTAGAACCTCTCCCAGAAGAACCCGAGGTCTGTTTTTATTCAAAAGCTCCCCAGGAAGAAGACACAAATAAATGGAAAGATATCCTGTGTTCATGGATTGGAAGGATTTTTTTTAAGATTTTATTTATTTGTTTGACAGAGAGAGAGAGAGAAAGAGAGCCCACAAGCAGGGGGAGTGGCAGGCAGAGGGAGAGGAAGCAGGTTCCCCACTGAGCAAGGAGCCTAGTGTGGGACTCAATCCTGGACCCTGGGAGCATGACCTGAGCTGAAGGCAGACGCTAACCAACTAAGCCACCCAGGCATCCCAATGGATTGGAAGAATCAACACTGATAAAATGTCCATACCACCCAAAGATCCAGTGACATCCCTATCAAAATTCCAGTGGTATTTTTCATGGAACTACAACCACGAAGACCCGAAAAGCAGTCTGTACACACCCCTGGTTAACAGCCATCAGGACGGAACCCAGCCGCTCGTGCTTGTTTAGACCAACTCGGGATCTGGGCTGAGAGACCATAACACACAGCAAGTCCAGACTGCCCTGGGGTAGCTTCAAAAGATGGGCACGAATGTTTTATACCGGTTCCCTCAAAAGCAAGAGCCTCATCGCACCCCCGTGAGAGTGGGCTCGGCTTGGTGACTTGCTTCTAAAGAACGCAGTATGACGCCAAGGGACACACAATGCAGATGCTGGTGCTCAGAAAGCAGCCAATCACACCTAAGTATAAATTACCGTTGGGTAGACCCCGTCCCTTCACGTACTGCAGTGCTGGTCTGAGTCACGGGACACCAGCGGGGACTGCCTCTGCCAACCGGACGGAGCACCTCTGCCCGGCAGGTGTGACTCTGTACCATTTAGAACCACACACAAGCCTGGAGCAGCTTCTCCTGGGTTGAGTACAGAAGACAAATCTACCTGCCCCAGGATGGGGCTCCTGTGGAAGGGACTCCTTTGTCACCACTCTCCCCTCCCCACCCCTCCGCCAGATGCTCTCCAACCAGACTCTTCCCCCAGCCAGCCACCCCTGCTCCGTGACAATCATGCTTGTGGAATAAAGGAAGTAGCATAAAGGACACCAGAACCATGTCTCCTGAGCCACGTCAGCCCAGGCCAGGAAAGCCAAGCAGGAGGGGTTGCTGGTGAGCACCGAGTCTTCCCGCCCTGGTCTGAGGCCAGAGAGGAACACAGCACCACCCCCGACCCTGGAAGGAGCAGACAACCTCCAAGGTCCATATACACGAGTGCACACGCTCCTCTCAAGGCAATGGCATTGAGAAGACCCTGGGGGATTGAGTGAAGCTGCCGGCAAGTGCCCCCGGCAGCCACAGGCCACCACCTGAGCAACTGGGAACTACTGAGTTGACCATCAAAAGTACTGTATTACAAAGAACTTTGGAAAATCCCCAGCTTCAACAGTGCTGTGGAACAAAAATGAAGTACATCAGTGGAGACTACAGAAATTCAGGTTTCCCTTATATTCTTCTGCCTGTCTCTTCCCTCCTGGAGTCACAAGTTTCAAACTGGCTACAGGGTTAATAATCCCCAGCACAAGGGAACAGGTTCCACTGGGGACTGAACAACAGTATGCCTGGAACGTCTCAGACCCACCATGGGCCCGGGTCCTACTGATGGCACGATTACGGGCCTGGGGCAGCAGGAGGCTGGCGGTCCTGCTCAGAGAATGAGAGAACATATCAACAATGGACCAGGTGCACAAGAAGCCCCACAGCATTGTTTCCTGGATACAGGTGTGGGGTCTGTAACCCTGAGCAAGTTGGTTCCTTCTCTGAGATACGGTGTCCTCATCCTCAGGGATAATAATGATACCTACATACAGGCCTACTGAGGGGGATAAATGACATAATACACAGAAAGCATTGACCCCACAGGTCCTCCCATGACAATTCTACAAGACCAGAGCTGTCCACACTCTGTTCAACCACATCACCTCTCAGACTGGGCACCTGGATGCCACAGACACATCAAGTTGCTTTAAGGGCCTCTGGTCAGCCACCTTGACCACATACTTATCTCACTGTGGACAGGTCCACAGAGCACACTTTGAGCAGCTGCCAGGCCTGTTGCAAACACAGACTCTGCATCCCTGATCCCCAACACCCCGTTCCTTGCTTCTTTCTCACTTTATTATTATAAGTGTTAGTGCTTGCCTTTGATTTCAGACTCAACCTGCAGTTATTAATGCAGATGGTTATCATAACTGGCCAAGGTCCCCTGAGAGTTGGTACTAAACATGTCCCATGCTGAGTGAGACATGGTGCACACTTGGCAGGCCTGAACCTGAGTTCCCGCAAGCTGCCACCTCCACCTGGTGCAGGAAAACTGGCTGAGGCCAGCTGCCTCCTAAGTGAAATGAGTAATGGCCTTCACACCAGAAGTGCTGTAAGTGAAGTGAAGAAGCCAGGAGCCCAGTCCCACCCTGAGTCTACCCCACACTCCACGGAGGCTCCGTTTTCTCCAACCAAATCCGGACCTCCCCAAGGACCTGACTTCACCCCCACTACTCATGTCTCTTAGAAACTACTCCCTGTGTCTTAGACGTCAACCTAGAACTGTCTTCAAGGGCCCACAGGGATCTTTCTACAAATATGTGAAGAGCACATGGAGGGATTAAGATCTGTGCCAGGTTAACTGTGTCACCTTGCTGACCCTGGTCTCAGTGACTAGCCTCTGTGTGTCCTATGCTCCTCATTTACAAGTGGGAGAAACAGAAGCACACACTTCCTGGGCTGTTGTGAGGATTACATGAGATGACACATACGTGCACTTTACACAGAGCATGGTAAGCACCCAATGGCACTGACTGTGCTGGCTGTATGGGAGCTGAGCATGTAGCGGGAGGTGGGACCCACGCTGCCCATGTCCTCACAGACCTATTCAGGGCTCCCTCCAGAAGCCCCTCTCCTCTCTCCTGCCCTGGCCGGGGGCTTCCTCCTCTGAGCTCCCCTGGCCCGGTGGCTCCAGCATGCTCTGTCCATCTCTCCTCCACTGGATTTAAGCATCTGGAGGACAGGAGTCCTGCTTCATTATCTCTTAGCCTCTCCTTAACCTTCCTCACGTTCAGTAGGAGCATGTGAATGACCTTCTTCCAAATGTCCCCCTTCCCTTCCACCCAGTTCCCTTCTTCCTATCCATACAGGTCACAGACCTCTCCCAGTTACCCATGTTCAGGAACTTGCCACCCTGTGACCTGTGGCTCCCAGAGTTGCACACCTGGAGTCTCTAACAGTGTCCCTTCCTCTCCAGGTCAAGGCCTGGGCCACTGTCATGCTGGCGGTCTCAGCCGGTTCCCAGTCTCTCCCCTTCTCTCACTGGGTCACTCACACCCTGGCTTCGATCTAAGTGTCTGAGAACATACTCTGTCCATGAACATGGTACTCTTGTGCTCAAAATGGATGGATCCCCTACTTCTTCAGGATAGAATCCAGACTCCCAGGCTGGCCCTCCACTCCTGGCGCCATGCTGGGTATTTAAACACGTGCCATCCCTCAGGTCCCCCCTCAGCCAGCGGGAGGTCTGTCCACCTGCTGGCCAGCCCCACACTGGTGGGAAGGGGCCTGAGGCTTCCTCTATCCTTATACTTCTTCCACTCACGACGGTGCCCTCCTACAGACCCCAGTCTCTGCCTCTCTACCCAGACCTTTTATCCAGCTATCAACCCCATTCAAAACCTGGGGAATTTTCCTCATCTCCCCCTTCAGAGAGGTGATCCTGCTCTGAAGTATGGTCAGACTTTCCTTTTGGTTGGTTTGAAGTGGTCTTCAAAGTCTTGGCTTCTCCTGGTCCCTCTCGTTGCTAGGGCTGCCTATCAAAAAGTGTGGACCATCTCCCTGGCTAAGAAGGGTGGAGCTCTGGCCTCGCCCCGGCATAATCCGTTAGGAGGGACCCTATCAATGAAGCAAGGACACCATCACTTCTTAGCAGTTAACTTTGACAGGAAATTCCACAGTAAGACAGTCTCCTGCTAAGATAAAGGGAAAAGACCATCCATTTTTTTGCCCAAAGAGTCACAATTCTCGTCATAATCGTGATAGGCTACTTTCAAAACATGGGAACCTGCCCTGCATTCACCGTCATCCGGAAAATGAATTAGTACTACTATTTTACGTGACACAGGACACAAAGCGTGTCACTGCTGAGGTGACACTGTCGCCACCCCGACCAGGCAGTCATGGCACCTTCAGGCAGGAGCGCAATCCCTGGCTCAGTCTTCCCAGAGCAAAGCTGACACTGTAGCCACGGCTCCCTGAGCTCCTGCTGACATCACCGTAAGAAAGACCTACACTTCGGAAACCAGAATGTTCCAAAATATGCTAAAAAAGGGCGATTTCCCAAGCCTGGTTACAGAGTTCATACAACAGACCATAACTTCAGGCTTGTGCTTCTACATTCCCTTGCGTGGAGAAGAGGCACAGAAACTCTTTAGGCAGGGATGCCTGAGGGGCTCAGTCAGTTAAGTGTCTGCCTTTGGCTTGGGTCATGATCCCGGGATCCTGAAATCGGCGCCACATCAGGCTCCCTGCTCGGCAGGAGTCTGCTTCTCCCTATACCCCTCCCCACCGCTTGTGCTCTCTCTCTCCTCTCTCTCAAAAATAAATAAATAAATAAATAATCTTAAGAAAAAAGAAGACAAACCAAGAAAAAAACAGAAACAAAAACAAAAACAAAAATCTGGAACCGGATCTAACGTGCATCAGAAAGCCCATGATCCAAATCCGGTGATGAGGTCGGCGCGCGTGCATGCCTTGATGTGAACAGCAAGGGCGCAGTGAGGGGTGGGAGGTGGTGGGCGGCATCCGCAGGCCCCTGCGCTGATGGAGCAGCAGGAACGGGGCAGGGTCAACCTCTCCATCATCACTACTTTCCTTTAGCAAAAGGAGAGTCATGTAAAGAGGGGGTTTGTCAAAGCGACTGACGCCGAGTGCCTAGTACATATACCACGTCAGTGTGCTGGGGCCGGGGGACTGACGGAGCTCCGAGGCCTTTCGTATGACGAACACGGACAGACTTATCAAAACTGAGGGTGTCTACCAATCTGACCTGGCCACGGAACGTGTCCGTGTCCTCTGAGGGGTCCTGTCTGGAGCAGCGTTCCTCTCTTGGTATTTCCTCAAAGGATGCACAGACCCGCTCAGCTTTGTATCTGTTCCCCAAACACAGGCTTTAAGGAAACCACGCTAAGATGGGACTCTGTGGTGTCTCACCTGCAGGGCGGCTGGCGGGACACACAGGACAGACTCGGTCCAGCGCTGAACCCCGATGCTTATTTCAGACCCTGTTCAGTGGGTGGAGGGTATCAGGCAGTGACATTGGACACCGCCTGGGTTCAGAGCAAACTCCTCCTCCAAAAGCCCCTCACCGGTCCAATGGTCAGAAACCAAAATCCAATCCCAATTTGTTGCAAACACCTTCATCCTGGGAGGGGACTGAGGGATGCAGAGGTCACAGATGCCCGAGGCCTCCTCTTCCACTCACCATTCTTTT
Organism: Meles meles; assembly: GCF_922984935.1. Taxonomy (NCBI): domain Eukaryota; kingdom Metazoa; phylum Chordata; class Mammalia; order Carnivora; family Mustelidae; genus Meles; species Meles meles. Next base: position 99,820,026 of record NC_060075.1, read on the forward strand.
TTTTTTTTTTTTAAGGTTTATTTATTTACTGTAGAGACAGAATGCATGCACCTGTGTGAGACAGGGAAGAGGCAGAGGGAGAGGATCTCCAGCACAGTCCCCACTGAGTGCAGAGCCCGACATGGGGCTCGGTCTCATGACCCCCGAGATCACGACCTGTTTGGAAACCGGGAGTCAGTTGCTCCACTGACGCAACCCCCCAAGCTCCCACCTGCCACTCTTCACATCAACACCTTCATCACGGAAGTAACTAGAAAGCTGCCAACTGTCCTCATGCGAGGTCCCTGAGCCCTGTAATGCTGGAGCCTCACCAGGAACAAGCCGTGGTCTCTACTTCACTGTGAAAACGGACAAAGGGACACAAGTGGCTTTTGCATCCACTGATACGGCACTTACGCACGTAGAGAGCAAACGCAGATGTGTTTTAATGCCAGTGAATACTTAGCATCATCAAGGGCCACCCCATCGGAGTGAAACTGTTCTGGACATGAAGCGTGCACCCCTCACCCACGTGCACGCACGCATGTAACACGGAAGCCTGTCCACTTGGATGATGGGCTGTTCTCTGCTTCCCACGCACCTCGCTGGTGAAACCCCAACCCTGACCCAAGAACGCCGTATAATTTTAAACTCACAAAACGAGAGGTAAACATCTAGAAAACATCTCAAACGTGTCATTTTCCTCTGGGGTTCCACCCAGATGCCTCGACTCCTGAGCAATGCTTTCCACGGGCCCAGAGGGAACGGGACACAAGCTCTGTTCCTCTAGCGGCGCGGACGTCACTTGTAAAAGGCGGCTGGGCCTCACAGGGGGAGGGCACTGTGCGCAGGTTAAGTCCAACACCATCAGGAGGGACCCACTCTTTCTGTGAGAGAGACTCATAAACTCTAAGTTTTAAAAATATCAGAAGAAAACAGATTGAGGGGTGTTTGGCTGGCATTGGTCTTGGGCGAGCAGAGAACACGTGCAGGCGGGATGTGCAGGACTCTTTCCTAGCCCCCCGCCGGGTGCCGCATACGCGTTCCCTAAATTCTGCTTGGTGGCCATCACGTCCACCTCCAAGGTCCCCAGCTGTGAGTACACAGCGGAGCACAAGCAACACTGCGGACCTGGAACGAGTCCGCTCTGGAGGGCCACCCCAGGGGTCTCTGCTTCCTGCTAGCGCATCCCAGCCTAGGGCCAGCGACAGACGACATCACCCCAGAACCCTCTGTGCAAGGAGCCCACTCACCCACAGTGGAAGGGGTCGGAGGACCGCCCTACTCACAGGGGAGTGTTACAGCCCAGCCCAGGGCCTGGCTAACGTGGTCCACAAGAAAACACAGCCAGGGAAGGCGGTGAAGGTGCACGTGTGGGTCTGTGGAGCTCCGACTCTGGAGAAAGCTCATTCACGGTGCAAAGCAGACCCCATGCGTTCTTTGAACTGTGAGCAAAAGACGCAGCGGGCAGAGTCAACGTCCGGGGACCAAAGGGGAGGCTCGGAGACTCTGGTGAATTCGTAAGCTGGGTCATCCTCCTGGGGAAGAACAGACGTCTGCTTTCGACATACACGTTAATTCGTGAACACACCGCAGCTGGGCTGAGCCCTCTCCCCCACCCACACCCCCTGTAGCTCTGCCAAAAAGAGCCCATCCAAGTGTCCTCGGAGCGGTGCATCTAGAACAACACTCAAGGGTGACACTCAAAGGGATGACATCACCAGCCTCCTGCGTGGGGAAGAAGCCAGGTGGGTGCAAGCCGGCTGTCTCTTCCGGAAAACACTGCTGAGAAATGCAGGGCCTCAGAAATAGCCCGTCCAGGCCACCTGCCACCTCACAGGGCCAGGCAGGGGCTTTGAGGAACGTGGCCTTGGAAACTGAACAGGCTTCTGCCTGGTGCGGTGGGGTGAACGCGGGATGAGTCATGTGACAGTCGCACCCCTGAACGGCACATGGGGGACCCACCTCCTGGCACTGGGCAGGCAAAGACCCTCGTACCACTGTCCCAGACATCAACATCGCTGAGATAAGGCAAGTCATTGTACGAAACATTTTCATTTCTTCCTTTTAGAAAAATGCGTAACCCAACTCGGCATTCCAAAAATGTGAAACATTCTGGCAGGCTAGAAAAAAATATTGATGAATAACAAAGGAATATCCCAATTGAAGTCTTTTTCAGTAGTTTCCAAACAAGCTCTCCAAACTAGCTTTTTCAATTTAAATAAGTGTGGGTCCCAAACTCTGTGACTGTTGAAAATGGGGCACTAACCTCATCTAGGACATGTTCTTCACCTGTGGGTCATGCACAGAAACCAGCCACAGAGGTAAGTGGTAAAGGGGACTGATCTATGGTAGCTGGATAAGAGAAATGCACAGACCTCATGACCCTCAGGAATGCTTTCTTTCTTTCTTTCTTTTTTTAAATTTTGTTTATTTGGGAGACAGCACAAGTTGGGACAGAGGGAGTGAGAGAAGTAGATTTCCCACTGAGCAGGGAGCCCAATGTGGGGCTTGATCCCAGGACCCTAGGATCATGACCTGAGCCAAAGGCAGATGCCCAGCTGAATGAGCCCCCCGTAGGCCCCCTCGTGAACTTTTTTTTAAAGCAAGGTGGCTGGCTGGGCTCCGGGAGCCACCTGTAACTCACCCTTCCCGCAGGCTTTGTCAGGACACTGTTAGCCTTTCTGATGTAAGAAGTGGTTTCCACCCAGAGCAGGAGAAAGTTTCCAACCCCGCCCCAAACCAAGTGTACAAGATAATTACGGACAGTGAGAAGATGGGCAGGCCGGCAGGTGGGCGGGGCGACTCCTCGAGCTAGGCTCCCCGGCAGATGTCCTGCTTCTGGCCCCAGGGAACTTGACTCCTTCCAGCCTAATGGAGTGTTTACAGAACACCAGCGGATTGTGCTCTTGATTAAGAGGGCCCCAGACAACAAAACTCTACTGAAGTCTCAAAAATTAGCCACCCAACAAAACCATACAGTCCCGCTGTGTTATCACTCCCACCCGAGCTATTTTTACATTCAACGCTCCAAACGTTAGGCTTGAAAAAACTGCCAGGATCTGACTTGGGAATGTGCTGCTCTGCCAAGTGCTGCATGTGATTTTAAAGCTTTCACTCGTGTCCATGTGTACACACATGTGCACACACACAGGCACACACACGGGTGTGCACATGAACACACATGCAAACACACCCCATGCTCACACAAATACATGCACACGCACACATACACACGTGCACAAACTCACACTCTCAGGCACACACAACCCATTTTCCCAGCAAGTCTCTGGACCTCAGTCTGCTACTTACCTATGAAACTATTCAAGCTCTTTACACATGATTGTGGGGCCAATATAATCTGGTTTCTCTCTGCTATCCTGGGACTCCCAAGGCCACACAGCACAGACACAGAGACAAATGCTTTGCAGGAGCTTCTCCGGACTTCAGACAAGCTCTCCCAACCCACCCAATGCCCGGGCCAGCAGGAAGGTGGGAAGCCCTGATTTTCCCACCTTAAGACACCCCAAGGGCCGGGGCGTCTGGGTGGCTCAGTGGGTTAAGCCACTGCCTTCGGCTCAGGTCATGATCCCAGGGTCCTGGGATCGAGTCCTGCATCGGGCTCTCTGCTCAGCAGGGGGCCTGCTTCCCTCTCTCTCTCTGCCTGCTTCTCTGCCTACTTGTATCTCTTTCTGTCAAGTAAATAATAAAAAATCTATGAAAAAAAAAAAAAGACACCCCAAGGGCCCCAAGGCAGCCCATTCTCTGAAGTCCTCTTCCCTCCTACCGTTCGAGTCTGAACAAGCGATAGAGGGCATGGCAAGAACTGGGACCTCAGAGAAGGGAAAAACGGGAATGTCTTGCTGTGTTGCAGACAAAAAGCCCCAGTTGATGCTGGACACTGGCCTTGTGTGTCATTGATGGGGTCTCAGATGGGGTCAGGGGGCAGGCGTTTCCACCGTCCCTGTGCTCGGGGCAGCACACGCAGGGAGACTGCCGCCCAGGGATGCCAGCCACTGGCTGGGCTCTGCGTCAAGTAGACCACGGCCACAGCATTGCCCCAAGCCATTTTCTGTGACTCATGCCCAGAGCAAACCAAAGACATGTCTTCCAGCAGAGGCCAAGGAATTGCCAGAGGCACTCATTCTGAGGAAGCCTGGGGTCTCCCAGGATCCTGGAGGAAGGAGGGGGAGCACGGCCGTGCACTCCATCTGCCCACTTCTGCCAGACCTCCTCCAGCTGCACCAGGAGCGGGACGGAGGACCATGTCCGCAGAGGCTACTGGAAGCTCCCTGGTCCCTGTGCCTCATGCCTGTCCCTCCTCCTCCAAGACTTTAAGCGACCAGGTGATGGACACTGGGCCCATGACCAGCACACGGACAACCTTGCGCTCTGTTTGTGGGGATACGAACAGTACAGCCGCCACGGACAACAGTGTGGTAACTCTTCGAAAATGAAGGTGAGCACTGCCATAGGGTCCCGCAATCCCCCTCTGGGTGTGTACACAAAAGAATTGAGAGCAGGGATGGTTGCTTGCACACCCGTGTTCAGGGCAGCATTGGTCACAGGAGCCGAAAGGTACAAGCAACAGTGTGTACCGGTAGCTGTAGCGATAAGCACGTGGGAAACACGCATTATGGAGTATCGATCGGCCTTAAGAAGGCAGGGCATCCCAACACACACCATGACACAGAGCGACCTTGAGGACATTGAGTGAGACAAGCCAGTCACAAAATGACCCTGTGATCCATACGAGGTCCCTAGAGGAGTCACATCCGCAGGCACAGAAAGTATAATGGTGGCAGCAGGGGGCTGGGGACAGGAGGGCGGGCAGTCAGGGTTTAATGGATACAGTTTCACTTTGGGAAGAAGGAGTTCTGGAGAGGAATGACTGGACACCAGCGTGAATGCACATGATGTCATGAAGTGTACAAACAGTAAACGCTACCCTATGTCAAGCTTACCACAATAAACAAACAAACAAACAAAAAACCAGACTGGGTCAGTGGATAGGAGAAAAGGGAAATGTGCAACTTTTGGGTCAGACTCTGAAGCACAGGACGCGACCCCCCCCTTCCATCATCGCTCCAGGGCTGGGCTGCAGCAGGTCTGGCTGCGTCCCTGAAAACAGCACAGCAAGGGGATGGAGAGAAGCAGGTCCCCAGGGATCGGCACCTCCTCTCAGTCTGTTCAGGCTGCTCTCAAAAAGTGTCGGCATCTGGGCGGCTTACAAACAACCAAAGTTTACTGCTCACAGCCCTGGAGACTGGAAGTCCAAGGTCAAGGTGCCCGCGAGGTGCGGTGAGGGGCCCCTTCCAGGCTGCGGGCTTCTCGCTGGGTCCTGAGATGGCGGAAGGGCTGCGGGAGCTCAGGGGTCTCTTAGGAGACACTGATCCCAATGGTGAGGGCTCTGCCTTCGTGACCCGAGCACCTCCCCGAGTCCCGCTCCCCAGCACCACCACCTCGGAGGTGAGGATTTCAACAGTATTAACTGGGGGCGGGGGGGGGCACAAACTTCCAGGTCAATACCAGCCCTGAAACACCAATGTGGACTTTGACTTCAGGACAAGGGAAAAACCATCCCCTCCTCCAGTCACTATCGCTGTGGGGTGTCTCTAATACTTTATGTTCCTCAAAATAAGACACCTAACACCTCCCGAGTCTGCACAGAACAGGTCTGCACAGCTGGCAAGCGGGTCGGAGCCTATCGGTCTGGAATATTTCAGTGACAACTGATCTGTCTGCTGTCAGAGAGTCTGGCAAAAAAACAAGATTAAGCGGCAGTTTCAAGGAGGGATTTAGGATCTCTGGGAACACGTAGAATCCTATGACTTTAGAGCTCACATGGGTCTTGAGATCATCTTATCGGGCACCCTCCCCTGACAGCGGGGAAGCAGAGCTATGTGCCGCGTCTTGTGATACAAATTCACGACCCAACACTCACAGAGCAACGTCCTTGCCTCTGAGCAGCTCACAGTTCAGCGGGTCGGAGACCAGCAGATGGAAAACCCTGACTCCATGTTAGGGTTTCCAGAAGGAAGAGCAGACAGTGGTAGGAGAGATGGAGCCCAGAGGAGGGTTTGGAAGCCACGGCTAGAGCCCCTAGCAGCAGCTGGAAGGATGAGCAGGAGTCATCTGGGCAAGGAGACAAGACTTCCACAGGCCAGGAAGAGAGGCAAAGTCGGAGAAAGCAGGAAGGTGCAGGAAGGTTCAGGAAGGACACAGGGACAGGGACAAAACAGAAGCTGGAGCTGCTCGGTCCACTAAGATGCCACTGGCCACATGTGACCTTTACATTTAAATTAATGAAAATTAAAGAAGGGAGAAATTCAGCTCTTCCTTTCAAACGCTGGGCAGCTGTTGTACTGGACACAGACACACATCCCCCAGGAACGGTGGTTAGACCACGCGGGACCGGGAACCGGGCAGGAGCCTACATCGGGACCCTGCCTGCAGGCCCCGCTACCAAGGGTTTGGTGAATCTTGCACGACTGGTCCCAGGACCCAAGTCTTCCTACTTCTGAGCCAGTGTCCTGCCCGGCCCCGAGCCTGCCGGTCAGTCTTCAGTAGGAGAGAGTCCAACAGAATGACTGACCAAGCAGAGGCATGACTGATTAGGTCCGCCTGGCTGTGACCCTATCCCCGGCACCTGGTGAGGGTATGAGCATGTCCACATGTGTCCTCAGGAGAGAGGAGAGCTTGATATCCCAAAGACAATGGCTCCCCATCTGGGTTCCTGGGTGACAGAAGGAAAAGGAAGGTTTGGGGTGGGAACCCATGAACTAGGACCCCTGACGTATCAGGCCTGTCTGGGGGGTGTGTATCACTCTTTTGTGAAAAGGGACAAGGACTTGAAGGATTGGTCCGAACCACACTGTGTCTCGTGAAAAGGCATTGCTTGGTTTGGTGGAATTGGTGAATGAATCTACAAAACTGTTTGTGCAAAAGTATTTGTGGTCTGGGAATCTAATCAAATGCACCCACGTGAAATGCATTTTAATGGTCGCTTGAAAAGTTGTTGTTTTTTTTTTTTATTGGAAACGTTTTTGGCTGTGGAATTTATTCTAATTGGACATGACCTGTAGAAAATATGGTCTTGGCAAGCAACAGCTCACCACCTAATTAGGGAAACCAGATGGAAGCCTGTAAAAACCCCAGAGGCCACAAAGTATCTCCCAGCTGGGAAGGGAGCTGTCTTCAGAGTGGCTTATGCAGAAGCGCGGGGACACTCCTGAGGCAAGCGGCAGGAAGTCTTTTTGTCGCACCAGAGTATACAGCAAAATCTACTCTCAAATCAACACCGTTAGGTCTTGAAAACAAGTGCCATCATTAGCTCGTATAAAGCAAATGAAACCAAAGTATACATACACGGGCAAAAAAAAAAGGAATGCTATCACAGGAAGAGACAGGTGCAAAACAAAGCCAGTGGGAGCATGAAGAAAAAGTGACATGAGTCAACGCTGCCACCCACTCGAGTGCTGAGAGCCAGCAAGTGGCCCTGAACAATAAACACTCTGGTGACACAGTAAAATGAGAAAGCAAAGATATAAAATGGGTGGAGCCAAAATTTAAAATTTGCCTAAATAAGTGAAAATCCTAAAATGGAGAAAAGGCGTTATCATCCATATATCCACAATATAATTCGATATCGAACATGTTCAGTAGAGAAAAAGCACAAAGATGAAGAGATATATAAAATCTGTTGTTCAAGTACAAAGTAAGTAAAAAACCGCATTCAGTAAAATGAACCGACACATAAAAGCCAGAGAACCCCTGGTTAAATGTGGACTGGGAGAGACCAAAAGGGTGTAGGGACATGTCACTTAATAAACACAGTAAGTCTCTACGGCACGCTTTCACTTAGTTGAAGCCTAAATCACAACCAAACGTTTCTATCTTTGAAATCTGCCCGTCCTTGGTCTGTACAGGACTGTGGTATCAAATACTTCTGCTCACTGCTTAAACTTTCCAACCAATGATAAAATTCAGTTTAACGATTAATAACAAAGTACGGAAGTCCTAGAAACCCAAACTGCTTATGACGGTGTGTAGACGTAGCCTGGAATCACTGTTTTCTTAACAACTATGGCAGCACTCGGATGCACCCATGTTAGGATTCACTTCCGAGGTCCCGGCCGCTGGAACACAGGGCTGTGTGGGTGTGGGACTGTCACGTTGCCTGTGCCTTTCCTGGCCTGGCTGGCCAGGAAAAGGCCACGCAGAGAGCAGACGAGGGGCTGCAGGTCCAGCAGGTAGGAAAGGAGCAACATGGTACAAATATCTACGTTCCCAATTTAAATCATAATTTAGCTTTATCATCCTTATGCAGCCATTGAGGAAATATTAAAAAGCCTAAAGTTCATTTGATATTGTCACAGGGGAGCGTCCAACTCCTCAAACTTATTCAGAAAGATTACAAGTACAAAAGAATAAGATTCCTGGGTCTACTTTCCAGATTACACCCAACACCACCGATGTTTTGCAGTCTTAATTGTATTGCCAACCAGAAGTTTTGCTCAGAAGTAACAACTTTTAAGTTAAGTGGGAAAAGCTCAATGTCACAAATAATTAGACTATCATTTTAAAGAATGTAAACATGACAGGCAAAAGCCTAGAAACCTTTAAAAAAAAAAGGCTAGAAAACTAAACTTTTTTCTTATTATGGTATACACTCGTCAATATTTCAGCAACATCTGTACACTTGTCAGAGTTAAAATGAAAGATGTCACTGTGATAGCCCACGGTCATTATCAAGATAGCAGCTCCTATAATGTTTTACTGGGTGGTGACAGGACAGGAGAAGCTCAAATTATCCTCTTCTACTAATTTAAAAAAATCATTTCTTAATCTAACAGCTTGATGAAAGCCATACAAATTGATGCCGAGAAATGAACATCAGCTATGTCTTCCTGAAGCTCAGATTCTAATGAACTTGAACAAATGTCCCCTGATTTTTATGTAAGGACAGTGTTTGAATGCAGCCACTGAGCAAAGGCCCTGGCAGTTTTGACATTGTGTGTCACTGGAGACTACTCTATTCTACAGAACTATGTGTTTCCTCCATAGAAAAAAAGTTAACCAGTATCCTGCCAAACCCAAACACTCCATCTCATCCATACAGAATCCAGAGGGAAGCTTAGCCTTGTGTTCCATTACCACTCACGACCAGCCCGGATCTCAAAAACATTCAAACAGGGAAACTAAAAGTAAACAGATAAACTCAAAGTTTATCTTACAGGGACTTAAAAGTATTTAAAAGCTTCACCCAAAGGAAATGTGTTTTCCCTTGCATTCCAGAATATTCTGTCAATTATTACACTGTAACTGAGCTCCAAAATTCCTTAGAAGTCACACCGAGTCTGCTTGTCAGTTTTTGCCCCCTTCTTACAAGAATACTTTTCCCAGACAGTGAAATTAGTCATAAATCCTTGTTTTAATGAAATTACTATTAAAAACATACAATTTCAATCCCACTAAAAATGTATACTTGTGTACTCAATAAAGATAAGTAATAACTACTTATGAATAATTAAGTGGGATATACAATCTATGTCCACTAACAGATTGTCCCTTCAGTGATCTTTAAGAAGGACCTCTGTAGACCTTACTTTCTAATGTGAAATCTCCTTATTTCATTGATCCCAGCCAGCCCTTCTCTACATAACACAAGAAGGAATGTTAGAGTCAGTCAACACGTTCATCATTAGTTCGCTACCCTGTGGGAAAAGGATCGTTCGATCCAAGTTTAATTTGATAGCCGAACCTTGCCCTATCAGACAGAAAACAAATTTCCCCGGAGCACATGGCAAGCACTGCGTTATTCTCAAGCAACGAAGGAGCAGACCAGAGAAGAACCAGCAGAACTTGATGGCCACTGACAATGAACCAAAGCCAGAAATTCCCCGTCTGAATCTGCCCTGTCTGATAGGCAAACAATGTCCCTAAGTTACATAAAATATTCCAAAAGCCCAAGATCATTTCTTTCCTCCAATTTTAACACACAATGGCTTTATTAATCATGTAATTCCTATCTAGAAAATATAAGCACATCGGTATTTTCTTGATAAAAAGAAAAATCTATGGCACGTGATAAAATAATTGGGAATAATAGAAAGTAAAAGCAATATGTCTACATTTCTCATACAAAGACGTTCAAACAAGCAGATCGGAGGGACAGAACTAAGTGTATGGATAGTAAGAACTGCATGGTTTCGTTATCATACCCACAGCAAAGGCCCTTAGTCCCCCAGGGCCTGGGGGGGTGGGGGGAGACTCAGGAAATCCAACCAGAGCTCAGAGAAGCAGTGTAAAGACCCAGGCTGGGAATTCGCCTCTTGCTGGTCTAGCCCCAGGGCTGGAGAACTGGCCTAGGATTCAACATTTCACCTCCACAATCAAATTCCTTGCAAGGCCTTTACAAATAATCTCTGAATCCAGTTTTGCTGGCCTCTTAAATGCTCTCCCCTTCACATTTCCTTCATATTAGGTGATACTGAGGAAAGGATTCAGTCTCCTTAAATTGACTGATTAAACAGATTCCCAAAGCGACAGATTGGAAGGTAATTCTGAATCTGTCATTTCGGGATGGCCCATTACCAGGTAAAGGGATTTCCCACTTTTATTTTCTTTTTGGGAAATGTGTTTGTTCAAATGGAATTACATAACCACCACTAAGTGCATTGCAAAAAAAAAGTTCTTTTTAACATTCCTCATTTTCAGGATTATTTGATTTGCTAACCTGGCTCACTTTTTCCTGGCATTAAAGAGAGAGTTAAAAAAAAAAAAGTTAAGTTCAAAAACCTTAGGCAGACTTGGGCAACACAAGGGCCTATGGGCACATGGGCAGAGTGAGTCAGTGGGACGCAACTGCAAAGAAAAGAGATTAGTTGTCCCCAAAGCTGCCTAGTTCAAGGCCAGTTGCCACAGCGGAAAGCGGGCCCAATTGGTAAGCAGGTGCAGGTGCCACCCAACCACTCATTCCATTTGCAGGACTCATAGCACACTCCCTCCAGGCCAGTGAGCTGGTTCTCGGTCGCAGGGCAGGGCAGGGCGCCCCAAGTGTTCCCAGAGGCTGCGCGCGACCCCGCGGCCTGCTCAGGCTGTGCGCATTTCAGACTCTGACTCTCGGTCCTGCTGAAGGTCAGAATAGCTTTTCTTCCACTGGGGAAGGTACTCTGCGAGTAAAACCGGAACATGGCATGTAAACCCTACACAGGAGGTGTGGGGATGGCAGCTAACATCGGGACAGGTCTGGGCTTCAGCAGAACCGCGCCGGCAGGATGCACGGTCGGAGTTTGGTTGGGAAACTGGGGTCTCCACCTCGGGTCCGGTCCCAGCCGGTGCCCGCAGGCTGTTCAGGGGAACCCCAGAGAAGAAAGCTGGGGAGGGGAGCAGATGTCAGGAAAGCCCGCAGGGCAATGCCCTACACACAGCGCTCCCGTGACCGCCAGACCCAGGCGTCTGCGAGGTCCCGGAACCTCCTCTTGCTCGCGGGGAAGAGGGGACGGTGTCCGGCATACGGTGGCCGGGTGAGCGGTGACCACCGCAACGGGGCAGACGCCCAGCAAGTCAGCGGCGGGACTGGAGTCCGAGGTCGGGTCTCCACCGCGCTCGCGGCCCCGGGGCGATCCCTGGGAGGTGGCTGAGAAAGGCTCGGACTCGGTGAGGGCTCCGCCCGCGGGGACCCCAAAAAGGGCGCGCGCACGCAAACACACCGGCGCGAAAGTACTCCGGCCTCGGCCTGACACTGTTACCTGGGCAACGACCCGGGCGCACAAAGTACACAACCCCCTTCCGCGGCCGGGCGCGGACCTGCGGGCCGCAGAGGGGGCGCCCGCGCCCCGGGCTCTCCCCAGTGCCAGTGCCTCTGCCCCGAGTGCGCGCGGTGCGGACGAGGGCGTCCGGCCCGAGCAGAGCCCCGGCCCGCGCCCCGCCGGGCCGCCCGGACACTTACCCGGTGGGGGGCTTGGCCGCCGAGGCGCGCGGTGCGTCCATGGAGCCGGCGGGCGGGGGGCGCGCGCGGGGCCCGGGCCAGGCCGAGTCAGGCGCTCGCTGCCGCCGCCGCCGCCCTCATTCACTTTTTCCGCGCTGACCCATCGTCCTCCCACGCGGGCCGGCGGAGGACAGCGGCGGGGCGAGCGGACGGAAGGGGCTGGAACGGTCGCGGGCGGGCGGGGGCGCGGGCCGCGCGGGGAGGGGCTGGCGCGGCGCGGGGCGGGGGCGCGGGGAGCAAGGTGCGCCGCGCCCACCGGAGCGCCGCCCCCGCCCCCGCCCGCCCGCGCCTCCAGAGCTCCCCGCCTGGCCCGCCAAGCGCGTCCCGGGACGAGGCTGGCGGCACCTGGGCCCCGGGGCGACACCCCGCCCGCTGCAGCGCCCCTCCCGGGCTTCTCCCGGGCTCCTCCACCCTGCGAGGGAGTGAGTCCCGGTCTGGGCGGCGTGGGGGATCCCGAGGCGCGGGCCGTGCCCGGGCGGGGGGGACTTGAGGGAGGGGAACCACCTGGTCTCGGCGAGACCCTGGAGGCAAGATTGGCGGACGCGCGGGGAAGGACTGAGATTGGAGAATGAGAAGCGAGTGATTGGTGTCTCTGGCTCTGGCCTGGATCCTAACGGAATCTTTATCCGTGCAACAGCTATCTAGGGTCTCCAAGTGGGTCTCAAATTGGGGCCCTGACCAGCAGCACCTGGGAATGAACGTGTTAGAAATGCAGATTCGGCGCCCAGCCAGTCGTGTGGAATCAGAAACAATGGGGGCTGGAGCAGGGCCCAGCAGTGCTACTGGGAGTCCCCGCTGTAAGCATGCTCTGCTTTGCCAAGCTGGTCTGTGGGGCTCTGAGGTTGTGCCAGAAATTCCCTGCAGGGGCAGCCCACTCTGGGCCCAGGGCAAGTCAGCTCCAGGTTGCTGATCCACCCCAACTTCACCCCCACACTCCTCAGAACCCACCTAAAGCAACAAAAGAGATTTGGATTAGTGTGAAAGTCTGACCTCCAAAAATGACACTTTCACCTGGTTCCAGCCAGGTGAGTAACTGGCAGAGAACACAGGGGATCAGGTGAGCCTGATGTGGAACCATGCTCCATTCCAATCTGATGCTTGGATGAGCTATCCCCAGGCCAGCCTGAGCCTTTCCCCCCCCTGGGCCTCTGCTTTCTCCTTGACAAAGGGAGACCAGCCCAGATACAGAGCACAGTCTTTGTCATGACCCACCGGGCCTTGACTGTTCAGCTGGCGGGCCCTCCCAGAACCCTGATCCTTCCTCTGCACATGGCTTTAGAGCTCAGGACACAGTGCTCAGCCTCTGGGCTGTTCTCCAAATGGCTGAGCACTTTCCCACTGCAGGCCTCTGCCTGGGATGCTCTCTTCACAGGAGTTTTCCTCCTGTTCTCTGCTCCCTGCATAGTACGGAAAGCTTCCCCTGTGTTTGCTTATGTTTGTTTACATTTATAAATAAAATGTTATTGTGAATATATATATATACACCCATATAAAAAATAAATAAAAAATAAATATGGGTGCATACATTATATATCAATGAGATGTAAATAGGTAAGGGCGTACCATCTTCAGTACACCATTTGCTTTTGTGCTCATCATCTGTCTCTTCCCCAGAATGTGATCTCGGTGAGTGTTGGGCGTTTTGCCTCTTTTATTCCTCGGTGAACCTCCTAGCCTCTGGAACAGTGCCAGGCCAGTGGGACTGGTGCACCATAAACAGAAATTGCACTGAATGAATGAATTCATTACTACTCCTTCCACCTCTAGGTTTCTGGGTCAGAAGATCCTTCCCAAGATCAGGAACACCCCCACCCCCCCCATCCCTGCTCTGGACACCTCGTGGGAAAGGGCAACCTGAGCACAACCAGAGCCCAGAAGTGGACCAGGGATGGTGGGCCTGGTCCCGGCTGAGGACCCCAGCAGGAAATCCAGCTCACAGATCACTCCTAACCCTAGGGCCTGGCAAAGCCAGCGGGAGGCCCCTGATGGGAGGGGGGCGCTGAAACTGTGATCAGAGCTGTTGAAGAGTTTCTCAGCAAGACAGCTCAGGTCTAAGGAAGGAGGTAGTGTCCCGCCTCCGGGCTGAGGTTTGAGGTGCTCTCCAGGGATCAAGGCCCGGAAGGGCCTCAAGCTTTAACCACCAATTCCTGGAGGCCACCAGGCATCTCCGAGCACAAAACCCAACAGGCCCCACTGGTCAGGAATAGGGTAGAAGGTGGGGTCTGGGGAGGGATGTCACAATGAGGCAGAGGACAGAGTCAGACTTGCCACCGGAGTGGGGCTGAGCTCCCAAGGCCCTCAGTGGAGAGTCCGAATAGGCCGGGCCTGGCAATCCTGTGGACCAGCTGCGGGGGCACGGTACAGAGCCCGGGAGGCAGGCAGACGGGGTACCGATTTCTCTGTGTGTTGCCACACAGATTCCCTTACTGGTGAGGATCCCAGTAGGCCCAGCTGGGCAGGAGTGTTTTCAAAATTGGGGGTTCACCAGATCCTTTGGCGCACCTGCCATATGCCAGCCTTTGTGTGTGGTGTGGAGAGAGCCGTCTTGGCGACGGAGCCCAGAGGGGAAGCAAGACAGACAGGGGGAAAGGCTGAGAAGCGGAGGGCTGGGGGCGGTCCCCAGGACTGCTCTGACTGACCCGAGGCCTCGAGGAGGAGGCTCTCCTGTACTGCTGTACCCGCCTTCCTTTTAGAGCAAACGGCACTAATCCCAGACAAGGGCATTAATTTCCTTACTGCTTCTTCCCCACTGACTTTTGAATTTCTGAGACTAAAACCAGCACCTTTTCAGATACTATTTCTACATTATCTATTTCAGGTGCTGGAAATATCCAAGAATGCGCTGACAAATGTTTTAAAATGGCTTATCAAAAAAAAAAAAAAGCCCCCCCCCCCCCATTGGTAGCATTTGCCAATTTTTGTGATATGAATGCTCCCTGGTCACCGATTTCCGGCTCCCATCAGGAATACCAGGTTAGAGACAGGCCACCCGGCTCCAGCACGCTGCTCTGGTGACAGGGGTCTTGCCTTCCTGTGCACTCACTGTCTGAAAGCTGCACCTTGGCACCATTCATGTGCGGAGCTGGGCTGAGCCTGCTCTGTGTCTCAGGGCACCATGCTCGGTCCCCGGCCAGCCCTGCTATGGCTCTGGACTACCATGCTGGCGGCTCTGGACGGGAGGAGCAGGAACGGTCACCGTTGCTGAGAACCAGACTGAGGCCCTTTTAGGAACATTCTTCCCCTGCTCTGAGCCCAGGCCCCTGCTTGGCTGCTGCCTCCCCTTCCAGACCTCACCTCTCCTCTCTATGGGCAAGAAACAGCCTGTCCATGTTCCATGCCCCTTGTGCGCTCAGCGTCCCCTTGCATCGAGCTGGGGTTCCTGGGCCACCCCGAGAGTTGCTCCAGCTTCCCCTGTAGGAAGGCCAGGATGGTAAGAATTCACAGAAAAGCTGCCTACTAATGGGGACAGCCTTGACCACCGCAGGGCTTTCCAACGTTGAACATGCCCAGGATGCTCCTGTGATCTTGTTAAAAGGAAGATTCTGGCACAGTGGGTCCAGGGTAGGACCCGGGAGTCAGACTTCCCGAAACAGGCTCCCAGCAATGTGGCGGCTGCTGACCGAGGGACCCCCCTTTGAGCAGTGGCAGGCCCACTCAGCAGCAAAGTGAGTGAGAGCAGAGCACTTCTTCCTAAAACGTCATGTCCCCTGTGAAAGGAATAATCGGGGCCAAAGCCAGGCTTTGCTAGGCCTGACCGTACAATTTCAGTACCTTTAAAAAGGAGCATCGTGTACTGTATGAGCAATACAATTTGAATGGCAAAGTAGATATTTATTCCGAATGTACCACGGACTGAATTCTGTGCCCCCAAATCCAAAGGCTAAAGCCCTAACCCTCCATGGGACTAGTATTGGGAAATAAAGCCTTTGCCAGGTAACTGACATGCAATAAGTTCATAAGAAGGAGGTCCTAATCCTATAGGACTGGTGTCCTTATAACAGGAACAGGAAGAGAGGCCAGAGCTCACTCCTTCCTTGAGTTTGCTTTGGGTGAGAACTTAATATCTTTTTTTTTTTTTTTTTTTTTAGAATGCTCAGTAGCTTAAACAGGACTAATTTTATGTGAGATCCTTACCTGACACTAGTGACTCGAGGGAACATGTATGTAGATTCCTTTGTTTTTTATTGAGATACAACTCAAATTCCATAAAATCACCTCTTTCCTGTATACAGTTCCATGGTTTTGTAATCCTGTGCCTAAACGCAGACTTGTGCAACCACCAAGCTACTTAATTTCAAAACATTCTTATCACCCCTTCCCGGATATAAACCGTACATCCATTAGCATTCCCTTCCTCTTCCTCCCTCCCTCAACCCTCTAGAAACCTCTCTTCTTTCTGGGTTCCCCTAGTCAAGATATTTTACATAAATGTAATCATACAACAATGTGGCTTCTTGGACTCAGCATAATGTTTTCAAGGTCCATTCATGTTATAGACTATTCCCTTTTCCCCCCCACAATTTTATTTATTTATCTGAGAGAGAGGGGGAGAGCAAAAGCAGGGGGAGGGGCAGAGGCAGAGGGAGAAGCAGACTCCCCGCTGAGCTGGGAGTCCATTCTGGGACTTGATCCCAGGACCCCAAGATCATGACCCGAGCTGAAGGCAGACCCCCAACAAACTGAGCTGCCCAGGCACCCCATACTTCATCTTTTTTATGGCCAAGTAATATCCCATGGATGGGCCACATTTTGTTTGTAATCATTGACTGATGAACATTGCAATGATGTGCACTTCTGTCTACTATGAATAATACCGCTATGAACATTCACATGTTAAGTTTTTGTGTGGATGTATATTTTGATTTCCCTTTTGTGTACATCCAAAGTAGAATTGCTGGGTCATAGGCTAATTCCATGCTTCACTCCTCGAGAAACTGCCACACTGATCCACAGTAGTTGTATCATTTTCCAGCCCGCTGGCAACATTTCTCCCCATCCTTGCTCACACTTGTTATTGTCTGTCTTTGATTATAGCCACCCCGACTGCTGTGAGGTCATATCTCAGTGTGGTTTGGGTTTGCATTTCCTGGATGATTAATGACGGCAAACAACTTCTCATGTGCTTCAGGACTTTTTGTGTACCTTCTTTGGAGAAATGTGATTCAAATCTTTTGCCCATTTTGGAAATTAGGTCCTTCATCTTTATGTTTTTGAGTTGAGAGTTCTTTATGTATTCGGTGCACAAGTCCTTTATCATATATATGATTTGCAAATATTTTCTCCCATACTGTGAGTTATTCTCTCACACTTTTATGATTTTATTCATTTATTTGTTTGAGAGAGAGAGAGAGAGAAAGCACACATGCACACTTGCCTGAAAGGTGGGGAGCAGAGACAGAGGGAGAGAGAAATTCAAGCAGTCCCTCGCTCAGCATGGAGACTGATGCAGGCTCAATCTCATGACCCTGAGATTAGCACCTGAGCAAAAATCAAGAGTCAGATGCTTAACTGACTGAGCACCCCCCACCCCCACCCCCAGTGCCCTGTCTGTATATTTTTGAGTTGAGAGTTCTTATGTATTTTGTGCATAAGTCCCTTATCAGATAAATAATTTTCAAATGCTTTCTCCCATACTGCTACTCTTTCATACTCTTAATGGTATATTTTGAAGCACAAAATTTCTTACCTTTGATGAAGTTCAACTGATTTATTTTCTCTTAAGTTGCTTGTACTTTCATGTCATATCTAAGAAGCCATTGCTTCATCAAAGGTGTATTATGTATTGTAGAGAATTAATCTTTTTTATGATTATTACACTATGTTTTTTCCAAAGCGGTGATTTAATGGGTAGGGTCTAGCACAGGAAAATTTGGGAACTAGTGGGGCTTATCCCCAGACTCAAGACCTCTCACCATGCACTTTACTCTTTGATTAGGACCTCTTAAAAAATAATTCGTTATAGCTTAACCTCTTTGCTCCTTGTCTGGGCTAATCCCATTAGAATACCCATCAGACTTTAATCCAAGGGGTGGACCCCACAAAGTGGTGTCAGATATTAGCAACCTTGGAGGAAATGCAGGGAATGTGTTCTGAGTCCCAGGAATTCTGAAACTATTGTCAGGGGCTGGATGGAGGGGTGTCAGACCCTACTGGTTCCAAACCTAGAATCCTCTGGCAGTGAAGGAACCAGAATAGGACCTGAGAGAGAGGGAATAGGACCATGCCAGAACGAGGTATGAACAAGATATGGTAGGTTCTGGGCTGTTCGTGGCTGGGACCTCAGGGAGAGATTTGCATATTCTGGGTCTCAAAGTCACAAGTCTGTGGGCAAAATCAGCCTCCATTCCCATCCCTGGCTCATTTCTTTGGATCACCCTCCAACATATCAGAAAATACCCATCTCTTTTTCTTTCTTTAATAATAATTATAATAACCAACTTTGTGTACTTGCCAGACAACATGTGTGATCTAAATCAGTAACTATATTAATAGTTAACATTGAAGGACAAATACCAGATGCCAAGCCCTACGTTGAACTCTTAACAACCCTAATCATTTAATGTTTAAAGCAACCCGGAAGATAGGTTCTATTGTCCCCATTTCAGCAATGGAAAAGCTAAGAGTTGGGGAGATTAACTACGTCGCCCAGATTACACAGAGCAGGGATCTGTGCCCGGACATTACCCGGGACCTTATATTCTTGGCCATTATGCAAACACAATTGCTTTCATCTGTGCCCAGCGCCCGTTTCTCCCGTGAACCATTCAACACAGAGGCAGTTCCGGCACTTAGGACCTGTCAGCAAATGTGTGCCCCATTCACTGCCAGGCAGCGAATGGAGAGAGTGTGTAAGTCTGGCTATCCTGCCGCTCCATCAGGAAGCTTCTATTCCTGCCAGCAGCTGTCACAATTTTTCTCCGGCTGAGCTCACACCAAGAGCGGTTCTTTCCCATCGTGTGCTGAGAAGAGGAAGCATCTCTTTGCCTTTCTGCTGAGACGTTCAGCCTGTGAACTTACGTAACGTTTCACCTACAACGTCAACCCACACAGGGGTTATGCAACCGGGTTTAGGATTCCTCCCAGTGTTTTCTGGAAATATGAGCCCTTCAGAACTTGTATCCTTGGACTTTTGACTAAATAGGATTTTCTGACCTGGGCTGTGGTGTGTTCTGCCTTTATACATGATTTGGCCTTTGAGAACTTGCCTGGTTTGGGGGTCAGCTCAAGACTCAGAATGTATGACTGTATCTTTCACACTTGTTCAGTTTCATTCAATTCTGGTGTTATTCTTGGATTAGCAGCACTACACATCACCTTTCCTACTGCCCTGTGTGCTCAAACTCTATTCTCTAACATAGTTCAAGAGCTGGGGGACGGAGACAGGGGTCATCTAACCAATGAGATATAATGACATTTCCAGGTTTGTGATTTATGGTTTTGACTCTTGGTGGCTTCTAGTGCCCACCAAAGGCCCCATTCCCAAAGTGATAATCTCATCTTTTTTGTGAGTCTGTAGGTCATATTTCCCAAGGAGAAGAAAGAGGAAGGAACAGGTTCTGTGTTTTTATATACCCCAAATTTTAGTATTAAGGAAGGTTCTCGGCTGACACCCATTCTGTGTGTATCTCTGGTATCAGGCCAGTCCGGGCATGCGGGGTGGACAGTAGGGTAATCTGCCGGGGTCTCCTGTCAGGAAGAGCTGAGACGCCTCCCAGAAGGAACTCATTATAAACGGTGGAGGAGTGCCTCAAGGTACCAAGGGTTTTGTCATCAGGAGGGCTGGGGGCTTTAAGCCTCGTGCAGTGGCACTCTCCAGTTTGTGACTGGGTCTCGACCTCCGTGGATTCTTTTGGTTTAGGCAGGTCCAAGAGGCAGTGGTCCCTGAGCCGCAGGGCTTTGTGGACAGTGAAGGAGGGAGCTGGCATCGGGGGAAACTGATGGGAGATACGGTAGTTAGAATTGAGCAAAGGTAACAGCAGTGACAAGGGACAGAGAGACTCAGGAGGAGTTCGGGGGTGCCACTGGGTGTGGGGGAGTACATTCTCATTTGTTCCTGTCTTTGGGCATTATTTATTTTGTTATTTTCCTGCTTTATTGAGGTAGGATTGAGAAACTATATTGTATATTTAAAGTGCACAAAATAATGACTCAGTGTATGTTTACGTGGCTAAATGATCCTCACAATAATGTTAATTAACACCTCACATAGTTTAGAATTGTTTCGTTTTGTGCTGAGAACTTTTGCAATCTCCTCTCAGAGATTTTCCTTTCTTTTTTTAGAGAGAGCCAGAGCGCAGGCAGGGGCAGGGAGGGACAGAGGGAGGGAGACAATCTCAGAGAGACTCCATGCCCAGCGTGGAGCCCGTCGTGAGATCAGACTTCAGGACTCTGAGATCATGCACTGAGTCCAAATCAAGAGTCAGACGCTCAACCAACTGAGCCCCCCAGGCATTCCCCAGGGATTCTCAAATACAGAGTCCAGTTTTGCTAACTGTAGGCACCATGCAGTACATGACATCCCCAGGACTTAGTCATCTTATAACTGCAATTTTGCACCCTTCGACCACCTTCACCATTTTGCCCTCCATCCCCCACCCCACCCAGCATCTGGCAACCACCAGTCTGTTCTGTATCTATGACCTTGTTTTTTTGTTTTGTTTTTGTTTTTGTTTTTTTTAGATTCCACACGTAAGTGAGAACACACAGCATTCATCTTTGTGGGACTTATTTCACTCAGCACAATGCCTCAAGGTCCATCCATTCTGTCTCACACAGCAGGATTGCCTTCCTTTTTTTATGGCTGAGTAATATTCCATTGCAAACCTGTATCTCTACATGTATATTGCATTTTCTTTACCCATTAAGCCATTAATTGACCCTTAGGCATTTCCATGCCTTGGCTCTCGTAATGTTGCTATGAACATGGGACAGTTATTTCTCCAAGAGGCTAATTTAATTTCTTTTAGATATATACAGAAGTGGAATTGCTGGATAATATGGTGGTTCTATTTTTAAGTTTTTGAAGACCCTTCATACTGTTTTCCAGAGTGCCTGTACCAGTCTGCATCCCCACCAACAGTGCATGAGAGGTCTTTTTTATCCACATCCTGGCCTTCACAAGTTATCTCTTATCTTTCTGATACTAGCCATTCTGACAGGTGTGAGGTGGTCTCTCATTGTGGTTTTGATTTGTAGATTCCCGATGATGAGTGATGCTGAGCAACTTTTTTGTACATGTGGGCTATTTAAATACCATCTTTGAAAAAAAAATGTCTAGTCAAGTTCTTTGTCCATTTAGAAATTGGGTTATTTGGTTTCTGTTTGTGTGTGCGTTTGTTTGCAATTGGGTGGTTTGAGTTTCTTGTGTGCTTTGGATATTAACCTCTTATCAATCAGATATGTGGTTTGCAAATATCTTCTCCCGCTCTGCCGATCCCCTTTTCATTTTGTTGATGGTTTCTTTGGCTATTCAGAAGCTTTTTGATTTGATGTCATCCCACTTCATTTATTTTGCTTTGTTGTTGTGTCTTTGGTGTCATTGTCAAGCCTGATGTCAAGGAGCTTGTCCCTATGTTTTAGTCTAGGAGTTTTATGGTTCCAGTCTCACATTTAAGTTTTTAATTCTTTTCAAGTTACTTTTTGTGGGTGTAAGATAGGGGTCCAGTTCCATTCTTTTATATGTAAATATCCAGTTTTCCCAGCATCACTTTTTAGAGATCCTGTCTTTTCTCCATGTTGTAATCTTGGCTCCTGTGACAAGTATCAGTTGACTGTATATGCATGGATTGGTTTCTGAGCTCCTGATTCTGATCTGTTGATCTACATGTCTGTGATTGTGCCAATACTGTTTTGATTGCCATCGGTTTGTGGTATAGTTTGAGGTCAGGAATCACAATATCTGTAGTTCTGTTCTTCTCTCTCAGGCTGGCTTTGGCACCTGGGGTCCTCTGTGGTTCCATACAAATTTTAGAATTATTTTTTTATTTCTGTAAAAAATGCTATTGGAATACTGATAGGTATCTGTAGATTACTCTGGGTAGCATAGACATGTTAATGATATTACTTCTTCCAAACCATCCACACAGGATATCTTTCCATTCATTTATGGTTTTTTTTTTTTTTTTTTCAGTTTCTTTCATCAATGTCTCATTGCTTTCAGTGTAGAGGTCTTTCACCTCCTTGCTTAAATTTATTCCTAAGTATTTCATTTTTTTGATGTTATTATATATGGGATTGTCTTGTTTCTCATTCAGATGTTTTGTTTTTCATGTATAGAAACACAACTTATTTTTGTAGGTTGGCTTTGTATCCTGTCACTTGATTGAAGTTGTTCATTAGTTCTAAATTTAACAGTTTTTTTGGTGGAGTCTTTAGAATTTTCTGCATATAACATCAAGTCATCTGCAAACAAAGACAATTTTACTTCACCCTTTCCAATTCGAATACCCTTTCGTTTTTTACTATAATAAAATTTAAATTTTTTGTTTTTATATTTAAGCAATCTGTACACCCAACAGGGTGTACAGATCTCACAACCCTGAGACCAAAAGTACACACTTTACCAGGTGGACCAGCGAGATGCCACATCTTTTTCTCTTTTTTTTCTCCTTTGTTTTCTTTTTGAGTAATTTCTCTGCCTAGAAATTCCAGTACTGTGTTGAAAAGGAGTGGTGAATGTGAGCACCCTTCTCTTGTTCCTGACCATAGAGGAAATGCTTTCATCTTTCACTCTTGAGGGTGACATTAGGTGTTGGCTTGCCCTACATGGCCTTTAGTATGTTGATGTATGTTTCTTCTAGTCACTCTGTTGAGAGCTTTAATTAGGAATGGATGTTGAATTTTGTCAGATGTGTTTTCTGCATCTCTCGAGAGGATCATGTGATTTTTATCCTTCAACCCATCACTGTGAGGTGTCACACTTACCAATTTGCAGATGTTGAGCCATCTTTGCATCCCAGAAGTAAATCTCACCTGATCATGGTGTATGATCCTTTTCATGGGTTATTGAATTTGCTAGTTTTCAGTTGAGAATTTTTGCTGCTGTATTCATCAGGATGTTGGCCTGCAGTTTTATTCTCCTGCAACATTCTTGTCTGGCTTTGGTATCAAGGAAGTGTTGGCTTCCTAACATGAGTTTGGAAGTATTTGCTCTGCTTTGAAATTCTGGAGGAGTTCAAGAAAAAAAGAAGTTAATTCTTCTTTTAATGTCTGGTAGAATTCACCATTGAAGCTCTCTGGTCTAGTCTTCTCTTACTGATGCTATCTCCTTACTCTTATTGGTCTCTTCAGATTTTCTATTTGTTTATACTCAGTCTCGGGAGGTTGGATGTTTCTAGCAATGGGCCCATTTCTCACAGGTTTTCCAATTTGCTGGTGTGGAGTTGTTCAAGGCAGATTTTCTCATCCTATGTATTTCTGTGGTGTCAGTTGTAATGTCTCTGCTTCATTTATAGCTTTATTTATTTGAGTCCTTTCTATTTCTTTTCCTTTTTTTCTTTTTTCTTTTCTTTTAAAATTTTTTTTTCTTTTTATTTATTTATTTGACAGGGAATGATCACAAGTAGGCAGAGAGGCAGGCAGAGAGAGAGAGAAAGAGAGAGAGAGAGGGAAGCAGGCTCCCTGCTGAGCAAAGAGCCCAACATGGGGCTCAATCCCAGGTCCCTGAGATCATGACCTGAGCTGAAGGAAGCGACTTAACCCACTGAGCCACCACGTCTTCTTTTTTTTTTTCTTTTCTTTCTTTTTTTTTTTTTTTTTTGGAGGGGGTGAGTCGAGCTAAAGTTTTGTCAATTTTGTTTATCTTCTCAAAAGATCAACTCTTGGTTTTATTACATTTGTCTATTATTTTTCTTTTACCTTTTTTGTTTACTTCAGCTCTAATCTGTATTATTTCCCTTTCTCTTGCCAACTTTGGGCATAGTTTGCTCTTTTTTTTTTTCTTATTCCTTGTGGTATAAAGTGTCGTTGTTTGTTTGAGGTCTCTCATTTTCCTGATGTGTGCCTTTATCACGACAAACTTCCCTGTTAGCACGTCTTTTGCCGTAGCCTAGAATTTTTGGTATATTGTGTCTCCACCGTCATTTTTCTCAAGATCCTTTTTCAATTTTCACTTTTGCTTTAGCCTTTGGTCCATCAGTACTCAAATAGTGTGTTGTTTAATTTCCATGTATTTGTGAATTTTCTAGATTTCCTTCTGTTGTAAATTTATACTTCCCTTTCCATTGAGGTCAGAGAAGATATTAGATATAATTTCTATCTTCTTGAGTTGGCAGAGCCGGTTTGGGGGCCTAACATGTAGTCTGTCTTGGAGAACGTTGTACTTGAGAAGAATGTGTTTCTCTGCTGCTGAAGAGGAGGGTGTATTCTGCTGTGTGTGCCTGTTACGTCCATTTGGTCTATAGTGTTGTTTAAATTTTTACTTACCGATTCCCTGTGCAGATAAGCTACTCGTGGCTGAGAGTGGGGCTTTAAAGTCCCCAGCGGCATTGTATTGCTCTTTATTTCTCTTTATTTATTTATTTATTTATTTGAGAGAGAGAGAGAGAATGAGGGAGAGACAGCATGAGAGCGGGCAGGTCAGAGGGAGAAGCAGACTCCCCGGGGAGCTGGGAGCCCGATGCTGGACTTGATTCCGGGACTCTAGGATCATGACCTGAGCTAAAGATAGTTGCTGAACCAACTAAGCCACCCAGGCGCCCTGTTTATTTCTCTTTAGTTCTGTTACTATTTGCTCTAAATGTTTAGGTGCTTGGATGTTGGGTGCTAGTTGAGCATTATTTATTTATTTATTTATTTTTATTTGCATCTGGTTGACACTCAACATCACAGGAGTTTCAGGTGTACGATGGATGGATTCACCAAACAGGTGCAGGGTCCTATGTTCACCACCAGCTTAGCTAACGTCTGTCACCATCGATCACTGTTACAGTGTCACTGACTATATCCCTCAAGCTCTGCCTTTTTATTCCTGTGGCTTATTCATTCCATACCTGGACTCCTGCGTCTTCCACTCCCCTTCACCCGTTGTGCCCAACGGGTTTCCCCGGCAATCATGAGTTTGTTCTCTGTATTTTATAGTTCTGCTTTTTGTTTGTTTCTTCTTCTTTTTTCTCTTTTTTTTTTTAGCTTCCCCATATGAATGAAATCATATGGTATTTGTCTTTCTCCGTCTGACTTATTTCACGTAGCATCATACCCTCTAGGACCATCCATGTTGTTGTAAATGGCAAGATTGTGTCCTTTTCTTCCAGCTGTGTAGTATTCTGTTATATATATATGCATATCTCTCACATACACCTGGTTGTTATTATTCCTGTTTTCAGACTATTACAGCGTAGGAAACCCCGGGTATATGACAAACATATTCTCCAGGAGTGTTTTCTGAGAATCTGCAGATTCATAACGACAGAGATGTTGGTATAGGCTTCTGGCTTTCTCCAGAATGATATTTCAGAAGGGAGGCCTCTGCCGTCACGCATGTCTTCATGACAAGGGTTCACTATTTAACTGAAAACTTTTCACACACGGACAACAGAAATGTCTGCAACTTTCCTTGCCACCCCCCGCCCCAGCCAAGAGCTCCTGCGTATTGCCTGCTGAGTCAGAAAGACCACGGCTGCATTGAGATGCCACTGCCCAGAGGAATGAAGTGTCCTCAACCAGTCAAGGATTCCCTGGTGCATCTCTCTCCTCTGCTCAGCAGAAGAACATCACGTTCCTCCTTGGCAGGGACTCATGCATTTTCTTAAAATGAAAAAGCAGAATGGACTATCAGAGCCTTGAATGCTGCAGGCCTGTGGTGTTCCATGTTGCAATTCCCCAGCCCCTCCCCCTTTTTTCCCTTTTCTTTCACCGATTGAATGAAAACCCGAGCAAGGAGAGAGTTCTCAGACACAACAGGTGTCAGCACAGACAGTCATGCCAGAACTGTGCAGAATTATCTGTCTTTCACACTCCCAGGTTAAAAATTTTCCTGAGTTAACAGATGTCTCACATGCAGGTCACCTCTGGAATGTCTACGCCTCTGCACGCATCACTTTTGTTCTCCCAGCGAGTCATTTGACCATCACATACCTTCTTGGCACTGAGTCCACTCCTCCATCTTGAGGCTCCCACTCCTAGTGGTTTATCCAAGAATCCCATAGAGTCAGTGGGGTAAACAGGTAGGAGCTCCCTCAGTGGGAACTAGAGCCCGTCGATGTCCTAACAGGTTGCTGACAACTTAAGCAGAAGCTCGCACTTTCTAGTAACCTTCTAGGCATCCGCTCAGCACTTAACAGACCTCGGGGCCCTGGGGGACTGGATGGATTCCTGGACTCTAGAGCAGGAGAGCTCCATCTCCAGCTCCGCTCCAATCAGGGTGAGACAAGGGGTTGAAGTCACACAAAGAACAGTCATGCTCATAATGCCACCACTCTGGGGCCAAAGTGACCATCTTGTCCTGTATTTTCACAGCTCATGCAAGCAGCAAGTGATCCCAGCAAGAATGAAGGGATGTGATTTTGGGTGGTTGCACTGCCACCCGGCCTTGTTACAGTCACCCCCTCTCTGAAGAAGGGGAGGCAGCAAACCCACATGTGGGGCAGGGGGACCTGACACATGAGGCCACATGGAGGGGCATGACCTATTTTCCTGACGCTAGTCCAAGGTGGATGCCAAACTCAGCCGTTCTCATCTAGGGAAGGAACAGGGCAGAGTGAGGTCCTCTGGGGCTGACGATTTGCGAGAAGTGGTGGTGAGACCCCAGAGACGAACAGGGAGAGGCTGTGGAGTGGGACAGCAGCAGCCTGCTCCTTTAACATCTGTCTCCTGATGGGGATTAGCAACGACAGGACAGTGCCTGCCTTGTGTCCTCCTACTTCCTTCACTGCCACCAAAGACCGTCCTCAGGCTCCCAGGGCCCAGCAGCTCCCAGAGTCCAGGGGAAATGACAGTGCCAGCCAGGCCTTTGGCTCAAAAGCTGGGTAAAGGGCAAGGATCCAGCTAGAGGTACTAAAATAGAAAGCTTTCCCTTTTTTTCCCCATCCTCTGTCTTTCAGTTTGCTGTGACGTTTTTACGCTGTTTACCGTCATCCTAAGTAAAGAAAAACCCCCAATGCTAAGCCATCAGCATGAGTATCAGCACTCGATTTACACCGCGCAACGTCAGTTTCAAGTGGAAGTGGAATGAGACTCGAGCGGCTCATCCTATGACACGCGTGTCTCCCGCGGCTGTGCGCAGAGCCGTGGGAACTGCCCCGAAGGAACTCGGCTGTTTCCCTAGTTCACTTCCCCACGCGCGCACGTCCTTGCCCCGACGGGTGAGGAAGGGCTGAACACGCTCGGTGGGCTGTGCCACCTTTCCCTTTCCTGTGCGATACCATCTTCGGCGGAAGGGCTCGGCGAGGACGACTTACCTGTATCAGCGAGGACGACTTACCTGTATCGGCGAGGACGACTTACCTGCAGGTATAAAGCAGCAGATGAGGAAAACTCAGGGCTTCTCCTCCTGGCAGCGGAGTGTCGAGTCTTGCGTGCGGCTCGCCCGGTTACCGGCAGGGAATCTGAGTGTGTGTGCACATGTGTGTGCACTTCTGTATACGTGTGTTTGCGGCTGTGGGTTTGCGTGTGTGTACTGATGTGTGTGTGTATAGGCATGTGTATGCGTGTTTCTGTATGTGTATGTGTGTGCACACGTGCTTGCCTGTGTGTGTGTTTGCACATGCCTATGTGTGAGTGTGTGTACTGCACAAGAGTGTATGTAGTTGAGCTGAGAAAAGAGTAAGAGATGGATTTCCCTTTTCCAAAACATAATCTCTCTAGAGAGGTGTTTTTTTTTCTTTAAAAAGATTTTATTTATTTATTTGAGAGAGAGAGAGCACAAGTAGGGGGCACAGCAGGCAGAGGGAGAGGGAGGAGCAGACTCCCCACTGAACAGGAAACCTGACGCAGGGCTCGATCCCAGGACCCCAAGATCAGGACCTGAGCCGAAGGCAGATGCTTAAGCAACTGAGCCACTCAGCCATCCTTTTCTAGAGAGTTTTAAGTGAATACAGGGGATGCTCCCTAGGCAATATCTTGAGCTCTAGAACCAGGAGGAATGGAGGTGCATTTCCCAGGTAGAGAGATGGCCTCTCTGTGCTCTGGACTGCAAGGGGCTAGAACAAAGCAAAGCGTCTGTGGGTGCCCTCGCCATGGAGACCATAAGATTTCCCATCTCAGAACCACTACCAAGACACGCACAGAAAACTGGCAGGCTCAGATGTTTGTTGTCTCGGACAACATGTTAGGAGTCCGTGGTTACTCTATGCGGAAGAAATATCACATAAATGGAAAAAGTCTAAACTTTCATGTGATACGAGGTTAATTCCAGACACTTGAGGAGGTGGTCCATGATTGTTTCTCGGTCTGGTGAGTTGCAAGTCTAGGGTAGTCAGTCCCCAGTTTTGGACTTC
Source organism: Meles meles (assembly GCF_922984935.1). Classification (NCBI taxonomy): domain Eukaryota; kingdom Metazoa; phylum Chordata; class Mammalia; order Carnivora; family Mustelidae; genus Meles; species Meles meles. The sequence goes on from NC_060075.1 coordinate 99,848,430, forward strand.
AATCTTTATTCCTTCTTCATTTTTTGGTCACTTGGAAGCTCTAGATGATAAGAATAAACAGAGGAATGATGTTTTCAGGGCCAAGGAAAAGCCCCAGAAGCTGCTGGAACCAACCTAGTTTAACCTGACAAATGTGCCTAATACCTGAGAGGAAGTAGGCACAAGACGTCTCCCTCTTCCTTCAGTGGGGCCAGAAAATGACCCACAGTTCCATGGCGTGCAGACCATTGCTTCAAGCACTCATAATTTCTCAACTGGAGCACAGCACCAGCCTCCGATGCCGCCTTCTAGCTCCTGTAAGGCTCAGGGCCGAAACCAAGAGTCAGATGCTCAACCCACTGAGTCATCCAGGCATCCCTCCAATCCAACTTTTAAATGTTGAAATTATTTAGACATTTTTAAAGCACTGTGCAGACTATATCAAACATATCTGCAGGGCAAATATAGCACAGGTAGACTGGCAGTTTTGAACCCAGGAGAGGAGTGTGTTAAAGTTGAAAATTTCCTTATTGCCTTTCTTCCACTTACCTTGGAGTTTATTGTTCTCTCAGCCGTAAGTCAAGGAGAGCACCCTACCCCAATGACAGCAGGACATACATTCTTTCCAAGTGGACAGGAAATGGTCTTCAGGGCAAAAAAAACCAAACAAACAAAAAACAAAACAAAATCTATACCACAAAACATAAATGGTTTCAGATCCTCGAAACATAAAAGGATTCAGATCATGCAAAGTGTTTTCTGTGAAAAAACTAATTTACAGAAGTAAATTAGAGACCAGGGACAAATTCAGTATCTGGAAAACCCCAAATATTTGGAAAATAAATACCATACATCTAAATAAGCCAGAGGTAAAATAAGAAGTCAAACGGAAATTAGAAAGTGTTTTTAATTGAATGAGAATGAAAACACACGGTATAAATTTGGTGGGATGCCGGTAGGTCAGCCTGAGGACGGAAAACAGTAAAGAACTGTATTAGGAAAGAAGCAAGGTCTCCATGAAGTGACTTCAATTTCCACTTGAAGAAACTAGAGCAAGGAATGCAAAGTAAACCCAAAGTAATCAGTTGAAATAATAAAGAGAAGAGAAGAAATAAATAAAATGGAATGCAGCCAAAACTTCAGAGAAGGAGCAATGAGGCCAATAAGACTGGCAAACCTCTAGACAGAGAGACTTGGGGGATGGGAGCAGAGGGAGAAGGACAAGTAGATTTTGTGCACAATGCAGAGCCAGATGTGGGGCTCAAGATCATGACCTGAGCCAGACGTTTAACTGACTGAGCCACCCAGGCGCCCCTGAATAGACATTTCTTAAAAGAAGATATATGGACTGACAGTAAGCAGCGAAAACATGCTTAGAAGGATAATGCAAATTAAACCACAGTAAAAATGTTACTGCGCACCTATTAGAATAGCAAAAATTAGGGAAACTGACCATCTTAAGTGTTGGAGAGCAGGGGGAGAAGCTAAACTCTTTTTTTTTTTAAATTAATTTATTTATTTTTATTTGCTTATTTACAGCATAACAGTGTTCATTGTTTTGGCATCACACCCAGTGCTCCATGCAGTACGTGCCCTCCCTATTACCCACCACCTGGTTCCTCAACCTCCCACCCCACCCCACCCCCTCCCGCCGCCCCTTCATAACCCTCTGGTTGTTTTTCAGAGTCCATAGTCTCTCATGGTTCATCTCCCCTTCCAGTTTCCCTCAACTCCCTCTCCTCTCCATCTCCCCATGTCCTCCATGTTATTTGTTATGCTCCACAAATAAGTGAGACCATATGATACTTGACTCTCTCTGCTTGACTTATTTCGCTCAGCATAATTTCTTCCAGTCCTGTCCATGTTGCTACAAAAGTTGGGTATTCGTCCTTTCTGATGGAGGCATAATACTCCATTGTGTATATGGACCACATCTTCCTTATCCATTCATCCATTGAAGGGCATCTTGGTTCTTTCCACAGTTTGGTGACCGTAGCCATTGCTGCAATAAACATTGGGGTACAGATGGCCCTTCTTTTCACTACATCTGTATCTTTGGGATAAATACCCAGCAGTGCAATTGCAGGGTCATAGGGAAGCTCTATTTTTAATTTCTTCAGGAATCTCCACACTGTTCTCCAAAGTGGCTGCACTAACTTGCATTCCCACCAACAGTGTAAGAGGGTTCCCCTTTCTCCACATCCTCTCCAGCACACGTTGTTTCCTGTCTTGCTAATTTTGGCCATTCTAACTGGTGTCAGGTGGTATCTCAATGTTGTTTTAATTTGAATCTCCCTGATGGCTAGTGATGATGAACATTTTTTCATGTGTCTGATAGCCATTTGTATGTCTTCGTTGGAGAAGTGTCTGTTCATATCTTCTGCCCATTTTTTGATATGATTATCTGTTTTGTGTGTGTTGAGTTTGAGAAGTTCTTTGTAGATCCTGGATATCAACCTTTTTTCTGTACTGTCATTTACAAATATCTTCTCCCATTCCGTGGGTTGCCTCTTTGTTTTGTTTACTAAACTCTTGTCCACATCCTGGAGGAATGTAAAAATGATACAGCTGCTTGGAAGATGGTTTGGAAATTACTTACAAATTTAACTTGTACTTACCATAGGATCCAGCCATTGTACTCTTAGGAATTTACACAAGAGAAAGGAAAGTATGTGTCCACACAAAGACTCACAGACCAACGTTCCCAACAGCCTTCTCTGCAATAGTCCTAAAGTGGAAATAACCCCGTGTATGACAGATCAATGAAAAAACACGTGATAGTGTCATCATGCAATGAAATACTACTTATCAGTAAGAAAGAATTTACAATTCATTTATGCACATTTTGGGTTCTGCACCCACTTTCCAACGTGTGTATGAGGAACCCACCGAGCAACTCAGTTCTGGTACTCCCCATGGGGACACAGCGTGGGACCCCAGAGTTTGCCAGTGTAGTCTTATGGGACCGTACCTCATGCCCCCAACACACACACACACACACACACACACACACACGCGCGTGCGCACTTCAGAAGCCAGGGATAAGTCCCGTGGTTTGGACCCACAGCCTACGGGTCTGGATTGGAGTTTCCAGCTCTTTGGGTTTGACGAATCAACCCAAAGTGGCTCACAGAACTCAGAGAAAAGTTTTACTTGTTGGATTACTGGTTTATTATAAAAGGCTGTAACTCAGGACAAGCTGGTAAGAGAGGTATAGGGCAAATTATAAGAAAAAGGGTCGGTGCTTCTACCTTCTACCTGCTCTCTGAGCTCCCTCCTGCTGGGACACTCATGTCTTCACAACCCAGAAGCTCTCTGAACCCTGTCCTTTTAGCTTTTTCTTTCTTTTTTTTTTAATTTATTTTTTAACTTTAGTAGGCTCCACACACAACAAGGGACTTGAACTCCCTCTTGGTGATCAAGAATCACATCCTCTACTGACTGAGACGGCCAGGCGCCCTGTCCTTTTAGGTTTTGATGGAAATGTCATGACACAGGCCTGATTGATTAAATCACGCACCATTGGAGAATGAGCTCAATATCCACACCTTTTTCCCTCCCCTGAGGTCTTGGGGGGGGTTCATGGACTCAGAACCAACCCTCCAGTCCCAGGTTTGGTTCCCCTGGCAACCAGCCCCCTGCTCCAGAGCTTTCCAAAAATCACCTCATTAACATTAAAGCGACTGAGGTTGAAAGGGGCTCTTCATGAATGACAAGACACCTGCTTCGCCCTTACGGCCCTGAAGCGATTTTTGGGAACTAAGCACGAGAGACCGAATATTATAACAGAAGATGTTCCCATTGCTGTTATCACTAGGGGAATTCCAAGCCTTTGGGAGCTGTGAGCCAGGAACCGGGGGCAAAGAACAAATATGTATTTCTTACAAATTACAGGATTGCAATGCAACGATGTGGCAAAATCTCCAAGTAATTATACTTTGAGGACAAGTGAAGGTAGCCGGACAAAAAGAGTATGAAACAACAGCATGATTCCATGTATATCAAACTCTACACAACGCAAATTAATCTCTCCTGGTAGAAAGCAGATCAGTGGTTGCCTGGACAGGGGAAGGCTGGTAAATGGAACAATTAAATGGAACAATTAAAAAGGGCACAAGAAATCTAGGGGTGATGGGTTTGATCACTTATCTTGACTGCAGGGATATCAAAACTTACCAAAGTGTACATTTAAATGTCAATTATACTTAGTAAAGATGTTTAAGAAAAAAATTCTATGGACTGAATTGAAGATACCTGCAGATACAGAATAAAAATGTTCCCGGCAGCCAACTTTTAATCTCAGGGAGAGCAGAAGGCTGGAGACAACACGTCCTGCTGGAGGGGTTCCTGTCCTCAAATCCTCAGTCAACATGTGGTTTCCCCACGTGAGAGAGGGGCAGGAAGCCTGGATTTCACCACAGCACGTTTCCACCTTCTGCCCGTTATATTCTTGGGCTTGCTTGAATAATAGCCCCTTAGAGGGGACTGCTTACCTTATCCAGAAAGGAGAAGTGTCAGACAACCCTCCATGCTCCTCATACGTCCTGCAAGCCCAGAGCTCCCTCCCCTTACTAAAGCACACCGAATCTGACAGGTCCTTTTTAATTTTTAAATTTTTAAAAAATTTTTTCAGTGTTCCAGCATTCATTGTTTATGCACCACACCCAGTGTCCCACGCAATCCGTGCCCTCCATAATACCCACCACCAGGCTCACCCAACCTCCCACCCCCTTCCCCTCCAAAACCCTCAGTTTGTTCCTCCGAGTCCACAGTCTCTTATGGTTCATCTCCCCCACTCCGATTTCCCCCAACTCACTTTTCCTTTCCTTCTCCTAACAACAGGTCCTTTTTGATGTTTCCTTATACTTCACCTTGTATGTTATCGTGCTGTTGTTCTTACGCTACTGACTATGCGAGGAGCAGACAGACCCAGGGCCCAATCCTGATGTGCCTTAGTGACCAGGGTCCCAGGGTCCTGGCATGTAGGTGAAAACAAGGACACGAGCGCAGCAAGCAACATGCAATGGTGGGGTGGAGGGGAGGCCCCAGGGTGGGACTGGAATATCTGCTGTTTTTGGAGTCCTGATATGTTCACTGTTTTCATGTGCATTTAAGGAAAAATGAGAACAAAGTTCATGTACCTGGTGCATGTGGAAAACAAAACAAAACAAAAAAACCAGTTCAGTGTTTCTGGATTAGTGGAGCCCCTTCTCGGGCTCACAGGGCTGCCAGCCTTGCCGGGACCACCCCTCTTAGATGGCTTCTCTGCTCCCAGTGACTCTGCCTTCTCTCTTCTCCCCATGCCTATCCCCAGCAGAGTGATGGCTTTCTGGGCCACTCCCTCCGGCTACTCTCCGCTACTTCTTGGGAGCATGCCTTCCTACTGGTGTCTTCAGATATTGGCAGCAAGGTGGGCGGCATCAGCTCGCACGGACCCCAGGGAAACGCTTTCCAGGTTTTCTCTGTAGAGGTTTGAATGGCCTGGTCCTTTGTTTGGTGTTACAAGGATGCCCCACCAGGGGCACGTGGCTGCAGGGTTCCTTCGAGGTCACCTCCTGTGGTGTGCCCTTGCTGCAGACCGAGTCCTTTGGGGTGATCTGGAGGTGCTCACTAGACAGAGACGACCATGCACCTCCCTCGTTGCCTCCAAGTCTGGCTGATGGGGGCTCTGCTAGCACAGAGCCCAGAGAGAAGTCAGTCCTGCATGTCTCAGGACTCTAGACGCCCCCCGCCCCTGCAGTCCTATGGGTACGAGGGTCCAACCGACACCCCAGGAAATGGGAGAAGACATTGTTGGAAGCAGTCAGGTCCGAGACAGCAGAATCGAAGTTCTGAATTTTAAGGGCACAGAGGTCACTGGTGACATCTTGGGGGTATCCGCAGGGACTCAGGGAAAATATTTTACGAAGGAGAGATACCAAGTGCTTCAGCCATAGGTGAGGGGCACACGTGCTTCTCTGTAGGGGCCTGCTGTTTCCTCTAAGAACTCTGGCTTCTTCCCGAGGAGGGTCCATCTTGTGTGGCTCCAGAGAGTGGGAGCTAAGAACGTGGGGGTGGGGGGAGGGAGCCAGCTTTGGAGGGCACCAGGCTGACAGCTGCTGAGAAACAAAATTGCAACTGAGTAAATGTGAAAGATTTTCAGATCTAATTGGCTTTACTAAATGATTCATGAATCAGGGAGCATCCCACCTAGAAAGGAGAGGAGAGCTCCAGGGAGCTCAACAAAAGGAAGGTTTTGAAAGGCAGCGAGAAGGCATTAAAAAAGAAGAAGAAAGACACTTTTCAGCAAGGAATGCATTGTTCAGGCAAGGTTGCCTTCCTAAGGGGAGCAGAAGGGGGTATCAGTATGTTCCTAGGACTGACCTAAAATTCCATGTGGGCTAGTTACACGTGGCATTCCTGGCGGGGCGGAGGTGGGGAGACTGTGGTTGGGTTAGGTTCTAAGTCTTGGCTTCCTGACTTGGGGCCTTGACCCAAGTGACACCATTTTGGGGCCTGAGGTTTTCTCTTCCATCTGTGTTTGGCTTTAATGTCCCCACAGACACTCCGGGAGACAGAGGCAGAAGTCTCTCTTACAGATTAGGCTTGTTCTCTCCAGAGGCTAGCTTCCAGAACCTGCTCATGGCTCTGCTAAGAGCAAAGAGAGAAGCCCACATCAACAGCAGTGACATCAACCCAATGGCCGTTTTCTCTGTCCTGTGACTGTCCTATCCAAGACTGATGAGACCCAGTAAAGCAGGAGTACCCTCGGGAGAAAATACTTCAACTCTGACTCTTGTGACTCAATTCATCATGACTACTGTCTCTTCCGGAATTCCTTATGTCTCGGTCTCTGCTTTGGTGCACCTTCACACTCTCTTTCCAGGTTTTTTCCTGGATGAACTGCGCAGTTGTCCAGGCTGACCTGCCCTTTGTCGGAGCTGATACAGCTGTGTTGCTGGGCACACATTCAGATATCACCTGGAAGGACTCTCTTCTGGAATCTTCTCTCTTCATTCAACAAAAATATACCTCAATTGCCTCTCCTGTCCCAGGGCCTGCAGGAAGAAAGGGGAGACAAAGGTGAATGGGACAGTATCAGTATCCTGCTGCAGAAAAGCCGAGAGATCCCCTCAAGGAACCCTAACTGTGATTCAGGCTTACAGACCCACCAAGAACAGCCTGGGCATCTTTGCTGGCTCTGTGACCCATGGAACGTCTCATGCTGAACCAAGCATTTGTGATGTATTTTTGAAGGTACACACTGCCTTTTAGGATGAACCTAAAAGTCCCTCCCCCCCCCTTTTTTTTTCAATTTTATAGGACAGGAGGGAAGAAAGTAAGCTAATGTCTGCTGTCCTGAGGAATAAAAGGTGCCCAGGGAAAGTCAGCCCAGGCAGAGCGGGGAGGAAGGCAGACAGCCAGAGCAGGGAGTGGGGAGTCACCCAGCAAGTCTGACCCCAGGAGTTCCTACGGAGCCAGGAGCACATTCTGGAAGCTGATTTCTGGAGAGAACAAGCCTAATTGTGTTAGCCTTTTGAAAAATGGAGTTTTGATGCCAAAGGCTTAGCTGAGAGGTAGAGTCACAGTGCAGGACACGAGGTAGCTAAAAACCCATGTCTCCAGAGTTGGGGATCAGGGGGAAGCACAAAGACCGAGGCCAGGTGTGGGGGAAGAGAAGATCAGAGCTGAGGGGCCCAGGACACTTGCATCCCTAGAGCAAATAATCCTTTGGGTCCTTTGCCCTTTGCTTTGTGTCCCTGGACTCTGTGTTTGCAATGCAGTCCATGTGCCCTGAGGACTGGGTGCTGCCTCTGGCTTCCACAAGCTGAGACTCGTGCACCACTGCCCTTAGGTTCCTTCCCATCCCCTAGGGAGAGTGCGTGGGAAGGGAATGGGGCAGGAATCCTCTGCAATTATTATTATTATTTTTTAAAGTTTATTTATTTGACAGAGACACAGCAAGAGAGGGAACACAAGCAGGGGGAGTGGGAGAGGGAGAAGCAGGCTTCCTACTGAGCTGGGAGCCCAATGCAGGGCTCGATCCCACCTGAGCTGAAGGCAGAGGCTTAAAGACTGAGCCACCCAGGCTCCCCAGTCCTCTGCAATGAAAACCAAATCTCTAGGTGGCGTCCTCTGATCTGCCAGAGGCCATAGTCGGCTGCCTCAGGGCTCTGAAGGCATTCCCTGCGTGCCCTCATTGCTTAGTAGAGGAAGAGAGAGAGAGAATGAGTGAGCACCCCTGAGCGGGGGGGGGGGGGGCAGAGGGAAAGAGTCTTGAGCAGACTTTGAGCTGAGCGTGGTCCCCGATGTGGGGCTCGACCCCACAACGCGGAGATCACGACCTGAGCTGAAACCAAGAATCAGACTTAACCGACTGAGCCAACCAGGCGAAAACTGAAATGTTTTCAAATTATTTTAGACGTACAGATAGTTGCAGATATGGCTCTGAGAGTCCTTGTGTGGTTCGCGGTTCAAGACAACAGCACCTTTATCCAAAGCAGGGCACGGCCACTGGCAAGGTGGATTAACTAAATCTTAGCTTTCAGCTGAAAGTCACCAACTCTGCCCCCTGATGTCCTTTCTTTACCCCAAATCCAGCCAGATTCCCTCACCACATTTATTGGTGACGTCACCAAAACCTCCTCCAATCTCTGAGAGCTCCTCAGTCTAGTATTAATTATGACTATTGTTTGGTAAAATGTCCTTCAATTCCAGTTGGTCTGATGTCGTCTCATCATTAAATGAAGCCATTTTTGGCAAGAATACCATGGATTTCTAGAATTTTTAAGCTTACCTGTTACTATGTGGCAGGCAATATGGTGTTTTATTTTTTAAACATATTAAGTTACTAAAAATCCTCGCAACACCTCCTGAAGTAATGATTTACCCCCAATTCACGGACGAGGACACAGGGCATGAAATGATGCGTTCACATGGTAGTGGGGAGAGGGGACTCAGCCCACACAGCCACGAGCTGTGTCTCCTCCAGGACAGACTCAGGGCTGGACACCTCCTGGGGTCCCCTCCCAGCTACAGCTCTCCGCGTGCAGAAGACACCTGAGGGGCTCTTCCATGGTGGGGAGAGGCGAGGGAGCACACCGAGGCACCTTTGGAGTTCAGAGCTTTGAGGAAAGACAAAATGCCCACTGGGCAGATCTCATCCCAACGTGTGACTCTTACAGTCGATCGGAAAGTAAAAATAAAATTCTAGATGATGCTATTTAGACCACCCTCACTCCTGGGACCAGACCCTCTTCAGCTTAGCCCCACATTCTGCTTGGGTTTAGTTTCATTTTAAGGTAGAAACTATAAACGAGAATGATGTCAACAAGTCAGAAATGTTTGGATAAAGCAGCTAGATGGAGAACAATATCATGTAGGAAAACGTGGCACAGAGACAAGTGAATGGTGTGTTGTGACTGCTGTGGGTTCCACACCGCCCTTGGAAGTTAACTGTAATGTGCACACTGCAAACAACCTGTTAGTGAGCATTGGGGCTTGTGAATTAGTGGAGGGTAGATACGAGGCTGTTCAGCCCACCCCCTTACGGAACGATTCATGGCTGTATTTTCTCTTACACCCAAGACACATTAAAGAAGCCTCCTGGTCCTTCTCTTTCCCATAGAAAATGATTTCACATCCTGTTACATATGGAGCGATGTCACATTTGTGCCTGTTTCTCACTTTCGAAACATCTTGAACCGGGAATGACTTCCAGAGATATATAGGAGGTTTCCCAGGGGAAAATGCGCGGCGAGCATTCCGGCACGCCTGGCCGGAGGTGTTTACCCGGAGAGTGGTTATCAATGGATCAGTGATACGCAGAGTAACAGAACAGGTGTTCCTCAGTGGTTGGACCTGGGCCCAGTATTGTTTAACATCTTTATCAATGACCTGGGTGAGACGGAATGGAAAGCATGCTTTGAACACGTGCAGCTTATACAGAGTTAGGTGGGGACAAATCGGGCCCCAGCAGAGGGTTGTAGTTCAAACTGACCTTGGCAGATAGTGTTTTCCACAACTCAGCAACATGCATAGATGAGATTCAATGAACGGTGAACAGTTGAGAGAGAGAAAGAACTAAAAATACAGGAGATAGGCGTTTTTTGTGATTTTTTTACTTCTTCAATGATTTGCCAGCTGACAGGGGACCAGGGCAAGAACACAGCAAAGGTCATGGCCCAGGAGAGCAGGAGATGTCTTCTGCATGCAGCCAAATGGTGATTTTTTTAGAAAAAGGAAGAAAGCATTGCCCAGAGGTAAATTACAGCTCTACCAGGCTCAGAGATTGGAGAAGGGTTGAAGAGAGGGAGGTATGATAAGGTGTGGCTGACTTGAACCAACAAAGGAGGCCTCCCCTTTGTTAGTCTGAGGCGAGGAGCAAAGACAGGGGTGACCCTCATGTGAATGGTTATACGACAGAGCTGGGTTGAACAAGAAGGCATGATTTTATAATCCTGCAGGAAATATATAACAAAAGCAAGCACAAATAAATAAATGGGTCCTTTGGGGTCATATAAAGGAAATGCCAGTACAAATAAGAAATGGATTATAAATATAGAACATGCAGAACCAAGTGTACATAATGTAGAAAAAGCTATAGAGTTATGACTTTTAAGAGAACCCCGAATCTTGTGTTTGGAGACGGAAGAAAGCCAAAAGTCCTGCCTTATTTCCCATATTTCCTTTTTTAGTGAAACACACAGGAAACAAGGAAATGGATAAACAGATACATATTTACCTAAATATGGTGCAGGTAGAGGGGGGAATCTCCTGTACTCTGTTGAGTTGCCATTCACAGTTCATAAAATTCACACTTTTCAAGTTCTCCTGCGACTGCCGTTAGACCAAAGCCCTTGTTAGCCTATGGATGAGGTAACAGGAAACCACCCCAAATAAATAACAAAGTAGATTTGGTTAGCTTGAAGAGCAGAAGAGCTTGGGCCCAGATTTTCCAGAGCCAAACAACTGATTTCCTAACTATAACAAGTTGCTAAAGGAGGAAATGAAGTTACTCTTCCAAAGACTTTTGACATTCAGATAAACTCTGATTTTTATGTCAAGGTGCAAATATGTGCCTCCATGACAGTAAAATTACACCCTTAGGTCTTAGGCCTGTGAGTGTGTGTCTGTGTGTGTGTGTGTGTGTGTGTGTCTGTGTGTGTGAGAGAGAGAGAGAGAGAGATTTGGTTCTTCTCTGTTATAAGTCAGCTCTCCAATTGTGATACATTGTGAAGTGCAAACTCATGAAAAGGAGAAATCAAGAAGCAGGAAAACAAGTAGTTATTAGCCATTTGGGCCCCAGCACAAAATGTAAATATTTTCTCAGACTCTGACAAAATAGTCATGTGAGCAGTTGAGTGTTTCTTCGTCTTTCCTTGAACAGCAGTGCTCAGTGTTGGAGTTTTTAATCGACTGTCGACATGAAACCAGATGGCATAAAATGATGCAACGTGAAACATCAGATCTCCCGCCAACAGGGCGAGAAGTGGGCTATGGTCACTCTTAAGCAGGCCTGGATGGAGCCAGACCAGAGATTGTCCACAGGCACCACGATGGTCTTGCCTTCTGGGGATCTGTCCTGCTGTTACTGACTGTGGAGACTGTGCCTTCCTGCTCTGAAAAGAAAGACCTTTTCCTTAGTTGTAGGATAACATCTGAGCATCCCCCTTTCTCCCACTTTCAATGAAGAGGAAACAAAAAGAATGTGGACAGCAGCTGGGGGGGTATTCCACAGATGGTGCCAACTGTCAACAAAAGCCTTTTGTTTTCAGGGACCCTGCCATCTGACAGGTGTTGCTGGTCCAGTGGACTCAACAGTCTGCAAGCGAGTTACCATCCCCGGTGAATTTCGAGGCTTGGATCCATACTGTCTCAAGGGAGAAGGGCCCTCAGTCGAAGGGGTGGGGGGGGGCAACCGGGGGGCCATGCTGCCCTGCATGGGGAGCTGTCCATTTCACATAATCAGAACCCAGAGTTCTCTTTGGTCTGTTTCATAGTGTAAAGTTGATTCTCAAAGTTTCTATTGATTCAGATGAAAAGGTAAAAATTATCAACTCTTAGTAGGCTGGCAAATGAGCCTTCCATAATTTCCACTCACCTGTGTTTGCAACCCCCTCTGCCTTATTGCCTCCTTCACTTCTGATGCTGAAAGGGAGTGAGCATCCACCCAGCAGGAACATGCTGAATGCCCTCTCCAGTACAGAGGCCACTGAAAACAACAAAAATTAATAAAAATGAAAATAATGTCCTCCTACTCCTCATGAAAGGGACAGAAAACTGAAAAAGGAATCAGGAAGCATTGCTTCCATTTAGAAATTTCTGGAGATATTAGATTATGGGGGCTCAGTCGGTTAGGTGTCTAACTCTTGATTTCACTGCGCAGGTTGTGATCTCAGGATACCGAGATCGAACCCCATAACGGGCTCTGTGCTCAGCGGGGAGTCTGCTTGATGTTTTCCCTCCCTCTCTGCCCTTCCCCCAACTCATGCTCTCTTTCTCTAAAATAAATAAATAAAATCTTAGAAGAAAGAATATTAGATTATGGTTTCTCAGTTTATCTTCTGTACTTGGATATATCTTTAATATCTAAAATAGATTCTAGCCAACTTTGACAAGAGGCTGCAGATTGTAGTATGCATTCCATTATTTCGACCTTAGCAACAAATTTCCGTCAGAGAATTTTCACATGCCATTAGCTGCCATTAGAACCCAAGCTGAGGTAATATGCTAGCCTTGACATAGGACCACTCCCTGCCCAGGTGTCTTGGACATTTAACAAAATATTTTTATGTACAAAATTCTTCCACTGAATTATTTTATATATTTTTATAATGACCTATTTAGCCAGAGCGACTCCATCTTGGTTAAAAGCCATTTTGTTGTTTGTGCAGTAAAACTTAAACTGACCCTGCCCCCCTCCCCCCAGAGAAACTTACTTAGAAGCAAGTCTGGGAAACCAGTAAAATATGGTCAGCCAGTTCCTAATAACAGAGCCCAGAATACAAGGCCAGATCGGCCAGTTCTTGATAACAGAGCCCAGAATACAGGACGAGTCGGGCCAGGTGGAGACATCCAATCAGTAAGAAACACACATACTTTTTCCCTAACCACCAAAGAATGTAAACTCCGCCGTTTGGGCGCCAACCTTGAGCACCAATTCTGACCAGAGTAATAAGTTAGGTCAAACAGCTACTACAGGATAAACTGTAATTCAATTGGCCACCTGCATGTGACCTAATATGACTACAATCTCATTGGCCACCTATGTGTGGCCAGACTTTTGCTCTATAAAAGGTAGAAGATGGGGAGGGGTCGCTCTCTTTGGAGATGGCGATGGCCGGTCAGTCTGACTTCTAATACTTGGCATAGAATAAAGCTTTGCATAACTTCAACTTTGTTTCAGTCTCGTTCCCCTGACCAATCAGTCTGACTTCTAATACTTATCATAAAATAAAGCTTTAAATAACTTTCACTTTGTCTCAGTCTCGTTTCATTTAATAATGGAACTAACATATCCATTATGCCTTTCTAGTAACTTGGAAGGGAATGATTTATTTATGTATACACACACACACACACACACACGCACAGATATTAAAATAGTTCAACAAAATGTGGTGAGTGCCTACTTCTGATGAATGGATCTGTGGTAACTTTAAACTTTAAAAAGTTATTGTATTGTTTGATATACATATCAAGCATATGTAACATTTTTTACAAAATTAAAAAGTTGCTTAAAAATCCCTTGAAAATATCAATAGAGATTCAGCCTTCTTTGCTTCTCGGTGATGAAACGAAGGGGGTGGGCATATTAAAGAGACGTTTTCAAGGGATCAGATGAGGAAACAAGCATGATTCATTCATTCATCCAAGCTTCCATTATTTACAAGTTCATTCACGTGTGGGGCACCTAAGTGTCTTGGTGGGTTAAGCGCAGACTCCTGATTTCAGCTCAGGTGATGATCTTGGGCTCCTGAGATCAAGCCTGGAGACCGGCTCCATCCTCAGTGGTAAGTCAGCTTGAGATTCTCTCTCTCTCTCTCTCCCTCTTCCCTTCCTCTTCCCGCCCACACTCTCCCTCTCTCTAAATAAGTAAATAAATCTTTAGAAAAAAAGTTCCTTCATGCAACCTGTCACATAGTTGGCACATTACATATTCAAAAATGGGATTGCAGTTGGGGATACACAATCAATAATACAGAATCCCCAAATTAGTAATGTTCTTCCAAAATATTAATCTTAAAAGATGGCACAGTTGAGTAAAACTTCCAGGATGAGGCTGTTCTCCGGGTAGGCACCTCAGTAGAGATGGTGGCATGTGTCAAAGGCTTCCATCAGCTGGAGAACTGAGTGAGGGACTCATGAGGCTGCTGGTCCCACCTATTAAATAAGCTAATAAAGATGTCAGTCTGGGGGGCACCTGGGTGGCTCAGTTGGTTAAGTGTCTGACTTTGGTTCAGGTCATGATCTCAGGGTCCTGGGATCGAACCCTGCGTCAGACTCCCTGCTCATCAGGTAGCCTGCCTTGTCTCTCTCCCTCTGCCCCTCTCTCTGCTCATGCTCTCTGTCAAATAAATAAATAAGATCTTTTAAAAAAATGTCAGTCATGGACACACCCTAGGAATTACATGAATTGCTTACATGAATGACTATATCAGTGAATGAAGAAATCAGCAATAAATTTTTTTTAAATCCCTATTTTATGCAAAGCATATCAGAGACTGACACTTTAGATTACTTCCTGTGGCTTGTCAGTCACAAGCAAAGACTCTGACTGGCCAGAGTAGTTAAAAAAATAAAGGTATAATGAAGACTTGATTAGAACATGTGTATTCTTCCTACTCCTTTATATAAATTACTCTGTGAATAAGATATATTCCTGACAATATCAATCACTGACAAGATAGGTAAGTATTTTATTTTGAAAGTGTAAAAAGAGAAAGGTCATGTAAATGACTGTTGCTGAGCTCCATTTGGTTTCCCCAGCTCCTGTCCTTAGTGCCTTGCAAATTGGTGGGAACATTTTCCTGAGGAAATGTGTTTCTGGTGGTTATATCACTACAGAAGGGTGCTGCTCCATCGTGAATTTTTATGACTTTTTAAAGTGTAAGCTCTAGGGATGCCTGAGCGGCTCAGTCGGTTAAACCTCTGCCTTTGGCTCAGGTCATGATCCCAGGGTCCTGGGATCAAGTCCCACATCAGGCTTCTTGCTTGGCGGAGAGCCTGCTTCTTTCTCTCCCTCTATCTGCCACTCTGCCTGCTTGTGTGCTTGCTCTCTCTCTCTCCCTCTGGCAAATTAATAAATAAAAAACCTTTAAAAATTAATAAAATAAAATGTAAGCTCTATGCCATCATGGGGCTTGAACTCACAACCCTGAGATCAAGAGTCATGTACTGTACTGACTAAGCAAGCCAGGCAGCTCCATTATGAATTTTTAAAATCAGTTTTTACTATAGACAGACACCGGTGAAGGACACATATTTAAAAATTCTCTCCCTCTCCTTTTTGCTGGAAAGGAATTGGAGAAGTTGACAGGGAAGAAGACCTCTGGCTTCTCTGCTGCAAGATATATTAATTAAACTCCACTCCTTTCACTCATGTGCAATTAAGCACATCTCCTCAGTAAAGAGGAGTCAGTCGATGGTCGTTGGATGGATGGGGCTATTCATTAACCATGAGCTCACATGGATGTTAAGGGGGGAAAAGATCAACATTCTCTGTCATGTTTCTTGACCCCACCATTGCCTCTGGGCAACATTTCCTCTTTAGTGCACCGACGGTCACAGGCGTGACCACCGACACACCGTCAGGCCGGCGCCCGCACGTCAGAGATCCGAGTGGAGCTGCTCAGAACGGCGAGCGCATATGCACTGCAGTGTCTCTTTCTGGATCTGATGTTCCCATGACACACGATACAGTCTGCCCAGTGGCAGGGCCGTTCACGTTTCAGGTCTGAGCTCCGATAGCACCTTCCAAATAAGGAAGAGGATAGCAGGGTGTGCATTGTGAAGGCAGGTGCTGAGTTTCAATCCATGAGGAAGAACGTATGGGATCCCTGGTGTCAAGTTTGCCCTGGCATCCCTTCCCTTCCGGAAAATTCAGATACTCAGGGACCTGTGCGGTAATTCCTTGTTCCATGAGCAAATCTCTCCCGGGGGGTGTAGTGGCCCCACTTTGACTTGCACGTGCGGGAACATAGACTAAGCTGCATTTGGCATCTTCTTGGGTTTAAATTTCCTTGCTGTGCACGCTGGTGGCACTAATTTAAAGCAGATAGTGAGTGAATTGCCCCACAACTCCTTGTCAACTCTGAAAATGCGAATGGAACCTGAGGGCAGACGCTTTGTTTACTAGCGACAGTGCTGCATTTGAAGTTAGACACACAGCTCATCATTATCAAGGATAGAAACTAGGGCACATCACCTAGAGTTTCTGAGGCTCCTTTTCCCAGTCTATAAAATGGGGCAAAGAGTAATGAATGTCTTGTATAATTGTTATGAAGCAGCAATGTTTGGTTGACTGTAGATTGCTGAATTAGCTCAGGAATGGCTGTATGACAAGGGGTGTATTTCCTCTTGTACCATTTAACTGACCACTAAGGAAAGTTTGAGCAAAAATCTCATGGGAAATTGTGCCAGGCAGGGGATCAGCCATGGCCCTGTGGTCTCTGTGCCAATCTTTGCCATGTTGTGCACAGATGCTTGAATTTCAGGCTTGCTTCTCCTTGAAAACCTGGATCTCCATTTGGAAGTAACCTCAAAAAGCCATCGTGTCTAAATACTGCCCTATACACTGCCATTTTATTTTATTTTTTTTAAAGATTTTTTTGAATTTTTAAGTAATCTCTACACCCACCATGAGGCTCAAACTTACGACCCGGAGATTAAGAGTCCCATGCTCTACTGATTCAGCCATCCAGGAACCCCTACACTACAGTTTTAGAGATTCCATGGCTTTGGTCCAAAAAGGTGAATTGACCTTGCCGGGAGCCTGAATCCTGACCCGAGGACTCAGGATTCCTAGGAGAAATGGTGGCCTCAGGCTATATCAGCTCTATGGCCTTTGCTTTCAGACCAATGACTGTTTCTGTTTCTGATTCAATTTTTTCTGGCTATGATTTGTTTTCCATGCAAGCTTTTCAACCGGAGCAAAGACACTTCCCGTAGGTTATGACTAACATCTCTTCTTGGCATTGATAGACCTCATCACAATTTAAGAAGTTGATATCTGGTTTCTATGTTGCCCTCTTGTGGATTTGGTTAATGGAAATCATTCTCTTTAAACAAATCAGTGTTGGGCTTACACATACGCAGAAACTTCCACCTGAGGCTGATGATAAGACAGTGAATGGAGATGAGTTTACAGTGTGAAAGGAACCTTGCCTGGCCACACACAATGGCCCCTCCACTTCTTGGTGTGAATCCCACCACTTGGTTTTTGGCTTGTCCTCTCTGCACTACCAGGGAGTGCCAGACGTGGCGCTATGACCCCCGCTGCTCCAGGAGATCGCACTAATCGCTCTACAGGTGCGCTCTCTGGGTTTTTACAAACGGAATGCTGAACCCCCAGAGGGTAAGAAATGAAGATACATTTTAGCAGTGGCTGTTGCATGTGACAGGGTAGTAGTTCAGCTCATTAAGCAACCTTTCCCAGACTATCGGGTGACACTGTGTCATTGGATGAGATGTCGTTTCTCCAAGTAGCAGCATGTGGGAAAATTTACTTGGGATTTTGTTCCTCTTTGACCCCGATCCATAACCATTTTCTGCAGCAGCCTGAAACTGGCAGTGTGGGAGGATTTGCTGTCCAAATTCCTGCACTTTACCTGCTAAACAGGTTTCCCTTGGGTGGAGGAGTTTGACAAAGAGTCTTTATCCGTCACCTAGAGCAGTTCCACTTAGCCATTGTTCATTTTGGGCTGACCGCTTTTTGGCAAAAATCCAGGATTCCCTAAATGAAAACTCTGTTTATGAGGTTTCCCAAATGTATCACATTTATAAAAATTAAAACAAATTGTATTTGAGTCACAAATATGAGCCTCGGTTCGACCACAGTGGATATAGTCATTAAAAAACAAAGAAATCTAGATGGGGGAGAGAGCCAGAGTGAGCTTTCAAAGTACTATGTTGCTATTGTTTCTATTATTGGTTTGAGATAATGTTTTATCTCAAAGTGCTACTTCTCTCAGTTAATCCTTTAGAGAGGCTTCTGCTTACTGATTTTTCATTAATTACCAGTGGATTTATTGAGTGCCTACTATGTTCTAGAATCTCTTCCAGGCACTGGGTGCTCTGAGCTAGATCAGAAGTCATTTCTACTGGAAAGGGCCTTCTGATTCATAGCTCATCTTTTTGGAGTTCCGTTATTCTGTTGTTGTTGTTGTTGTTTTTTTAAAGGGTCCTATTCACCTAATAAAATGCTGTTTTCAGTCTACAACTTGCATTTGCGATCTAATTAAGCTCTTTCCTTATTTATTCAAATTTTGTTGTGTGTGTACATGTGGCCAAGTGTACAATTCTTAAAGTTCTTCATGATTTTTTAAAAAGATTTAAAAAAAAATTTATCTGAGAGACAGAGAGTATGAACAGAGTGAGGGGCAGAGGGAGGGGCAGATTCCCTGCTGAGCAGAGAGCTCGATGTGGGACTCAATCCCAGGATCCTGAGATAGGGACCTGACCTGAAGACAGGCGCTCAACCAACTGAGCTACCCAGGGGCCCTGAGTTCTTCATGAGTTTTTATAAATATGTGTACCTTGGTTCAAAATTTAGAACAGACACACCTTCCAGTATCCTGGAAGGCTCCTTCTTCCCTCCGTATCACCAGAGGAAACACTATGTCTTTTTTGTGTTTGGCTTCTTCTACTGGGAGATTCATCCATGAAGTCACGTGGAGTTTCATGTAGTAGCCTTTTGTCCTTTGTATTTTTCTGCAGTATTCTGTTTTATGATTACCTCACAATTTATTTATCCAGTCTATACTTTTTTTTTTTTAACAGAGAGAGAGAGAGAGCAAGAGAGCAAGCACACACACAGAAGCAGTGGGGGGAGGGGCAGAAGGAGGGGGAGAGAGAATCCCCAGCAGACTCCCCAACGAGCATGGAGCCAAATGGGGGGCTCAATCTCCCAACACTGACATCATGACCTGAGCCAAAATCGAGAATCACATGCCCAATGGACTGAGTCACCTTGATAACTCATCTATTCTTGGTTCATATTTGGGCTGATTTTAGTTTTTGGCTATTATGGAAAAAGCTGCTATACACATTCTAGTAAGTGTGTTTTTGTGTACACGAGCATTCATTTCTCTTCATGTTACATCTAGGAATAAAATTACTGGACCATCGAGTCAGCATATATCCAGCTGCAGAAGCTCCCCACAGTTTTCCAAAGTGACTGTAGCAATTCACATTCCCTGCAGCAGAGTACGAGAGGCCCAAGCGATCCACACTCACACTGTACTTGGCGTTGTCATTCTTTTACATTTTGACCTTTCTGATATGTTTACAGAGGAGCCTCACTGCATTTGATAGTAGAGCACTGCCTGGTGACTCGTGCTCATCACAATGGAGTAAGCGGATGTTCTGGTTTCTACATCTGGCTCTTATGAATTTGTTTAATGTGAATCTTTTTCCTTGATCAAATCAGTGCTAAGGTCATAAAGAAAGTTGAGTTTCTCGTTGGAAAGCTGAGGATAGACCCCAAAATGGGATGACGTGACAGTAGCGAGGTGAGCTCAAGAGGGGCATGCCAATGGCCATGTACCTCTGTCATGGACGTGATTCTTGGTCTTTTCCAGAATGATGCTCAGTGGGTTGAATGTCCATCCTCTGGGCTCCTTCCTTGTACTGTCCAGCTTCTTTAACTCTAGATCCTGACTCTGTATTTCTTCCCATTTCCAGCCTTCCAGCCCTCATGCAGGCCACTCTGTTCTTTACACACAGACTGGAATGCAGTGAGGTCCGGTGGCCTCTTCTTCCCGTTCCTCAACCTCACTCGTCATGGGACACTGAAGATGCTCTTTCCCTGCTGCTGTCCACGAAGCAGGGTTTCCTGATCTCCCCACCCTCTCACCGTCCCCTCATTCTTTTCCTTCCTGGTATTTGATTCACTACTCGTTCTTTACTGAGGGAGCCCCAGATCTCCATCTTTGGCCCCGTTCACCCCATGTACGCACACTCACAGGACAGCTTCATCCGTGAGTGTGGTTCTCACATTTGGGGTGAAGACCCTTAAATCTGTGTTCCTACTTAGATCCAGGGATGGATCTGAAACAACACATCTATGACATAAAATTTAACCTCCCTTCAGAAGCCGTTGTGCAATGTAACGTGTATAGTCTATCTCTGCCCTGTGGCATGTGCGGCGTCTGTACCTGGCAGAAGGGAAACTTCTGGTGTGGTCTCGTCAAAGCTGGAGGATTTTCACAGGGTCTTGACATAGAGGCAGCTTATGGGAAGCTGGTAAGAAGGAAGGTCTAAGATTGAGAGACCATGTGAGTAAGATCGTAGAGGTGAGTAAGACCAGGTGAGCGAGACCAGGTGAGCGAGACCAGGTGAGCAAGACCAGGTGTACTTGGAGAACCGTATCGCACTGGTCCTTTGAGCTCAGCCCTCTGTGTAGCTTCTAACTGCTCACTGCAATGTGGGTCCCTGTCATGGTCCCTTTAGGGTCTGTCTCTCCGCTATAGTAGCTGAATTCTAGGTCGGTTCCTCATTTCTGTTCTTAGCTCCTGCCTGCCACACCTCCCTAACACCCAAACCAACTCTGCTCTGACTGCCCTGGCCACAGACTTCCTTCCTTCTTCTGTTTCCATTCCTGCCCCTTGGCATTGGCTCCTATATTCTCTGTCCTTCAGTGATGTTGGCCCTTCTGGGAATGACCATATCCATATCCCTCCCTGCATCCTTGGAGGACCGAGGTAACCCTTCTCCTCGTTCAGCCCCACGTTGAAATGCCCTTGCCTTGGCTTTGTGCCACCGATGACCATCCACAGTGCTGCCATGGCTAAATAAACAGGCGGGCACTCAGCGAGACAGTGGAGTGAGTGGCTGGGCCATGTGGCTGACAGCCTGGCCCATGGACCACCAGACCTTATTCTGGTGAGGGTAGGAAAGAAGGGAGTGACACAGTGGAGACCCCGTTCTGACAGTGAGGCCGACATGTGCAGAATGAATAACAGAGAGGACCCTGAGCACTGCAGGTGGGGTTCTAGAAAGACACAGAGGTTGGATGCTGGTAGGAAGTGAACGGGTTTCAGATGTTGGGAAAGAAGAATGAGTTTTCCATTCATAACCTTAGTGACTGTGTTTAGAACAGAAATGAGGCATCTAAACAGAATCCTGGGCTTGGTTATTAGGAGCTAACCTGTAAATATCTTGGCTGATCCATGGCTATGAGGTAGAACTCTTGTCATTCCCATTTAATTATGGACCCAGAAACACTTCCCACTTATTCCCAAGTCCTCACAGTTTGGACAATAAATTATGTCTATTTTTCAAACAATTAAAAAAATTACCTTGGCCATTAAGCAAATGTGGGTTTTAGCCTAAATATTCATGTTGTGTCTAAGATGGAGCCTCGGAGACAGCCATGTGGGACGCTGGGAGATCACTCTGAACTTGGGGGGTTGGATCCCTTCCCATTCCAGTCCAAACAGCACCACCTTTTATGAACTCATACTTTGAGATTCTAGGCAAGATTTCACCTAAAAACTCACTTTCTGCTACCAGAAGGATAGTTTTAAACAATTAGACTAGGTTTCTTTAAAAAAATTTTTTTTTCATTTTTTAGAGGAAAGAGAGTGGCGGGGAGAGGGGCAAAGGGAGAGGGAAAGGAGAATCTTAGCCAGGCTCCACACTCAGCTCAGAACCTGACATGCGACTTGATCTCACAACCCTGAGATTATGACTTGAGCCAAAATTAAGAGGCAGGTGCTTAGCCGACTGAGCCACCCTGGAACCCCAACAATTAGACTAGTTTGTCATAATTTATATTAAGCTGTAAACAGTAAAACAATGGTGAATATGCTTTTCTGCATCTTATATTCTTTTGTATATTCCTGGAACTGGAAACCACATTGTTATTTTACAGGGCTTTCCTTTACTTACAGCAACCTTACCGTTCCCTATACCGAGGGAAAACATCTCAAGCACACACCTAAAATTTGTTTTCTTCTAGAGAACAAGGGAAGTGTCTGCCTCTGACTCTTCCAGTAAAAAACAAATAAAAATTGTGTTCACCTTATGGTATTCCTGGGACATTTCAGTATTTCTGAAAAATATATATATATACACACATGCACATACACATATATAAACATATTTTATGTTTTGTGTATTTTGTATCAATCCTTTGTTGTTAGTATCTTTTATGGGAATCGAACTACTACTGTTGGCTAAGTACAGACATTGTGTCTTGAGCATGGAGACCCATGGATTGGACAGAATAAGTCAATCATTGTGTCCTTCCTTGTCCTGAAGATAACATTCCTCCCAGGTTACGTAGAGAAGCATGCAGATGTCTGGACTGGAAAGCTGGGAGACAGACTTTCCCCTCCTGCATCCTAGGGGTGGTCCTGAGCATCAGTGACCTGTGTGGATGACAACAGACCAGCTGGGGGGGCAGTGAATCAAGAGCAGAATGGCCTGCCTTTGGGGGATTCTCTCTTCCCCAGGAACTTGTGCCCAGCCCTGGATCTTGCCTGGGCCAGTCTCATCCCTTTCTTTCTTTCTTTCTTCCTTTCTTTTTTTTTTTTTTTTAAGATTTTATTTATTTATTTGACAGAGAGACAGATCACAAGTAGGCAAAGAGGCAGGCAGAGAGAGAGGGGGAAGCAGGCTCCCTGCTGAGCAGAGAGCCCAATGCGGGACTGGATCCCAGGACCCTGGGTTCATAACCTGAGCCGAAGGCAGAGGCTTTAACCCACTGAGCCACCCAGGCACCCCATCTCATCACTTTCTTTCCCCCGGTGCATAAGCAACCTCACTGCCCCCCTCCCCCCACCCCCGCCTCCTTTCCTTACTCACCTTTGACCTGCCCTCAATGTGCCAACCTGGTTATTCCTTGCTGTACTATCATCTCCCAGCCAGTAGTGCTCTTGGAACACATGGTGTCCCTTTTCCGTACCTCATGCCCTTCTAGAAAACTGTGACGAGGTGGGTAGAGAGCCAAGGACAAATGAGTGAGGGCCTTAGTGATGCCATGACCTCACTCTGCCTTCTGTTGAGGATGGAAGCTGTGCTTGACCATGTTCTCCTTAGTCTCTACTGGCATGCACATTAACCCGTGAAGAGAATAGAGGGAGTGTTTTACCTACCGTTTGGGCGAATGTAGTAAATAAGTGGTGGCTCTAAGTCAAGTGAAGGACGACTTTTCACTCACTTTGAACGTGTCAGTTTGCAAATCTCCCAGCTTGGCTGGTCTGACATGAATGATCCTATAGTGGAAAATGCCAATAACATCCAATACTTCTCGGATGGGAGAAGACATTCTGGGTTACAACACCCAACTCGCTAGCCCAATATCCATCATTTTATCAGGCTTACTTTTTCCTCTCTTTTTAGCTTGCTAAATAAGAAAACATCATTTTTATTGCCCTCTAGTGATGAATGGTTGCAAACACTTAACCACCAAAGCATTTATTGATACTAAGTTGTAGTAAAAGTCACAATGTTTCTTTGTGCATATAAAGGTAATACACACTTAAGATAGAAATACAGTGTAGCTAGACCCTCTCTTCTGGAACTCAGGGGTATCCAAATGCCTACTCTGCAAGCCTGAGTGGACCTCCACACTCATCTCGAACTTCTGGTTACCCCAGGAACCTGCCTCGTCACAGTGCTCCCCATCTCCTCTTGCTAGCAGCTCTAGCCACAATCTTCATCATCTCCCCAACCTCTCTCCTTTCTTCCTTTTTTATACTATAGTACAAAATTTGTAACGTATAGACTAATAAAAAAAATAGAGAAGATGGGAGATGAAAATTAGCTAAAAATATTAGATGGGAGTACCAGTCAAGGATTACAAACATTTTTTTAGTCTTGAAAAGCTGCTGTCCTTGGATCTTTCTAGGGGCAGAAGCCACTGACCAGTGCTTGAGCTGATCAAGGGCTCCTGCTTTCCCATGGCTGCTGCCATTTAAAAAAGTTTGTTTTTTTTTTTCAACAGGTTGAAATATCTTCTGATTGTTTCATTTTTTGTATCTTTGAGAGCTAGAGAGGATTCATGCCTTCTCCTTGATTTTTTTTTGGGGGGGGGGAAGCAGTTTTCTCTATGGGAGTCATGTCCTTCTTGTTATAACTGTCTGGTGTCCCAAGGGACTACAAAGACTTGTGGGTGGGGGAGGGGAGAGGACAAACCATCCTGCCCTACCTTCTGCCCACACTGCCTAGGCAGGATCGTCCCATTGTCAGGCCTCCAAGTCTTGCACCTGTCTGATAGAGTTTCCTCTCTGAACACCCCTATTGCCTGGGTGAAGCCCTCTTCTGAGAGTTTTTGCAGTGAGCATCCAGGGGTGGAAGAGGTACAAGAGATGGAAAATGCTGTGTTAGCTCAATCCCGCTGGGACCTATGAGAGCAAGTAGCTGTGTGTCTGCTCAGGGCCCACAACAAAGAAATGTATCTGACACCAGGTTTTCTCTGTAGGGCTTCTCCTGACCCCCTTTTGGGAGGCCAAGCCTCCATTTGTGACATTCATGTTCTGGATGAGGTTAGGTGGGAGGTCATGGGATGATGGCACCTGCCTCAGTGTTCTGAGAGTCCTGGAGGTATTATTCCTACTCCCTCCCTCTGTCCATCATGAACCACAGGACAAGAGGACACCTACAATAATTGTTCAACACATTGTGTCCCAGTACACCCTGGTGTCAGCACCCTTGTACAGCAATGCTGCCTTCCACATGCAGGGCCTATAGATCCTCAACACACGGACACCCCTGTCTCTCGCCCCAGGGCATTGTGACATTAGATGTGATCTCAACACCAGTGACATGCCTATCCAAGGGCAGGGCTGGGGTTGGCGGTGGATGGGGCAATAAGTTCTCTCCCAGGCTCAGGGTCTGACTTACAGAGTCTTCATTCTGAGTTGTGTGATTTATTCCAACCTCTATGGGTATCTGAAAACACACGCAACTATTCCAATCTGCGTTTTAAAGAAGAAACACATTTTATGAGATTGAACAAAGGGATATAAGATCAAAATGGTGTTGAGATTGTGCCTCTTGTAGGCCAGTCTTTTCTACCCTCTAGGAACTCAGAAAGCCTGGCACAAGTGAAGGAGCAAATGTGTCCACATTAGTGCAGGTGCTCACAGGGGGGAGCCTCTCCTGAGCACCTGTGTTCACTGTGTTTAATAATATAGTTTCCAGCACAGCATAAACTCCCCTTAGCCCAGGCATATGACCCACTATGAGGCTCTGGTCTTCAGATTGGTGATGGAGACTTTCTAAAATCCTGCTTGCTTGTCTACTGCACAGCTGGAACAGGCAAAATATCAAACGGGGGATATCAACCAGACACTTGAAAAGCATCCACATCTCTAGAGCTTATCATGATAATATGACAGGAAACCTCACTCAGGACAACCATGTTCATGATTAGCCAGCTGTAACACTAGTTGTAATTGGTTATAACACTTTCCACTCACAACACTTTACTGAATAATAATGACAGCTTCGACATCTCTGTCAATTTCTGCATCTTCTAATCCCGATTGGGATCCTGATCTTATTAATGAGCTCCCAGGAGTTCCTCTAGGACACCCACCCACCATGCCAGAAAGGGAGTTACTGTGAGGGTTAAGTGAGTTAGACATTTAAGACATTTAAAACAGTTCCTGATACATGATAATTGCCCAGTTGATCTCATCACCACCACCATCACCATCATCTCCATCACCATCATCATCTCCACCATCATCACCATCATCATCCCATCATCATCATCACCATCACCATCATCATCACCACCATCATCATCATCATCACCACCACCATTAGTACCATTGTCACCATCATTATCACCACCATCATCATCATGACCATCATCACCATCATTATCACCACCATCATCATCACCACCACCATCACCACCACCATCATCAACATCACCACCATTAGTACCATCATCACCATCGTCATCACCATCATCATCATCACCACCATCACCACCATCAACACAATCACCACCATTAATCACCAACACTATCAGCATCACCACCGTCATTATTCTAGTCAGCAATGGGACACCGGACAGCCCTTGGCAGATGGCATGAAGCTCTCCTCCTCATATCTATCTACTACTTGTTGGAGACAGAAGCAGAGGGACCATTCCACATGGTCTTTCAAAGTGGTAGACTATCAACACTGTAGCCTTTTATTTCCAGTGGCTTCCCTTTATAAAAATCCATTTGTCTTGCATTCTATGTTTTGTTTGGTCTTCTGAGACTCTGCATCCCAATCAGGTTTTAGTAGCCTTCCCTGACCATGGGGATGGGGTTCAGGATGGGAAGTAGGAATGATAGGAAAGAAGTACTATGGTCAGTTCCAGGGCAGTCCACTGGGTAGTGGTGGAAATCCACATGGTGGATTGTCACTGAGTGAGCTGATATAACCCAAGCAGTGCCCCCCCCACCGAAATCTAGGCCCACTGTGGGGGGAGCACAGGAGGTGGGGTTGTGAATACTATGCACATACCCCTAGTAGACATATCACCAAGTCTCCACTCAGGGCTCCTGAAAGAAGAGCTCCCCTCATGAGACATCACAGGGTGCTTCGCTACCTTCTGCATATCCATGCAAGTGGCCTGTCCATGAGGATTCAGTGTTCCAGCCTTATGCTTTTTTTTCAGGTATCTTGCTCTCAAGAGGCTGACCATGCTTCTCCTCTACTCCTTGTCCAGGGGTGTGTGACACTATGCTTGCCCTTACTTTGACCCTCGTTCCCTAGACCCCAGCATGGGCAGAGTTACAGATGCCCTGCTACTTTGGAGCAAATGTTAGTGACTAAAATCAGTTAGGATCAATAAGTAATTTTCTTGGGCTGATACTGCTTTCTGTATATAAGGATAAAATGGCTATCCCAGGGTTGCAAGCTGGCTGGTGGAGCTCCTGGGAATACCCTGATGTGTTATTTGCCACAGGTCATTTTGGAACTTGGATAGTATACATAAATACATTAATTTTCTAGTATTTTAAATTTTTAGTTTCTAGTATTTAAGAATTAATAAGCAATTGTTCTCCACTCAGTCAAGGATAAATAGGTTTTGGCCCTAATCTTTAATGGTCCTTAACATCACAAAAGGAGAGACAGACTTCAGGAAAGTATGAAAACCATCTGTGCATTTTTATCAAAAAATTGAATTAAAGGAAGGTCCAGAAAATGCACGACTAGGGGACACGTTTGGCACCACCCAGGATGTGTGTGGTCAGCAATGTGCAGGCTCACAGAGATTCTACCAGAGACATGACCCTGGTCCTTCGACTAATTCATGTCAAGGAAAAAAGCAGAGATGTTTAGGAGTCATGTCAACCAACTGCAAGTAACATTTTTAGGAGCTGATTCAAAAAAGAAACTAAGAAACAAAGACACATTCAGAGACATTTAAAGGCTGCCGGGATATTGGCTGCTTGGCATAAAGAAATCAGTGTTAGTTTTCGGCGGAGTGATTGTGATTATTTTCTCCAGGGAACACTTATCTGTTAGAAATGCTAAAATATGTATGGATGAAATGATCCAGTGTTGGGGACTCTGGTGTAACGTGGAGCGTGGAGGATGGTGAGAGAGAAGGTTACCACTGGCTGTGTGTTGCCAACATGGGATGATGGGCACATGGGAGTTCATGTTATGATTTTTCTCTATTTTTGTATCGTTTAGAAATGTTCACACTGAAAGCAAAGCAAAGAAGGACGAACAGCAAGATGAAGATTATAGCCACAGCCTGATTGAAACAGAGACTATAAATTAGGGATCAAAGACAAATCCATGTAAGTCAGTCAAGTGTTCTTGCTTAAAACCGACATAATGAAACATGTGACGAAATTCCACTCACACAAAATGGGCTTACATAACTTGCATTTATAAGCAATAGGATTCTGGTGCACTCAGGGGGCTCAGTTGGTTAAGCATCGGGCTTTGGCTCATGGCATGATCTCAGGGTCTGGGATCCAGCCCAGCATTGGGCTTCCCACTCAGTGGGGAGTCTGCTTCTCACTCTCCCTCTGCCCCCAACTCTTGCTCTCTCTCTCTCTCAAATAAGTAAAATCTTAAAAATATACATATAAACAATAGGATTCCAAATTTGGGAGAAAAGAGGAAAACAGTAATACTCACTTGCATTTTGTCTGCCAAGTGGCTGGGGAAGTCCAGTGGGGAGAAATGTTTGCTTGTGTCCTGGGTTCCTTTCAAAGACCACAGTGGTGGACACCGGCTGGCCTGTCTGTACTTCCTGGTCTGGCAGCTTGCCATTTCCACGGATTTTCCCTGACCTACTTCCTTTGTCTCTAGGCTGAGGGTGTGAATTCACTAAACTGGTCAATTAAAATGTGTGAATTTCCTAGTGGAAGTCATTAAGAGGAGAAGAGTTTAACCCACCTTTCCTGGGAGAGATATACTTGTCTATGCTTTATGATGCCGACATCACTAGGAATACATTTTATAAAGGCACCATTTTCTTTTTTTATGATTTATTCATTTGAGAGAGAGAGAGAGAGTCGGGTGAGGGGCAGAGGGAGAGGGACAAACAGTTTCGCTGCTGAGCAGGGAACCCAACATGGGGCATGATCCCAGGATCCCAAGATCATGATCTGAGCCAAAATCAGGACTCAGATGCTTTACTGACTGAGCCACACAGCTGCCCCTAAAAGCAGCATTTTCTAAGAGGTAATCAAATTGATTTCAGATCATGGGAAAAACCATAGAGGCTTACTTTGTTTTATTACATTCATTTCATCATGCCTCACAGACTCTGTATTTTTTATTAAGCAAAAATGTTGTGGCAGCCCTGTGTCGAGCAAGTCTGTCCACGCCGTTCTTCCCCACCATTCGCTCACTTTTTGTCTCTGTGTCACGTTCTGGTACTTCTTGTGATGTGTCAAACTTTTTTATCACCATTGTGGTTACTATGGTGAACTGTGACCAGGGATTACAACTCACAGAAAGCTCAGAGGATTGTTAGCATCTATTTGGCAATAAAGTGTTTATTAATTAAGATGTACGTTGTTTGCTTGGCCATCGTGGTATTGCACACTTAATAGATGACAGTGCAGTATAAACATGACGTTTAGATGCATCGGAAGCCAAAACATTCATTCATTGTTTCATTCATTCATTCATTGACTTGCTTTATTGCAATATTTGCTGATTGCTGTGGTCTGGAACCAAAAACCATGGTGTCCCCGAGTTATGCCTGGATTCTCTTGGGGTGGGAGGCAAGGGGCCCTAGTCCAGGGGTGCTGGGCAGTGCAGTGTCCTGTCAAGCCTACTGAATCATGGTGGCCCCCTGGGCTTGGTGATGATGACCGTTGGCCTGCCTTGGCCGGTGAGGTGGAGCCCAGGGAGCCACTATTCGTGTCTGCTGTGGGCACAGAGTATGCCACGCAATTTCCCACCACAGATTTGCCACGGATGCACCAGAGCAGCGTTTCAAGTGTGGACAGGACTGGGAGGCATGGTTGGTGTGTACTAGGGCTGAGAACCAGGGTCGAGATCTCAATGCCACCTTACCCAAATGTATAGGGCAGGGCAAGCTGCAGAGGGACGTCCTTCCTTCCAGGAGCAGTGCCGTGAAGTGAGAGGAGTGGGGAGCCACCCAGGACATGGGATGGGCTCAGACCAGACAGATGGATTGTTGGAAGGTCTGAAATAGACAAAGGTCCAGCTGCAAGCAGGGTGAGGGGGGCAGGCCAGAGACTTGTATGTCCAGGCTCCACAGCTTGGGACCAGCATGCGGCTGGTGGGGGGCTGCCAGCATGCTGGCAGGGCTTAGGGGTGCTGGGTGAGTCTGTGCCCATGAATCTCATCTGCACTGCTGAGGTGGCGCTGGTGATGTGCCCATCCCATGTGGCAGCCAAAACCTGGGCCTGAGCACTTACAGAGCTTCTCCCTCTGTAAAGGGGGGCCTATAAGACACTGGCTTTGGAGGGCATATGTGAAGAAGAGTGGATGGAAATGCATGCCCAGCACTGGGTAAATGGCCAGGCCTTGACAGTGATCTGCAAGAACGTGGCTGCTGCATCTCCATCAGAGACCAGCAGGGCTCCCCCTGCATCTTCCACCTGGGGACCTGGAGCAAGTGACGTGCTTGCTCAGAACACATGGGACACAAACCCCAGCAGCCTCTTGTGTCTGGTGGGCACTCTGGCAAAACGCAGGCCTGGGGACCGAAAGGTTCTCTGAAGGGACCAGGACCGGGTGCTGTGGGTACAGCTCCCACAGCACAGCGAGGCTTCCTGGTCTCCTTCCCCTGGGTTAACGGTCTTCCAGCCACAGGGCACGGTGAGGAAAGCCACCTGCATCTTCAGTATGGAAATCTTTGGGGGTCAACACAGATGCTGGGGCTCCTTGGTGGGAACAGAAGTGGTGACTCCAAACCCAAGGAGAACGGAAGGGTCGAATGTTCCAGACCATGAAGCCCAGTGAATAAGAGATAGACTGAGAGAAAAGCAACAGACACACGAATGAACCAGTAGCCATGAATGGCTTCTAATCTCTTTGGGATCTGGCAATAAATGAATGTTTATTCATTCAGTGGAAATGAATATTTCCACTAACCCTATTTAATAGCATGACTCTGAGTACGCAGAATATGCAGAATACCATGTTTCCATAGGAGGACATTTGAGTTTCTGACAATTTAGTTGAAGTAACTCTCATGCTTTCTTTGCTGTTGATAGGGGAAGGCTCCTAGGTGCAGGTAGGGTGGTCTCAGCCCTGTCCCAGCCGGCAGATGCAGCCATGGATCCAGCCGGACAACGTCGCTGTGCTTACCTGCCGCCTCACAGAGCCAACTCCTCCCCAGCACATGGGCAGGACTGTGGCTTTGAGACTTCATTTCCCTTTGCCTTTTTATTTCTCCAAAGACCACCTGTTCTCTGCTACCACTATTCTTAACTTCTTACTTTGAAGTTAAGAACTATCCCCATCCTACACCCCCGTTATCCTCACATTGACCATTTTGGGGATCCTTGAATCGTCGAGTCAACAGGGACTTCTCAGCACTTCCAGGTCCCTGCTCTGAACAAAGCCATGAATCATGTTCACAACTGCACAGCAGGAAGCCCCTAATGTGACAGTTGTTCAAATGTTGTTTGTTACATAGAGACATCACTTGTTCTGGAACATCCACCCATGCATTCTCCATGCATGTGCAATTTCTGCTCCTGACTAGTTCTTTCCTACCATTCGAGTGCTAGTGTGGTGAGGTCTTCATGTTCCGGTTGATCTAAATTGGAATTCCTCTCGTCACTCCCTAGGACAATGCCCTGTTTCTGTTCTATTTCCATCCAGTTCATAGCTCCACACAAACAGTTAATTTAGCCTATGAGAGCCCTCTTCACTCTGCAATCCAGTAGCCCAGAACAAGTGGAGTCCTTCACACAAGTGAAGTTTCTTTAAACCTCTGAAAACAATTGTCACAAGCACCCTCTAAATATTTTATTTTATTCTGTATTCCACATCGATGTCCTTTCTAAGCCTCTCTATAATGTGCCTCTCCCACTGTGCTTCTATAGAAATCCATGCAGACAAGGTGGTAGAATGGAATGTTCTATCATCAGTGGACACGCTCTTTCTCTGCACCCCACTTTTCCACAGCATGACAGAGACTCTCACGGCATCCTCATGGACTGCCCCACATTTCCCTGCCAGCTGGTGATGAGGCAGGGCCACGTGGCTAGGTCTGGCCAACGGGCTCCACATTGGAGCAGGATGTGTCTTCTCTAGGTGACATCATTTAAATGCTGGAGCACCGTGCTAAGGATCTGTCCTCTGCGTTGATGACATGGGAGGCCATGTGTTGAGACAGGTGTGCAGTGTTGTGCTGGTAGATGTTGAACAGCATTTGCTGCTTCTGGAGAACAAAGGCAATGTGAATAAGGCATTTCCAATTTCATGGTGTAAATAGTTCCACCAAGGCCAATTTCACACTGGCCATGTGTTGTCTCTGTGTGGAAAAACCAGGACAGTTGCCTTACCGACAAACAGACATCACATGAGTGAGAAACAGACTTTTGTGTTTCGAGCCACTGAATTTTGTTTGTTGTTGGAGACCAAATCTGATCAATTCCCTCATATTGGGGGCTAAATTTCAGGTCTACCCTTCCAAAGAGTTGGTGAACCAGAGCACGTGTCCATCTAATTCTTTGTTCTTCAGGTTTAACTACTATGGCACAGTGGAAGACATGATTGAGAACTACTTCTTGAAGAAGTTATTTTCCCCCCTGTACTTACTAAGGGGTTAAAATTTCTCTTCTGACTGAGAAAGATAAGAGATTTTCAGGTAGGGGAAGACTATAAGTTCTGAAGGGTATTGCCTCCTGCTCCCAGAAGCATCATCTCCACCAAGGAAAAGATGGGCTCTCTAGGGAGTTGGGAATTGTTCCACAGGAGAGGGCTTGTGCCCATCTTTTGGAGCCCAGTGAAGCCTAGGGGGCAGTGAGTACGGTTGGTTGATGGCGCATGTGGACAGAGCAGGTCTGCACAGCACTCTGAGTCTCAGGTGGCCCCAGGCAAGGACCACATGTCTCAAATACGTGGACGTCAGAGCAGAGATTCAGGGCACCAATTGAGAGATGATGTGGGTGGTGCACGGAAGCCCCTGGAGATGAGAAAACCCACAATGGATATCAGCACAGAAGGAAAGGCACATCTAGGTCTATGTGTCACTAGATACTCATGGATCAGACCCATGGACACCCTCCCGCCAGTGCCCATCTCCATCTGTGATGCTGCCTCAGTCCCTGAATATCAGATGGAGCTCTGGGTGCAAAATCAGAAATCAGGAATGCCTGAGTTCTCAGAGTTCTCATTGGAAAGTAATTGAGAAAATCCAGATGTTAGTTTTTTTTTTTTAATTGTTGTTGTTGTTGTTTTTCCCATCAGGGAAGATGAGTGCATGAAAGAGAGTTTGGGTTGTGGAAGATACACTTCTGCACACGTGACTTTAGTGATAAGAAAATGTTCCTACTCTAATGGCGCTCCACTCTTGTAAGTATTCTACTGCTGCATGACAGGCTACCACCATTTAGCAGGTTAAACAATGCTGAAGAACTCATCTCACAGTTTCCCTGGATCGGGATTTAGAGAACAGCTCAACTGTGTCCTCCGCTCAGGATCTATGAGCTATGAGCAGGGTGCTGGCCAGGGCTGGGGGCTCCTTGGAGTCTGGGCTCCTTTTCCAAGCTCATTGGTGGTGGACAGAATTCCTTTCTTCGAGACTGTACAACTCATGGCATCTTGCATCTTCAAGTCCAGCAAGAGGGAGAATCTGACTTCATTCTCCGAGCTCCAGACCCAGAAGCCCACCTACAGTGATCTCTTTCTTGATGGCCCACCTGCTGAAGAACCTCAGTTCTATCTTCTAGACCCTGCAGAGTCTGGGACTCATCAGCCTCTATAATCATGTGATCTGATTTCTTATAACAAATCTCTTTACATATAAATACAAATACATGTGATATATACATACACATCCCATTAACTTGTTTCTTTAAAAAATAACCCTGATTCTATGAAGTGTGTAAACCTGGCGATTCACAGACCTGTACCCCTGGGGATAAAAATACATTATATGTTTATAAAAAATAAGAAATAAATAATGAAAAAAATAACCCTGATTAATACAGTGTCTTAGCTCTTTTTAATTATGCAGTTCAGTGGCATTCAGCACAGTAACATTGTTGTGTAAGCATTATCTCACTCATCTCCAGAACTCTGTGATCTTCTAGAACTGAAACTCTAAACCCATTAAACAATAACACCCCATTCCCTCTCCCTCCTCCTGGCAACCACCATTCTACTATCTGTGTCCATGAATTTGACTCCTCTAGTTACCTCATTCAATGGAAATCATACTATACATACTATCACACATACGTCATAGTCACATATCATAGATCATAATACACATATACGTTTTGCACCTGGCTCATGTGTTTAGCACCAGGGGTTTAAGATTCATCTACACTGTGGCATGTGCTCAAACATTCTGATTTCTCCACATCCTGGCCAACACTTGTTTTGTTTTGACAGCAACTATCCTATCCTAAAAGATGTGAGCTAGTGGAGGTTTCAAATATTCAACTGAAAAGACAAATTTTCGTAGGAATTTTGTAATGAACCTTTTCATTCTATTAAGCCCCAGATGCCTCATTTGTATAATTAATTTTGCCCCAAAAGGGCATGAAGTGATGCTGAGTCTTTGCAGGTTCCAGTCATATGAAGTGTCAGATGGCTGAGAAATGGCACTGGGACAGAAGGAGAAGATGAGGTGGGATGCACAGACTTGATTTCTGATTGGAGATGGTATTAGGGTAGAGGAGAAGCCAGGTTGTCCTCCTATAGAGAATCTTCCTTACACCTGGTCCAAAGATGCTTCTGCTTTATGGGCTCTGCCTCTCCTGCCCGTGTGACTGCCCACCCACGGTAAAAACACACAAGCCAAGGGGCTATGCCCATTTGGACTCCAAATTCCCTTCCAGACCACATTCTGGGTGCCTGGGATCCAGTGTTTCTCTTCCCAAGCATTCCCAAGTTCATCTCCAGGGCAGGAAAAAGCCTTTTGTCCTAGCTGGTCTTCCACATGGTAGATGGTACCATCTGTGTGAGTGCCCATGAGCCTTAGAGTTGTCCAAAGAATGGTTGATTTCAGAAACTGTGGGCAGAATATGGACTTCCAAGTTGTGGTACCCACACCATCAACTGATTATGGGCTGGTGTTGCAAGGGCTGCTATGGTTTCCTGCAGGGTGTCAGGATGGCAATGTCTTCTACCTTCTGGGATGGCCTGGCTTCTTGTCTTCAGGTGGATGTCTCTTCTCCCAAATACAACTTGCTTCCTCTTCTCTTCTTTTTCCTGTTTATTCAGGCTGAGTTCATTACTTTTCCACCTAAGCTCCAATCTTTTCTCAAACTTTTTCCTAGCACTTTTCACTCCACAAGGTTTTACCTGTTTGGGTTTTTCTCTCTCCTTAGATTGGGAGTTCTTTAAAGGCAAGCACAATTTCTTTTAAAATCTTGGATCTGAATCATCTGGCATAGTCCCAGGCATATGATAAGACTCAGTAGATATTTGCTTACAGAATGCATCATTAAATATTTTTTTCTGGGATGGCCAACACATTTGATGATGTAGACATATGGACAAATCCTTAGAAAGACACCAAGCACCAAAAGTCATAGAAGAAACAGACCATCTGAATATACTTCTAACAAATAAATAGATTGAATTGCTAATTTATTTTCTTAAGATTTTATTTATTTGAGAGATAGAGAGAGAGAGAGAAAGAAAAAGATAGAGAACAGCAGTGGGCAGAAGCAGAGTGAGAAGCAGATGACCCACAGAGCAGGGAGCCCGATGTGGACTCCATCCCAGGACCCTGGGATCATGACCTGAGCTGAAGGCAAACACTTAACTGACTGAGCCACCCAGGCATCCCTACTGAATTGGTAATTTAGAAGGTTTTCACAAAGAGAAACATAAGCATGGTGGTTTTACTGGTGAATTCTATCAAACGTTTCAATAGCAATGAATACCAATCCTTCAAAACTCTTCCAAAACCCAGAAGAGGAGGAAAAACATCTCAATTCATTGTATGGGACAATATTACCCTGATGCCCACACCAGACACCAGACATCACCAGAAAACTATAGATTAGTAACTTTTATGAGTTTAGACACCAAAATCCTCAACAAAATACAAGTTAGCTAAATCTAGTATAACAAGGAGATACATTGTAACCAACTGGGATTCATCCCTGGAGACTGTAGCATGGGAAAAATCTGTCATTGTTATGTACCATATTGATAAAGGACAAAAAAAAAAAAAGTGCATGGTTACCTTGATAGATGAAGAAAAACATTGACTAAACCTATTGCCTCTTCCTGATGGGAGGATTCAATAAATGAGGAATAACGTAAACTTCCCCAACCTGATAGAAGGCATCTCTGACAACACAGCCACCATCATACTCACTGGTGAGAAACTGAATGCTTCCCCTCAGATCATGAAGGAGAAAGAGGTCCATTCTCACCATGTTGATTCAACGTTGTCTTGAAGGGTCCAGCCAAGCCAATTAGGCAAACAAAAGAAATAAAAGCCACTCATATTGGAAAGGAAAAAGTGAAATTAACCTTTATTTGCAGACAACATGGTCTTGTATATAGAAAATCCTTGGGAATGTAATATAAAATAATTAGAATGAATACAGAAATTGAGCAAGGTGGCAACATAAAGATCAGTATTAAAATCAATCATATTTCTTTCTTTTTTTAAAAAACAGATTATTATTTATTTTGAGAATAGGGGCAGGGACAGAGAGAAAGGGAGAGAGAGACTTTAAGCAGACTCTGTGCTGGGTGTGGAGCCCCACTCAGGCCTCATTCTCCTGACTTTGAGATAACAACCTGACCTGAAACGAAGACCCAGATGCTAAGCTGACTGCACCATCCAGGTGCTCCAAAATCAATTATATTTCAATACAGTAGTGATGAACAATCTGAAAATTAATTAAGAAAACAATTCCATTTACAATAACATCAAAAAATAAAATACATAAAAATCTAACCAAAGATGTGTGAAACTTGTACAGCAAAACTACAAAACATGAATCAGAACTTAATTGTTTGTAAGAAGGCAATGCTTACCAAATTGACCTACAGAGTCAGTGCAATCTGTATCAAAATTCCACCTGCTTTCCTGAAGAAAATGGCAAACTGCTCTTAAAATTCACATCAAAATGCAGAGAAGCCAAAATAGCCAAAACACTCTTAAATAGAACAGTTGCGTTAGAGGACTCACATTTCCCAATTTCAAAACTTAGTATAAAACTATAGTAAGACTCTGCGGTGCTGGCATAAGTGTAAGCAATAGAATAGAGTTGAGAGTCCATAGATAAAGCATTCATCATTTATGGTCAACTGAATTTTTGCATGGTACCAGGGAATTCCCTGGAGAATGAATTGTTGTTTCAAAGAGCAATGATGGGACAACTGGACGTCCATATGCAAAAGAATGAATTTCACCTCCTTCTTTACATCTACACAAAAATTAGTTCTAAGAGTTTTAAGGCCAAAATGAAAAAAAAAAAAAAGTTTTGCCTTATATTAAAACTCCTTGAAGTATAAAACTCCTAAAAGAAACACAGGAATAAATCTTCATGGCCTTCAGTTAGACAGTGGTTTCTTAGATACATCGTGAAGAACTTGCAAGCAACAAAAGAAAAAGTAGATAGATTGGATTTTTCAAAAAAAAAATCTAAAAACTTTTGTGCTTTATAAGACACCACCTAGAAAGCAAAAAGACAACCCATGGGCAAGGAGGAAATGTTTTAAAGCATAGATATGATGAGATATCAATGTACAGAATATACAAAGAGTTCTTAGAATTCAATAATAAAATGACAAGTTACCCAGATAAAATTTGGTTGTGAATTTGAAGAGACATTTCTCCAAAGATGATATTCAAATGGATAATGAGCACATGAACAGCAGCAACATTAGTCGTTTGGGAAATGCAAATAAAGAACATAATGATACCACTTCACATGCACTAGGATGGCTAAAATATAAGAGAGACAGTAACAGGAGTTGATGAGGATTGTGAAGAAATTAGAAACTGCGTGCTTTGCTGGTAAGAACGTGAAATGGTGCATCCACTTTGCAAAATGGTTGGGAAGTTTCTCAAAATTTTAAGAGTTAGCATATGATATAGCAATTCTGCTCCTAGTTGTATACTCAAGAGAAATGAAAACACGTGTCCACATAAAACTTGCACGTGAATGATCAGAGCATATTCCTGATAGTCCAACTCTGAAAACAACCCACATACCTATGAACTGATAAATGCATAAACAAAGTGTGTATATTTGTACAACAGAATATAAGTTGGCAATGAAAAGAAAGAAGTGCTTGAGCCTGGATCAGTATTGAAAACATTATACTGTAAATAATATGAATCATATTCTAAAGAAGCCAGTCACAAAACCCCATATTACACAATTCCATTCATAGGAACTGTCCAGAGAAGGCAAACTTATAGACAGAAAGAGGTTAGTGGCTGCCAGGCGCTGGGGTCAGGATGGAGTTGCAGGCTGAATGGGAGACTTACACAAAAGAAATGTATGCTCTCCCAGTTCTGGAGGGGATATCAAGGTGTCCACGTGGTTGGTTCCTTCTGAGGGCTCTGAGAATCTATTCCATGCTTCTTCCTTGGCTTATGGCAATTTTCTGGCAATCTCTGGTGTCTCTGACTTGGAGAAGCGTCACCTGAAATCTGTTTCATCTTCAGATGATGTTCTCCATGTGAGCATGTATGGCACTGTCCAGATTTCCCCCTTGTGTGAGGATACCAGTCATAATGACTTCATTTTAGCTTAGTGAACTACGACGGCAAAGATCCTATTGCTGAACAAGGTGACATTCTAAGGTACTGGGGGTTAGGGTTTCCACATACGACTTTTAGGGGGACACAATTCAACCCACTCAGGGAGTGAATGCTGTTAGATCTCACTCTAGGGTGAATGAGATGTCCTAAAATTAGACTGTGTTGATGGTTGCACAATTCTGGGAAGATAATAAAGACCATTGAACTATGTACTTTAAATGAGGAAGTTTATGACATGTGAATCATATTTCAATAAAGCTGTTACCAATTATTTTCATTAGTGCCCCGGGGTGCTTTTACTTCTGTTGAGTAATAAAACTTAAAAAGGACTTTAAAGAGTGCCAATTTCAATGGAGAGTATTGACATTTATTGGAAATTAGCAACACATTTTTCATCGTATTAAAAGCACTGCTAACCCAGTTTGGAAAGTGGATGCACGTGAATGTTAAATCAAGGAATAAATCATTTCTCCCTCAGAATTTGCTGTGAATCGTAACCTACAGTCATGATTTCTGAGAATTTATGATGTCATCTTAATTCTAAAAATGTACTGGAGCCAGGACAAAATACAAAGGCGGTTCAGGGGTTTACACACAGGAGCATGAACTTTGTGTCAAAAGAAAACAACTTATAAGTTCTGGATCAAATATGATAATACTATCAATTGTATACTGCTTATACAAGAACTTGATGTTCACGAGAAATAGGGAGGTTTTTGTTTGTTTGTTTGTTCTGCTTTTTTTTTTGCTGGCAGGACAAAAATATGCTCTGTCTTTACCCCCCTGGCATCCACATCTGAGCTATGTGCTATTTTTGAAGAGCTCAATTCACCTCTCACATCTGTGGATTCCACTGGCTACTGATAAGTGGGTTTGCAGACACTCTCTGGGGGTGTGGGAGGGTGATGCAAAGGACGAAGGGCTACAGATGATAAATCTGCAAGGAATTTGCCTGGTGAGAAACTTGACTCCTTTTGTGTCTTCTGTCCTCTCCAGTTTTAGCTTAACTACTATCTTGCAGAAACTGGTCATTGTGTGTGAATACAGACCCTATGTGCCTTCACAAATACTTAACGAGTGCTCCCCATGCCAGATCTCTGTGGGATTTAGCTATGAAAATGCAACAGGATGGTTAGGAAACCAACTTCTTATGACACGTTCCCTCTGCCATGCATTTTGCCTGTTTGTCCACTTAAGCCGTTATAGTTGTTCCCTCATCTTTTCCTGGTTACAGGTAAGGAAAGAGAGGCTCAGAGAATTCAAGTAACTTGCTTGAGGTCAAACAAATCTTGAACATTGAATGTCCGAAGTCAAAGCTGGAACTGAGGGAGGAGGGATGAAAACAAAGCTGTCCCGGAGAGAGGAAAAGGAAAGCATGTGTTTCAGCGAAGGGTTGCTCTAGCTCGGCCGTGTGTTGGCTAGGTTAGGAAGGTCACGGCTGGGCGATGCCTGGGGCTCCCTCGAAAGACCAGAAAGACCTCGAAAGACCCTCGAAAGACCAGCAGCTGCAGGGTTTCTGTCAAGGGGAGTGTTGGAGGCCACATAGCTAAAGATTAAAGAGTGAGGGTATAGACTCCACCTTTTTAGTGCCATGGAATGGGGGTCCCAGTTCTGCCCTGTGCCTGGTCCAGGGAGGAATGGGGGGCTCGAGCAGGACACGCCACTCTTCACTGTCAAGTCCTGAAGGGACCCAGCATCCTGCTGCTGGCCAGCTGGGCACAGGGACCCTGATCCTTACCTCGATACCAGGGGCATGAGAAATGTGGCGTGGCGGAGTGCCCAGGGGGAGGACTCAGGTTGGCTGGGCTGGTGCGCCAGGGCGGAAATGTGCAGACATGGGGACGGGGTGGGTGCAGAGGAGCAGAGACAACAGAATGCAGGGCGTTCATGCTGACGGACAACGTGTTTTTCAAAGACTGGGCTCTGGTGCTGCCAGAGTTGGAAGTGAAGAGAGTAGGCTTACAAGGGGCAGCACTTCCAAGATTCAAGGAAAGGGAGAGTAGCTGAAGGTACCAAGAAACTGTAGGAGGGACAGAAGGAAATACGACGTTTGTGAGAAATCTCCTAACGAATGAAGTCTACTTACTGTCATAGTGAATATTTTGCAAATGAGAAATAGGACTGAGAGGAAGAAGTGGAGAAAGGTATACTGAAGGACGATGATACCGGTGGAAAGCATACAAGGGTGAGATCTGGAGTTGAGGGTTCCATTTCTGCTCAGTGCCCTTCTGCTGGTCCTGTGATTTTATTTATTTCTTTGTTTATTTATTTATAAAGATTTCATTTATTTATTTGACAGACAGAGATCACAAGTAGGCGGGGAGGAGGAGCAGGCTCCCTGCTGAGCAGAGGTCCTGATATGGGGCTCAATCCCAGGACCCTGAGATCATGACCTGAGCCGAAGGCAGAGGCTTAACCCACTGAGCCACCCAGGTGACCCCTGGTCCTGTGATTTTAGAAAAGTCTTGCTCTCGGTCAGCCTGGCTTTCTTATCAGTGAAGCTGGGAAAGACTACAGATCTTGCCAGCAGCTCTGTGTGAGGCACTGGAAGGCTGGGTGGTTCAGGGCCACCTCTAGGAAGAGCCGCTTGCCGGGGTCAGGGGGCGTGTTCTGGAACCTTCCAAAGCTCAATTTCCTTCTGTGCAAGGAGGGAGCCAGCTCCCTTTCCTCCTGGGACACTAAACGAGATGACACCGTGTGTGTTAATGAGTACTTGGCTCACGTTAAATCCCTTTCCCTGGAGAGAACAGTAAATCCTGCAACTTTTCTGAGTAATGAACACTGCCGTGTGCTGCAACTAAAATCATGGTGAGAGATATTTCCCACAATATTTACAGTAACTGAGTAAGGTGAGAACTCAGGTGTCTGATCTAAACCTGATGTGTTCATCGGGCTGCCCTTGAATGTGTTCGTTGATTGTCTTTCTGAATGAGTTGCCAGAGCTGGGAGCATCTGACGTGGGCAGACAGGTCCCGTGCCGCTTTCTGTTTTTTCAAACCATTAGTTAGGGTCTTGCCGTAAATTTAACTATGGTGATCTTGAATATGTGCTTCTTGTCAGCCTATGGAATCCGTCACCTGAACACTGGTGAGAACATTAAGGTAAGCTCATCCTTCCTTGCAAACGGTTAGGATTTTTATGCAGCAGTGGAAGACGCACGTGGCGTGGTTGGACGCCTATCACTGGGGACCCAGAGGTAGAGCTTTGCAAGGACAAGGTGTTTTGAATGGATTTCAGTTCCCATAGACTTGATCTCTGACGGAGCTTGGGCAAGATCATGCCAATAGGTAATACTTCATTCTCTGGCGGATTTTGTAAGTAAAGAAAATATTAAAAACATGCATATATCTGAGGTTGTAAAAAATGAGAACAT
Source organism: Meles meles (assembly GCF_922984935.1). NCBI lineage: Eukaryota > Metazoa > Chordata > Mammalia > Carnivora > Mustelidae > Meles > Meles meles. Next base: position 99,890,360 of record NC_060075.1, read on the forward strand.
AATAAGTAAAATTGATTTGGAGTTTACACTGATGGGAAGAGTCCTGGCTTACAATTACTGCCTTAAATTTCAGCCATATGTTTCATGAGCTCAGTTATTTCATAATTTGTCTGACTTTCTGTTGTTCCTATATTCTTTACGTCTGTCAATCTGAGTATCCCTTATGCTAATTTTTACTGATACCCTTTAAGGTATCAGTACAAAAGAATCAGATACAAAAGAAAAATTTGTATCACTGCTGTGACTACATCCAAGTTAACTGGCATACATATGAACAGGCTGTAAACTTACCTCAGAAGCAAAGACGTCTCCGTGGTGTGACCCGGGGTTTGAGTCTGGCAACAGCACTGTCTGTGATGGAGAGAGAGGGGTGCAGGGAGGTCACTGTGCAAGGACTTTCTTCCTGGGCATCATGTGTCTGGAACAGAGAAGCAGGGGGACTGGGGAGGCCCTGGAGAACCAGCATCAGGGCGGGTCTGTGGTCACACAGTGGCTGGGCCAGCGAGCACACCTGGGGGCCAAGTGAGGGGCATGTCTATGAGAGGAAGCTCTCGTAGGGCATTCTGCTTGGTGGGCTTTGTGTGGTGGGAAACGCTCAGGAGGGTCGGGAAAGGAGGGCACGCTCTATCCATGGGAGGCACCTCCTTCCGAATTAGAAGAATAGTTTGTGTCCCTTCCCCTGGGTCGCGGCGGAAGCCCCACTGTCTGCAAAGCACCCATCTGTTCTAGCCAAAGCCAGGCAGGTGGACTTCCCTTCTCAATATCTCCTGAATTCCATTGTCTTTGCCTTGGAAATCTCGCAGAAGGGATGCAAGAGCTAAAAATGGAAACGATGTTCTTGCACTGTGGAGTATCTCCAGTCATCGGGAGGTCTTAAACCGTGGCAGCCTTCACTGCTCTGGAACTTCTGTGTGTTCAGGTTTTTCTGGTTCTTTCCTCTGGGGCCACACAGTTGGTAATGGACCCTTTCTTGGTTTCAGGACAGTGAAAACTTTCTTTTAAAAACTAGTGAGTATTGAGGTGTCTCGTGGCTCAGACAGTGAAGTGTGGGACCCTTGATTTGGGCTCAGGTCATGATCTCAGGGCTGTATTGGGGTTCTGTGCTCATCAGGAGTCTGTTTCAGTTTCTCTTGCTCTCCCTCTGCCCCTCCCCATCTCTAAGATAAATGAATAAATCTTGTCAAAAAAACAAAAACAAAACAAAACCAAAAAACAAAACCAAACAACTTAGGGCCTTTGAAACTTCCTTTAACCCCTCTCCAGTCTGTTCTGAAATATTCTCCAGTGATTCTTGGATGTGGGTCTTCCCATTCCTGACTCTCCACTCCAGTGTTCTCTGCCTTTCAGGTCCCTTTGTCACTTGGCATGAGAACTGGAGGTCCAGGAGGGAGATGTGCCGCCGGCCACCCTCTCCCCACAACGCTAGCAGTAACTTTTTGAAGGTCCAGTGAAGGCATTTTCTTCCATCCCTGTTAAGTATCATGAGTGTTTGGGAATCGCATCCGTAACTGGTAATCTGTAACTGGCCCGTGGGTTGTGTCACCCGCAGCTGTGGTCAGCACTCCTACACCTTGTCTGGAGTCGCACAGAGACCCATAAGGATACCCAGAGACCACATCTTTCATGTTCATCAGGCTCCTTTGTGGATTTGTCACAGGAAACTGGGTCCCCCTCTTGGCGGGTATGGAGCCAAAAGACACAATTGATCAAAGAATAAGAAAAGGAAGGATTTTGAAATAAACATCAGAAATTATTATGAACAGTTATATGCCAAAAAGCTAAGCAACCTAGATGAAATGGATGCATTCCTGGAAAACTATAAACTCCCAAAATTGAAGCAGGAAGAAATTGACAACCTGAATAGACTGATATCTAGTAACAAGATCGAAGCAGTGATCAAAAACCTCCCAAAAAACAAGAGCCCAGGACCTGAAAGATTCCCTGGGGAATTCTACCAAACTTTCAAAGAAGAAATAACACCAATTCTCCTGAAGCAGTTTCAAAAAATTGAAGCAGAAGGAAAACTTCCAGACTCTTTTTATGAAGCCAGCATTACCCTGATCCCCAAACCAGGCAAAGACCCTACCAAAAAGGAGAACTTCAAACCAATATCACTGATGAATATGGATGTTAAGATTCTCAACAAGATCCTAGCAAACAGGATCCAGCAGCACATTAAAAAGATTATCCACCATGACCAGGTGTGATTCGTCCCTGGGTTACAAGGATGGTTCAACATTCACAAATCAATCAATGTGATAGAACAAATCAATAAGAGAAGAGAGAAGTGCTCGCTTCGGCAGCACATATAATAATAAGATAAGAGAGAAGAACCACATGGTCCTCTCAATTGATGCAAAAAAGGCATTTGACAAAATCCAGCATCCGTTCCTGATTAAAACGCTTCAAAGTATAGGGATAGAGGGAACATTCCTGAACTTCATAAAATCTATCTATGAAAGACCCACAGCAAATATCATCCTCAACGGGAAAAAGCTTGCAGCCTTCCCGTTGAGATCAGGAACACGACAAGGATGCCCACTCTCACCACTCTTGTTCAACATAGTATTAGAAGTCCTAGCAACGGCAATCAGACAACAAAGAGAAATAAAAGTTATTCACATTGGCAATGAAGAAGTCAACTCTCTCTCTTTGCAGATGACATGATTCTTTATATGGAAAACCCCAAAGACTCCACCCCCAAACTACTAGAACTCATACAGCAATTCAGTAACATGGCAGGATACAAAGTCAATGAACAGAAATCAGTGGCTTTCTTATACACTAACAATGAAAATACAGAAAGGGAAATTAGAGAATCAACTCCATTTACTATAGCACCAAGAACCATAAGATACCTGGGAATAAACCTAATCAAAGAGGTAAAGGATCTGTACTCGAGGAACTACAGAACACTCATGAAAGAAATTGAAGAAGACACAAAAAGATGGAAGACGGTTCCATGCTCTTGGATTGGAAGAATAAACATTGTTAAAATGTCTATACTGCCTAGAGCAATCTATACTTTTAGTGCCATTTTGATCAAAATTCCACCGGTATTTTTCAAAGAGCTGGAGCAAATAATCCTAAAATTTGTATGGAATCAGAAGAGACCCCGAATTGCTAAGGGAATGTTGAAAAGCAAAAACAAAACTGGCGGCATCATGTTACCCGATTTTAAGCTTTACTATAAAGCTGTGATCACCAAGACAGCGTGGTACTGGCATAAAAACAGACACATAGACCAGTGGAACAGAGTGGAGAGCCCAGATATGGACCCTCAACTCTATGGTCAATAATCTTCGACAAAACAGGAAAAAATATACAATGGAAAAAAGACAGTCTTTTCAATAAATGGTGCTGGGAAAACTGGACAGCGATATGTAGAAGAATGAAACTCGACCATTCTCTTACACCGTACACAAAGATAAACTCAAAATGGATAAAAGACCTCAACGTGAGACAGGAATCCATCAGAATCCTAGAGGAGAACATAGGCAGTACCCTCTTCGATATCAGCCACAACAACTTCTTTCAAGATATGTCTCCAAAGGCAAAGGAAACAAAAGCGAAAATGAACTTTTGGGACTTCATCAAGATCAAAAGCTTCTGCACAGCAAAGGAAACAGTCAACAAAACAAAGAGGCAACCCATGGAATGGGAGAAGATATTAGCAAATGACAGTACAGACAAAAGGTTGATATCCAGGATCTACAAAGAACTCCTCAAACTCAACACACACAAAACAGATAATCATATCAAAAAATGGGCAGAAGATATGAACAGACACTTCTCCAATGAAGACATACAAATGGCTATCAGACACATGAAAAAATGTTCATCATCACTAGCCATCAGGGAGATTCAAATTAAAACCACATTGAGATATCACCTGACACCAGTTAGGATGGCCAAAATTAGCAAGACAGGAAACAACGTGTGTTGGAGAGGATGTGGAGAAAGGGGAACCCTCTTACACTGTTGGTGGGAATGCAAGTTGGTGCAGCCACTTTGGAGAACAGTGTGGACATTCCTCAAGAAATTAAAAATAGAGCTTCCCTGTGACCCTGCAATTGCACTACTGGGTATTTACCCCAAAGATACAGATGTAGTGAAAAGAAGAGCCATCTGTACCCCAATGTTTATAGCAGCAATGGCCACGGTCGCCAAACTGTGGAAAGAACCAAGATGCCCTTCAACGGACAAATGGATAAGGAAGATGTGGTCCATATACACTATGGAGTATTATGCCTCCATCAGAAAGGATGAATACACAACTTTTGTAGCAACATGGATGGGACTGTAGGAGATTATGCTGAGTGAAATAAGTCAAGCAGAGAGAGCCAAGTATCATATGGTTTCACTTATTTGTGGAGCATAACAAAGAACATGGAGGACATGGGGAGATGGAGAGGAGAAGGGAGTTGAGGGAAAGTGGAAGGGGAGATGAACCACGAGAGACTATGGACTCTGAAAAACAACCTGAGGGTTTTGAAGGGGCGGGGGGTGGGAGGTTGGGGAACCAGGTGGTGAGTAATAGGGAAGGCACGTATTGCATGGAGCACTGGGTGTGGTGCAAAAACAGTGAATACTGTTATGCTGAAAATAAATAAATAAATAAACAAACAAACAAATAAATAAATAATTTAAAAAAATAAAGAAAAGGAAGGATTTTATTTGAAACCAGTAAGAACACCGGGGATCTTTCCCAAAGCAGTGTGTCCCCGAACAAAATTGGGCAAGGCTTAAACTAAGGGTGCATCCATATTCATGAATGGGCTTGTGCAATGGGGACTACAGCAAGGAATTGGGGCAAAGGTCATCTCAAGGTCCAGTCAAAGTCCTGAGGGTCAGTAGGGGTGGGCATCATCAGTTCTCTGGCTCGGGTGGAGCGCTCTGAGTGCTCAGAGGGGTTTAGATTCTGCAAAGGTAAGTCAAGAGTGTGCGTAGGTCAGACCTCACTTTGGAATCAGCACCGGGAGTGTTGTCGCTGATCTATTCCTGATATGATCAGACCATCTCCTGGCTTGATACAGGCTGTTAATTCTTACACTCTTTCATAAGACCCCCAGGACCTAAAATGACTTTTCTTACTTCCAGAAAGCTGTGCGCGTCTTTCTTTTTCTGGAAACCCCTTTCTTTTTGTGCTTGCAAAGTTTGTGTTTCAGCTAGTTTATCTGCTTACAAAATCTGCCCCTAAATATAGGTGTTCTTCACTGGTTAGCGGCTAGTTCCTAAGGAAATGGGAACTTTGTGAGTAAGCCCGGGAGACTGGTCTCTGAGCAGCACAGTGGGGGACTGCTGCCATCTGGTGGCGGCGCTTCTCACTGCTGGTGCAGGCGCTTCTTGGTGAATGGGAAACTCAGTCCCTTGAGAGGGACACGGAAAGCACAGGCACATGCGTTTGTCACCTCATTGCAGTAGCTCTTCTTAGAAACCACGATGCCAACAATGGTGAAGGATGCATAGGTGTGGGGGTAGGACTGCTGGCTAGGTGGGAAAGTCTACTCTTTCTAGCAAGCGCTCCAGTCATGTGACACAGATTCTGGGTCCTTTTGGGTCACTTGTAAATGGGAGCCAGACTACATGACAAAAACAATCAAAGGGTGGTTGCTTCTTAGGGGTGGGTCAGGAATTTGCTGGAAAGCGTCATGAGGGATTTTGGGGGTGATGGTAATGTTCTCTATCAAGATGGGAGTCTTGGGTTCAGGGTGTGAACATTTATTAGGAACGTTGAAGCCATACTTAGGAATTGTGCCTTTCATTGTATGTGAACTTCACTTCCAAAGAAAAGCCTAGGATCAGAAAAAAATACTGCATTCTAGCTAACGGCGTGTGGAAGTGAACAGGTGTGCGCTCCTTTCAAAGGCACCAAAAAATAATAAGATGGACTGATGAATGGGCAGAGGAACAAAGATGGAGAGGGAAGTCATAAAGCCAGTACAGGAAAACATTAATTGCAGAATTTGGATGGTGGGTCTATGGGAGTTCACTGTGACGTGCTCCCAGCTTTTCTGTGTGTTTGAAAAGTTTTGAAATAAGATGTCAGAATAAAAATAATTCCGTATTAAGTGATGGGCACTCTAAACATGCCTATGGCATCCTTTTTAGCCCCCTGCTATAAGTAAGTATTGTTACTATTTTAAACACATATTAGGAAACTGAGTTTCAGAAGGTTTAAAGAAGTTGACCAAGCAGATGTAATTAATGGGCATGGAATACCCATCCACACCCAGGGGTTCTGGATCTGGGTTGGATGGTTTTTCCATTATAGCGTCTTGCCTTCTACTGATTGAAAAGCAAACCATCTTTTGAGAGTGGAGGGGAGGTGTCATGGGGTAACTATGTCCTATGATTAGGGAAGCAGCTTGGAGTCCTTGACTCTGGTCAGGGGGACTGTCTTCCCTCAGGAGAACAGCTCACCCTCAAACAGCAGCAGAGTCTGGGGATTTCCAGAGTGCCAGCAGCGTTTGCCCCACATTTAAACCTCCACCCTCCTTCAGAGTAGGAACAAAGCAATGGCTGGCACTAGAATTTCTCTCCAGCTTGCTGTGATTGACAACTCTGTGCTAATTCGCAGTGTCGGGGATTTCGATATTAGTTAAAAAAACCGATAAAGATCAGAAGCCTGTTCTGACTTCTTCCCACACACTTCTCCGAATTCCCTCAAACTCAACGCCATGTGTTTTGATGTCCTGGAGAAAAACGGCTGGTGTAGGACATCCGAGCTGTAGAGTCATTGGCTGAAGTGGTGTGGTGTGCATGTCATGGGGCCCACCTCTGCCTCGGTGACCTCTGTGGTTTGGCCAGGCATTAATGGCCTGTCCTCGTCCCATCTTCACAAGGTTCACAAGCATTATTCTTTGGGCTTGTCCGTGTTCTCTGGGTCTTGGCACTTTACTGGCTTGAGCCTGTATCCGATTCTCCTGACCACATCTCCACAAACGTTGCTCATCTCACCTTTGTGACCTTCTTTTCCTTGGATTCTTTCTCAACTCCTGATCCTTGAAGACTCTGCTGGATTTAAAGATTTCTGGAGCCTGGTGAGCACCTCTGACCACTGGGTGTCGCTGCGGGATCACAGAATGCCCGGAATGGCGTTTTCCCCCAAACTGAAGTCACCATTACGCTTTCAGAAAGTGTCTCACTTGGAAATACTTAATCGCTTGTTCGACAAAAATATCTTCCCCTAAACCACGAGGATTGCAAATCTGAATGTATGAAGGACGCTCTGGGGGACGCGTGTGCGTCAGTGGCCGACAGCGCTCACTGGGCTGTGGCTCTTCATGGCAGAGGCCAGTATTCCTACCCAACTCTAGAAAAGATGAATCTTTGCCTTCTTGCATTTTTTGGAATGGCTGAACACAGTGAGACTTGAAGTGACTTACGCCTCTGTCTTTTTCAGGCTTATTCTCTTAGCTGATGCTGGACAGACTGAATTCTGGGGGCTAGAGAATTAATGGATTTGAGCAACCCCAAATAAAATGAAATGACTCCAAGTGATACGTATTAATAATCCTTTGCTAGTGATTTCCTTCAATGATTTATTATTGGTTTTCAGCAAACTTGACTGTGCTGATGTCTGCAGGGCCTGGGTGGGACCACTCCAAAGGAAAGGGGGGTTCGGGATTCCAGAGAGGAAACAGCACTTGCTTTGGAAATGCAGAATTCTTCAAGAATCCACTTAAACGAAGATCCATGTATGCATAGATCCAAACTGAATACCGAACTTCTTAGAGGGCCTGTTTCATCTCTTTGGTTTCATTCATTTCTCTTTACAGTGTAGTTTGAGAAAAATGCGTTAAAAATAAGAGGATATCTTACTTATATAGTAAAAATAAAAGGATATCTTAATAATATAGCCTAAATCCTGAAAACCTTCTCCTCAAAAGCCAAATGCATGTGTCCTCCAGACTTTGAACATGGACCCGACCTGAATGGATGAGGTCCAGGAAGTACATTTTGAAAAAAATACACTTTCAGGTTAAAACTGGTAATTTTATAAAAAGAGATGCAGGGACTTATGCAGAGACCAGAGGAAAAAGTCCACTCCTTTCATTATTCTCATTTTCATATTCATATTCATTTTCATATTTCATATTCATATTTCATATAGAGAGACTGTAATCAGTAAATATGTAATGAATCCTTAAGAGAGGCAGGAGGTATGAATTATCTTGCATGAGAGAGCCCACAGAAGAAATTCTCTTGAAATGTCAACATCAGTCAGGTTTTATCTGACAGACCCTGAGAATCCTATCACCGTGTCCCTCCTTACACCAGAGGAGCTCTGGGTGTTTGCTGGAAGATGAGAACCAAGCGTCCGTGGCTGCTCCTCATGGCTGCCACGGTTAGGCACTGTTGGCTAATCTACTGTCTTGTTTTTTGTGTCTAAGTTTTAGCCTGTATTTTCTAGTTTCTCATAGACATTGTTGCAAGCTATACCAAATCCTTTCTGAACTGAGGTGATGTGTATAATAGGAAATATAATATATGAGATCTGTAGTCCTCAGTCCATGGACATAAGGCAGTTTGTAAAAGCACCTGACATTTTGCAGTGCTTGGTTCTCAGGCACAGGAGTGAAGTGGTAGATTTGAGGGGTGGGAAGGAACTTTCTCTTCTGCAGCTCCTGCAAGGAAACATTTTGAATAGGAAAGAGAACAGAGCATGTGGGCATTCTGTTTGTGTGCTGGGGGCACTGTTCCCCTCTGACTGGGAGGTACTACTTTTCACCCTGAAGCTGGGGTTGGTAGGATATTGGCATTTCCCACCAGGCACAGAATGAACTGTGAATGTCACTGTGTGAGAGCCCTTGCAGGAGGTGGGGGCTCGAGTGTGAAGGGTAACTCTGTTGGCTTTTGTAAAGCTTAGATTTGTCCAGGGGAAGCCCATGGCCAGGGATGATGATGCTGTCCCCTTACACACCGTAGCACATAGTATCCTCATGACACCCAGGGAAATACACAGGCCCCAAGAAGAAGAGTAACTTGAACAAATCCAGCCAGGTATTCAATGGTGGAATGAATTATGAGTGGCCCATCAGCCCCAAGGTCTTCACTCTTTGCCACTGTCAGACGCTCCACAAACAAGGTGATGGGGAGACACTGGACAGAGATGTGCAAAAGAGCCTGGGGATGAACATGACCTCAGGTACCAGAACAGGTAACAGAAGGGAAAGTTGAGAATATAGGCAGCACAGCCTCAACTGGTCTTCAGAGGGCTCTTATACTATCCCAGGGGCAGAACACTTACTAGATTAAGACTAGATGTTAAGTAAATTCAGAAGGGTTTTTCTAAGATCATTGTAAGATATGTTAAAAGGAAAAAACACCCAAGTATACAGAAGGGCGGAGAATTAGACATCAGCCAGCCCCATGGAATTTGAGACAAGATGGCGACTTGGTTGCTTGCATATGGGCACTCCTCATTGGCCACTAACCCTGGCTAACACATACAGAATTCACGTGCTTATTAGAAATGTTAACTCTAACTGATTGGATTTAAAATTGATCTTACCCATTCTCAAATAATCTCTTTCTTTTATTCTTTATTGAAGTAGCCAAAGAAAGATCTGATCCAAGAAGATTTTGTAGCAAAAATCAATGAAATCAATTTGACCCAATGCACTGATTAATTTCATTTCATCCCAATAAGAGATATTACACAATGAGAAGTCTGAAGTATCTTATCATAAGCTTGTAATACAGAAAATGCTCAATAGCTATTGAATGAATGAATGAATGGATGGATGGATGATCAGAAGTGTTATGCTACAGGATCCCACAAAGTGATGCATTCGCTAGTTGAGGCTTGCATGTAGGTTATGATACCTGAGATAAGCCAAAAATCCTGCCTGCACTGACAGAGTAGGAAAGGGGACCACAGAGGACGTGGTTTCAGAGAGCCAACTTTTGTTGGAGAGATAAGACAAAGACCTTTAAGAGTAATTATCCATTGAAAGGAAGGGGTGAGTCCTACATGGAAGGGCTGGAAGACTGTGCTCCTGAGGGTGTCCCATTGCCCCTGCAAGCATGCTTGAGCAGTGCATATGGGTGCAAAGACAACACTGAGATGGGGAGAGTGTCAGGAACACCAAGAGGCAAAACTTAAAGGTGGTGATGACCAGTGATGGTAAGAGTTATTGTCAGTGACTTAAAGGCCATGATCTGTTTTGTGTATTGTCTATAGATTTATGGTGGAGGGTAATCCGATCCTCTTGACACAGGTTCTTGTTCCAGCTGGTACCTGTGTTATGGCCCTCCGTAGGGCCCTCCAGATGATGACGGCGTCATCATATCTGGCCACGGGCTTCCCCTGGACAAGTCTAAGCTCCACAAAGCCAATGGAGTTACCTGCCACACTCAATATGGCAAGTTTGAATACTGCAGATAATAATCGTGTGTACATCCAAGTAACCAAGCACAGATTCACTCTAAATAAAAGCTGCACTTTGGTTTTTGTAAATGTAATTGCAACTGACACTTTTTTCTCCCCCTTTTGTTAATTGTTTTTAAAAGGGACTATATGAGAAGGCTCTATTAAAAGCTTACTTGGAACACCATTCTGAACTACAGATTGTATGCCCATGCAGCGCCATGATTTGCAAACATATGTCTACCCTTCAATCAATGTTATGGTTTTCAAAAAAGCAGATATTAAGGGACTCAACTCTACTATGGTAATAAATATAACATCTCCTCTGTTCACGAGCATCTTCCTTCCTGCCAGCATATTTTACTTACAAAAAATCAAATTCAACGATGAAATTATTAAGAATTTTGAGACAGTGCCAGCAAGGCAGTGAGCACCATGGGGTCTTCTGAGCGCAGGCCTGCGAGGCCAGCACTGGCTTCCTGCACGAACGAAGGAGGCACAGTGAGCCCTCCCATTTAGCTGGAGTTATGCCCATCGGGAAGCTGGCAAACTTAACCCAAGGTTGTTCTGTTCTGAGGAAGAGGAGTCTGTGGCTTCTGTCATCTGCTTGACAATGTCAGGTGGGAGGTTCTTGTAGGTTGGGGCTGCCATGGTCCTGTCTTCTGGCTTTGGACCCTTTTATTTCCCTGGGAGTTCGGTGGCCTTTGAGTTTCTGTAGTTGAAAGACAGGGAGTACAACTGAATTGACTGGAAGTTTGTGGTCCCCTGTGAGCTGGAGGTAACTTGACCTTGGCTATAGGAGCAGAATCAAACATAGGGAAAGGGAAAAAGAAACCTCTTTGTTAGTGTGGTTATCTCGCCCCCAGCACCAAGGGCAGAGCCAACCCAGAAGCTCTACAGCTGACTGAAGTTCCAGTGACAGCGTGCCAGGTAATGCCAACAGCCCAGCTTCTCAGCGAAGCCAACAACTGGGGCTCTCCAGCCTCCTCACTCTACAAGAGGGAGGCCGTCAGCCTTTCAGATGTTGGCCCTTCACCAACATCTGAAGGTTAGAACAAAATGCCACCAACAGCAAAAACCAAACAGCATTACAGGTGGGGGTTGATAAAATACAGAGTTGGGTTTTTTTGTTTTTGTTTTGTTTTGTTTTGTTTTTTTACAGCTGAGAATTGATCTAATACAGAATTTGCAAACTGGAGGCCCCAAGAGTTTTGGTATGCAGATGTATTCAGTTTGGTCCACACAGTGAACGGAAAGGAATTGGTCACGGTACTTGCACATTTGGAGATTTTCCACATAGCAAAGAAAACTTTTAAAGAATCAGCGGATCTGATCAGAATCAGCACAGGGGCATTCTAGAATCAGAACCGCTGGGCTTAGACCCTCCAGGCTTGTCTGCAGTCATGGCTGGCTGACCCCAGCTGGGTCAGAGCTCCAGGTTGAAGTTGTGGCTGCCTCTGGGCGAAGGGACCTTCTTCTCCCCTACTCTGCCCTGTCATTCCTGGGACTCCGTCACTGTAGGTCAGGACCCCATCTCCTGGCTTCCTGCCAAATAAGATGTCAATGAGAATGACTGCTTTTTAAACCAGAGACCTAACTCTTTCTAACATAGCACAATCAATTTTTCCTCTTTGGTGCCGGAATATCACATCAAGGAAATTCTGAAATGCACACTAGAGCTGTGATGGATACGGAAATAAAATTACTTTATAAATATAAATACTTACCTGGGTAGGCAAGAAACCAGAAATGTGTGTTCTAAAGGGTTGGTGAGAGATTGGATTCCAGCTGAAGGACCGTTTCTTGTGTGTTTGTTTTTCCTCTGAAACCTCACGAAGGCAGACATTTATATCTAGGCGATGCCGTGCTGCTGGGGAGTTATTTGCCCTTGACTTAGACCAGCCCTTTAGCATGTCTCTGCCATCTGTGAGACAGGCTGGGGACACCCAGTCCTGCCTTTCTCGGCTGACCCACCAGCCCACGTGGGCGAGGGCCGTCAGCCCCTGAGAAGGCAGCAGGGGGATGTGTGAAACAGCGTAGGAACCAAAATGTTCTGAAAACCTGAGGCTACTGTTTCCTTGGCAATCGGATGAGCCTTTCAAGCAAGGGGATCTTTCCATTCAGTACAGATGCATGTTTTCTAAATGTTTGTAATGCTGGGCACTCAGGGCACCCCTCAGAACAGCTGTAGTCTGCAGGCAAGAGTGCCGGAAACGTCTGAAAACGTTTGAAAAAGAGAAAGGAAAGCAGAACGAATGGGTGCCTATGAAGATGGAAAGAGAATGGGTGCCTATGAAGACGGAAAGAGGATTAGGCTGTCTTTCCATAGGTCAAATATTTGCTGTTCTTGTTTTCTGTTTCCTCTGTTGGCACCTATTGGAGAGGTGCCCGGAGAGAGTTTATATCCACGGCCGCTGATGCCAATGTTTTGTCCGTAAGATCTTTCCTGGCTGCTTTTTGTGTCTTTAGGGTAAAGAGGCTTGAGGGATCGTGGAGAAACATGTGCCCTGTTCCATCTCTTCTGGAAGTGCCAGCTGGCTCAGAGCTACCCAAGCTCCTCCCCCTTCCCCCCTGCAGTTGATGGTTCCATGGGCTCTGGGGACACTGCTTTGCGCCTCTCCTCTTGTCAGTCCCCCAGTCCTCCTGCTCCTCAGTCAATGCCCTTACCTCACTGAGAAAATGGAATCAACTAGAAAGCATGCACTTCTTTTCTATAGCATCAGGTCCATTCCCCCTGCCTCCGGCCCCTCTCCGCTGGACTACAGGGACGACTGGGCTTCCTCCCCATGCCCAGATGCACTGGCTCCCTGATCCTCTGGTCTACAAGAGAAATGGACTCTGCTGACACTCCATCTTCTTGCTCCTGGGTCAACACCAATTCCCCCTTTCACATGGGTGCACCTGAGTTGTAAACTCACCTGTCTTTTCTGCAAGTCAAAGGAAACACATTTCTGGATTTTCCTGAATTCCCATTCTCTCTCGAATCCACTGTACTCCTCCCTTGTCCCCGTCACCCTTATTGCCAAGGCCACCAGCATCCCCAAACCCAACAGTTCATTCATGGTCTCCCTCAACCACTCAGGACCTCTCATTCTCCTGGCTTGGCTTCCAGGGTGCTTTCTTCCTCTGCCACAGTGCCCATCTCAGACTCTAGAACGTTCTTTCTGATCCCAGCACTCTTTAAATGCTGAGAAGGTTGCACGTCTCATGCCTGCGCTTCTCTTCTCTTCTTAGCCCTCAACCACCCCCACGTCACCTTCCCCAGCCTCTACCCCATTCCTTCCTCATCAGCCCTCCACATGCCCCCAGCCCCGGCTTCTCTCCTGAGTGCCTCCTTGTAAAAACCGATCAACAGGGCCCACATGGAGTCATTTATGCTAAGCCCCGTGTCACCAAACCCAGACTTACAGTTTTGGCTCTGCCAGAAATCAGTCTCCAAACAAGCAATCAGGAATGTCCTGAAAACACTAGTTAAATCACCTGCCTCCCCGCAAACACATATACGTGCGCGTCTCCCCGTTGTACTGTTTCCGTGGCACAGAATCTCCCGTGAGCTGCTCTCCTGCATAACCAGCTCAACACCAGCCACCCAGGACACCTCCCCGTGGGGAAGTGACAATCTCATTGTTATCCTGGGCTTTGTTCCGCCCTAGGACAGTGGATCTGTCCCCCACCGCACACAAGCTCAGGCCGGGTTCATCAGGAGAACTGCATGTTCACAACTGAAGGTGTTATACCTAGACGTTTCTATATGTCCTGCCCCCATCTTGGAGTTCTCTAAAACCATCCCTTTATTTTAGCTAGAAACTAAGGACTGTGAATAATGAAGGTTATTCAGTCTCTGTAGAGAGCAACAGGGATGAGGTTCCATTTGGGGCAGTTCTGGCCACATGCCGTGTCCAGGATTACAGTAATATTGTATTCATCCAAACTGAGTGCACCGGTACTGAGCCACATCAGGTCGGCTGATGTCCCATTCGAGGGGGAAGAAAATATAGCCCCTTTGAGAGTGTGCCTGTATCTGCCAACCAGACACAGGTGCAGAAATCAGTAACTACAAGACATGGGAGGTTCTGCTATGGCGTCTGAAGCCATGTGGGAGCCCGGAAGGACCTCAAGGAAAGGCTCAAGCTTACATTGGACCTAGAGAGAGCACACATCAACCAAGGATCAGCCAAGGACTTACACAGGGCAAACGTCAACCAAGACCAACCAAGCCAGCGATGAAGAGTGGAGGACGTGGTAGGACGCCAGTGGGAGTGAGGTCGGGAGGGGCCTAGACCACCTGAATCCCATTGAGGATGGCGTCAGCGTCACCTGGGAATCAGCGATGCTTGTTGTCATATGGGGACTCCCAGGAACGCAACCGGTAAGCCGTAGGTGGAAACATTCCTTCTGCTGGGAAGGAAGAATGTTGCCCTAGGGACGAGATGACTGGTGCCTTATTTGGTAGGTGCCTTTCGAAGACCACAGAAAGAAAGATGGAGGTGGGACGCACGCTTGGCTTGCATTTTCTGTCTCCTGTCCTGATGATAGAAATGATATGGATTCAAATATTGCCCAAATTGGGGCAGTTTTTTGATTCTGGAGAAAGGACCTGATGGTTCCTTCCGGTTTCTTAGCACTGTCCTTCCTCTTGGTTAATACTGAGTGACAGGCCTAGGTCTCCCTGGAAAGGCTATTTAAGATGTTTCCTCCCTTAGAATTTGTTAACTCTAACCCCCAACCACCTCTAGCAAAAACAGCTTATTCACAGGCCTGCAGAAAAGCATATTAACTACAGAAAGAAGGCATGGGGGCTCCCAGCTGGGGCTTCTGATTACCTCATTCTGTCATCTCATACACCGAAATTAGTCCAAAAGGCAAGAGGGGATGGTGGCGGGCCCGTGAGGGAGGAAAGAGCCTCCCTGGTCAGATGGGGGTGGAGACGAGCTTTGTTTTAAGGACCAGGGAAGGGGTGACTCTGAGCACAGAAAGCCCCCCTCCCCAGCTCCACATGCTCATGTCGGAGCCTGGATCGGATGAGCAAGGATGGAAACCATGGTAAAGACATATTTTTGTAACATGTGCAAGAGAGAGAATAAAGCTGCCGAAGGCCCGTCTGCGAGGTGTCTCAGTGAGCTCAGGCTGCTGTAACGGGCCACGAGGGTAGGGATGTGAGCAACAGACACTTTCCTATGGCTCTGGAGGCTAGAAGTTCAAGATCAAGGTCTGTGAGGCTCTGCTTCCTGGTTCCTAGACGCCATCGCTGCACTATGTCCTCACAGAGCAGGGGCAGGGCTCTGGTCCCTTCCTCTCCCTCTAAGGCCACTAATTCCATCCTGGGAGGACCCACCATCTTGATCTAATCCAAATCTCATCACTTCCCGAGGTGCCCAACTCTAAATGCCATTGCATTAGGACTAGGCCTATAATCTGTGAATTTTGCGGCACAAGCCACCCATAATAAAGAGTGTGGGTTGGGTGAAGGTCTCTTCCTTCCCCTCAGGCCACTATTAGAAGATGAACTACAATAGGGGGGCCTTAGCATCATACCAGCTGTGGTGCTTTTGAAGGAGAGGGTGGGGCTGCCCCAGGCTTTCCACAAGCAGGTGGGCAGAGAATATTTACCCCGAGTTTCAGGAATGAGAGAAGGAGAAGCTGGGATGCCAACACATGGAGGATATGTCCTGGGGCCCCTCAAATGAGCTGTGAGAAAGTTGAGAGGACAGAGCTAGGGAAGTACTGGCCCTAGAATACAGGAAGGTGGGATGTGGAATAAAAACCTTGATGGCATGCCTCATCCGTAATGTGGGTACCCTTCATTTTTGTGGGACTTCAAAGAGCACCACAGTACTCGAGACTTATCTCTTGGTGTCATGAACCTATGGAGCTTCTGTTGAAGTGTGTGTGCGTGTGTGCGCACACATGGGTGCATGTGTGTGCATGTGTGGAGAAGCAGGAATATCCATGCTGAAAGGTTAGGAGGCCAGTTGGAGGCTGGTAGAGCCACTTTCAGGGCCATCACTACTTTCTGCTACAGTCTGGGTCCTGTTGGCAGCCAGTTGGCAGCCCGCCCAGAGGTAGTTTCTCCCTTGGCCTCCTCCTTTCCCATCAGATGGGAAGGACCTACCTCCCTCACTTTCACCCTCTCTCTCAGAGAGAACTGAGCCTATTTCATGGTCTCTGTGCCCCACTCTGTGTGTTGGGTCAGGGTGGAAGAAGGTGTGTCACTGAGCCCCTGGTCAGAGCAACATGAGGGTCCTGGGGCCAACATGACAAAGGACCACAGGCTGGGGACCTAAACAACAGACTTCTATTTCCTCAAAGTCCTGGCGGCTGAGGTCTGAGATCCAGATGTCTCCAGAGTTGGTTCCTCCTGAGTCCTCTCTCCTGGCTGGGTAGACAGGCATATTCTCCCAGTGGTCTTCCCTCTGTGCATGTGTGCCTAAGTTCCTTTTCTTGTAAGGATCCCAGTCATATTGGACAACAGTTTACTGGAGACCTCAGTTTAACTTAATCAACCCTTCAAGGCCCTATGTTCAGAGTCACACTGAGGAATAGGGAGTCAGACCCCAATGAATGAATGTGGGGGGACACCGTGGAGCCACCAGTGGTGTTGGACTCCATAGAGTGATGCGGGTCCACTAGACAACATTCCAAGTCTTGAGGAGGGCATGGAGAATATTCCCACAGGAGGAATTGTACTGAAGCATCAGAGGCCGGAAGGAGGGTGAACTCAGGTGTTGCGCTGCAAACATAGCTAACCCTCTGTGCCTTGTGCTCTGTGGAAAGCTTCAGTTGAGTTGTGGAATAGGAGAATCACCTTCGTGACAATAAAACAAAGCAGGGTTTAGTAGAAGTTAAAAATTGGCTGCAAGGCATCAGGAAATCTTCCTGGAAACTGTCTCCTTCCCCCTCAGCATTCGTGACATGTGCTGAATGATGCCAAGTACAATTAAGATAGAACGGGGATGAATAGTTATTTGGGTGGAGAGAAATAATTGTCATGTACTAGTCTCTCTACTCTAAGCATCGGGCTTTGTATATACTAGTTTGATGGCCCTTCATGTCAGCCCTGTGAGGAAAGCCTCATTATTGCCACTATGCCTCTGAGGAACTGACTGTTGGGCATGGGAGACACTTGCCCCACTGAGCTGGAAGTGAGCGCTGACAGCTAGGGAAGTGCTCACACAGTGGTGTCCCCAGAAACCTGCCCCTCACAGGCCAAATTCTGGAGGAGGAACACCTTAGTAGGAGCTGAAGAGCCCAGAGCCTATGGAGGTTCTCCAGGAATGGGAGGGTGAGGACAGGTTTTCTGGGAGCAGAAGTTCTCACAGGGTCATGACTCTGAACCTCCAAGAGGACATTCAAGCACAAATTTCTGGTCCCAACACCCAGAGTTCCTGACTCAGTAAGTCTGGCATGAGGCTGCAGAGCTGCTGTTTCTCACAGGTTGTGGTCTGGGGCCTGCCCTTTGAGAACTGTCCCCCTGGAGGAGAACAATAAGAGACTGATGGACCCATGAGACCCTTAGTGCCGAGTGGAGAAGTGAGAATGTTCAAGAGGAGAGAGAGAAGAATTCTGTGCAAATTTAACATAGTGATTCATTCAAATTCAGATATATTCACCAAATCTTTGGATTTTCTTTCTCATTTATCCTATGTGTTATTCTTTACAACTCTAAAGACCACATGTCTCTCGACCAGACCAGAGGCCACATCTTGGGGGAGAATCCCAGTTCAAGGTGGGTTAAGGATGAATGTGGCAGGCCATGCTGGCAGCCCGAGGACATGCATCTCTACTGGTATCTGTCTAGAACTGGAAACCAACATTTGGGGTCAGTTCCAGCTGCTGTTCTTCTCTGCAGAGTCCGAGAACCTCCATGCATGGCCTTCCAGCGCCCCTCCCCTCACCACTCTACCGGGAAGCACAGGAGCTCTCGGATTTCCTCTGTGCTTATTTTAAGCCCTGACTGGCAACAGACCCTTTCTAAAGTGCTCTCCCAGGAGCCAGAATTGATGTTCACACTGCTGTCTGGGGCCATTAGCACTCAGGCCCTGGCGTGCCTGCTGGGGCTTAAATCAGATCATGGAATTCAGTGGTTCTGGCACAGAGGCTTTCAGCGAAAAGTATCCTTAGTTAACCAGGTTCTTCTCTAAAGGTCAGTCAATAAAAGTTTTCATTTTAGTGATCCAGCACCAAAGTTTGCCCTCCTCTCTGTTTCCTCATTCATGTCTTCACCTCGGATAGGCTAGCCCTAACTTCTGGGTTGGGGCCCTCGGCCTTACGGCGGTTCCTACCAGCAGAGACGAGGAAGCTGTTGGTACCACCACGGTCACTGGCTTATTGAAGTACCTCCTTGAAGAACACTTAACTTGTTAGGAGACCATTTAAAAAGGAGAACTGGCTTTGGAAAAGATCATGAGTATTTATACCATAGCCATTAGAACAAAGGACTTGAGGCAAATCATAATAAAGAGCTCATTCCCTGAGGAGGAAAGGAAGTAAAAAGTGCATTTGAAAGCAGAGAGAGCCTGAGCAAGGGGGCTCTAAGCAGAATTCCCACTAGACTGCAGCGGCCACTTAACCCTTCATTCCCCGGCAGTTTGTGCAAAGGCAGAGCCATAAAGCAAGTGGCAACTCTCATGTTTTATTAAAAGAAGCTGTAGGGGCAGCTGGGTGGCTCAGTCAGTTAGGTGTGTGACTCTTGATTTTGGCTCAGGTCACGGTCTCAGGGTCAGGAGGTAGATTGGTGCTGCATCATTCTCTGTACTCAACAGGGCGTGTGAGATTCTCTATCCCTCTCCCTCTGCCCCTCCATGCCTTCCCTCCACCTCTGCCTACAAGGGCGTGCTTGCTCTCCACCCCCCACCCCAAATAGGAAGCTATAAGGGATGCAATGGATTGTCAGAAAGGTCACCGTTTTCTCAGCTCAAGCTCAGAAGGACTTTTATTTTTTTAAGACCAGATAAGCCACCCTGAGCACTGAGCCACACAGTAATCAATATTTTAACAGAAATTTAAGAAAAAATACACAACTTTTTTTTTTTTTCCCCATATAGCTCTTTGCCTTAAAGAGAATCAAGCAGAGGAATTTATTTTTCTGGTCAGGCATGCAAGGTGCTTAAGAGTCAGCACTCCATCCTAATGAGTAAAAAGCTGAGCAAACTGAAAATCCAACAACTCCTCTTAGATCTGCCAGAGAAGAGAGGTGGCAGGGAAAATGGCTGACCCCCACACTAGGGAGACAGACAGGCTGAGACAGGGAATCATAATTCACCAGAGCAGAAACCCCCATAGAATCAGGCGGACCTGAACCGTGACTGGTGACTTGCTGGAGGCTCAGTGTGGGTAAGTTTGAAAGTTAAAAACTCCAGGGGGACCCCGTCACAGAAGTTGCCACAATTTTGTGAATTTCACTTCCAGGAGCTCTACCAGGTCCTTACAGTGATTTTTACAGAAAAATCCCTTTGTTTTCCAGCAGTGGACAGGATAAAGGGACAATTTTGAAATATGCCAGAGCATTTTGTTCTTTTAAAAAAGGTTTGTTCTTAGAAGAAACGATGTTACCAGAACTTAACCTACTGGGGTTTATCAGAGCCTAGCCTGCTTAGGGATAGGGAAATACCCAACTCCAGGCCCCTATGGCTATTCTGTTCCACCTGAAGAGAGAAAACAAAAAGTGAGAAGCACTGGGGAAGTTTACCGTTCAGGGCTCAGGCTCACCAAAGGAGTGAGAACTAATCATCTGACTGTAGGATGCTTCCCTTCCCCCCACACCCTGTGACTAGATTACTAGCGGTCTATTTACTGTAGTGTCTTTTATGAGATACATCACGTCCACCTTTCAACAAATAATTGTGATGCAAACACACAGTTTGAAGAGACAAAAACAAGCATCAGAACCAGAGACAGGTGTGGCAGGAATGTTGAAATGATCAGATCAGGAATTTTCAAATGCTGTGATTAGTACATTAATCATAATGTACTATGTAATTTTGTGATGTACATAACACACATAATGTACAATGTAAAAATTAGACAACATATAAAAGTAAGAGAGTGATGTAAGCAGAGAGATGGAAACTTTAAGAAAGAATGAGAGAGAAATGTCAGAGATTAAAACAAAACAAAACAAGCCACTGCAACAGAAATGAAGAATGTCTTCAGCTAGTCAGTAGACCAGACATGGCTAATGAAAGAATCTCTGAGCTTGAAGCTATGATAATACAAACTCTCCAAACTAAAAACAGGGCAAAAAACTAATAAAAAAAAATAAGTAAGTAAATCAGAATGGATGCAGGAACTGTGGGGTAGTTACAAAAGGTGCAACATAAGTATAATGGGACAGTTGGGAGGAGGAGAAGGACAGGGAAACAGAAATAGATGCAGGGCTTGATCCAGGACCCCAGCACCATGATCTGAGACAAAAGCAGACGTTTAATGACTAAGGCACCCAGGCGCCCCAAGAAATCCACTTTAAATATAAAATACCCATAGATTAAAAGTAAATGTAAAAGTATACAAAAAGACATACCATGCTAACACTAGGAAAAGGAAAGCAGGCATAGCTGTATTAATTTCAGAGAGAGTAGACATCAGGGAAAAATTTTTTATCAAGGATAAAGAGAAGCATTAAATAATAAAGGAGTCAGTCCTCCTAGAACACATAATAATCTGTAATACGTATGTGCCTAAAAACAGACCATCAAATATGTGAGTTAAAAAACAGAATTCAAGGAAAAATAGATAAATTCATTATTGTATCATTGCACCCTTTTATCAACAGGACACATCCATCAGGCAGAAAATCATGAGGACATATTTGAACTCAAAAGCACCATCAGCTGGCTATAATTGGCATCTATAGACTGCTTCATCTAACAACAGAAGATACACATTTTTTCCAAGCTCACATGGAACATTGATCAAGATAGATTACCTTCTGGGTCAAAAACGCAACTTAATGAATGTAATACACACACACACACACACACACACACACACACACACATATATATAAATCAGGTAGTGTCTGCTCTCACAGCACCATGGATTAAGCTACAAATTAATAAAGAAAGGTACCTGGAAAATACTAAATACTTCAAGATAAACAGAACATTTCTAAGTAACACACGGATCAAAATAGAAATTTTAAGAGCAATTAAAAATATTTTGAGCAAGTTAAAAAGGGAAATACAATTTATCAAAATTTGTGGGATGCAGCAAAAGCAGTGCTCAGAGGGGAATTTATTGCATTGGCTGCATTTTTAGAAAGAAAGAACGATCTAAAATCAATAATCTAAGTTTCCACCTTAGGAAACTAGAAAAAAAAAGAGCAAATTAAACCAAAGTAAGCAGAAGAAAATAAATAATAAAAATCAGAGAAGAAATCAAATTGAAAATTATAGCATGATAGAGAAAATCAATGAAATGAAAAACTGTTTATTTGAAAAGATCAATAATATTGATACTTACTAGAAAAAATTAGAGAGGACTCAAATTAATATTGTCAATAAAATGAAAGAGAGAACATCACACAGATCCCATGGATATTAAAAAAATTAGGTGAGTAGAATGAACAACTCTTATGCTCTCAAATTTGACAACCTAGGTGAAAAGGACAAAGTCCTTAAAAGAAACAATCAAACAAATTCATACAGGAAGAAATGAACGATCTGGGCCAAATCTATGAAACAAATGGCACCAATAATTAAAAACCTTCACAAACAGAAAGCACTAAACAGATGGGTTCACCAATGAATTCTACCAAAAATTTAAGGAAAAAACAATACCTGTTTTCTATGTTCTCTTCCAAAGATGGGAACAGAAGAAATACTTTTAAATGCATTTATGAGGCCAGCATTACTCTAATACCCAAACTAGACAAAGATGTTACAAGACAACTAAAGACCACTATCTCTCATCAACACCAATGCAGAAATCCCCAACAAAATAGTAGCAAACTGAAAACAATGGATAGAAAGAATTATGCCCCATGACTGAGTGGAATTTATATCAGGTATGTAGTCTGTTTTAACATTTGAAAATCAACGAATATAACCCATAAAATCAACAGGCTAAAGAAGAAAAAAACGCATGATCATATTAATAGATGCAAAAAAAAGCATTTGACAAAATACAACATTTACTCATGATCAAACTCAGCAAACTAGGAATGAAGGAGAACTTCCTTACCTTGATAAAGAATATTTATAAAAAAAAAACCCTACAGCTAGCATCATGCTTAATGGTAAGAAACGCAAAGCTTCTTAGTAATGTCAGGAATAAGGCAAGGATGTGTCCTCTCACCACTGCTTTTCCACAACATACTGGAAGTCCTAGGTGATGCAATAAGACAAGAAAAGTAAATAAAATGTATACATATTGGGCAGGAAGAAAAACAGTCTTAGTTCACAGATGACATCATTTATGTAGAAAATAGGTAAGAATATACAAAACTCTTGGAAATAATGATTATAACAAGTTTGCAGAATACAAGGTTAATATACAAAAGTCAATTTCTTTTTTCATACATCAGCAACGAAAAAGTAGAATTTGAAAATAAAAACACCTTGCCATTTACTTTAGTAAGCAGAAATTTCAAGTACTTAGGTATAATCTAATGAAATGTGTATACCTATACCTATATATATATACCTATATGAGGAAAACCATAAAACTCTGATGGAAGATACCACAGAAAAACTAAATAAATGGATACTTATTACATGTTCGTTGCTAAAAAGAATATTGTCAGGATGTCAGTTTTGTTCAACTTGACCTATAGATTCAGCACTACCCTCATTAAAATCTCTGGAAATTATTTTGTAGATATTGACAAACTGATTCTCATGTTTATAGGGAGAGGTAAAAGAACCACAATGGCCACCTCAATATTGAAAGGGAAGAATAAAGTCAGAGGACTGACACCATCTGACCATGAGACTTAGTGTAAAGTTACAGGAATCAAATTAGTACATTACTGGAGAAAAAACAATTGATCAATGGAACAGAATGTCAGGCCCATAATGGACCCACACAGATGGAGTGAACAGATCTTTAACAAAGAAGCAAAGGGAACACAATGGGGTGAAGAAAGGCTTTTCAATAAATGGAATGTTTGGACATCTGCATGCAAAAATATGAATTTAGACACAGACTTTATAGCCTTCACAAAAATTAACTCAGAATGGATCATAGAACCTAAGCATAGATCTAAAAACTATAAAACTCTTGGAAAACAACAGGAGAAAACCTAGATGACCTTGTTTGGGTCTGGTGATGATTTTTTAGGAAAGAAAGAAAGAATGGGTAAGTGGCACTTCATTAAATTAAAAAAATCTATTTTGTAAAAGATAGTGTAAAGAAACAGAAAACAAACCACAGACTGGGAGAAAATATTTGTAAAAGATTCATGGAATATGGGACGCCTGGGTGGCTCAGTGGATTAAGCTGCTGCCTTCAGCTCAGGTCATGATCTCAGGGTTCTGAGATCGACCCCACATTGGGCTCTCTGCTCAGCAGGGAGCCTGCTTCCCTCTCTCTCTCTGCCTGCCTCTCTGCCTACTTGTGATCTCTCTCTGTCAAATAAATAAATAAAAAATCTTAAAAAAAATTCATGGAATATAAGACATTCATCCAAAATATACACACAATTCTTGAAATTTGACAAATAGATAATAAAGAACCCAACAGTACTAGAGAAATAAGAAAGAAAGAAAGAAAGAAAGAAAGAAAGAAAGAAAGAAAGAAAGAAAGAAAAGTTATGACTATACTCCTATTAGAATGGTCAAAATCTAAAACACTGGCAACAGCAAATGCTGGCAAGTATATGGATAGCAGAAACCCTTATTCAATACTCACGGGAATGAGAAATGGTATAGCCATTTTGGAACACAGGTTGACAGATTCTTATAAAACTAAACATACTCTTACCATAGAATCCAGCAGCCATGCTCCTTGGTACTTACCCAAATGAACTGAATACTTATGTCTACCCAAAAATGTGCACATGAATTTTTATCACAGCTTTATTCATAATCGCTGAAGCCTGGAAGCAACTAAGATGTTCTTCAGGAGATGAGTGGATAAATCAATGGTCGCAATCCAGGGAATGGAATATTATTTAGCGCTAAAAAGAAAGGTGCTGTCAAGCCATGAAAAGACCTAGAAGAAACACGACTGAGTATTACTAAGTGAGAGAAGCCAATGTGAAAAGACTACAGACTGTGTGATTCTAGCTCTAGGACTTTCTGGAAAAGGAAAATTATGGAGGCAGCAAAAAGGTCAGTGGTTGCTGGGAGTTATGAGGGAGAGAGGCGAAGAGGCAGAGCACCTGGAATGTTTAGGGCAGTGAAACTAGACTGTGAGATACTATAATGGTAGACATGTCATTATATATTTATCTAAACTTCTAGAATGTTTAACAAGAGGGAACCCCTAATGTAGGATTCTGGGTGATGGTGACCTGTCAGTGTTAGGTTTAAATGTTGCTACTCTGCTGGGGAATCTTGATAGTGGGGGAGGTCGTGCATGTGTGGGGACAGGGCATATATGAGAACTCCCTGTACTTTATACTCCATTTTGCTGTGAATCTAAAACTGTTCCAAAACCACAAAATTTATTAGTTAAACAAAAGAAGAGATGTTCTATGACCTACATATGTTACCTACGTCATGAGCCTACCAGGACAATCACGACTGCGTGTGTGAGTGCGTTGACCCTTGGAGGAGAATGAGCCCAGAGTTTACAGCTTTCTGTTGATCTTGGTGACTAAGGCACAAATAGGGAGGGTTTTCAGAATGGAATGATTGGTTGGCTTAGCCTCTCCTTCTCAGAGTCAACTGTCTCTACTAGGCATGTTTTCCTTTTTTAAAATAGAATTTAAGATTTGATATTTGGTTTTAA
The DNA here is from genome assembly GCF_922984935.1 of Meles meles. NCBI lineage: Eukaryota > Metazoa > Chordata > Mammalia > Carnivora > Mustelidae > Meles > Meles meles. Next base: position 99,915,627 of record NC_060075.1, read on the forward strand.
AGATTTTATTTATTTATCTGAGAGAGAGAGAGTGCACGTGCGGGAGAAAAACACGAGTGGAGTGGGGGTGGGGCAGAGGAAGAAGCCGACTCCAGCTGATCAGGGAGCCTGGTGTGGGCCTCCCTCCCAGGATCATGGGATCATGACCTGAGCTGAAAGGCAAACGCTTAATAGACTGGGCCACTCGGAGACCCAAGATTGACTATTTGAAATGGAGCTTCCTGACTTGAATCTGGGGGGAATAAAAAGATAGGTATGTGTGTGCTTGATTTTTTTTTTTCTTTTTTTAAGCCCTATAGGCATTACGCTGATGCATTGGGCTGCTGAGGCTGGCAGCCATCAACGAGAACTATTTGGGACCCTCCAATTGGGTGTCAAGTCTCCAATGGTTGATGAGGATCATATCTGAATCACCGAATCGCATGTGTCATTGAAACTACTGTCCATGGGCTGTCTGTCTGTGCAGTTATACTGCTGTGGCTAACAACACAGCTCATGGCTGTGCACGGACAGGTTAGCACTGAGGCAGTCATGTCTTGGGGGTGGTGGGGTGGTAGGGGGATGCATGTTCTTCTTAGTTCCAAACTCTTCACCTTGGAGTTGACTTGCCAGGTTGAACACCAATAAGCCATGGCTCTGCTGATCCCCATGTGTTTACACTTAGTGTCATGAGTATTTGGGACATACTTACACTAGCCAATTATTTGCGCATATTGAAATTAACATTTATCTTGGCATGCTCCGTTTTTATTCACGGAGTCTGACATTCCTACCTTGGAGCCGTTCTTACTGATTCTCTGGGAACCCCATGGACCCTTTTCATTACTTTAGAAGCTTAGATTTCAGGGAACTAATGGATCTTGTGAATTCTCTCTACAACTAAGTTTAGGAGCGGCCCTATTCACGGCAGCTGGCGATGACTGCCTTATGCAGCAGCTCGGCTGGGTCCTCAGAAGACGGACCAACTAAATCAGAGGCAGGAGCGCACTTTCAATGAATTAAGTGTTTTCAGCATAAATTTAATTCCTTGTTATTTAACGGAGCCATGCATAAACACACAGCGATCCCTAATAGCCACTCAGATGGTATCTGCAGTAGAAGGATGTAAAATAAATAATCACATGATCCTTTGGTCTTCAGTGGGCAGATGACACGCAGGAAGTGACCAGGCCGGGACCAGGATGAGGCTGACTTATCTGGATGGAGAATATGAATGCACTGGAGGTTCTGAGTTTCACTTCTCCGGCCTTTGGTGACTTGTAACCACAGTGTGTGGTCTGCTTTCACCACCCTGTGACTACAGCTGGGTTCTCCAAGAGTCCCTTGGGTTTCAAACCCTGTCCTCGTCCTCCCTCTGCAAACTGCAACCTCTCCCAAGGCTTTTACAACATGCTTCATGTCTGTATGTTCAAGTCCCCCTTTCTGATGGGATATTTGCGATTGTAATTCCACCGTGTCATCTCTGCTAGACTGGACTCATGCTCACTGCCTGTGTGATCCTGGCAGAAGTTTCCACTGCGTTTCTTTAATTGGTTATATGAACACAGCATTTGTCTGTAATGGAGATGTTTGTCTGGACATTGTTTTCTAGTTCTGGCTAAATCTGCAGATCGCTAAAACACTGGTCTCCTTGTTTGACAGACTCAGCTTTCATGCAGGTATGAGGAGCATTTGATAGCCTAGGACGTGTAGGATCCAGATTGCTTTTGCAAAAACTCACAATGCCTCTTGATTCAAGATTTTTAAGTCACCCATGCTTTAATGCAAAGAAACTGAGAGGATTTGTCAATTGTTTTCTCTCATAGTTATAGGAAGAAGTGGATCTTTTCATACTTAAAGTCTTGGCATGACTTTGCTGTTCTACTGACTAAAGTTTGTGGAAATTTCCTGCTGTGAGATACCCAGAAGGGCAGAGGAAGTCTGTGACTCATATGTGCATGGCAATCTATGATTAATATCACTTGTTCCAACTCTGAGTTAATACAGACAAGAATTGGTCAATGCAGGGATCCTGGCACACATTTATTTCATGTGATGATGTGAAATTGTCTCCTAAACGGATGACCAGCTGTTTCAGATTATTCTGTGGAATTACAGTAATTTTGGTAATTAGCAAAAATATTCCGATTTTTTTTTTCTTGGCAAAACCTCTCAATGTCTGATACCCTCTGACCTTGCAGAGAAGCTCTTCCTTGCATCTGCACATTACCCAGAGGGGATTAATTAAGCCGAATTAATGCAGTCATTTCTAAAATGGCTCCCAGGATAGCTCAATATTGAGACTGTTGAAAGGATAGCACTGTTTTCCTTCCTGTTTCTCCATGGAAATGGGAAGGTGAGTGTGTTGGAGGACACGTTCTCCCTGGAGCTTCAGGAAGTACTGCTTTGGGAAGTGTGGGTCAGCTCTAGAATCCTCTGGCAGTCCCGAACTTACCCGCTGCCAGTCTCGTCGTGGAACCTGGCTGTTGAATTGAACCTCAGTTACACAGAGCTATGCTGTCCGATCTTTCATTCTCATCCTGACCTTTAGCCTCAACTAGCTCTTACTTCAAAAAACAGGACTCATCTCGCCTGCATTCCTTTGTTCACCACTTCTGGTGGCCTTGGACAGACTGTTTAACCCCCTAGAGACACAGTTTGCCCACCTGTGTAATGGGGCGCTCCATGACTCCACACTCTAACTCATGCACCGACCGGGTTTGTGAATTTTAAAACATTGAGTCAGCTCTGGCCATGGGAAGATCTGGCCAGGATTCGAAGCAACTGTCCTTCCCTCATAACTCTGTCTTTTCCTTGGTGATAGACAGAGAACACAGGCAGCAATCGTTGTCAGAAAAAGCTATAATTTAAATTATTTGTATGCCAGATAAGGCCACGGCTATGGGTTTCTGAATTCAGATTTCTCAAGATGCATTGAAGGTAATGGATGTGGACCTTACAGCTTCATCTCAATTTAAATTCAGTCACCAAGTGCCTAATTTCTAAAAGATTATTTGCACATTTCCAATAAAATGTTATTTGGAAAGGTAAGAGGCAGAAGCGAACATATTTCCTTTGAAGTAAAACCTCCTACTTGGAGTACCAGGCGGCCGCATTTATTACTGCAATGGCTGACCATCCCCCATGTGCTGAGGGCATAGCAAGTCCAACGATTTTACCCCGGGGACTTCAATTTATAGTTTCATTTTTTTTCTAACTCCTGGAAGTCATAAGCTCACATATACAGACCAACGCTGGATAGCCATTCTAGCATGATCATTCAGAGTGTTTACAGCATGGTGAATCCTGGAAGCTGCCGTGCGCACCCCTATGGCAGGCACATCTGCCCCTTCTACCTGGATTTGTACCACATCCTTGCCAAAGGAAAAACCGAGTCATCTTGGTGGGGCAATGACCACAGTGTGGTCTGTGGAAAAACCTCTTACATATATTGAAATTAGCTGCATTGTTCCTCAGAGTGTCAGATTGAGAGTTGAAAGACATTTTTCAACAGTCATCTCCTAAAACAGAAATTATCTTCATCTCTATGAATTGGTTTCTCCAGATTGTTCAGCTCAGGTCTTTGGCCCACAGTTAATATAATAAAAGGTAATTCTTGGTATTTTTTGAAGTGCTGGACATATATTATAGGTAATTTTCATAAGACTTCATAAGACTTCCCATTTTATAGGTGGGTAAACTGAGGCTGACGGGCACCAAGTAAAATGATCAAAGTTAGAGTTAGTTCATCTTTTAGGAGGAATTCCAGGCCTGTCTGCACTCAGTCACATGTCAATCCAGGACCTCCCAGTGAACACCCCTCTTCCCCCCATCCTTAGGCGGCATTATCGGCTATGGACAGTGGGAGGATTCACTGACCTTATTATGCTCAGAAGTAGCAGTGATATTATAAACATCTAAAGCCAGTCTAAGGAGCTAACCTCATACAACAGTGTCTACAGATGCAACCCCTGCACCCTAGGATTGTAAGTCTTGGGTACAGCTGGACAATCCTCTCATACTTTCAACAATGTCCAGCTCAATTCTCTCATACTTTAACAATTCCCCCATCATGAACAGCCGGGAAACTTTAGGAGAAATGAGATGTCTAAGACTAAAAATGTGACCTTGCTTTCACTGGGAATTCGTATGTCCTCAGAAATATTAGCTGGTTGTCTTTTTGTGGGTCCTTGACATCTTGTGGTACATAGCAACTTCCCGTTAGCATTGGGAACACCTGACATTTTGGGCATCCCATAAAGCTTCGTGCAAAGACTACTGAGTAAATCAGACTTCTCATCACTAATGGACTCTTTCAGGGAGATTTCTGAAGAGTCTCTTCTATAAATGCATCTTAAGAATATCTGGTACATTTTAAGATGACATCAGGCTGAAGTATATTACTGTGGACTTACTAGAACCCAATCCCAAACAAAAAAGGGAAGAGTATGTACACTCTTCTTTCAGAAGCAAAATTAAAGGAGCCAGGAGACCCAAAGGCAACAATGTAGCTCAACAAGGAGGGCTCTCAACTGAGTAGATCAAATGAGCACTCTGTCCCTTACATCAGCGGCCCCCAATTATGTGTGTCCGTCACTTGAAATTTCCTATTATTTCCCACTGCCTACATTGTGAGTGGCCCTGTGTGGATAGGAAGATGCCATTCTTGAATTTGGGATTTGGGAGAGCCTGGCCCATTCCCAGAGCCGGTCCTCAATGGCTATTTATGGTGCCCAGCTCTACATGCAAGAACTTCTGCTTATTACTGAGATGAGAATCCACTTTTGAAACATTCTTGCCCAAAGTCAGATTGACCTATGCAGTACTTTGGTGACTCATTCTGTAAGGAATGATGAACACTTCACCAGATTGCTGAGTTTAAAAGCATGTTACCTAAGAAAAATTTGCTTTCACTCTTAATTTTCTCATTGACCATGCTGATGGGGCATTTGAAAAAAGTCAATGTTTCCCCTTCTGAGTCAGAAACTGACATTTTCCCATACGCTTCACGTGTGGTGTCAACAAAATGCAGCCACACAACTGTGACTTGGGAGACTGGGATATTCCCCTGCTTTTAGTGTCCAGTGTAGGTCCCGTCTAGTCTAACATGTGGAGCATCTTTGTCGTCTGGTCAAGGGCCCTCTGGTCTGTATCTCTGTCTCCTGAATCAATCAACCTTCCACAAAGTGAAAGCATATCTGAATAAAACTCATATCAAACATTGATTTAAAAATCTTCATTATCTCATATCTGCTTAAGGAATAAGTTCCTTAGAAGGGCATAAAAGTCTATCAAAGACATGACCCACACCTACCTTTCATACTTCATCTTGTTCAACCCTTGTGTCCTCTAATGTTTTCAGAATACATCATTTCTGGAGATTACTTGACATGCTTTTTGTGAAATGACCTTCCTTCCCAGCTTCACCCGGAAAGACTCATTGTCCTTTTTTTTTTTTTTTTTAATTTATTTGACAGAGAGAGATCACAAGTAGGCAGAGAGGCAGGCAGAGAGAGAGGAGGAAGCAGGCTCCCCACGGAGCAGAGAGCCCAATGCGGGGCTCGATCCCAGGACCCTGAGATCATGACCTGAGCCGAAGGCAGCGGCTTAATCCACTGAGCCACCCAGGCGCCCCTCTCATTGTCCTTTATGACTCAGTTTGAATGCTGTCTCGGTCAACTCAGGTTGCTATAACAAAACACCACAGACTGCATGACTTAAAAAAAGAGAAATTTATTTCTTGTAGTTCTGGAGGCTGGGAAGTCCACAATTAAGATACCATCAGACTTGGTGTCTGTGAGGACCCGATTCCTGGCTGGTACTCCATGGCCTTGCTGTGTATTCATAACACCTTTCCTCAGCATATGTAGAGAAAGAGAGAGAAAGGGGAGAGAGACAGAGAGGGTACTTCCTCTTCTTATAAGGGCATTAATCCTCATTCCTCATGATCTCATGACCTCATGACCTCTTACAAGGGCACTAATCCTCATTCCTCATTCCTCATGACCTCATGACCTCATGACCTCATCACAACCTCATCCAACTGTGATCACCTCCCAAAGTCCCCACATCCACATACTATCATTGGAGGGTTAGGGCTTCCACATAGGAATTTTGAGAGGATGCATAGAGCCTGCAATGAATGCCACCTTTGTGAGACTGTTCCTAACCACTTTGCTCCATCAAATGGAGATACTAATATATTCATCTCTATTGTTTACTGCATCACAAACCTCTTAATGCATCTTAATGCTTTACTCAGTGCTTGACATTCAGTGGGGACTTAATAAAAATTTAAAAAATATAATATAAAAATATAATGGAAATTGGATTAAAGAAGGTCCTGACTGGTCCTGATTGATCCGGACTGATCCTGACTGGTCTTGACATATATTGACTGGTCCTGACTGGTCTTGACTGATACTGACTGGTCCTGACTGGCCCTGACATGATCAGCCCCAACCCTGACTTCCAGAGCAGAATAATTATTTTAGGGTAAGCGGGGGTCTTCCCATGTCTTGTATTCTTCAAAGTCTGTGATGTGATCGGAATTGTTGGTGGTGGCAGCAACTGTATGAGGGTCTTACAACACTCTGCATCTTTTCCTACTCACCAGAGGCCCGGGACAGACTCCTTAGTGACATCTTAAGATGGTGAAGCAACCACTTGTGTCTTCAATACAAGCTCCTTCATGAAGTGACTGAGAATTGAAGTCACCTGCATTCTCGTAATTAAACTTTCACAGTGGAGAACTAAAATCATCCTCTGTCACCACATGACTCAACTCTGTACCAGAATATTCTTGAAATTCCTGGAAAGATAATGCTATCAGTCAACCGAAAATTCAATGGTTGCCTGAGGAATTTCCTATAAACCAATTTCTAGGGATGGATAGCTCTTCTCTCAAGAACTATTCAGCAAACATTATACTTCTCACATAATAGCACACTTATCAGGATGAGCTGAAGGTACTCCCTTCACTGTGTTCATCAATCCTAAATCATCTTCTCACCTTATCCAATCAGCTCCCCTCATTAAAGACCCACCCAAACCACTTGAGACCAGACTCAAATACTTGGAAGTATATCCTCTCCTGATCACTTCCCCCTGAGACACCTTTAAGACTCTGGTAAGGTGGTACCCTCCCACATCACAGGAGAATTAGTGACCTTGCTTATCTTTGGTGAAAGAACCACTCAACTTTTTTGTGGGAAAGGGGCAGCAGCGCATGTGGTTTTGACAAAAGCAATGTTCTAGAGAGTGAAAATTTTGCCTGGGACACTGGAGTCTGGAGCTCAAAGCTCTGCCATGGCTTTGCCTGTGACCGTGGACAAGTCATTTGCTCTCTCTGAACCTCAGTTTTATCATAGGAATAATGAACAAAGTTGGTGCTACCTCTGTCCCTGTGTCCATATACCTGTGTCAATCCTCTTGTTCCCAAGTTTTTCCTGGAGAGTGAAAGTCATAGTCAATACAGAGGGAAAGAACAGTTATCTGTTAGCTGTTGCTAATTTCACCGATATTGGATTTTGTCCAGGGAAAGTTTCTTAATATTCCTTGACATTTTGGGAGAACGAGGCAGTTCATCGAAGTGACTGACATTTCCATGTAAATGAATAAAGCTTACCCCACTTCAAACATCCATAAAATATTAACCATTTAAAATAATAACCTTCCTAAATTCTTTCATAAAATCTTCCTAAAGAGTTCTCTTCCTTCTAATGAAGGCATATTGACTGTTTTTTTTTTTTTTTAATTCCTGTGACATAGATTGTTGGATGAACCTCAGGAGACATTATTGATGTGAAAAGAGACATTGAAATATTTTCAGCATTATTCGTAGTGATGAGATATTTGAAACATTCTGAATTCCCATATAGAGAGATTCATTCGCTACATTCTGGCATATGTAAGAGATAGAACCCACAGTGGTCCATGGAAGCTACGTGATAGAAGAAGAATAAAAATGGGAAATTGTTCAGCGTGCAGGAAGTACCCCCTCATTTCAAAAAAGCATGACCCCATTTTTATAAAAATATGTCCAATGATTACCAGAAAGTTAGATATTATTAACTGTGGCTATCTCTGGAGGTGATTTGAATTCTGCTTTGTGCTTCTCTAAACTTTCCTATTTTCAACATAACAATGCATTTCTTTTATAATACTAACAAGCTAGAATGTTAAAGAGGAAAGCACCAGCTTAAAGTGTGACCAATCAGCTAAGAGATATCTGAGTCAGGCTGGCTTCCCATCTTGGTGCAATGAAAGTGAAGGTGACTTCAAAACACAGGGGTTAACAAGATTCTGGCCATGGGTGGCAGTGGAAAGAAACGGCCTTGAACCAGGGATGCAAAGGTGTCAGGGGCTCAGAGATATTTTACTTAATTTTTGCTCTGGAGCTGTTTTCAGGAGGGCTGGAGTCCAGAAACAGGAATAGGCACGGGATATTTTTATATATTAGTGAGTGAAAAACTTAAATTAAGGCCAGGACAACTTGGTCAAATGGAGTGATGGTTTCCGGTGACAAGAATGCGACTATAGCATCCCAGGGGCAGGGCGCTTCTGAGCGGCTCATAAAACACTATGCCTCTGGGAATACAATTTGAGAACCACTTTGGTAACTAGTTGTTTTCTAAATTTTTTTTTATTTGTTTATTTACAGCATAACAGTTTTCATTGTTTTGGCATCACACCCAGTGCTCCATGCAGTACGTGCCCTCCGTATTACCCACCACCTGGTTCCTCAACCTCCCAACCCCCCCGCCCCTTCAAAACTCTCTGGTTGTTTTTCAGAGTTCATAGTCTCTCATGGTTCATCTCCCCTTCCAGTTTCCCTCAACTCCCTCTCCTCTCCATCTCCCCATGTCCTCCATGTTCTTTGTTATGCTCCACAAATAAGTGAGACCATATGATACTTGACTCTCTCTGCTTGACTTATTTCGCTCAGCATAATTTCTTCCAGTCCCGTCCATGTTGCTACAAAAGTTGGGTATTCATCCTTTCTGATGGAGGCATAATACTCCATAGTGTATATGGACCACATCTTCCTTATCCATTCATCCGTTGAAGGGAATCTTGGTTCTTTCCACAGTTTGGCGACCGTAGCTATTGCTGCAATAAACATTGGGGTACAGATGACCCTTCTTTTCACTACATCTGTATCTTTGGGGTAAATACCCAGCAGTGCAATTGCAGGGTCATAGGGAAGCTCTATTTTTAATTTCTTCAGGAATCTCCACACTGTTTTCCAAAGTGGCTGCACTAACTTGCATTCCCACCAACAGTGTAAGAGGGTTCCCCTTTCTCCACATCCTCTCCAACACACTTTGTTTCCTGTCTTGCTAATTTTGGCCATTCTAACTGGTGTCAGGTGGTATCTCGATGTGGTTTTAATTTGAATCTCCCTGATGGCTAGTGATGATGAACATTTTTTTCATGTGTCTGATAGCCATTTGTATGTCTTCGTTGGAGAAGTGTCTGTTCATATCTTCTGCCCATTTTTTGATATGATTATCTGTTTTGTGTGTGTTGAGTTTGAGGAGTTCTTTGTAGATCCTGGATATCAACCTTTTGTCTGTACTGTCATTTACAAATATCTTCTCCCATTCCGTGGGTTGCCTTTTTGTTTTGTTGACTGTTTCCTTTGCTGTGCAGAAGCTTTTGATCTTGATGAAGTCCCAAAAGTTCATTTTCGCTTTTGTTTCCTTTGCCTTTGGAGACATATCTTGAGAGAAGTTGCTGTGGCTGATATCGAAGAGGTTACTGCCTATGTTCTCCTCTAGGATTCTGATAGATTCCTGTCTCACATTGAGGTCTTTTATCCATTTCGAGTTTATCTTTGTGTACGGTGTAAGAGAATGGTCAAGTTTCATTCTTCTATATATCGCTGTTCAGTTTTCCCAGCACCATTTATTGAAGAGACTGTCTTTTTTCCATTGAATATTTTTTCCTGTTTTGTCGAAGATTATTGACCATAGAGTTGAGGGTCCATATCTGGGCTCTCCACTCTGTTCCACTGGTCTATGTGTCTGTTTTTATGCCAGTACCATGCTGTCTTGGTGATCACAGCTTTGTAGTAAAGCTTGAAATCGGGTAACGTGATGCCGCCAGTTTTGTTTTTGTTTTTCAATATTTCCTTAGCAATTCGGGGTCTCTTCTGATTCCATACAAATTTTAGGATTATTTGCTCCAGCTCTTTGAAAAATACCGGTGGAATTTTGATCGGAATGGCATTAAAAGTATAGATTGCTCTAGGCAGTATAGACATTTTAACAGTGTTTATTCTTCCAATCCAAGAGCATGGAAGAATCTTCCATCTTTTTGTGTCTTCTTCAATTTCTTTCATGAGTGTTCTGTAGTTCCTCGAGTACAGGTCCTTTACCTCTTTGGTTAGGTTAAGTTATTGGCCATGTGTTCCCCGGCTAATCTCCCTAAAATCTGTCTCGTTTCTCACAATTATGCTCATGGACTCCTTTTGGTGTCTCTGAATCCAGGGATTTTTTTGGCAACTGATTTATTCATGCAGTTGTCTACCTGTAAGCCTGACTTTCTAAACTTACTCATGTGATGAAGAAAAACCTAGAAACAATGCCAAAGAGCCACCAGACCTGCCAGAATCTCACTGGGCCCGCTGTTTGCAGTGGGACCAATCATTATATACATCACCATCAGACTCTGTCCACCACCATCTTTAATGGCTGCTCGCCATGTTTGCAGGCTGTGAGAACTAATGTCTGCCAACCGAACATCCCACGTTTCCTTCCAAACCACCTGATTTGTCTTCCTGAACCTCGGGAACTTTCTAGAGCAGGTGAACTTAAGAAAACTAAGATTTTGAGTGATCCTTATAACAGGCATTTAGAGATAAGTTTATGGCCACTGAAATAAAATGACACCCCACCTTAACTGCTACTGGGAGTTTCCTAAGTACTTTACAGATTGCATCCTGTAGTCCTGGCAAGGACTGTGTGAGGCACGGGCTGCTGTGTTCTGTGTCTCACATGTGGTGATGTGGGGCTGTGGACCTGGAAGTAATTCACCAAAATCCACTGAGCTGGTAAATGACTGAGCCAGGATCTGAACCCAGGTCATGGGCCGTTGAATCATGCTCCTGCACTTGAACTTCACGTTGTGCTACCAAAAAAGACACCAGTCATGACACGAAAACAGTGCTCAAGAAGCGTCTTGGGTGTGGGCGTGGCACCATGGACTTCGGTTGCTAACCCTTGGTCACTGGAAGCATCGGGACTCCCACTCACATTCCACACCTGGTATTTGTGTTTCTTTGGCATTCTGGATAATACGCATGTTAACTGGATTTTTTTTCGTTTTTCTTGCTCTATTTAAATGCACGTACCTCTGAACTTGCACACTTCAAAAATGTAGAGGCTTCCTTCTTCAAAGAAGCAAAGGGCCCTTTATATTGAGGGAAAACACCTTGGGCAGGTTTTTGTTTTTTTGTTTTTTTTTTGTTTTTTTTTTTGTATGTTTGTTTTGTTTTTGTTTTTTTAACCTCCTGGTTTGTTTGGAAGGATTGACCCACACTTCTCCCCTGGTGCCTGGAATTATATAATTTCCTGTTCAAGCACTTCATGGGTCCTACCCACCTAATCCTAATCCTTTGAATGACTTCATAAAGTTGTTATAGCCATTTTAGAGGCAAGGAATCAGAGTCCCAGAGAGGTTAACCAAGTTGACAGATCTAGTATGTGGCTCCTGAACAATGTAAAGCCATGGGCTTACCAGTTTCCTCTGAAATATCACCACAGGATGGGAAAACAATTTTTTTAAAAGGCATATACCCACAAGGTCAGAGAGAACCAGTGACAAGGCCCAGAAGTCAGCAGTAGTGGATGAGAGCAAACCAGTGCAGCAAGAGTGGAAACTGAGTTAGCAACGTGAAAAGCCCAGCAGAAGCATATCCATTTTTATACTCCCAGGAGTTCAGGATTTGGAGGAAATAAGCATTTACAAAACTGGGGACTGGAGGTGGGGGCTGAAATAATGATTTTTTTTTAATGCTGTATAAAAAGGATGCTGGGGTGGTTCAGTTGATTAAACAGCTGCCTTAGGCTCAGGCCATGATCCCTGGGTCCTGGGATCGAGCCCCGCATCAGGCTCCCTGCTCAGCGAGGAGTCTGCTTTTACCTCTCCCTCTACTGTTTCCCCTGCTTGTGCTCTCTGGCTCTCTCTCTCTCTGTGAAATAAATAAATAAAATCTTTTTTTTTTAAATGCCATAATAGGTAGACACCTGGAACCCTTCTCCCACCTTGGGAAGATTGGCAACTGCCTCTTTGTATCCTTAGTGAAACACAAGAGGGTGTTGTCCTCTTCGTAAAGGAGAAATTCTAAGGCACTCTGCACTGGGGTCTCCGGGCCAGCGTATCTGGGCAGGCAGGTGAACTGAATACTTCAGAGACCTTCAGTATTTTCCATTTGTTGTTCTCATTGTTATTCCAGGAGCAAGATGAAAAGGAAAAGCCATTAGAAGGATGGGGTGTGGGCAGAGGAGAAAGGAGGGAGCAGAGAGACAGGAAAATGAGTGTCCAAGGAAGACTCAGGAACCTGTAGGGAGAAAAGAGCAATCTAGAGACAGGGTGTGGAAGTAACAAAGAAACAAAATAACGAAGAAATGAAGTAACAAAGAAACAAAGAAACGAAAAGAGCATGGGACTCTTGATCTCAGGTTATGAGTTCGAGCCCCACATTGGGTATAGAGCTTACTGAAGAAAAAAAGAAAGAAAAAAGAAGAATTCAAAAAAAAAAAAAGATGAATGATTTCAACCTAGAGAGGTTGAAGATGACTGTAGCTTTCAAGTTTGTGAAAGCTGCTCTCTCTAGTAGAGAACCTAAAGTTCCTGAGTTCTATAGCCAATGGAAAAGCGGGCTTTCTGTAGATCTGTGTGCTTTGAGCACTGGGTTTTGCTCTCCAGCTCCTGGTTGCCACAGCAGAGCCCGAAGCCTTTCATCTTCCTCTCTTCCCCCTCTCACACACTCATTCTTTTTCAGTACTGTCTTTTCCCCATTCAGAAAATGTAGCTGCACCACAGATGAACATCAGGTTTAAAACATACTCTGGGGAAACACACTGTATGAAGCTGCACAAGATCATATTTACTGGGGTGAGGACCGTGCTGCTCTGGCAAGGAAGGCTGGGAAGTTCTCTAGATTGCCTCAACATCACTGTCAAGTATTTTTTTTTCTTACTGTCTTCATTTTTGTTGCCAGGAGAGTATAAACATTCTAGACTATCTCTAGAGAATTGCACAGCCCATGCTCATGTTTCCAGATCTGTTTTCTTCGGTCGAAATTGTATGCACTGGCTTTATCCCACATCCAGCTTCCTATTCACACATTAACCTCCTTGCTGGTGACTTGTTTTCCTTCCTTTCACTACAGGTAGGTGGCATTGATATGTACCTTTTCCCCTGAATGTATGAATGCCTCCTTTGCGTCTGTTAGGAACGACACATTTTGCACTTCCCTCCTCCTATGGTGTGGTAGACGTCCCTCAGATCCCTGTTCTTCCCCTTCTACTTGTGTCTTCCTACACAGCACCCTATTTTTTGTTTTGTTTGTTTTTCAAAATTAATTTTTCATTACTATAAGTACTAACAGAAGCATTAAGAGAGACTCATTATTCTATTCTCTGCCGAAAACCTTATGGGGTCAGGTTTGCTCTCGATTTCATTCCAAGTGTGATTGAAGCCCTCATTACAACCCCATTTGTTGTTAACGCCAGATCTGAAAAGAAGTTGACCTGATCTTTTGGTTTTTATTTTATCCTGAGGAGAAGTCTGTAGTCATTCTAATTGCCATCGTATACCACATATCTGTGTATGACTATAATGGGCACATGTTTTCTTAACATTAGTAGAATTCATATTTTGGATACAGATCTCTGATTTTATTATGTTAAAATTAAAAATTTTTGAGGATGTAAAATCTTAAATTTAAGTCACATGTATATGTTGAAAGAGAGGTTTCCTTCATCTCTGCAACTCTGACCCCAACCTTTCCTGGTTATCAATCCGGCTTAAGGTCCCTGAGCTCTTCAATCTGTGAAGTTATGTCTTTCACTAACTTTAGGCAGTTTTTGGTCAATCTTTCTTCAATACATTTTCTACCACAGGCTCTTTCTCCCGTCATCTCCTTCTCTTTCCTCCTCTCCTTCACAGATTCCAGTTCTGAGTATTTCTGACATTTTGATATTGTTCTCACTGGTCCCAGTGGCTCTGCTCACTTCTGGTCTCTGTTCTCTAGATTGGAAGATTGTGCTGGAGGATCAGAGGGGTATTAAGGATGCTGATGCTTTCCTCCATCACCTTCATTCTGCTGCTAAGTCCTTCTGGTGATTAAAAAAAAATCAGAGGTTAGAGTTTCAGTTCTGTAATTTCTGGTGGTTGTCTCTTATTGTCTCTCTTGCTCTGCTGAGACCCCATCTTTTTATTTATGGTGATGATGCTTTTGTTTCTGTCTTTCAGCATAGTTTTAAAATCCCTTTGAGGATTAGGGATTTAGGCATTTTCATTGGGTAATTTCATATCTGATTCATTTTGGGATTGGTTTCTGTTGCCTTTCCTTCTGAGAATAATTATGTTTTTCTTCTGCATCAGGGAAGTAAATTGGAATTTTATCTTAGAACTTGTGATTGATACATTGTAGAAATCCTGATTTCTATGAAGTTCTTCTAGAAATATAATTACTCTCCTTTAAACAGGCAGATACGTAGCTGAAATTATAATTGTTTTTCCTTGAGGTGGTGGCCGTTCAAATTTCAGTTTATTTATTTCATATTACTTGAGCTAATTGATATTTACCCCACACATAATACATGAATGGTCAGCCAGGGACTTGGGGAGTTTATACATAGAATATAGGACTGTTTTTCTGGCTTTCTCCTTTTGGACATTTTCTTCTTCATTTCTTCATTGGCTATAATATCCCCAAACCATATCCATTTATTATTATTGTTATTATTATTATTATCCATTTATTATATTGTTATTATTAGTATTGTTATTATTATCATTATTTGGTCTAGCAAGATTATGACTTTTCCTTCAGAGTCTTAGTACTTTCTAGCACAGACCGGGGCCCACCTTCAGGCTAAAAGTCCTAAAACAGGTTAAAAGTCCTTTCTCTTTTTCCAACTGTCAACTTCTAACTTTGGCCTCCATTTATTTAATCTCTGATTCTTTATGTTTGTTATCTTTTCTATCTTTCTTTAAGACTATATAGTTGCTATCAGAAGGTTTTTTTGTTTGTTTGTTTTTTGTTTTTTATAGGAGCCAGTTGGTCATACCAGAAAGAAGACTGTCCCCTGCTATCATGTTGTTTTATCTATAAATAATATACCATATGGCTTTGCTTGCTTTGTTGTTGAATGATAAGCTATTCCTCATTTGATTCTGCAGTGTGCTCTTGTTTAACTCATTACAGTTTCCAATTCACACTTGTCAGCGCACACAACTCTGTTTCATTCAGTTTAATTTCTACATAGTATTTTATTGCCTGGATAGACCAGAATTTATTTATATCATTCTGTTGAGGGCTATTTGGATTATTTTTTGTCATTGCTGTTGTGGCTAAAATGTGGCTTCTTCTTCATAGTGCCTTCAGCATAAAGGCCAAAGTTATTTGGGGATAAATACTAGAAATGAACTTATAAAGTAAAAGGAATGTATGTATTCGACTTTGTTAGATCATTGCAAATTGGCTCCAAAATGCTCACACTGACTTACTCCCCTAGCAACATTCTTTCTCTTCATTTTGTCAGGTACATTACCATATTTTTAAATTTTTGCTAAATTCATGGATATTACATGGTACACTATTATTTTATTTATTATTTCTGTTACTTGCATATTTTTATGTGTCTTGGCTCTCTGGAGTTCCTCTTTTGTTATTTAACTGTTAATATCATTTGTTCAATTTTGTATTGCCTTGCTTGTCTATTTGATACAATTTATATATAATATATAGCTACCTATTTTTCATATTAGTTCTTTTCCATATACATACTTCTGAAGCATTTTTTAAAGCCCGTTTATAATTTCTTTAAAAAAATTTTTTTTTGATCTTTGTCTTTTGATGAGCAGAAATTTGAAAATTTCACATAGGGGGAGATGGGCAAAATGGGTGATGGTGATGGGGAGTGAGAGATATAGGCTTGTAAGTAGAGAATGAGTAAGTCACAGGAGTAAGAGGCACAGGACAGCAGATACACTCAATGGCCCTATAATGGTGCTGGATGATGACAGCTGGCAGCTCCCTGGGGTGAGCAAAACACAACGTATATACCATGTTGCACATAGAAATGAATATAACATTATGTGTCAACCATCCTCAAATCAAACTATTAAGAAGAAGGATTCAGCCAATCTTTAAAATACCAGTCATATCCAGTACCCAGGTGGCTCATCTAGTGAAGCATCTGCCTTTGGCTCAGGTCATGATCACAGGGTCCTGGGATCAAGTCCTACATGGGGCTTCCTGCTCCGTGGGGACAGTGCTTCTCCCTCTGCTCCTCCTCCCACTTGTTCTATCAATCTCTCTCTCTCTCTCTCCCTCAAATAAATAAATAACATCTTTAAAAAAAATCAGTCATGCCTCCATAAAGCAGTATAAAAGTTAAAAAAATAAATGCAACATAGTCATATTTACCAACATTTTCTTCATTGTTTGTGCTTTTTGTGTCTTTTTAAAGCAATCTTTCTCTGCTTGAAGTCATAATGATATTTTTTTCTCCTTACAGTGTGAAGGCTTTGTTATCACGTGTAGGACTTTATACGTTATGGAATTGTTTTTCTTCTATGTTGTGAGTTACTATATATTTTTTCTTATTTAGATAGTCAATTTCCAGCATTGTTTTTTGAATAATTCATCCTTATCCTATTTACTTGTAATTCCGCCTTTGCCGTATATCGGTATATTATATCTATGGTGCTTCTGTTTGGGTTTCTTTTTTCCTATTGATTTATATTCCACACTTTTTTTTTAACTTTAATGATAAAACAATATAAAGAAAGTCTATTTCCTTATGTTTTTCCCTCAAAATCATCTTAGCTAATCCTGGCTCTCTGCTCCATATAAATTTTGGGTTGCCAAGTTCCACAAATTAGCTGATTGGATTTTGACTATAATTATAATTAATTTGTAAATAAATTGGGGGGTAAGAATTGATATATTCACGACATTCAGTGTTCCCTTTCACTACATCTGTCTATCTCTCTATCTGCATCTTTGTCCCATCTGTCCCTGCATTTGTGTCCATATCCATGTGCATCTGTATTCGTTTCTACCTCTCTTCTATGCCTGTGTCTCTGTCTCTAGTTCTAGAACTATATCAATAGCTGTAAAGATATACTACATTTTCACAGGTTTTCATTTTTTATTGAGAAACAATTTGCAGCTTATCTCATTGAGTTTCTAAATATCTTTGTAAAAAAGTTATTCTAGGGGCACCTGGGTGGCTCAGTTGGTTAAATATCTGACTCTTGATTTTGGCTCAGGTTGTGATCTCAGGGTTGTGGGGTTGAGCCCTGTGTTGGGTTCTGCAGGAGGCATGGAGCCTGTTAAGATTCTCCCTCTCCCTCTTCTTCTACTCCCCCTGCCCTACATTCTATCTCAAAAAAGAATTTTTTGGGGGCGCCTGGGTGGCTCAGTGTTTTAAGCCTCTGCCTTCGGCTCAGGTCATGATCTCAGGATCCTGGGATGGAGCCCCGCATCAGGCTCTCTGCTCAGTGGGGAGCCTGTTTCTCCCTCTCTCTCTGCCTGCCTCTCTGCCTACTTATGTCCTCTCTCTCTGTCAAATAAAATATAAAAAAAAAAAAAGATTTTTTTTTTTAAATTCCAAAAGCCTGATGCTTCCTGTTGCTATTGTGACTGGAACTGTATTTTATAATTTTATTACATTTAATTTTTGCTCACTATACAGGAATACTGCTGATGTTTGCATGCCTGTTTTATATCTGTGAAAGAAAAAACTATTCCATGACACTTATAAATGCAAGGCAAGGTCGACTTTATTTAAAGGGGCGTCATCATAATGGGTATGGAAACCAGTGTAAGGCGATCTGCAGCAAGTCAGAGAGACAGCTTATCTCCAATTGCAGTGTGGGCAAGTGGGGATTTGTAGCCAAGGAGCAGAGGGGGACCAGTGGAAGGAAATCATAAGAGGAAACACCAGGGTGGGTTGGGGGGGGGATTCTGGTTAAACTAACCTAATAGACTCCTTGATGAAAACAGGCCACGGTGGTCAGACTTCCCCTGGGGGAAGGTGGAGGGTGAGGAACCCCATCAGATGAAGATGTGATCAGCACAGGAAGTAAAGGTTCTGCTAAACCTGACTTATCTAGATTGGTAGCACAAGGGGACAGAGCAGAGAGCAACATGGAAGTGAGCCAAGTGGAAAAATCCAGGGATCTTGTGAAGAGTTTGGTCAAGGAGAGAATCTTTGTTATATCCAGGTCTCCTGTTACTTTGTTTTTAAGCAGCTTTTACTAAATTCCATGTTGACTCTGTTGGAGATGCCATATTTACAAACAAGGATATTGCTTGCAAATAAAGATAGTTTGATTTCTCATTCTTCTTCTTTTTAAAAAGATTTTATTTATTTACTTGTCAGAGAGAGAGAAAGAGAGCACAAGGAGGCAGAGAGGCAGGCAGAGGCAGAGAGAGAAGCAGGCTCCCTGCTGAGCAAGGAGCCTGATGTGGGATTTGATCCTAGGACCCTGGGAACATGACCTGAGCCGAAGGCAGCAGCTTAACCCACTAAGCCACTCAGGAGTCCCTCTTCTTCTTATGTTTAAAGTATTTTTTTTTCTCTTTGCATTGGTCTGGACCTTCAGTACGGTGTTGACCAGAAGTGGTGAGAATTTGCATCCCTTTCTTGTTTTGCCTCTAAATAGAACACATCTAATATTTTATTATTAGTTATGGTATTTGCTCTAGGTTTCTGTCAACTATCATTTGCCAGGCTGAGGAAATCACTTTTTTTTATAAGATTTTTTATTTATTTATTTGAAAGACAGAAATTACAAGTAGGCGGAGAGGCAGGCAGAGAGAGAGAGAGAGGAGGAAGCAGGCTCCCTGCTGAGCAGAGAGCCCAATGTGGGGCTCGATCCCAGGACCCTGGGACCATGACCTGAGCCAAAGGCAGAGGCTTTAACCCACTGAGCCACCCAGGTGCCCCAGGAAATCACTTTTATTTCCAGCTTGCTTGCTAAGTACAATCTTAATTATAAAATACATTATATTTCACCTTTTATTTTTGCACCATTTCAAATGATCATAGATTTTTCTTTTTTTAACCTACAAATAGGGAATATTATTAGGATTTTAGATATTGTAGTATCTTTGTGTTCTTGAGAGAGACTCTACTTGATCCTTATGTGCTTTCAGTATGTTGCAGAAAATGATTTGTGGTAATTTTCATTTAGGGTTTTGGCCTATTTGTTCCAACAGAGACTGACTGACCTATAATTATGTTTCCTGCACTACCCTTTTTCAATTCTTGTGTTTAGCTCATAATAGCTGAATAATGAGTTTTTTTTAGCATTTTAAAATTCTCATATTTTAGTGTAAGAAGGGAATCAACTCTTTCTCACTTCCTTATATCTGTTTGTGTAAGTGTTTGCATGTGTATATTGTTCAATTTCTTTAACAATAAATTTCCCCTTCTTCTTCTTCTCTCCTCCTTCTTCTTCTTTTTCAAAGTAGGCTGTATACCCAGCATGGAGACTGACGTGGGGCTGGAACGTCCCCTGGAATCAAGACCTGAGCTAAGATCGAGTCCAATGCTTAACCGACTGAGCTACCCAGACGCCCCAGTAAGAAAGTTCTTTCCCATCTGCTTTTTCTTGGGTTAACTACATTAACTTCTGTTAGTATACGAATTGACCACTACACTTGAGTTTCTTGAATTTTTAGCAGTAAAGATTTTCAAGTAGTCTCATAGAAATTTAATCCCCATTGTATCTCTGTTTCTTTCTACTTTAATCTGCAAGTAAAGTGTTCATTTTTGCTGTTCTCAGTCCTCCTACATCTCTGAGGCAGGGTAGGTAGCCCTATTTTTACATGAAGAACAGAGGCAAATGCATGCGAACTCATGCCATCAAGGTCTCCAGCTGGTAAAGACTGAAATGAGGATTCAAATCCACATTGGTGTTTTTAAGAAAGTCCTTTCCAGCACTCCTACGGGGGAACAGAGCTTTCTTACTGGTCCCACACTTTTGATAGGGATCTTTTCCTCTTTATTACTTTGTTTCTCTTTCATGATTTTAATCCTTTTGGCTTGAGTATCAACCACCTTTTTGAACCTTACAAATTCTGTGTTAGGTGCTCCCTGCTCTTGCCTCCCTCACTTCATCAGGAACTTCTTATTGGATGGGTCTGAAGTTGAATAAAGGAGGCCGGTTCATTCAGGCATTTAGTGAATTGTGCATCTGAAATGTATTCATTCCTTTCTCCAGCTCAGATGATCTCACCTCGGACCAAAGGAAACATTGTAAACAAGGGAAGTATCCAAGGGGAGGCTGCTAGTTTATGCATTCAAATGAGGACATTCAATCTCAGCTCTCGGAGGAATCTTTAGACCTTGATGAGATTCTATTTGCATTAATGGAAGCTATGAAATTCAAATGTTTGGGCTGGTATGGGGGGGGGGTGTCAGAAGCGTAATGAGATGGATTAAGGAAAGAAATGCTTAGTCTGATCAGGTAAATCTCTTAATGAGCTCTCCCAGACAGTGAAATTAGGGAAGAAAAATTAGTCTGGCAGGACAAATAGGAGTCCACAGAGATGGGGAGCAAAGATCTTGTGCTTAACTCAAGGTTATAGGATCCATTAAGACTTCCTGTGTTAACCTTCTTTGCGCCTGAAATCATTACAATTTACAATTGTTTATAAGTTCTTTCTGCACACAAGTGAAGCTGTTTAGCCTCTTAAAAACAACAAGCATTTTTTGAGTGCCCATTCTGCGCTGGCCACCTTGCCATGTCATTTAATTACTGTGATTTCTTACATCAAAATTTAGCTTAACTGTGAGGAGTTCTTTGTTTTAATTGCTTGTTTAATTATCTATCCTGCCGGTTAGAGTTAAGTCCCCTGAGGCAGAAAACAGGGCCTTTCTCCCCATCATCGTGTCACTGGTACTGGCCAAGCATTGATCTGTGTGGGGTTCTCTGGCGCTCAGAAACGGGAAGGAATGGAGCACCCCAGTGGTCTCCAGATTCTGACATCCTTTAAGGACCCATATTTTGTTCTCCATAACCTTAACCCCTGGATTATAAAGCTTCACACAAGGTCTTTATCTTGTGCCTTTGGATATTTCAGTGCCTAGAACAGTCTTTGACTTCATACTACTTGTTGAACATATGGCGGAAGACGATCTTCCCCTCTGATCTCTGATTTCTTTGAAGTTAGATTTTTAGTTTCCAGCATGTGGCTGTCACATTGGAAATGCCACGTCTGTGTGACAGAGGAGAAAGTCAGGGCTCAGGGACGCCAGAGTGAGCCTCCAGCTCCCTCCTCTAGATACCAGATCTGGAAGGGACTTAACGTTTCTCACTTCCTCCAAATTTCCATCCAGCATTTTGAAGACGATAAACCATGTTCCCAGTCTGTCACTTTCCTTACTAATATCTGTTTTCTGATTTGCACTGAAGTTTACTTAACTATTATTAAAATCGTATGCTATTTCCGGGGTCCACAATATTTTCTCTGAGGATTACTCATATTCTTTTATAAAGAAACCGGCTACATACTGCTTAGGCGTGATGGAGAAACTAATCTTCCTTCCTCCAGCTCCCATCCCACACCACCGGTCGCATTAGTAGGAAGGCTGCCGCAACATGGGGACTGGTGGGAGGAGTTGTCTTTCTTGTGTCATCTCTAGCTTGGGATATTACACCTCGAGTGTCGGTGGTCAAGGTACGCTGGCAACCTACAGAGCAATCTAATCCTGACAGACATTAAAGAGCGTCTCACTTCCCTTAGACATCAGCGGAGGACGGGTGTCTTTTATAGCCATTTGAAGGCGAATTTCAAATACTAAAAAAGTAAAAAGATGTACTTCAAAATTTAATCTTTCAGCCAAGTGTGTATTTCTCATACATTTGAATAATGTGACAGCCATAGAAACACGTTTGTTCTAAATTTTGTAGGTAGCCATCACAGAAAATAGCCTCTGGGCACACATTTAGAAGAACAGCAGTGATGGAATAAAAGATAATGCAGATTTCAATCTAACCCAATCACAGGAGAGGGGCTTCATATACATACAGATCAGCCACCAGCTCTGACTTCCGTCTCAACGTCACCTCTACGTGACGGGCGTGGTTTCAAAAGCAAGCATGGAAGAAGGGAGATGGACAGCCATTTGACTCTTACTCTTCCTTGGGCAAAGTCAACAAGACAATGGTGCAGACCTTTTCCTCATGGTGACTTCAAGCTGGGGTGTTAGAACTCTGGACGGGGGTCTCTTCCTGAGAAAATGCACGTGCTCACTGGGCCACCCATTCCTCACCTGGTAATGAGGCAGGTGGCAAGACATACAGAGTAGGGGAGTGCTAAGGAGTTTATTGTTTCCCCCCTCCCAAATTCATGGTGTCAACATCCCACCTCCAGGACCTCAGAACGTGACTGTATTTGGAGATGGGGTCTTTACAAAGGCAAATAAGTTAAAAGGAGGTCATTAAGGGGGTGTCTGGGTGGCTCAGTCAGTTAAGCAGTTGCCTTCAGCTCAGGTTATGATCTCAGGGTCCTGGAATGGAAGATCAAGTCCCGTATCGGGTTCCTGGGTCGATGGGGAGTCTGCTTCTCCCTCTGCCTCCTCCCCCAGCTTGTGCTCATGCTCATGGTCTCTCTCTCTCTCTCAATTAAATAAATAAAATCTTAAAAAAAATGAGGTCATTAGGTCAGCCCTAATTGAATATGACTTATAAGAAGGGGGATTGGGACCAGATGTTGCAGAGGGAAGATGATGTGAAGATACAGGGAGAAGGCTGTCTGTGTGGCCAGGACAGAGGCCTGGAACATGTCCCTTCTGCACAGCCTGGGCGGAAACCAACCCTGCTGATGCATTGATCCTGAACTTCCAGCCGCTAGAGCTACGAGGCAGTATACACCTGTGGTTTAAGCTGCCTGGTCTGTGGTGCTTTGTTAGGGAGACCACAGAGCTACAAGGAGGCCCAGCCCAGTCCCTTCAGGCCTGTTTGGTGAGAACGTTTCAGGATGCACTGTAGGGGGCTCCTCCGCCCACACCCCTCCTGGCCCATGCTCGCCCCCACTCAGGGGCATTGTCTTCACTGACAGAGTCGTCCTACCTTGCCAGGGATCTTGGTCATCTACCACTCTGCAGCACGTTGGCCCAAACCTTAGCTGAAAACAGGTGTGACCTCACAGAATGAGCTGCATGGTTCTGGCTGAGGGTCTTTCGCAGAGGGGCCAATTGTTGGCTGGTATGGCAGTGTCAGAAGCCTGATGGGGCTGCAGGACCTGGCCCCAAGTTCACCCATGTGTGAACGTCCCCCGTGTGGGTGTCCCACAGGCTGCTCACAGCATGGCTTCCCAAGAGCCAATGGTGGCAGAGAGAAAGAGAGAGAGAGAGAACATGAGCAAGTTGGGGCAGGCGAGGGAGCGCCCAAGACTGAAGCTGCTGGTCTCTGACAACTAACTTACAATTATGTCTGCCATACTCTCCTTGTGGGAAGGGACCCCTGGGGCTTCGCAGGAGTCTGGCTGGCACTGAGGCATAGCAAGTGCTCCTGGGAGGCGGTCTCCTGTACACAGAATGAAACCTCCCGTTATGGATCCTACAAACTCCAAGTGGATTCGGCCTCTCCCCCAGTAAAAGATCATCAACAGGTTCCTTTGTCATCTCCCTTCAGCTTTCCATCTGCGGTGCCTTCCATTGGAAGCCCACCTTGAGCCTGTGGGCTTCCTTGGAACCATTCTATGGTTTGGTAGATGACTAAGGAGTATCCCTTTCCTTGGATCAAATCTCGCCCCCAAATGGGTTAGAATGTGCTCTACCTTCTCTACCTGCTGCGTAGGTGAGCCTGTTACTTTCCCTCCTCCAGTCTCAGCCAACATGTGCTGGGTCCTTTGCATAAGGTTCTGTGCCAAGGGCTTGCCATGCTGGTCCCTCACGGCTGGGGTCCTGATACACAGCTAGGTCATTTCAACCTATTGGGAAAATGCTGTTTTCAGGGCTAGGGGAGCCCAAAGGAGCCTGAACTTGACAAGCAAACACCCAAAGCATGCCCACTGCTTGGTTGACTTCCATTGACATGGGAGGCCTTTTGACCCAAGGCTTTTCTCTATCTATTGGGAAATACTAGGTCCTGTCTGATTAAAACTCTTGAATATTTGCTCCTTTATTCTTCACGTCGGTAGTAGGGGCGATGTTCGTATCATGGAAATTACCTTCTGCTTTATCCCTGGACACGGAATTTGGCAGCTCCTTTGAGAATCGGGGTCATCTAACTGCTTCCAAAAGTTCACAGCACCTGTCTGGAGGAGACTGTAAGAACCTCTGGAAACAGATTTTTCAGTGCTGCCAGCAGGTGGATTTTTCAGTTTTTGTTTGTAGAGGGCCTTAGTGGAGTCCATCATGTGCAATGCTTCTCGCTGCCTAGCTCCTCCTCTGGTCGTGATTATCATTCTGACAGCCAGACGGATATTTTTCAATGATATGCTCCTGCGTTCCATCAGATTTGAGAAACACATTAAGATCAGTCATCTGAGTGGGACTGTTTTCTCCTGCTTGTGGCTAATTAGTCAAGATGAATGTACAGACAGAGCTGCCTCCCTCCTAGCTATCGTTGGCTGCTACTTTATCTTGAAAAGGGCAATTATTGTCAGTTTTTTTCTCCTTTTATTTTCTTTGATGTACAGAGGACTTAAGTGAATGGGAGGACAGGAGGAATCAGGTTTTCCACATAAGTCTAACAAGGTGAAGGTCAAACAAGGTTCCTCCTGCCCCAAGGGCCTAGAAGGCAACCCCAAGTGAGTTATGCTTTAATGTGAGGGCAAAACGGAGGGGGGAGGGATTGTCTTGGGATAATATTGGAGTTCAACTTGGTTAGAGCTGCTTTAAAGAGAACCAAGGAGTATGGAATCCAGGAAAGAGGAATGCACTCAGGAAATTGGCTTCAGTTTGTGGGCTGAGTGGCTTTGAGTGTGATCTGCTAACCTGAGTTTTTTAGAAGAGGAAAGTGTTTCTGTCTGTTGGGAGTATCAAGTGAGCCAGTGTTTGTTTGTTTAAATAGAAAAAGTTGTTTTGTTATTCCTTTCTACAGACTTTTTTTCTCATTTTTTTTTTGTCATGTTATGGTAGTACATCATTTGTTTTTGATGTCATGTT
Source organism: Meles meles (assembly GCF_922984935.1). Taxonomy (NCBI): domain Eukaryota; kingdom Metazoa; phylum Chordata; class Mammalia; order Carnivora; family Mustelidae; genus Meles; species Meles meles. The sequence goes on from NC_060075.1 coordinate 99,940,976, forward strand.
CCATGATTCATTGTTGGTGTATAACACCCAGTGCTCCATGCAATACGTGCCCTCCTTAATACCCATCACCGGGCTCATCCATCCCCCCACCCTTCCCTTCTAAAATCCTCAGTTTGTTTCCCATAGTCCATAGTCCATGGTTCATCTCCCTCTCTGATTTCCCCCTTCATTTTCCCTTCCTTCTTCTAATGTCCTCCATGCTATTCCTTATGTTTCACAAATAAGTGAAATCATAGGATAATTGTCTTTATCTGCTTGACTTATTTCACTCAGCATAATCTCCTCCAGTCCCGTCCATCTTGATGCAAACGGTGAGCCAGTGGTTAAGCAAACTCTTGGAATCTGGCAAAACTATGACGTGGAATAAGACAGACTGTGTGTTGACCATCTTCACTACCTTCCAGAATCTTTTTGAAGATTCCTTTGTAACTCGAAAGATGGTTAAAATTACACATTAGAAAAGTAAAAGAAAAAAAAATACTCAAAGTAGTATTTCCAGTGAGACAGCTTCCCATTTTCCATGCGTTTTATTCACCAGCCCTTGTGGTTCACTATTGAGAACATTACCGTCTCATGAGAAACAATGTCATTCAGATGGTTGATTATCTTCTGTGTCTCAACATTGGGCTCTAGAATTCTAGTCTATCTCGTGACCATGTGGTCCAGAACCATCTTTTTGTCTTCTTTTTTTCAGTTGGCAGAGGATTTCTCAGAAACAAGTATTTGAGGGATCTGGGTGTGACTCCTCTGTCCCATCTACCTTTTAGCAGTTCTGAACCAGAAGCCTTAAAGATCAAATGGACAGATTCCTCAATGATTGTAGAGGAACAAAGTCAATATGGTGGATGGGTGGGGACTAATAACTCAAGCCTTCCCATGCCACAGAAGTCTTACTTTCATTACAGCCGGTCCTCGCTGCCAGGAAAATGTAGGGACACCTTCTGGAGGCAAAGAAAGCAACCTGCATGGGATAGATTCCCCCCTTCTTAGTCTGCACCTTTCTTCTGGAGGAGGAACATATGGATAATATGTGATTATGGAAGGAGTAAGGGGCACAGCAGGAGAAGAGGGTCTATGTGAACCCACAGGGTGTAACAGAGGACATGTCTATCTGAACGACCTCCTCTGGAGACCAGAGAAAGAAAACTGGCCCAGGGTTGAGGAGACCTCTATTCAAGGGACCAGTGAGACCTAAACAACTATGTAACTCTGAGAGTTATTTCCTCATCTAGAAAATGAGAGTAATCCCAGGTTAGTTTGCAAGGCGGGTATGAAATGCATCTCAGGTGCATGAGACACTTACTAAATGGTTGTTATTTTCAGAGCATCTCTGAGGTAAGTTTTACTTCCATTTACTCTTTCTGCCTATATTGGCTCTCATTAATGCTTGTATTTGTGGTATTTTATCCTCTTTTCCATTTGAAGATATACTTCCTTTTCTATTTGTTTTCTAAACCTCCCTGGGCAGATAATATTTCCCGAACACTGGTACCCATTTCTAGTGAACACACTGGCGTTTGCTTCTGGCTTCAGTTCAGGGGCGATTACACATCAAGCCCAAAGCAGTATATGTCTGTTTTTTTATTGTTATTTTAACTTGGAGGCTACTCACACGTTGAACGTTTTTTTAAAGTCAACATTAGGCACAGAAGCACATTTGTACTGAGAATAACACTGAGCGAGGATAGAAACTGTGCTAACTAAGGGCACATAATGTACTTTGACTGCAAGGTTTGGAAGCACAAGTCTCGGGGAGTAACAAGGGATGAGCCCCATGTGTAACCACCAGTTGGCCTGTATCCGTATTGTGGAGATAATCGCTCAACATGTGAGAGTTGGCTTGGGTTGCCTGAATGCCCACTGTTCTGGGGGAAGTCCAGTAATCGGTGCCCACTGACGTTGCCGCTCCTCTCCAGCCCTGGAAAGGCATGTTGTTACTTCTCCATTACGCTTTTACAGAAACTGAGACTCAGAGAAGAGCAAAAATACAGAATTTTATCAGAAGCAATTCCATGATGTTTTGACATATAAACTTCTTTCCTTTTTTTTTCAGTTTTAGATTGTAAAATAATTTCACTTCTAGACAAGTGCAAGAGTAGCATAAAGAATACTTGTATAGGTTTTATGTGGATCTGTGTGTGTAGGTATGAATGTATGAATCTATGCATCTAACCACCTAGTTGTTTTCTGAGCCATCTGATTCTAAATCACAAGTCATATCATTTATCCTTGAAGACTTCAGAGGGCGTTTCCTAAAAACAAGCTTTTTTTTTTTTTTTTTTTTTTTAGAGAGAGAGAGAGGCAGTGTATGCGGAAAGGAGGAGGGGCAGAGGGAAGGGAAGAGAAAATCCCAAGCAGGCTCCATGCCCAGCTCAGAGCCTAAAGTGCGGCTGGATCCCAGGACCCAGAGATCGAGACCTGAGCTGAAATCAAGAGCCAGACACTTAAACGACTGAGACACCCGGGAGCCCCACAAGGACCTTTTCTAAACATAACTACACTTCAGTTATTGAATTCAGGACATTTAACATTGTCACAGTACTGTCATCAAGCCTACAGCCCTCAGGCCAATTTCCCAGTTGTTTTGAAATGTGGTTTTTATGGTATGTCACTGACATTGTTGCAGTACAGAGCAGTTATTTCTAGAAGGTCGTCTCGGTTTGGGTTTGCCTGATGTTTCAGATAAGTCATGTTGGGGTAGTACCGCCTTCTGAGTGATGCCGTGTCCTTCTCAACATCGTGTCAGAGGCACGTGACGATGGTTTTTGCCAGACCAGGTGATGTCAACTTTGATCTTGTTTCTTCATTCTACAGTTACTATTTTTAAAAACGAATACATCATTTGTTAAAAATATTTTGAGGCTAGGTAAATATTCCATCCCTCTGAACTTTCATCCCCTAATTCTATTTCAACTTTGATTCGGGATGTTTGCCTAAATAAGTTATCACCATGATGATTAAACTATGGTGGTTTTCTTATACATTACTTGATAATCACTCCTCAGAACTTGCTGACTGTTTATAGCAGCTTCATGAATTAAGAGTCATTAAGTCCATTTTTGATCATAACCTGAGAGTCACAGCTCTTCGTGGGGAAGCCAGGCTTTGAACTTAGGACTTCTCCCTAAAACAGGCTGGACTTTTCCTCTGTAGAGCTTATTTGTAATAGTTATGACAGTGACACGTCATTTTATCTTTGGCTCTAGCCTTGTTCATCCTGCAAGTTCCCACCAGGTGGGCGGCCACAGAACTTAGCTTTGTCTCTTGCAGTATTCACCCACTTCCCATTCTTACCGTTTGACTGTATACTCCTGAGGGCAAGTCTGTATTTTACTCACTGCTGTGAGCCCAGAGCCCAATACCAGCAGGCAAGCAAGAAGTGTTTGTTGCACAAATTAATGAGTAGGTCAACGCTGGTTTGAAGTCAACCTTCTTTCTTTGAACATAGCCCAGTAGAAGAAATTTTACAATAAAGTCCCACAAATGTGTAACAGATTAAGTTTGAGCTCCGGAAAAGTCCTGTTCCCAACCTGGGCTAGAGTTTTTTTGGCCCAGCCCCAGGCTAGACATGGGCTCTCTACCATTGTCATGTGCCTCAGAAGCATGGCCGGTCTGCTTTTTGGGGGTTCTGGTGGGATCAGTTTATGGGGAGCCTGTCTTCTGCTTGTTGAGAGGAGAAGGACTCAGGTTTGTTTGTTTATTTGTTCTTATGTGGCAGAAACTGAGCCAACTAGGAGTGGAGGTAATTGAGGTCTTGGGTGTTAAGAGGCAGACTCAGTTTGAGATCCAGGGCAAGAGGGACCCAAGCACAAAGGAAGTCAGGAGGAGATAGTTTTTCAAAAGCATGGAGTAGTCACTGAAGACTTGCTGATCTGGGACTGAGGCCACAGACATGGTGTTTGATGTGGGTGGGTCTCAGTGTTCTGTGGGGCTGAGAGCGGGAGCCTCTAGTGAGGACACATCATGCCAGAGCCAGGGTGTGAGACTGAGGTTGGGAGAGCTGTCCTGACTTTCCACCGGAAGTGGGACATTGTCAGAGGCTAGAATTCCCACTGGCCTTGTAATGGGCACAGATCAAGTAATTACTTCCCTTCCTTCTGGGGGTGGAAAAAAGAAAGTGTGAAGAGGGGATATTATGGGCACCCTTTTGTTTCTATTTTGACCTTGAGTTTCTAAGACCGAGTAGAAGAAAATGACTTTTATATCCTACCCCTACTTCCTTAGTTCGTGGGTTGTTCCCCAAAGTGTTTTCCTTGGAACGCCAAATCCCTGGGACATGAACTGTCACGTAAACCAGCACCAGCCTCTGCAATGACAGGCTCCTGCACGGGGCTCCATATCACCTCCACTCACCGCTCCTTCTCACTGCCACTTCCTGACTTGCTTCCATCCCCTTTGGGGCCACAGTTAACTTGGCTGCAGCCTACAGTCCAGTGTGCCCGGATTCTGACTCTTTCTTGCTAAGGGGCTCTTTCCCTCCATGCAACCATCAGAAGAGGAATAATTACAGTGGGCCAAGCCCTATAACCTTCACAGCACCTTCATGCAGTTTGATAGGGTGAGTGTGAATTCACCGGGGGTGAAGTGTCTGACTTTGGCTAAGGTCATGATCGTAGGGTCGTGGGCTCGAGCCCCACATCGGGCTTCATGCTCAGCATGGAGGCTGCTTGAGATGTTCTCTCTGCCTCCCCCTCTGCCCCTCTCACTCGTGCTCACACTCACTCAAGAGAGCAAGACAGAGAAAGACTTGCTCCAGAGAGCCAGATTCCCTCTTTCTTCTCCAAGCAAAAGTTAGAAGTGTCTGGGTTACGAATTGATTGAGAAGTTAAAATTTAATTTAGTGAAAGAATGACTTGGAAAGCCTATGGAGACATTCTATAATTTCCCTCTATCAGCTCTGTTCATGTTTGTTTTTGAAACAATTTTCCAACGGTGTGTGACAGAGCTGGTGTGTTATGCTGAAAACAGCGCTGCTGGGTCAGATGTTGCAAAGCCCAACCAGCAGAGCTGATACCACTGGATACAAGTTGGACAATTAGAGCCTCGGTGGCTCAGTGGATTAAGCCTCTGCCTTCGGCTCAGGTCATGATCTCAGAGCCCTGGGATTGGGCTCCCCGCTCAGCAGGGAGCCTGCTTTCCCGACACCCCCCCCCACCCCCCACCTGCTGCTCTGTCTACTTGTGGTCTTTCTCTGTCAAATAAATAAATAAAAATATAAAAAAACCAATTTGGACAATTAGGGGTGCCTGGGTGGCTCAGTCCTTAGGGCGTCTGCCTTCAGCTCAAGTCACGATCCTCGGGTTCTGGGATCGAGTCCCATCTTCGACTCCCTGCTCAGCGGGAAGTCTGCTTCTCTCTTTCCCACTCACCCTGCCTGTGCATGAACTTTCTCTCTCTCTCTCTCTCTCTTTCCCTGTCAAATAAATACATAAAATCTTTTAAAAAAGAGTTGGATGATTAAGCGACTGAGGCACCCAGGCAACTGGAGATTATGGTTCCAAACCAAGGCTGGAGGACTCCAAAGCCTGTGCTCTCTCACACCCCCTTTTTCCAGTTGGGTCGCCTTTGGGGCTCGTCCACATGGGACCCTGTCCTAGAACACAGTGCTGAGGTATGGCAGAGCTGCGGGCAGGTGCAGCACCTGCATGGTCTAGATGAAACTCTGAACACTGGATGAGTGTGACCCTAACAGAATGAGCAGGCAGCGGTTTCCTGCCCCCATGTGATGCGATGGTTGGCTCTGGCATTATGTTGGCCCGGGCTGGAATCCAAGTTTCCAGTACATGTTAGGCTTTCTCTGACCCTCGATTCCCTTATCTACAGTAAAGTAATAATTCTTCTTCCATAGAGTTGCTGAAAAAATGAAAACAATCATCCTTATATAAAGTACCCAATTCAGTCCAAGAGCCTTCTCTCTCTTCCCTTTGGCCACTAGGAACCTCAAAGCCCATTTGGTGGCTCATCTACACCAACTGTGCAGGCCTAAGTGGCCATTATTTCTGCAATCCATCTTTTACCTCTCCCCTCATCTTCCTACGACATTTTCCTAGGCTCTGAGGTTTTACCTAATAATAGCTATTTTCTTGTGTGGTGTGATGGTTAACTTAACGTGTCAACTCCACAGGCCTGAGTGATGATGCCCTAGAGCTAGTAAAGCATTTCTGGATGTGTCTGTGAGAGCGTCTCTAGAGGAGATTATTATTTCATTCAGAAGACTGAGTCAAGAGATCTGCCCTCACCCAGGCGGGCTGCGTCAGCTGATCTCACCGACGCCCAAATGGAAGGAGAGGGTGAAGGACAAGGGCGCACCCTCTCTCTTCCTGAGCTGGGACATCCACCTTCTCCTGCCCTCGGGCACTGGGGCTCCTGGTTCTTGAGCCATTGGACTTGGAGTAAATGATACCAGTGGCTTCCCTGATTCTCCAGCTTGCAGGTGGCCGACTGTGGGAGTGCCCAGTTTCCATAACCATGTGAGCCAAGTCCTATAATAAATCTCTCATCTCTTCCATGTGCTTGTGTGTGTGCGTGTGTGTCCTGTTATTTCTTTCTCTGGGGAACCCTGACTGACACATATGAATTTCTGCTAGAAGCCTATTAAAAAAAATGAGGAAATAAATAAGGAGACATTTCATGCAATGTTGCTTTTAATCCTCTGGGGGCTCAGGATTATTTTCTCTGTGCAACTCCAACAAGCTGAGTGGCATTTGAGACATGCTTCTTGATACACAGGGTCAAAGACTCACTGGGACCGGCTGGATAACAGGAGGCCCCAAGCTTGTTGGGGACATATTAATTTCAAAAATTGTTTAATGTAGCTGACAGCCTATTGCCGATGGTGGAAGGACCGATTTGTGGCTGTTGTACTTTCTAACATTTTCCAAATTGTTGGCAGCATAGAATCACCACCATCATCATCATTTTCTCCCCAGTTAATAAACATGTCATGATTCCAATACTAACTTTATTGCCTTGCTTAAATGTCACACTGTGATCCCTATCCCCAAGCCCTTCCTCTCATTTCTAAGAGTTATTTATCAAAGCAAGCTTTCCCATTATTCTTGGGTGATTCCCTGTCACTTTTCTGAAGCCTTTGGAGGGGCGAGTCCACCACGGCTGCACACATCCCCAGGGAAGCAGAGCAGACTTGTGTTCTGGGACATCGTTGCTTGATATTGTGGAAGGAACATGGATGAGAAGTGTGTGAACTTGGATTTTAGTCAAGTTCTGCTATCAGCAGAGGGCTATCAGGTCTCCACAAGAAGCCACTCCTTTTCCAGTTTGTGAGGCAGGGAACTTGACAAGACAGTCTTGATGTTTCTTCCAGAGCTAACCAACATCCCCCGTATCCTCTTTGGTAGACGTGGTAGGAATGGCCCTAGAGAGGGAGCATTATCCCTGGGGGTGTTGCTCATTGCTCTGGTGCTGCTCTGTGTCCTCGTCCTGCATTGGACTCTTAGTCTGTCCCCATGCCACAGCTGTCCCTATGCCATAGCCCAGTCCAGCTCGCCTGGAGGCATCTTATGCTCAGCATGTTTCCTGACCTCTGTCAGGCAGGCTTCATTTATTGCTCACCTGCTGGAAAATACCATTTCCTCTAGGATGGTAGTTAGACAGTACCCTGATCAGAGGAATATGTTTCTTGCCATCTTTCCAGGGTGATCTACACTTGGAGTGGGAAGATGGCTGGAAAGAACAAATTTAATCTCACCCTGCACCCCATGAATCTGAAATGATTCTCTTTAAGGTATGACGTAGATAGAGGAGGGTCTGTTTCTAAGGTTCTGCAGAGGAAGCTGTGACTGCCCTCATTTGTAGGGGGTGGGGTCACCTCCCTGTCTCAGCTGGAAGCCAGGAGGGGCAGGGACCTGGTCTGTTCACCACAGGACCACCCACAGCCTCTGTCCAGCTCTCCTTCGTGGTAGGCGCTTACCGAGAGCATCTAAAATTAAATCATATATCTAGCTTGGGAATTCCATGGGCTTCAGCTGACTCAGGGATTGAAGATCAATGAGAAAATATTTAGATAAAAAGGCAGTGGGCAGTGGAGTAAGGCAGGTGGGCTGAAAGCCCACTGAGGACTTCATCAATGGACACCAACGAATTGTGAGTTCTTTCTTACGGTGGCTTCTCTCTCTCTTTTTTGTGCAAGTGCTTGTGAATCATTTTCAGTGGGTGGGTGTAGGCTGCTGAGAAATCATTCTTTTTCCTTATACTGTTATTTTACTGCTTCCCAGTTAGAACCATTGTCCATTCTCTCTTTTTTCCGAGTCTCTGCTTGCTAAAGGCAGACTTGCACCTGACCCGTCTTAGCAGCTCCCAGATCCTTTCAAGCTACTTTGGTTCTGAAACTCTAGGACTTACAGCGCATTGTTTATTTTTGGTGAGCTCTCACAGACACTGCAGGCTGTATTTTCTCTGTGATCTTGTAAGAGGTTGTCCCCCGGTCGGCTTTTTATTCATCTTCCCCCTTGCACTCCCATTCTCGCACAAAAGAATACACTATAATTTAGTGCAATTCAAACTGGATGTGATTCAACTTCCTTCAGCTCAATAATTTCTATGGTGCTTGTGTGTTGGATACTACACCAGGCACTGAGAATACACACGTGACGGAATAACACACTTGCATGCAACTCACCAAGTGGAGATGGGCATCACGTTCAGACCCATTCCATGGCAGTTCTCACTGAGAACTGGGGGACACCAGGCCTCGGAAACTAGCCAGTGGTGGAGCCTCCGAAGTGTTGATCAAGGAAGAAGGTGGGTAGAAGGAAGTCGTTGGGGGAACTGCTTTTGGAAAACTTGGGGAAAGAAGGAGAAAGACCAATGGCTGGGCTAAGTAGGATGTAGGAAGAAAAAAAAAAAAAAAAAACAAAGGAAGAAGAGAAGAGTATTCCCAGAGACGAAGTCAGGGGCTGCTGCAGAATGTCTCCATGGTACCCAGGAAGCTCTGTGGAGAACACGGAGAACAGCGGGTGACCCTGCTGCACAATACTCTTGGGCAGAGTCGACCAGTGCTTGGTTTAGTCTGGGTAGGGCTAGCAACTGAACCCAAGAATATTCTTGAGATTAGGACCCAAGATAATAGTACTGAGGAATAACCAAGAACAAAGGCTGTTAGGAATGAGAGAGGCAGGTAGTGGATGATTGAAGCCCAAGACAGATGTCCAAGTTTCTGTGGGTGAAGTGGGCAATCCCGAGTTCAGAGATGAGACTGTAGTTCTGCTGAAAGGCGGATAGAAATAGAAGACTACAGGGTTCGAGACAAGTGTCCTATCTGTCATCTGAGTGGGGGCTGAGGTTTGTAGGCCCAGGTCAGCAGGGAGGGAGGGCAGGCAAATGGGGCAGGAGTTAAAGCTCTTGGAGGAGATGAGTGCCTTACACAAGGAAGGGACAGCCTGGTGCCTGGGGGCAAGGGGAGGCGTTAGAAAGCAAGGTGGTGCCCTGGGCATATCCTAGTTTTTACTTCCCTTTGCCAAGTTCCTTATGCCTGGTAGGGTTGTCAATATTGGTGACTCCTTCAAGTACTCATCTCTGGAAAGGGAGCATGACCCAGGCCTGGCCAGCCACAGCATCCTTAGCAAGGGACTGGTCCAGCGGCTGGAACCGTGACCCAGGCAGGGTCAATGTGTTTTATCCCATGGAATTTAGTTGAGTTTGGTTTGGTTTTTGCCTCCCCCTGCCCCAAGTACAAACCTTATTTCTATTACAAGTATGTTAATAATAAAAGCAGTAGTTGTAGTGGTAGTAAAAAGAGGGGATGGGGGTTCTGTTACATGGTTTTCAGAGCAAGTCCTGGAGCTTAGGCCTCAGCCCTAATCCATGCAGAACCCAACATGACTCTGGTGGCAACAGGGAACCCCCAAACTTCACCACCAGAAGACAGTATAGACAAAGGAGCTGTGCTCCCCACCAGAAACAGAAGGCAGTTATGCCAAATGCCGAAGCGGATTAAAACAAAGCTTCTAGTGCACTCACTTCTAGCTCAATTCATCTCCAAGACTTTGTTCCTAACATACATTGCAACTGGCCTGAACACTTCACCCGACGGCCTCCATTTGCACCAGAGGCCCAGATTCTAGAGTGGGGAGGGACAGTACACAGGAGAGTGTTCCTAAAAGTTCCCAAATTGAGACCCCTGCAGAGAAGAGAATCACTTCACTGGTGAGTACCAGGTTTCCAGAACCCTCTCTCCTCTTTCCCCCCAGGATGACACAGCACCAAGAAGCAGTAACAATAGTAAGTTAAAAGATGGAGCCTTAGTGGGCTGAAAGGCCATAACTCGTATTTCTGCTTAGCCAAAAGGCAGCAGTTAAAGATGAAACATTTCTCAACAGCCTCTCTGCTAACCCTCTCCCAAACCCTCAGACTCCCACAGCACAATCTCAAAAGACACAGAATGGCCATGACTTAGAAAAAGTTGAAATCTGTAGAATCTCCCCTGCCCACAGAACCCAAGAAGTGGGTCGTGAACCACGGCACATGCTGCCATGTAGAGAAGATGGAACCACCCTGCAGGTTCTCTGTGACCACATCACTCCTCCTCCTCTTCGTTCTCTGCATCCCTAGCTCCCTGCCTGGGGGGTTTTGCCTCTACAGTTCTGTTCCAGTAGCTGGAGGCTGTGGGGGTGACCCGTGAGTTCCTGCCACCTCCGCTCTTACCACTTACTCTGTATCTCCCTGAATGCCCGTGGGGCAGGTGGGTAGAAGGTTTTCTGGGTAGAGATTTCATGCTGGGTGAATCATTGGAACGTGTCCGGTGGTCATGGCCACATCATGGCTATTTTGATGGTGCACTCGGCCATCCTGGCTGTCTAAGTTGTTGAGCTTAGTATGTGAGGAGGGCTAGACTGGCACCCAGATCTGGGGCCTGATGTGGATGTGGACAGTTGGTTACAAGTAGCTGTCATATCGATAATAGGTCTGCTGGGGGGAAGAAGGTAGGTGGACCCTTTAGCCTTTTCCTGCTTAATATCATCCATGTAACCAGAAAACAAGTCTCCCTGGTGTCTGACATGCTCCTTGAGCAGGTGGGGTCTCTGGAGGCTGGAAATACTGTCTAGGAGTCCCTTCTGTCACTTGGTTGTTTGCTGTGGCTGGGCCTTGGTCACACTGGTCCTGGTGATGGAACAGAAGCACCCCCTCCTCCTTCTGTACCTCACAGAATCGACATGGGATGATACTATCCCTCACAGCCGGTGCATTTCTCAGGCCCATCAAAGAGTCAAACTGGTTACTCACAGCCTGCTGCAAAGACTTTTGGAAGATGACATCAGGGTCCTCCCCCTTTGGGGGAAGTGCTGCCCATACTGAGTGTAGATAAGGCACAGGAAGGACTACAGCTTACCTGATGGTCAAACAGCCGTTCCTATGTGCAGAGTTCCTCACAAAATTCACAAGGCAACATGGTCTGGTCACCTGTACCTTTCGCATCATTCAGAGCATTGGAAGCTTCAAGGGAGTTGTCTGTACCATATGCAGCCCTCCAGAAGTCCTGCTTTCCACACTGCGGGCCTGTCCTTCATTTTCCAGACTTAGGGCCAACATGAAGTCTAAGTTTGCACTATCTTCTTTTGGGGGTTGTCAGGTTCTATCCCTCCCCTGCCTCTCTCGTTCTTCCAGTAGATTATTCTGAGCTGGAATCTGGGCTGTCGTGTTCCTTTGGTTGGTAGTTCTACTATGGAAAGTGTCCTATTTGAAGGCTCCCAGGGGTCTCTGGGGTAGCCTCATAGGTGGGTCCAGAGCCTCAACTTGCCTGAGGAGCTGGGATGAAATGCAGATGCCATCTTGACCCCTGGACTCATCAGATGCCTTAGGAGGCATGGCAACCTCATCTCTCTTTTCCCCCCTGTCTCTTTCACAAGCATCAGGATAAGTCTTCAGATCTTTCACCAGGACATTGTGCCCACGACTGCCCCAAAACTTCATCCAGGCACCACAGTAATCTCCATCATCCTTCAGTTTGAGAACAGAAAGTTCGAAATCATAGTGCTGGCAAAGGGTAAGCCATAGAGGACCCTCAGTCTCCTTATGCTTCTTTAACTGCCTCTTCTCCAACTGCTTTGACATTTTCAGGTCACCTGACAATGTTCTGTAGCCATGTGACTCTCCATGTCAGATTTGGGAAATGGTTCCTTGCAGATAGGACACATACCAACGTTCCTTTGACAGTGGGTCTCATGGATGATAAAATTGAACACAGGAATTTCTTTTTTTGCAATTTTCGCACAATTGAGTGTCCTGGTCATCTAGAAATTCAACCATCTTTAGTTCTTCCTGAAAACCGGGACGGCAGCAAGGACTTGCAGCGGACCTACTAGCCGCAGACACAGAGCCTGTTTTTTTTTGCTTGTTTTTTATTGATCATAGTCAAAGCACCTAGAACAGTGATTTTCAATAAATATTTGTTAAATAATGAATAAATAAATAAATAAATAGGCATAGATATTGGAAAATGGTTGCATGGGGTCGTCGATCTGGAATCCTGTGACACTGACGGTGACCATCTTGCCCTTTCCATGGAATGGGATTTTCTACAGAATAACGCTAAGCAGAGAAAACTAGAGAACAGCGATGGGAAGATAATAAGAGGGACTGGAGGGGGTGCAGAGGGAAGAGGAAGAGGGGAGGTAGGGATGTGATTTACCTAGTGGCCAGAGATCCCAACAGAAACTTACAGAAACTTCAGGTCCTCCAGAGCTGTCTTCAATAATATCTGAGTGTCTTTTCCAAGCATGCAAACAAAAGTCCCTATGGGTTGCTCTAAGTCATTTTCTATTTTGTGGTAGAAAGAGGTGAGATGGTATTTCCACGGTTCTCATGGCCATGGTGAGCCAGGCAACGATGCATGGAGGAAGTGTGCCCTCTCCACCTATGACCCAGATGTGACTATCACTGGGACTCGGTTGATGAGCTGCTCAGGCATGAGCAGCCCACAGTGTAGACTTGCCTCTTTCCCATCCCCGGGGACCTTATATTGCACTTTGAAAGATAGAAATACTCATGGGCATTAGGGAAAGGCTTTATTTTTATTGGGATTGTTTTAATGAAGAACCAGATGGACTGTCAGGGGTTAGCTCCTAGATCTTGCCTTATGTCTCAGAGAGCTGGGCTCTGCAGAAATGGAAACCCATTTGCTCACTGGATTCACGTGTGCTCTGGCAAAAGCTGGATAGGCCTTGCTGGTGGTGGCCAAGAGATGGGGACAGGACACCCACCAAATGTTGGCTGGAGCCAGGGATTTGCTTAGGAGGACCAAGGTGCTGAGAGATGGGTCCCCAGCACTGGGATGGAGGAGATCAAGGACGAAGGGGGCACCGCCTTCCCAGGTCTACCTTTGGCAGCCAGATGCAGGCCACACACAGCTAAATTAGTGGCAAGAGGGTCTCTCTTTTATGAACTGTGAAAGTTTTGTTCATTCTTCATCATTACTTCATATTTAATGAGACTCTAATGTGTACCCAGACCATTAGTAGCTCTACTAGGGACCATGAAGATGAATCCCCCAAATTGAATTATTCATAATAAAAACAGGAGGTTGAATAGAAAATCTCACAGTAAGGCACATTCTCATGGCTGCATATTATCTATTTACCTCTGCTTTGGCTCCTGCTTTCATTCCGAAACATTTGTGGTGGGTGCCGTGTTCAGGACCTGAGGGTTGGGTGCTAAGCGAGACGTGTGATGCTGAATGAGACAGGCCAGGCAGTTATTTAATGGAGTGTTTGAGAATTAGGACGGACCCCTAGAAAACTTGGGTGGAAAGAGGGTAAAATGCGTGCCACAAAGTTTCACAGCTGAAAGCTGGCCCGACTCTGGTCGTCCAGTCAGACACAAGGTGCAGAAGAATGCAAAGAACGTTTCTTTGTAGTGGTTACTGTGCTTCTGTGATTGTCCACACCACGTAAACTGCCGACGGATAAACACACAAGGTTAGATGCTCTAGAAAGGAGCCTCTTGTATGAGGGCTGTCTGAATGTCTTTGTTTCTCTTTTAAATGGAAAGCCTTCCCCAAATAGGTCATCTGCCTTCATTTCTTGATTTGAGAGATGCACTGATACTTATATCTGTGATGGTTTGAAGAGACATAGTTTGCAAATAAGCAGATCTGCAGAAAAGTTACATTTTCTGGGGAGTATGAAGGTCTTCTCGTGGAGGTGGAGGGGAACAGTTTGCTCGTGTTCTCTGAAAGCAGGACTCTGTACTCGCAGTGAAGAGGCGGAGGAGGCAGGCTGCACTCGGGATCATGGTGGTGATTCAGCAGATGGGAAACACTAATTTTTTCCCCTAGGGTTAATGTCATTCATAACCCATTCAAGGACCTTGACTATATTTCAGTTGAAAAATGCTTTTTCCCATCTCATTTCAAATTACAGTTGTATCTTTAGGGTAAATACCCAGGGACTGGGAGGGAGACAAACCATAAATGACTCTTAATCTCACAAAACAAACTGGGGGTTGCTGGGGGGAGGTGGGATTGGGAGAGGGGGAGCGGGCTATGGACATTGGGGAGAGGAGGCGAACCATAAGAGACTATGGACTCTGAAAAACAACCTGAGGGTTTTGAAGGGACAGGGGTGGGAGGTTGGGGGAACAGGTGGTGGGTGATGGGGAGGGCACGTTTTGCATGGAGCACTGGGTGTTGTGCAAAAAGAATGAATACTGTTACGCTGAAAAAATTAATAAAAAGGGAAAAAAAATTACAGTTGGAAGAGTTCCTTTGGAAATACGGTTTAGAAATATGTATATAAGAAATAACAGGGTAGTAATAGAGTTTCAAGTCAGGAGATACTTGTTAGCTATGTGGTTTTGGATAATAGGATATTTTCTTACCTGTATAATGGGGAGACTCATACCTACCTCATACAGTGTTATTGTGGACTTCTCTGAACAGTGAAGTGTTGGAACATAATCTTGTGTTTGGCAGATAGGGGCTGTCATTGTGCTATTTATGTAAATAACCTGTTAAGTTGAGCAATTCAGAAAGGCAGACTGTCACACAAAATAACATATAAAGGTTTTTTGATTTGTAAGCTGTGTGTAAGTTAGTTGTATTTATAGTTTTATGATAAAGGCAGCAAAAGGTTGTGGTTATTATAATTTCCTTCCCTGTGTAAGTTTGAACTCTGCAGATTACATCCTATCAAAGTTTCCCTGGTAAAATGAATTGTCCGTCATCAACCACTGGGCTCTGCAGTAGGATATCACTCAGCCTTCCTGCTGGGATGAGAAGCTCGGGGAGAAAGGGGCTTTGAGACTGAGTGGGAAGATGTGGTAACTCTATCCACCAAAGAGATCTCTATCGTTTGATTTTTGAGTGAACTTGAAATACACACTGTATATCTCCCCCCAACCCCACCGCTGCCACCATACCCACGGGCAGGGCACGATGTTTACAGTTCCCTGTGGCTGATCCCAGCTGACATGCCTGAAAGAGCTCAGAGCCTGTGGACAATATGTCAGCCCCTCAGCCCTCAAATTTTTGAAGGATTCCCCAAACACAATTTCTTTGGTTGCTTCAACCTTCCTTTATCCCTTTGTTTCCATACACTGCCAGACTTCTTCCACATGATTCAAGCATTGCAAACAGCTGTCTTCTCTCTTCCTCTTGTTCCCAGCACACGTCTCCCAGATGCTTGCCTCAGCGGAAACCAGATCCCTTTCGAACACACCTTTCCCTGGCCGTCCTTTTGAGATGTCTGACCATTTGTACCCACAGCCTGGTGGTAAACTGTGGTGGCTTCCTTGCTTCTCCTTTGAAAACTCCAGGATTTTTTTCTGCTTATGCAAAGACATCTTCTTCCCATCTCACAGATTCTGGTATCTCTGTCTCATCCCTGCCACCAAACACCCTTAAGATTACCCCTTCACATTGGTTAGGAGTCTGGAAATGTCTTCAATCTTCTTGCCACATGCCATTACCATGTGCCGGCACTCATGTTCTTCACCCTCTCAGATGGAGGGATTTTACCCCTAGTTTACTTCTGTTATTCAGGATCATGATCACCTGCCACTAGCTCTTAATCCAGAGCGACTCCACTCCAACAAATTTGATCTCAAAAAGTTTTCAAGCAACACTATGACCTCATGGAACTCTCGCCATCTGCTGCCCACTCTAGGCAGCCGTCCTGGTCGAGTACCATGGCCTATGGTTACAAGTCTCCTCAAAGGTCCCTCCCGCGCTCCTCTCTTTCTCTGCTCCTGTCCACATGGACCTCTATCATCATGCAGGTGGATGTTATTATGAATTCTATCTGAGCACAAAACTTTTAAGGGCTCCCTTTTCCACCTCCCAGAGCTACTGTTCCAGACTTCTGGCACTTTTCTTCCTTGCCCTTCTCAGCCTCTTTCCCTTTTGCATTCAGCCAAAGAGGTCCTGACAGAGTCTTAGGAATCCTTTTAGGTCTTGCTCCAGAATCCTGCACAAACCACATGATCAGAAGCTGGGGGGCTAAAAAGAAAACTGTGTGTCTTCTCAGGTGGAGGGGCTACCCGCCGGTGCCACGTGCCCTTTCTCATCCCGGGCAGCTGTGCATGCTTTCTGGGAACTCTCAGTTGATAAATGCTTAGTCTAATCTCTTTCATTTAAAAACTTGAGTCACAGATCCAACATGGTCTTACTTTCCTTCCTTCCCTCCCCATATTGGGCAAGGCTGCAGACCCTAGTGCAGGGGAGAGGCTGTGGCAGGTCCAAGGTTCTCAGGACAGGAGGGCTCTTCCCTGTACACCGACCAGCGATCCTCTAAGCCTCTGGCTCCCCTCCCTTGAACCCTTGAAAGCAGTCGTTCAGGTGGGTGTGTGGAGGCTCAGCCTGCTGTTACAGATGCAGACTGTGACCTGAGCCAAACCACAAGGCCATGCGCAGTCTCTCCTCTCCCTTCTGCACCAGTTCCCCACCCCTACAGGGCGACCTGGCTACTTTGTCACAGTGCTGTTCTTCCCTTAAACTTGCCTTTTCTTTCAGGCATAGCAGTTTGTTTTCCTTCTAGATTTTATGCCATGGATCTCCCAAGATGAAAACTATGAAATCAATCATTTCAGGGGTCTCCTAAAAACATTCGTGGTCCAACCCAATCCGGTCTTCTCCTTGACTTCCCTGTGATGAATATGACCCTCCAGGGGCCTTTCTGGGCACAATTCCTGTTCAACCCTAGAGTCCCATCTCTATTCTCTGTTGGGTATCTGTGGTCAGCAGTCATGCAGCTGATGACGGCAGCTGAACTCTGTCCCTCCTTGGTCCTTAACCCACAGGCTGAGGGGTGATGAGGCCCCACCTATGTTTCCCCATGTCTGGAGCTGGCCCTGAACTCACGACCCTTATCCCGAGGGGCCTCTCTTTTTCCTCCAGTTTAATCAGACCCTCTCCTTTTGGCCAGAACTGCTTCTTTCCTGAAACGAAGGACAAAATGTAGTTTCAACCCAATCCAGCCTCTGGCTGATTTCCCAAGGCAGTGGGCCATTACAGAGCCCTTCTGCTGTTGGGATTGCTGGCTGGCCTCATCCCGTAACAGAAGCATTTTCTGGCATAATCCGGGCCCATGCGTGTTGTTTGTTATCTGCTCCCGAATCACATTCATCCTTCTTCCAGGGCTCAGTTCACTGTGTGAGTCCCGAAACCCAACGACAGGCCGAGGTGTATTATTTATTTTAAGAAACCCATTGCAATCCCGCTGAGCCCATAGTGCCTGTGGGTTCTGTGCACAAACCCCAAGGACCAGGCTGTTGGTGGGTCCTGCACCTCTGTAGCCACGAAGACGTTTGCAGCATGACTGAGACGTTGAGGCCTTACCTCGGGAGGAAGCAACAGGAGCAAACAGCACTGACGATCTGAAGGCCCTCCCCACCAGGTGCCGGGCCCTGCAGACTTTCTGGAAAGGAGCCACCATTGCTGTGAAAACCCCAGCCTGTACTCCCGGCTGAAAACACTTTAAAGGGAGCAAAAATAGTTCCCAGGCCCATGGCTCAAAGCTTTATGTCTGTTTTGAGGCGAGCTTTCATCTAATTTCATCTCACCTCACAGTCACGAGGCAACGCCTGTGACAGGAGGTGCTTGTCTGGGGTTTGACTCAAGTTTGCCCCCTAACACAGCCAGGGGCCTATTAGAGGCACAAATGGGGAACTGTGGTCATGGGTCCCGGCAAAGAGGCACGTCAAATCCCTCAATCCCCCACAGAACACAGGGGCCACAACGGAGGCCTTCAACTCTGAGCGAGTGATGTCAGTCCCTTGTCTAGGGATCACGGGGATGTGTCTGCTTGTCAGCGTCTGATCCAAATCCCTGCTCTGAAGGACCTATAAGCCATACTCCTCTCCCCCCCGGGAAATGGAGAGAGGACGATGACACTGGAAAGGGTGAGGACATGACTGGGCGGGGCAGAGCGTGGGTTGGGTTCTGGGGCATCTGTAACCATCATTCCAGAAGCTTCCAGAGTTTCAGCTCAGTGCTCCCCTGCTGGTTCCGCCCATTGGGCCCGGCGATGCTGGTGGGTCCCACTCCCTACTTAAACCTGCAGGAGGAGGTGACGGTAACATGAGCGCCCACAGGTGTCCTTTGGTTTTCACATCTTAAAAACAAGACTTTTTTTTTTAAGATTTTATTTATTTACTTGAGAGAGAGAGAGTGAGAGAGAGAGCCTGAGAGGGGAGAGGGTCAGAGGGAGAAGCAGACTCCCTGCTGAGCAGGAATCCCGATGTGGTACTCTATCCCGGGACTCCAGGGTCATGACCTGAGCCAAAGGCAGTCACTTAAGCAACTGAGCCACTCAGGTGGCCCTAAAAATAGGCCTTTTAAAAGCTTTTAATTCTTTTTTTTTTAAGATTTTATTTGTTTAATTGACAGAGAGAGAGATCACAAGTAGGCAGAGAGGCAGGCAGAGAGAGAGGAGGAAGCAGGCTCCCTGTGGAGCAGAGAGCCCGATGTGGGGCTCGATCCCAGGACCCTGAGATCATGACCTGAGCCGAAGGCAGCAGCTTAATCCACTGAGCCACCCAGGTGCCCCTAAAAGCTTTTAATTCTTTTAAGAATTAAACAACTCAGTCATTTGAGAGGCTCATGAGTATGTAACCGATGTCATGATGTGTGGGGGGGTGACCATAGTTTTGGCTTCTATTTTGGAACAGAAACTGGGGGATAATGTGTCCAGTGGGGTGTGCATGCCTACTATGTGTCAGCCATGGGCTAATTTCCATGATCATACTGAATCCCGGTAGTGAGATAACAGAGATATCACAATTCTCATTTTACAGATGAGTACACTCAAATCAGTCTTCAAGAGAGTCATCCAAGATCACCCAGCTAATAACGGAAGATAGGTTCATCCAAGAGAGGTGCCTGTGATCTGTGATTTATGGCCGAGAGGTGCAGCAAGAAAGAAGAATGGATAAAAAGATGGGGGTTTAGGTTGATTCAGAGTTCATCATGTGGTGCGGCTGGTTTAGAAAACCGGAACACCTCACAGCATCTGAGCAAAGTACTGCCTGGGGAGAGGGAGGGAGCTCGCTGCTCAGAGACAGTGAGTAACCATGGGGAGCGGGATGGCCTCCACCCCTGTCGGCCTCTGTTTAGACCACTGTCATAAGACTACCACAGGCTCTTCAACAACATCATCTACTTCTCGCAGTTCTGGGGCCTGGAAGTCCAAGATGAAGGCACTGGCCGACCTGGGTTTGTGGATGGCGCCTTCTCATTGCATGTGTGCATGGCGGACAGAGACAATGGAAGGAGGCTCTCTGTGTCTCCTCGGGCAGGGACACTCACTCCATTTACGAGGTCTCCGTGCTCATGACCTAATCACTTCCCCAGGGCACCACCTCCTAACAGCATCACATGAGGGGTGGTGGTAGGATTTCAATGGATGAATCTTGGGGGAACACAAACATCCAGACCTTAGTGGCCAGGGAATGTAGGGCTGGGGTTGAGTCCTGTCAGTGACCTTGGTGTTGGGACTTGATGAGGAAGGTGGGAGAGCAGGTTTGTGGATGTAACACTGACCCGGGGCTGAGTTGCTCCCTGACTGAGCCAGCACTGTGTGCTTGGCCAGTCTGTGGCATAGGTCAAGTGTGTAGGACACAGACCTGCACCACGGGGACCTGCATGTATATGTCTCATTTCCCACTGTTCCTCCCATTTTCCTCTGTGAAGAAAACAGCCCTGGATGTTGCCTAAACCAGGCTTCCACAACCAAGATTAGGACACCATTGAGGTCCCTAACCCTGCCACTTGGACAAATTCTGTTAAACACAGACCACGGTAAATGGGACATTTTACAGATTATCTAATTCTGCTTGTCTTGGTTAGGACAAAGATAGGAAAATGATCTTTTGTACGCATATAGGGCCAGTGGACAGACATTGCATTTTATCTGTGTAATACCAATGCAGGGATTCTGTGAGGGCCTACTATTGGCTGTGCAACCCCTTGTGGGTCTGAGCCTTCCATCAGCTCTCAGTCTAAGCAATCCTGGAGGCCCCCCCATCATACCATCTCCAGGCATTCCAGAACCTGTGCACTGAGCACTGAGGGTAGAATTCCTGAGCCTGCCCCCACAATTGTAAATCCCGACCTTCCGACTGGTTGATCCCCGAGATGAGCAAAGACCTCTGCTGGTTCCAGGAAACTTTACTCGAATCTGCTCGAGAGAGTTTGCAGGCTTTCTACTCACAGCTGTTGGGTAAAAATCCCATTTACCTTCCCTGCCCCTGACCCAAGGATGGCCCCTGAATTACATACACTCCATGCAGAAATCTCAAATACTTCAGGGTCACACAGCTAACACATCAATTCAGAAGTTAGCCAGGTATGCAATCATAACTTATACCATAACATAGCCAGGTATAAGCTTTGAGGCTTATATCCACATGAAACATAACAATTGCTTGATTACAGTGCCTTTTAGAACACTGAGGGGGGCTAAAGGAAGTCAGGGAAAACCTGCTGTCAGACGCACCCATTCTAGAATGTCATTTGCATTCTTTCTACATCTGTTAATTGTCTTCGGACCAAACAAAACCCTAATCCTGAAACGAGACCTTATACCATAGACAGATAAAACACTTAAAAATCTCTCTCTATAAGCCTGCTTCTCCAGGAGCATTGGCATAGGCCCTGGTTCTATAGGGAAGCTGGTGGTTTGAGGCAGGTATGCGTCTGGGCTGCTTAGGCCTGCTCAGATCTTGAGGCAGAGCCCTTATGTTTGCAGGTCAAAACAAGCAGAGCTCAGAGCACATCATGTATGGGGCAATACCCATCCATCAGGAGATACATCTCCACCTTCCAGTGTTGGCCCTACGGAACACTGTGCCAACCCACCTCCCCAGTAACAGCATCTCTGTCAGGGGAGGATGATTTGATGAATAGAATCAATGAGAAATGTCTCAGACCATTTGGGCTTCTATAACAAGAGACCACAGACTGGGCGGTTTAAACAACGGAACTCTACTTCTTATCAAGATGCTGGCCAACCAGATCCTGGTGCGAGCTCTCTTCCTGGTTTGCAGAAAGCAGTCTTGCTGTGTCCTTACATGGAGGTGGGGGGAGGGAGGGAGGGGAAGGAGAAAGGAGAGCGAGGGAGGGAGAGGTCTTTCTGGCTTATTGGGACATTAACCTCACTGGGGGGTCCCTACCTCATGATCTCATGTAAACCAAAGTCCTCCCTCCTAGTATCATCATCTCAGGTGTTAAAGCGTTAACCTATGCATTTGGAGGGCACCCAAACATGCGTCTGTAATAGTAAGAAATGATAAAGAAGCGGTTTTCAATCAATATCCGAATAAACTCTCAAAGGATGAATTTACCTAGTCATTGAATTCATCTAACAGATAGTAAGTGCACACAGGATGCAAAGTACGGTGTTCAGCCCTGTGGGATAGAGTACGGTACAGGCTCACATTCTACGAGTGACACAGACGAGAAACAACCACAGTTACACCTTCTGTTTGTTTGCTGTGGTGACAAACGTGTGAAGAAAGAGGTCAGAGAGGTCAGGACAGGTTTCCCTGGCCAAGCTGTGTGTGAGCAGAGCTCTGAAGAATCCTGGGGAGAAGGATGTCTCAGGTGGCCCGAGTATCCCCACAAGGCAGGCAGTTCAGATCTTATTCTAAGAACTGAAAAACAAAACAAAACGAGTTATTTTAAAAAAATGGACTCAGTTGGGGTGCCTGGGTGGCTCGGTGGGTTAAGCCTCTGCCCTCGGCTCAAATCATGATGTCAGGGTCCTGGGATTGAGCCCTGCATCGGGCTCTCTACTCAACATGGAGCCTGATTCCCTTCCTCTCTCTCTGCCTGCCTCTCTGTCTACTTGTGATCTCTGTCTGTCAAGTAAATGAATAAAATCTTTAAAAAAATGGAAGGTGAGTAGCCCATTCTTGGGAATTCCGAGATTTGCTGAAATGTTGTCTGTAGGGATTTATACAGACAGCCTCTAGAGTACATTTCAACATTCATTCATTGATCCAAATAAGTGACCTATTATGTTTTTCTGCATCTTTCCCCTACGTGTCACCCCTTCATGAGAAAGAAATAGCTTCCACCCCACAGGTCCTGTGACCACATACCCAGAGTAATAGAAATAGTCCTGGTTCTTCTGAGATGTGAGCAGTAGCAACTTCTGACAATCCAGGGTCTTCACAGGATAGAGACATTTGGCCTGGGTCCTGAGAGCAGCATGGCGGGCTGCAAAGGAATGTGGACGTGTGAGGAGAGGAGCATCATGGGCGATGGTGTGTGGGTCCCAGAGAGCACGGGCACCCAGGGGTCAGGTGCGGCTGTACCCTAGAGGAGCTGGGAAAAACTTACTCTTTGTGTCTGAGTGAACTTGACGATTTATGTCATGTCTTTGCCCCTCAAGAGGGGCAGTTGTGATAGGAGCATTAAGTGTTCTGTATGAAGTAAGGCGTTCAGTGTGTGCCTGCTGGTGCTTAAGGCATGAATGACAAGCTCCGGGGCTTCAAGAAACCTCCTCAGGACAGCATCACGAGGGCGACAAGGCAAGGATGCTGAAAAGGAGCTTCACGTATGGTGGAACGATAATCTTGTGGATTATGGACACAGTTCTTTTTAGACCGACGTCTCTAGAGGTTGTGCTCAAGACCAGTTTCAGAGGATTCCACTGTGGGCGAGGGACAGTTCGGGGACCTTCTCCACAGTCGATGAGGGCTGGGAAGGGAGAGGCTGGGGAATGGCGGTGGCTCAGAGAAGCAGAGTAGGTTGCAAGAGCTGCTTCTGAGCTGGGATCGGCGGGGCTTTGTTTCACATATTATATTTCTATTTTTGGATCCTAGTATGATGCCAGATTCTTTGCAAAAAGCACCATTCTGTTTACAAATCCTCAGCTTCAGTATTACCTGAATCTCTGAGCACATGTATGCCCTTCTCAGGTAATATAATGATCTCATTCTGGGGCCAGCCGGGAAGACCTGCCGATCCCATCTAACGCAGCATAATAGACCTGCTTTTCCTGCGGTATTTCTCTTGCCTACAAATGCCCACATACACTAACACGGCCACGTTATGGTACCTATCAGCATTCCTACAAAGGGAAAATAGACCCGCTCGTTGACTGAACGATAAATACTAAGGAAAAGTGACAGAGCCTTGGCTTAAAACTTTGTTGAAGCGCTTGTGCAATGAGGTGGCCGAGGCCAAAGCTCTGGCTCCAGTCACAGGCTCAAAGCTGGGCTGTCCACGTGCCCTTAGAAGGATCCGACCTGCGTGTGCTCAGACAGCACTCGGCAGAGCTGACCTTGGCAAAGGCCAATCACAGACAGAACCCCAAGGCAACCAGACTACGGAGACATGCAGATTTAACTGGAAGCAGAAGAAGAGGAGGATAGGGATTTGGTATGGTGAAAGGAGTAATCATAGGTAGAGCATAAATACAATCAGAGACAAATAACAATGTTGGATGGTGGACCCTACCTCCTGGGCTCACACAACCCCATGTTAACGCCCTTGCTATATCACTGGTCAAATTTTGTTTTCTGTCACAGATTTATGGAGATATAATTTATGTACCAAAGAAACTCACCCTCCTGAAGTGTAAAATTCAGTGGTTTGGGTATATTCACAGTGTTGTGTACCCGTCACTGCCCGCAGGAAACCAGCACCTTGTGATTTTCTAGCCCTGAGAACCCCAAATCTACCCTAGTTCTCTGAAGATTTTCCTCTTTGGGACATTTCTTATAATGGAATTCTAAAATATGTGACCTTCTGTGTCTGGCTGTAGTTAGAATAAAGGTTTTATAGATTTACCCACATGGTGGCATCAATTAGTACTTCATTCTTGATGACTAAATAATAATGCATTGTATGAATATAATATATTGTGTTTACCCATTCATAAGTTGATAGACATTTAGGTTGCTTATACTTTTTGGTGAGTTATGCTGATTTGAATATTCATGCACAAATTTTTTCAGGGATGTTTTTAATTCTCTAATGTACTCCAATGAGTGGAATTCTGGTCTTGTGGTAACGCCATGTTTAACACTTGGAGAAGCTGCCCAACTGTCTTCCAAAGTGATGCATCATGTTCAAGCCACCAACAATGCAGAGGAAGTATACTTTCTCTACATTCTCACCAAAACTTGTTCCCATCTGCTACTTTGTTTTAGCTGTCTCAGTGCATGTGATGTGATATCTCATTGTATCCCGATTTTGATGTGCATTTTCCTAATCATTAATGATGCCAAGTTTTTAATTTAATTTATTTTATTTTTAAAAAGATTTTATGTATTTATTGGATAGAGAGAGACACAGTGAGAGAGGGAACACAAGCAGGGGAAGTGGTAGAGGGAGAAGCAGGCTTCCCTCCCGGCAGGGAGCCCAATGCGGGACTCGATGCCAGGACCCTGGGATCGTGACCTGAGCCGAAGGCAGACACTTAAGATATACGTATTCGAATCATTTGTCCATTTAGAAATAAAGTGATTTGTATTTTTGTTGTTGAGTTTTAAGTTCTTTAGAATATTCTGGATGGTAGACCCTTATCAGATAAATGCTTTTCAAAACTTTCTCCCATTCTGTGGGTTTTCTTTAGACTTTCTTAATAGTGTCCTTTGAAGTACACAGTTTTTGATTTTGTGGAAGTACATTCTTCTACCTTTTAAAATTACTCATGCTTTTGATGCCATCTCTACAAAAAACCAATGTCATAAATATTTACTTGTATGTTTTCTTTTTTTTTAATTTATTTTTTTTTTATTTGTTTATTTACAGCATAACAGTGTTCATTGTTTTGGCATCACACCCAGTGCTCCATGCAGTTCGTGCCCTCCCTATTACCCACCACCTGGTTCCCCAACCTCCCATCCCCCCCCCCCCCCCCTTCAAAACCCTCTGGTTGTTTTTCAGAGTCCATAGTCTCTCATGGTTCATCTCCCCTTCCAGTTTCCCTCAACTCCCTCTCCTCTCCATCTCCCCATGTCCTCCATTTTCTTTTAGGACTTTATGGTTTCAGTTTTTACATTTAGGTCTTTGAGTCAACTGAAGTTTTTTAAAAAATTTAATTTAATTTTTTTTCAGTGTTCCAAAATTCACTGTTTATGCACCACACCCAGTGCTCCGTGCAATACGTGCCACCACCAGGATCACCCATCCCCCATCCCCCTCCCCTCCAAAACCCTCAGTTTGTTTCTCAGAGTCCACAGTCTCTCATGGTTTGTTTCCCCTTCCAATTTCCCCCAATTCACTTCTCTTCTCCATCTCCTCATGTCCTCTGTGTTATTCCTTATGCTCCACAAGTAAGTGAAAGTGACTGGAAGAGATTATGGTGAGTGAAGTAAGTCAAGGAGAGTTAGTTTTGGTGTGCAGAGTGAGATCAAGGTCTAACTCATTTTTTTTTTTACATGTGTAATCCATTTTTCACATCATTTGTTGAAAAAACCCATTCTTTCCCCATCTTTGTTGAACAAAATGAACTGACCATAAATGGAAGAACTTTATGTGGCTTCTCTATTCTATTCTTTTGGCCCGCATGTCTATCCTGATGCTAGCATCACACTGTGTTGATGACTGTATCTTGATAATAGGTTTTGAAGTTGGAAAGTGAGAGTTTTCCAAGAATGTCGTTCTTTTTCAAGATTGTTTGGCTATTCTGGGTCCCTTGCATTTCTATATGAATATGAGCATTAGATCCACAAAGAAGCAAGCAAGGGTTTTGATAGGGATTGTACTGAATTTGTAGATCACTTGGGTTAGTGCAGTTTCAACAATATTAATTAAGCCTTCCAGTCTGTGAGTATGGGATTGTTCCCATTTACTTAGATCTCGTTTAATTTTTTTCAACAACATTTTATAATTTTCAGTGTATAGTTTTGTACTTAAAATATTTATTTCTAATTGTATTCTTTCTCATGCTGGTTAGAATTGTTTTCTTAATTCCCTCTGTAGATTATTAATCTATGGTGTCTAGAAATAAAATTGATTTTTGTATATTGATCTTATATCTGACAATCATGTTGAACATATTTATTAGTTATATTAATTTTGTGTATGTGTGCATGTGTATTCTTTAAGATTTCCTATGTTTAAGATCATGGCAACTGTAAATAGAGTTTTACTTCTTTTTTTTCTAGGTTGGGCGCCTTTTATTTCTTTTTCTTGTCTAATTGTCCTGGCTAGTAAAACTTTGAATAGAAGTGCTGAAATCTTAGGGGATAACATTCAGTTTTTCATCAATAACTGTAATATTTGTAAATTTTTAACAGATGACCTTTATCAGGTTGAGGGGATATCCTTAGTTTGTTGAGAGTTTTTATCATGAAAGAATGTTGGGATTTGTCACGGCATTTTTTTTCTGTGAATGTTGACGTAGCCATGTGTTTTGCTCTTTTTTATTAATTATTATGTTGGCTGATTCATGTATGTTAAGCTAATCTTGCATTTCTGGGATAAAGCTCACTTAGTCATGTCACAGAATCCTTTCGGTTTGCTGCTGGGTGGGGTTTGATAGTATTTTGTTGAGGATTTTTGTGTTTATATCCATAAAGGATATGGGTCTGCACTTTTCCTGCAATATCTTTTCCTGGTTGAGGTATCGATGATACTGGCCTCATAGGCTGAGTTGGGAATCGTTTCTGCCTTTTCTGTTTTTTGGAAGAATTTGTAAGAGATTGATGCTAAGTCTTTAAAAATTTAGTAGAATTTAGCAGTAAAGTGATGTTATTCTAGACTTCTCTTTGTGGGTAGTTTTTCTGGCTTCTAATTTAATCGCCTTACTTACTACAGATCCCTTCAAATTTTCCTTTTCCTTTTGAGTCTGTTTCAGTAGTTTGTGTCTTTTAAGGAATTGCCTATTTCATCTAGATTTCCAGTTTACTGGCAT
This sequence comes from Meles meles, assembly GCF_922984935.1. Classification (NCBI taxonomy): domain Eukaryota; kingdom Metazoa; phylum Chordata; class Mammalia; order Carnivora; family Mustelidae; genus Meles; species Meles meles. Next base: position 99,968,296 of record NC_060075.1, read on the forward strand.
ACAATTGTTCATAGTGTTCTCTCACAGTCTTTTTCATTAGTGTATGGTCAGTAGTGATCTCTCCTCTTTCATCTGTGTCCTTAGCAGTATCAGTCTCCTTTCTTTTCCTCAGTCTTAGGAAAAGTTTGTCAGTTTTGCTGATCCTTTCTAAGAACGAATTTTTGCTATCAAAATTTTTCTCTATTGGTTTTCTATTCTCTATTTCATTTATTTCCATTCTAACCTTTATTATGTTTTCCTTCTTCTTGTTTTGAATTTAACCGTTTTTTTTTTTCTTTTTCAGTCCTCCTAAGATGGATGGTTAGATTACCAATTTGATGCCTTTCTTCTTTTTTAATGGGGGGTGTTTACACCCATAAATTTCCCTTGAAGTACAGGTTCAGTTGCTGCCCATAAATTTTGGTATGTTGTGGTTCTGTTTTCACTCATTTCGAAGTATTTTCTAATTTTCCTTGTGATTTCTTCTCTGACTCACTGATTGTCACATTTTAAAATTTATCACATTATCTTGTTATTGATTCATAATTTCATTACAACTGTGGTCAGAAAATGCACATTTTATGATCTCAATCATTTGAAACTTATTTAGGCTTTGCTTTACATCCCAACTCAGTGTCTATCCTGGGTACAATCTAGGTGTGCTTGAGGGAGAGGAAGACATGCCCTGATGCTGTGCAGTGGAGTACTCTGGGGATATCTGTTAGGGCTGGTTGGCTGGTAGTATTGTAAAATCTCCTATTGCCTTGTTGATCTTGGACTTAGTTGTTTTATACGTTACGGAAAGTGGTATACCGGGATCTCCAGTCACCGTTCAACTGTTTATTTCTTCCTTCTTTTCTGTTAGGTTTTGCTTCATGTCATTGTGAGGATAAGTTGTTAGGTGCATATGTGTTTAAAATTATCATACCCATGGCACCTGGGTGGCTCAGTGGGTTAAGCTTCTGCCTTTGGCTCAGGTCATGATCTCAGGGTCCTGGGATCCAGCCCCGCATCGGGCTCTCTGCTTAGCGGGGAGGCTGCTTCTCCCTCTCTCTCTGCCTCCCTACTTGTGATCTGTCTCTCTCTCCTTCTCTCTCTCTCTCTTTGTCAAATAAATAAATAAATAAAATCTTTAAAAAAATAAAAATAAAATTATCACACCTAACTGATCGTATTTAACTGGTGGAGTGGACTTGTTATCCTCTGCAGCCCACCGCAGGCAGTCAGAGGCCAACATAACTTAGGTCTGGAGAGATGTGCTTCTCTGCACCATGGAGCTCATCAGCTGCTTTCAATTGCTCATCAGTAGATGTAACAACATCTTGTTACAGGAAAAGCAGATGTGGAAAAAGAAGAACTGAGTCTTGAAACGAGCTTAGCCAGAGCTTAACCCCTTAGTAAGGGAAATTTAGGCATGAAAGTAGGCCAGAGCCAAATGTGCTCAGGCTGGTGCATTCCTATCAGTGTAGCTGGAAGTCGAGTAGGAGATGGAGCCACTGGGAGGCTGAGAAAATGCCAGGACGAGATCTTGAAGGACAGAGGATGTCAACCAGTGATGTCAGATTTTATTCTGAAGGCTCTGGGGCTCCAGAGGAGGATTTTACATAGGGGTGTGGCTATAGATTCATACATCCGTAACTGTACCATTCTGGCAATGTGGAGAGCTCAAGGCTGGAAAAGAGCAGAACAGTTAAAAGGTTGTGGGAAGAAACAAGGGACGAGTGGTGAAAAACTAAACGAGAGCAGTGTAAGTAAGGCAAAGAAGCGAGGTGCTCTGAGAGGTGCAGAGAACTGTATTTTACAAGATTGTAGTGGTTGTCGGTGAAGAACAATGCTGCATACCCACCTTTCGTACATGAATTTTGTAATTCAATAAGGCGGAGCCCAGGGAAACAAGGCCACCATCTTTCAAGGGAAGGTGATGAGAAGGCAGGGCTAGGGGGCATCCAAATAGAGATGCCCACTAAGCTGTTGCAGAAGTTTGGGAACTCAGCATATAAATCTGGTGTGGGTATGTTTAGTTAGGGTGTATTCTCTCTCTCTCTCTCTTTTTTTTTTAAAGATTTATTTATTTTTATTTGAGGGAGAGAGAAAGAGAGGGGGAGAGAAAACACCAGTGGGGGAGTGGCAAATGGAGAGCAAGCAGACTCTGTGCTGAGCCCAGTCGACTGAACCACCGAGGTTCTCCTAGGGTGTACTTTCATATGCAATTTATCTATATGAAGCCAGAGAAGAGATGGGGTCATCTACGGAGAGCATCCAAATTGAGATGAGTATCTGCAAGATAGCTTTGGGAGAAAAACAGCATTTGAAACAGGACAGAAGAAAGAACTGCAAGAAAGATCCTGGACAAGCACAATTAATAGAGCTTTCTTTGTCTTCCCCTCTGGCTGTGCAGCACAGAACATACACGACAGTGTTGTGTCAGCCATCAGTGTCTAGGGTGGGCTTACGAGAGCTTGTGACATCCCAGAGCAGTGACTACGGTGTTTGGAATCTTTTACTTTGAACAGATGGTCTGTGTTCTGTCTTCCAATCTTTTGGAGTATGTATCATGGCTGTTATTTAAATACATATTTAGTAAGATAATATTGTTTGGAATCAATGCAACATGCCCTCAGTTTTCTAAAATTGGGACCATTGGTTCCAGGACCATAGTCCTGGAATCAGTATCTTTTCCTCCACAGGGCCCTTTGTGCTTGTCTCCCATTCCTACCCTTGTGAATAACAGCCTATGGCCATCTTTTGTTCTGGAAAACTTCATCTGACTCTTACCATGTTTGTAATGGAACAATAATTACTCAAGGTCTAAATTAACATATGAAAATATTTAGCACAGTAACTACATCAGAGCATTAAGTATTTTATCATTGTCATTATTTAGTGGAGGCTCACTTGCAAACCCAGGAGATTGGATGGAATGTGGTTATGGGCTCATCACCACCTGCTAAAAGGCAGGTAGCTCAGTTTCCCTTGTAGAGTCCTCAATGAGCCCACAGGCTCAACACAGAAACAGTCCAAGGTCTGAGAAACCATGTGCTGAGGCCATACTGGACAGTTGCAAGGCTAAGACTTCCCAGAAAATGGCAAGGGTTGTGACATCTAAGATTCTTTCTTGAGGGACAAAGTCACTTTAGGCACTTGGCTCACCTGGGGTCAGTCCTGGTGCTTTAAGTGGGCGCTGTCTTTCCCGGACTATGGTACCACCTGCTAGAGTGTGTACCCTGCCCTCAGCAGACAGGTGATCTCCTCTTTTGATACTTTCAGTTTCATGTTCCGTCCGAGAGCACTGGTGGTGTCTGCAGTGTACTGAGATGAAGGATTTGGGCGGTGGGCACGGTTAGACAGAAGCCCGTGGTGGGACACAGCTTGGTCAGGGGCAGCCTTGGGTTTTAGGAAAGAATTCACCAGTCATGGGTGAGGGCTTGTTTCTCTGAATTTTACCTATCCTCTTCATCTCAAATCATGTGAATAAGAAAACAAAGTAGTTCAAAATGGCTTGATAGATTTTTTTTAAGGTTTTGTTTGTTTGTTTGTTTGACAGAGATCACAAGTAGACAGAGAGGTAGGCAGAGAGAGGGAGAAACAGGCTCCCTGTTGAGCAGAGAGCCCGATACTGGGCTTAGTCCCAGGACCCTGAGATCATGACCTGAGCCAAAGGCAGAGGCTTAACATCTGAGCCACCCAGGTGCCCCAGGCTTGATAGATTTTATATACCTAAATTGTTGCTTCTTTGGGCAGAAGAACAATAGCATGAGTGGGCTGGCTGATTTAATTGAAGCAGCTTCTTGATTTCATTTTTGTAGATTCTGCTTTGTTTTTCTTCTTTGTAGTCCTAGGGTGGCTCTTGTTTGCCCACAGATATTTCCCCGTGTGACTGTCCCCTGGGGTTCAGGCTGGTTGATGGGGAATCCTCGTCTCATCAAGGCTACAATAAGAGCATTTCCCAGGGCAGCCATGCGTTCCAGGGCCACAGCCTTGGAGGCTGTGAGTGTTCAGGGACCCCGTCTTGTTCTGGCCACTAGTGATAGCCCACTGACAGGTGAAACTGTCTAAGAAGCCCTCCGTCCAATTCTACTTCATGCTCATTGAGGGAGAGAGAGAACTCAACATGAGTTGAAAGTTGGTTAGCATGCTGTATGATGATACTCCCTGAAAAGAAATGACTGTATCTGGAAATAAAGTTTCAGGGGAAGCCAGGATACTACACAAGCATGTATGACATCATAAACTTAGGAATTCCTGAAAGTCTTGGGAGCTAACCTTTGTGAATGTCCAAGAACCATGAGTCTTGGGTGAGTTCACGACCCCCAAACTGCCTAGTTTTATTAGTCAATTTGGTGAGTTTACTAATTTTCAGCAAACCCTCTCTTTCCATTGTCATAAATCCTGTGTTAGGGAATCCCCTAAGGCTTGTTGTAAAGAACTGTGGGGGCCGGGCTGGTCATGATCATCATTGCTGCCCAGCTCCTGCTGCTGAGTGGGCACGTCCTCGCTGGTCCTCACCTGTGCTGTCCACACAGGTGTCCTTATGTCCAGCGTGCAGCATGCTACCCAGAGTGCGGGGGCAGGCGCAGAGTTGCCAGAGGCCCATAGGAGATACAGATGGGATGTTCTTGGTCCAACCTAACCTGCTTTTCTTGGCCTGACCATTAACCTTCCCAATTCCCAACCAGGCTGCTCATCAGATTCTCTCTGGGATCCTGCTTGGCCTTTCCCAGGTGGAGTCTGGACCATTCTACCTTCCTGTCTTCATTGACCATGGCCTTAGGATGCAATGGCCACATGCAAATGTGTCCCATCTCAGACAGATCCTCATGTTCTGTGGTCTCCCACTGGCTTCTCAACTCTCCACTGGCCTTGTTCCCAAGACCAAGAAGATCCTCAAATTAAAACATTCTAGTCTTTGTCACTGCATCTCTCAACGTAGCAAAAATCCGTTTGGAAAATAGTATTCCATTGCCCTGCTTTGCATGAGTAAATTACAGCTCAACAAATGCACATTGCGTAGTTGATAGAATGGTGAACACAACAACTGGGTCATGATCTGGGAAAGGATGGGATGAAAGAAAAGCATGACATGGAGTACAGAGTATGTAAAAATCAGGTAGGTGTGTGGATGCTCTCACAAGGACAAGTAGAAAAATCATTCATTGTGCCAGAGTGGTGGATTTAGAGGTGAAGGTGTAAATTTTTTTAATGTTACCATGAAAAAAGTGAGAAAGAGTCGGTCGTGGCTAAAAGAACTATGTATCCTGTCATACATTCTCGGTCAGTATCGCGGGCTCAGTGTGGTGGTCCAGGCTGCGTGTGTGGATGCAGGGATCTGTGTCCCTCTGCTGCTGGTGAATGTTTCTTAAGATGGCTTTCCTCCAGAGCAAGGTGAAGATGATTGGAAACCCATAATGGGAAAGGCCTTTGGTACCCCTACACCTTCCATTCAAGGTGAACCCAAGACGTGAAGTTGAACCCAGAGAAGGACAGTCTAGTGAGGCTCTCGCCCTTCCCACACCTTGTCCTGAGCGAGTCTCTGGAATATTCAATACGTAGCTCCTCAAGAAACGTGTTTCCGTGGCTTCCTGGGCCTGAATGAAATTCTCTCTGTTCCTGAGTGATCCTTGCTGCTTCTCTCTTCCTCGAGATGCCGACAAAGAAAGCTGTAGCTCTTCACATCTCTGATTGCCCACCTTGTTCCTCCCTTTCCCTGCAAGACAAAACTGAATTTTCTTCATTTACATGAATACCTGTGACTGCTTACGATAAGCCAGGCCATTATGCTTTTTGGTTTAAAATCCAAATCCATTGTATATATATACCACATCTTCTTTATCCATTCATCTGTTGATGGACATCTAGGTTCTTTCCATAGTTTGGCTATTGTAGACATTGCTGCTATAAACATTCGGGTACACGTGCCCCTTCGGATCACTATGTTTGTATCTTTAGGGTAAATAGCCAGTAGTGCAATTGCTGGGTCATAGGGTAGTTCTATTTTCTATGCAGCCATCAAAAGAAATGAAATCTTGCCATTTGCGACGACGTGGATGGAACTAGAGCGTATCATGCTTAGTGAAATAAGTCAATTGGAGAAAGACAACTATCATATGATCTCCCTGATATGAGGAAGTGGAGATGCAACATGGGGGGTTAGGGGGGTAGGAGAAGAATAAATGAAACAAGATGGGATTGGGAGGGAGACAAACCATAAATGACTCTTAATCTCACAAAACAAACTGAGGGTTGCTGGGGGGAGGTGGGATTGGGAGAGGGGGAGGGGGCTATGGACATTGGGGAGGGGAGGCGAACCATAAGAGACTATGGACTCTGAAAAACAACCTGAGGGTTTTGAAGGGTCAGGGGTGGGAGGTTGAGGCAACCTGAGGGTTTTGAAGGGTCAGGGGTGGGAGGTTGGGGGAACAGGTGGTGGGTAATGGGGAGGGCACGTTTTGCATGGAGCACTGGGTGTTGTGCAAAAAGAATGAATACTGTTACGCTGAAAAAATAAATAAAATGGAAAAAAAAATCCAAATCCAAAAAATCCAAAATCCAAAAAACTCACTCTTTTTTTCTGGTTTCTTTTACTTTGGGGCCATTGTTCTGACTGAATATTATTCCCCAGGCTGGGCATTTCCACAGGAAATCCCTCAGAAAATGACCCGTCCTAATTGTTCTTGAGTCCTTGTGAAGCTAAGATGCCTTTCATCTACACAGTGAAAGAATCTTTGGACAGATGGAGGCGTCTTTGCTATCCCCTGAGTGTCCCACTTTATTGTTGCCCCATGTCCCATCCTTGGTGGCCTGTCAGCATTCCACGCTGGGCTCACTCCTTCTACTTCATAAGTAATTGAATGACTCTGGACATGGGTGAGGACCCTCATGGCCGCCAAGGGTCTCATTTTCATTAACCTTTAGGATCAACAGAAAATAAGTTCTTTCAAGTCTTTCTTCAGCTCCACTTTTGTTATCCTTTTTTCTTCGTCCTTCTGCTCTCTTGGACCTAACATTATGCATAAATTCTTCTCCTTCTACCTTTGCAGCATCACCATTGAACCAGCCCAACCTCCAAAATCAGAACCTGCATTTGAGCAGGATCACAGTGCAGTGTGTACCCTGAGGGGCCGCCCGGGGCTGCTTTCCGTGGTCTGTGCCTCCCTCTCACTTATGCCCCTGGGACATGTGGGTTAAGTTGAATTTTGTACATGTTCTGTCCCAGCCTCTGTTTACTGGTCTACAAAAATCAGGTAAGAAGAGCACCAATCCCATAGGCTCGCAAGGACTGTAATCGAGTTAATATTTGCAAAGCACTCATAACAATGTCTTACACATAAATGCCAGATAAGCATTTAGGAAATAAATACAAAAGATTTCAGGTTCTTGATGCGCTGTGCTATGTTGGGCGGGAGTATTCCCTTTGACCTTCCATGTTTCAGATTCATGACTCACCACTGTTGGCTCTGGTTTTCAGTTCCTTTCACTGCATTAAAAAATCAGAAAAAATGTTGGGCGCCTGGGTGGCTCAGTGGGTTAAAGCCTCTGCCTTTGGCTCAGGTCATGATCTCAGGGTCCTGGGATTGAGTCCTGTGTCGGGCTCTCTGCTCAGCAGGGAGCCTACTTCCCCCTCTCTCTCTGCCTGCCTCTCTGCCTACTTGTGATCTTTCTGTGTGTGTCAAATAAACAAATAAAATCTTAAAAAAAATCAGAAAAAATGTTTTGCAATATCTCCTTACAGAAGTTCTTCTCAGGTTTGGCTAATAGTAGAGTCTTAGGGGGACTTTCTTTCTTTCTTTTTTTTTTTTTTTTTTAGATTTTATTTGTTTAGTTGAGAGAAAAGGAGAGAGTACAGAGGGAGAGGGAGAAGCAGACTCCCCGCGGAGCAGGGAGCCTGACAAGGGGCTCAATCTCAGGACCCTGGGATCATGACCTAAGCCAAAGGCAGGAGCTTCACTGACTGAGCCCCCCAGGTGCCCTTTGGGGGAGCCTTTAAAACCCCAGTTTCCCAGGCTGCAGCCTGCACCAGGTGAGTCAGAAGGTAGGGGTGCCCCACAGACTGTTCCTGGAGACTGGCCAGGTGACCGATGTGGAGCCATTTGGGCATAACTGCTGCCTCATGGGGAGGCCCTCTGCTTCTCCGGCCTGCCTATGCCCTACTCTGTTCCTTTGGGGTTCTGTTCCCCTTCAGGTTAAGGAAGCCTGGCACCATACGAGTTCTCTTCTTCCTTCTGCATCTTTGTTCAGGCTACTTGGGCCTTTAGGGCAGACGGGGGTTTGAAGCAAGAGAAAGTTAATTTTTGGTTTGTTGGTTTCCTTCCTAGGCTGGAGAAAAAGGGACAGGCTCTCATGGATTCATACGCTGCAGTTTTTTGAATTTTGTTTTTGCTTTTTGATTGGGAGGTGCTGGGCCCCCGCAGGTATGATGAAGGGGAGAGGCATACTTTCCTGGGTGCAGAGGCAGCGGCAGAGTAGGGGCTGTTGTTGGGGTCCTGTCCTTGGTCTGCAGTGGAAGAGTGGACAGCTCCTTGCTGGGATGCTCAGGGAGCTCAGGGTCTGGTCCTAGACCTACTGAGAGAGCTCCTTCTGGGCCTATAGTCTTCACTAGAATCTAGAGTTTCCAAAGTGCTGGAGATCTTTTGAGGTGGAGTGTGGAGGCTACAAGCATCTCTCCAGCTCCGACACTGTTAGACTCCTCTCAGGAGGGATTTGGGGGACAGAGAGAGGGGCTGAGCCTTCCAGAATGCTCACAACATTATTAGTTCAGAGAATACCCTTGGTGCATTGCAGATACTTATAACAGGGAAATGAAACACGCTGGTGGTGAGCGGCAAACCTTCTTCATGTGGACACCTTACAAGGACAGGCTGGCTTTAGGGACGTCTGGGTGGCTTACTCAGCGAAGTGTCTGCCTTCCACTCAGGTCATGATCCTGGAGTCCTGGGATCTAGCCCAGGTTGGACTCCCTGCTCGGCAAGGAACGTGCTTGTCCCTCCCACCTCACTTCTCACTCGTCCTCTCTGTGTCTCTCAAGTGAATTTAAAAACAAACAAACAAAACAAAACAAAAAAACAAGTTGGTTCTGCTTTGGTTCTTGGCTTTGTCTGCAGAGTTTGGTCACTACTGGTAGCTTGGGTCCCCCCTATGCACCAGGTAGAAGGGCCCCTAGTGACACCACCAGTCACCCATCTGCCAGTAAACCTGGCCCAGTAACTGTGTGACTATTAACGGTGTCCTTTATTTTCTGTACTCTGATGCTTGGACATCTGGGGTTTCTCACTGACCCTGAAGTTACTGCTCCTCCTGGGGAGGCCAGATTCTTAGAGATGCAGGCCTTTCATATGCAAACCAACCCATCTGAAGCGCTTAGGCTACCCCCCTCCCCACCACTGAGGCTCTCACAATCTGGGTTACTATTCTGCTGTTCTGAACACCTCAGGGCCAGGGACCAGACCACTGGGGACAGCCCCTGTGTCCCACACTCCACTGATGTTACTCCAAGTAGATAATCCTAAGCCCTCTGATCCTGACTCTCCTGTTCCTTCCACATAAACCATGACAAGGGATCATATCCACATATTCCCCTCCCCCTTGGTCTCCTGATGGACCCTGGCCCTTCCCCAGGGTAGCTTGGATGGTGTGGCTTGTCCCCTCCTCTTGGGACCTGTGAACCACAAACTATCTTTTTAATGGAAGTTCTCTCTTGATCTGTTGGCCTCACCATCCCTCAGTGATCATAAAACCTATGAGAGAATAGTCCATGAGCCTGGCAGGGTATCAGCGAGAGGTTGGGCTCTCAGCCATCTCAGATTTTGAGATGTTCAAGGATACATTTTCCACCCACTCTTGCCCGTGAAAAAAGGTATGCAGCTTCTGTGGCCCAACTCCTTCGCACTTGACAATGATGTACAGCCCCTGTGCTAGGCCCTTAAGTACAATCCTCTAAATCTATATTTCTTACTAGGCCAGATGATTTGTCTTTCTGACAATATGAGGCCTTGGAAATGTAATTTTTTAAATTAAAGAACTTTATAACATGGTTCTCCAGAAGAGCCCCATCCAGCCCAGATGAGGACATTTGTCTCTAACTCTGTCCCCTTGGTGATATTTTAATATTACATAATTCCCTTAATAATGCACCTATTAATTACGGGAGAATCTCACCACCTTCTTCTTACATTGCTGCTAATTGGATAGTTTGAGGAAAGTTTTTCTCTTTTAAAATCCTTGTCAGTTTTCAGAAATAATTTGCTTGGCATTAGCACCAAATTAAGATGTTTTTCAAAAGACTTTCACAATTTAAGCCACACAGGATGAAGGATTGTAGGATCTGTTGGAAGTCAGATGTGTAGAAATTCCATGCATATTCATTAGGAGTGTGAAAGATCCTGGAGCAAAAAGTCCAACCCCAGGCTGGAAGAATGGAAGGCTTTGAGATGTCCCAGCCTGCAGTTTCTCTGATTCCACCTCGTGTCCCTCTCCTGCGCTGGTTCTTTTCTCTATCAGGGACACTGTGTGGGACTGTGGGTCTGAAATGAGTCTTTCCGGGGCAGGTTGAAGGGCTCACACTGGAGCTGTTGTGTTCCTGATCAACTGGTGGGACATCTTTGTACCAAAACCTGTGCCCAGGTGAATGGGCTTTTTGACCAGCCACTCAGAGAAGAGGCAGAAGTCCTGGGAGAAAACCAGGGAACTGGAACTAGAGGAAAGGGGTTAGAAGCTGATGGTAAACCCCAGGTAGATCCATGATTTATCCCTAGAGGGATGCTAGCCTATCCAGTGTTGAATAATTTCAGATGTAAATCAGTACTCTGCAATTCCATATTTTGGAAAAGGAAGCATTTGTAGAACTATGAAACAATTCATACACATAATATAGGTCACTAAGGTGTGCTATTTTATGTTTTGAGTAGAATGCCTCAAATAAAGGAGCAGGAAAGGGATCTTTCAAAGGAAGAAAGAAAAGCAGACAAAGCATGAATGGCCATAGGGGCACCTGGCTGGCACAGTTGGTAGAGCATGCAACACTTGATCTCAGGGTCGTGAGTTCAAGCCCCACATTGGGTGTAGAGTTACTTAAAAAAAAAAAAAAAAAAGCATTAGTGGCCACAGAGGAATGATCATCCATTCCTTCTTTTTTCCTTATGAATTAAGCTTTTCAAGAAAGAGGAGTCAAAAGAGAAAAAAAGAAAATCTCCACAATAAGAAGTCTATAAAGGACAGTAAAATCCATTTTAATTAGATCAAATAAAAGAAAAAAAAAGATACTGTATATGAGACAGTGAGGTAAGAAACCAGAGGGAGTACTAAGAAGGTAGAGAATAAATTGTGGAATCCTTTCAGAGTGCTCTTCCTCTAGATCGTGCCTCTGTACAATTTATAATCCTACTCGTATAAGGGATATAAATGTAAGTATATGAAGTATAAAAATACGGACGGCATTTTACATTACAAATTAATGAAAAGAGCACAGGTTCTTCATTGTTTTTTTTTTCCCCCCTCCTTAACATTTCTCACTCTGACCCAAGATTTCCCAATGTTGGTACTCTTAGAGCTTTTTGGGTAAGAGCACTTGGTATTTTTCCAAAGACAAGTGAGAGAAATCTCTCAACTTTACCATGATTTGAGCCCTATCTTCCCAGCGTCCGGATGACCCATAGTGGAGTTCTTAGCATGTTATTAGCACACGAAGACTGTGTCAGTGTTGGCTGTGTACTCTAAGTCAAAAATGCAAGGGACTTAAAGGGTATTAGGAACGCTCAGTCTAGAATTGCACTCTCCAGTGCATCTGGAAATCCAGTGATCCTGGAAATGGTCTACACCTGCACTGTCCCATTTGGTTCCTGCTAGTCATATGTGGCTATTGGATCCTTGATATGTGGCAGGTGCAAATAAGAAACATTGGTAAATAATGAATCCTGGAAACGACATAAAAAACTAATGACATACTGTATGGTGACTAACATAACACAAATTAAAAAAGGGAAAAAAAAGATCCTGAATTTTAAATTCCATCTAACGGTAATTAAAACTAAAATGTAAAGAGATACATGTGACTAGTGGCTACCAACTGAGGCCATGCAGGTCTGGAACATTTGCAGCATGAAGAAGAGACACATTTGCTGTTTGGAAGTGTTCATTGCTTCTAGGTCATGTCAGAAAAAACAAACGTTGGCCCAGAAAAATTCTACATCTCAGGTGCATTTAACTGTTGTGCAAAAACGCTTTGTATCCATCTATATGCAATAATTATCAAGCACTAAGTGAGAGCTAGTCATTAAAGATATGGAACCTAGCTCCCCAGCTTCTCAGTAGCTTGGCCAGCACACCTCGCTGCCCTGGGAATCCCAGGCATTAGCAGCCCTCTTTAACGTGGTTGTCCAGCAAGGAGTTGAAGCTTGGATGTCATTTAACCTCCATAGACCTTAACTTTCTGCTGCTCAGGCTCAGCATCTGCCAGCTCAACTAGTGCATGTGGGCACATCGAGTGTTGAACGCTGTTGCTGAAGACAGATGGCTCTGCCAAAGCAATTATGCTCTGTTAAAAAAAAAGCTTCTAATGCTTAGCAATGCTAAAAATTATTTTATCTGAAGAAATGACATTTCATAAATGTGCCTTAGAAGACTGCAGGGTTGACCCTAACGAAGAGTTAGCAAGATAGAATTGGAGCCGTGGAAGGACCTCCCCCAGTGAGTGCCTTTCACAGATAGGGGCATGGAGCTCAGGGAAGCGGACGTGCCTCTAGCCATGGAGTTAATGACTGGCAGAGATGACACTAGAATTCAGGTCTTCTGGTTCCAGTTTCCTTTCAGTACAAAATGTGGCTTATCTGTGGTTGTCTGGAATGCACATCCTACTTTTGGCAACATTGCCACATTAGAGACAAGCTACTCTATTAGCAGTTTTCTCCTAAATCTTCATGCCTCCTGAGCAGATAAAGCCCATTTCTGATGAAAGAATTTAAGTTAAAGAATGCACTTTACTGCATTCAAATAAGCCCTTTAAACATCCTGCACTTCAAGCTTGTATTCTAGATTCCATTGTAAGGTGATAATGAGGAGCTGAAAACTAATTAGCTCATCAGACAAAACTGTCTGGTCTGCCATCTGCTGAGTCTGGAGAGTGATAGTCCCTGGTCGAACTGAGAAAAGGGACTAAAAATATAATTTCCCCCCTGTTTCTCACCCCGTTCTTGTCTTGCTGCGTGATGGAGAAGGGATTATGGAAGACCCTGGGCTAGTTTGCCTTGCCAGCCAAATTTGTGCTCACGTGTCTCTTGTACGGGATGCCACAACCAATGCTTCCAAGTTTTATTGCAAATATAATTGTTCAAAATTGTTCTCATTGCTGTGGGTTCCCTTCCAAAACACGTGGCCCATTACATAGTATTTGGGGAGAATGAAAAGGGCTTGAGTGTCAATGTGTTGTTTTCACATTAACCAAATTGCCAGTACCCTAAAGTCTCCATTGGCCAAATGTCCCCCACTTGGATTTAGAATGAATTCTTGGGCTCTTTTCTTTAGATGACCTCTTTTATTGTGGGTTCGAATGGCTCATGTCTCTTTTAGTAGGCAACATTTCTTCACTCACTCAAGCATCTCGTCTTTTATTTCTCTGAAGAACTGAACTCAATCATAGTTTGCTTCCCCAGAATTGTCAGAGAGCCAACAACTGCCTACCTTAGCACGGGTGGGCGTGGTGGTCCAGGACATGGTTGCCTCCATTTTTTGATGTATGTGCTCTGGATCCCACTTTCAGAGCTCTCTGGGGGAAATGTCTTAGCCTTTGGGAGTCTACTTCAGATGACAGGGCATGGAATTTATGCAAAGCCCCATTTTGTCAAATTACCCTGGCTGTCATTTTCATATTCTGATTCAGAACTGAAAAGTCAGATTCTTTTTGAAAGTTATCAGCCCACATGCTCACATATAAACCAAAGCAGTAAGGGAAACAAATTCAAAATTGGAATTCAAAATTCCAAATTCTTGGTAGGGCATACACCGGAAGATAGTCATATTTGCATTAATGCTAAAGAAATCATGGAATTTTGGGTACTGGGTTGAGATTGGATTTTAGGGTAATATTTCTCTTACAAGTGAGGGACATTATGAGCTCTCTAAATTGTATTCTGAAAAATCCACATGTCTGGTATTTACACAGTACTTTAATATCAACTCTTTTACTCAAAATAGATTTTTGTTGGCTCCAAACACATCAACCGCAATTTGCTCACTAACATGTCCAAACTCCTCTGTGATTAAAAATAAACCACCATAAGCCAAACAAAAGTAACCCAGAAACAGACAACAAAAAGCTAACAAAGTGAACAAAACCCAACTACTCAAAGATGAACTTGGAAGTATAGTGATGTGGCCTTCTTAATGAGGCTTGAATAGATTTCCATTTTATTGAAGCCCCATTTCTGGTTCGTTAATTATTTTGAGCGAGAGCACTGAGTGGCCATCCATCCATCTTTATGATAGCTTAAGTTGGCTGACCACCATGTTTTAGCCCTCCAGAAGATGACAGTGATCCTCCCTGCTTTGTCCTTGTCTTTGTTCACTTGTCTGTCCTGTCCCCAGAACTTCAGTTTTCCTCCTCTTCTGGGAATGATACTCACTCTGTGGAACTTAGAATTTTGACCCTTGCTAGGTCCTTCCTACTTAATATGTGGTCCCTGAACTGGTAGCCTTGAGTTTTCGGAAATGCAAATCTGAGACTCACGACCATCCCTTGAACTAGTTTCCCAGGTGGTCGACCTGGTGACCAACCCTGGTACGAGTTTCCCATATGGTGGTGCACACATCATAATTCTGACCGCCTGTTTGGGCCATGGGACTATTGTCTTTGACTCTAGGTCCTCATCCTCCTGGGGTCCCACCTCACCACCAGCACCCACCCTACAGAGACTCCCACTGGGAATTATCTAACAATAGTCTTCCTATCTGATGGTAACTTCTCAGTGGCTCCTTGTCTTGGATAGGGATGTGCTGATGTATTGGTTTTAATTATCTTGTGTGTGTTCTTCTCCCTCTAATAGTTTATAAACTCCCTTCAGAGCAGAGTGCGTTTCTGATTCATCTCTTTCTGATTCATCCCCAGATGGACCTCAGCGAACAATATTGCTGAGCGAGCAATACATTACATTATTAAATTAACAAGTGCATGTACCTGATGTAGAATTGCTGAGACTGGGGACTGGCATTCGAAAACTCACCTGAATGGGGATTGGAGATCTTTGACAATCAGACAGTAAAGCTTAAGAAAGGAAGAGACACTGATCAGAAATACAATGGACCGGGGCACCTGGGTGGCTCAGTCATTAAGTATCTGCCTTTGGCTCAGGTCATGATCCCAGGGTCCTGGGATCCAGCCCCACATTGGGCTCCCTGTTCAGCGGGAAGCCTGCTTCTCCCTCTCCCTCCCCACTGTCCCCTGCTTATGCTGTCACTCTCATTCTCTCTCAAATAAATAAACAAAAATGTTTATTAAAAAAAAGAAATAATAAAGTGGACCTTGTGTTACCATGGTATCTTCCAACCCTTCGAAGAGTTACCTACCAATTGTCTTAAGCCATCCTCGATGATTCTCATTTTCCTTTCATTTGTAAAATGGGAGGTTGGTACCAAAGTCATGATATTATTGGGAGACAAAATTTAAATAATGTGTGTAAAGCAATAACAAATTGCTTGACGTGTTAAGTGCTCAATAAATACGTATTTCCCCACCTCTATTCTAACTCAACAGAATGAAGACATACAAATTGTGGATCTTGGTTATGAATGGACTATAGAGCATTGACATTTAAATTTAATTATTTTCTCTCTATCTTTTCTAAATAGAGAATTCAAGGTAATTAAAAAAATAAGAGTATTGGTCCAAAGGGAAAGAAAATGAAACCTTTAGTTCAGCCATGATTGTAAACATAAGATTCACCTATGAACAGAAACCTGTCTGTAACATTTCTGGAGTTTGAGGGGAGTCCGGAAATGTCTTAAGAGATCACACTTGGAGGGGAGAGTGAGGTGCTGCTTCTCTTCTGCCAAGCAAGAGGAAACTAAAGAAGTTTGTCATGACAACCCTTTAATGGGACCCCTGAGTCAGACAGTGGAAATGTTTATTTCATGATGATGATCCTGAATAAATATAGAGCGCATAACAACGAAACGCAATTCACTGAAGGTCATTTTCCCAGATTCCCTCCTTCATTTATAAACCCCTCCTCCTCTAAATGAGCTTCCGGTCTCCTTGAGCCTGCGTGGTCCTCTCTGCAGAGGACTTTCTTGCCAGACGGGTGCTGTGTTGACTTTTTCGTGACTGATTTATTCATGCTTCTCTAGGTCGTGAGGACGAGGACCATCCTGCTGACTTGGGAGTCACCATTGCCCACAGGGGTCCCTGGCACAGAGTGGGTAGCCATCAATGAGTGGACAGGTGGGTGCAGGTCAGGAGCTGTGCTTCCAGCGCTGGCTGTACTTAAGACTTCTCTGGGGAGATTTTATATAATACACAGTCCCATGAACTTCTCCCAAGAGGTCCCGATTCGATTGGCTGGAGGTGAAGAGCTGCCACGGTTATTTCCATAAACTGCTTGAGTGATTCAATGTACACTTGAGGTATCAGAGCTGAGAGCCAATAGGTCAGAGTATATAAATATACTACTTAATGTTATAGCATAATTGTAACCAGTTACTACATTATACTAGTTAGTGCTTAATGAGGAAGGCAATCCTTGCCCTCGAACAGCCAACAATTCGGTAGCAAAGGCTTGGGTAGTCATTCAATAACCACACTGCACTCTGACGAGAGAAATCTACCAAATGTGTGCAGTGTGCCAGGCACTGAGCTCTTTCCCATGGGTATTATCTCAATTAACCTCTACAACCACCCAGGAGAATGGCTTATAATGATTTAATTCCATTTACAAGATAAGAAAATTGAGGTTAAGTGAATGTGAGAGTTTGGACTTGCCTTCCAGTGATCTTAACATGTGTACTTTTAATTTTTTAGGGGGCCATATAAGCTTCAAGTTTTCCTTTTTAGGTTCTAACGTACTCCCCCAAAAGGAAAGAAACTATACCAGAGTATGCACTGGAGCTGCTCATATGGAAGCTCAGTACTTGCATGGGTGTATCTGGTCTTTAACAAGGGAGGTGGGCAGCAGTTGGGGCTGAGTGGGGCCAGAGGTGTGGAAACGGATCTTGACTAGAAGCGCTGAACGCGAACCTTCCTCATTTTACGAACGTGGGAAATGAAGGGTCAGAATTGAAGAACGTTGGTCTCGGATACCTAACTTAAATCAGTAGAAACCAGGAGGTCCATCCAGGTGGGCTCTGTCCTCTTGCATCCCATGCTTGGACAGCCCTTAGGTAAGGTGTCAAGGGTACTCGGGCGGGTCCTAGATGTGCCACTGTGCTGCACGGTGATATTATTACAATTAAGATTATCCTTTTTAAACTCAGACCTGTGCTGTGCAGCCTGGGAGGTATAATTTAAACGGTGGGAAGCAAGGTCTCCTGGCTCTCAGCTCACTAAATATCTCCTGACCCTCCACGGACCCATTCCTCAGGCATTGATTTTAGGGTCACAAAAGAGTTTAAAGACAGAAAATTTTATAAACTGCCAAAATAGTAGAGTTCCTTGTTTTAAGTTATTTCCCTCCTACTCAGGACTCCCACGGGTTTGTTTTTTATTTCACACCAGCTCTGCCGGAGGAAGCTACAAGCATTTGCAGCCTTCAAGGGTTTGAGTTCCAGGTCGTTCTATATGGGCAGACTTTCTTTCCACACACACAGGCACACATTTATTTGTTTGTTTATTTATTTTGCTTCTTTGCTTCTTTATCCCCATTTAGGGATGAATCAAAGTCCTGTTAAGTATTCATCAGCATTTCTAGAAAAGTGGATCTGGAAAACATTTTGTCTCAAGGTCTGGCGTAGGAGGGCCTTTGAGATGACTGGTTGCTTCCTGTCGTCTGGGGAATAGCTGCTCAGGTTGTGTCATGTCTGGCCCACTAGGGGCAGCACCTGGCCTCCTGCCCAGTGACCCTACCTCCTCTCCAACATATCTTTGTTAAGGGGCTGCCATGTCCCAGGCACTGGTGGAAAGCTTGGGTTAAAAAGAAATCTAGCCGTTCAGGGGTTTATAACCCAGCAAGGGAGGGTTTTTAAAAGCCAGGGATGGTGATTGTGGTCATTGCTGCTGTGGAAAGACCAAGATGCCCTTCAACAGATTAATGGCTAAAGAAGATATGGTCCACATATATAATGGAATATTACTCCTCCATCAGAAAGGAAGAATACCTAACTTTTGTATCAATATGGATGGGACTGGAGGAGATTATGCTGAGTCAAGCAGAGAAAGTCAATTATCATAGTTTCACTTACTTGTGGAGCATAAGGAGTAATACAGAGGACATTGGGAGATGGGGAGGAGAAGGGAGTTGGAGGAAATCAGAGGAGGAGATGAACCATGAGAGACTGTGGACTCTGCGAAACAAACTGAGGGTTTTAGAGGGGAGAGGAGTGGGGTTTAGGTGAGCCTGGTGGTGGGTATTGAGGGCACATATTGCATGGAGCACTGGGTGTTGTGCATAAACAATGAATCTTGGAACACTGATGAAATAAAATTAAATTAAAAAAAATCAAGGATGGGCATAAAAAATTTCCTGAGAGTTTTCTCCTGTTTTAAAATCCTTGGAACCAAACCTGTGGAAGATCATCAAAATAATCTTTGAGCTGACCCTATGGAAGGCACGTGTCACTGCAGTGTTCCTAGAGAAACCCCAGATGAGGAAGTCTAGAAGGGGATGTCAGTGTGCTGTTGCCATCCTGGTTAGTCCACCCACCCACTTCCCAGAGGCTTAGGCAGGCACGAATCCCAGGAATGGACAGCATCTCATCTCAGTCTGGGACCAACCAATCACCAGTACCTAACACTGAAGGTAAAGATGATGTGTTCTTAGTCACTAGACTGAAACTAGGGAGGTTGATGCTGCCTTCAGAAGCACATGTAGGTTTGCTCACACTGCCATATTCTGGAATGCCAAAACTCCAGGGGCCTCTCTCAATCATACCCCTGCCACACTCCAGCATCTTCCCAGGCCCACCCATAGATGGCCTCATCATCTTGCCTCCATCCATCATCTAGAACGTCCTGCTGGAGTGGCTCTTCTCTTTTGACCCTCACTGAAAGCTACCTGTTCAATGACTGATTTCCTCAGGCTCATACTTCCTGAACCTTCCAAGGTAAAATCAGTGACTTGATTAATGGCGGATAGAATTATCTCCAAAGCTTCATATTTTCTCCTGTGAGAAACCTAGAGACCTTGTGATTTTCATGTGGTCAATTATTTCTTTATTTGTGCCTTCTCCCGAGTTTGTTCCAGAATGCACTTGAGGCACCTTTCACAAAGAATAGGGACTAAAAATGATATTAGCAAATGACTATGATGACCAAGTACAAATGAGAGCAGAAGACATACATTATTGGAAACAGAGGTATTGGACCTACTTGTTTGCTCAAAGAAGCCACAAAGGAGTTGCTGAGCTCCCGAGATGACTTGGCCCCACATCTCTGCTGGAGTCAGTTAGACGAAGTGTGGGGTTTCCAAACATGGATCCCTGTCCATGCTAGGGTGACCCATGAAGCTGGCTCTGATGCAAACACAGTGCCCTTAGATGTTCTTTCTGAATCAGAACATCCTTGCTCTCACTAGAGACAATCACTTTCCTAATATCTACGTTAATCAATTCCTTGCTTTTTTTTTTTTTTACAGTTCATTACCTTCCTTGTGTATAACCCTAATAATGGATTGTTTCCACTGATTTTATGCTACAGAAGTGAAACCATCTGCAGAAGCTTGTCATCTCAATGTCAGTTACTTCTGTCAGCCTAATTCACGGTGTTGTGTGTTTTTTGTTGTCATTGTCATTTATCATCATGGCTCTGAATTATTTCATTGTACGGATATGACACAGCTTATGTATTTTGTGAATGCAGATGGTTATATGGGCTACTTTCCATTTGGGGGATGCTTTGATCTTAATATATTACACATATTTGTCCTCAACTCCCAGGAAGGCTCTGTCCCCCTTGCCACAGTGTGTTAGGGTCTATGAGCTCCTAGGGAAGGCATGAAACTATCTTAATTATCTTTGAATTCCAGCACCTATTTCCGTGGCTGACACATAGTGAGCACTCCATGACCTCTGCAAAATATCAAGGTGAAGGAGATAATAGGGTACAGCAGGGAAAATAGTCAAGCATTGAACTGAAGTCTAGGTCGCCAAGTAGCACATTGTGGCCAAGTAGCCCCAGATAAGTCAAATCAAAGGGAAATCTGTTTATCATTTCCTTCAAAATTGTCACAAATCTCCTTTATGGTGAAGACCTCATTGACCTGGCATCTAGAGAATTTCCCAGGATGCTCACAGATCTTCATCTTAAAAGTTAAGAAAGAGAAAAAAGAGAAGGAGATAGTATGAGAGCACTGGAAGGTGCTGTCCTGCCTAAGGGCACTAGAGAAACCTTGCTCTCATCAGTGTGGGCTTACTTCTTTAATGCCAGAGGTACTAAATATTGCTTCTCCAAGTAAGAGAAAGTGGACAAATCAGCACAGGGTAGGGACTGAGCTTAAGGAGTCCCAGTTAGGTGGGAATCTACACATTAAAAGCACATCTCAGCTTTGAATCTGATGGACCCCAGGGAGCAGTCAGGAACACAATTCCAGGGTCAAGGTTAGAGTGGGATCGAGGAGCTGTGGCATCGTCAGCAAGGGAGGAGAGGGCCTATGACACAGAGGCCAGGAAAGACTGATCTTTCTCAGTTTGGTTTTCTCACTGTATCTTCCTCAGGCTTTCTCCCTAAAGCTTGACAGCCTGGGAGGCAGAATTACCCTACTGAATTTCTTGACTTCCCTCCCGAAAGGCAGCTGACCTTGTTGATGTAGGGTGTCACCTCTCATAAGTCTGGCAGAGTCAAGATCAGCACAGCCCTGGGAGGGGCCCGGGGGCAGGCAGCGGGAGGCAGGTGCACCCACTGTGGCTTGAGCCTCGGCTGATGCCTTCGCTTGCTTCACACCCGTCGCACGACTGAAACCGTCTGGTTTAAGGGTCTGCCCTGTGCATACCGGATCCTGTTGGGTATTGTGGGGGGCAGGCAGTGGATCAGGAAGGGTGAAGATGAACTCTCCCTGCATTTTATATTCTTCTGGCTAAGCTGGTGGCTGTGGGCGGGGAGGCCGGACAGGAAGCACCTGCGGATCTCAGCCAACTCCACCATTCCTGCTGTCGAAGGTTGCTTCTCTCATGATGAATTCTTGAATATCTAAGCAAACATTTTGCCAGGGCTGGTGAGCCAAGTGGCACATAGCTTGGAGTCGCTGTCGGAGCCTGGCACGGAGCCTTGCTTTCTGGTCCCGGGAAACCACTAGCGGAGCAAAGCTGAAGTCCAGGAAGACGGATCATTCTGTGTTTGTTTATGAATTTCCAGGAGAGCGGAAACAGCCCGCCGGCTCAGTCTCCTTGGGCCAGCTGACCTGAAACCAAGGATTGTCCACTTATCTTCATGATGAAGGCCCAGAAAGATCCCTGCGGTTTGGCTTCCGAGCCGGGGCATGATTGTCTCAGCTCAGGGGTGTGGGGTTTTTATTCATTGGGGCCATTCGGTCAGTTCTGAGTCGCCGGCGGGCGGCAGAAATGCACAGCTGAAGCACGGCTCTAGAAGGATCTACCTGCACTGGGCAGCATGACCGCTCATGTGCTGCTTAATTTTAATTCCTGAAACGTGACCTCATTTGTGGTGGTTACGTTTGGGAGTTCGAACACAAGGCTAGCATGTTGCCTCGAACTGGTTAGGATGATAAAAGTTGTCTCCACATTTGCACAAAGCTCCTTGCTGACGAAGACTCATCTCGGGGAGTTTCCTGGAGGGCCGTGCTGTTTGGCCCTTCACGGTTGGGGCACAGAGGTTACGGCCGTGTTTCTGGTCTTCCAGGTGAACCATACACACACCTAGGCCTGGGCATCGTAGAGGCACACATGGGGGATAGTCCTGCAGAAAAACTAAGCCCTGCATTTTCCTGCCCCAAGTCCAAGACTTATAAATAAAAAACAGAGACCAGTCTATTACCCTTGGTGTATTATTCATGATGCTAGAAAAGAACACTCAGCAGCCATGAACTGCATCAGTTAGAAAAACAACCACAAAAAAGTCGCAGGTGGGTAGACTTTTCCAAAAAGCTTATGACCTTGTTGAATAGCTACAGAAATTGATCATAAATGCCAGGCTGGGAAAGTCTTGCCTCTTGTCAAGAGCTTTCATTGTACCCAAACATATGAACGGCAGAGAAATGATTCATTTACTGTGCTCAGCACTCTGCAAAATTGTTAAAAAGCACCTTGTAAGGTGCATGGCCAATGTGGCGGAGAAATGCCACAGGGCCTCACAAAGGCCTTGAATCAAATGCCAGTAATAAAGAAAAGAAAGAAAGAGAAAGAATAGGGAAAAATCAAGGAGGGATGGAAGCACATACTTTGGGACCACGGGGATCTTAAATCAACAGAGGAAAATGTTATGCTGTCTACTCTTTGACCAAAAAGAGCAAACACCAGTGGGCTGGAAGCAGGACAGATCAGGGCAAATGGAAACGTGGAGACATCACAGACGGGGAAGTGGAGGCAGAAGGCTGGCCATGCTGCACCGCGAGTGCCTCCGGAAGGCTGTGGTGGGACAGGCGTGAAGACGTCTGGCTTTCTCCGGAGCGCCTGTGCTCAACAGGCTGTGCTATGAAGAGACTGGAGATCTTGGTTAGGACAGAGAGTGTTTAACCTTCTCTGTAACAGCCGGCCACGTTCAGGGATGCGCTTATTTTCTGAGACCCCGAGCTGCTTGCCTGTGGGAAGCAAGAGGTGCGGTAAACGGCGGTGGGGGGTGCAGAAACACACAGACAGTCCAGGAGCACAGAAAGGCATATCTTCCTCCCATAGCAAAAATTCCAATATATCCACAATCCAGCAGCCCCTGCCCCTATGATCTCCTAGAAACACGGGAGAGAGAGGGGACCAGAGGATGGAGAAGGTGACATCGTGGGATGGCGGCAGGTGGAACGTGGAGTCTTAGGGGCCCTCTGTTCAGAGGGAGGGAGTGGAAAACAGTTTAAACATTCCATGATAAACGAAATTGGGTAAATCTTTCCACCTGATTCTTGATTTTTTTTTTTTTTTAATTGAGTATAGTGGGCATACAGCGTGACATTGGTTTCAGGGTACAACACAGTGATTTTTCATCCCTCTACTTTATGCTGTGCCCCCAAGTGTAGCTCCCATCTGTCCCCATACAAAGCCGATACGTATCACACCACTGATGGTGTTGCCTGTGCTGAGCCTCCTGTCCCTGTGACTTGTTCGTTCCAGAGCTGGACGCTTGTACCTCCCACTCCCCTTCGCCCGGCGCCTCTGGCACCCATCAGTTTTCGATCTCTGCATGTATGGATCTGTTTTCGCTTTTTCTTTGCTCATTCACTTCTTCTGTTTTCTAGATCCCATATAGGAGTGAAATCCTAACGTATTAATCTGTCTGACGTATCTCACCGAACACAAGGCCCTCGGGGTCCATCCATGTTGCCTCAAATGGTAAGATCTCATCCTTTTATTACACTTAACAGCAGCTGCTAATGTTTGAATTTTGAGGTGTTTTTTAATTTGGTACTTTCCCTGGTCACCAGTGTTAGGCTGGAGGATGTGGGTGCTTTGTAGCTCCCTGGGGAGAAAGCATCTTGACATTTTGGGTCTGTTGTAAAGTTCTGTGAAGAAGCCAACATATAGCAATTTTGTGGCAGCTTAGGGAATGTCTACTCTGGGAAAAGAGGAATATCTTGGTGAGGACACCAGGGATGGTTCCCAGTCCTCCTCTGCACAGGGAGCAGGTGGCAGCCTTTTAGGGGGAACCAGGTTTTATTTTATTTTATTTTAAAAAATATGTATTTTTTTAAATTTATTTGAGAGAAAAAGAGCACAGAGGGAGAGTGAGAAGGAGAAGCAGACTCCCCACTGAGCAGAGAGCCTGATGCAGAACTCGATCCCAGGACCCTGAGATTATGACCTGAGCTGAAGGCAGAGGCTTAGCTGACGGAGCCACCAGGTGCCCTGGAGCACCAGGTTTTAGGGGGTCATGGCTCAAAGCACATTTCTTCTCCCTCTTGGGATGGGAGTCACCAAGTCATGAATTTTAATTTGGCCCCGCAAGGTTGCTTTGGGAGCTGGCATATGGCAGGTGAAGTGAGAGACAGCATTGCCTGCATGGCAGACGTGTGGAAGGTGGGAGGTAGGCAGGACCGGTTTGCACGTCTTCTCTGTACACTGGACATGTGTCCATACAATTTGCTGGCAGTCCCGGAGTGGCTCTCCCAGGCTCGGTAGATGAGAGATGGAGCTTGGCAGGTGAGCAGCTTTACTAAGGTCTGGTGAAGCTTGTTGGGGTGTCCCTGTCGGACATGTGCACGCACTTGCAGTCTGTGCTGGTAGAAACTAAGGCGGAAACTAAGGCAGAGTAGAGCGGCTTTGCGGAGCGGTGATGCCCTGTCAGAGCCGGGCTCAGTGGGGCCATTAAGGCCTGGAGAGTGACCCCCAGGATTGCATGTGACACAAAAGGGATGTGGTTTTGAAAAGGTCCGGGCTTGCTTCCTGGGGGAGGAAAAGCTCTGAAAATCCAGGGAAATGAAACTACATAGATATGGTGACTCAGGATAGGGAGGCATTCTAGAAAGGGTTAGCTCTGCATTGGGGATGGACACCCAGAGGCAGTCCATGGGCTCCCACCTCGCGGTGGGGGCCTCTTTCTCCTGAGTCCTTGTCCCTCTGTGTCCACCCTCCCTATGGGCACTGCTCCCTTAGTCCTATTGAGGCTTCATTGTTCTACCCCTCAGTCCCCCTGCTCTGCCAACATTTGGTGACATGAGAGTGGCTAAAAAAGGGGGAAGGCAATGGAAAGTATGATTTGTGGTCATCAAGTTGAGGAGAAGGACGCCGTCTGCTGGGTCAATGAAACTGTGGGAAGACGCTTTAAATAGTTTATATAACAGGCAGACAAGACCCTACACGGCGACGCTGGACAAAGAGGGAGAGGAGGCTCACGTATGAGAAGATCCACAGGGGGGATTACTGTACAGCTGTGTGGCAAGGACGGGGGCTGCTGCTTTCAAGTGCAGGGTCTGCGTGGGGCACCTGGCCCGGACCCACTCCTCAGGTTGGTGGTCGTGAGGGCTTCTGCACACACTCCCTCACTCTGCAGGAGGGAGAGTCAGGGGGACACTTACTCCCCGGCTCCCTGACGCAGAAGTCGCTGCTCTTCTGGCCACAGATCTCCACTCCCAGGCTCCGGTGGCTTCTCCCTCCATCATCCTTCCTTAGTGTCAGGGGGCCGGGTCCATGATTCCCCTATCCACACCTACACTTCGACAACTAGTCCTGTTTGTCAAGGAACCTTCCTTGAATCACCATGTTTTTTGGCACTGAAACTTTTAATCTCTTGATTTAAAAGGAAACATAGAGAATGAACATAACTAACGAGCCCCAAGAAAGACTGGAGGGACCCAACAGTAAGATGTCAAAAAGAAGAATCTTTTAGTGATTTTGGTTAGTGAGTACAAAACAACTTGGGACATTTTTTAAAACTAGTTTTTTTTTTTTTAAGATTTTATTTATTTATTTGAGAGGGAGAGAGAGAAATTGACCCAAGCCGGGGAGGGAGATGTAGACTCTCCACTGAGCAGGGAGCCCAACACGGGCTTGGGATCATGACCTGAGCCCAAGACAGATGCTTAACAGACTGAGCCACCCAGGTGCCCCTAAAAAAATAGTTTTGTTTTTGTTTTTGTTTTTGTTTTAATTCATGATGGGAGAAAGGAGAGAGTTCGGTGTGAGAAAAATGATTTATTCTGACAGCATTTTCAATTAAATCAAGGGAACATGCTTTCCAAAAGCAATGGCAGACAGGCTGTGAGTCAAAGAGAGCATGGGTGTGTGCTGTCTAAGCAGTCTTGGGTTGGGAACTGAAGACAGAATTTGAAGGCAAGAATTAGATGCCTTTCAAGGCATCTTTCAAAGTCAGAATCCATGCTTTTTTGGACTAATGCTTCTTTTTTTTTTCCCCCAAATTTTTCCATTTTATTTATTTTTTCAGCGTAACAGTATTCATTGTTTTTGCACAACACCCAGTGCTCCATGCAATACGTGCCCTCCCCATTACCCACCACCTGTTCCCCCAACCTCCCACCCCTGACCCTTCAAAACCCTCAGGTTGTTTTTCAGAGTCCATAGTCTCTTATGGTTTGCCTCCCCTTCCAAATTTTTTTTTTAATAAACATATAATGTATTTTTATCCCCAGGGGTACAGGTCTGTGAATCGCCAGGTTTACACACTTCACAGCACTCACGATAGCACATACCCTCCCCAATGTCCATAGCCCCCTCCCCCTCTCCAAATCCCACCTCCCCCCAGCAACCCCCAGTTTGTTTTGTGAGATTAAGAGTCATTTATGGTTTGTGTCCCTCCCAATCCCATCTTGTTTCATTTACTCTTCTCCTATCCCCCTAACCCCCCATGTTGCTTCTCCATGTCCTCATATCAGGGAGATCATATGATAGTTGTCTTTCTCCGATTGACTTATTTCACTAAGCATGATATGCTCTAGTTCCATCCACGTTGTCGCAAATGGCAAGATTTCATTTCTTTTGATGGCTGCGTAGTATTCCATTGTGTATATATAGCACATCTTCTTTATCCATTCATCTGTTGATGGACATCTAGGTTCTTTCCATAGTCTGGCTATTGTAGACATTGCTGCTATAAACATTCGGGTACATGTGCCCCTTCGGATCACTACGTCTGTATCTTTAGGGTAAATACCCAGTAGTGCAATTGCTGGGTCATAGGGTAGATCTATTTTCAACATTTTGAGGAACCTCCATGCTGTTTTCCAGAGTGGTTGCACCAGCTTGCATTCCCACCAACAGTGGAGGAGGGTTCCCCTTTCTCCACATCCTCTCCAGCATCTGTCATTTCCTGACTTGTTAATTTTAGCCATTCTGACTGGTGTGAGGTGATATCTCATTGTGGTTTTGATTTGTATTTCCCTGATGCTGAGTGACGTGGAGCACTTTTTCATGTGTCTGTTGGCCATCTGGATGTCTTCTTTGCAGAAATGTCTGTTCATGTCCTCTGCCCATTTCTTGATTAGATTGTTTGTTCTTTGGGTGTTGAGTTTGCTAAGTTCCTTATAGATTTTGGATACTAGCCCTTTATCTGATATGTCGTTTGCAAATATCTTCTCCCATTCTGTCAGTTGTCTTTTGGTTTTGTGAACTGTTTCCTTTGCTGTGCAAAAGCTTTTGATCTTGATGAAATCCCAATAGTTCATTTTTGCCCTTGCTTCCCTTGCCTTTGCCGTTGTTCCTAGGAAGATGTTGCTACGGCTGAGGTCGGAGAGGTTGCTGCCTGCATTCTCCTCAAGGATTTTGATGGATTCCTTTCTCACATTGAGGTCCTTCATCCATTTGGAGTCTATTTTCGTGTGTGGTGTAAGAAAGTGGTCCAATTTCATTTTTCTGCATGTGGCTGTCCAATTTTCCCAGCACCATTTATTGAAGAGGCTGTCTTTTTTCCATTGGACATTCCTTCCTGCTTTGTCGAAGATTAGTTGACCATAGAGTTGAGGGTCGATTTCTGGGATCTCTATTCTGTTCCACTGATCTATGTGTCTGTTTTTGTGCCAGTACCATGCTGTCTTGATGATGACAGCTTTGTAATAATGCTTCTGAATCTAGGGAAGAAGACCATTGATCTGCTAGAAATATGTCAAAACAATATTGCATGATGCCAATCTTGCGACCCAACCAGTACTTGGATTTTCCAGGTGCCTCTTGCCTGTTGTGACCCACTGCGGGTGTCTATTGGCCGGCCCCAGGTTGGAGAGACAGTCCTGGTGGCGGTGTCCGGAGACATGGTAGGGACTGTGGCCAGATCTTTTTTAGATTCTTCCAGTCACACAGGCATGGCTGGTGCCTGTTCAGACCGACCCATGGTCCCACTAATTCCCCTGTTGGCTGCCAGGCCATCCTGCTCATTGAATTGTTAAATGAGTCTGTTTAATTTGACTGAGCTGCCTTTGGCTGCCAAGCATGACTCCAGCCAGCAGCGACATCCCACAAGCTCAGTGCATCCCATGTTCCTGGGAACCAGGGCAAGCTGTGAGAGAACCTCCAAAAAGAGAATCGTTTCTTTACCTGAATAATCTTTAATAAATGCCGTTTCCTTCAGCCTAAGCTTATCAGGCCCCCTGGGGCTAGGACTAGAAGCTCTGCCGCCTCCCACTTCCCTCCTGCGAAGCAACGCAGCTGATTTTTCCTGGGAATGGATACCCTGAGAGCGGAGAAGAGTTTCCTTTGCTTTGGAGATTTATGTGGAAGAAAATTCTCAAAAGTTCTTCAGGTTGTTATTCTACAACACTTTGTTTTGTGCTTTGAGGAGAGGTAGAAGAGAGAAGTGAGAAGAAAGAGGAGGGGGTTTATGGTACAGGATGTTCTTGCTTATCTTTTTCCCTGAGGAACGGAAGCATGGGCCCTGTTCAGTATCTCGGTGGACAGGTTGATGGTCAAAGTCTCCTGGATTTGATCTTTAAATTACAAACCCTAAACAAGATAAGGCACTAGGGCCAAGGATATGTACAGTCCCCCCCCCCCCCAAAAAAAAAACTCACAAAAACCAAATACCTCACTTACTGAGTGAGTTTTGAGAGGGGGAGGTTGAGGAGGAACCTGCCTTCTGACTGGGAGGTGTGCAGTACTGCAGTACTGGACAGCCTAGAGCCACCCAGGTGGTGAGTGTCCCACTTGTTCAGACAATGCCTTGAGGTCAGTATTGGCCCCTTGGCTCAAGGAGCCAACTCTTTTTTTTTTTTTTATTTGACAGAGAGAGATCACAAGTAGACAGAGAAGCAGGCAAAGAGTGAGGAAGAAGCAGGCTCACTGCCCAGCAGAGAGCCCGATGCAGGGCTCGATCCCAGGACCTGGGATCATGACCTGAGCTGAAGACAGAGGCTTTACCACTGAGCCACCCAGGCGCCCCAAGGAGCCAACTCGTTATCAAGAGGATCAATATCATAGGAGTTCTAGCCAAATTCATTTTAAATAAATAAGTCCAAAGTAATCCTTAAACAATTTTAAAAAGACTTATTCATTTATTTTAGAGGGGAACAGAGAGGAGGGGCTGAGGAGGAGGGGGAGAGAATCCTTAGGTGGACTCCATGCTGAGCGTGAAGCCCTATGTGGAGCTTGATCCATGACCTTGAGATCATGACCTGAGTGGAAATCCAGAGTCAGACGCTTAACCAACTGAGCCACTCATGGCTCCAAAGCACCTTTTTTTTTTTTTTTGAAAAAACTTAAGGACTAGATTGGATTCGGCCGGGAGGGCTGGGGGGAGGGGGGATAGGTCCTAGAGGCACCTTTCCCTTCTAAAATCCCTTCTGGCAAGAGGGGCCCCTCCCACATTTCTGTAACTAGTGTCAGGCCTTTATAGTATTTAGGGCATGGGTTGTAGCTCGGGGGCTGTGGAGAGATGGCGTGGGTCATGGACGTGGGACTCTCAGAAGACATTATCCAATAATAAACCTCTGAAGGTGTGCTGTCCAAAACACAGCATTTTTATGAAAAGTGAAGGTTCATTGTGCATTACATGGCCTTTTGTGTGTACAATATGACCAGCTAGAATTGTCATAAAACGTTAAATGACCATAATCTGTTAATTCTTTCCATAAGTTAAGTGTAGTGAGTTGAAGTTGCTTGACATTTTTATGAGGATACTGTGGTCCTCATTGACTCTGGTTTGGTAAAGCCTGAGAGAAAGTGTGATAAAAGAGGTCTGTTTACTTCAAGAATGCTCCTAAATTTTATATGAAGCTTTACATTATGGACCTAAGGTCCTGTATGAATGGTAAAAATTTAGAAAAATGACAAAAAGAAGGCCTTTCAGCTTGTTAACATGAACACAACTGCAAGTGGAAAATTTCAGCAAATGGAACCCATCCAAACTACCCCTGTGATGCTCCTGTTGTTTCCTTTTCCCCTGCCTTAAATAAAAGCAGCAAACACTTAAACATTTTATACTTGTCCTTATGAAAGTCTCTCTCTATTTAGACTTTATTTCACTAGATGCATTCCTGCACTCTGGGAGAGTCGAGTGAGGAGAAGGTTTATTCAAGTCCCCAGGGTCTGAAGAATGAACTGAGATCTGGAAATGTCAAGGGGGATATCCCAGGTGAAATAGTCAGAAGGCAGAAGGGCTTGGGTCATTACCTGATGGGAAAGGTCAAGAAGGGCACGATGTCAGGAAAGCATGTCTCAGAGGAACAGTGTCAGGGTGCTTGTGTTCGAGAGGATGACACTTAGGGGCTATGTGCCCTTCAGAGATCTATGGTTAGAAGTCACAGAAATGGGCTCCCGGTTTTGTTTAAAAAAAAAAAATTGCCGGAAGAACACTGAGTAGTAGCTCACCAAATTGGGTTAAGGGCTGAGTAGCTTG
This sequence comes from Meles meles, assembly GCF_922984935.1. Taxonomy (NCBI): domain Eukaryota; kingdom Metazoa; phylum Chordata; class Mammalia; order Carnivora; family Mustelidae; genus Meles; species Meles meles. The sequence continues at coordinate 99,998,843 of NC_060075.1, forward strand.
GCCACATGAAACACAAAGTCTTATCAGCCTAGGGAAGGAAGTCACAAATTCTCTTCAGCTCCGATGCGCTCTCTCTTCTTCCATGCTTTCTCTTGTGTGTGTGTGTGTGTGTGTGTGTGTGTGTGTTTAATTTTATTACTTTTAAAAAATATTTTACTTACTTATTTCAGAGCAGTTGGGGAAGAGCAGATGGAGGGAGAGACTCTCAAGCAGACTCCACGCTGAGCACAGAGCCCGACATGGGGTTCCAGCTCACGACCCTGAGATCATGACCTGAGCTGAAATCAGGATTGGGTGCTCAACAGACTGAGCCCCCCAGGCTCCCCTTCTCTCATGTTTATTGGGCGTGTACCATGTTCCGATACTACCATGCATGCTGGGGGTCAAGGAATGATAAAATGCCCTGCTCAGGGTAGGGATGTCAGGAGGTGGTAAGTGCTAAGACAGAGCAGTCAGTGTGGCAGCGGAGGGAAGCACGGGGAAGATGTGGCCTTTGGCAGAAGAGCCAAGGAAGGTCTCTCTGATAAACGTTTGCATGGACACCAAAAGGCGATGAGGGGGACACTGTGTGAGCATGTGGTCAGGAGTATTCCAGGGAGGGGCAGCAAGTGTCCAGGTCTTCCAGTGGGGCTGGTACGGGCTTGTCTGAGGCTCCACAAAGCCAGTGAAGCTGGAGTACAGGAAGGAAAGGAGTTCACTGGAGAAAGACAAATCCTGTGGGATCTCGGAAAAGGCAGGTTCTGCAGAACGTTGATGGCTTTTGCTCTAAGTTACATGGAAAACCAAAGAAGGGATTTAGCAGAGGTGTGGTACATTCCTGCCCGCTGGCTGGATAACTGACCTCAGGAAACCCTTATGGCACCATTTGAATTGTCTAGGTGAGGGAGGACAAAGCTTGGGTTTTGGTGTTGGGGTCCAGCTGGTGATAATTAGCTGCATTAAGTAGGATATACTTTCAAGGAAGTAAGATATTTCTGGAAACGAAGAGACAGAGTTCAACCACATTGCTGTTGTGGCCCCTCTGCTCCCTGAGACCATGCCGACCACAGTTCCAGTATTGCATAGATACCTTCCAGCCCTGTGCCTGGGTAGGAGTTTTTGGCACAGCCACATGCTGTCCTGTTTATTGAAGGGCTAGACATCAGGAGTTAGGCCTTATGCACATTTAAGCTCTGTGGTCAGAACATGAAAACCGTCAAGGGGTGGGAGGAGCATTTGTCTTTCTCCTTCAGAATGACTGGGTGGATGCTTGGGTGACCCTCAAGTTCTCTCCTATTTGGGGCTTGGGTGGAAAGATTCTTTTCTTCATCTAGTCTAGAACAAGCATGCCAAAGACCCTGTTACAGCTTCAGAAAGACTTGGACAAGAGATCTCTGTGTATGTTTCCTCCCTCCCTCCCTCTATTCCTCCCTTCCTTCCTCCCTCTCTCCCTCCCTCCCCCCATCCCTTCTTTTTTCTTTTCCTTCTGTCTTTTACTATGGGTCTATTTTAATCAGAAGGGCCACACAGCTCTTGATGCCACTTACTTAAAAAGAATAAGAGTAGTTACAGTTTTTATAATTTGATCTACTTTCAAAGGTAAAGGAAAAAAAAATTACATGGTACTACTCAAGGTTCTTAGGAATTTTCCAAGGGTTTTTATGACTCCGAACAGTAGAAAGATTATAGACCAGTGGGCGAGATGTTGACACAAGAAAAATCCATAACATATTATAGTTAGAAATATCTGAGAGGAAGAAATGGCCAGGGCAGATAGTTGCCCGTCAGACTAGAGGCTGGATTAAATTTGCAGTTCCCTTGTACTATTTTCACTAAGTATGGAGGTCCAGCTTCTTCTTCAAGCATTCTTCCTCCCTCTGGCTGGGTGTCCTGCTGATGGTTTCTGCTCATCTGCCATGTGTCATAAGTTGACCTTACCTTGTGTCTCTTCTGAGGGATCATCCTGCCCAGCTTCCAGGCAGTGAGTTAGTTAACTATGGAACACATGGTGCTCTTTTGTGAAGTGATCTTGTGATAGGCCTTTGTGGGCTTGGGCAGTGAATGGAAAGAGCAGGAGAAGACTTACCCGCCCCTGTGAGGACACAGAAAATGAGGACATAGATGACCTCATGGACCACTGTCTTAGTCAGTTCATGTACCATAACAAAACACTGCAGATAGGATGGCTTGAACAATAGATGTTTATTTCTAACAGTTGTGAAGGAGGGGAAGTCCAATGTCAAGGTGTTGGAGATTTGGTTCCTGGGAAGGACCTGTTTCCTTGTGGCTAATAGACAGCATCCTTGTCACTGAATAGTCACATGTTGGGTGTGAGAGAGAGAGAGAAAGAGAAAAAAGACAGAGATGGTGACTGAGGCAGAGAGATGAGACAGAGAGACAGAAAGCTCTCTTGTGTTCTTTTAAGTGTACTAATCCCATTCATGAAGGTTTTACCATCACAATGCGATTACCTTCTAAAAGCCTCATTTCCAAATACCATCACACTGGAGATTAGAGTTTCAACATAAAAATTTAGGAGGAGCACAAACACCCAGCCCAACATCAACCACTAATAAATCAGGAGCAGGACCACCCATATCAGCATTGAAAATGAGAGCCAGGTTTGAATTGAACAGAGAAAGAGGGGGGGATGCATCAGTAAACAGGCAGGGAAGTGTTTTTGGGAGAACGAATCCTTCTTGCATACCCCTAATCAGTGAAATTGTTGGAAGTCTAACCTACTAAGTGAGAGGTATGTTTCTTGAAAATGTGTTTAAGAGCAATGTTAACATTTATTTATATATTGCCTAATTCTTATGTGGCCCTTCTGTGCTGGAGAAAATTGCATGACCAACCTATCTGTCATGAATTTTGGGATAATGACACACCGTGCAAGTAGGCTCCACTGTAGATTGTTAAAGAAGTTCTGGGCCCCGTGCCATGTTTCATCTCAACCTAAATATGTCTGGATAATTACTCACTATAAGTGAACTTAACAAAAGGTGCGCTGTCAGCTTTCCCAATTAATGTGTCCATCTGCTTTTGTTTTTAGTTAAATTTTGCTGTGGTAGCACACGGTACAGTAAATGTCCCTTTCTGGCCTGTTCTGTTCCCCTTGATTGACAGGTTTGTTTGTTTGTTGTTGTTTTCTGGTTCAGCATATGCATAACGAAAACGAGAAAATAAAGACTTGTCTGAGGATGAGCCTTAATGAGGGAGACTTTGAGAGTCAGTCTGATGGTTTCCTGAACTCTGTAAGTTGGATAGACAGAGTTGAACAGCAGTAAATAGTACCAAAAAAAAAATTAAAAATGAAAAAATAAAAGAGCTAACGGCATGCCTAGCATAATGGAGATGCTCTATTAAGGGTTCACCTCCTTTGTCTCATGGGAGCGGTCTCATCCCTGTGGGACACTTGTTGCCATTTTTGTTTAGTAGAGTAGGGGACCAAGATTCAAGGGCATTAAGTACTTGAACTAGGTTCTGTAAAGTTTTGAGCTGCACACCAGTAACACGAACCAGAACAGTCAGAGTGTTGTGCTCTCAGATGTGTTGGTGTATGTGAGTGGAGATGGGTGTGTGTGCCCGTGTGTGTGCATTTGCATGTGTGCATGTGTGTCTGTGTGCACACATACATGCGTGTTTGCGTGTGTGTGTGTTTGTGTGTGTGTGTCTGTCAGACACTTAAATCAGTGTGGCCTTGGATGAACAGGGCATGAACAAAAGATTGAGTGAAAGCTAGTGCTTTCTGGGAGGATATTTTCCAGTTTATAGGACCTCTGGACATCAGAACAAACCCAGTGGAAGATGAGAGAAGGAACCAGAAACCAGAAGCAAAGCCTATTGTGCTTTGTTCTAATGAGACATCAGGCTTGGTGGGAGAGGAGCTTCCATTACACTTTGTGAAGTCCGTGGCTGGGATGGAGACCTCGGTATTGACAACACTGAGGCCAGCTTCACAGCTAAAGATCATAAAAAAGAATCATTAATATCTGTTTGTCTGGCAGTGCCTTGCTCATAATATTTTGGGGAAAAATCTTGCAAGGACTAACAGACAAGTGTGTCCACAGAATGGACTACAAGCTGGGTGAGGTTGTACGCAGTTGTCTCCACTCTGGAGACCCTGACACAGACTCACAGCTTCTCTTCCAAATGCACTTGAAGCTTGCTTTCTAACGATCTCAGTCTGGGAGAATGAAGCAGACAGCCCAGAAGGCCTGCAGCCTGGAGGGCCAAATTCCTACCCAAGCTCAGAGTTGACTGGTACATATCTTTGGAAGGGGGTAAAGGGGCATTTTATTAAATGAGTTCGAATGGTATACATTAACATCTGTTATTATACAGATATATTGTCTTGCAGATGAGGAACTTGAGAGACACGTCTGATGGAAAGCAGAGACAAAAGCAAATCTGGCTGGCCCTGCCTCCCAAGCTCTGGTCCTGGCCATCTTTTGTTAAACCCTGATGTTTCCTGGAGGATGGGTCACACAGAGTGTCTGTTCATGTGCTAAGGGGGGCTGCTGCTCACAGGGGCATTATAAGGAGAACAGAGAAAATCTATGTGCAGTGATGTGGAGCACAGGCACGTAGTAGGTGCTCAATAAAAGTAAGGTCCCTTGTTCCCTCCGTGTTGCCATCTTCTGTTGTTCCTGGGTCCCACATGTTTCAGAACCAAGGAGAGGGACTCTGTTTCAGAAACACAGACTTTTCAGGCAGGGCAGCAGATGGGGTTATTGTGTGATGGGACGTGCAGCGCCAAGTTTGAGCACTGTTGTACTCCTGGGAAAAATGATGCTATGGATTTGCCTTTGTAGTGAGGGTGCGGTGTCCATCCTCACATCAACTGCAGAGGAGCTGATGCGGGCCATGGGGCCAGGTTCCCTTCCCAGTCCATCTCCTCCAAGGCTTTGGCATACTGAGAGAGATGACTTCTGACCTCAACGTTGAGGAGGTCTCTCCTCTGTGTCCAGTTAAGGCTGGTGCCAAGGTCAGGGGCACCTAGATGAATCAATTGGTTAAGTGTCCAACTCCTGATTTCAGCTCAGGTCATGATATCGGGGTTGTGGGATTGAGCCCTGCATCCAGCTCTGTGCTCATGGGGAGTCTGCTTTAGATTCTCTCTCCCTCTCTGCTCCGTCTCTAAAAAGAAAATAAAAACAAAACTATACCAAGGTCATACCAGATCCCCACATGGTCAGCAGATCTCTGGGCCTCAGAGGTGCGTCCCTGCTGCTGTGTTCACTAGAAAAGTCTCCTGCAACTCAGGAACCCCGCTCGCAGTACAGCCAGCTGTCCTTGTGCGACTTTGTCCTGCAGACTCTGGTCCCTGACCACCACGGATGTTCTTCACCTGTTCTCTGCACTCCCAGTTCCCTGAACATGGTCCATGTACACAGAGCACAGATACACGCATACCGAGAAGATAGTGGTGAACAGCAACCTGTTGCTGTTTCCAACACCGATATTTATCCCACGGTGGGAGAGAAATAGGAGGGAAGAACAGTGTTTTAAACCTATATTGGGTTGAGCCTTTAAATACTTTCCAGCACTTGAAATGTCAGGGCCCAGGTCAAAACACAGAAAAGTTAAAACTTTGTGTGTTCAGCAGGCAGAGCGGAGGCAGAATGTTTTCTTTGGCCAAATCACCTCCAAAAATAAAGGTTTGCCAGGACCCCTCTGTCCCGGTTGGTGGTTACGTGTACAAGGGTGGCCAGGGGGACTCCATGTTGCATCTCCTGAAGCAGGCGCCTCACTCATTGTGTCACGGGGAGGCAAAGCAAACAGCAGGGACCATGGTGCCTGGACCAGAGGGACGCACACTCTTCCTCCTGCTTGTCTTCCTCCGGGACTGTTCCTGCCAGACACCCCATCTTTGCCACCCAAATCAACAAAAGGAAAAATACCCCTGCCATCCTGGGTCCTCAACAGGCCCAGCCAAATGTCGCCCACAGTCATCGCTGCCAATCAGCTTTGCCATCCACAGGGAGGACATTTCCCGGCACAGTGTCTGACCCTTGCATTTGGTGAATTGCTCCATCACCGCATTCTCTGCTTTTGAGAGACTATACCACCTGCCTCATGCCTCAGGGCCAGCTGCCTGGTAAAGGAGGGACATGGGTCCCAGTATGGCCGATCCTGTCCCCTTTCCAGGAATGTGATTGTTCCATGGACTGGTCAAAGACAGAGATGGTGGAGTCCCCTCCTAAACAGGTAGTGCCCTGGGGTGACAATCCCTTCCGTCACCTGCTCCTGGCCCTTTGACCCCGGGGCTTCCCATTGCAGTCCTTCTGTCTGTTCCCCTGCTTATTTTTCTTTTCTTTCCAAAAATTATTTTAGATTTTATTTATTTATTTGACAGAGAGGGAGTGAGCACAAACAGGCAGAGGGAGCAGCAGACAAAGGGAGAGGGAGAAGTAGACTCGCCGCTCTGCAGGGAGCCTGATGTGGGGCTCCATCCCAGGACCCCGAGATCATGACCTAAAACAAGAACAAACTCGCTTAACCAACTGAGCCCCCCAGGCACCCCAGTTCTGCTTACTTTAGAGATATCCAGCATCTCTCAAGTTTCTTTTTGTAATTAAGTTAGTTGACATGATTTGTCTATGGAAACATCAATAAGATCATTACCGAAACGTATGCTTCCCCCAGTCTCTGCTTGTACCAATCAGATAAACTTTAATTTCTCCAACCACCAAATAAATGCTAAATGTGAGAAATAAGGGCATGTGGCCTCTATGCCCTCAGTTTGGTTCAGCGTGACCCAAGGTGAGCAGATTGCAAAGAAGCAGCCATGCGCGGTCGTACCGTCACCCCTGCACCTCTGCCCAGGGACAGCGTGGGCATCCAGGTGGCCCTGGATGGAGGCTCCTACCCAAACCCTCAGGCCTCCAAGGCCAGACCCTGCTTCCTTGCATTCCTCTTACCTTACTTCCAGGGCTACATCCCATCTACCATAACTTCTGACTCACTCAGCAGTGGCCCCATCCCTGACTTGACTTCGGTTCTTGTCCAGCTGTCCAAACCTCGGCTTCCTCGGACATCATGCAGGTTTGTCTGGATGCCCAGGCATTTGTTCCTGCCGTGCACACCATTGGCATGTTCTTCCCCGGCAACTCCACAAAATCCTGTACATTCCATACTGGCTTAAAGATCTGAGAGTCTGCTGGCTTGAAATTGCATTCTGTTTCATAACTTTCTTCTCCAGATATCTTTGCATGAATGTGGAACTCGATTGGGAGACATGGGTTTGTCTCCACCTCCTCCCCTAAAATATTAGGGAAGTGATGAGCAGAGAAGTCTTGTAGATACCCAACATCAGCTAATAAGATATGGGCAGAGCCCAGATGAAAACCCAAGGCCTTTTATTTCCCTTACCATTATTTCACTTTTTATTGATTTAAAAATGATCTCTTGGTCTGTAAAGATTTTCCACTTGTGTGCTTTTATATCCCTGTCAGCATTATGTAAAATCTGAGTCTAACTCAGATAAATTAATTGGCTCTTTCAGGAGAGGGAAGCCAGGTAGGCACTTTTCCTGGACCTCTTTGGTCATATCTGAGAAGACTCTAGAAAGTAGAGAAGAAACATGCAGTAACAAATGCTGCTTCCCATGGGATAATGTACAGATATCCCCATATGTGGGGCCACATTTTCCAGAAAAACTGCACCTATGGAGGGTTCTGGAGGAGGTGGGGGTCAGCACATTTAGAAGTTTCTGGAAATGTTGAAAAATGGTGGCAACAAAAGACAAGGAGATTTGAGTTGTGGCAACCAGGTGTGAGTGTCGGGGAGTCTGCTGGGGAGTTCGGTCTTAATGTAATGCAGACATATAATGTCTCTCAGCTCTAAGCTCACCGAGAATTCTTAATTTGGTAGGTTTCAGTGGGGCCTAAGAATATTACGTTTTTTTTTTAATATTTACTTTTTTTTTAAAGATTTTATTTATTTGTTTGACAGACAGAGATCACAAGTAGGCAGAGAGGCAGGCAGAGAGGAAGGGAAGCAGGATCCCTGCTGAGCAGAGAGCCCGATGTGGGGCTCGATTCCAGGACTCTGAGATCATGACCAGAGCTGAAGGCAGAGGCTTTAACCCATTAAGCCACCCAGGCACCCTGATGTAATTTCTTTTCTTTTTTTTTTTTTTTAAGATTTTATTTATTTATTTGACAGACAGAGATCACAAGTAGGCAGAGAGGAGGGCAGAGAGAGAGGAAGGAAAGCAGGCTCCCCGCTGAGCAGAGAGCCCGATGCGGGGCTTGATCCCAGGATCCTGGGATCATGACCTGAGCGGAAGGCAGAGGCTTTAACCCACTGAACCACCCAGGTGCTACAGTCGTGGTTTCCCTTAAGTTGAATAGTTCAACCCCAGGCCATCGGCAGTCTTCCGTCAACCCATTCCCTTCGAGGCAATGCTGGGATCTCCCAGCTGTCTTATCCCCCCTTCCTTTATGTTGTTTGAGGTCCGGTTGCATGTTAGGATCCCCTGAGACGCTACCTGCTAATTCCAGGTCAGAGACCCAGGGTTAGCTCTTCTGGGTATGCAAGACTTGTGCCTGAGCAGGGTCACCTGGGTGCCTCAGTCGGCTGGTATCTGCTTTGGATTAGGTCATGATCCCAGGACCTCTCTGGTGGGAGGCATAAGCTGTACCTCAATGGCTTCTGCACTTGAGCTTCCTGCCACCCCACCCAGGGCACAGGTCCTGGGGACAGGGATCCTTCCCACACCCGCACGGTGTCTTCCAGAGCTCACTGCACAACAGGAAGCCAGCCACTGGGCACCGCCCGGAAATGTGGCATCTGGATTGAGATGTGCTATCAGCAAAAAATACACAGTGGGTTTAGACTAACTGTAAAAGAGAAAATGGACATTTCATATTTATCACATATTGAAATGGTAACATTTGGGACACGTGTGGCTAAGTCCAGGTCATGAAAATGAATTTGACCTGTTCCTTTTTATTTTCTGAAGGTGGCCCATGGAATATTACCTATGTGACTCACGTTCTGTTTCAATTGGATGCCACTGTTCGGTACCGTAGCTGCTCACAACAGCTTTATCGGAGAATTACTCACATATAAGACAGTTCATTTGCACACAGTGCCTCCCTGAGAATCTGAGTTACAAGGCTGCAAATCACTGAAGCTGAGGAAAATAGAAGTCAGGTGAGAAGGAGGGAGGGCAGCAGGGGAGAGAGTGGAATATGGCTGTGGGAGGAGGAGGTGGGCTGAGGACTGGTCTTCCTCCCTCCCCCGATGGTCCTCCCCAACGTAGGTCACAGGAACCAGGCAGTGAGTGACAGACAGCAGCTTCACACCCTCCTCCTCTCATGCTGACAGATGCCAGTCCCCTCAAGGTCACAGACACCTGGGATCTCACCTCCAACCCTTCCCCCTGCTTATGGCTTACACAGTTCCCGAGGCTCCCATGCTTCACGGTGATGGGTCCAGCTTCTCGTTGCCAGAAACAGGTGGAGAGGTCATTTAGAAAGCTCACCAGCAGTATTCAGAAATTAAGTGCAATGTATAAATCGAAACACAGTCAGTTCACGCATCAGGGTCCTGCCACAGGGATCCCGCTGTGCCCTTTCCCAACTGCACTTCTGGGAAGCTGGTGTTACCTCCTCTCCAGCATGTGGAGCATTTGGACAGGAGCTCAGAGAACCTTCACAATCCACTCTGACTTCTAAAACCCTGAGGAGCCTCGATGCTTTCTATCAAATAAATACAAAAGCAGTGTTTCTACATGGCCAGGCAGCTTAGAAAAATGTTTACCAGCCCTTCAAAAATGTCAGCCACCACTCCCTGCTTCCCACATCTAAGTAACTACATGTCAGAGGCTTTCTGCCTCCAAGCCAGAAATCAGAACCTCTATGGGCTGAATTTCGGCTTTTGTGTACTTCTTTCCTTCAATCTCATTGCTTTATGCCAAAAATGTGGGCTTGCTTCAAGCTGCCTGGACACAGTGGGATAAGCCACAGAACGTTGCTGTCTTGGAGGTCAGAAGCCTGAGGTCAAGGGGTCTACAGGGCTGAGCTCTCTCTGCAGGCTCTGGGAAGGGGCCTATTGGGGCCTCTCTCCTCACTTCTGTCTTCACGTGACATTGTCTACCATCAAGGAGACATGAACTTCACGTCTTCACGTGCCATTGTTTCTATATGTGTCCCCATCTCTGAATGTCCCCTTTGTATAAGGATGATGGTCATACTGGGCTAGGAGCCCGCCGGACTCCAGTGGGGCCTCATCTCCATGCACTGTGTCTGAGAAGGGGCCATTCTAAGGGATCGGAGGTTGGGGCTTCAGCGTGTGAACTTGGGAGTGAAACAATTCAGCTCATAACAAGCATGCTGCCCATTTCCTGTTAGGAGCAGCTGACCCACATGGCATCACCCTGCCCACTTTCCTGCACAAACTCCGCTGTGCCTGTTTTGACAGCTTGGCCCTGACCTTCCGGGTGCGTTTGCCAGTAACCTTCCAGCCTCCTGCATGGGGAACTCAGTTCCCTGCGGCTCAGAAGCCCACACACGACTTCTCAGGAACTCTGCTGTGGGCATTTGCAGGCTGGTCCTCAGAACCAGTCTGAAACCTACAGCCCCCCCAGGTCGGCACTGCCTGAATCGAGGGCTGCTCTCAGCTCCTTGTACAGGGAGACCAGCCTTGGGATTTGCCGACGTGGTCCTGTGTGGCTCTGTCTGGGACGAGAGTCGTGGCATCTCCTGCCAGACAGATAATCTCTGCTGATGAATGTCTGGTGTCTCAAGATTTGAGGGAGCTAAGTGGCTCCGTTCATCATGCAGCAGCCCTTTGCGCCTGTCCTGTACACGAGGCACCCCGTGCGGGTCTTCCAGATGTCGGCAGAGCGCGAAGCTGTATGTAGGCTTAGTTGCCACTGTTTACTGGGTGTTCACTGTGGGTCAGGCCCCCGCCCAGCAGCATCCCTGTGCCCGCCCACCCCTCCTCTGTGTCGCATCCCCACTCACGTAATTCAAGAGCAAGAGACTTGCTCCCTGGGTCACAGAGTTTGGCGACAGCTAGAAATAAGTGTCAACCAGGGATCTGGCTGGTGTCTCTTTTCCATACCCTGATTCTCCTTCTGCACACGACTCTGTCTCATCCTGTCCAAGGAGGCTTGGGTTGGGAGTCTCCCAAAGCTGTTACCTGGGCCACTTCACCTCCATGGGGCAGGCCTGGAGCTGGCAGAACCTTCCGGAGCCGGCAGAACCTCGCCATCCTGGCCTCCCAGCCTGAGGGCTGATTTCCCTCCTCCAACCCTGGACGTCTCTACCACCCTCCCAGAGACAAGACTGCTTCCAGGAAGCTGGGGTTAGAGTCCTGTAAGAGAGCCCCTCTCCAGGTTGGGGGGCAAGCACAGCCTGACAGCTGGAGCCAGGAGCGTGGTTGTGGGACCAAGGCGGTGGCAGTGAGGGGTTCCTGTCACAGCTGTGAAGGGAAGAGACCAGGGCTGGGGTTGCCACTGATGTCCCCAGGGCTGAGCAGCACAACCAGTCCATACTGACATGTGTCTGTCCCCTGGCTGGGTCTCCAGCGTCACTGGTCAGTTGGCCAGTAGGGAGCACCACGCGAAGGCTGTGTTCCCAGCTGGGTGCATGATCCCACCTCCTTCTAGGAAAGAGGCTCCTGTGACTTCAGTCACAATGATGAGCACACTGAAACCCAGAAAAGTTAAATGGGGAAAGCAGGTGGGGAGACAGTGGTGTAGATACCAGCTGACCTTGTCTGGGCGAAGGCTGAGAAGGTCTGGACCTCGGAAGTCCAGCTCTCCAGAGACCTGAGAGCTCAGGACACATTCCTCCCTCGCCACGAGAGTTTGACTCTTCCTTGGATGCGCCAGCCCATGACCTTCAAGGTGTTTCCAGATATCAGGATCCAAGGCCACCTGTCACTGCATGCTGTCCTTCATCAGGAGATGCTCTTCCTGCAAGGACTGGGGCGCCAAACACCGTGTTGGACACGGGAGTGGGATGGAGAGTGGCCGGTCTCTTGGGAGTGGGACAGGACCGAGGTCAGAGAGCAGTGAAAATCTGACATCTCTGAAAAACCTGTAAAAAGCAAAGAAAGTATGATTCTCTAGAAGGCTCCTGTTTAGCAACTCTGGGATTCAGGGCATGCCGATGGCTGCTGTGAACGCAGACTTTGCACACTGACTCACACACAAGCAGGGCCCAGCCCCCATCCTACATACAGGTCACTGGTGGCAGGAGCCTGGCTCATGAGTCCTGGGTTGTGGAAGGGCCTGGAGGAGAGGAGGCCAGGCCAGAAGGAAGGCTGTCTGCTCTGCACACAGTGGGCATTGCTTCTCCTCATGCCAGGCACAGTCCTGGTGGCCAAAGAAGTGGGGGAAGGCGCGGCCCATGTGGTGGCAGCCAGTGGCCCCCACTCAGACTGCTGAGTCACACCAGGTGTCTGTGGGAGGCCAGTAGCAAGTCCCAGGCTTCTGTCCAGGCATGGACTCCCACTGGTGTGATCTGAGAAGTGGCCCCAACACCTCCTTTCTCCTCCTTCCTCCTCCTCATGCCAGGCTTCTAAGAAACCCTGATGCTTCTTTGTAGGTGGTCTGTTCTTTTCCTCGCCCATCCTGGTTGCTAATTTTTCTTTGTTAGAACCTTTTGAATTTTTAGATCACACTGGCCAAACGCCTTGAGACGCTGTGAGCCAGTGAGTTTGCTTTGGAACGGCTCTGCTCCAAGCCCGTTAGCTACAATTGCAGGACTGGCTTCGGCTGCCTGTCACAAAGAACCCCATGGAAGCCTCGGTAAACACTATTAGTCCTGAACGAGTGATGATAGCAAAATCAACTCTAAGCTGCCGATTAAGCTTAAGCTGATCTAAGCTTCGGGCTAATGGAATGATATATTCATTGTGCTGTATAAGAACAAGGAACAGGGACTGGACACCTGCCACATTTCATATGCGAGTGGAGTTATGCAAACACTACAGGAGGTAACAAATGCCTTTTTGTTTCCTGGAAGCTGTGTGCTTCAGCAGAGTGGGACTTGGTGGCTCTGCTGGTCTTCCGTGGGCCCGTCCCTGCAGACGCCAAGGTGATGTACAGGTGTCTTGCATCCCTCCTTCTGGAACTCCGTGCCTTTGCCACTTGTATTTGGAGATGCTCAGAATGCCCATGGAGAGCAGGGGAGGCTCATTTGGAAATGGGTAAAATGGCACAGGTCCTGAGTGTCAGGGGTTTCTGAGACCTCCTGGTAGTGATGGCATCCAGTGAGCATCCTTAGCTCAAGGAGGGTCGCAGACCTGCTTCCACCTTCCTTCTGGTGCTGGAATCATGAGCTGGACTCAAGATCTATTGAAATACTGATGATAGGGTTTTGAAGGGTCAGGGGTGGGAGGTTGGGGCAACCTGAGGGTTTTGAAGGGTCAGGGGTGGGAGGTTGGGGGAACAGGTGGTGGGTAATGGGGAGGGCACGTTTTGCATGGAGCACTGGGTGTTGTGGAAAAAGAATGAATACTGTTACGCTGAAAAAATAAATAAAATGGAAAAAAAATACTGATGATAAAAATAACAGTATATCAATTGGGCATAAAAGGAAAACCTGCCTTACTGACCTGCATGAACTCGGTGGGCATTTTAGGAAGTGTTGAGGACACGGGCTGAAGAGTAACCCAAATGCACAGATGCTACAGATGTGGAAACATCAGGACGAGTTCACTCTTCATCACAAGGGAGAGAAATCACTGTTCTTTCACATTTTCCTTGGATAGCCGAGTGACTTGGCCCATCCAATGGCCTCTTTCTTCAGGATGCCCTATGGCTGCCTATAGAAGTTGTGATCTGGAGATTAACTGAGAAGAATTTGGAATCCACAATGAATTTTTTCTCAGTGGAACACAAATTCTGGAGGACTGGATGGATGCATTTCAGTGTCTCCATCTGGTCCAAAGTTCCTGGACCATGTAACCTGAGGATTCCATCTCTTTCCTGGAGCAGACACTGATGTGACTTTCTGTCCTAGGATCTCTAGTGATGGTGGGGATAGAAGGAGTAGGTAAAATTCTATCAACGGTGACAGTGTGGTATAAGGGATGCCTTAGGATCTCGACAGATCAAAGATCCTGCATCATTGACCTGTAATGTCTGTGGTCCTCCCCTGTTACCTGCTCTGAAATTCCCTCCACTGAGCTCCCCCCTTCAGATAGTTATGTAACTTCTCAGACATAGACAAACTCAGTGTTGTCTAGCTGGAGGGTGTGAGGCCGTGGAGGCTTCTCTGTCATATCCCTGCAGCATGGCACACAGCTTGTGCTGGAGGGCATCCCGTAAGGAAGACACTTCCCACTGAGATGGCTTAGCCCATCACCCCCTTTCCCTGGCTCCTTTTCCCATTAAACCTAAATAAGTTCTCTTGTAGTCCTAGTTCTAGACGATAGAAGTAATAAAGATTAAGCTAAGATCGCTCATTCCTCTGCATGAGAGATCCACCCCCCCCCACTCAATTCTTAGCCATTTGGATGCAAAATAAAAATGATTCAGAGAGAATTTGGATGGAAATCAACATGAGATTTGCTTTATTTTACTGCTCTGTTAGTTATGACCCCTCCCTTCTATGTTGCAGGTTACAATGTTGTCAACCCTGTGGGCTTTCCACCATTGCTAAGATGAGCCATCTTTTTTCAGTTTCAATTTTCTCTGGTTCCGAGAGCCCCAGATGTTAGGCGTCAAGGAGATAGCAGCTGAACTTCTCTTGGAAACCACAGCGAGGACTCGGCTTTCAAAGTCATCCAGTGAGTCCATGATGCACTGTGACAGAAGATGGATGCTATGTCCAATGGAAAGGTTACTGAATATTGAATCCTGTAGCACCAATCCCAGATTATGTTCCTTGAAGTTGGTGACCACATAGTCCTCTGGATCTGCTTTTCTCCTCACATGCTTCCTGCAAATCTTCACATGTAGCATGACAAGAGCTTCCCCTCACTGTTTTATTTCCTCTGCACTTGTCCCAGCTTGTCTAGATGTCTCTGGAGGGTGGAATTTGAGAGGGAACAGAGAGAGAGACCAAGCCGGTGGTGAAGGGTCTTGACATTCTGCTTACACCCTCTTTCACTGGCAGATCGTTGCCAACAAACATACTAAATTCTGACATTACCACCTTGTAAGGCACTGGACATGTAATCCAAGGAAGGTGAGATAGAAACTGAGAAAGTTCATGCCAGGAAACTCTGGTGTGGGGAATGACAATCTTGGGAACACTCTTGAGCTTCCTGGGTGTTAGCAAAGCCTGGCACAAGATGGGAAGGTGGAATGTGTGTTAGTGAGTTACCAAGCAGGTGCCAGGCATAGTGCTGGTCTCCTTGTCCCCGAGTCCTTGTAGGTACACACCACAGTGCTAGGGTGGTGTTGCCATTTTACAGAGCAGGAGGTGAAGTTCAGGGAAGGGACAAAATCCCTCAAGATCACAGCCCAAATGAAAACTCTGTTGGGCATTGCTTTGAGGGACTGCACAAACATTTAAAGTGCTGGGAGTCACTTCTGGTGGCTGGGCTGTGTTTTATGGAAATGGGGTGCCATCCTCAACACTGGGTTGCTTGAGACCAGATAAGATTTCTCAGGACTTTTGTGTCCGCATGTTCTATACCATTCTGAGCAGCCCTCCCATTAATGATTTTAGGAATCTGTCCAGAGGTAGTTCCTTTAAAGAGTAAGGGGCCGAGGATCTTTCCCTAAACCATTAAGGATTCTTTGAGGGCTTGTGGTTTTCCTGGTCAACTTGATTTTTCCACTGAATGTTTTATGTCCGCTCTGTGACTTTGCATCTGGGAGTATTGAATTTTCCCTACTTGGGTTTAATGAAAAGGTTGATTACGACTTCTTTTCCTTAGTTTCCAGCCAAGTTGCCACTAAGAGAAGTGATTGTATAGAGAAAATTTGGGGAAGGTAGGAAGAGAATGAAGGTGTTTGGGGATGTACTTCATTCAGCCAACCAAATATAGACCTACAGCCAATACTCTGGTCATATTGGCAACCACCAGTCTTAGAGATCTGTCAGCTACGCTTGCTGTCCAGAAGTTCTCCCTCGTTGTATTTGTCAAGCCTAATCACATGAGATGAGTCCCCTTCTTTCTCATTATTCTTTTGAACACAGTCACACACACACATACATGCACGCGCTCGCGCACACACACACACACACACACACGTTTCAGAAATAAAGATCTACACATACAAAAATACTAAAGCACCACTGCCCTATATCAGAGTTGTACAGATGGGGATTTCCGTCATTCTTTTAGATTCTCTATGCTTTGTAATTCTTCTCTAATGAATATTTATTGCTTTCATTGCAAGGAAAAGGAGAAAAAGAGGAAGCAGTACTTTTGGTTTAAAGAGAAGTGAGGGAAAAGAACTCTTGTTTCAAGGGACCTGAGCCAGGAATCCTCTATCTTACCTGGCTCTTCACGGCTGGCTCTTTTGACCTCAAAGCGTCCCATGTTTCAATCTTCTTGGGTTTTTTTTTTTTTTTTTAAATGTCTGAGGAGAGCAATCTAGCAGGGGGTCTGATAAAAGAACTTGAGAAAACGGTCTTTATATGTGAAACCTTACACGCTCCTAGAACAGAGTCCCGCCCACTCACCTTGGCTAGTAATTTCTGCAGGCTTCAGGGAAGACAAGGCTTCCCTGCTCTGGAAGATGAAGGGCTCTCCGACGGTAAAACCTGTTTCAATAGCTGATTAGTGTTTGGAAGTGCTAGTCCTTTCCTCCTTCTCTCTAACCTAACTCCTGTGAGGGTTCACACACCCCAGTTCTGTGCTCAGTCGAAACGATTACAGCGGCCGGTGAGTTTTGACTTTTAAGATCTGGTGCACGGGTGCGTGTTCTGGCCCCTCTCCATGGAGTCTGAGAGGGACCTGATCCCTGGCCCAGGACCCGGGGTTCTGAGACCCAGCGGTCTCCACCTCCTTGGCAGCAAATGACCCAGGCCTTTCTTACATGCTTCCTGGGGGTTCCTTTCCCATATGCACTTGGTGCTTTGTTCTGCCTTTTTTGACAAATCATCCTTCCCTTCTGGATTCCTAGTTTGGACTGGCCTCTCCCCCTGGGGACTGGAGAGTCAACACGAGCAAACTGGAAAGGTGTCCAGAATGGTAGAGAGACTGGAATTCAAGTTTGGCTCAATCACCATATAACTGGTGGGTTCTAACCTCTTAGAGTGCCGATATCATCATGTTTAAGTGATTGTATGATTATTGTGAAGACTGTATAGCACACCAATTATACATACAATAAAAAGTAGATGGTATTTATTAGCATTCAATCAAGTTTCCCTCAAAGACTTTGATATGAAATTGAATTGTCAGGTTTCCCTACTTTGGACTAACTTTGTTATAGTCCCCTGCCCGCAAGCGTTATTGGAGACACTCCCTTGAGTCCTGTCTGTTGGCTTCTGCATGGACCAGCCTGTGCAGGTTCCATGATGGGGAGATTAATACTCAGCCTTTCCTTATTCTTTGCAAGCTGACCCTGGGGCACTGAGACCACTCCAGGATATTTTGAAGCATATTGCATTGGGGTCTAGTAATAAAAGGATTTTTCCCTCTTTCCTTTGCAAGATTAAATTTAATAAGAAATACCATTGATTCTCTTTGTAGAAGTCAAAAAATAATTTTAATTATTATACGATGAAAAATATAACAGCCTACATCTTCCAGCCGATGAATTGTCTCCCCATAGGCGAAGCCACATGGAAAGTCTTATCCTAGTCGGAAAGTATCATGGGGAGAGTATCATTATTTCTTAATGCAGTGGCCTGGGCATTCATTAATTTTGTCATAAAATCATTATAAGAAAATATCTTTTTTTAAAAGAAATAAGGCTAGTTATTATACACTGCACTTTATTGGCTGCCTCTTCTTAATCATGCTAAGGAAGTATTCAAACATTTTCATTTTCAAATATAAATTGTGGTATGTGGACTATATACAGTATGGTGATATGCCATATTTAGTTTTTAATTTTATTTTTAAATTTATTTTCTTTTTATTTTAAAGACTTTTATTTGTTTATTTGACACAGAAAGAGAGTACAATTAGGGGAACCAGCAGGAAGAGGAAGAGCAGGGAGCCTGGTGCAGGGCTCCATCCCAGGACCCTGGGATCATGACCTGAGCCAAAGGCAGCCACTTAAGACTGAGCCACCCAGGCACCCCTAGTTTTTAATTTTAATACCTTTCACTGGTAGCAGTGGTATTTTTAAAAGTCTCTTCAAAGCAGCTTTAAATCTCTTCTAGGAAAGCATGCTCAAAATTGGGTAAAGGTAGGGTTGCCTAGAGAGCTATGGTGACCACAAGACAGCATGTATTCTAAAAAATATTATTGTGAAATGTTTTAATTCAGTGTATCTGCACTTGCACTACTGGGGAGATTTTTTGGGGGGGTCCTTGATTATTTGTCTTGCCCCATTTTAAACTATTATATATTTTTTCCTGGTGCACAAAATAAAATAACAGAAACCTAAAATCATTTGCTCAGACAACTCACTTACCACGATTCACTTTGATCCCATTCATAGAAAGAGTAACCGATTGTTGAATATTAGTTTACAAAAGACACTCAGACATCTTTCAGATCCATCTCCCCATCCCTGCTGTAAATCAGCGTGCACACATCGCTTAGACATAAGGGTGCAGGAACACTGAGGTTGATGAGACTTTCCAAATCTAGAGAACTCTTTTCTTTCCCCCACTGATGCCAGCGTCTCCTTGCTGGTAGCCCTGCTGTCCCTAGGTTTCCGCCTGATTTGGGTGTCTCCCCAACTCCTTCATTTATTTAATAGGGTTTGGATTAAAATTGAAGATACTTTCCTACAGATAATGTAACAAAGCATCAGTGTGAGGCTCATAGTGTTCTTAAAAAACCTACTTGACTATCATGGCAGTTGTCTCCTACATGTAAAAAGAAAATGAAAAAAAAAAAAAGCTTTCATCAATCTTCCTCTGGGTTCCTTCAAACATTGCTCAGAGCCATTAATCTTGAGCTGATTCATACCACTTGAGTCCTGTAGCCTCAAAGATGGTTTCCATCCATGATGCTGTAGCAATTGGAGCTCTCATGGCTCAAGAGATGATTCAGAGAGATGTATCTGATCCAAGATGCTATTTGGACCTCAGGGATATAACCTCTGAAGAGTGAATAATTCCAGAGGATGGTGGAAAACTGAGTGCCAATTTCAAAGTCACAGCCAGAAGTTGTGAAACTTGAACCATCTGTTAGCTTATCCTTACCTTCTTTCAACACTGATTGATTGCAAACCATGTGATGGCCACTGGACTAAGAGCTAAGCATTCAGTCAGAAAGATAGACACAATACATTGTTTTCCACACTGGTCATAGGAAGACCTGTGTAGCCTCCAGAGCTGGTTGTATGACCTGCAACCAACTCCTAATTTGTATTGTGATAGGTAGGATCAGTGGAAAATTCAGCATCTTCTGTGAATGTTAGAAAGGAGTACCTAACATGAGAGTAGGATAAATTCACACTAAAACCTGAAGGGTGAGTAGGGATTAGGAAGACCAAGTTAGTGAGAAAGAGTACAGGAGGAGGGGGCACTGAATATGAAACAGCCCTGCAACAGAAAGGTAGGTTCAAGGAATTCCAAAACTCCTGTGTGGCTTAAGTCCCTAGAGCCTATGAGGGAATGGCACATGATAAGCTGAAAGGGGCAGACATTTTGATTTGGATCACCAGTCCAGATTTTTAGGACTTACACCATGACTGATACTATGAAAACACTTCTGAAATCACTTAAAGTCCTATTGGGATGACAACATTGCCATCCATAATACAGAACCACACAAGGGAAATGATGTAAGGTGATGAAAGAGTGAACAGGAACAAAAAGAGTTCTAATGAGAAGTGAGCTCATGGAGAGAGGGACTTCACAGTAGTTCATCACAGTTGGGGCATGACTCCATGGATTATAGTTGGTTGCAAATGGCAGAAAAAGGACCACAAAATTGCTTTTTCCCATTGGATGATTATTCTATAAGATGAAAGGATGTGGTGGTTGATACAGAACCCTTTCATGGCATCGGGCTGTCTACAGCTTTCTTACTCTCCAGTACTCCCTTTGGGTCTTTGGATGTGACTGGGAGGGTATCTCTCTATGAGAAGAAACTGAGACACTTCTGACAGCACAGCCCGGAGGATAGTGTTTCTCATGAATCACCAATATTAGAATTACTTGGTGTAATTGTTAACAATATAAACCCTGGGGACACCTGGGTGGCTCAACATGTTAAGCCTCTGCCTGCAGCTCAGGTCATGATTCCAGGGTCCTGGGATCAAGCCCCACATCTGGCTCTTCTGCTCAGCAGGAAGCCTGCTTCCTCCTCTCTCTCTCTCCCTGCCTCTCTGCCTACTAGTGATCTCTTTCTCTGTCAAATAAATAAATAAAATCTTAAAAAAGTATATATAAACCCTGAGCCCTAGGAAAAAACCTACTGATTTAAAGTGAATGAGTCCCTGGAATCTGTGTGTTCCACAAGATCCCCAATTGCTTCTTAGGTCCACACAATTATAGGCAATATTGATTGGGAAATATTTAGTGCCCCTGTGCTTATGTTTATGCAGGAAGAAGAATAAAATAGGCTGTAATAGCACCAGCCTTGGGGGTAATCAAGGAGTATTTCAGACATGATTTAGTGAGGAAAGCTGCCTGCCAAAGTCTGTTTGTCACCAGTGTGCAAAGCAATAAGGAACTTGTGCCAGACTATAAATCAGTTACTTCACTAAACCAATGCTTCATTCAGCTGATCTTTTTTTTTTTTTTAACTAGTAAAACTTTCCTGATGCAGGAAACAGTATGTGCATTTACATCATGGTACAAGTTCTTGATTTCATTGCAGGCAGACTTTTCTTTAGCTCTAGTCAAAGGCACAGTAGACATGTGGTCTTCTAAAGGCTTAAAAAATGTAAAATCCTTTGGAAAATGGCACAAATTTATGGAAAGCGATTCCACAACCAAAAAGAATGGATGCCTAGCTTCCTATAAAATATAACAATGGCTCATCTGGTTGACTGTCACTCAACTCCTGTAACACCGTAACAGTTATACTTATTGTGGGATATGGGGACTCTCTCACAGGTGTGCTGTGTTAGGTGAGGTGTCCAGAGTCAGAATGCCTGTGGCCTCCAAGGAGCTTCTGGAGGTTCACACTTCCCAGTGGATAATGGAACCCTCCAGGTGAGCGGATCCCTTGCTATGATCAGCCACTTGGGAGAAGCTTTTGTTTTGCACTAAATAGTATGTCCAACATTAAACTTTTATTCTCAGGCTGTGTGTCTATGCTTCTCAGAGAAGTAGACACTGGGGGACAGTGGAAAGTTGTTTGCAGTCTGCAGCAGTTGGGCAATCACAATGGCCGAGCCTTCAGGAAGGAGATGAGTAACTAACCTTTCTGGAGGTACGCAGGCTTCCAGAGGAGAGGGGCAGAAACACTGCGTGGGGAAGTACCAAACCTATGTCATTACAGAGCACCATCCTGGGACTTGTCCTATCAACTGACAGGTGTCCATGGGACACAGGCAATTCTAGTCTTAACTATTATGCGTTGAGATTGTTAAAAACTTTCCAGGCATTACACATGCAATATCTTGTTACATCCTTGGAATGACATGGTGACCAGGTATTACTTCTATGTCACTAAGAGGAAACGGTGACTCAAAAATTAGAAATACGTTCAAGTTTGTGTGGGAAGTAAATGGCAAGAAGAGATTGGAAGCTAGATTTGCCCCCCTGGGGAAGGCTTGCTCTTAATCAGGAGGTCAGAAGCCCATGAGGCCCTCAAACTGAGGTAGGTGTGTCATTGCTTTATTCCACCATCGGTATTCAGGTCTATGGAGCAATTTATGACATTTACCTGACGGTGTCATAGACATTTAGGAATGGTTGTCTGGAGAGTGAGAGAAGCCATGCCTTCAAAGACTGGACCTTTGCAGTTGTTCTTGAGTGTCACATTTACAGATGTTTTATGCCATCCCATTAAAGTTTTGCCTATGTTTACAGTTTTAGAGACATTGTACATAAAGGTTTTACAAATAATGGAGTATTACGCAGCCATCAGAAAGGATGAATAACCAACTTTTGTATCAACATGGATGGGACTGGAGGAGATTATGCTGAGTGAGTTTTACAAGCAGATAAAAAAATCACTATTAGACATCAAATTTCTGAATGGACTTGTATCTCCTTCATCTTTTTTTTTTTTTCCGCTAAAGAGGGCAGGGAGGGATGATTGGAAACATCACATACCCAGAAGCAGTCACTTTGGTCCAGATGAAGAAAGGCCCAGAAACTTCATCTGACATTACGAGTTGTTGTGTCAGGGTGAAACACTTCCTTAGAAAGTGTCTGTTTCATCTGGACAGATGTTTCTACTTTTCAACCTATTAATTTAAAAATATTAATAATCAGTGTCAATGTGTATATAGAATTGCCAACAATTTGTAGAAGTGCAAGTTTACATCTTAATTACATGACTTGGTTTGGAATTTAGGTCAGAGTGTGAACATTTTACTTGTAAGGATTTTCCCTCACAGGATCTTAGAACTTATACAATTGAAAGCATTAGGCTCATCTCATTTGGAGGCTATTTTGTGACTGCTGGAGAGTTTCAAAGGTAGCAGGGCATTTCATATCAATATTATTTTAGAAGTTAAATTTGGGCATTTCACATCAATATTATTTTAGAAGTTAAATTTAGAAACCTGACTGGGCATAACATTTGTCTTAGGTGTTGTATAGATTTCCACTCATTCGCAGCCTTTCCTTTTAAATCATGGAATGATAAAATCCCAAACGTAGTAGAGTGATTTACCTGGTATGAATGGAAAGAACTACACACACATAAATATCCCTGAGGTGTATGGACTCTATGTAACTTTACATTTGTATAAAAATGTATATTTGATATTTGTATAATATGTAAACAAAAAATACTTCTATGCATTTCATATATATTGTTCCATGGATTCCAAAGCTTGGTTGACTGAGAATTAGGGTAAATGCAGGTTAAAAACCAGCATCTGGTATGTAATAACTTTGGGGTTGAGCCCAAGTTGGGGCCCTATGGAACTACTCCTCTGCATTAGAGCCTCCTGTGGGAGTGCTCTCAGGGCATTAGTAGCTCTGGCAGGAGTGCTCCCATGCATCAGAAGCTCCCTTGGGGAGTGCTCCCACCACATCATTGGCTCCTGTGGGAGTGTTCCGACTGCATCAGAGGCTCCCACAGCTGTGCTCCCACCGCATCAGGTGCTCCCACCGCATCAGAAGCTCCCAGGGGAGTGCTCCCACCACATCATTGGCTCCTGTGGGAGTGTTCCGACTGCATCAGAGGCTCCCACAGGAGTGCTCCCACTGCTTTAGTATAGCACAAAGTCTCTATGTTCTGGGTTCATCATGAGGCTTTATTGACTTCCTGTAACTTGGCAAGGTCAGCTAATGAGAATACAATTAGTTTTATAACACCTTAAATATTAGGATAAAAAAAAAAGGCAGGGAACTTCAAACGAGTACAAACAGCTATCGGAAAGTGTATGATGTGCTGAGGATGACAAAGGGGAAAAAGGAAGAAAAAGTTGGTGCTGTGACAATTAATCAGGGAAGGGGAGGGCTTTATACTTGCTAAAGAACTAGAAAATTGTCAATAAAGATGAGAGAAATCGCATCTTGTTATCTTGATTGGCTAGGCCATGTGGCGATAGGCTGCCTGTTCTAACAGATCTTTTCAGGAAAACCTCTGATTTTATGGTCCACTGTTCTTTTACAGGACTCCATGCAGATCAGACAGCGCTGAGCTAAAGGACATAAATCCAGGCTCTGCTGAAGTTATTGTCTATGTGGAAAACCCTATAATACCCCATATTACTAGAGTCTCTCTGCTGACAAGCTTAGATATATGTTCTGTGAAGAAAGATGCTTTTTGAATGTGCCATGATGAAAGACCACAGATATTCAAGGTGATCTTGATTTGTGCTGTTTTTTGCCATTTTACTTAAGAAAGCATCTTTATGCATCAACAGTTTATGTTGCTGTGCTAGTGAAACAAGTTTCGTAAAAATGTAAGTACAAAGCAAAAACAGGGAAATTCTGACACTGAAATTCTCTTTCAGAGAAGGGTATTTTTAAAAGCTTATTGAGTTATGCTGTAAGAAGTCAAGGCTTGATCCACTTCCCAGGGTGAAGGGGGTGCCTGGACATCTAAGGATGGAGGGACGGACAGAACGTAACACTGTCTTCCGGCAGTTTTTCCAGAATGCACCTATAGTTTTGTCTGCATGGAAATTTGTTCCCAAGGGTGGAACACAGATTCCCCTGGTTTTCTAAGGCTCTTGGAAGGTGGACTCAAAGGTGAGGTTGCACTGCCAGATGCCAGACATACTGCTCCCTTGGGACTCACATGGGCAGGGCCCTCTCCCCTGCTTTGGCCTAAGACTGCTAGGGGAATAGAGGGATGGCTTTTTGAGTGGCAAACAGATGCAACAGAGAATGCTTGCTCGAGACTGAGCACTAGCTTGTGGGACTTTATGCGGTAAGGACAGACATAAGTCATTCTTCTTTGCACATTTCAAAAATGGGACACACCCTAAGGCCATGTGACATTGCAGGCAGGCAACACAGCCGTCCAAGTGCAACCTGTGTCATTGGCTGGCCTGATGGAACCAGGCTGGCAAGGCAGCGAGAGCCCAAAGGCCAGGGTATTTAGGGAGTCTGGGTTCCCACAGTCTCTGCGAAATTGATCACCAGTGTCTTGGAGCAAGGCTAAGGTTGGGTGTCTAACTAGAGAAAGGTTACAATTCTTTTAGCTTGATGGGGTCTAAGGCATTAGAGGTAGCATGTGTGCTACATTCAGGGCATACAGAGAAGGGGGTCAAGAAGTAATGTTTCAGGAGCTAGGATCCCCCCACCCAAAGTCTCCCCAGTCAGAGGCAGTCCTGGCAGGGGCTCTGGAGAAGCAGGCATTGCTCACTGCCTGGATGTTCCTGGTAGGTTCAGAACACATGCATGACACACACTTTTATACTCAGAAGAACTCTGACACATGTATACCACTAAAACCCCGTTTTACATGCAAGGAAACTGAAATGCAGAAGAGTTAAGGTATCAGCAGACCCATGTTTGAAAGCACATCTGGAGCACTAAGGTCTGTGCCCTTATCGCCTGCATGTTCCCACCTTGATCCATACATCCCAGGAGAGTAAGCCAAGGTGCCTGGTGGAGGGGACAGACCTCTGCAGTGCAGGACCTGGCTGCCCCGACTCTGGAAAGCTCCCTGTCACTGTGCACGCTTCCAGTGTCACTTGCTAAGATGACCCAACCCAAAGCCCTGGAGGCTGCTCCTGCTGCTGGTGGCCCAGAACTGTCCCATCTGCTCACAATCCACATGGAGGGTGCCCAGCGGCTGAATCCCATTCCAGGGATTCCTTGCATGAGAGGCAGGCTGTCATTCATTCGTAGGGCTTGTAAGGTAGGAGAAAGGAGGGCCGTTAATTCTTCAAATGTTCCCCACTGATTTCTAGGAACTTGAGCACTATTTTATTGAGTCTTCTATGAGCAGGGGATGATGCCAGGAACAAACAAAAACAAACAAGTCGTTCTTGTTCATACAAAGCAGGGAAAGAAAACTTTGAACCAAAGTTTTGAGCACTACTTGTTCTGGGATGCTAAACAACTCACTTGTCTTTCTTGATCTTTAATTACTCATGTCTTAAATGGGTCTAAAAGTAGATTTGTTAATTTAATTAAAGGATTATTATTATTTTTTTAAATTTAAGATCCCAAGAACCATACTGACATGTTATTTTTTTTTAAATGACAGATAGCTGGCACCTTTCAAACCACATAAATAATAAATTAGGGTCTGTGTCAACGTGAACGAGCAGCCAGTAAGAGATCCATCCCTGCCAGAGATGTAAAATTCGTTTCTTAAACATACAGTGCTTCAAACTGGGGGTTGCTGGGGGGGAGGTGGGGTTGGGAGAGGGGGAGGGGGTTATGGACATTGGGGAGGGTATGTGCTATCGTGAGTGCTGTGAAGTGTGTAAACCTGGCAATTCACAGACCTGTACCCCTGGGGATAAAAATACATTATATGTTTATAAAAAAAAATTTGGAAGGGGAGGCGAACCATAAGAGATTATGGGCTCTGAAAAACAACCTGAGGGTTTTGAAGGGTCAGGGGTGGGAGGTTGGGGGAACAGGTGGTGGGTAATAGGGAGGGCACGTATTGCATGGAGCACTGGGTGTTGTGCAAAAACAATGAATACTGTTACGCTGAAAAAAAAAAATTAAATAAAAAAAAAATAAAATAAAATAAAAAAAAAACATACAGTGCTTCCTCTTATAACACAGTCTGGTTCTGCCAGCCTGACCTGGGCTGTGAAATTATGTCTCTTCATCTTATCAATACTGTAGATATCCTCCCATGCCAATTCCGGCCTGCATCATGGGAATTAGGAAGACGTAGACAAGACCATATGGCTTGGATAAAGCCTCAAGGATGGTCACTAGTCTAAGGGGAGACAACAAGGACAGGGGCTGTTTGGCCACTGAGACCTCAGAACAGAAAGTCCAAGGAAGGATGTTGTTGTTGTTGTTTTTAATTTGGGAGATTACCCTATTTTCTGTCTGGTATTTATAGAGCACTGCTGAGATGAATTCTGTGTTTTGTCTATCCCAGACTTCCGGAGTCAATATCAATCAGCGTGAGTTATTAATTTGTTGGGCTGCCATAACAAAACACCACCGACTGGGAGGCTCGAACCACAGAAGTGCACTGTCTCACTGTTCTAGAGGCTGGAACTCTAAGATCAGGGTGTCCACAGGGGTGGCTCCTTCTGAGGCTCTGAGGGAAAGATCTAGTCCAGTCCTCTCCTTGCTTCTAGTCTTTCTTGGCTGGTCACGATGTTAAGTCTTATGTTCATACAGAATTCTCCCTCTGTGCGTGACTATCTCCAAGTGTCCTCTTCAAATAAGGACACCTGCCACATCAGGAGGGGTCCCCTGTCCCAAGATGATATCACCTTAACTAATGACATCTGCAACAATCCTGTTGTCAAAGAAGCTTTTGTTCTTGAGCACTGAGGGTTAGGACTTCGTCATGTGAATTTGGGGGTCATACTTCACCTATAAGAGTGACCAACTTATCCCATTTGTCCTGAGACTCCCTTTAGGGTGAAAACTGGAAGTCCCACATCCTGGGACACCCCTCGGGGAGTGGGCAGAGTTGCAAGGGACATGGTGAAGAGCAGAGGAGAAAAGGAAAAGTCTCGGTGTTCTACAACAATTCCTGGAGGCGTCAGGAGAAACCAAAGGGTCTGCAGCCGAACAATGTATCAAGAAACTCCACTTGATGTGGTGGGGGCCCTCCTGAGCCACTTGTGTGTTGGCAAGTGTGAAGATATTCTCACGTGCTTGGACAGTCATTGTGCTTTAATAGTAACACGAATACAATTAACATTCATACTCATCAATTTTAACCTAGAAACATCTTGCCAAAGAGCAGACTTCTTAGGAACTGCCTCTCTGACATTCTCAAACAGAAGGTGACAGTTGTTGGTCCTGATTTTTGTCTGAAGAGGTTTGGCTTGCAACAGGATGACAGATCCCTGGCCGGGTCTTCATACTTGCTTCTCTAAGCCCATGACAAACCAGAACAAAGAAACGGATGGTCCCAATTTCTAGGAGAGGAAACCATGGCACAGAAAACCTCCCATGTTCTCACTCGACACTGCGTTCTTGTGTCCATTTGCTGGGTTGTAACCCTGACTCACAAGACAGAAATGTCGGTTCTTCAAGTGCTGGAGGCTGGATGTGAGATTGGGGTGTCGGCAGGGTGGGTTCCTTCAGATGGCTCCGAGAACCTCTTCCATGCCTCCCCCGGCTTCTGGTGGCTGCTGCTCATCGGTGGTGATCCTTGCTTATGGCAACACCACCGTGATCGCTGCCTCCCGCTCCAGCTGGTGGTCTGCCTGTCCTGTGACTATCTCCAAATTTCCTTTTTTATAAAGACAGCAGTCATCTTGAATTAGGGGGTCCATCCTCCTCCAGGATGAACTCATTTGAACTAATTATATTTTCTATGAGCCTATGTCCAAGTACATGCACATTCTTAATTCCTGGGGGTTAAGACTTTATCATAGGAATTTTTAAGGATCACAATTCACCTGTCACAACTGTTTCTGTTGGGACTTAGCTGTTTTAAGACCACCGACATCTCCCAGGTGGAGGGTGCCCCCCACCACAATGTGTTCACTCTACTATGATGTGATGTTTGCTTGAATGCACAGGAGATGGTATTAAAATTCAGATCATGGTGTGGTTTTTGTGGGATAGGATAGAGAATGTGCATTTCTAACAAGTCTGTGCTGCTGGCACAGGGGCCCCTCCAAGTAGCCAGAGCCTTCACTCTCAGACACATCTGTAGGAGGACAAGAAAGATTTGCAAGAGGCACTCAGATTGGACAGTAATATCAATGCCTGCTCAGACTCAGTGCTGAGTGAAGCCCGGATGCTCAGATAATGGAGAGAGATGCCCAAGCCGGTCCTCATGCTGCTAAAACAGATGCCCAGCTGCGGGCACATATGCTGATGATCACTAATAAGCCTGTTTCATGACCTGATTTCTCTGTCCATCTCTCATAACACCATTAGTCAGACAGATTGCTCTGGGCTGCTCACTCTAATTAGCACGATGAGCACAGCCTGATGAACGGCCAGAGGAATTGCTGAGCCCATGGCCTTGGGGAGGACAGACCTCTGCCTCAGTTTCAGGTGGGGACCTGGGCTCTGGGACATTTTGGCAAGGCTGGAAGGCTCGGCCTCTCCTGATGCTCTGGGGTTTAGTAAACCTAGGGGATGGTGGGGGTTAGGCACCTTACCTTGTCCTCATAAGAAAGCTCCTGCTTTAGTCTTTTGTTAATGATCCAAGTTGCAGGAAAAGGAGGACAAAATGCCAATAAAGGGAGAGTTCAGAAGAGGTGAGCAGGGCTGAGCAGATGGAGAGATTGGTGGAGTTGGAAAGGGGCTTCTTAGGAGTCCCCCACCTCCATTTCTCCTGTCCATGGTACCTACACTTCCCTATGGAAAAGCACGAGACCACGGGAAATAGGATACCATATTAAAATCAAGTTATAGAAGGTTGGGTGGGAAACCAGACACCAGGAACAGTGAACCACTGGGGGTGAAGGATTGAGGAACTCCTTTCCTCCACCAGGTATTGGACCTGGCTGGGCTTCTCTGGGCCCAAAATTGTCTTCCTGTCCTATAGGAGAGAAGCATCATCAGCCCTAGAGCAGAAGAGGCCAGATAAGTCCTGCAGGTCTCCTCGCCTTCCCCTGGGACAGTCGGGTTAGCTTTTCCACCTCATAGGGTGGTTTCTGGGGAGATAACACTTGGAGGGAGGACAGATGGCACAGGCTCTGGGCAGGTGGTGGGTGCTGTGGAAGGTCCCTACATCTGGGCCACCAGGGGTGAGTAGAGCTCGAGGCAGAAGCAAGCTACTTTAGGGGATGATGTCACTGCCCTAGGCCTGCCACAGACCTCGTCTTTCACCACCATCCTCTTGACTCCATTTCAAGGCTCGTGTCAATGAATCGAATCCCACTTTCGGAAACTGCAGATTAGGAGAGATCCCATAATGCCAACGTGAGAACAGAAGACTTGAAACCAGGTAGTGCAGAACCCAAAGCCACTCTTGTCCCTCCCTAGTTGTGCGACGTAGAACAAATCCCTAAGGTCTCCAAGCCTGTTTTCCATTTATAAAAAGGAACTGACATTCTTTTCTTTGTGAGGTTTTGCAGAAGATTGAATGAAACGATTTAAGTGCACAAAGTGTGCATTGTACGCAGTCCTGCGTGATGACCACCGGGCATTCAGCACAGCTTTGTAACGTCTCAATTGGGAGCCATTAAATATGTCATTTTTTTTTCTTTTGGGTGCATTTGCTCTTCTGATAGAGGTCTGCCGTGGAGCAGTGCTTACATTCTCTCTGATGAGTAGTAGGAACAAGGGGCATTCATGGTAGGGATGTGGTAGGGATGCTGAGGACCACTGTTTAGCATTATTTCTACAAAAAGCAGTGGTTCTCAAGTAGGGTGATTTTATCCCCTTCCCACCAGGAGACCATTACCAATGCCTGGAGGCCTTTTCGGGTATCATGTTAGGGATGGTGCTCTTGGCAGCCCATGGTACTGGCTAGAGATGCTGCTAACTATCCCACAATGAATGTGAATTTTTGGACCTTACATGTCAAAGGTTGAGAAAGTCTGCATGAGAGGAAGTCATCAAGATACAATCAGAATTGCATGAATCACCTTCGATGAGTAGGATATGCATTAATGGGCCATTAATTAAGGGACTTCTCCTCTGCTGGGCCTTCTGTATGTGAATCTGTCCAACCCTATTAAGCTTCACTCTGTCTCAGCTTGAGCCACGTACGGCATGACGACTGTGTGCATGTACATAACGCACGCACGTAATGCCCTTCAAAAGGCACGAAATGCCTTCATTTCGTGAGCATAATCACGAAAACGCACTTCTGTCTTACACAGAAAGCAGGTGCAAAGTGTTATGTCTTAAAATGTAGGGTTTTTTTTTTTTTTTGCATCTAGCTGTGTTTGAGGCAAACTGAAGAAGAACCTTGACATTTTTAGACCTTCGAGAACAAACTTGCAAATAGCACTTAGTTAGTATTCTCTGTGTTTGATGTGATGATTAGATGAGGACCTATATCAAATAAAAAAAAAAAAACAGGCTGAGATACGCTGTTGACTAGGTTTGCTGAATGTTTCCCAGACACCGAAGTCAAATTTGTGCCTTCACAACATTTCTTACTGCAAATACCATGGATGATTAGGGTTATTTCCCTATACAAGGAGTTTATAACACCAGAAAACACTGTATTGGAACAACTATTTTAGAAAAAAAAATCACAGAATCTTAAGGGAGAAATATTTTCAATTAAATAGCCAATCAAAAACCTCTTTCTGGGCATACAGTATTATAAAACACTGTGCTGATTTGGAAAAATGAAACAAAATTTTGTGAGTTATTACATATAGTTGTAATCGCATGATCATATTATGATATGATCATGGGGAAAATCAGCTCCATGGTTAATTCTTTTATAAGCACAACCATCATTCACTTTGCTTTCCTATAACGTGCTAGGCCCAGGGGAGAACAGACCAAACTGGATGTTCAATGTCCCTTTCCTACCATGTTTCCATCCAGTGGCGAGACAGATGTTGAACAGGCAATGCAGCGTTTGGGTGGAGATGCACTGGCATTGTTTGTTGCTGATTGTTGGACAGTGTGAGAGGAGCAACGCACCTCATGCTGTGGTTCTTCCAAGTGAGAAGCTTAGAGAGTCTGGTGAGTTGAGATGAGCAGAAGACAAGGTGTCATTCAGGAAAAATACATCCTCAGTAGCACTTGTTTGTGGAAAGGGAGTAAAACTGGGTCGTGAGGGATGAATGATCACACATATCTGAATCTGTGTATTTCTTACAGGAGAGCCTGGGTTATTTGGAGGGAAAATTCTGAAAAGTAAAGCTGAAGGGTGTTAACTACAAAATTCAGCTTGTGCCTGGACCCCTGGGCATTGCTCTAAATTAGGTTAGGTACTGCTGCTGCCCACTGGCCAGTGCTGGACCCCGTAGTTTCCTGGATCCGTGCAGGCAGCTCCAGTGGGGAGACGCTGCCTTTGATCTGGAAATCATCCTAATTCTAGAACGTTGTGTTGGTGCAAGGACTCTACCTTTTCCCTGGGGATGTTAATGGTTCCACGCAGAATGTGCTAAATTTATTTTCTAAATTTTGGGGTATGTCTTATTTTCCCCAAGATGCAATCAGAATTTCAAAATAGCTTCTTTGTTCAAGGACCAGATGAAAGCAGCAGTTTGCTCGAATTTGAATTTCCCTTCACAGCAGCCAGCAGCGAGCATGTGCTGTAGCCTTTTGTGAATGCAAAGATGTCTTTAAAATAGAACTGGAGTGTTTTCTAGGCAGCGTCCGAGACAAAAGTCGTAGCTAAAAGGGACCTGAACATCTTGTGACTAATTATTCCTTCTTTTCCTGTTCCGTGATTGGCATTTGCCTCCATTTACAGACTCAAGAAATAATGACCCAGCTGAAAAATTAAAAACAAACCTCATGTAGACTCTGTCTCTGAGAACTCCTGACAATGCCTTTAAAATAATCTTGGTTTCTGTCCCTCCAGGGTCCAAGAGAAAAAGACAGACTCCGAGGCTTCCCTCCCTGCCTGCTGGTAGACTGCCGGGGCCGAATGCACTCACATCCACAAACCACTGATTCATTCTCCATTCAGGTCCTTATCGAGAACTCGCTTAATGGCCTGCTAAATTTGAGCTTGGTCAATTACATTCCCAGGCCCATCGCTAAAAACTTAAGTAGCTTTAATTAGTTTTTATTGAAAAGCATAAATAATGTAAGTATTGACTCTCTTGGATTTAAATTTCAGTTATTGGAAATACTAAGGCATCAAGGCATTTTCATTACCGCCTGAGTGTCTGGTGAATCACGGCAGGATGGCTTTTTAAAGATATCCTGTAAAAGTTCCCTGATCTGTTATACGAGGCCCCAGTAAAAGCCACACTGTCCTTGTAATTGTGAGCTTAACAGGTTTAATCTGTTTGGATGTGGGCCTCAGGAGGAAAAGAGAAAAATCTAGATTTCTATTTGCTTTTATTCTCTGACCTTGCACACCACCGTACCCCTTGTTCAACATTCCTGATTCCTGGGGGTTCCCATTGGAATGCTGCAGGACCGCTGGACGCAGCAGCTGTCAGGGTGTCAGCCAGATGTCTCCTGTGAGGGACATTCTCCACTCCCACCGCTGCTGTGTCCCAATGGGTCCTTTGACTGGTCACAGGTACAGTCTCTGAACCTCATGTGTGGTTAGGAGGTTAGAATTAAGCTTTCTCATTCTGAATCTGAGTGGGCTTCTGACTCCTCCACCTCTGGTATTCAAAGTTGATGCATAACCATCCAAAGTCATTTTAGCACTGGGATGCCCGTCCACCTGCTAGACCTCTCTTGCTCTGATTTTCCCCCTGAAACACTCAGGTCAGCTCTGAAGACATGCCCATCGTCCACAGCGTCCCTCGCAATAGGACTCCTTTTCCGAAGAACTTGTGCATGTATCTTGGAAATAAATAATCAACTTGCAAGAAAAAATTCAGCATAGAAAATCACCGTCAGGCAGTAAGTCTGTCTCTTGATGTCTTTGCAGCCCGGAAATCGGTCTGCGTCGCGAAGGAAGGCGGCATGCAGAATTGCTCTGATAAACTAGCCTAGGCTTTCACAGAAAACTAGGCTTTCCAAGTTGCACACACATGACTTCTCTGAAGATGGAGCCAGAGAGATTTCACAAAGACGGCAGAGTTCATGGAAAAGAAGGTGCGATAAATCCCTATCTTTTCTTGAAAAGAACTGATAAGCCGTGTTTTTCTTGCTTGAAATTTTGGAGTTGGACATCTGTAACTCATTAATTATCCACAACTGTAATTCAGATCAATTAATTGAAAGAATTAAGGTACATCATAAGAATAAAAATAAATTTACTTTCTGTCTTATTTTCTTTTCAACTGAGAGCTGCGTCCGACCACAAAGCTGTTTTAAATCGTCTTAACATATCACCATATTCCATTTTCCTGGGAGTCACTGTCTAGTATTCAGAGACTGAAAAAAAAAAAATGCAGCTTCTTGCTCAAAGCTGTTCTCTCTCCCTCTCCTTCCCCTCCATCTCTCTGCACTTTGCTATGTTGTTGTTGTTCCCCCCCCCCCCCCCCTCCAGACTATCTCCCTTTTCCGTCTCATTCCTTACCTCCACATAGAGGAGCTGTTGATGCTTTGGTCCTAATCAGAAATTACAGCAGAGAACAAGAAAAATATTTACATTTTGATTTATAAATTGAATTCTTAAAAAAAAAAAAAGAAAAAAAGGACCCTTCTTGCCTGGCTTATCTCTGAGAGAAAAAGGAACTTATGTGCCATCTGGTTTTACTCTAGTTTTCTCATCTTGCTTCGGTGTCTGCGTGAAGTTGACCAAACTTCCGGCCCTCCTGCAGTGGATCCCTTCAGTGCCTTCCCCATGAACCAGTGTTAGAATTGCTCAGGTCAGCATGTGCTGAAATCAACAGAACCACCGTCTGTGAACTAACTACATCATAGTTTGGTAAAATCGGATTGTCCTATTTTAGTAAAATCGGATTGTCCTGTTTTCACCTTGTTTTAAAATAGCATTGATTGTGGGGTCCCTGGGGGCTCCATCAGTTAAAGTGGTCAGCTCTTGGTTTTGGCTGAGGTCATGGTCTCAGGGTCGTTAGATCAAGGCCCTCCTCAGGCTCTGTGCTCAGCGTGGAGTCTGCTTGTCCTTCTTCTGCTCCTCCCCCTGCTGGTGTTCTCTCTCACTCAAAAATAAATTTACAGGGCACCTGGGTGGCTCAGTGGGTTAAGCCTCTGCCGTCAGCTCAGGTCATGATCTCAGGGTCCTGGGATGATGTCCTGGACAGTCCATCAGGCTGTCTGCTCAGCAGGGAGCCTGCTTCCTCCTCTCTCTCTGCCTGCCTCTCTGCCTACTTGTGATCGCTCTCTCTGTCTAATAAAATAAATAAAATCTTCAAAAGAATAAATTTACATAAAATAGTGTTTATTAGAACCCCTGCTAATGCTGAAACTATCAGATAATCTTGGAAACGGAAATCATCATGGAATTATAAGAATGTTAATTGGGGATCCTGTTTTTTAAACATATGTACTATAAGGGCACCTGGATGGCTCAGTCAGTTAAGCGTCTGCCTTGGGCTTGAGTCATGATCCTGGAGTCCCATGATCAAGTCCCGCCTTGGGCTCGCTGCTCAGCAGGGAGTCTGCTTCTCCCTCTGCCCTTCACCCCACTTGTGCTCTCTCTCTCTCTTTGGCTCTCCTCTCTCAATAAATAAAATCTTTAAAAATAAAAATATGTACCATACACATGAATACACATGTACCATATATAATGTGCATGTATATGTATACATATATACCATTTATAATATAATGTATTATTTGTTATATGTACTATGTTTATATACTGCTTGTCTCGATGAATGAAAAAATGAATTCCTTTCTCCCCAGTCTTTCCAGGGATGAACATACCTTACCCTCTGTCTTGGCCTCAGGTCCCTGAGTTAGCTGTGGAACCTGAAGGCAAATCTGGGAACCTTGGAGCTTGAGTGTTTAGCACAGCAGGTCTTCTATGGGTCCTGCCTCACCACGTGAGCCGTATTAGGTAACAGAGGCTTGAAGCTTCTCCTACAGTCCCTAGGGAGACCAGGATGATTTTTGAGGTGGGAAAAGCCATGATTTAGCTCTGTGTTTAACAGCAGTGTGGAGGGTGGCTTGGAGTCCCTATGAATGTACATCCCCAATGTCCCCTGGTTCACCCCAACTGTGTTCGAGACACTGCAGCATCCCGTATGCCTTGGTTCCGACAGCTTACTGGCTGCAGTATCTCCTAAGACTAGTGTCCACTCAGTTGGTCCATCATTATCCATTTATTTGTTGATTCATTCCAGAGCTGTTTACTGAACACTGACTACATGCCAGGCACTTGGTGAGGCACTGGGAACAGATGGGAACACACGCGGTCAGTAAAGGGAAAGCACATCAAGACTGAGAGGAAGTCTGCAGCCCTTAGGGTCCCTCCAGGAAACCATGCATATCAGAAAGTCTCTGGGAAGGGAAGAAATGACCAAGTCATAGGAGGAGGATGTAGGTAGTTGTGAGAGAAAGATAGAGAAACAGATGGGGCAAAATGATGGGTCATGTGAAAGCCAGTGTTTGAGGCAGTGCTGGCCTTTGGTTTGATTCAAAGTATCAATATATGTGAAATTATTTTAAGAAAAAATATTGAGTTCTAGGAACTTAATAGTTGTGTTTTCCTTTTTTCCCTTAACAACCGTTTAGTATGTCTTATAACCATAGTTGAAATACCCATATTTAAAATGAGAATTGATTATGCAGTTGATTTACACAAACCCTCAGTGAGGTCTCTAAAAGAATTTATTTAGAGACCAAAGCAGGTTAATGAATATTCCCCCACTAAAATGTAGGGGAATGTAGGAATATATTTAAAAAATAAAAAACAGAAATCCTCTTCTGATGGATCTATAATTGGTCTAGTTTCAGCTAAAGCAGATTGAGATGGAAGCATAATAAGTATCTTTCAGAGAAATACTAAGAACTTCGTGTGAATAATAATTCATGAAAAATGTTTACAGAGCATAATTTATTTGCAAGGCACTGGCTTCTTGTTGTGGAAGTGAAAAAAAAAAAAAGATGACCATTGACGTGGTATAGAAAGACGACCCAAGACCTCCAAAAGCATTCCAATAGAGTGGTAGAAAAGGAAGTCATGTGACACAGAAATTAAAGATACTAAGAAACTTCAGGCCACATGGGGGTGTCAACAGGAAGCAGCAAACCTGTCAAGGTGCTCAGAGAACGCTTCCTTGTGCTTTTGGGTAGTATAAGTTTATAGACATTAATCTCTCTCTGCCTCTTTCTCTCCCTCCCTCTCTTCTCTCTGTATCAAGACCACAGAGTTTGGAGGAGGTGACTGAGGCATAATTAGCCTGGAGAGAAGAAGTTCTCAAGGATTTTTGCATATTCAGCATAGCTGGCTGCAGGACTAAGTCGTTGAGTCTGCCTGTTTTGGAATCAAACAGACTCATGAGGATGTGGAAGAGCCTGCTCTGGGCAATCAGAGAGAACTGAATTCAAATTCCAGCTCTTCAGTTTACAAGCCATGTGACATTAGGCAGGACGCATGATTTCTCTGACTTCCGGCTTCCTCACTGTGTAGTGGAGATCATCACCCCATTGTGAAAATATACGTGAAGTCCTTCTGCACAGCAAGAGCTCAGCAGGGGGTAGGTCTCCTCTCCACCAGCAGCCACTGGCCACGTGTTGCTTTCAGTCACTTAAAGTGTGGACATTTCCATCACACATGGACATGATGATGTTTGAATATATTGGATTCCATTAAATCTATTAGTCAAAGGAATTTCTCCTTATTCCTTTTATTTTATTAAATGTGTCTATTAGAAAATTAAAAATTGTATATGCCCTGTCATTTATGCTTATTATGTAGATATTCTAGATATTCTCCTTTTTTGAAGGGGGCTGATGTCCTAGGTACCTTTAGGATGGAACAGTGATCAGAACTCCCAAGGAATGGGGTACTAAGTTGGGAGAATGTTCTGGAGGAACCAGATGTATCAAGGGGATTGTAGGAAGAGGGGACAGAGGAGAGGTGGCGGGAGTGAAGCAATGATTGGAAAATGAGAACAAATAATTTCATTGACTTCAGCTGAGGGGGAAGGCACAGCCCTGCATTTGGGGGAAGCAGTTTCTTCTTCTCTCTCACGGAATTGGAGTGAGTTAGTGTATTTGTATCATTGAGGGATCGAAGTGTGTTTTTGGAGAGTCCTGAATTGGCTGATCTTCCAACAGTAGGCAAGTTAGCAGTAGGTAAGACACACGGAAGAGGTGCAGAGCAGGTGGAGGCAATCCATGGTCCAGTGTCCCTCCCACGGACGGTCCCTGGGGCTCCACACTCTGGGGCTCCTGCACCGTGCTCACACAGAGGGTCCTTGTTCCCCAGGACCACCCCCTGGGGTCTTAGCCAAACACTGTATACTGCCCTGTAGAACATTTATAGGCTTGTAGGGGGGAAGCTGGTCCTAGTTTTCTCTTTAGACTGCACACTAAAACGTTATTTTAGGAGCTCTAAAGAACTGTGCAAAAATTAGATTACAGAAAAAAATGTCGTGAAAATATCTAATTACAGTTAAATTTTAAAAGCCCAACTGGAAGGCCAGAGGGGGAGTGAAATTGAGAAGAGAGAAAAAGATGGACTTTAGACCTAATGCAGTTTGGTTTTTAGGCTCAATAGGAATGTTTACTTCTAGAGTTTTCAACATTTTATTGCCATTTTTTCCCCTCTTACGGCTTGAAGTCAGTATGATTCTCTCAAGTGCAGATGGCCGACGTTGGCTTATTTTGCTTGGATTGCTGGCCATGTGGAATCCGCTCAGAGGCTTCCTCTGTCACCTTCACTGTCCCACCCTCTTCATGGCTCTCAGCTGGACTTACCCTGGGAATTCGGCCCTTGATTGCGACTCCTCTTCACCTCTGTGGGATCATTGATGAGGAAACCATTACGTATGCGATTTTTTTTTTTTTGTTTGTTTGAATTTTGGTTAGAAGCTTGTGTCTGTGTCAACACCCTGTAATCTAAAAGCAGGGCCAGAAATAGAAACGAGAGATAAAATACAGCTGAGACGTCTCAGAAATAATCGAAGTTTGAAGCAATGGAGGAA
This sequence comes from Meles meles, assembly GCF_922984935.1. NCBI lineage: Eukaryota > Metazoa > Chordata > Mammalia > Carnivora > Mustelidae > Meles > Meles meles. The sequence continues at coordinate 100,037,235 of NC_060075.1, forward strand.
GTGTTGGGCACCACGCAGTAAAAAACAAACAAACAAACAAAAAAAAACAACAACAACAAAAAAAACCCAAACCAAAAAAAAAAACAAAAAACCCAAGAAGTTGCAGGAATGGAGTTACACTGGTTATTTCCAGGAGAATTAAACTGTATTTGTGTAGTAAAACTAGCTGCCTCGAATTTGCTGGCTCTTTGCACTTCTGCTGACTTTTTCTGGGACCATCTGCGTTGAGCACCGTGGCACTACAATGACTTCCCGGCTTCTCTCCACGTAGAAGAAATTAAAGTGGTAAATTAGGATATGAGCTTCAGCCTTTTTGCAGAAGATGACCCAGCTGTCCCACCAATGGCAAGTGGCATTAATTTTTTTATGACTGTTGGCAGATGTGCACACCACCATACCTGGGCAACAGGAGCCTGAGCTCTGGAAGCGGAGAGCACCAGATGGGAATCACACTGGGACCACCGACTGGCTGTCCAGGGGGCAGCTTCCTAGCCTTGCTAAACAGGATGTCCAGAGCTGTGAAATGGAGCTAATCTGACCTCCACTCCCGGGTGTTTTTGAGGATGGGATGAAGATGTCTTCATGAAATACAATGCCCAGTCCTTGGTGGACAAGACTCCTGGAGAATCCTGGTTGTTCTTCCTTAATTCTTTGTTTTATCTGTCACCGGTAAATTCTAGGCATGGCCAGATGGGGTTAGGGATAGCTGTGCTGTGTGTGTGTGTGTATGTGTGTGTGAAGTCAAACTTCTTCAGTGAAAAAGGAAACTGTTGTTACCTTGAACTTATTCATAAGTTATTTGACACAAGGGAGTTAAGTGGGCCAAATGATCGTATAATTGTGAGGTTTGGTGTACCCTCATGAGGTAGGCGTGAAAGTTGGGTAGACTTCTAGGACCTGGGTAGGGGATCTGCTTCCACAACCCCAGGTTCTGGGATCCCCCTAGTACTGTGAGCCTTGAAGGCACTGGTGTAACAAAGAAACTGGTTAGAGCCAATCAGTCCTTTGGCTGGTGCCCTTGAAAGAAACTGAGTCACTGTGGGTAATACTGGGTTTCAAGTGAGGCTTCCTGCCATGTACAAGCTCAGAAAGTTTTGGCAAGGGATGTCTCATGTCACAGTTTTGCCATCTCCAAATGGGATATTAACAAGTATCTCATAGTTATTTGTCCTGAGAATTAATGACTTTGTCAGGCATGATACCTGGATATGGCATCTTCTCAACAGAAGAAGCTAGGTTACTATTGTTATTGCTGCCAACACTGTGATCAACATTATTATTACGTTTCTACCTTCAAGACTCCTGAGGCTACCTTGATGTCAGTCCTTTTGTGATCCTGATTTTCCATCCTTCCTTTTGATCTTGTTGCCACCTGATGTCCTTCCCAAGATTCCTAATTACCCAGAATAATTTTTCTCCCACTGACTCTTACAAGATACAGAGGTTTGATTAGAAAAATATTAAAATGCCTTTCTACCTATGCCCAAATGTTATTTACCATGATTGACTGATGGTCTTCTGTACCAACTTGAAGACAATCTTTGAATTTCCTTTATTTAAACTATCAAAGGCTGGTCTTCTTGAAGTTACTTTTATTGTGGTTTCCCTACTTGTTATTACTTCAGTCTCCATTCCTAAATTACATAGAAAGAAAAGAAGCACTCTTTCCTAAACTGCTCCCCATCATCTAAAAACAACTACATTTATTCATGTTAAGAACCTTGGAGTCATTGTCTCATTTTTGTCACTCCTGCCAAACAAGGTCAAATGCAGCCTAGGCCCCGGTAGCCTGCCCAACCATACCTTCTAAGTCTCTGGTCTCTCCTTTCCGGGGCCATGGCTATCTCTGCCCTGCTTCCCTCCCTGGCCTTGTGTGCACGTTGCCCTCGTCTAAATGCTTACTCCCTACCTGTCAGTATGTTTTTTCTCTGGCTCCAAGAACAAAGGAGCTTTTCCTCTTTTACTCCCTCATGTATCCCCACTATGCACACATGTTCTTGGCTCATAGTAGGTGCCAAATACATAATTGTTGGGTGGATGATGAGAAAACTATTACAGCTTAGGTTAGATTATTCCAGAGTTACACACCTATCACCTGGTAGACTGGGGAGTTAAACCTATGTCTATCTGGCTCCATAACCATTTGCTTTGTTTTGTACAATTAATAAAATAATTTGGGATGTTACCACTTTTCTATGAACTTATCTTTTCTCTGAAGCTTTGATAAAATCACTTATAAAATCATCTGGATTAGTGCTTTATTTTTTGGAATAGTTACAGATTCAAATACTGTAATTGTTACAGGACTTCAGGTTTTCTATTTCTTTTCGAGTCAGTTTTTCTAAGCTATATTGTCTAAGAGGCTATTTCTTCCAGGTTTTCATATTTATGGTTATAAAGCTGTTTAAACTTATTTTGGGGGCCCTAGACCATTCACTCTTTCAGTGATTCACTAGAAGGAATTACAGTCCTCCACATAAAGTTTTCTTCCCAAATAGGATTTATTGCAGCACGGGATATAGTACAGCAGAAAGAACATACTTGCAAAGCGAAGACTGGAAAGTCAGGCACAGGATCTAAGCAGTCCCTCCCCATGGGGGTTGCATGGGTATGCTTTCCTTTCTAGCTGCAAGCCACAGAGACAGATGTGAGATGTGTTGTCACCCAGGGAAGCCCACTTGGGTGTTGGCGTCTTGAGTTCTTATAAAGTCTTTAAACATTTTTTTTTTTTTATTTATTTGACAGAGAGAAGATCACAAGTAAGCAGAGAGGCAGGCAGAGAGAGAGGAGGAAGCAGGCTCCCTGCGGAGCAGAGAGCCCGATGCGGGGCTCGATCCCAGGATCCCGAGATCATGACCTGAGCTGAAGGCAGAGGCTTAATCCACTGAGCCACCCAGGCGCCCCTGAGTTCTTATAAAGTCTTAAAGTCACTCTACAGCCACCATGGTGCTGATCCCAAACCAGGTGTCCTCGGTGATTTTTCATGATCACTTTAAATGAGGCGGCCAGCCTGAGTCTTCCTGATCCACTGCCTCGGAGAACAGAGAACAGCACAGAGAACAGCACCCTAATCACAGACTGCCCAAATATTCCAGGGATTAAGCCCTCAGCATTTGACTCTGGGACAGTGCCAGGGCTCCAGGTGTCCTCAGAGAGAAGCAAGAATTGAGAAAATCAGATCTGCTGTGTTCTCTCTTTCTTCACAACAATACCGTCTTATCCTTGTCACCACAGCATTTATAATTTTTTTCTAACCTTGTGTTGAAGTCTTCTGCTTAATCATTCCTGCTAGTACTTTATACTCATCTCAAATATATGCTGTAATATTAGATGTTCTATAACATTGTATAAAACATACTATGAAACCTACATTTTGTAATATATAATATATACCTGTATATTTGATACTATTATATATTATATTCTGTATATGTTCTGTATTAAATGTACCATGTAGTTTGTTGAATGAAATCTATTCTGTATTATTCATTTTGCCTCTCATTTTCATCATTTCTCCTTCTTTTACCCTTAGACTTATTTTGTCAAGGCCTGGTTTGTATCCTGATGGTTGGTCACACTTTTGGTAAATATTGCAGGTGTACCTGAAGGTAATGCCTATTCTTTAGCTGCTGGGTACAGTGTTTTATTTTTACAAAAATTTTAAAATTATTATTATTTTTATTATGTTGCATTAGTCACCATACAGTACATCATTCATTTTTGATGTAGTGTTCCAAGATTTGTTGTTTATGTATAACACCCAAGTGTTTTAAATGTGTCCACCAGATCAAAATAAAGCCTTCCTTCTTTATTTGTTTGTATGACTCCCTGACATATAAAGTACTAAAGGAGATGTATTAATTTGTTAATTCGCCTTGTAGTTCTGTAAGGTTTTTTTAAATTTATTTTTATTTTTTTTTGTATATTTGATGCACAGTGTTTGCAATGGCTTATCTAGCCATTATGTGAACTTTTATCATTATGCATTGATACTTTATATCTAGAAATGCATTTGCCTTCAATTCTCTTTTTTGTTATGCATATTGCTTTGGTAGCACTCTTCTCAAAGGTCTTTGCCTGAATATTTCTCCTTAATTTTACCTTAAAACATTTTGTATGACTCCACTTCGCAACTTGGTAAAATCCCTCCCTAGCTTGTTGCATAAACTCTAATCCATTTGCATGAGAATATCTTTAGGTACCATACACAGCAGTCACAATGCAACTTATGTTACAAATATAAAAATATTTGACTCATTGCTGCCAACCAGACTGGTTTCTGAAATGTCTTCCCATTCTACATTCTCCTGGTAGGGTACGCTGTTCTCTTCTCTACACACCCATTCCAGCATTTTCCAGCTTCCTAAGTTTTCCAGGTCTCATTTGTATACAGTGATGTGTTATTTCTGCTCTAACTTGTATTTCTCTGACTACTGTTTGATTTGAGCATCTTTTCATATTTTTATAGATTTTTAGGTTCATTTGTCTGTGAGTTATCTTTATAACATTTACCCTTTTTTTTAACATTTACCCTTCTTAAAATTAAAGTAATTGTTTTCATTATTTGCAAGATCTTATTGGCTATTGTAGAGATGGATCCCTTTCCTTTGGGCATGACCAATAGCTCCTCCCACTTTGGCATTGTTTCATAAAATTTATTGAGCGGCAATGGAGTTTTAATTGTGCTAGATGAGTAAGGGTTGGAAATTTGTTGTACAGCTGAGGGTCTGTACAATATGGTACTGGGCACTTCAGAATTCCCTAAGAAAGTAGATCTCCTGTGAAGGGTTCTTCCCACAAAAGAAAAACAAAACCAAAGGGACCATAGGAAACTATGATGGTGGCAATGAGATGACCGTGTAAGGTGTTTGCGGGTGTCCAAGCTTACCAACCATGCACATAAATACGTGTGGTTCTTTCTATCAATTATACCTCAAGGAAAGCTATTAAAAGTGAAGAGAGCTCATTAAATTTTATTGTTAAATTCACTGTTTTCTTTGATAGGGTGTATAATTCTGAAGTTTGCCTTCATAAATCTTCTCTCTGCCAGAAAAAATGTTCTCTTACAATGTTCCCTACTAACTTAAAAAAAATCTACTTTTACGTTTAAGTTGATACTAAAGCCAGACTCCACTTTTATACATGATATTAGGTAGAAACAATTTTTATTATTCTTCATTCAATGAACCGATTTTCTTATCATTATAATAAACCACCTGTACATTTTCTGTTGAATTCTGGTGGCATCTTTATCAAAGGTTATTTATTTATTTATTTATTGGATATACAAATCAGTCTATCTCTGGCAACTCCACCAAATTCCATTGTCCTACAGACATTTCTTTTTTTTCTTTGTTTTTCTTTTATGAGGATTGAGTTGGCTTTGTTCAACAATTCGTGAATAAGGAAGCATCCCATCTAGCAAGGAGAGGCGAGCTTCCTCCTACAGACTGTTCTTCAGACCCAATAAATATGTGTGTTTTGCCAAGACTTTGTAATGTGTCTGAAGATTTGGCAGGGAACGTTCTTCCACTCTGCTCTTGTTTTTCAAAGTTGACTTAGAGAGTCTCCAATAACATACTGTTATACTTAATTTCAACCTTTTCCCTTGCACATATTTCATCATGTAAATAGTTAGCATTATATTTGCACATATTTTAATCAAACCCAGGTCACACTACAGATTATTTTGAGCCCATTTCCCTCGCTGATCATTCTCCATTTTATTCGGTATTCTTGCACATGACTGCTAATCATTCTCTTGAATTTCATCATCGTTTATATGTTCCATATTTTAAAAACCAATTTCTTATTGGCAGCCATTTAGATTGTTTCCAATTTTTCACTCTTATAAATTATGCTGCAAAGAGCAGCACTGCACATGCATCTTTTTAAATATCTGTGACTGATTCCTTAGGACAAATTGCTAGAAATGAAGTCCCTTCATTAGAGCGCATGTGGTTTTTTGAGTTTGAATCCTCATGCTTCCTCACTGGCCTCCAGGAGGTTTGTCCAAAGTTCTCTACTTTTACAGAAAGAGCATGGTACACTCCTTTCCTTGTGCTCCACAATACTGTTACTCCACATAATTATTGTTTCAATTGTTACAAAAAAATTTCCACTTATGTAGGAAAAATAATATGAGAGAACAGTGTAATTATTACAAGTAGATGTTGAACATTTTAAGAGTATTTATTGGCCATTAGAATTTATGTGCACATGTATTTCTCCTGTTCAGGTTTTTCTTAAGAGGCTCATCTTTATCTTCTTTCTTTTGAAGAGGTTTTGTTTCTAACGTTTGAGGAGCACTGGGATATATTCCCAACTGCATGTCCATACCCATACGTTGATTTTACAATTTGCCTTTTGTTCTTGTAAATTTTACTCTCATGTAGGTCTTAAAATTTTGTCTAGTTGGGTTTGGAGGTCTGTCATATTTTCCCTTTTTTAGTTCTTTTGTTTGTACTGATGTTTGGAAAGCTGTTTTCCTACTTGAGATCTGTTAAATGTTGACCATATTTTCTTGTGATGTTTCTAATGCTGCTTATATTTAAGTGATTTTGATCCCAGTTTCTTTGCTGTAATCTCATATGCAGATTTTATTTTAGACTTTATCTATGTCTCCTCTCCAAGCTTCATTTTTTCCATTTGCATAAAGTTTCATGTACTTGTTAATAGTACTTAGTCAAATGACTCTGCATTGCTTTGGGACGACCTTCTGTGTCAATGCTGCCTTCCAATCTTGAATTATTTGATTTGACTTATATCTCATTTACCTAAAGCACATTTTTTTAGAAATTACTCTTGGCAAATTCAAGCACTATATCCCTACCGGGCCACATATTGCAACACTTAACTGAGGTTAAAATATCTTGCTCCCATCATTCCCCACCAAACCTGCAACCACCTCTGTGTTGTCTTTTGCAGTTGTGGTGTGGAAGCAACTAGGATTCTCTATATGTCAATCTCTCTCCATCTATCTATCTGTCTATCCACTGGTAACTTTTTCCCTGTCTCAGTGCCTGTAATTATTTAAAAACATTGAATTTCAAAGTGCCAGAATACCTATAGAAATGTATTTGTTCCCCTTTCTCATTATTTTAAATTAATAATCTGTTACCTTTTTTAATCTCCATAGGTTACATTCGGCTCAGGAATGTTATCTTCAGTTCATCCATCCATCCATCCATCCATCCAATCATCTGTATGTCCATCACTCCATCCGTCTGTCCTTCCATCCACCATTAATCCAATAATATTACTATGTACTTATTACATTCTAGGTGTTGGAGGTATCATAGTGCAGGATTTCTCAACCTCAGGATTATGAACATTTTTGACTGGATAATTCTTCATTGTGAAGGGGGAGGCTCTCCTGTGAGTTGTTAGAAGGTTTGGCAGCATTTCCCCACCAAGAAGCACTGGTGGCAACCCCTCTCCTCCCAGTCAACCAAAAATGGTGCTACACTTTAAATCTGTAGCACCATTTTTGGTTGACTGGGAGGAGAGGGGTTGCCACCAGTGCTTCTTGGTGGGGAAATGCTGCCAAACCTTCGATGGAACTAGAGCGTATCATGCTTAGTGAAATAAGTCAATCGGAGAAAGACAACTATTATATGATCTCCCTGATATGAGGACATGGAGAAGCAACATGGGGGGGTAGGGGGATAGGAGAAGAATAAATGAAACAAGATGGGATTGGGAAGGAGACAAACCATAAATGACTCTTAATCTCACAAATAAACTGGGGGTTGCTGGGGGGAGGTGGGATTGGGAGAGGGGGAGCGGGCTATGGACATTGGGGAGGGGAGGCGAACCATAAGAGACTATGGACTCTGAAAAACAACCTGAGGGTTTTGAAGGGTCAGGGGTGGGAGGCTGGGGCAACCTGAGGGTTTTGAAGGGTCAGGGGTGGGAGGTTGGGGGAACAGGTGGTGGGTAATGGGGAGGGCACGTTTTGCATGGAGCACTGGGTGTTGTGCAAAAAGAATGAATACTGTTACACTGAAAAAATAAATAAAATGAAAAAAAATGGTGCTACACATCGCCTAATATTGCTCTGGGGGAAAAGTTGTTCCTGATTCGGAACCACTACACTAGGGAGTAAAATAGATAATATGCCTGCCCGAGTGGGGTAACTGAAGAGGCATAAGATAAAAAAAAATACATTAGTACATTGTGTGTTCTCTGAAGGCAATGCTGTGGAGAAAAGGAAAGCAGAGAAGGTGGGATAGAGGGCCCCTGGGAAACAAGCAGATGTGCGCATGCAGGGACTGTGAGTCTGAGCGAGCCAGGAAGAGGTGAGGCAGTGGGTCAGCTGAGTGTCGTGGCACAGAGTCCCAGGAGAGAGGGTGCTTGTCCAACTCCAGAAATGGGAGGGTCCTTACATCCAGGCCCAGTGGGTGAGGGAGGGCGACAAGCCAGACAGGAACAGAACTGCTCAATATGTGGCTTGAGGGCTGAGCCAGGGCTTTGGATCAGGGGAGTGACACTCTTATTTCTCTGATTATTACTTATTTACTTATTTTTTTTTTCCTCTGCATTTTGGTTCTCTATTGAGGATGGCTTTCTGGCTCTGTTTATTTCTGTTTATTTTATATGTTTATATGTTTACTTTAATACATTAAGTTTTTTGGAACTTTTTCCTAGATTTTGAGATGATTTCTTACACTTGAATTCTGTTTTCTTAATTCAGCTTCTGAGTATCCCATCACATATTCCTTGCCCCTGCTGCAATTTTAAATTCAGCAATGATAACTTTTTGTTTCCACTTGATGGTTGACTTTGGATTGTCCCATCTTCCTGACTGTCCTTGACCGTGTCATGCATACCACAGACCATTGAATGATGTGGGAGATGTGATTCAGGGTTTGTCACATTTCCTCATTTCTCTCAAAGAAAATCTACAGGGGTCTCTGTGTCCATTGCCCCTCATTTCTTAGCTGGTGCTTTTTTAAATGTATATTTCTAGAGAAGAGCCTTTGTGTACCTCAGACAAGGACTCAGATGGAATCTGTCCAGATTATCATTTGATTAGGAAAAGTAAAAATTTGCTGTAAATTTAATTTCAGCTCAGAATCTTTATTTCTGTGAATTTCCTCTGTGTCCTGGGTACGGTTCCCCAGTTGGGTAGGGACAGAATCATCAGGAAGACATGTGGGCCCCCATGGTGCCCTCCAGGCTGAGAGTTCCCTGAGTTGTCATGAGTCCACATGTACCCCCAGAACCCCCAATTCTAGTTCTGGCCTCTCTTAAACAGGGGGATAATTTGGCTCCCGCCACATCTCCTTTGTTTCCTTCCCAGGAAGCTGTTTTCTCCTTTCTTTGCTTTTTCCCCATTTGCATCTTATGCAGCAGAAATGTCTTGTTTCCTCGCAGAGCCTGTCTCATTTCCCTATTTCCAGCTTCCATGAGGGTTTTCCTGTGTTTATTACTCCGTTATCTCAACAGTTATCTGTCAGAGTGGAAACAGTGGTGCCTACTCTGCTATCTCCGTGGAATGTTCTTTATCATAATCCGTCATTTCTTTCAGCAGGTATAACTTTCTACATGGAAACAGCAGAGCACTATGCAGGGGTTCGAATGGGAGTCACTGTACACAGTGGGAATGTAAAGGAACAATCACTGAGCAGACTGGTTGTTAAGCTGAAAACCTCAAAAGAAATTATTGCCCAGTAAACAGCTCTGGGAGTGAAGATCCAGCAAGAAGCTGTGAGAACTCCTGTTCTCTCAGGCCCTGAAAGGACCTTTGTACGCTGCAGGCTGTTAGGCTGGTAGTGTCTGGGTGTGGGTAGCGGTTCAAATCTCCGGTCCCCCCTTATTTTCCATTATTTTGCTATTTCAAATGTGTCCTATATGTGGGGTTTTCTCTGTAAAATGAAAATAGGTGCTCTTTTTTTTATGGCACATTGGAGGTGTCAGTCTGCTTTAGGATGAAGCTGAACGTCTCTTTCCCAGCTACTGGCTGCCAGAAACTTATTGAAGTGGAGGATGAATGCAAACTTAGTACCTTTTATGAGAAGGTTATGCCATGGAAGTGTTGCTGATGCTCTGGGTGAAGAATGGAAGGACTATATGGTCTGGATCAGTGGTGGCAATGACAAACATGGCTTCCCCAGGAGGCAGGATGTCTTGACCCATGGCTGTGTCTGCCTACTGCTGAGTAAGCGGCATTTCTGCTCTAGACCAAGAAGGACTGGAGAGAGAAAGCACAAATCTCTTTGGGGTTCCATTGTGGAGGCCAATTTCAGTGTTATCGACTTGGTCAGGTAAAGAAAGGGAAGAAGGATATTTCTGGATTCGCTGATACGACTGTTCCTGTTGCCTGGGACCCAAAAAAGCTCGAAGAATCTGCAAACTTTTCTATCTCTCTAAAGAAGATGATATCTACCATTGTGCTGTGAGAAGGTCCCTAAACAAAGAAGGCAAGAAACCTAGAACCAAACTGTCCAAGGTTCAGCGTATTGTTACTCCACCTGTCCTCTCACACAAATGTCACTGTATTGCTATGAATAAACAGTGCACCAAGACAAATAAGGAAGAGACTGCATAATATGTTAAACTTTTGGCTAAGAGAATGAAGGAGGCCAAAGAAAAACACTGAGAAAAAAAAAAGAAAAAAAGAAAAACACCAAGAGCAGATCACTGAGATGGAGACTGTCCTCTCTGAGAGCTTCTACTTCTAAGCCTGAGTCCAGTCAAAAATGAGATTTTCTAAGAGTGACAAATAAGATCGGACATCAGACATCAGAAAGAAAGAAAAGAAAGAGAGAAAGAAAGGAAGGAAGGAGGAAAGAAAAGTTTAGGGTGTCTGTGTGGCTCAGTTGGCTGAATGTCTAGCACTTGATTTCAGCTTAGGTCATAATCTCAGGGGGGTGAGATCGAGTCCTGTGTCAGGCTCTGGGCTCCACAGGGAGTCTGCTTGTCTCTCTCCCTCTGCCCTTCCACTTGCTCTCTCGCTCTCTCAAATAAATAAATAAATAAATAAATGAATAAGTAAAATCTTAAAGAAAACATTTGTTGTCTTACTTATGATTATAAATACAACTTAAAAACATTAAATATTATAAGAAAGTTAAAACAATCTCCATTGGAGATTGACTTTTTTTTAATCTTTTTTTTTTTATTTGATAGAGAGAAATCACAACTAGGCAGAGAGGCAGGCAGAGAGGAGGAAGCAGGCTCCCTGCGGAGCAGAGAGCCCGATGTGGGGCTCGATCCCAAGACCCTGGGATCATGACCTGAGCTGAAGGCAGAGGCTTTAACCCACTGAGCCACCCAGGTGCCCCTGGAGATTGACACTTTAATAAAAACAGCTTTTCAGCTATTTTCTCTCTCAACATATATAACACTGTATTATTACACACAATGTTCTTTTTTCTGTCGGCTAAATCTTTTTGATATCTGTTTATATGAATAAATAAGTCTGCATTATCACTGATGAATGAAGACTTCTTTTCTGGATGGACATGCTGTGATTTATATATTTCCATAACTTATTTCCATTTATGGGCAGCAGTTCCATTTATTCATGATTACAACATAGTCTCAGTATACTTTTTTCTATACCTATCTAAGCATCTTTGTTCAATTGTCACTATAGGAAAATTTTCTAGGAATGGCTTCACTAGGTCAAAAGATATACCACATACACATATGTGTATGTGTATGTATTATATATACATATAATATTTCATGTGTAACATGAGATAATTATATATAAATATTATATATAATAACATATATGTTATATATTATATATTTCAGTGGTAACTATGCACACTGGAGGAAATATATGGATACATACAAAGAGACTACATATATATAGAATCTTGATAGTTGCTGTCAATTGCTTTCTGGGAAGACATGTCCATTTATACTTCTTAGAATACTTCCAAGAGAATGTAATCTGCAATTCTTTGTGTAACTGGTCCTTACAAAAAAAGGAAAAAAAAAAATCTCCCAGAGCTACTTAAGATGCTTCTACAAAACAATACAACCCCAAATTACTAAGGTGAAGACACAGACTCCACAGATGTGTAACCATATCCTATGTCTGAAACTCCACCAGCAGCGTAACAGGACACAAGAAAGAAATGAGGTCTGGCTGGATTTTTTTGGACAAGTTATTATATCTGTAAAGAGCTCTGATCTTCTTGAAATGTAGGTATGGGTTGGGTGAGACCAGTGATGGTATTAAGGAGGGCATGGGTTGCGTGGAGCACTGGGTGTTATACATTAACAATGAATCATGTGGGGCGCCTGGGTGGCTCAGTGGTTTAAGCTGCTGCCTTCAGCTCAGGTCATGATCTCAGGGTTCTGGGATCGAGTCCCACATCGGGCTCTCTGCTCAGCGGGGAGCCTGCTTCCCTCTCACTCTCTGTCTGCCTCTCTGCCTACTTATGATCTCTGTCAAATAAATAAATAAAAAATCTTTAAAAAAAAACAATGAATCATGTAACATGACATCAAAAACTAATGATGTACTGTACGGTGACTAACATAACATTATAAAAAATTATAAAAAGAAAAGAAATGTAGGTATGGGAACTTGCCTCCACACTAATGTTCTCTAGAAATCTATTCATGTCTATTCAATTGTTATTTATGCTATTCACTTATAAGTTCTCAAATACTTCCAGTCATGATAGAAAGATATTTGCCAAATGCACAAAGTGTATTCTGCTCACCTGAAATATCTTGCTGGGCAGAACTGCTGTTAATGAGCAAGAAAATTAGAACAAGATAAATGGAATTTGGTACTTATGTTTTTAATCATATATGGGGGGCAGGATTGTGATCAGCAAGAGTTTTATAACATGTTTTGAACTGTTAATTTAAAAATCTTGTGTTCTGAGTAAAATATATATAATGCCTAATAATATATGAAATACATAGCATAGGTATCTTGATCTCCCAGGAAACAGTATTGTCTAACAATCAAAGCTTCCTGATAAGCTTTGTGGCTTCCCACCCTTTCTAGGAATAGATCCTGGCTTTACCTGGCAATTCTCAGAGGCACATGTGAACAAACTGTCCCAATAAAAGACTGGGAACTTTAGGAAGTCAGAGGGACATACAAATAAATTCACAGATGCTGGTTTTCTCTGCTAAATCTATGTGCTTTTCTCCCTATTTAATCCAGACCTTTCATTTTTTCCTACCTATCAGATGTACAAAGCACTCCTCACCGGTCAGGAAGCAGAGCATCCTGTGGATGGTTAAATATAAAGTCATGTCAGGTGGAATCAATTAGCACTAATTAACAGAATCTTTCAGTTTTAAGCCACCTGATCAGCTAAGGCGTTTACAGGTCTGACAAGTGCAGATGAGTGACCCTTGTCACAGTTCGGGGAGGTAAATGATCCAATTAGTGAGGCAATATTTGGCGCCATAACGAAGGATGCTGCTGACCTTCCCTGGCACGATGGCTTCCCACCCCTTCTAACTCTGCAAAAATATCTTCTCTCCTTGTGCCTTGAGTCATATGCTGAATGTCTATTATATCCCATTCTCTTTGCAGTCTTACCCTTTTCTGGGTGAACAGAGTCAAGACATGTTGGCCTCTTTTTTTTGCCCCAGAGGGCGAAAGTAAAGGAAGAGGCCATGTGAGCAACTGGGGGGAGCAGGACAGCAGGGAGGAATCAGCTCCATGAAATGTTACTTAAAATACCAGAGTTGATATCCGTAGAAGAGTACCTAAGTCAGCTATGATGAAAATGAAAATATACAGATTTTGACTTTTCTTTCCGTTATTTCTGTGATGTGGCTGTTTAATGACAATGATTGCTCATTAGCTGATGAAATTTAAAACATTAAGTAGATAATTTGTGTCAGAATAAAAATGGAAGGATTGATCATCTGTTATATAAATGTATAGTAGTGATATATCTCAAACAGCCTTAAGCCTAAAAGAAAAAAAAATACTTCTCTGCTAATTTTGGGGTTTGTTCTTCCTCCTCTCCAAGAGTCATTGTGAACATGGTGGGTGAGGCTCCTTGGTGTTTAGCATTAAATCCGTGCAGGTCTGTCTGTCTGCCTCTTTTTTTTCTGTTTCCCACTCACTGGAAGAAGGTGGCTTTTATAGGTAGAGGATGAGTTCCCAGAGCATTTACCTGCTCTTTGTACTGTTATACTCTTGCTCGTTACATAGTTGTCTCAGCTGCTAATGAGAGTCATGGCGCTTTGCACACAAACACATGTCCATATTCCACAAAATTTCTGGGGGTCAAAAGTGAAATGAACTTTTGGGATTTCATCAAGATAAAAAAGCATCTGCAAAGCAAAGGAAACAGTCAATAAAACAGAGAGGTAACCCACAGAATGGGGGAAGGCATTGGCTAACGACACTACAGACAAATGGCTGATATCCAAGATCTATAAAGAACTTCTCAAACAACACCCAAAAAATAATCAAGTCAAAAAATAGGCAGAAGACATGAACAGACACTGCTCAAAACAAGACATACAAATGGCTAACAGACACATGAAAAAATGTCCAACATCATTAGCCATCAGGGAAATTCAAATCAAAACCACATTGATACCAGTTAGAATGGCAAAAATTGACAAGGCAAGAAACAACAAATGTTGGAGAGACTGTGGAGAAAGGGGAACCCTCTTACACTGTTAGTGGGAATGCAAGTTGGTAGGGCCACTTTGGAAAAGAGTGTGAAGATTCCTCAAAAAATTAAAAATAGAGCTATCCTATGACTCAGCTATTGCACTACTGGCTATTTATCCCAAAGATACAGATGAAGTGAAAAGAAGGTCTGCATGCACCCCAATGTTTATAGCAACAATGTCCACAATAGCCAAACTGTGGAAAAGCCAAGATGCCCTTCAACAGATGAACTGATAAAGAACATATGGTCCATATATACAATGGAATGTTACTTAGCCTTCAGAAACAATGAATACCCAATGTTTGCATCAACATGGTTGGAACTGGAGGAGATTATGCTAAGCAAAATAGTTCAAGCAGAGAAAGCCAATTATATGATTTCACTTATTTGTGGAACCTAGAAATAGCATGGAGGACATTAGGAGAAGGAGAGGGAAAATGAAGGGGGAAATATAGGAGAGAGAGATGAACTATGAGAAAAAATGGACTACAGGAAAAAAAAAAAAACAACTGAGGGTATTAGAAGAGAAGGGGATTAGCTCAATGATGGGTATTAAGGAGGGCACATATCACATGGAGCCCTGGGTATTATATTCAAACAATAAACCATGGAATACTACATCAAAAACTAATGGTGTACTTAAAATTTTTTTTTTTAAGATTTTATTTACTTATTTGAAAGAGGAGAGATCACAAGCAGGCAAAGAGGCAGGCAGAGATGGGGGGGTGAGGGGTGGGAATCAGGCTCCCTGCTGAGCAGAGAGCCCAACATGGGGCTCAAGCCCAACATGGGGCTCGATCCCAGGACCCTGAGATCATGACCTGAGCCAAAGGCAGAGGCTTAACCCACGGAGCCACCCAGGTGCCCCATAACAGTGTACTTTATGGTGATAAACATAACATTAAAAAAAACAAAACAAAAATAAGAAATCAATGTTAGTGAGAATGTAGAAAAAAATGACCCTTATGCACTGTAGGTGGGAATTACAACCACATTTTAAGAGGTGGGAAGGGGCATTGGGAATGTGCCATTAAAATATATTTGCACCACCTGTAGAGCAGTAAAATGTCACTCAAAAGTGGAGTTGGCTGCAAACACTTAAAAGATAGTGTAATTAATAGGCTAAGACAGGAGAGAAAATGCAATCATATAAATGCTAAAACAAAGCTAGAGAATGTAGAAAAGGAGAACACACACACACACACACACACCCCAAAGAAAAAAGGCAATAAATAAAAAACTGTTCCATATGTGATAGATATTAATACAGCTATATAACTTTAATACAAATAATTTAAATACATCAAATAACAGAGATTGACAGAGACAGTCAGAGTGCATTTAAAATGTTAAAAGACTTACCTATATGTTGTCTATAAGGAATTTGCTTTAGGTATAGTGATTTAGATTAAAAGTTAAGGGATAGAGAAATCTATACCCTGCTATCAAAAGAAAGATTAAGTAGGTATATTATATATATATATATCAGTCAAAGCTTCTGTCAAAGCAGGAAAAATTGTCAGAGATAAGAATTTCATAATGGTAAAGGCTCTAATTTTACGAGTAGATATAAGAAAGTTATTTAATGACAGAGGATCAAAATACATAAGGTGAAACTGAGGGGACTGCATAGAGAAGTAGATGAATCTGCCTTCCTAGTTGGAAACTTCAGCACTTCTCTATCAGTAACTGACAGACCCAACAGAGAGACAATCAGAAAGAACACAGAGGAACTGAACAGCAACCATCAATCAACTGGATCTAATTGACATTTATAGAGTACTTCACCCAACGGTGCTGAATACACATGTTTCTCAGTCTTACATGGAAGAGTCACCATTACAGATCACATTCTGGGCTATAAAATACACTTAAATATAAAAGAATAGAAATTATACAAAGTGGGCTCCCAGACCTCAATTAAGTTAAACTAGAACTTAATAACAAAAATGTGGCAAATCCTAAATCCTAAAATGTGGAGACATTAAAAAAATCACACTTCTAACTAACAAATGCATCAAAGACATCTCAAATGATATTAAAAATATTTTGTACTAACTGAAAACAAAATATGATCTATCAAAAATTGTAGAATGTAGTGATGTTGGGTCTGTTATCAAGGGAACGAGACTGAGACAAAGTGAATGTTATGCAAAGCCTTATTCTATGCCAAGCATTAGAAGTTAGACTGACCGGCCAGGGAAACGAGGCTGAGACAAAGTGAGAGTTATGCAAAGCTTTATTCTATGCCAAGCCTTAGAAGTCAGACTGATCGGCCAGGGCCACCTCCGAAGAGAGCAACTCCCCTTTGATCTTACAGGCTAGTTTTATAGGGCACAACTGCAGACCTCTACATATGTGGGTTTGGCTGATTGGGTGTCTCCTACCTGTGTGTTTTAGTACAATTACCCGCAACCGATACTAGTAACTGCTGAAGTGTTTATTAAACAACAAAATGGCCTTGTTTTAGGTATGTGTTCTAGCAACAGTTACCTGGAACTGATATCAGTAACTGCTGAGGCATTTATTAAACAACAAAATGTCTACCTAGGCAACATGGAGTCACTATGGCTAAGTAGGCCCAGGCAGGACCTAGGGATTTAACAGGTTTTAATGTGGAATAGGCCCCAACAGTGAAAGTAGCACTAAATGAATGTACAGCTTTGAATGTACATTTTAGAAAAGAAAAACAAGATTAAAAAAAAAAACAAACTAATGTAAGCTAACACTTTAGGAAACTAGAAAAATAAAAGCAAATTAAGTTCTAAGTAAAAATAAGAAAAAAATATCTGGGAAAAATCAATGAAATTGAAAATAGGAACATAGTAGAGAAAAGCAACACAACTCAAAGCCAGTTCTTTGAAAAAGTCAATAGAATTGATAAAACCCTAGCCAAGTAACCAAGAGAAAAATAGATAATATGTAAATCACCAATATCTTAACATGTATTAAATAAATTGAATAAAAAATTAATAACCTTCCAAAACAGAATGTTCCAGGCTCAGATGTTTTCATTGGTGAAGTCTACCAGGCACTTAAAGAAGAAATAGTACCAATTCTTTACAGTCTATAAAGAAAACAGAAGAGAAAGGAACACTTCCTTCCTCATACTATGAGGCCAGCATTACCCTAATACTAATACTAGACAAAGACACTATAGAAAAGGTCAATATATCTCATGAGCTAAATGTAAAAATCCTCAACACCATATTGAATCTAACAATGAGTATAAAGAAATACAGACCATGGCCAAGTAGAATATATTCCAGATATTCAAGGCTAGTTAACATTGGAAAATCAATTATTTTAATTCATTACATCAATAGATCAAAAAAAGAAAAGAAAAATCATAAGATCATGTTAATAGATGAAGAAAAAAATCAACAAAAATCAGTCACCCTTCCATGAAAAAAAAAAAAAAGTTCTCAGAAAACTAGAAATATAAGGAAACTTCCTGACCATGACAAAAAACAAAAATCCATCAGCTAAACTCGAAATGGATAAAAGACCTCAACGTGAGACAGGAATCCATCAGAATCCTAGAGGAGAATATAGGCAGTAACCTCTTCGATATCAGCCACAGCAACTTCTTTCAAGATATGTCTCCAAAGGCAAAGGAAACAAAAGCAAAAATGAATCTTTGGGACTTCATCGAGATCAAAAGCTTCTGCACAGCAAAGGAAACAGTCAACAAAACAAAGAGGCAACCCACAGAATGGGAGAAGATATTTGCAAATGACAGTACAGACAAAAGGTTGATATCCAGGATCTATAAAGAACTCCTCAAACTCAACACACACAAAACAGATAATCATATCAAAAAATGGGCAGAAGATATGAACAGACACTTCTCCAACGAAGACATACAAATGGCTATCAGACACATGAAAAAATGTTCATCATCACTAGCCATCAGGGAGATTCAAATTAAAACTACATTGAGATACCACCTGACACCAGTTAGAATGGCCAAAATTAGCAAGACAGGAAACAAAGTGTGTTGGAGAGGATGTGGAGAAAGGGGAACCCTCTTACACTGTTGGTGGGAATGCAAGTTAGTGCAGCCACTTTGGAGAACAGTGTGGAGATTCCTCAAGAAATTAAGAATAGAGCTTCCCTATGACCCTGCAATTGCACTGCTGGGTATTTACCCCAAAGATACAGATGTAGTGAAAAGAAGAGCCATCTGTACCCCAATGTTTATTGCAGCAATGGCCACGGTCACCAAACTGTGGAAAGAACCAAGATGCCCTTCAACGGATGAATGGATAAGGAAGATGTGATACATATACACAATGGAGTATTATGCCTCCATCAGAAAGGATGAATACCCAACTTTTGTAGCAACATGGACGGGACTGGAAGAGATTATGCTGAGCGAAATAAGTCAAGCAGAGAGAGTTAAGTATCATATGGTCTCACTTATTTGTGGAGCATAACAAAGAACACGGAGGACATGGGGAGATGGAGAGGAGAGGGAGTTGAGGGAAAATGGAAGGGGAGATGAACCATGAGAGACTATGGACTCTGAAAAACAACCAGAGGGTTTTGAAGGGGAGGGGGGTGGGGTGGGGGTAGAGGAACCAGGTGGTGAGTAATAGGGATGGCACGTACTGCATGGAGCACTGGGTGTGGTGAAAGACAATGAACACAGTTACGCTGAAAATAAATAAAAAAAATTTTTTCAAAAAAAAGCAATAAAGGAAGGATTCATAGTTACAAGAAAAAAAAAAAAAGAAATACAAAGCTAAAGATACCTTCACCTGATTTGGAAATGGCAAAGCTTACCTTGTCATTGAGTGTCCAAACTAGGGAGGATGGAAGTTTGGAAGAATGTAGGGCAGTAGAATAAAATTTGCTGCTAGACAAAATTTTAGATTAACAAGAATATTTTTAGGATAACTATGTCTCATTCAATATTTAGAATAATAAAATATGCTAATTAAAAAAAATCCATCAGCTAATATTTACCTAATGGTGGGAAACTGAATGCTTTTTCCCTAAGATCAGAGATAAAGTAAGGACATCCCATCTCTCCACTACTCTTCAACATCTTACTGCAAATTCTAGCTAATGCAATAAGACAAGGAAAAAAAAGTGTATAGTTTAGGGAGAGAGAAATTCATTTACCTTTGTTAGCAGATGATTTAAATATAAACTAAAAAAAATTAAAAATTATAAAACTTTCTCAATATACATGAAAGTAATTTATTATAGGGGAAAAAATAACAAAACACACAAAATCCATGGTCTGAAAATATTAATTTCAAACTACTTATTTTTCCAGCCTATGTTTGTTCAAGCCAATGATTTTTCCCCTAAAAACCTGCAAAAAGACAAATTATTGCATATTTCCTTAAAAAATAACTGGAATGCCGCCAAAGGCTGTTTGTCATAAATGTAATTTTAATTTATTTTAATTAAGAGGGGTTAAATTAAATAGGTAAAATATTCAGGTAAAGATACTTTCTGCAACTTCAAAGAGAAACTAAAAGATATGAATACTTATAATAGGCTAAAAAATGAATAATTGAACAATTTTGGGATTATTTAAGTTGCTTTTGATGGAATATAACAGAAACTATTGTGAGCTTGTTTAAGCAAGAAAAGGAAGCTTATAGTGGAACAGAATATACATTCAAGGAAACCACTGGGACTCAGTCTTCCAAGACATACTTGGAAGGTTCAGCATCCCTATGATGCTTGTGTCTCATCTCATTCCTGATGTATAGCTTTTGCTCTGTGGATCTCCTTCTGTTTAGCCTCAGTTCAGGAGCAGAAATAGTGATTCTCCCACTTGTGCTCCTGAATTTGCATGTTACTGATTTAGTCATGTGCCTAATTCAATTAGTTGTTTTCTGAATCTCAATTAAATAGTATATCAGAAAAAATGTAAATGCCCAATGTATACATGAACAGTGTTCAACATCACGCTGCATGGACAAAATGCGACAAGATACCACTTTTCACCCAGTAGAATGAATATAATTACAAAGACGATGATGCTTAGGGCTGGATGTATATAGTAAGGCATCTCGAACACACTGTTAATGAGAATGTAGGATCATTTCAAGAAAACCAGTGCTGCTGCTTTGGTCAAAAGGCAGCTCCCCATGAATGTGACAGCAATCCCATACCCACGAACTGACCCATGAAAAATGATAGTGTATGTCTACACCTCTATGTCAAGTTTCGTTCAAGAATGTCCACAGCAGGGGGAGGAGACAAGATGGCGGAGAAGTAGCAGCCTGAGACTACATCAGGTAGCAGGAGATCAGCTCGATAGCTTATCTAAACATTGCAAACACCTACAAATCCAACGGGAGAGCGAAGAGAAGAAGAACAGCAACTCTAGAAACAGAAAATCAACCACTTTCTGAAAGGTAGGACTGGCGGAGAAGTGAATCTAAAACGACGGGAAGATAGACCGCGGGGGGAGGGGCCGGCTCCCGGCAAGCGGCGGAGCAACGGAGCACAAAATCAGGACTTTTAAAAGTCTGTTCCACTGAGGGACATTGCTCCAGGGGCTAAACCGGGGTGAAGCCCATGCGGGGCCAGCGTGGCCCCAGGCCCCGCAGGGTCACAGAAGGATCGGGGGTGTCGGAGTGTCGGAGAGCTCGCAGGTATTAGAACGGAGAAGCCAGCTGGAGAGACAGAGCCGAGGACTAAACTCTCGGCTCGGGGTTACCTTGAACTGGTCGCGGGCTGGGTGAGCTTGGAGCGCAGCTAGAGGCTGGGGATACGGGAGTGATTGGGTGCTGTCCTCTGGGGGCGCACTGAGGAGTGGGGCCCCAGGCTCTCGGCTCCTCCGGGCCGGAGACTGGGAGGCCACCATTTTCATTCCCGTCCTCCGGAACTCTACGGAAAGCGTTCAGGGAACAGAAGCTCCCAAAAGCGAACCCGAGCCGATTACTTAGTCCAGCCGCCGGTAAGGGCGGTGCAATCCCGCCTCGGGCAAAGACACTTGAGAGTCACTACAACAGGCCCCTCCCCCAGAAGATCAACAAAATATCCAGCCAGGACGAAGTTCATCTATCAAGGAGAAAGCAGATTCAATTCCTAAGACAGCAGAGCAATTCCAGAGGAGGAGAAAGCAAAGCACGGAACTCATGGCTTTCTCCCCATGATTCTTTAGTCTTGCGGCTACTTCAATTTTTTTTTCTTTTTTCAATTTTTTTTTCTTTTTTATTTTTTCTTCTTCTGTTAAATTTTTTTTTAAACTTTTACCCTTTTCTTTTTTAACATTTTTTGACTAGTTCATCTAAATATATATATTTTTTCTTTCTTTTTTATATTTTTTATTTGTTTTATTTTTTAAATTTTTTTCTTTCTTTTTTTTTTCTTTTTTTTTTCAGAAGCTGTTTTTATCCCCTTTCCCCCCCCCACAATTTGGGGTCTCTTCTGATTTGGTTACAGCGCATTTTTCCGGGGTCTTTGCCACCCTTTTAGTAGTTTATTTGCTCCTTCATATTCTCTTATCTGGACAAAATGACAAGGCGGAAAAAATCACCACAAACAAAAGAACAAGAGACAGTACCGAAGGCTAGGGACCTAATCAACACAGACATTGGTAATATGTCAGATCAAGAGTTCAGAATGATGATTCTGAACATTCTAGCCGGGCTCGAAAAAGGCATGGAAGATATTAGAGAAACCCTCTCTGGAGATATTAAAGCCCTTTCTGGAGAAATAAAAGAACTAAAATCTAACCAAGTTGAAATCAAAAAAGCTATTAATGAGGTGCAATCAAAAATGGAGGCTCTCACTGCTAGGATAAATGAGGCAGAAGAAAGAATTAGTGATATAGAAGACCAAATGACAGAGAATAAGGAAGCCGAGCAAAAGAGGGACAAACAGCTACTGGACCATGAGGGGAGAATTCGAGAGATAAGTGACACCATAAGACGAAACAACATTAGAATAATTGGGATTCCAGAAGAAGAAGAAACAGAGAGGGGAGCAGAAGGTCTATTGGAGAGAATCATTGGAGAGAATTTCCCTAATATGGCAAAGGGAACAAGCATCAAAATCCAGGAGATGCAGAGAACGCCCCTCAAAGTCAACAAGAATAGGTCCACACTCCGTCACCTAATAGTAAAATTGACAAGTCTTAGTGACAAAGAGAAAATCCTGAAAGCAGCCCGAGAAAAGAAGTCTGTAACATACAATGGTAAAAATATTAGATTGGCGGCAGACTTATCCACAGAGACCTGGCAGGCCAGAAAGAGCTGGCATGATATATTCAGAGCACTCAACGAGAAAAACATGCAGCCAAGAATACTCTATCCAGCTAGGCTATCATTGAAAATAGAAGGAGAGATCAAAAGCTTCCAGGACAAACAAAAACTGAAAGAATTTGCAAACACCAAACCAGCTCTCCAGGAAATATTGAAAGGGGTCCTCTAAGCAAAGAGAGAGCCTAAAAGTAGTAGATCAGAAAGGTACAGAGACAATATACAGTAACAGTCACCTTACAGGCTAATAATGGCACTAAATTCATATCTCTCAATAGTTACCCTGAATGTTAATGGGCTAAATGCCCCAATCAAAAGACACAGGGTATCAGAATGGATAAAAAAACAAAACCCATCAGTATGTTGCCTACAAGAAACTCATTTTAGACGCGAAGACACCTCCAGATTTAAAGTGAGGGGGTGGAAAACAATTTACCATGCTAATGGGCATCAGAAGAAAGCTGGGGTGGCAATCCTTATATCAGATCAATTAGATTTCAAGCCAAAGACTATAATAAGAGATGAGGAAGGACACTATATCCTACTCAAAGGGTCTGTCCAACAAGAAGATCTAACAATTTTAAATATCTATGCCCCTAATGTGGGAGCAGCCAACTATATCAACCAATTAATAACAAAATCAAAGAAACACATCAATAATAATACAATAATAGTAGGGGACTTGAACACTCCCCTCACTGAAATGGACAGATCATCCAAGCCAAAGATCAACAAGGAAATAAAGGCCTTAAATGACACACTGGACCAGATGGACATCACAGATATATTCAGAACATTTCATCCCAAAGCAACAGAATACACATTCTTCTCTAGTGCACATGGAACCTTCTCCAGAATAGATCACATCCTGGGTCACAAATCAGGTCTCAACCGGTATCAAAAGATTAGGATTATTCCCTGCATATTTTCAGACCACAATGCTCTGAAGCTAGAACTCAATCACAAGAGGAAAGCTGGAAAGAACCCAAATACATGGAGACTAAACAGCATCCTTCTAAAGAATGAATGGGTTAACCAGGAAATTAAAGAAGAATTGAAAAAATTCATGGAAACAAATGATAATGAAAACACAACAGTTCAAAATCTGTGGGACACAGCAAAGGCAGTCCTGAGAGGAAAATATGTAGCGGTACAAGCCTTTCTCAAGAAACAAGAAAGGTCTCAAGTACACAACCTAACCCTACACGTAAAGGAGCTGGAGAAAGAACAAGAAAGAAACCCTAAACCCAGCAGGAGAAGAGAAATCATAAAGATCAGAGCAGAAATCAATGAAATAGAAACCAAAAAAACAATAGAAAAAATCAATGAAACTAGGAGCTGGTTCTTTGAAAGAATCAATAAGATTGATAAACTCCTGGCCAGACTCATCAAAAAGAAAAGAGAAAGGACCCAAATAAATAAAATCATGAATGAAAGAGGAGAGATCACAACTAACACCAAAGAAATACAGACAATTATAAGAACATACTATGAGCAACTCTACGCCAACAAATTGGACAATCTGGAAGAAATGGATGCATTCCTAGAGACATATAAACTACCACAACTGAACCAGGAAGAAATAGAAAACCTGAACAGGCCCATCACCAGTAAGGAGATTGAAACAGTCATCAAAAATCTCCAAACAAACAAAAGCCCAGGGCCAGACGGCTTCCCAGGGGAATTCTACCAAACATTTAAAGAAGAACTAATTCCTATTCTCTTGAAACTGTTCCAAAAAATAGAAACGGAAGGAAAACTTCCAAACTCATTTTATGAGGCCAGCATCACCTTGATCCCCAAACCAGACAAGGATCCCACCAAAAAAGAGAACTACAGACCAATATCCTTGATGAACACAGATGCAAAAATTCTCGCCAAAATGCTAGCCAATAGGATTCAACAGTACATTAAAAGGATTATTCACCAGGATCAAGTGGGATTTATTCCAGGGCTGCAGGGTTGGTTCAACATCCGCAAATCAATCAATGTGATACAACACATTAATAAAAGAAAGAACAAGAACCATATGATACTCTCAATAGATGCTGAAAAAGCATTTGACAAAGTACAGCATCCCTTCCTGATCAAAACTCTTCAAAGTGTGGGGATAGAGGGCACATACCTCAATATTATCAAAGCCATCTATGAAAAACCCACCGCAAATATCATTCTCAATGGAGAAAAACTGAAAGCTTTTCCGTTAAGGTCAGGAACACGGCAGGGATGTCCATTATCATCACTGTTATTCAACATAGTACTAGAAGTCCTAGCCTCAGCAATCAGACAACAAAAAGAAATTAAAGGCACCCAAATTGGTAAAGAAGAAGTCAAACTATCACTCTTCGCAGATGATATGATACTATATGTGGAAAATCCAAAAGACTCCACTCCAAAACTGCTAGAACTTGTACAGGAATTCAGTAAAGTGTCAGGATATAAAATCAATGCACAGAAATCAGTTGCATTTCTGTACACCAACAACAAGACTGAAGAAAGAGAAATTAAGGAGTCAATCCCATTTACAATTGTACCCAAAACTATAAGATACCTAGGAATAAACCTAACCAAAGAGACTAAGAATCTATACACAGAAAATTATAAAGTACTCATGAAAGAAATTGAGGAAGACACAAAAAAATGGAAAAATGTTCCATGCTCCTGGATTGGAAGAATAAATATTGTGAAAATGTCTATGCTACCTAAAGCAATCTACACATTTAATGCAATCCCTATCAAAATACCATCCATTTTTTTCAAAGAAATGGAACAAATAATCCTAATATTTATATGGAACCAGAAAAGACCTCGAATAGCCAAAGGAATATTGAAGAACAAAGCCAAAGTGGGTGGCATCACAATTCCGGACTTCAAGCTCTATTACAAAGCTGTCATCATCAAGACAGCATGGTACTGGCACAAAAACAGACACATAGATCAGTGGAACAGAATAGAGAGCCCAGAAATCGACCCTCAACTCTATGGTCAACTAATCTTCGACAAAGCAGGAAAGAATGTCCAATGGAAAAAAGACAGCCTCTTCAATAAATGGTGCTGGGAAAATTGGACAGCCACATGCAGAAAAATGAAATTGGACCACTTCCTTACACCACACACGAAAATAGACTCCAAATGGATGAAGGACCTCAATGTGAGAAAGGAATCCATCAAAATCCTTGAGGAGAATGCAGGCAGCAACCTCTCCGACCTCAGCCGTAGCAACATCTTCCTAGGAACAACGGCAAAGGCAAGGAAGCAAGGGCAAAAATGAACTATTGAGATTTCATCAAGATCAAAAGCTTTTGCACAGCAAAGGAAACAGTTAACAAAACCAAAAGACAACTGACAGAATGGGAGAAGATATTTGCAAACAACATATCAGATAAAGGGCTAGTATCCAAAATCTATAAGGAAGTTAGCAAACTCAACACCCAAAGAACAAACAATCCAATCAAGAAATGGGCAGAGGACATGAACAGACATTTCTGCAAAGAAGACATCCAGATGGCCAACAGACACATGAAAAAGTGCTCCACGTCACTCGGCATCAGGGAAATACAAATCAAAACCACAATGAGATATCACCTCACACCAGTCAGAATGGCTAAAATTAACAAGTCAGGAAATGACAGATGCTGGCGAGGATGTGGAGAAAGGGGAACCCTCCTCCACTGTTGGTGGGAATGCAAGCTGGTGCAACCACTCTGGAAAACAGCATGGAGGTTCCTCAAAATGTTGAAAATAGATCTACCCTATGACCCAGCAATTGCACTACTGGGTATTTACCCTAAAGATACAAACATAGTGATCCGAAGGGGCACGTGTACCCGAATGTTTATAGCAGCAATGTCTACAATAGCCAGACTATGGAAAGAACCTAGATGTCCATCAACAGATGAATGGATAAAGAAGATGTGGTATATATACACAATGGAATACTATGCAGCCATCAAAAGAAATGAAATCATGCCATTTGCGACGACGTGGATGGAACTAGAGCATATCATGCTTAGTGAAATAAGTCAATCGGAGAAAGACAACTATCATATGATCTCCCTGATATGAGGACATGGAGAAGCAACATGGGGGGGTAGGGGGATAGGAGAAGAGTAAATGAAACAAGATGGGATTGGGAGGGAGACAAACCATAAATGACTCTTAATCTCACAAAACAAACTGGGGGTTGCTGGGGGGAGGTGGGGTTGGGAGAGGGGGAGCGGGCTATGGACATTGGGGAGGGGAGGCGAACCATAAGAGACTATGTACTCTGAAAAACAACCTGAGGGTTTTGAAGGGTCAGGGGTGGGAGGTTGGGGCAACCTGAGGGTTTTGAAGGGTCAGGGGTGGGAGGTTGGGGGAACAGGTGGTGGGTAATGGGGAGGGCACGTTTTGCATGGAGCACTGGGTGTTGTGCAAAAAGAATGAATACTGTTACACTGAAAAAATAAATAAAATGAAAAAAAGATTAAAAAAAAAAAAAGAATGTCCACAGCAGCTTTTATATCTCTGCTTTTAAGCTTTAATCTATCATCTATCTCCTATCTATCTATCATCTATCTATCTATCTATCATCTATCTATCTATAATCTATCTATCTGTCATCTATCTAATTTTTTGTATATTAGCCCCAAACTGTGAATAGTCTAGATCCCCATTGAGAGGAGAACAAAAAAACTGGTTTGAGGGCACTGGGGTGTCATAGCTGGTTAAGTGCCGACTCTTGGTTTTATCTCAGGTCATGATGTCAGTGTCATGAAACTGAGTGCCTCATCAGGCTCTGTACTCTGCATGGAGTCTGCTTAAGATTCTTTTCCCCCTCTGTCCCTCTTCACCCTCTCTAAAAATCAATCAATCAATCTTTAAAAACAAACTATGATTTGTTCATTCCATGGAATATTATTCAGCAATATACAGAAATGTCTACTAGCACACAAAACAACATCAGTGGATCTCGGAAATATCATTCTGAGTGAAAGAAGCCAGACATAAGGGAATCTGCATTAATCCATTATATGAAATCCCATAACAAGCAAAACTAGCCTATACTGATAAAAATTATAATGGTGCTGTGTGGAGGGCAGGAGATTGTCTGTAAAAGGTGTGAGGCCATGTTTTGAGGTGATGGAGTATTTTTATATAGTGACTTGTATCTTAGCTGCACAGATTACACATTGGTTAAACTCCATCAAACTGCAAACTTGAGAGCTGTGTATTTTATTATATGTGTATTATATTTCAGTAAGTCAAAATACACAGCACATTAGACTGAACTGTGTGAAATTGGTTATAAGATCATTTTCAGGAACAAAATGGCAATTTTTATACAATCCAATTTATTAGTAGTTTTGGCCTCCAGAGAAGATATGAAAATTCTCCTTGAGACTTTTCTAGAACTACTAGAGAGGAGTTGGGAGCAGGAAGAGGTGGAACAACAATGTACTGTGTCTAAGCACTGTGTCCTGGAAAATTATTGTGGGAGAGCAGGAAAAGGCATAGTTTCCAATCCCCTGTCCCTAATGGTATGTGCACACGTGTGTGCATGTAAGTGTGTTCACACACACATGTACACATGTCTGAGTGAATACACATGTGTGAGTATATGTGGGTGCAAGTGTATACACATGCCTGAGTGTACTCACATGCGTGCACGTGTATGCTTGTATGTACATATGTGAGTGCATTGTGCAGACACATGGCTTTATGTGTTTACATTGTGTGTGTGTGGAGGGGTTGTGGTTAGGAATGAATCTCCAACACCTATCAAGGCTTCCATGTTCTTATTGCATACAGAGGACATCAAGTTGGCCTTTCTGTAAGAGAAAGGGTGGTTGAGTTTCAAGACAGACTGAACAATTTATCTGAGTTTGTTGCCTTTTCTTTTTCTTTTGCTTTGTACTTTGCTTGGGCATTTTGTGGCATCCTTCTAACAACCTGGATTGGGTTGTTACATGTAATAATGGTTTTCATTCTGAAAATCACAAAACTTTCACTTAGGATATGTATTTTTACTAGCTGAGACTTATTCTACTGTTGTAAATAAATAAATAAATTAAATAATTTATAAAATTTATAAAAAATTATAAAATTATAAAAAATTGTAAAAATTATTTATAAAAATAAATTTTGTGAGTTTTCAGCAAATCCTTCTCAGATTTCCAGGGACCCAACAGTCTCAATGCACATGTGGAAAATATGGAGAGGAGGCTGTTGAGATGCACTGGTTTATTGGGAAACTGAAAACAGTAAATAGTTAATTGAGTAGAAAATAGGTTTGGCAAGGTTTTATGAGCTGGAGATAAAAGTTGATAGGCTGGACTCTGAAATCATACAAATGAGAATTTATATTGTTCAAACTCGACTCAATGGCCTGTGACGACCATTGGTCAATTGTGAGTCTGGCCAGGGGACTTGGAAAAAAATGCTGGGCACATGTTCCAGAGTGACCACTGTGGACACTGCATGAATAGACCCTCTTCTTCCCTAGGACCATGACCCATTCTTCAGTGAGTGAAAAACAGCCCATGGTGGCATAGCCATGCAGCGCTGTGTCAGTTGAGTTATTCAACTGAGGTATCTGCTAATTGTTAAGAGGTCCTATTCCGGGTGCTACAAGAGAGACTTCTGTTCCCTCAGATGAATTTGGTTTACAAAACCTGCTGAAGTTTTTTATGGAAAATGAAACAGGAAACCAAATAAAACAACTAAACAATGCAAAGGCAAGAAGGAAGGAAACAAAACCAGGTTTCAATAAAACATGTCAATGAAAACAACAAGGATAACAAGAGCTAATAATTCTATGGCAATTACAATGTGCCAGGGAATGTTCTAAGGACTTCAGATATACAAACTCATTTCATCAGAAAATCCTGTGAGATTGGTACTAAAATTATCCTCTTCTCACAGATGAAAAAACTAAGGCACAGAGAGTTTAAATGACTTGCCCAGGATAGCACAGCTAAGTAGCAAACACAGGAAGCTGGGTTGGCTAATTGTTTCCCTAACAATTATTTATAGCAATTTAGTAATGCATCTCTGAAGGTCGTTTACCTGGAGTTTGATTTATATTCAGATATTAGCACACTAATTGACACGCATATGTAGTGTATATGCATGCATCCATATATCTATACACGCATGAACACACACACACATTCACACATAATTTCATAAGAGAAAGAGCAAGCAAGAGCAACCTTCAGAATTAGATCTGCATTCTGCATTTGGCACACTCATTGAACTCTGGACTTCAATGTGCCTCATGTGGAATTCAGTTTTGTGATGCTTTCGCTGGAAGGATTAAGGGATAGTAGTTGGAACTAAAAAAGCATTAAAACACCTGGAAACCTTTATAATTTTGTTCATAATCACTTATTAAGGACACTTAGTTTTGAAAATAAGGAATGCTTGCTCTTATCTTAGTAGCGTTGGGGTCTCCAAATAACTTTTCTGCTCAAATTATCCTCCTTACTTTTAAAATCAGTTGTTTTACAGAGCTCAGAATTGGAACTCCTCTTCCACATCCTGCTGTTGGCTGCCTGTGCTTCACTTATGAAGAATGAGACCGGTAATGAAACATGTACACTAGGGCTGTGCCAGGTTTCCCTAATCTTCCCAACATAGATGGGGTTGTCCCCTGGGCCTGGCTCTTCAAGGGTGGATCTGGACAGGTGGGGAGGTGTTATGACATGAAGTGGGCTGATGCCAAACCAAAAAGCCTCATGTAACCCTTTGCTTGAACACATGGCAGTTCTAATGTCATTGGTGTGTTCTGCAATTTGTTGGGTCACTATTTTGGGGATGGGACTCACTTCCTTTTTGGTTTTAGGTGACGACTCTATCTTTGGAGAACAATGTAAAACCAAGCCAGACAAGAAAAGCCTCTCTTTCACTCATTTCTGACAATTGCTTGGTCATTTTCAAATTACAGAATGGCATTTGATGCTCTGTTGACTGTTTTTATGAGGTGTCTTGGTAATTCTATGGTTGGAGTAGGGCTGTGGCCTGGAATGAGGTTTGCCTGCGAGTAGCTCCAAAATGCTCAATTTCTCCCAAGCACTTCACAACCAATTCTCCTAATCACAGTGGTCTTTTTTATGTTTACAAGAGTTTTACAACATAGATCTTACTAAATTGGATCCAGGGAATCATAAAAATAAACTTAAAAGCTTCCTGAGATTTCTTTTTGGGCAGTTAGTCCTTTCCCCTGTATTTCTATAGCCTACTTGTGATCCTGTAGTAGGTCCTTATTATGGCTTGTCTTATTTCAGCTATCCATCCAACTACCGATTTTCCAACTTTTTATCATCAGTCAATCATTGATCTATATCTATCACATCTATCATCTATCTGTCCAGCTATCATTAGTCATTCATTTATGTCTATCCTATCTATCATCTATCTATCTATCCTCTACTTATAATCATCTCATTTTTCCTACTATCCTGCAGTTTCCAGGGAGGGGTAGTAGTGGCCATGCCTTGCTTTATTTTTAAGATCTGACAGCAATATCCCATTTTATAAAAATTGGGGCTTTAAAATGCTTTTTTTTCCCCTCAAAATTGTTCTGAATTGAAATCATCATAGAAAAGTATCATTTATCCTCCATTGCATGGTTTTTCTTGGGACATTTCCAACCCCTATCTCCTTTCACCAAAGATCTCACCCTGGAATACAATGGAAATATACAAAGGAATCAGCGGCACGTGATGGATTGGGATTGTGTGAAGGAAAGTGTAGCAATAAAATTCTAAAATATCCTGGCAAGAATCATGGAAATAATTGTGTTCAAGACACTGAAGGAAAGAAGAGATATTACTGGGCAAAATAAAAGTCCAAAAGTGTTACTTTCATGCATTTTTCAATGTCAGTTGTGTTTGTTAAATAATAGGCACATTTTTCATTTTTGGTGTTCTTGAGGGAAACCTCATATCTATACAAATCAACATTCTTGCAAAGGGAAAACTTTTCTTTGGGGAAGCAAACATTCTGGTGATTGTTTGCATGTCATTTTGACTAAGTGCATTCATTGATGGATCATTGTGCCCTGCCACATTCGAGTCATCTGGTTGTGGATCTCACATGTAGTTGAGAACTGTGGATGTGACCACGATGAGAGTGTTAGAACCAAGACACTGTATGCTCACAAAACACTGTGAGGCAGCCCATGGCTTTCTTTGTGCAGTCATAATTATAGATATGAGGATTCCAAATGTGACTTTCTGAGCTAGGTTTGAGGGAATTTCTCCTTCCTTCCTTCCTTCCTTCCTTCCTTCCTTCCTTCCTTCTTTCCTTCTTTATTGTTGACAGTTTTCAATGGCTAACCTTGTGTTTGTCTACTAAACTGTTAGTAAATATTTATTGAATATGGTAAGATTAAAGAAATGTACATATATATACATACCCAATACTAGGTGCCAAGAATAAAGTCTTTTTTTTAAGACTTTATTTATTTATTTGAGAGAAAGAGAGAGAGAGAGAGAAAGCACAAGTAGAGGGTAATAAGGGCAGTGGGAGAACCAAGCTTCCTGCAGAGCAGGGTGCCTGATGTGGGTCTTGATCCCAGGACCTTGGGATCTTGACCTGAGCCAAACCCAGACATCTAACTGACTGAGATACCTAGGCATCCCAAGAATATAAAATCTTTACTTTCAAAGAGGTTATGATTTAGGAGGTAATGAATTGCAAATGGAAGTGTTACCTATACAAAATCAAGGCAGAGGCATTCTCAAGGACTTTACAATGTGGAAGAAGGAGAAACCATGGGAAGGATACAAAAGGACTTTTGCCAGATTAAAACACCTGATTAGGGGCACCTGGGTGGTGCAGTCGGTTAAGCATCTGATTCCTGGTTTTGGCTCAGAGTCATGAGAGTCCTGTGTGGGGCTCTGTGCTCAGTGCAGAGTCTGCTTAAGATTCTCTCTCTCTCCCTCTACCCCTTCCTACTCTTCTCTCTCTTTCTCTGAAATATATAAATAAATATATTTAAAAAATTAAAAAACAAGCAAATAAACATCTGTGGTAAGGAACAGGGTATTTTAGGGAAAGGAGAACTCAAGTCATTGTTTAAATCATGGCACACCATGGGCAGAGTCTGACTACTGGGAGGAGATGTGTCATCTGGGAACCAGATTCTGTTTCAGTTCCAGGTTGGGGTTCTGTTCTGCAGGGGATAAGGATCCACTGAAGGATGGAAGTGCATATATGCACCAGATGCTCTCTCTCTCTGGGTAGTGAAACAGGATGGAGGACTGCAGCATGACAGAAGTCTACATGAGGCTCTGAGTTCTCCACTGCTAGAACAAATGTACTTGAGATGCTGCAGCATCTCTCCAGTTTGTGACAACAGAGCAGTAGTGAGCAACTTCTACTGCATATCACAATGAGCCCAAGTTAGCAAGAGATAATTCCATTTAATTTACTTATACTCCCCAAATTTTATTGTAAGATTTTTCCAAAATACAAATAAAATTTAAGGAATAATTAAACACCCATTTGCTCACCACCTAGATTCAACAATTGTTTATATTTTTCTCTATTTCTTTTATTCTCTTTGTGTATGCATATATATATATATGTGTGTGTGTGTGTATATATATAAATATAACTATTATATATATTATATACCATTTGCTTTTTCTTATATGGCCTCTATTTTCTATAAACCGGGATTAGGGCTATTCTTTGTATAGTGAATATATCACTTTAAGAATGCAAGGTATTATATAATATCTTGAAATAATTATTTCCTATGTGATTATGTTCCCAATTTGACACATATACACTTGTTAACTTCATGTCATTCTCAATTTCATGTCTTTTTTTTCCCCTTTGGTTTCAATTTTTTTTTTTTGATTATTTAAATGCTCACTCCATTGAAAACTAAATGGTATACTCAGAGACTCCTCATTTCTCTCTCTTTCTCATCCATTCTATTTTTACTCCCATTATTATTTCTGCTTTATCCACCAATAATTAATTAATTAATTAGTTAATTTGTTTTGCCAAAAAACCCCACACCCAATTAGATACATTTATATTATTCTTCCTATTACAACATAGGGAGCTTTAGATATTCACTGTTTTGGACCTGTCTTTTTTACTTCAATATATAATTCCTGGAACCCTCTTCATATCTTTACTTTAGGGATTCATTTTTTTTTCTTATAGCTGCAAAGTATACCATTGTGTGAATATACCATATATGCAAACAGTCCCTTAATTAAAAGCATCTGAGTTGTTTCCTGTCTTCTACTTTGTAGAACATGTCATAGAAGGTGACTTTGCTTATTCAGTGCTTCATATTTATGGAATTTACCATCAAGCTATATTCCTAGAAAGAGTATTTCTGGGCTAAAGAGTTTCTGTGTGTGTGGGGTGTGTGTGTATGTGATTTTTATGGATATATGCCAAAAATATCCTATCTGTTTTTTTTTTTTATAACATAATATATGGCTGTGGCTATTCCATCAAGTCTCATCATGAGTTTTCTCAAACTTCTAGAGGTTTTGCTGATCTGATCATTGATAATTTGTTTGCAATTGTATCAAACCCACAGGTGATCTAACTGTGATAGAAGACATGGACTTTAAGATAACCAAAGAATAATTTGCTTAAGAGTACAGGTTCAAGACAGACAGATTTGTCAAATATCAGAGATCTATGAAAAGACATTAACTGTTAATTCTAGAACTGAAACATAGAATAACTGGGATTAGTGACACAATAGATGCTTTTAGTAACATATTAGATAAAGTGGAAGAGAACATAACAGACCTGGAAGATAGGTTAATAGGAAATCCCAGATGGA
Organism: Meles meles; assembly: GCF_922984935.1. NCBI lineage: Eukaryota > Metazoa > Chordata > Mammalia > Carnivora > Mustelidae > Meles > Meles meles. The sequence goes on from NC_060075.1 coordinate 100,071,899, forward strand.
AGCATGAGAAAGAAAAGAACAGACAATATAGGGAGTGTAAGGAACACATTTAAGAGCCTAATATATGTGTAACTGGAGTTTCAGAGGCAGTGCCAACATTTAAAGAGATGAGAGATATTTTCTCCAAATACAGAAATATATCAGTCAACTCACAGATTCAAGGATTACTGCAGAACTCAGGCAGGATTTAAAATAAAACACAACAAAGCCTGTGGTGCAGTATAATAAAACTTCTAAAAACAGCAATAAAAGAGGAACTTTTCTAGGCAGCTAGAAGAGAAAGGCAATTTAAAGGTGCACTAGAGCCAAGGTGTGTCTTAGAGCAAGTTTCCCAGGAGAAACTATACAGGGCAAAGGATAATGGAATCATATGCTTTGGATGAAGGAAGAAAGCAACTTAATACAGAATTTTTCTTCTTACGATTTTGCTTATTTATTTGAGAGAGCTAAAGTGAGTAGGGGGTAGGTAAGGAGGGAGAGGAAGAGGAACATGCAGTCTCTGCACTGAGCATGGAACTTGACACAGGGCTTGATCCCACGACCCTGAGACCATGACCTGAGCAAAAATGAAGAGTCCAACACTCAACCAACTGGGCCACCCATTTGCTTCTACCTTAATATAGAATTTAAATGAGGTGACAGTGGGCATCTGGGTAGCTCAGTGGGTTAAGCCTCTGCCTTTGGATCAGGTCATGATCCCAGGGTCCTGGAATCGAGCCCCACATCACGCTCTTTGCTCAGCAGGGAGCCTGCTTACCCCCTCTCTCTCTGTCTGCCTCTCTGTCTACTTTGATCTCTCTCTCTCTGTCAAATAAGTAAATAAAATATTTAAAAAAATAAACGAAGTGAGAACATTCTTCAAAATTATGGTAAAATAAAGAAAATTCCAGGAAAAATAAATTAAAATAATTGGTCATTGTTTGGCACAAACTAAAGGGTATCCTTTAGGCTGATGGCAAATATACCCAGATGGAAGATCACAGATCTGAAAACAAAATTATAATATTGTAAAGGACATTGTGCTCCAAGCGACTTGAAGGAGTTAAAAGATTCTAGTTACAGCCATAAATTTCATTTTATATCTGCTTTTATGATGAAACTACCCATGGAATCTCAAAGTTTGCATGTCTTGTGAACATTCTGAGTGTTACAATGGAAGTCCTGTGGGTACACAGAGAACAAGGTGGTTATGAAGGACAAGAGAGAGGAAAGGAAGGGTTCCCAAGCAAGGGCATCTCCTTATAGGATTAGAGTTGTGAAATTTTCAGAATCACTTTATCACTGGAACTCACTTCAAATGCAGTTAGGAATCAAGGTTAATAGGTATGATAACTTGAACCCATAAGAAAAGTCACCCAAGGATGACTGTTGTGAGTGCTACAAACACACACACAAAATTAAATTTGAGAAAACATTTCTGAGTGTAGCATAGGTTGTGTTTTAACAATGATTTCCCCCATAGCCTTTCCAATTAAAAAACAAAAAACAAAAAACAACTACATTAGAAACAGATGCATTTTTTTCTATTTTGTTTAGTAAATTTCAATGAAATTTATTTTAAAATTATGTTTTCCCTTAGAAGTTTTTGAATGTCAGGGGCTCCTGGGTGGCTCAGTGGGTTAAGCCTCTGCCTTTGGCTCAGGTCCTGATCTCAGGGTCCTGGGATTGAGCCCTGCATTGGGGAGCCTACTTTCCCTCTCTCTCTGCCTAACTCTCTGCCCACTTGTGATCTCTCTCTGTGTCAAATAAATAAATAAGATCATATACATATATATATATATATATATATGTTTTTGTATGCCAAATATTGGACTAGTTACAGGAAGTACAGAAAAATCTAATTTTGGGGTGAGGTCATCATGAAGTTTACAATCTAGTGAAAGAGTCATTGAAGTGAGACAAAAAAATAAACTGCTGCATGGTATGTTACAAGTTTAGAGTAGAAGACTACTTTGGCCCTCAAATGGCACAGAGAAAGCAGCTGTTTAAGACCCATCTTGGAGTAAAGAATTTCCTTCATAGAATCTCAGGGAAGATAATATTTCAGACAAATGTTAAGGCATGGAAGAGAGTCATCAGGTATGTAAGGAGTTCTTGTGTGGTAGTGGTGGGGTCAGTGTCAGCAGATATGAAAAGTTAGCCAGATGTGAGGTGGATTGCAGCAACGGTGAGAAATTCAGTATCTCAGTGCATACTCCATGCACAGGCAAGGGGCAGGACAGAAACACAGCAGTCCTTTATCTAGACTTTACCTTGAATGAATTTATTTTATTTTTTGAAGATTTTGTTTATTTATTTATTATTTATTTATTTGAGGGGGCAGTGGGGTGGGGGTGGTTAAAGGGAGAGGGAGAATCTCAAGAAAACCCCTTGCTGAGCACAAAGCCTGATGCAGGGCTCAATCCCAGAACCCTGAGATCGTGACCTGAGCTGAAATCAAGAGTTGGACTCCCAACTGACTGAGCCACCCAGGCACCCCTACCTTGAATCATTTTAAAGAAAGTGATGAGGTTGGTGCATTTCAGGAATGGCATTCTGACCATCTTCTGAGAGCTGTAAGTTTACAATCAAGAACTGATAAAGAAGTAATTCCAACTGTGATTATAGACTGGTGGGAGCCAAAATTACAGATACCTGCCCAGGAAAAGAATAAGAGAAGTCTTACTTTTCATCTCACTTCATCTTCATGATTGTACTATACAAGTAATTTTATTATAGCAGATACAAATCTTTGGCCACAAGCTTAGGTATGTACAGAATGTTATTACTTAACGTTTTCTATATTTGCTCTGAATATGCTTTGAATGCCCTCCCACTTGCGTTAGAGATGTAATCACTGTTAACTGATAAATTCATGCAACTGAGCTCCTTCCCAGAGTCCACCGCAGCCTTGTAGCCAAGGGTGAGTTTAAGTCCTGGAGAGCTGACATTGCTGAGGTCAGGGATGTGTCTGTCATCTCTGTCTGAAGCTAAAACCCTCTAAGTCATCCTGAGGGTGATCTACAGGGGCCATCTCCAATCCTTTGCATCTCATGCCTGGATCTTTGCTTAGAAAACTTCAAAGCCAAATATTTGCCTATTTTCTTTATTACTTTTCTGTGTATTTTGTAAAAAACCATTTCCTTGAAGCAAGAGATGCCTCATGGTCTAGCTGTTGAATAGCACAAGGTCACAGGGTAACAAGAAATCCTATAGAAAACACACCGATTGATATTCCAGTTTTTTATTAAAACATCTTTGGTCCCACACTGAAACATTTTATATTGAGACACTGTATATTCAATTTTATGTTGAAACATTTTTGTCTCCATATTTACAAGTGAAGAGACAAAATTTACCAAATTATCTGTCAGGGAAAGGATGAGGACAGATTAGAGAGATTCGCTTTTAAAATTTCATTTTAGAATATATGTGGCTGGGGGGGGTAGTATCTGACTGGAATAAGAAGCTAATATCAATAGAAATCCAGATTATAAAAAAATACATAAACAAATAATTCAACCAAATTGCCTTTTCCCATCAAAATGGAGGGGCGAGGCACTGTGTAAGTTAATAATTATGTTGCTATGGTTACTCTTCCTGATTAGAACGATACTGTTGAATAGTTGGTTATTTTAAGTTGACTTCAGGTAACATTTAACTTATTGGGGAAAGGCACTTGATTTGCCTCTAGACATATTTTTTTAAAAAAATCATCATTTCTATGGCATTTTGGTACAGATCTGTGGATAAAAGTTAAAAATTAGTTGTTTATAGTTGTAGATTTCTTAAAAGTACATATTGAATTTCAAGAACACAAGGCTGGATGGTGTCTTTCCATTTTACCTTTCTGGGGAGATTATCGTGGAGGTCGACATAGAAATGTCCTACAGTTGGGAGTTGGACAGAAGTGGAGCTGTGTCATAGTGCTCACTAACATGCAATCCAGAAGATCAAGTTAATTAAAATCTTTGAGCCTTAGTGTTCTAATTTATATAGCACAGATAACCATCTTAATAGCATGTAATAAGACATGCAATAATGTGCTGGGAATCTGTTTCCATTATCTTGGACTGACATTTCTGTGGTTACAGCTATTAAAATTATAGCCATAGAAAAGCAAAGAAAATAACAAGGCTCCATTCATTTGCAGACTTGGTTACTGGTTAAAAAATAATGTAATGTAAATACATTTTGGGAGTCACATCCAAAAGGAATATGTAAGGGGATTCTAGATTGTTTGCTATTAAATTTATGTGGCTGATATCAATAATGGAAAATATTTCTCTGTCACAGGAATTAACTTGCATCACTATGGGTTAAATATACTTATTAACTCTTTTTGTGGTATATGGCAGACTTCAAACATTAGAGGTATAGAGACTGAACATTGCATGATGGTTTCCTTTGAGAGACTGTACCAAGTATATGTTAAAAGACTCAGAAGCAGTGCCACACCAAGCCATATCGAAGTCTGAGGGAAAAAAAAATTCAGTGATACTAATCCTGTCTTTATTTAAAATTTTTATATTTTGTTTGTTGTGGTGGTTAATTTTGTGTGTAAACTTGTCTGGGCTACAGGGTGCCCAGATATTTGATCAAACATTATTTTGTGTTCCTGTAAAGATGTTTTTGGATGATGTTAGTGTTTAAGTAGACATTAAATAAAAGAGACTGTACTTCCTGGTGTCAGTGGGCCACATTTAATCAGTTGAAGGACTGTATAGAACTGAATAAAACTGTCTTCAAAATAGGAAATCAGCTTCTTCCTGCTTTTGAGTTCAAACTGAAACATTGGCTCTTCTTGGATCTCTCAAACCTGCTGGCATCAGACTGGAACTATAACCTTTCTGAGAACTTCAGGTTGCTGACTCACCCTACTGATGGTGGGACTTGGACTTGTCAACCTCCATAATCATGTGAGCTAATTCTTTTTATTTTTTAAGCTTTATTAATTTATTTTAGAGAGAGAGAGCAAGAACACATGTGCTACAGTGGAGGGGAAAAGAGGGAGAGAGAGAGAGAGAGAGAGAGAGAGAATCTCCAGTGACTTTCCACTGAGTGTGGAGCTGAATGGAGGGTTCAATCCCAGGACCCTAAGATGAGGACCTGAGTCAAATCAAGAGTCAGATGCTCAACTTACCACCCACGTGACCCAATAATTCTTTGAAATAAATCTCCCCTCTCTCCCATAGATAGATAGATAGATAAATAGATAGAGATGGTTTTTGTATCAATTTGTATTTACTTTTTAAAAAACATTACATTAAATATTACATATCTTGATTACTGAGTGTTTTAGCATCCTCTTATGTTTTGCATCCAATGTGAGTTTCTCACTCACCCCACTAGTCCTGGTCCTGCATAGGACATATTTAAGTATATCTCCCAATCAATTTGTCTTTAGAAATTCAGAGGTTCTCTCTACCTTCTTCTTGAACACATGTTCTTCACATCACCTTGTAGAATCCGTTCTTTCTCTCCTTCCCCATTGCCAGTGTTTCCAAACCTCACCCAAATCCTTGTGATAGTATCCTGTTTGGTTTATTTTCCTCCAGAGCATTCGACCCATTTTTGTTGTTTGTTTTGTTTTTCTTTTTTTCATTTGATCCATTTTTGTAAAAAAGCATTCTTTTTTACATTTGAATTGAATTTACATTTTACATTGAATTGCATCAATATTCTGCCTAAAAAAATCTTCCTTGGGGCACCTGGGTGGCTCAGTGGGTTAAGCCTCTGCTTTCAGCTCAGGTCATGGTCTCGGGGTCCTGGGATCGAGCCCCGCACTGGGCTCTCTGCTCAGCAGGGAGCCTGCTTCCTTCTCTCTCTCTCTGCCTATTTGTGATCTCTGTCAAATAAATAAATAAACCTTTAAAAAAATCTTCTTTTACTTCCCATTTCTAATATTCTTAGGATTGTACAGAAATTATGTCTCTAACTTTGTTTTATGTCTTTCACCCTTGATAATACCCAGTGAGCTTAAGGCATATGAAAGCACTTGCCAAGACCAAATAGGCAACGTTTTTTAACTGTATCAGCTCTTTACATATGCATGTTCTCCTACTGGAAGTCTGATACACCCCACTTATTTTCACCATCCAGCCTAATTTTATCACCTCATATTTTATTTTTACTCCCTCTGCTTTAGAAAGCTTGAGTTTCCCTCCCTGTGCTCCCATGGTTCTTTTTTTTTTTTTAAAGATTTTATTTATTTATTTGACAGAGAGAGATCACAAGTAGGCAGAGAGGCAAGCAGAGAGAGGGGGGAAGGAGGATCCCTGCTGAGCATAGAGCCCGATGCGGGCCTTGATCCCGGGACCCTGAGATCATGACCTGAGCTGAAGGCAGAGGCTTTAACCCACTGAGACACCCAGGCGCCCCATGGTTCTTATTATTATCTTGAAAGTGATAGTACTTCTCACCATGCCATCTTAACTATATGCTTAGAAATTTACCTCCCTCCACTAAACTGTTGGGACAGGAAAGAATGTCTTTCCTGTATTATGAATCATTTATACCTATCTCAGTGCCCAGTCTTGGGCAGACTGGAGAAAGTTATACGTTTCATGAAAGAGGTATAGCTATAGGACTTTATGATTTGCCAGAGATAAGTTGAATGGCAGGGAAAATACCCTAGGAATGAGAAATTCTCTGGTAGTATGCGTCTGATATTTGGCATCTCTGGCGCCAAATGGCATTGCTATCTCTTCTTTATTTGAGGTTGTATAGCCGTGCATGTTATACAGTGTTAAAGGAGACATACAGGATCCACATAATTTGTATTCTATGCAATAAATATATATAAACCCAAATTTCTGTTCAAATTGAAAGATATAAAAAGCAATAGTTAAAAGAATTGGAAACTGAAAACTTTTAGTCAGTTGGCATGGGATTCTCATTTCTTAATTTCACATTTACTGTACTTTGTTCCAAAAATTGAAATTTCTGGAGCCCTATTCATGTAAACACTGGACTTTTTATGATAGAAGATGGATTTTTTTTTTAAACCACCTCTTCAATCCTGTCACAGTGTTTTGACCTGGCTGTGTCTCGACTGTCTTGAAATATTTTGCATACACTCACTGCCTCCAGGCAGTACTTATTTCTGCCTCTGATTGGGCTGCTTTTAATAAAGATCCTTAGTTTTTTCCTCAGAATCTGAGAATGAATTCTCCTGTGTAACTCCCCTTGTGGCTTTATTTTCCACAAGGAGCCTCTAGGGATTTGTCTTTGCCTATGATCTAAATTCTAGACAAGATAAACGTGTTGCCTACCTTTGCTGCCACATTTAATCTTCTTTGTAAATCCCAGACAACCACTGAATAATCAGCCCCTGATTCTGCTAGAAATCCCTATACATTTCCAGGCTGGGTTCCATTTATTCAGAAGTCCCATTCTTTTGGGGTGCTTGGGTGGCTCAGTCAGTTAAGGTCTGCCTTCAGGTCCGGCTGTGATCCCAGGGTCCTGGGATCCAGCCAGGCATGGGACTCATTGCTCTACAGGGAGTCTATTTTTCCCTTTCCTACTCGCCCTCTTGTGTTTTCAGTCAAATAAATAAAATCTTTAAAAAAAAAGTCCCGTTCTTCTTAAAAAGATCACAAATTCTGTCCTCGCCCCCACCAAAATTTGGCTTACCATTTCTGTCATTCTTTGAAAAAGAAAATTGATTTTTAAATCAATTTTCTTTTTCAAAGAATGACAGAAATGGTAAGCCAAATTTTGGTGGGGGCAATTGGAAGGGGAGGCTAACCATAAGAGACTATGGACTCTGAAAAACAACCTGAGGGTTTTGAAGGGGTGGGGGTGGGAGGTTGGGGGAACAGGTGGTGGGTAATAGGGAGGGCACGTTTTGCATGGAGCACTGGGTGTTGTGCAAAAACAATGAATACTGTTACGCTGAAAAAAATAAATTAATTAAATTAAAAAAAAAAAAGAAAATTGAAAACTGATCCAGATTCTCCCAGAGGGATTTTAATTAGTGCACGTTTCAGAAAGTACCACTTTCTTGGCCTTTTTGGACTTTGAATTTTGCAGTAATAAAAATCTCTATAGGCAGCAATATGTATGTTCAGTTAAAGTGTGTGTTTTTGTGAAAGTTCTTGAAATACAATTTTTCAATGCATGTATAGAGAAGGGGAAAGAGTAGCTTATTTTATACCTCATTCCACACCTTAAAGTAGCATTTCTTAGTCAGGAATAATTATCTCCAAATTATAAGGGAGGTTAAGAGACCGACACCTCAGGTCACACAGAAGGTAAGAAACAGAACTGTAATAAATGAGGTCTATGTTTCCAAGTATGATAGTGCTCATAAAATGCCATTGTATAATCATATCCGCAAGGAAAATACGAAATTTGAGATTAAGAAAAGTACTTAGAACTCTTGGCTGTTCATATTTGCCGGTTGCTAACACTAAGTTGTCCACATCAAGGCTGACTTTTTAAAAAGCAAACTGTAGGTATAAAAAGCCCTTTTAAAAAGCCCCAGCAAAGGATACATTATTTTGCTCATATAATTTTCTCGCCATGATGTCCATGCAGTAAAGGGCTGAGCTCTCTCTTAGTGAAGTAATGTAAAACTTTTCACTATGATCTTTGTCTGCCCACTGGCTGATGGTCTGGATGGTCCTGATGGAAGGCAGGGCTTCACCTGCAGGACTTAATTTGGCATTCAAGCTCTGCCTTACGGTGGGTAAAAATGCCCCCTCCTCTACTATCACAGGACAGTTCTTCAAATAGGTAAAGACTCTGAAGCCATTCCATTCCACATTAGGCTTCCCCGGTAATGATCCTTCCTCTAAACACTCCAGCACACCGGTCTCCTTTCTGGGAAGCTGTGCCAGACATCCTCAATGTGCTATGTATTCCTGGAGGAAAATCAGATTACCTGTGGGAAGTAAGTGCACCCCACAGTATCTGACAACAAAACCCGCTGATGTCTGCTCCTAGAAGACTCCCTCCCCCCAGCAGCATAGTTTTCTCATATCCATGGAAACCTAAATGGACCATGGCATGATGAGTACATCATAGTTGCTTACTTCCTCTCAATAGGTTTGAATCTGAGAATGTTTATTGGCTACTCAGTTCACTCCTCTGCGCACAAGAAAACCACCACCTTGCTAATATGTTCAACAGTAAGTACTTCCCAGGATTAGCATCCTCCATGAACATTCCTGACTGCTTTACTTTGTGAGAGTTTCCACTAAGAGAACACAAGGAAGCTTGCTCTGAAATTAGGACTCAGAGGCTTTGTTGGGAAATATATCCCACACTAACTCTGCCTCCAGGCAGCCTAAACTCATCATAGATACAGCAAAGATTCTGCCAGTTCCCACCTTTTTAATAATTAGATGTTCCCTATAAGTAAATGTTACAGCTCTTAAATTCTGGACACAGCTAGGAAAATTATGCAGGTCTGTGTTTCCTAAAGGTGTTTGCCATAACCTTTTTGTACTACTCCCAAACATGCAATATCCACAGAGACTAATAGGATATTTTCTTTTTAAAATTAAGGTTATAACTCCTACCCCGTGGAAGATTTGTTTTCTTATCCCAAACTACTGTGGTTTACAGATTTGTAGTACTAAAAATAACAATTTCTAGAAAAGCATTGGGTCATTATTTCACATCAAATCAAATATTTAATCCAAGGGAATATGTCAGAAAAGCTTTAGTGAGGGATTTGTATTCTGGGGAGATGGTAGGCTCCCTTTAGCTTCAGTTATCAAGCCTTCTGGGGGTTATTTCTCACACATTCTGAACTTTACTATCTATATGTTCCTGATCTTCAAATGTTTATCCCAAGCAAGGATGAGATGAGCATGAGATGGACATACCCACACCCAAGGTCCTCCTGGAGAAGTTCACTTGAATTGTATCTCTTTCAAGCTCAAGGAAAACCCTGAACTTACCTTGTTCACCAGCTCCTTGTCTTCTCCACCTTGGAGAAGGATCCTGAGAACTTTCCATCTACCTCTCCCTGTTCCTCCTTGTGGCGGATCACCAACGCCTGCCAATTACATTGCATGAGAGTCTTCTGAGTACTCACCATTTTTCCCTCATTGCTTCCTCCCCATAATAACACTTTATTTTATAGTGTGGTAAAATTTATATGCCATAGATTTTACCCTCTTATCCATTTTTAAGTGCTCAGTTGAGTGGTATTATGTACATTCATATTGTGTGATCGTCACAGCCATCCATCTCCAGAGCTCTTTTATGTTCCAAAGCAGAAACTCTGTCCCCGTTAAATAGGAACTCCCCCACCCCCAGCCCCTGGCAACCACCATGCTGCTTTCTGTCTCTATGAGTGTGACTTCTCTAGGGACCTCATGTAAGTGGAATCACATAGTCTTTCTATTTGTGTGACTGGCTTCTGTCACTTGGCCTAATGTTCTCAAATTTCATCCACAGTGTAGCATTCTCCCTGTTTAAGGCTGGATACTATTCCACTGTATGTATATACCACATCTTATCTATCTATTCACCCATTGGTGGACACTTGCTCAGTTTCCTTCCACATTACAGCTATTGTAAATAATGCTGCTGTGAATGTGGGTGTACAAATACCTTTTTGAGCCCCTGTGTTGAATTATTGGGGGTATATACCCAGATATAGAATTGCTGGGCCATATGATAATTCTATATTTAATCTTTTGAGAAGCGGCCATACTAATCTCTATAGTAGCTGTATCATTTTACATTCTCACCAACAGACTACTGGGTTTCAAATTGTGTATATCCTTATCAGTCGACTCTTATTTGCTATTTTTTTCCTTGACAGTAGACTTGGCAATGTGTAGGAGGTGATATCTTATTGTGATTTTAATCACATTTCCCTAACAATTAGTAATGTTGTGCATTTTTTCGTGTGCTTACTTGGTATATGTATTTGGGGAAATGTTTGTTTCATGTCTTTGCCCATTTTTGAATCAGTATTCTGTTTTTGTTGAGTTTTAGGGGTTCTCTATATATTCTAGATAGTAATCTCTTATCATATATATGATTTGCAAATAATTTTCTCCCAGTGAATTGCTTTTCTATTCCATTAATAGTGTTTTTGGATGCACAAGAGTTTTTAATTTTCATGAAATCCAATATATGCTTTCTTTTATTGTTTGTGCCTTTAGGGTAACATCTAAAGAACCATTGCCAAATTCGATGCCATGAGGGTTTGTCCTGTGTTTTCTTTTTAAAAAATTATAGTTTCTGTTCTTATGTTTAGTTTAGGTTTTTGATATATTTTAAGTTAATTTTTTGTAGATGATCTTAGATAAAGTTCTGCTAGGGTCCAAATGTTTGTGTTTCCCTAAAATTCATATGTTGAAATCTTAACCCCCAAGATAATGGTGTTAAAAAGTAGGGCCTTTGGGAGGTGATCAGGTCATGAGGACAGTCCTACCGAATGATATTAATGCCCTCATACAAAGGATTTCAGAGAACCTTCCCCTTCTGCCATATGAGTTTTTAGAAAAAAGATGGCTATGATGAAGCAGGCTCTCACCAGACACCAAATCTGCCAACACCTTGATCTTGGACTTCCCAGCCTGCAGGAATTTATGAAATAAATGTTGTTTATAAGCTACTTTTATAAACTATTTTGTTATAGCAGTCTGGGCAGACTGAGACAGTATTCAACTTCATTCTTCAGGTAAATACCCACTTTGTCTAGCACCATCTGTTGTGAAGACTCTCCTTTCCTCATTGAATGGCTTTGGTGCTCTTGTTTAAAATAATTTGACCATATGTGTGGAAAATTGTTTCCAGGATCTTTATTCTGTTAAATTGCTTTATATGGTTGCCTCAATGCCAGTACCATACTGTTTTGATGACTGTAACTTTGTAGTAAGCTTTGAAATTAGGGGGCGTGAGTCCTTCAACTCTGTGCGTTCTTTGTTTCAAGAATTTTTGGTTATTTGGATGCCAATATAAATTTTAGAATGAATTTTCCATTTATGTAAAAAAATTCATTAGATGTTGATAGTATTTCCATTGAACTTGTGGAGTGCTTTGGGTAATATTGACATTTTAATGATATTAGGTCCTCTGATCCATAAAGGTGGCTGTCTTTCCATTTACTTATATCTTCTTTAATTTCTTTCAGCAATTTTTTGTAGTTTTCATTTTAGATGTTTTTTAACCTCCTTGGTTAAGTTAGTTCAAAGGTAGATTATTTTTTATGCTGTTGTAAATGAAATTGCTTTCTTAATTTTCTTTTCAGATTTTTCATTGTTATGTGTAAAAATCCAACTGATTTTTTTGGTGTTAATTTGTATCCTGCTACTTTGTAGAACTTGCTTATTCATTGTGCGTGTGTGTGTGTGTGTGTGTGTGTGTGTGTGTGTGTTTGTGTGTGTGCTCTTTAAGATTTTCTGCAAATGGGGCACCTGGGTGGCTCAGTCAGTTATGTGTCTGACTCTTAATTTTAATTCAGGTCATGATCCAAGGGTCAAGAGATTGGGACCACATCTGGCTCGGTATTCAGCAGAGACTTTGCTTAGGATTCTCTCTGGGGCGTCTGGGTGGCTCAGTTGTTAAACATCTGCCTTTGACTCAGGTCATGATCCTGGGGTCCTGGGACTGAGTCCCACATTGGCTCTCTGCTTGGTGGGGATCTTGCTTCTCCTTCTCCCACTCCCCCTGCTTGTGTTCCCTGTCTCCCTGTATCTCTCTCTGTCAAATAAATAAATAAAATCTTAAAAAAAAAGGAGTCTCTCTTCCCCTCTTCCTTGCCCCTCCCCCATTTCTTTCAAATAAACAAATAAAATCTTTAAAATTGATTTTCTGCATGTAAGATCATATCACCTGCAAACAGACAATTTTACTTCATCCTTTCCAAATTGGACACTTTTAATTTCTTCTTCTTGACTGACTGATTTGTCCAGAAAATCCCAGTAAAAGGGGCCATCTTTGCTTTTTCTTTATCTCAAAGGAAAATCTTTCTGTCTTTCACCATTTCTTTGTTGGTAGAGTTTTGATCACAGAATCAATCTCTTTACTAGTTATGGGTCTATTTGGAGCTCTTTCTCTTCATGATTCAGTCTTGGTAGGTTTTGTAAATGGTAACTTATTAATTTCATCTGGGTTATCCAGTTTGGGGGTGTATAATTTTTTATAGTGCTCTCTTAGAATCCATTTTTATTTTTATTTTTATTTATTTATTTTTGTTTGTTTGTTTTCAGGTCCTTTACTAAATTTTCATTTTTTTTAAATTTTTTAAAAATTTATTTATTTTTTTCAGCGTAACAGTATTCATTGTTTTTGCACAACACCCATAAATGACTCTTAATCTCACAAAACAAACTGGGGGTTGATGGGGAGAGGTGGGGTTGGGAGAGGGGGAGGGGGTTATGGACATTGGGGAGGGTATGTGCTATCATGAGTGCTGTGAAGTGTGTAAACCTGGTGATTCACAGACCTGTACCCCTGGGGATAAAAATACATTATATGTTTATAAAAAAAAAGAATCCATTTTTATTTTTGTAGCCCTCACTTTCGTTCTGATTTTAGTAATTTATATGTTCTCTCTTTCTCTTGTAGTCTATCTAGCAGTAAATTTGTCAGTTTTGTTGGTCTATTTGAGGAACCAGCACTTGGTTTTGTTCATCCTCTCTGTTGTCTTTCTATTCTCAATTTCATTGATCTCTGCCATAATCTTTCTGATTTCTTCCTTTGTAAGCTTTGGGTATAGTTTGTTCCTTTTCTAATTCCTTAAGATGTAAGGTTAGGTTATTGATTTTAGACGTTTCTTCTTTCATAATGTAAGCTTTTATAACTGTGAATCTCCCCCTTGGCAGGGCTTTTGCTGCATCCCCTAAGTTTTAGTAAGTTGTGTTTTCACTTCATTGTCTCAAGAAATTTCCTAATTTCCCTCTGACTTCTTTCAGTCACTGGTTGCTGAAGAGCGTGTTGCTTAATTTACACAAATTGTCAAATTTTCCAGTTGTCCTTGTGTTACTGATTTCCAACTTTATCCTATTGTTGAAGGCACTCTGTCTTTTTTAATTATTGAGATTTAATTTGTGACCTAACATATCATCTATCCTGAAGAATGCCCCATATACACTTGAGAAGAAAGTGTTTTTACTCTGCTGTTTTTGGGTAGAGTGTTCTGTGTCTGCCTTACATTTAGTTTGTCCCTCCCATTGCTTTTTCCATGAACTCTGTACTCTGTAGTGTGGCATTTCACTTCTTGGTGTTCAGCCTCATAAAAACCTGCCACACTCACATCATGCTATCCCCATGCTCTTCCTGAGTGATGGTGGCCATGAGGATTCTTTTGCCAATCTGCATGTGTCACACTCTGTCATCCACTATTGTCTCCGCCCCATATAGTCTTTCTCCATCCTGTACTCACCATTTCCAAATATTCTTCTTTAAAGACCCAGAACATATGTCTCTTCTTCAAGGAAAATGCTCTGGATTTCTGGAGGCTGATTTAGCAGTCCTTTCTTATGCTCCCATAGTATTCTGTTTCTGTGTGTTGAGCATGCATCACAGTGTATTGTAAATGTTTAAAATTTCCATATCTTTTAGACCCTTTTTAAAAAGTTTCCTGTGCCAGTACAAAGCTGGTCACTTGTTCTCTGAATTGAATTATAAAACTTGGCATGGTCTTTCACTATTGACCCCAACTGCTGAAGTTTCAAAGGGAAGGACAATGTTTATTCAACAGAATTCTCATGGCCTCTCTTCCTGATGGATACCCACACAGAGCACAATGGGGACACTAAAAATTTTAATGAATGAAAGACTGGATCTCAGACCTGTTGTCTTCTCTGCTCAGAGCTTTCTTGGCAGAGTGCATGATAGGCAAAGTTGGTTAAATATCTCACTCTTTGTTTCAGCTCAGATCCTGATCTCAGAGTCCTGAGATTGAGTCCTGTGACGGGTTCCATGCCGCACACTGGGCTCCATGCTTAGTGTGGAGTCTTCTTGGTATTCCCTCTCCCTCTTCCTCTGCTCCTCCTGCTCATGCTTGCTCTCTCTCCAAATAAATAAATAAACAAATAAATACATCTTTAAAAAGAAAAAAAAAGCTTCTTTGGCACTGCACTTGTCTTCTGGTGTTTTGTTTTGTTTTGTTTTTATCCCTGGGAAAAGGACCAGTGGTGTTTCTCTTGGTCACTATGTTGAAGGGGGGCAGGTTTAGCTTTCACAGTCTCTGGGGTTCTCATTTGATGAGTTCATCTGCTCATTGCTCACTGATTAGAAAAGATTGTCACATTATAGGATAGCTGAGTGTTCAAGATTATTGGGACTACGGGCATATCGGTTTTCCCATTTAAAATTGCTATGAAATGGAACATTAAGCTTGATATAGATCACATTTCAATATCATCTCTGGCTCTCTCAAAGTTGCATAAGTAGCCATTGTAAAATTTGGCCTGCTATATAATCAGTGAGCTGCAAAAGGACACCATTGAGGAGGAAACATCATTGGAGCCATGACATATATTATACTCTGGGTACAAATGGCACTGGACATAAGAAAGCACATAAGCGTGCATAACAATCTCACTTCATTGTGTGGTATGACTAACCCAACACCCTTTCCAGCCCTGTCCATTAGGACTATTTAAGGGAAAAGGAAGGTACAGAACTGCATTTTTTTGTGGTTAATGGTGATGCATGCACTATCAATGTTCTGACACTTCTTGGGGATCAAGCTCCGAAAGGTGTACATGATGAATTCTGGCACCTGCTCTAGTAACTTCCCAGTTTGGGATGGTGAGAAACTGGGAACCAGCTGGAAGTTTTCACTGGTTGGATTATTTGTAGCATCATGAGGCTAGAATCCAGCATGCTTTCACTAGGCTTTCATATTCCTTTCTCTGCATTTCTCTCCTAACGGGTCTGTCCTCTATCTTCTCTACATAGAAGGACATTTTAGTATCCAGAAGACAGGCCTTCCCTGCCCTGTCTCAGAATGTTTGCAACATAGCTGGGGGAACCTCTGGCTCAAGGCTTTCATGTGGCATGGAAATTCTTCAAGGGAAGTTCCAAGGTAAAAATTACCAAAAATGCCCCACATGTGTTGTTTTCTGACACCTGGATGCTTTTTGATTCAGTTACTTATCATTGCCTAACAGTGTCAAAATGAGTAGATCAAAACACCAGCCATTTATTACACCTCATAATTCTGTGAGTTATCTGAGACCTGCTGAGCAGTCTTTCTGTTCCCTGTGGTGTTGACTGTCCTTGATATGGAACAGTGGTGTTGCCTCAGGCATCTGTTCCTCCAAGGGTCTCAACTTGCTTCCTGGGAGTGTGAAGACCAGAGCCTGAGAGACTAGAGTGAAAGGTGCCAGGCCTTTTAAACCTAAAACTGGCAAAGTGTCAAATAGGAAGCCCACCCCCATTTGAGGGAAGAGATATCAGCATGCCCATAGAGGCCAGCGAGCGGTTGTTGGAGGCCATCTTTAAAGGTAACCTACCACACCACAGTTAATTCCAGAGACTCCTCCGGAACATGTTTATTGAGTCCTGTAGACCTCTAATCCCAGGGTGAAGGCTGGGAGGGAGGGTATCGTGCTGAGTGTGAATTAAGGCACTACTAAATCTCACACATAAAGAAATCAAGATGGGAATTGGACCCCACAACATAGTGGTGTCCCCCCATGAAATGTGTCTTCAGCTGGATGCTTCTCTTGAAACAGGAAACACTAGTCACAAATAGTTTTCTGTGATAATTTTCAGGAAAAGACTTAGTTTCACTTTGAAGGAATTTCCTATCCCAAATCACTGGTTTTTCCTTTATAAAGACCTCAAGCAAATAGAGGGGAAGTCTATGCAGGTCGACAATGCACTGACTTTACAGCTCGCCTGGCTTTCCTGGCCATCCAAGATGTAGTCAGGGTAAACCTTGGCCTCTTTACTCACATAGAATGGAGGAGTTTGACTTAAGTTCTATAAAAATGTCAAAAATGGATCCTGTTTCCTGGATTTAACCTTCACATTGTAATCAATCAACCGGGTGTTTTCGTTCAAAAATTCTTCATCCAGATGTGTTAGGCTTTGTACAGAGAATCATGGGGGACGACTGTCTGAATATTTTCTTTTCTCCACTAATGCTTTAGCATTATATAGACATGGATTCGGTGTGCACTCAGGCATCATAAGGAACTGTCAATTCTGGTTTTTGAAAAATGAACCAAACCTGCAAGGAATTCAAGTCCAGATAATGTTGTTTGGCACTGCACCTCAATGAATAATTCAACTAATTTGCACCACAGTTATTTGCATATTATGAATGCACATGCTTTGAAAGTATTTCTGTAACTTTGCCATATTGCTTATGAAATGCCTTCTGAAAATGGAATGCCACGTGTGAATATAAGTCCACATTTAAAGAGTATGTGAATTGCAGCTCAGTGACCTTGTGAACAACTTTGTCACTTCTATAGACTATTTTTATTTGAATGTGGTTAGGAAAGACTCTCCCATATTTGAAGGTTTTGGGAACAAAAAGGTCTCATCTTTATTATGTTTGTTTGGAAAAGAATAAATTTCTTGGTTGTAGAGAAAGATTGATTTTTTTTTTGTTTATACATTTATTATCTGTCAAATCATGTTTTAAATTGTTTTGATTGAATAGACCTCATTTAATCATTTACACTGCTTGTGGAATTCTGTCATCCAGGAGTGAGCAAGTGTGAGTGAGTGAAAGAAGGAGTGATAGAGAAAGGAGAGAAATTAATAGTCCTATCCCTGGGGACAGGGGTTCTTCTTATTGGCTTCTATGTCTTGTTTTAGGCATAGTTCTTCAAAGAAACGGAACCAACAATTTTATTTATTTGCTTATTTATTTATTTATTTAAAAGACTTTTTTATTTGACAGAAAGATGGAACCAAAGAGCAAAAGCAAGGGGAATGGCAGAATGGCAGAGGGAGAGGGAGGAGCAGGATGCCAGCTGAACAGGGAGCCCAATGTTGGACTCCATCCTAGGGCTCTGAGATCATGACCTGAGCCAAAGGCAGACGTTTGCTGAGCTACCCAGGTGCCCCCAACAATGTAATTTATTATTTATTTATTTATTTATTTATTTATTTATTTAATTGGGAAGAACTGGCTTATAAACTGATGGAGTTTGAGACATCCTCTAATCTGCTTTGTGCAAGCTGGAGACCGAGGAAAGGCAGTGGTACGATTTGGTCCCGGCTCAGAGGTCCGAGAACCAGAAGACTCAGTGGAATAAATCTTGGATGAGAGATGTCCCAGCTCACGCAGTGGGGCAGGAACTGATTGGACGGTGCCCACAGCATTGAGCAGGGTGATTACTGAGTCCACTGAGTCAAATGCTAATCTCATCGAGAAGCGTCTTCAGGGACACATCCAGGAATAATGTTGAATCTGGGGATTCCATGGCCAATCAAACTGACACAGTAAATCAAACAGAGTTAACAGGGACCCTCATAGTCTGCATTACACAGTGCCTGACACCGTGGAGAAGGTACCTGAGACCCAGGGATGAGCATCTGGGGTCCGTAGTCCTGCTAGTGGAATCCATACAATTGACACAAGCAAGGAAACTATTTCTCAGGAAGTGTGTCACTCACTGCGCACACAGACAATATTTGTTCAGAACTCGTTTCCCTTCCTTTTTGTGCCTTCATACTGAAAATGAGCCGATGAGCCAGAATGTAGGGAGTCATAACATTTTGCTTGGAAATCTATGCTTTCTATGTGATATATAATTGTTTTGATATAATAGCAATACACAAAATACATCCTCCCATCACATAACAAACGTGTCTACTGATGTGTGTCCCTAACATGTCTCTTGTTCTTGTAGCCAGTGTCTACAACAGTCTGATAGAGGCATCCCACATCACATTTCTTTAGGCTGACTTTGTCTCTGACTTTGATCTTCATAAATTGATATGTATAAGCTGTTCTTTTCTGATGGGGAAATGCTCACCACTTGACACAGCTTAAGAAATTCATGCACAATGCAATTTTCATATTATTTTCAGAATCATGTCATATGATGACATGGTGTGAGATGACTTTTTACATAAGAAAACTTGGATTATAAATCAATTTGGGCTTTTTACATTTGATTTTATACAGAAAACAATGTATTGAGTCAACTTGCATCTTAACAAAGCCATTTCATTCTTAATCATTTATAATCTGTGTTATTCTCAAGCCCTGCTCTGCCTTTATTTAGATCAGTTTCCTGTCGCTGTGGCTTCTATAATAAAATCCATCATTGCCACAATTTTCTTTCACTTGTTCCAACAACCTATAAACCACTAGTCTCTCTGAGAAAGCCACAAAAGAAATCCAGCTAGTTTCTGTGTTTTAGTCTTTGAGCTAAGCCTAGAGCCAACTAGGTACTTGGAGTAACCCCAGAACACATGAGAAATAAATGCAAAAATAAAAGGCAGATTTATTTACACCCATGTTTGCATAATTATTGTGAAGTACATATATTGTTCTGCATGGAATTTTGACAGGGGACTTTGGAGAGTGAGGACTTTGGCAATTCTTCTGAAATGAAAAAAAAAAGCTGACGTGTCAAGAATTTAAGAAATAAAAGAAATGAGCAAAGGGAGAGAAACGAGAGGGAAAAGCCAAGAAACATACTCTCAACTACAGAAAACAAACTGGTGGTTATCAGAGGGAAGGTGGCGGGGGATTCAGGAGGGCACTTGGAATGGGCACCGGGTGGATGTATGTTAGTCCTGAATTACTATATTGTACACCTGAAGCCAATAGAACACTGTATGCCCATTAACTGGAATTAAAATGAAATCTTACAAGAATAAAAACTCTTAAAAAATGTTTAAAAATTAAAGAAAGTAATTTATAACAGACCAGGCACTGAGCTGAGCTAGTTGTCTTTCCAATGACCTGAGATCCAAGCTTGTCAAAGGGATGGACACCTGGGCCATTGACCTATAATTCACCCAGTGTCAAAGTAAGTACTCAGGCCAAGTGTTGGGTTGTCAGGATTCATTATTCAGCTGTTTCCATGAGTGAACAGGTGACCACTTAGCAAGAGACTGTCTTGGGCATTTGGGAAGAGCCAGAATGGCACAAAAATCCTATGGGAATGACAAAGGCACATGCCTATGTGGTATCACACTGGGATTTCCCTAGTTACCATTCAGACAGGGACAGCGTGGCCTTGCTAGGGGGAATGTGGCCAAGGAAGCTAGCCCTCCCATGCAAGGTGCTTCAGTGCCCAGGGCTGTGTGAGGATGTCCTTGTGTTCCTGCTGGCTCTTCGCCTTTGTCCGAAGGCTTCCTTTGTCCATCACTGTCATCCTCAGGATGATCACATGGTGAGACACCGAGGCCCAGGGATATTAGCATCGTGGCCCAATGACAAGGTGATGGAGTCGAGGACCAAATTCCACTGGTCCCTCAGTTTTTCATGTTTATTGTGCTGTTCTCTGACCCTCTGCATCCAGTGGTCATGGCCTTCAGATGCATCAGACCCATTTCCATTTACATGTAAATTCTACATTAAATAAAGATGATTTCTATATTGCCCTCCATCTGGATTATACATGCCATACTTCTATTTAATTAGCAAGAGTAACTTAGAGGTGACCATCATGTGGAGAATGAACTGATGGTAATTTTGATTTGTTATTTCTCTAACATGTTAGAGACTTGAAGACTTTTAAATGGTAGTGAAAGATGCACAACCAAAAATTATTGTGATTTTTTTTTTTTTTTTGGAGAAATGATACCATTAGTTCACATGAATGCTCTATTTAAAAATAGAGGCAGAGAATGAAGGGAAAAAACCCAGGAAGGTAACCTTTAATTTGAAATTGGATGCATTGTGATGCTTGTGCTGTAAAAATCTGATGGTGTATTAATGTCCCCACATATATTATCTCAAATTGTACCTTTCAGTTATAATGGCTGTTCCAATAACATAATAGCCACTCACCTGTAATTATAAGTTTTCAAAGCCTGTAATGATTCCAATTGTTTTTCCCTGTACTTTTCCACGTGCACCTACAAGTTCCAAAAGGCTTGTTTCAACTTTCTCTGTTCCCATATAGTGTCTCATGTTGCCGTTGAAAGCCATCTGGGGTGCACACAGTGCCATGAGGGCAGCACCAAGGGCTTTCGTCAGAAGACATGTCAGCCTCGAGGATTCTGGAGACTTGCCTCGACCACCCCCAACACCCACCTACCCACATCTGAATTCCATTTTCCTTTTAAAATGGATTTAGCCTCTGTTCTGCTCACTTTCCACTGTTTATGTATCTCATCACGAGGCATACCCAGGCCACCCCTGCTTTCTGTCCTGTGACCAGCCCTTCAGAAGGGGGATGCCTCCGTAGGTGGGGCAAGGAGCTCAATGTACAGGGAAGCCCTCTGCTCCAAAAAAGGTGCCTGAGAATGCACGTGGAGGAGTCTTTGTCCAAGTCACCCCCTCCCCCTCTCTTACTTCCATCTCTACTCACATCCTTAATCCTACAGAAGGAAGGAGAGGATAGAACCCACAAGAGCCTGGGAAGAAAAGTAGAAAGGGAGTTGTGGTCAGGTTCAGAAACTCTCCTTGGGAGTTCCCTTGGCACTTGGACAGCTTCCTAAGTATCCTGGTACTGTAATGGGAGCCCTGTTGTATGGCCTGTGTTAGCTCAGCCATCACACTTCTTAGGTGCGATAATCAAGGCATCATTGGGTGAGGTCAAGACAGTTAAACTCGTGGCAAGATTGTAAGACAAGAGTATTAAATGAGAGTATAAGATAGTGCTTCCCTATCTTTTCTGGCATAGTGTAGCCTACACGTGGGCGTGCAAACACACACACTCACATGTGTGCATGCACACTCACACAGGCACCCACACTTAGACATATGCATGCACACAGTAGGGAATATTTCACACAGCCAAATTCAAATGGAACCAGACCCAAGGAGACATTCTCTTCTGGTTACCACCAGGATGTGAGGTGCAGAACTCATTTTGCTGCTAGGCAAAGTGGAAATTGAAAAAGAGTCACGTCTGTGTTGGGGTCCAGGCATTAGGGAAGCCTGTTAATGGTGATTTAAGTTTGTGGTTCTCAAGCTCTAGGCATCAACAGCAACAGCCCCTATAGGACTTACAATAGTGGAGGCTGTTGGGTTCACTCCCAGAGTTTCTGATTTTGTAGGTCTGGGTGGGGCGCAGAAATTGCATTTCTAACCAGTGTCTAGATGATGTAGGTGCTGCTGGTCCTCTGAGCTCACTTTGAAGATGCTGGTTTCTGCTGCCCATTAGCACTTCTCAGGTGATTTTAGACCCAGATCTGGAGTCAAGATGGACCCAGGGAATCTCCTCAGAGTTTGGCCATGATTCTGAACAAAATTCTGGTGGCCAGGTCTCCTGTGGAGTTTGAGAGGCCCCAGGGGTGCCTGGCATGAGGATGGAATGGTAGATAGACAGACACCTTACCACCAAGAGAGGGACCCCAACCAAAACCTGTGTCCTGAAGAGCTAATTTGGGTGCAGTTACTTTGGAGGGGAAGGGGTCTGGGGGTTTCATAAGAAAGTGGGCTCTTCTCATTAGCACCAGCCTCTCAGGGGCTTTGCAGCAAATGTGGTGGGCAGGAAGAGGACTGTCCCCGGCACAGGCTGCAGACCATTTGGTCAAATGATTTAGGATGGTACCTACCTGAGACTGAGCTCAATCCAACTCATGCCTGACACCACCCAGCATGCCATGTGATAGAGCCAGCACTGGAAATGAGGGACCAGTGGCCGACCTCAGCATCTCCCCCCATCTGTCTGGCTAAGATGGAGATAAGATGGAGAAGGTCTCCTGTCCCATTCAACTGAGAAGACCCTCTCTTCCTCCCTGTTCCTTCTTTGTGAGAAAAAGGTGAAAACCCTTTGGTTTAGGAACCACAATAAGAAGAATGGAAGGGTGAAGAAAAGTGCTTGTCATAGTGATACATGATTTGTATTAATTTTTTCTCAGAAAGAGATGGAATTTCAAACCAGTGACTAGCATTACCAAGAGTTTCAGAATTATTTTCTGCTTCTGATTGGGGAATAGGAACACATAAAGGAAATAAATATAGTTCTACGTTCACCTGCCATTGATTTGACATCGTCAAGGGGAAGAGAAACTAAGAAGAACTTGACAATTGGCCATTGATTCATATTCATCATTCACTCAATAAATCCACAGTTCAAAGCCAATCTGGGTAGTGAGCCACAGCAACGGGCTTTGCCTAATCTCAGTAGAATGGTAATATATTTTAAGATATTGAGCAGCTTAGTTTCCAGGAAAGCTCAGGTCTATGTTTGAAGACCACAACAGAATTCAAAGTCTAAAATCACATTAAAAAAGAGAGAGGGAAGCAAACCACAAGAGAATCTTAACCATAGAGAAAAAGCTGAAGGGTGATGGAGGAAGGTAGGTGGGGGATGGGCAGATGGGTGATGGGCATTAAGGAGGGCACTAGAGAAGAGCACTTGGTGTTACATGTAAGTGACGAATTACTAAATTTTAAACCTAAAACCAGTTTTACCATCTATGTTAAACAAAAACATGAAAAAAATAAAAATAGAATAAAATCACATTATAAGTCAGGTCTTGTGAGAGCCATCTGTGTGGCTCAGTCAGTTAAGCATCTGCTTTTGCTTTGGTTGTGATTTCAGGGCCTGGGATCAAGCCCCATGTCTGGTTCTCCACTCAGAAGTCTGATTCTCCCTCTCCTTCTGCCCCTACCCCTGCTCATGCTCTCCTTCTCTCTCAAATAAAGAAATAAAATCTTTAAGGGGGAAAAAAAAACACATGTCAAGTTTCAGGACTATTTCACTCACTGCTCTGTGACAGCTGACACACCAAGTACTGGGGACAAGAGCTGTTGCTTGCAAAGACTTCTACTGTAACCCCTGGAAAAGAGAGGTTATTCCTTCCTGAGACCCCTCGTGTCCAAGGTGTTCTGGGTGATTTCCATGCTTCTGGATGACTGGCTTTCTAGTCCCAGCCAGGGTGGGAACAAGAGTGATGAACCCAGGCCACATGTCTTTGCCTTGGGGATAGAATTTTCTGGCACTGTGAATGTCCAAAATGGGAGGGGGCTCTGCCACTGTTTAAGATTCCTAAGGTGAGAAGTTCACCCATAAAAGTGATCCCAGAGAGAGTGACCAAATGAAAGGTACCTGCCATCTGGCCACAGGCAGATAGGTGAGTAGATAGGTAGCTGCATCCTGGTGCCATGAGGTCAAGATCGGGGAGCTAGAGCAGGGTTTCCTCCCAGCACTAGGACAACCTGTCACATCAGGTTCTGTATTTCTCTGCTCTCAGAAGGGAGACTAGAGACTAGTCTTTCCCGTCAGGTGTGTGCACATCTCCACGATTGAACCCGAGTGTGGACCACAGCACTGCATCCGGGTTTAGGTTCTGCCATGAGTGGTGGATGACTTGGGGTGCTCTTTGGCAGAGCTCCAGTTGCCTTGACATAATGAGAGATGAAATCCCTCCAGGGCAGCCTGAGGGCCTGGTCTGCTTCACACACTTAGCACCAACATCGCATGAGGAGACCCCATAAGTGTGCAGATCCCCTGGTGCCCTGCACTCCCCCCCACATTTGCACAGAAGAGCTATTTGTTTTCATGATAATGTCAGCCTCAGGTGGCACTTCCCTGCAGGACGGCGGGGACAAATACAAGAGGATTGCACTAGGGTTCTCAGCACTCTGAGAGTGCCTTGTTGGCTGGTTAGTTAGTGTGCGGGTCCAGGAAGGACTTGGTGCCATTGCTCTATTATTTGAAGAGAGTGAAATACGTTAACTGTTTCTTTGTCCCCCCCCCCCCCACCAGTCATGCCTTTCACACTGCAGAGGGGATTATATATTCATTTAGTTGTCTTGTTAGCATCCTCTTTGCAAAAGCTGTTAAAACATGGAAGTATGGGGCACCTGGGTGGCTCAGTGGGTTAAGCCTTTGCCTTTGGCTCAGGTCATGGTCTCAGGGTCCTGGGATCGAGCCCCGCATCGGGCTTTCTGCTCAGCAGTGAGCCTGCTTCCCCCTCTCTCTCTGCCTGCCTCTCTGCCTACTTGTGATCTCTGTCTGTCGAATAAATAAATAAAATCTTTAAAAAAAAAAACATGGAAATATTTTTCCAAACTGAAACTGAATTATACCATCACCCTTCTTGTACCACTGCTTGATTTTTTTTTTTTTAACCCCAAACAGCACAGATAGACTTGTTTCCATGTCAGTGACAGATTCTAACTCATGCTTGCAAATGACCACATGGTTTTCCATCAGGTGATTCTAACGTAATTTATTAACAGCCCTGCTCTGATGAAGTCATTGAGCGCATTTCTGACTCTGGCGGAAGCCTCAGAAGCTGCTGGTGCGGTGTGATGGTCTGGAGCAGGTATCAGGGGCTGGGGCGGGGGTGGGGGGGGATTTCAAACCCTGCCTCCACCCTGGCCAACGCTGGGCCTGCAGCAACTCAGGACGGGTCGTCGAGTCTCACCTGCCTTTGCTGTGAAGAGAGGGCAATAAAGATAACTCACAGGCTGGGGAGAAGATTAAAATGCAATCATGTTTAGTCAAGAGCTTTGAAAAAATACAAAGCACAGTGTTGTTCTATCTTTGCTGATCACAGCTACTGTATTAAATAACGATTTCATTCTTCTTTTCCAACTCGTCCCTTGAAAACAGGAGCGAGTGTGTTCAGAATATACTGAGAGCCTTTCAAAGGCTGGAACAAAGTTAAAGCATGCCTAGCTGGTGGGCATGTTGCTAAGTGCCATTGGCAGCTAAAATTTCTCCGAGTACTCCTGCCTCCTCCGTGGAATTCTCCAGCCCTGGGTCTGTGTTTGCCCAGGGCTGGCTTTAGTCGGTCCAACAGGCTTTCATTCCCACAGTGAATCCAAACCAAGAGTGATTTTCAAAGGGCTTGAGTCATTTGTAGTCTATTTGCGTTCTGAATGTTATTTCAGCTTCTCTCCCACAGAGCAAATATCACCAGAGGCAAGACCATATCTTTTTCATATCTACATAGGAAAAAAAAAAAAAGAGAGAGACAGTTTAGCAACCTCAGTAAAAGATATAAAGATTTGAGGTTTGGGGGAGTTTTTACGTTTTTTTCCCCTGAAAATTTAAGAAAAGGAAAACCAAGAGGCAGAGATGCCTGGAATGGCAGAGGAAATTCTTTCCTGAATTTGGCGCGGACTGGACACAGTTGGCTCTCGGTAGGACTCAGGACCCGGTAGGGGAGACGGGCAGCTCAGCTAGCTTCTTAGCTTCTCAGTGTCTCACCAGGTTTCTCAAGAACAGCGATTTTCATTCCCAACCCATATGATGCCGTTCAGCCTCCACACACCTGGGTGAAAATCAAGATCAGTCCAACATACAGCAAGTGCATACAGTGCTGCATGGACTGGTGAGTTTTCTATCCCGTATGTGACAACCAACTTCTGCATTTTTACTGAGAGGGAATAAAGCAAATATTGGGGGGCGTATAAGCTGGTGCTGGACTGTTTTATATATAGCACTTCTTTTATTTCAATCATTGTTCTGTACTATAGGTATCATGGCAAGCATTTTGCGAGCATGTGAATCTTGGAGTGTTAATCCATTTCCCTGGCACTGAAGAGGTGGAAAGCCAACATCAGGTTTCAGAGCAGTCCTCTGGGCCCTGAGTGAGCTCTCCTTCCAGCTAAGGCCACACGAGGGCCGTGCAGATATGGAGAACATGCAAATGCCGTCCGCCCTGCAGTCTGATACTTCATTTCTGCTTAGACAGGTAAGAAGGTCCGGGAGTGGTCTTTTGTATGATCGTAATTATTTGTTGCATCTAAATTTCAATGGAACAAAGGAAGTGACACGCACAGCCAAGTCACCTACCCAACTCTTGCCAAAAAAAAGAAAAGTGCATGTCTGTGTAGGATAATCTGATGGCTGGTTTGTACACCAGCGAGAGCAAGAGACTTGTGCTTGGGAAATGCAGTTGATTTTTAAACAGCCATAGCTGGGGTGCCAGGATGGCTCAGCTGGTTAAGTCTCCAACTCTTGATTTTGGTTCAGGTCATGATCTTGGGGTCATGAGATTGAGCCCTGAGTTGGGCTCTCTGCTGGGTGGGGAGTCTGCTTAGGATTCTCTCTCTCTCTCTCTCCCTCTGCCCCTCCTCCTGCTCTCTCTCTCTCTCTCTAAAATAAGTAAATAAAATCTTTAAAAAAAATAGCCACATAGCCAATTCTTCAATAGTTCAAAAATTTTAATGACATAAAGAAGAATATTTTTTTCATTTATTTATTTATTTTTTTTCAGCGTAACAGTATTCATTGTTTTTGCACAACACCCAGTGCTCCATGCAATACGTGCCCTCCCTATGACCCTCCACCTGGTTCCCCCAACCTTCCACCCCCGCCTCTTCAAAACCCTCAGGTTGTTTTTCAGAGTCCATAGTCTCTCATGGTTCGCCTCCCCTTCCAATTTCCCCCAACTTCCTTCTCCTCTCCATCTCCCAATGTCCTCCATGTCATTTGTTATGCTCCACAAATAAGTGAAACCATATGATACTTGACTCTCTCTGCTTGACTTATTTCACTCAGTATAATCACTTCCAGTCCGGTCCATGTTGCTACAAAAGTTGGGTATTCATCCTTTAAAAAGAATATTTTTTTAGTGCCATGCATTATCACCCGTCCTCATCGAGCTCCCAGGCCCACTTGTTAGTCAACACCTTCACGCCAGCCCATTGTGACTGATGCAGACACAGACGTCCGCCAGGTTAGGTCATCTGTCCAACGTCACCCACCTAGAATGGGGTCCAGCTGAAGGTAGATGTAGCACCCTCAATTTCAAGCTCAGATTATTTCTTGTCTTCTCTCATGTGGCTGGAAAGAATGTTGGTTTTATCTATTTAAACCCCTTTGCTATTTTTAACCATTTTAAAGAGATACAATGCACATATTATACAATTCATCTACTGTGACAATCCACAGATAGGTACAACCATCACCATAGCCAATCTTAGAACATTTTCATCACCTCGAAAAAAAAAAAATCCTGGGGTGCATGGATGGCTCGGTCGGTTAAGTGGCTGCTTTTGGGTCCGGTCCTGGGATTGAGCCCCACATTGGGGGGAGGGTCCCTCCTCTGCAGGGAGCCTGCCTCTCCCTCTGCTCTTCCTCCCTGCTTGTTCTCTCTCTCTCTCTCTTTCAAATAAATAAATAAAATCTTTTTAAAAAATCTCAATTTTACATGTGAGAAAACAGAGTACCAGGAATTTTCGCAAAATTACATACAACACAGCTTTATTTTTTGGCTTTTTATTTTATGGCTCTTGACTAATTTTTTTTTTTTTTTGAAAAATCACAGCATCTATTACTTGTTGGGCTGGAACCAGCAATATTTATGCTCTGCTTTGAGAAGATTCATGAATATGCTCAGGGAGCTTCAGACTCTGTCCTGGTTCTCACCAGCTGGCTTGGCGTTTTCCTTTCTGCATCTTGGCTTCTTTATAAACTGATTTTGGAAACTGGATGAGGGTCCTCTATGGAGAGAATGACCTGACAGTTGCCACAGCAATGTTAGTTCACATTTTTCAGTTTTGTTGTGTTCGTGGTTCTTTACACTGATAGCTTCTAGAACACTTTAACTGAGATCACCAGTCATCATTCTGTCATAGACAGAGAGTCCTCAGCTCAGTGAGGTTTCTTGACTTTCCCAAGGCCTCACCAATGGAAAGTGATGGGTACAAAAGTTTGAAACAACCAGGAATGTCTTTATATGACGTGCTAAGAAGTGGATTTTTAGGCGCCAAGCTGGAGAAAGAAAGATCAACTCCAGTGTGGTGAGGCAACAGAACAGGTGTTTTTACATTACTTGTTTGTTTATTTGTGGGCATTAATAGGGCAGTCATGTATGGGTGCTGGGAGACACGATGCTCGGGTGCTTTCTCAGGTTAATCCTCCAGTTGACTGTGAGGACACAGAATGATTGCAATGTCCAAAATGTTGTGTTTTTTTTTTTCTGCTTTTGCCTCAAATATGGTGAATATTTAAGAGGGTTAAGGGGGTGGTTGGCATTTACCTTTTATCCTTTTCAGCTCCGCTGGATGAAGTTTCTGATTTGACTGATGTCTGGCTGTCTGCCACAGGGCTGTAGACTTTGATAATGGCACACCAGCTTCCTCCAACCCTGAGGTCTTGGTTCTGATTAATTGAGACTCACCAACCTTGACCTCAAGTCCTGTTACCCATCTCACTTCGTCGGGCATGCCTGTCACTGCCTAATGAGAACTAAATCAAGCCAGTGTAGAGCAGTGACACAGAGCCTGAGCAGAGGAAGAGGTGGGCAAACGGTGAGCTTTCCTGGTGTGCAAATAGATATAATGTCTGTGAAGATGTTTCAAAAACCCCACCTACCTCTTAATCGGTATTCAAAAAATATCAGTTTCCTGATATACATTCCTTCTATTTTTTTTTTCCTTCTTGAATCTATCCCAGGATCCCACTGTCACTAACTGCTGTCTACTCTTGGTGCTGAATTTCGCAATTACTTAGAAAATTGGGTAGTCATCATTGTTGCAATTAGTTTCCTCTTTGTCTTAGGAAGTCTTGGGGGTCATAGTTGCTGAGCATGCCCTTTGCTGCTGACTAGGAGTGTCCTCCTTTGGTGAGAAATGTGCCCTGGCTAAGACTGTGGTAGACACCCATACTGGGGAGTTACCAGAAGGGAGTGGTATCCAGGTGAGGAGGAAAAACCTGTGTGGGTGGCACTTTCTGAGTTTCTAGAAGGTGACCTACTGGCCACTGTCCAGCTGTGTCTCCTGATAATTCTAGAGAGATGCTTCTACAAGAACTTGTAGTGACTGAGTCCACCTGGGGGGAGCTGAGAGATGATACTGGAGCTTCCCATTGCACTGCCCAGCCACTGCAGCTCAGACACATCTGATGTCTGTGGCCACTGAGATAAACCACCATGAGTGGTTGAGTAGTTTTAAAGAGAGCCACAGGAGCTGGGGCCACCGCTAGCCTCCTCAAGGAGCACCTTCAGAAGTGGGTGAGGGGCCCTATCATCTCACATGGCTCCATGATGACCATTATGGACATGGGACTCCATATTTAGGAAGCAACCAGCCTGCCCCACTGTCTGCTCAGCAACCTGAAGAGAAAATGAGCAGTGCCAATCTGGCAATTTTCATCCTGAGTAGACCCTTCCTTACCGAGTAGATTTTAGGGAAGATTTCTCTGGTTGGGAAGATATGATGACAGATACATTATTGATTTCAGCCAGAGATGCAGGTCTACTCAGAGTGCAAGCTGGAAGGTGGTGGGGGGAAAAGTACAGAGCAAAGGAAAAGACATAGGCCTAAGAAAGAATGCGAACTTTTCTAAGAAAATATGCCCTTTTTGAGAGCTGTGAACCAGAAGACAGTTGTGCACTTGCTACAAATTTTAGGAAAAGAAGACAGGAGACCTCAGATTGTTTCTTCTATGGTGATTCATTGTGATTGAGGGAAAAAAAAGAGAATTATAAGAATGCTATTCCCGGAAAAAGGTAAAACTCAGTGCTAGTGAGGATGTAATGAAGCTAGTATTTCTACAGTGCTAATGGCAGATATAAACTGGTATAGACTTTTTGGAAAGCAGTTTGGCAGCATGGGTCAAAAGCCATTCAATGCACACTTATTTTTAACTCAGCAATTGCATTTGGATGTTCCTTTGCTAAGGAAATTATCCAGAAACATGGGAAAGCTGTTTGCACAAAGATGCTAGTGGAAGCTTTTGTAAGGATTTTTTTTTTAGGGGAAATAAGTTGAATACTCATTTATAGTAGAATGATTAAGTAAATATCAAGTCTATTCACTGGCATTTTAAGCAGCAATTTAAAAGAATACACAGCAACACTGAAAATGTGTATGATGTTATATTAAATGAACAAGTAGATTATAGACTGCAGACTAGTCAAACAAATGCGTATTAGCAAAATAGAATTATAATTTAACCCAGAAAATGTTTAAATTGCCAAATGTGATACATTCCCCCAAAGTTATTGAGATAGAGGCTCTGAAAGCCCTTTCAATTGCTTAGGGGATATTGTTCCCTTTTTAAACTGAATGAGACAGAATACTTGGTAAGTTAATAGACCTCCAGTCTTGGACCAGTGTGATCTTCTCTAAATAATCGAGAGATGTGGAAAGCTTGAGAACATCTTGTTTTTGTTTTTGTTTTTAATTTACCAGATGACCCAGCCATTTTGTTCCTAAATATCTTCCTAAAGTGGGGAAATACAACAACATGCGTTCCTCCGAAGACTTATTCAGATAGGTTCACGAGCTTGATTCGTAACAACCGAAGGTAAAACCCATCCAAATGTCCAACAACTGGTGAATGGATAATCACAATGTAGTGTGTCTAGTCAACGGAATACTATCCAGTTCTTAAGGGGAACAAAGAACAGACACATGCTGTAAAAGGGGAAGACCTCAAAACCCTGTGAGTGGAAGAAGCCAGAGGCAAAATATCCCATATTGTATGATTTGGTTGATCCGAGATGTTCATATAAGGCAAGTCTAAAGGGACACAAAGTAGGTTAGTGGTTGTCCAAGCCAAGCATGGGGAAGAGGATTAACTCTAAATGAGCACGGAGATTTCATCTGTGATGGAGTGTTGTAAAACTGCATATTAATGGCGGTTGTTGCACCCATCTGTGAATTCACTGAAATTCGTGGAATTTCACACTTAACATAAATTTTTGATGACATGCTAACTATACTTTAGTAAAAGTGTTGAAATAATCTTTTCCTCATCAGATATAGTCAATGTCAGGAATAAAATGAAAGAGATTCTTTCCATGGGGCACCAAGATACCTGGTCATGGTCCATTCAGAAAATGGTAGGCTGGAATAACTGCTTTCTAGAGAAAGGGAAGGTTGGAAGGTTCGAGACCTGGAGGGAGGAGGGGTGAGGTGATCCCGTTAGCACTCTACAGAGCTGTGACATTACCTCAACTGCACCAGCTAAACCCTACTTTAAGTGAAGAAACACTCCAAAATGCAGAAAAACACCGGATATAATATGATGGCCTCATTAAAACCCATGACTCAGATTTTCAGAATGTTAACATTTTTGTAGTTTCTCTGTCAATTTTTTAAAAAATTAAAAAATAATCAGATTTGGGGAAGGCACCCCCCATATGTCTCCTTCCTTCCCACACTGCACAGGAAATCATATGCCAGATGCCCATGTTCTTTTTCTGGGTATGTCTTTAAAATCTCGTACAGGCTTCTGGGTCATTTGATATGTTAGTTGCTGAAGAAACAGACTACCTGAGTCCCTGAGACTTCTCCTGTTAGCAACTGCTTTGGGTCACTTAGCGAGGAGTTTAGGGCTCACCCACGGCTTGTGCACAGCTTAGCCATGGTTGCCAGGTTTACCACCCAAGGCTGTAGCCTGCATCTCAAGCATCACTTTCCCCTACAGCAAAGTGGAAAATCAGGAAAGCAGAAAAAATTTCTCCTCAAAAGGTTCTCACTTCCATTAAGAGGAAAGATGTTAGAAATCTTCCAAGGATTTTGCTTATATTTCTTTTGTTAGATTTGGGTCTGATGCTCACACTAATGGTAGGTTGGATCCTAACATGGCACTAAGATTCTACCCCTGGTGTATACGGATTGTATGACCCCTGCCCTTGAGTGTGAACAGAACCTGTTGTTGTGATGTGAGGTCGTCCCTGCGGAGAGGCTATAAATCTGTCAACTCTGAGTTAATCAAAAAGGACTTTATCCTGGGTGAGCCTGACGGAATAAGAAGAGCCTTTCTTTTAAAAAATGTGAAGCATCCGAGTGGTGTCCTGCTGGGCTGGAAGAAGGCAAACAGCCACACTGCTTTGGGCCCCTGGAGCTGCGGGAAGTCTGCATGGGACAACCAGAGAAAAATGGGGGGAGCCTCAGTTCTACAACCTCAGAGAAATGAATTCTGCCAACAACCTGTGAGCTGCAAGAAGACCTCAGACTCAGATGAGACCCCAGTTCTGGCTGACACATGGTTGTCAGTCCAGTAAGAACCTGAGCAGGGAACACAGCTGCACCCCACAGAGGGAGTGAAATAACGAATGTGGGTTTTTTTTTCCTTTTTTTTTTCCCTAGCCACTGAATTTGTGATGACTTCTTACACAATAGCAGCACACAAATACACCCTGAAGGAATCCCTGGCAAAGGCAAGTGGATCGTTGTGATATTCCTTAGATTTATTTCTATCATATTCTTGTACATTTTCTACTGCCCATCTGTTTCCTGTGTCGTTTTGCTTTTTTCTTCCATCTTTAATTAAATTACCCACAGTTTATTCACTCATACACACTTTGTTTTCCCTTCTGCTGATTCTTATTTTTATTCTTATAGTGGACTATTTTTTTTTCTTTTTTAGAGAAAGAGAGTACAGGCATGCAATTGTGAAGGGGGAGAAGCAAAGGGAGAAGGAGAGAGAGAGAGAATCTCAATGAGTTTCTTCACTGAGCATGGAGCCTGTACCTGAGCTTGATCTCATTACCCTAAGATTGTGATCTGAGCTGAAATCAAGAGTCTGATGCTTAGACACCTGAGTTACCCAAGGGCTAACTCCCCAGCTTGCTTGCTTGCTGTTTTTTTTTTTTTTTTTAATAGCAGAAAAAGGATTTGTACTCAGAAAACTATAGAACTATAGAAAGAAATTGGAGAGAAATGGAAAAATGTTCCATGCTCATTGAATGGAAGAACAAATATTGTTAAAATGTCTATGCTACCTAGAGCAATCTCTACATTCAGTACAATTCCTATCAAAATACCATCAACTTTTTTCACAGAGCTGGAGTCAATAATCCTAAAATTTGTATGGAACCAGAAAAGATCCCAAAAAGCCAAAGAAATGTTGAACAAGAAAACCAAAGCCAGTAGCATCACAATACCAGACTTCAAGCACTATTACAAAGCATTAGTCAACAGGATAGTGTACTGGCACAAAAACAAAAACCTAGATCAATGGAACAGAATAGAGAACCCAGAAATGGACCCTAACTCTATGCTCAACAAATCTTCAACAAAGCAGGAAAGGATATCATGCAAATAAAGGCCGTCTCTTCAACAAATGGTATTGGGAAAATCGGACATCCACATGCAGAAGATTGAAACTGGACCGTTTTTTACACTACACACAAAAATAGACTCAAAATGGGTGAAAGACTTAAATGTGAGATAAGAATCCATCAAAATCCTAGAGGAGAACATAGGCAGCGATGTCTCTATCCTTGGCTGCAGCAACTTCTTACTAGACAAGTCTCCAAAGGCAAAGGAAACAAAGGCAAAAATGAACTACTGGGACTTCATCAAGGTAAAATAAACTTCTGCACAGCAACAGAAACAGTAGACAAAACCAAAAGACAACTGACAGAATGGGAGAAGATATTTGCAAATGTCTTATCAGATAAAGGGCTAATATCCACAATCAATAAAGAGCTTATCAAACTCAACACCCAAAGAACAAATAATCTGAACAAGAAATGTGCAGAGGAAATGATCAGACATTTCTCCAAAGGAGACCTACAAATGACTAAACAGAACATGAAAAATGGTCAACATCACTTGGCATGAAGGAAATACAAATCAAAACCACAATGAAACACCACCTCACACCAGTCAGAAAGGATAAAATTAACAAGTCAAGAAACTACAGATGTTGACAAGAATGTAGAGAAGGGAAAACCCTCTTACACTGTTGGTGGGAATGCAAACTGGTGCAGCCACTCTGGAAAACAGTATGGAGGTTCCTCAAAAAGTTGAAAATAGAGCTACCCTATGACCCAGCAATTACACTAGTACATATTTATCCCAGAGATACAAAGGTAGTGATAAGAAGGGACACCTGCACCCCAATATTTATAGCAGCGATGTCCAAAAAAGCCAAACGATGGAAAGAGCCCAGATGTCCATAGACAGATGAATGGATTAAGAAGATGTGAGATACACACACACACACACACACACACATACACGGGAATAATGATACTCAGTGATAAAAAAAAAAGAAATCTTAACCATTTACAGTGGTGTGGATAGAACTAGAAGGTATTATGCTAAGCAGAATAAGTCGATCAGAGAAAGACAATTTTCATATGATCTCACTCACATGTGGAATTTAAGAAACAAAACAAATGTTCTGAGGGAAAGAGAGGAAAAAATAAAACAAGATTAAACCACAGAGCGAGACAAATCATAAGAGACTCCTAATCATGGGAAACAAACGGAGGCTTCCTGGGGGAGATGAGGATGGGGGATGTGGTAACTCGGTGATGTGTGGACATTCAGGATGGTGTGTAATGTAATGAGCACTGGGTATTATATAAGACTAATGAATCACTGACCCCTTTACTCCTGAAACTAATAATACAATATGTTAGTTAATTGAATTTAAATTAAAAAGAAAAAGAACATGTCATCCAAAAATGTGCTTTGGCATAGGATTATTTTGAGCACCTGTAGACATAGGAGAAGCTCTGAAAAGAGATTAGAAGGTACGTTTTGGAAGCAACATTTACATTTCCAAAGGAAATTTACATTAGATGGGGGACCATACCTGGAAGACAGCTATCCCCTGAGGTCACTTTTTTTTTTTTTAAAGATTTTATTTATTTATTTGACAGGGAGAGATCACAAGTAGCAGAGAGGCAGGCAGAGAGAGAGAGAGAGGGAAGCAGGCTCCCTGCTGAGCAGAGAGCCCGATGTGGGACTTGATCCCAGGACCCTGAGATCATGACCTGAGCTGAAGGCAGTGGCTTAACCCACTGAGCCACCCAGGTGCCCCCCTGAGGTCACTTTTTAATGGAGAGACTTACTGGCAAAACAGGGACCTTCGTTTACCAAACATTTCCTCTTGTCACTGTCTTGTGCATTCCCTTCCTTCCCATTTTGAAGCCCTGGACTCCTGTCCCTTTCTTTAGCTCAGAAAGATCTGTAAGCCTCAGTGGTCTAAATGGTCTAGCTGCCTTCTGAGTCTCCTAGATCTTGGTAGAATTCTGTACAAACATATATAACTCAAATATTTTTTCTCTTGTTAATCTCTCATATGTCAGTTTAATTCTTGGGCCACTCATAGAACTTAGAAGGGTAGAAGGGTAGATTTTTCTTCCTCTACAGCATTCACCTTTGGCACAAAATTTAAGAGGGTGAGAAAAACTCAGTAATCACAATAAATAATATATTAATTCAACATTGTGAAAAATCAGAATGAAATGAAAAACCTTCATGGAGAGATAAAATATCAAATTTTATATCAAATTTTGTATATATGAATTTAATATTAATTGTGTAACAGGCTGATGTTTGTTTGTCTCATGACCTCATGTTATTCTTCAATAAGAACAGGCATTTCCCATCAGCCCCTGGCCCCTGGCACACACACAGGAATCACACACAGGAAGTGATTCTTTGGGTGTTGTGACTCTCCTGTGACTTTTGGTTTGTCTACTTGACTCTATCATTGAGATAAAGAGGTTAAAGCCATAGCCTCCATGAGGCTACATATCAATAAAAGAAATCTTAAAAGTCACCCCCACAAATATTGATAAAAATTTCAGCCTTCATCTTGAACATGTAACACACCGGAACTTGTTCTACCTGCCAGAAATATAATTTGGATTAAAAAGAAAAATGAGGCAAAGATGATGGTCAACTTGCATAATTAGTGAGTTTTGTATTTGTAGCTGACTCATGGCCAAAACCTGAGCATGAAATCCATGTAATCTGTTTGCATCTGTCTGCATATTTATATGTGTATGTGCGTGTGCGCGCATGTGTGTGTGTGACTTTTCTGACCTCCAGATCGTATTACTAATGAATAAAGGAGTTCTATTCTAAATTGGCTTAGAGAAAAATAAGTGGTTATAAATTAATTACTTTTAAAACCTCCAGAAATATTGGAAACAACTCAAATACTTTCTAAGTTCACAAGATTTGGATACATCTTTGGTAAATAATCCTAGTTTAATGGTATTGGTTAATAAAAACAGGTATGTTTAAAGAGTTTCCAGTATTAAATACAATGCAGAAATACATTTTTTTCCTACTTGGGTTTACTAGTCAAATAAGCCAATATTATAGTTACTACATGTTTAAGACTATAAAACATAGGTTGATGTTAATCAAAGTGAGTCATTGTTCTAACAAATGTTTTTTCAACAATGACTGTGTTTTTTTATAAGTTATTTTTAAATTTTATTTATTTGACAGGCAGAGATCACAAGAAGTCAGAGAGGCAGGCAGAGAGAGAGAGGAGGAAGCAGACTCCCTGCTGAGCAGAGAGCCTGATGCAGGGCTCGATCCCAGGACCCTGGGATCATGACCTGAGCCGAAAGCAGAGGCTAAAAAAAAAAAAAAAAAAAAAAGCAGAGGCTTTAACCCACTGAGCCACTCAGGCGCCTCAACAATGACTGTTTTACAAGATGTTTGCATACAGGTCATTCCTAAAATCTTTTGGTGACTTGAAATTTTAACGTTATACTAAATTAAATGACAGTCACTGAATATCTACAACATCTCTCAATAAGATAAAATATTCAAACACGGTGAACATAAATTAAAGTTTTTATAATTTTGGCTTTTTACTTTTTACAGGGAGATAAAAGATATTTGGGTATAATTAATAAATGTGTTCATTTGCCACATCAATAAACAGCACTATAAAAAGTCATAGCCTCTAGAGTTATAATATTATGTTCAACACTTGCTAATCTTCTACAAAATGCTGATGGCCGTCACACAATTCACATTTGTCTACTTTTTAGTTTTCTCTGGAAAATAAAGGATGCTAAGAAATGATATTTATGGGGGTGTCTGGGGGGCTCAGTCAGATCCAGCCCCACACTGGGCTCCCTGCCCGGTGGGGAGGGGGCCTGCTTTCCCCCCTACCCTCCCCCTACTTATGTACCTGTGCTTGCTTGCTCTCTCACAAATAAATAAAATCTAAAAAAAAAAAAGTAACATTTATAATCAATAGAAATTGAACTTCTAAAATAATAAGGGTGAAAGGAAATAACTTTGTATGCAAAGTATGCAGGAAAATAACGTGAGTTTTGAATAAGGACAAGAATACAAGGTGTACAATACGAAGGATACATTGTTGTTAAGAAAATTAAAGGAAAGTAACTTTTGTAACTTTTATCCTTGGATGATTATTTAGAGGTTAAAGACTGTTATGGAATGAGAAAATAAAACACAACAACTACAGGGGTTACGGATAAAAGAGAAAAAGAGAGAGAATCCTATCTTGTACGGTCAAACTAGCCCAGTTGAATGGACTTGTTATAAACTGTAAAATGAGCTTCAGTATCTCCAATGCACCAATGCTTAAGCTGACTTTGGTTTTCTTTGCAAAGTTTTCCTGCAATGTTGGTCTGCTTCTAACAAGAGCTTGTAAAAAGTTTTTCTTTAGCTTTTGAGTAAGTTGCATAGGAAACAATAATTTTTCTCTCTGTCAAAATCATTTCTTGCGTGTCATGTTGACTTTATCATGTCTTCGATGATTTAGGCAATGAAAGAACTACACTTCTTTATCATGTGATCTTCTATACTTATTTTTGAAATCATTTATGGTTATTTTGGCTAAATGGGTAACTAAATGCTGTTCCACTGTGGCCTGTGATCCTATCTAATCAAATGTGGAGACCTCATGACCTTTTTGACAACTTCCCCAAATCAAATTCTAAATGAAATCTCCTTGACATCGAGGTAACCTTGAGATTTTTTAGAGGGTCCCTGGAAAATCTCGATTTATTCTCTCACCTTAGGGGGAAAAAAAAAAAGAGTGTTAAACTAATCAGGTTTATTTGATAAATTAAATTGTCATATGTTAAATTACATAACTCTCTATGTTCAATTTACATGGACATATGTTATTAGTATAAGTATTTTAGAAATTATATAAAGTTCCTAGAAATTTATCAATGTCTTTGCTGTCTATGATATGTCCTGATATAATGTTATTGGTCATTTATTGCCTTAAAATATTGTATGTCATGCAGAAAAATGACATTGGACCACTTCCTTACACCACACACGAAAATAGACTCCAAATGGATGAAGGACCTCAATGTGAGAAAGGAATCCATCCAAATCCTTGAGGAGAATGCAGGCAGCAACCTCTTCGACCTCAGCCGCAGCAACATCTTCCTAGGAACAACGGCAAAGGCAAGGAAGCAAGGGCAAAAATGAACTATTGGGATTTCATCAAGATCAAAAGCTTTTGCACAGCAAAGGAAACAGTTAACAAAACCAAAAGACAACTGACAGAATGGGAGAAGATATTTGCAAACGACATATCAGATAAAGGGCTAGTATCCAAAATCTATAAGGAACTTAGCAAACTCAACACCCAAAGAACAAACAATCCAATCAAGAAATGGGCAGAGGACATGAACAGACATTTCTGCAACGAAGACATCCAGATGGCCAACAGACACATGAAAAAGTGCTCCACGTCACTTGGCATCAGGGAAATACAAATCAAAACCACAATGAGATATCACCTCACACCAGTCAGAATGGCTAAAATTAACAAGTCAGGAAATGACAGATGCTGGCGAGGATGTGGAGAAAGGGGAACCCTCCTCCACTGTTGGTGGGAATGCAAGCTGGTGCAACCACTCTGGAAAACAGCATGGAGGTTCCTCAAAATGTTGAAAATAGAACTACCCTATGACCCAGCAATTGCACTACTGGGTATTTACCCTAAAGATACAAACATAGTGATCCGAAGGGGCACGTGTACCCGAATGTTTATAGCAGCAATGTCTACAATAGCCAGACTATGGAAAGAACCTAGATGTCCATCAACAGATGAATGGATAAAGAAGATGTGGTATATATACACAATGGAATACTATGCAGCCATCAAAAGAAATGAAATCTTGCCATTTGCGACGACGTGGATGGAACTAGAGCGTATCATGCTTAGTGAAATAAGTCAATCGGAGAAAGACAACTATCATATGATCTCCCTGATATGAGGACATGGAGAAGCAACATGGGGGGGTAGGGGGATAGGAGAAGAATAAATGAAACAAGATGGGATTGGGAGGGAGACAAACCATAAATGACTCTTAATCTCACAAAACAAACTGGGGGTTGCTGGGGGGAGGTGGGATTGGGAGAGGGGGAGCGGGCTATGGACATTGAGGAGGGTAGGCGAGCCATGAGAGACTATGGACTCTGAGAAACAACCTGGGGGTTTTGAAGGGGCGGGGGTGGGAGGCTGGGGGAACCAGGTGGTGGGTAATAGGGAGGGCATGTGTTGCATGGAGCATTGGGTGTTGTGCAAAAACAATGAATACTGTTACGCTGAAAAAAAAATAAATAAAAGCAAAAATATATACATATTGGTCCCAAATCAAATTATTTTTTTAAAGTCCATCAATAAATGCAAGCTGCTGAAAGATTAACTTAAATTAAACACTCGGCAGAGATTAAAAAATAACATAATCTAATCAGAGAAAATGTGCTGAGCACTCACAGGGGCGTTTTCTGGAGGCGCCCATGTAGCATCTTCATCCGAGAAAGAAAACCCTCCTTCAGGGAGCCTGCGCTCCAAAACTCAAGCATTACCTGCCATTCATGTAGGATGTGCACTAAGAAACTTCTTAGATGAAATCTGACATCAGACTCGGAGCGTCTTTGCCCTAAGGCAGACACACACACGTGGCCAGCTACTGCGGTCAGTTTCTTCCTAAGGCCACGTCCTCCTCAAGAAGCCTGGCTGTGTCCCCTCCCCAATGTCCATAGCCATTGGGGAGGGGAGGCGAACCATAAGAGACTATGGACTCTGAAAAACAACCTGAGGGTTTTGAAGGGTCAGGGGTGGGAGGTTGGGGCAACCTGAGGGTTTTGAAGGGTCAAGGGTGGGAGGTTGGGGGAACAGGTGGTGGGTAATGGGGAGGGCACGTTTTGCATGGAGCACTGGGTGTTGTGCAAAAAGAATGAATACTGTTACGCTGAAAAAATAAATAAAATGGAAAAAAAAATATTGTATGTCACAGAGGCAACTAAATTTCTTTTGTCAGATCTTTAACCAAGAACATGTCAAAGCCATTCACAGATATTTACTATTCTATTCTGAGGCTTCTCTGAAAGTTCTCACAATTAGCTACAGGCCAGATGATTGTATTCAACAAAAGGAAGCCTTCCGGAGGCTCCTAGAAAGGACTCTGGCAGTCACTTTGAGGTTCAGGCTTCAGATAGCATTAGTGCTATCACGGGTCTGGGTAAGGATTCCCAGAACCCATTATAAGCTGATGGGTTTGAGGAATAACTAACCCAAGATCAAACAGGACTGGAATTAACCACATAGGACTGAGAGGATTGATAAGATAATTATGATTCTTTTTAAGACTTTTGCTTTGAATATTGCTGTTTTTTTCATGTCTTATTTTATGGATTTAAGGATCACCTTTTCTCTTTTCTCTTAAGTTGTATAATTTAACAGCAATTTAGTAGATCATACTTTTATAAATAGAAATAAAACATTTATGGTTTTCTGTGTTTGATTCCTCCAGAATTCAGAAATTCTTATGGAATATTTTAATATTCTTGGCAATATTATTACTTGCATAACCTCAAGAATCTCTTCTCCTGAAGGGAACTCCTGTGCTCTGTTTTTTGGATTGTAAACTAGTACAGCCACTGTGGAAAACAACATGGAGTTTTCTCAAATAATTACAAATAGGAATACCATATGATACAGCCACCAAATTTTTTTTAAAGGCTTATTTATTTATTTGAGAGCAAAAGAGAGAGTGCAAGCATGGGGATGGGCAGAGGCAGAGGGAGAGAAAAATCATATGCAGACTCCACACTGAGCACACAGCCCTGTGTGGGACTCAACCTCATGACCCTGAGATCATGACTGGGTCTGAAACCAAGAGTCGGATGCTTAATGGACTGAGTCATCCAGGCACCCATTTTTTTAAAGAAAATGAAATTCTTATCTCCAGCAGATGTCAGCAAACCCCACCCCCCACCATGTTCACTGCAGAATTATCCGTAACTGCCAAATTATCCGTAACTGCCAAGATATGAAAACAACCTAGCTGTTCATTGACTGATGAACAGGTAAAGAAATGTGATTTATACAATGTTATATGTCAATTATACCTCAATAAAACTGAAAAAAAAATCTGTGCTCCTCACGATAGGATGTAATTGATAGCATTGGTTATATCACCAAGGCTTTGACTAGAAAGCCACCTTTGAAAGTGATGGCCGTCGACTCCCATGTGACCAGCTTTAAGGATCTGAGTTTGACTGTGTGAAGCCACTGCTCACAAAACTCTCTTGGAAACACTGGCCTTGTGGAATAAGGGCCAAAGGAAGGCTGCCCCCAAATGTGCCACTTTGTCATATAAATATTGTAAATGAAAGTTACATAAGAGACAGCCTATGCCAGAAGGACACTCAGACCCTCCTCTGTCCCCCTAAAAGCAGGAAACACACCTCCTATGGGAAATATACTCCCTATACTGAGAAATAAAAAGACAAACTTATCACCAGAGAGAGACTTAAAAGCTAAGAATCCTCTAAAAGTAACCCTTCTTACTTTTTTACTACTACCTCAGCCCAAATTCCGCTCAGGATTTCCTCCTGGTAAAAACTCCTAAAGCCCTCTTTTCCTTATCCTGTCAATTCCTCACCAATTTGTTGT
Source organism: Meles meles (assembly GCF_922984935.1). Classification (NCBI taxonomy): domain Eukaryota; kingdom Metazoa; phylum Chordata; class Mammalia; order Carnivora; family Mustelidae; genus Meles; species Meles meles. The sequence continues at coordinate 100,114,528 of NC_060075.1, forward strand.
TTCTTTGTCTAAAATGTGTAAAAAATGCCTGCCTTGGTCAGTTTTTTGGATCTCAGTGTCATTATTAGGCCTCTTGGTGCACACAGGTAAAAAAAAAATCTTGGCATTTTTCTTTTTTTTTTTTTTTTCTTTTTTCTTTCTCCTGTTAACCCGTCTCATGTAAATTTAATTATTAGTCCAGCTTGGAAGAGCTTCCGGGAAGTAGAAGAACATTCCCCAACAGCGGTGAGTAAGGCAGCTCCCCTCCCAGCGGGCCCAGGAATCTTAGTATACTTTGGAGAGGACGTGACCCAAATCTGTAGGTACTTCTGGTAAAATCCTATGACAAAGTCTTGGCTTGGCTTACCAGCCCTGAGAGGCCTTCAGAAGTCCAATCTCAGAGTCCTCACCCAAGCTCCAACCAGGCAACCTTGGAAAGACCCATGTGATGCATTACCATTATTGCTGCACTGAGGTAAGTCTTGAGTCCAAGGGTAAGGAGATAAGACTGATTTTGCACGCTGGACTGATTTCACTTTGATTATCTTCGGTCACAGCTTGAGGATGGCTGGCGGGCCATCCTGCGTTCCAACAGAAAGTGATGGTGCACTGCGGGGGCCTTCACGTTTCAGCCCTGTGCATTGCTTTTTAGCTCCTCCCACCTCTCTGGGAACTGGATCCCGTTGTCTTATATGTCACTAAGAATGAAGACTGGCCTTTTCTCGGGGTCTGGTGACTCAGCATAGAGGTCACCCCATAGCTGCGTGGGTTTCTCAGGAACTTTGCTGGAACGTGCAGGTTTTCCAAGCTCTGCTCTCACGCCCTCCCCCACCCCCAACTAACCACACTCTGAGCCCCGCATCCAGACTTCTGGCCGCCCCCCAGACCTCGGGCGAATCTTTGGTTCCAGGCATTCACCTTGGTTCCTTCCGTTTCCTTGTTCAGCTTCCCTTTGCGGCTCTCTTCTCTCACAACCAACGGGAAACTTCTCTCCACCGGAATCTGCCCAGGTTTATGTGAACCTTGGAGGGAAGTTTCAGACAAGGTAGTGTGGGGCCATGCAGTCCCCTGGAACTAATAAAGACGACTGTCAACTAATGAGATTTGAGATTCAACAGATGAAGAAAGAAGCCTTCTAGCAGCTTCCCCGACCTCCCCCAAAACAGAAACATCTGGGAGTGAGGCTGTCAGGAATCCCCCCCTCAGAGGAGAAAAAGCAAAGACCACCCACACTTGCAGAAACAAACATCATCACACACTTTATTTCCTGTTTGTTTTCCTAGAAATCTGTTTGCTCTTCCCATATCATTTTTTCTCCCCATTAAGTGAGGTGTATAGATATATATCCCCATCTCCACTGTTTAGAGTGCCACTAAAACTTTAGAGTTTTTCCCCCCTTGTATGGTGTCAATTGCAAATGAAATCACTTGCCCCCAAACACTGAGAACCTAGAGAGTACAGGAAGGTTTTCTTTCTGTACAAATATTAAAATACCCCAGGTTTTGTCTGAGACTGTCATTGTATTGTATCTTCTCTATAATGATGGATCAGATGAATATAATGGGGATTTATTCATATGGATGTGGAAAATCCTGCTGTGGTGTTGGGGTAGGGATGGCATTGGCAGAAAAGAAATTATTATAAAACCATTCTCTTCTGGAGCCAGTCTGGGCCTGATTCCCAGACCATGGATTACAGCATTGTCAAAGAAAATCTCTCCAGTTCCACCAACCACAGATATCCCACGACTCAGAGGCCATCTCTACGAGCTGTAAGTGCTTCTCCATGATAATACTTCCTTAGCTCACATTTTATGTATGTCATAATATAATTATGAATAAAAGGAGAGGGGGAAAAACAAAGTACTACACTAAACGTTTAGGGTATTTGTGTTAGTATAATAAGGTCTGATCTTTTACTATTCATTCATCCTTCAAAAACTTAAAAACATTTTTTAAATGATCTTATTTATTTATTTGAAAGAAAGAGAGAGTGAGCTGAATTGGGAGGAGGGGCAGAGGGAGAGGCAGGCCCTCCATCCCCCTGCCGAGCGGGTATCTCTAACAGAACTCCGCCTATTCTGAATGTTGTGGGGATTTTACTGGCTTAAGCCCCACCCACATGATTCTAGCATAATCGTAAAGTCATCAAAATTCAGTAAACAACTTGTAGTAGGCACTGTTACAATCATAAAATGTCAGGACTCAAGGAGACAGAGTCAGGTGCTGACTTTTAAAAGGATCACTGTCAGTTTTTAGTAAAAACATCTGTTTAGCATCACAAAGATTCAAGGCATTACATGTCTTTGCTTTGGGCTATTTTTAGCTCAAATGAAAATGAGGATGGCCTCAGCTCTTATTCTGAGCTACAATTCTCACCCCTTAAAGTGCTAGGTTTTTCAATTTATATGTGGGCTCATGGCTACACAGATAAAGGCAGACATTCCCAGTCTCCTTTGTAACAAAGTGCCCAGATCTATAAGATAGGATAAAAGAAATTATGCGTAGCTTCTGGGCCATGACCTTGCTCCTCCCTTCTTGGACTTGCTCTGGCTGTGCTAGTGAATCATCCCATTCCAGAAGAGTGAGGGCGTTTTCTAGGACAGGAACCAGTGAACTTTTTCTGTAAGGGGCCAGACAGTACCTCAGGCTTTGTAGGCTATCCAGTGTCAAAGAGAAAGTCAGACTCTGAGTAGTTAATGTGGTGAGAACAGATTACAGCTAATAATATGACCCTGCAACAACAGGAAAGAGTGTCCAGCATGAATGAAATGCAGCTGTGATGACTGTAGATATGACTGGGCAATGGGCATTTTGTTTCACATTGTTTATTTTCTTTTATTTCTAATTTAATTTAATTTAAATAAAGCTCAACATGGGGCTTGAACTCACAACCTCGAGATCAAGACCTGAGCTGAGATCTAGAGTCGATGCTTAACTGACTGAGCCATCCAGGTGCCCCATGACAGGGCATTTTAAAGAGAGAATGGGGTTGATGAGCAGCTCAGTAGGGTCAGGGAACAGAAGAAGTACAAAAAGTGGGGAGGGGAAGTTGGTTCATGTAATAAATCCCACGTGTGTTTGTTGACTGGTTCCACTGAAATTAAGCTTCTACCCTCCCAGAGGTCTGGGGTACAGGGCCCCTTCTTCAGGTGTTCAGGGACAAATAGTGAATACTTCTGTCGGCCTTGAGTTTGCATAGCCAGGCACTTTAAAGGGGGCAAGGTCATTCTAGAGATGTAGCCTTGAGCTCTTGTAACTACTTCAGCATTTGTCCAATCATGTACAGGCCATGGTTGAGACCTACTCAGAAGAGGGATGAGGCGACCCTGGCCAGAGTTAGGTCAAGGTGAAAATCTTTGTCAATAGTCTTGGTAGAAACTATCCAACTCTGATCACACAAAAGCAGCCACAGACAATCTTTGAATACTTGGGCTGTCTACAAAAACAGGCTTTGGGTCTCATTTTGCCCAGTGTTGTAGTTGGCACGTGATGGATCCAAAAAATGGAGGGAAGCTTGGTCCTTGGAAGATAGCAAGGTCCAATCATTGAATCCCTCAAAATATAAAAAGCAAGAGAAATTGAATGCAGGAGGTTGGTATATCGGTGAAAGAGAATTCCACAAGGTTAAGTAGGGGAAGGAGGGCACCTCAAAGACCAGTAAAGGCAACAACAGCCTCCCCACCCCTCCTATGCCCAGTCTCAAGAGCAAGAGGGAAGTTCCTGGGCCCCAGACCCTCTTCCTTAATGTCTTTACCTCTGGGGAAGGGGGGGAGTTGGTGGGGGGGAGGGAGGCAGGGATGGACTTGCATCTCACTAATGCCATGCTTATTTGTGTCTCTGTTAAGTACAGTCCAGAAGGGTTAGACGTCATATGGAGCTGTTTCTGCAGACCCCGTTTGGGGCACTGCATATGAAAGATGGTGTCTGGTTTGAAGGCTCACACCCCTGACCCCCCAGGCAAGGATTTCAGTCACGGAATAGCATTGTCTCTCAGAAAGAGGAAGCAATTATTCCAACTTCAAGTGAAAGTTGAGGAAGTAGGGTCTCACCAGGGTTCCAGCTTTTCTCTCTTTTTTTAAAATTTGAAGTTAGATATTGTGGAATTCATGCTATGTGACAGGCAGAGCATATGGCGGTTTCAAACCTGCCTATTTATTGATTTATTTTAAACAGCTTTATTGAAATATAGCTGATCCACAGTAAACTGCATGCATGTCATTGGTTTGATCAGCTTGGACAAGATACCATCACCACAGTTGATGTCAGAGATCTATTGATCACCTCCAAGAGTTTCCTCATGTCTCCCTGTCTTTAATTCCTTTTTTCTTCAGTGCTTAGAAAACCTATCATGAGATCTACCCTCTCAACAAAACATTTGCCCACGACACAGCATTGCTGTTCACTGAAGCTGATTCATCTTGCATTACTGACATTTCGTACCAACTGAACACCCTTTCCCTGGCCCTGACAGCCTCTGTTTGATTCTCTGCTTCTGTGAGTTTGAATATTTTGGGCGCCTCATGCAGTCCTTGCCTTCTGTGACTGACTCATTTCACTTAGCATGGTGTTCTCTGGGTTCATCCATGTTGCCAAAAATGAGATAATTTCCTTTTTTCTTTTTTTAAAGGGTAGATAATATTCTGTTGTACGTGTTTACCACATTTTCTTTATCCATTCATCTGTCAGTGGACATTTGTATTGTTTCCATAACTTGACAGTTATGAACAATGATGCAATAAACATAGGAGCACACGTATGTCTCTGAGATCCTGATTTCAATTCTTTTGAATATATACAAAGAAGTAGTCGTCTTATTTTTAATTTTTAAGGACCCTCCACAATGTTTTCTTCACGGCTTCACCATTTCAGTCTCATCGACAGTGGAGAAGAAGTGAAGAAGACTTGAAACCTTTCTTTTTTCTGGTAAGAGCCATCCCAAACTAATGTGAGATGTCCTCTCACTGTGATTTTGACTTGCATTTTCCTGATGAGGAGTGATGTTGAGCACCTGTCAGTCATTTGCCTGCCTTCTTGGGAGAATGTCTATTTAAGTCTTTTGCCCATTTTAAAAACCAGGTTATTGAGGTTTTTTTTTGCTATCGAGTTGGAAGAGTTATTTTATGCTTTGGATATTAACCATTTATCAGATATACAGTATTTTATATTTCAGATTGACTAGGTCAAGGGTGCCCAGATTAAACATTATTTCTGGATTTGCCTCTGGGGGTATCTCTAGGTGAGATTAGCATTTAAATCTGTAGACTTTATTGAGTAGATGGCCCTTCTGAATGCGGACAAGCATCGTCCAATTCATCTAGGACCTGAATAGAATGGAAAAGGGGAGGAAAGAGGAATTTGTCCCTTTGTTTTCTGCCTGCCTGTTCAGCTAGGATGCTGATATTCTCTCATCTGGGGACTTGAATTTACAACACTGGCTTCCCTGCTTTCAGTTCCTTAGGCAAGGACTGTCCCTACTCCCCTCACTCCCTGGGTCTCCAGCTTGCAGTCAGCAGCTCAAGGGCTGTCCAGCATCTCTCATCTTGTGAACTGATTTCTCATAATAAATCCCGTGTGTATGTGTGTGTGTGTGTGTGTGTGTGTGTGTGTGTGTGGTTAATTCTCTTTCTCTGGAGAATTCTGACTAAGACACATGGTTTGCAAATATTTTATCTAACTCTATAGGTTGCCTTTTCATTCTGTTGATTGTGTCTTTTGCTGCACAGAAGCCTTTTGGTTTGACGTAGTCCCACTTGTCTACATATAGACCAACGGAACAGAATAGAGGGCCTTGGAAGATACCCACAGAGCTGATCTTCCATGAGGGTGGCAAGGACACATGATGAGGAAAAGACAGTCTCTTCATCAAATGGTTTTGGGAAAACTTGATATTCACATGCAAAAGAAAGTGATCGGATCTCCATCTTACACCATATATAAACATAGTTGCAAAGCAGGTTAAAAACTGAAACTACAAAATTCCTAACAGAAAATATAGAGGGAAGAGCTTCTTGGCAATGATTTCTTGTGACAGTCATCAAAAACATAACCAAGTGCCAAACTGGACCAGTGGATCCCCATCAAACCAAATCTGTCTTTTACACTTTGACTTGGGTCATGCACTGTGTGGGTGGGGAGGAGGAGAGCTACAGGGGCCAGTACTGAGTCCTGAGTTAGCATCTTGATGGCTCTGATGTCCCATCTACACAGTAATTTCTGGAGGAGTGACAGTGGGCATGTCTGACGTTTACCTTCAGGGGGCTTGGGAAAAGAGGGTGGGGAGAGGAAGAAAACACCTTTATTTCCCCCACCTGTCTCAGGGTAACATCACCCGCAACTAGAACTCTCCTGAATCGAGTTCGCTCCTCTTTTTCCCCTCTTCCTCTTGTCCTTTACATTGCATTTGTTATTCTTCAGTATTGATTTTTAGTTTGATTTTATGCACAGCTTGAATGACTCCAGTTTCTATTAAAAATGGTAGAAATACAGACATGTCTAGAGACAGAGAGGCAGAGAGGCAGAAGAAACAAATAGAAAATGTACCTTTGGGGCGCCTGGGTGGCTCAGTGGGTTAAGCCACTGCCTTCAGCTCAGGTCATGATCTCAGGGTCCTGGGATCGAGTCCCGCATCGGGCTCTCTGCTCGGCGGCGAGCCTGCTTCCCTCTCTCTCTCTGCCTGCCTCTCTGTCTACTTGCGATCTCTCTCTGTCAAATTAAAAAAAAAAAAAAAAAGAAAGAAAATGTACCTTTATCCTATGCGCATTTTCATTTGGACAATAAAATAGTCATTTTAGAAGATGCATTTAAAGAAATAATCTCAAGGCAAGGAAAGACGGAGTAGAAAAAAAGAAAGAGAGAGAGGGAGCAGAAAGCAAGACCATTTTAACATTTTTCTTCATGGTGCAGGACGAGAAAAATGAAATGTATTACTGGAGTGGTTTCCTTTTGTTTTATATTAAAACAGGTCAAGTGGAACCAGGATTATTACCACTATTCCAATAAACTCTAAGATTTCCATTGGTAACACGGACACTATCTTTGTTGTTCGTTTCACCTTGCAGCACAAATGCGCTGAAAGGTGTCCTCCACTAAATTTCAAATGTGTTTGAACAGCTGGGCTTTTAGATATATATTGATACTGGCGTATATTTTAATGCAAAATTTATAAAAGAGAAGGGTAAAAGTTCGAATAGTTCCCAAGTGGTGGCATCACCGATCATAGCTATTTTGCCTACTTTTTATCCTGAAGAAATTATCAGGCAGGAAACTGAATTCTAAAACATAGCATGATGAAATTCATCCAGTGTCTGGAAAAATGCTTGAAGTGAAGGCTATTGCAGTTATGTTAGCGAATTTTTGATGGATTCTGTAGCCTTATCTGATAATAAGAAATGAAAAGGAGAGTAGCAATAACAATGCATACTTTACCCATCTTCACTTTCTCTTTTTCCATCACTCATTTAAAATCTCCCAAGGTGCTGCTTTTCCTAAAGTGTTTATTCCACAAGATATTAACCTTGCAAGCTCTTCCAATAAAACAAGTAACAACGGACTCTCTGTTTGCCTGTCGTTAGTGCTGCTGGGAACTGTATTCTTTGGACATTTATAATGTGTGCATAAGGGGCGCCTGGGTGGCTCAGTGGGTTAAGCCGCTGCCTTCGGCTCAGGTCATGATCTCAGGGTCCTGGGATCGAGTCCCACATTGGGCTCTCTGCTCGGCGGGGAGCCTGCTTCCCTCTCTCTCTCTCTCTGCCTGCCTCTCTGCCTACTTGTGATCTCCTGTCTCTCGCTGTCAAATAAATAAATAAAAATAAAAAAAAAATCTTTATAATGTGTGCATAAGTCGTGTGGCTGTGAGGCAGACATCCGACCTGTGGCCAACACTCACCTGCCTGGAGGTGACGGATGGGTTCCAATAACCATAAACATATTTTCTTCAATAGTAGTGGTCCAGGTGTTCCTAAAATTCTTATAAACACTGGCACATCTGCCTTTTTGACTCCCATCTCTTCCCCATTTTACTTTATTTACTTATTTTTCTTTTATTTTTTAAAGATTTATTTATTTATTTGAAAGAGAATGCATGTGCATGCGAGGGGGAGGGCCAAGGGGTAGAGAATGAGAATCTCCAGCAGACTCCCCACTGAGCACGGAGCCCAGCGTGGGGCTCGATCTCACAACCCTGAGATAGGGACCTGAGTTGAAATCAAGAGTCATCTGCTCAGCCAACAGAGCCATCCAGACACCCCTCTCTTCCCCATTTTAGAATGGAGCTGCTCCTTTCATTTTAATGTGAATCATTCCCTGTCCTCAAGAGGTTTTAAGCTTTCTTAATTTTCTTTGAAGATTTTATTTATTTATTTGAGAGAGAGAGACACAGTGAGAGAGGGAACACAGGCAGGGGGACTGAGAGAGGGAGAAGAGGCTTCCTGTGAGCAGGGAGTCCGATGCAGGGCTCTATTCCAGAACCCTGGAATCGTGATGCAAGCCGAAGGCAGCAAGCAGCTGAATGAGTGAGCCACCCAGGCTCCCCAGGAGGCTCAGCTGTATATCCTCATTTGTTTCGGTGGATACAGGAGAAGAGCTTTTACCTCATTGTCACCAAGTGCTTAGTAATTTGATTGAGAAGCCTGACAATTGTGAACAACAGACTGGCTTAGTTGGCTGTGTCTTCTCTAAGTTATGGCAATTGTCTCAGCAAATTTTAAACTCCTGTCAGTGAAGCCTTGGATCAGATCACCCTCTCCACTTGGAGGAGAATCTGATTGAACTGATTGTGGAGAAAAGAGAAGCATCCTTGAATTCTCTAATGTTTCCATTTTGTGCCCCTCGCTGTTATCATTTGCTTATTAACCCTACATGTCTGGCTACTTGACTTTATGTCTAATGGATTCCCATCCTTACACTCTGTTCCCAGACCCTGAGCACGCTGCGGTTGAAGTATTGTGATGGGTGGATGGTGTTTTTATTCTCTAGAATCTGGTTTTTACAACAAGGATTTGCTATAACAGATTTTGTGTTCTGCTTTATAAATTAGAGGTAAGGGCAGGAAGGGGGACCAAAACAATGTTGGTCAGTTCATAGCTGACAGAGTTCTTATATCAGTAAGTCGGAACTCAATCCAAAATTCAACTCACAGCAATACGTGTCTGAACATTTCCTATGTGACTCAGAACCTCTGAGTTAAAGTATCTATTATTCTATGCCTATCCATATATTTTACATGATACAAAGGAATATTTGACATAAATATCTATTTTAGGTTTACAAGGCAATTAACGGGTTGCTTCTGAATTATTATCTTATTAAACCGTTACAGTTAGAATTTTGTTCTTTTCAAGCAGTAGAAAAGATGTTTCACAAAATAACATTTCTTCCCTTAAAAAAAAAACTCAACTGTTTGCAAGTTTACTGAAGTAAATTTTTATAACATAGGAAAGTAAAAATAAGGTGAATAAGACCCTCTTGCAATCTTATGATTAAGAGAAAATTAGTGTTTGAATTTCATGGTACAAATGTGTATATATTTATACATCCGTAAAACCAGAATTATACTGTTTCAAAATACATTTTACATTTGTTTAAATGTGAACATGATTTGGCCTTGTATCTCTAACATAACTTTTATAACAGACCCTCAATATTTTGGAGTGTTTATAAGAAACATGTTCATTGTATTACAAGAGAAAAGATGCATAGAGTACTAGTTCTGCCATCTGAGCTGAAATCAAGAGTTGGGCACTTCACCAACTGAGCCACCCGGGGCCCCTCCCCTCCCCTCCACACACTTCTTCTAGCCTGTGGCACCCACCCCTCAATGTCATAGGGGCTCACATCTGACAGTAACCTTCTCCAAGTGCTGCATTCTGTTATCTCTCCAGAATCCCTGTGGGCTCACTGAGTCCCTTCCTCGACCAGCCAGTCAAGGACTTGGCTTCAGCAATTCTGCCCTGGCCTTCAGACATCAGTGCCTTTTCTCTCCCAAATGGATCTTTCCTTAGAACTCCCCACTCTCCACCTCTTTTCTCTATCTTGTATCACCAACACTTCCAAAGGGTTATCTGGGCTCATTGCCTCTGAATTCTCTCCTCCATTTCTCTTCCACATTTCTCCCAATGTGACATTTGCCACCAACACTGCCAAAGCCACCAGAGACCTTCTTGTTGATACCTTCAATGGTCATGCTCAAGTCCTCCCCTGACGTGTGCCAAAAGTAATCACTGGATGCAGCTTCCCTCTACCTTCACATTTTTCACTGAGTAGTTTCTAGAATACTATGCTACGGATTTCCCCCTTACTTCGCTCATTTCTTCTTTGCTATATATATATATATATATATATATATATGTATTTTTAAAGATTTTTTAAAATTTATTTATTTGACAGAGAGAGATCACAAGTAGGCAGAGAGGCAGACAGAGAGATAAGGGGAAGCAGGCTTCCCACTGAGCAGAGTCCGATGTGGGGCTCGATCCCAGGGCCCTGAGATCATGACCTGAGCCAAAGGCAGAGGCTTAACCCACTGAGCCACCCAGGTGCCCCTGCCATATATATTATCTGGATACTTTGCTATATTCTCACTTCTCCAAATTCTTGCCATTAGAATGTCCCAGATTTTTTTTTTAATTAGTAGCAATTCTAACTTTTCCTATTGATTAAACCAACGTCTTAGACTCATTTTGCTTTTCTTTTTTTCATACTCTATATAGAATCTACCAGAAAATCTTCTTCCTTCAAAGCTTGTCTAGAATTCAGCCTATGACCCTATTGCAATCCACCATGACATTTTAACGGGGCTGTTGTAATCTCTGAACTGGTCTTTGTTTGTCTGACCTTGATCTCTGCCCCTACTTTAGTTTATTCTCAGCATGGCAGCCATTTAATTTCCTCAGCAAATGTCACTCCTCTCCTTCAAATTACCAGCATCTCCCCTTTTTGCTGGACCTACCGGCCACCCCCTCCCTCTCCCACAGGAACTCCTGCAGAACTCCCCCTTGCTCACTGTTCTGCAGCATCCTGGCCACCTTGTCTGTCCCATGCTCCCTGAGCACCTGTTCACTCCAGAGCTCATCCCCCAGATGCCAGCACAGCTTGCCCCAAACCTTTCTATTCTTTCTTCAGTGTCTCATTCCAAGTGAGGCCTTCATTAAGACCATTGTCAAATTTACAGCTTCTACTTCCTGAGATTCCCTAGTCATTTTCTCCACTTTAGTTTTCTCCCTAGCACTTCTAAGTTACTAACCAACACACTGTTTTGTTAATTATCTATGCTCTCTTCCTCCTACCATCCTCCCAAATACAAATTTCAGGGGGAAGAGGCTTTTGTCTCTTGCATTAGGTATTATATTACCTGAGACTAAGATCGCTAACTGGTATATAGGGGGCAGTTTATAAAGATCATCAAGCAACTAGGAGATTTTATATCACAGGGACCATAGACAAATTGGTTTAGCAACATGACAGATATCAAGTTGTACGAAGAACATCCTCCAGAACTGTCAGTGTGCTGCTGAATGTAATATAAACCCATTTGGGTAGAACTGCAAGTCTCGATCAGACGGATTTCCTGGAGGCGGAGCCACTGGAAACTGGCTCTTCTCTGGGTCTTCCCCAGCCGTCCCTATGGTGGATATGATTGTGCCTCTTTCGGCACCTGGTGTGGGGCTGCCCGTGCCGAGGTTCAGGGGACTCAACTTGGTCTACATGCATCACATCTCTTGTTTTTAATCTTGGTTCAGAATTTATACTTTCTTACTCTCTTGAAGGCCTGGGGTGAATACTGGTTTCCGAGTGTGTATGCTATTTGAAAAACAATGCTTTCCCTATTTATCATGAATACTACTGTTCTTTCCAGGGACTCTGGGTCCAGCCTCAACATCGTGCAACCTTTCCTGAAACAGGAGTGGCATGGCCAGCTCTGTGCCTGTGCCCTGGCTAGAGAGGCCAAGTGCTTCCTGTTCTCCTGATGGCTGATAGATTCCTCCTTTTAAATTTGAAGTTTAAGTCTACTGATGTGTGCAGCTTTTGGTCAAACTCTTGTTGTCTCTGACTTTTGTATTTCATGTGGGAGATGGACTGGGAACAGAGTTTCTCTATTACTATATATAAGAAGGTGAAAAATTCATTATTTGAGAATCTGAAATTACCTTTCTTTTTTAGATTTCATTTTATCTATTCATTTGAGACAGAGAGAGACAAAGAGAGAGAGAGAGAGAGAGAGAGAGAGCTTGAGCAGAAGAGAGAGACATGGGGAGACCGAGAAGCAGACTCCTTGCTAACCTGGGAGACTGACATGGGGGGTCGATCCCAGGATCCTGAGCAAGACCTCAGCCAAAGGCAGATGTTCAACCAACTGAGCCACCCAGGCACCCCTCTTTATTTCTTTCTAAATAGAAAAGAGCAAACGAACAACCGTTGTCCTTAGATTATAAAACTTAGTAAGCTTATTTATCATAGAATATCTTCTTTTTTCTTAAATTTTTTTAATTTAAGTTAAATTTAGTTAACATACAGGGTATTATTAGTTTCAGGGGTAGAACATAGGGATTCATCAGTTGCATACAGCACTCTGAATATCTTCCAAACCTTAAACGTTAAGGATTATAAGATGTCTCCTTTTGTCTCTGGAAGTACTCACGCATTGGGATCTCAGTGTGAAGAGTTGATGTATAAGAATGAGGATTTATACTGACAAAAGGATACAGAACCTGAACAGGAGAGGAACAGCTCTCAATGGCTGGTTAACTTAATCTGAAGTGCTGTATCTTTCTGAGATTTGAGAGAGGTGATATGAGACATAAATTAAATTATCATCCTTCTCACCAATGGCCTTGTTCTCCCTTATGGAGGGAAGTGACAAATTACCAGCATAAGCTGCAAATTATAAAATTTCCCATTTTGGCTTTGTAGGTACTGAAACTGAAAGAAATTCCTTTTGGAGTCTAGCAGTAGTTCTCAAGGTTGTTATGAAAGTCATGTTAGTTCAGAATGTTTAAGGTTTTCATAACTGGGATTAGACAGGCCTAGGTTTGAATGTCACTTCTTCAAACATCTAGCTGCATGATGTAAATAGTTAAAATTCCAGACATAGGTGTTCCTATCTGTAAGCTCAGAAACTATCTTGTAAAGTTCCTAACTGATTGAGGTAATGTTTATAAATAACGTCTCAGAGGTGCTACATAGCAGGTTTGAATTGTGTGCTGGTGATTATAGGAAGATTATTCATGCTCATAATTGCTGTTTTGGTGAAATTGAGTATTGAATTCCTATCTGGATACTATCATACAGTGAACACCTCCCCCATTATTTTCTTCCCCCTCACCCCACAGAATTGTTTGCAAAGGAGTTGATCAGTGGGGATACTATAGATTTGGTGTCATGGTTGGAATATCAACTCCAGTAATTTTCTATTCCAGCAGAAATGTGCAGCTACTCAGACAGGGAAAAAAAAAGAAAGAAAGAAAAAAAAAGAGAAAGGAAGAATCAATCCAACTTGCAGGATCTTCCATTTTATTGGAGAAAATAAAATCATAATCAGTGTGTTCAATCATGGGTGAACCAATAATTCATTCCCTGGGTCAGAAATTGCACAGCACTTTTAGCTATAAAATATGTCCCTCCTAAAATCAATTGAATAAACATGGACTGTTTTAGAATATCAAATATATATTAGGTTTTCTTACAGAACAAACTTCTCAGCAAGAGAGAATTAAACTATCTTTTTCTATCATTAGCAAACCATGTAAGGCATCCCTTTAACTGGGGAAGAATAATGATAAGTTTTTTGGCTTTTAAGGGTTGCTTTTAGGGTCTCATTCTAACTTGAGATATCAAGAACAAAAACACGCAGGGAATTGTGTTGTACTATTTCCTGAGTTATACCTCAAGGCAAATCCATATACCCCAAAGCAAAGCAACCATAATCATGATCTGTATGCTTGTTCATTGGAGTCCTCCCTGGAATATTCCTGAGAAGCCACAGTAGAAAAACACACTTGAGATAGGAGTGCTTTTTAAAAGGAAATTGCAGGGGCGCCTGGGTGGCTCAGTGGATGAAGCCGCTGCCTTCGGCTCAGGTCATGATCTCACGGTCCTGGGATCGAGCCCCGCATCGGGCTCTCTGCTCTGCAGGGAGACTGCTTCCTCCTCTCATTCTGCCTGCCTCTCTGCCTACTTGTGATCTCTCTCTCTGTCAAATAAATAAATAAAATCTTTAAAAAAAAAAAAAGGAAATTGCAAAACCTGGAGCTGTCCATGGAACTTAATTTGTGAGTTTGATTGAGATTAAAATGACACTTTGCGTGCTCTAGGAAAGGAGAAGATGGGTCTCCAATCTCATGGCACAGGGCAGGGGCTGAGCATTTGCATGGCTGTTGTGATTCTATGAAAATGCAGAAGTAAAACCCCAAGGCTGTGCAGGTCTAGTTTCAGATATCTCATCAATATTTCTGTGCACAGCATATTAGAAAGTGATTAACAACTCTCTGTGCTTTCATCTCAAGACTGTTTTCTTTCCTCTCAGGGACAAAGCCAAGGCAGCTGTACCCTGTTATATTATGAAGCTGTAATGCAGTATCTGGAGATTTTGCCATCTTAATCTGCTTCATTTCAGTGAAATAATAAATGCATAGGGGAAAATTTCAAAAAAGGAAAGAGGCAAGATAACATTGCAATCCTAAAACCCAAGACATTAAGCAAATCACTAGTCTTCAAACCTTCGTCAACAGCAACAGCTGGTGGAGGAAAGATTCTCTTCAAGCACACATGCATGCCTGCACATAACCCACACTCATATTTTATCTTAAGATCCTCACACCCATACTCCTGCCTATAGGCATCCTTTGTGTCGTTTCATATAATTTTCAACTTGCATCATGTGACATGGAAAAGGTAAATTCAGAGAGTGACCATGATGAAAATACAGGCAAGGTATCACAGACCTTCTTCTTAATACATAGTTGGTCTAAAGCATCCAAAAATGAAACCTCACATCCTAAAGAGGGGTATCAAAGACTAGGGAGACGTTAGAATATCCCGTTTTAGTAGAAATTGTGGTCCCATGTATGGAAACCCAAAATATTTTTGAGTGCTTCCATTTGGGAGAGGAAAATTTTTAAGCATTTGAAGTAAGTTTTTTTTTTTTTTCTGTCAAAACCTTATAATTAATTTGATATTATGTCACAAAACTTGAAGAAAGCTGACACCCACTTCCTTCAATCTGTCTTTCATTTCAGGTGTGTGTTCATGCCTATTATTGCCAGTAACTCAAAATTCTTTGGCTCTATTCTCTTTGCTTTCTCAGTTATATGTCATTGTCTAAGAAGGACAACGAGGAGGACAGAGTCCCTCTGAAAGGGAGGAGCAGCTGATCAGGAAAATATCTCCATGCTCCTTGCAACATTTCAAACTCTTGGCCAGGCCTCTTGCATTCATGTTACTTGAGAAGTTTTAGGCCAGGGGTTATGGTCTGATTACCATAGAATAAGGGATAAGGAAATGGGTTAGGTAGTTCAACAAAAGTCTGTTTGCCGCTCTGTCCTTTTACTCATCCAGATTTTTTCGCTCATAGAATTCTGGGGTAGATAGACAGAGAAGGACTTAAAAACAACAACAACAACAAACCTTTCTGCTATACAACCTTATTTATTTTTACTACTTTTCACCAACACTTAATTTTGAAAAAAAAATTCAAACATACAAAAATTCAAAGAAAATAGTAAAATAACCATCTGTACCCATCTAGGTTTAACAACTGTGGACATTTTGCAACAATTGTTTTGTATATATATTTTTATCACCTATCTCTATCTGCCCTTAACAGAGTGTTTCTAAACCAAGGAACAGATTAAGTTTCACACATAACATATATTTGTTATTAGATTTATTTAGCTTCATTTATTTTAGAATAGCCACCCTACTTTTTAGCTTCAAGGCATCGAATGTAACGGATAGTGAACATGTCCACTGTCCCTCATTGTGGACCTGACTGCTTCCTCATGGTGCCATTTATCTTGCTCTTCCCTCCCTTGATTTTCTGTAACTCCTAAGTGTTCTCAAAAGGCTTGATTAAATTCATATTTAAGTTTTTGGCAGTCACACTTCATAGGATATGCCGTGCACACCATGCTGTGCATATTTTAAGAACTAAGTGGTTAGTTCTCTGATTTTCAAGATGAATGAATAAGACTTGGTGAGGCAACAAGAGCAGCTTGAGCATGTCCTTCCAAAGATGAGCATCTCAGAAAAGGAGTCTGTGGAGCCACTAGCCCTTTGCTCACAGTGGAGCTGTATAAGACTTTGCTTCTTCTGTTCCCAGTTTTGTCATCAGTTCTCCTACTTTGAGCATCCAGAGTAAAAAGGTCAAAGACCAGCTGAACCTAATATAATCTTCCCATGTTTATAGATCCATGGTAGAACAGGCTCACAACCATTACCTGATTCAGGTTCCCAGCTGCTGAAATCTCAGTGACTCCTGTGACTGATTTCCAGTGATTCTTATGTCTGGCATGCATGGCATCCTTGGAGGGATTGTTCAAGGCACAGATGCTGGCCCCTCTCCCAAATTCCTAATTCAACAAGTGTGAGGAGGGACCTAAAAGTTTACATGTCTAACAAGTTCCCAAGTGAGGTGGATGCTGCTTGTCCAGGGACCATGGTTTGAGAACACGAAGCTCAAGGTTCCAGAGTCCCATGTTGGAATTCAACAGGAGGCCTCTTGTCATCCAGTTTTATTTGTTAAATTGTGAAAGGATCAAAAGCTTAGGAAATGAGATCTAAGACCTGTATTTGAGCTTCTTAATTCTACTCCATATGTAATGGCTGGGCAACTTCCTACCTTACTCCGTCTCTCCACCTGTTAAATGGAAATGTTCATACCAGATTATCCCACAAGTTGGTAAAGACCAACTGGGTCATTAATGTGAAAATTTTTAAAACTGTGAAGAGCTCCATAAAATACCACTGAGAGACTTGCTTTCTGACAACCAAAATGTGGCCAGAGAGAAAAGGCCACACCTGGAGAGGTGGACAGGTCTGGGACTGGACCACAAGGAGGAGACTTAACACTGACCTGCATTTGGTCCTGGGAGCAGATAGAGAAAAATCAGTGAGTGACAAAAGTAAGATGAAGAGGAAGGGAAAACAAATTTTACTCATTTACCAATCTTAGTGATATAAAGTATCAGTTCATATTAGGAGGAAGAAAGGGACAAAGGTGGAAACATTGAACCCATCACCACCAGTAAGACAGATAGATATTTTTCTCAGTACCACAATTACTTGCTGGCTAAAAATTAAGTGCCATTGAAAAACATAAGAATTCTGGTAATTTAGGCTTTCAGAATCTGGCATTCCCCCCTAAATGGTGAAACTGGAACTATGGCATAATAGACATGACTATTGTGTTGGGCAGAATCCCCTCCACATGACATTCTTAACTACCCATATATGCACAAGAAGGCACTGAAGGTTCACGGGTCTTCATTTTCATGACTCACACTTTTCATAATGCTTTCTGGGGTAAAATGCTGTTTTTGGTGAAAGTACATACATAGCAGGGTACCTGGCACAGAATAAGTATCATAACGTTCAATTGATATATGTGTATGCTAAGATCTTAGAAGAATGTGAGATACTACTTTCTGTGACATAAAGTTCATTACACAAAATATGTGAAAAAAATCAAAGGGAAATCTAGGTGCTGATTATATTTATAGATTTTTGAAGCAACTGTTGTATTCCATAAGTATTAGGGGTTATTTATA
Organism: Meles meles; assembly: GCF_922984935.1. NCBI lineage: Eukaryota > Metazoa > Chordata > Mammalia > Carnivora > Mustelidae > Meles > Meles meles. The sequence continues at coordinate 100,132,268 of NC_060075.1, forward strand.
TTGCCACTCCAAGTTCAATTTTAATGCTATTATGATTGACTATGATCCTGGTTTCTCATTAAGAGATTTTTCAGCTTTACTTGGAACAACTCATCCTAGACTGACTAGACCATAAAATACAGTACTCATTTTCTTTAATTTATTGTTTATCGTCTGAATATTCCTTTGTATATCTCACTGTGATGGGGCACCCCTGGGACAGGGAAGTGAGGGTCTTGGAAAAGCTGAGAATCTTAGAGTGTGGAACCCTCATATGCATTGGCTGTTAGAAACCCAGCCTTCTGTTTACCCAGATCTGGGCATATATTTCAGGCAACCCAATGGACGTTTGTGATGAGGGATTGCTTGTGTCCTTGCCTGTACCTGTTGCTCAATAGAAGCCAACATTTGAAGTCTCTTAGGTTCCAGGTTATTCCCTTAACTTGTCGATTATGCTCAAAGATTGGCAAAATTTCACATGAAATGACATAAATCTCTTTGTAGGTGTGATCTCAAGTATGGTTTATTGGTGGCTACTTCTCCATTTTGTTTCTGGTGGTTTGTCTGACAGATTGCATCCTGAAACCAAAGCCCTGCTTAATGGCAGATGTGCAGCTATGGTAGCAAGAAATGAATGAGATGAGAAAGATTAAACAATTGATCTGAGGGATTCCAGGGAGCAGGGAAACTGCTAATGAAATCTCAGAGACCCCTAGATAAAGGTCAAAATTAGAAGGTCAATAACCTAAAGTTAGTTTGAAATCAAGAATCACTCATTCTAGCACTTTGCTCTCCCAATGGCATAACTAGGTTTTAACATGAAGTTTCAAAAGTTCCAGACAGTTAACATTAGTTGCAAGGAATGCCTGAATGAATGGTTGGGCTCATCCTCTGCCTTGGCATATTACAGGGTAGCTCATCAAACAATTCCCTCCTGAGAAAGTCACGCAAAGAAGGATCAATTGACTTGCAAAGTAGAACTGCATTGTGTGCACAGATCATGGCTCCTGTGATCTTGCTGGCTTCTAGCTATCATTTGAAAAAAATGGGACACAAAAAGAAGCAAGAAGCTAATTTAAAGCAAAGTAAGCGAGTGCAAATGATTCAGGCATTTTCTCTGGAAATTTATCAATACGTGGCGGCCGGATGCGGACTCCTGAGGGAGAAACCATTTACACAAAGAGATTTATCGGGCCAAGCACTGCTGCATGTGCAGGAGTTAATGAAGATGCTAAGAAGAAAGAATTGACTTTAGGACCAGAGAGTGGAGCTCATTTCAGATAAGGGACCAAGTTCCATTAGACGAAGAAAACAGAAACAGAGTATGGATGACATTGTAACTTCTTTAAAAATCTGGGCTAATGATACTTAGAATTTAAGTCAACTGATAGTGCATGGTGGAATTTGGTTTTAATCAATCAAAAGTTTAAAAGTGCAGTGTGTAGAATGTCTCAAACACTCAGCATGTCCTTCGTTGTGAACATGGAGAGAATCAAGGAGGCAGGCCCGGGGTGCTGGGTGCAGCCAGATACCGGAAGCAGAAGTACTAACCACACCGGAAACGGAAGCACTACTCACACCTAAAAAGGAAGCACTACCCGCACTGTGTCCCAGACAGGATCCTCCTAAGATCCATCTTGTTTCTCAAGACAGTAGCTCTAAACTAAAAGAACACAAAGAATAACAGCCCTAGAATTCACTGATATTTCCTCATGTTCTGCACCGTTTTGACATGTGCATGCGTGTGCTTGAGGATGCACTTCTATTTTCAACAGGAAAATAGTTCTCAGTGATTATCTTGCTTAAAAAATATCTTCTGAATTTCACCTCAGAAACATCACTTAGCTGCATGACAATGATCTACTTTCCAGTCAATGTTTCTTCAGCTAATTTTCCCTTATTTTTCTAACATTAGTTTGGCGAATTATGTCTCAGATAGCATATCCTTGGTGCTACTGTTTTATAATTAAGATAATTTCTTTATGGTGAGAACTTTAATTAAATCACTGGAGAAGTAGCCATTGAGTGCTTACCATTTCCCACAATGCTGCTTCTCAGCTACATTTAAAGCCTGGGGTTTACGGGAGCTGATGGGGCATTAGGCAGGAGCCATGCTGACTTCTCAGCCCCATCACTCTATTCCAGTTGAAAGCACATTTCCGCTGGGAAGCCCCAAGATTTGGGAACTGATTTTCATGGGGGAACTCGGTTTCCATTAATGTCTCTGTCAGCAAAATAGCATAAGCTCCAGGGAGACTTCTTCCATTGAATTATTTCTTAGAAATAAATACCCAAGAGTTGGATTAATAGCTTAAAGATTAATAACTTCCTTTAGCTCTTGAAATATATTCCCATTATGTTTCCCCAAATTGTACCAATTTGCAGTGTTCTTGGGAGGGGATTAGTGTGATTCTGTGTGTATCATTTTGGATTAAATCCTAACATATATTTAGATTTATGTTAATTTAATAGGTGTAAAATTGAGTTTCATTGTTGCTTAAATTTCTATGTTTTCATTACAAATGTTCTTGGACATTTTCCATATGTTTCTTTATTGTTTCTATTTTCTAATTTGTGATGGTTCCACTTATAATAATTACCCATTTATCTATTGGAGTGTTGATAATTTCCTTACAATTTTAGAACCATCAGAATTCTTGTGAAAGAGATACTTGCTAATTGCAATAACAATAAATATGTATAGAGAAGCATAAAGAGGTGTGATACTGTCATCATACAGGGGCCTATAGTGAGAACAAGGTGAATTGCAAAGAATGACAAATCTGTGTCTTCTCCCATTGTTATATAATCATCTAACGGAGGGGCTGGGTAACCTCAAATAAAGTAGAATGGCTCACAAGTTCCATGCTCCAGGGAATTGCTGTTAAGTTTTTGTGTGACAGTATACATTACACATTTTGCAAATAATTATCCATTTTCTTTTTACCTTGTTTATATGAAGTTTTCTCTTTGCACACAAAAGTTACTTTTTTTGCTATAAAATTTGTCAATGCCACTTAGTTGGGAATATATGATACAGTCAGTGGTGTTGTAATAGCATTATATGAGACAGATGGTAGCTACACTTGTGGTAAGCACAGCATAACTTGTAGAATTGCTATGTTTTACACTTGAAACTAATGTAGTACTGTGTCATTTGTACTCAAATAAAATAATAGAATTATTTCCAATCTGTGGGATAAGCACACATTCCTGCTGCTTTAAGTCAGACCTGAGCTTTTTGACTAAGGAAGTACAACTGGAAGTGGCATTGCTACATTTAAGAGGGAGTTTTAAGAAGTGATGTGGCTTTAGAGTGTCCTTTTTCTTCTTTAATGGTATCAAAAATGTCTAGACAGGTATGTGCTTATTATTAGTTTTTGTTTTATTTATTTTCTGTTCCAAGCAAATATCCGTACTATCTATAACACTCATCTATTCGTTGCTTCTTGTAGTGTCATTACTATTACCTACATGTTCAAAAGTTCCAAAAGCCCTTAGTTCAGACTTTCCTTTTGAAACAGCAACAGTATACAGTGTAGATACACTGTATCTAGCCTTGATTTTTCTCCACTTATCCATTAAAAGAAGAAAAAAGATTCTTCACTTTACTCCCAAGTATCATTTTTCCCCCATCCACTGTCCTGAATAACAGTGATGCCAGCACCCAGTCACCCACACCTCCAAGGCACTTTGATTCCCTTCTGTATTCCATCAGTGAGACAGAATTACTCTACCTTCTGGAAGCCTTTGAAACATGTTATCTCCTTGGATTTATACTATATGGGCCTTATTTCAGCCCCAGATAACCAAACACTTGAATAGCTACAATGGTCTCATCCATCTCCAACCCTTTCTTTACCTACTACCGAAGACATGTTTCCTACCATTAATTTTTGACTACTTTTAATAATTTTCCTTCATTCCCAATTATTTCCAGGATAAAGTCATTGACTTGTATTTTCTACTGGTTGACGAGAGCATTTCAGCTTCATGGTTACTTATTATCTGAGGTCCCACAGACTCCTTTTAAGAATGGAAAACAGACAAGTCAGAGGAAATATACTCATTAGGGTTCCATCTCGTTGGGAGTTGGCACCAGCTGTTGGTATCTGGGGTGCATGGGAAATAAATTAGGATTTCTCATGTCTGCCCATAATGATGTAATAGCTGGCCAAACAAGTATTTACTGTAAGACTTTGATGGGTTATTATGTAACTCAGTCCTTAGCTGCAAGTTTAAGAGCCACAAAACTCTCACTCCTACCTACAATCCCCAGGGATTTGCCATGTAGTTCTCAGGAATACTGACAGCTTCTCATTGTCAACACACAGACAGGTTCAGATGGCCATCCACCTCCTCCTAGGAAGACAAAGAGATGAATGTGGACTTTAGGAGGTGATCCCGGTACATGATATGTAACACCATTCTTGATGTCATAAATGTTTACTTATCCTGCCTTATTTCCAGCCTCTGTGGCTTTTTGTTCAACAATAGTAATATTGTCTACAATTCATTGCTTTTTGTTTATATCTTTTACCTTGTGCCTTTACATATATTTTTCTTTCTATGTAGAAGTCTGATTCTACTCTTCTTTTTCTGGGAAATACCTACAAACCAGCCAACTTTAGTTCAAATATCAGGTATCTTGTATCACCCTGTCAACACATGCTCTTGGGGCATGATTGCTGCATTCCTTCTGACTGATTGCACGTTGTACATTTTGTGTCACAATTATCATGATATATATCAAATATTTATTCACATATTTCTCTCCCTGATTAGAGTACGAGCTCCTTTAGAAAAAGGACTTTGTCTTTTTCATCTCATCCAAATAGACACTCAAACAATATTTGCTATTTAAAAGAAGAGTGGAGACAATTGCAAACCTATGAGCCTTTATATTTACAAACTCAAGTAGTACTGACTCTATTTTATTAAAGTACTTTAAAAACTTCTACCAGGTTCATCTACTATGTCTTAATAATCAAAAGCAAGCTATCAAATGAGAAATGTCTGACTGGTTATTGAGGAAGTACCACTTACTATTTACTTATCTTTAACTTTTATTATAAAAACTTTCCAGCTTATATAGAAATTGAGAGAATATTATAATAAACATAATCACTGTTGACTTAGAAATTGATGTCATTTTTCCATATATACTTCATGGTTTTGGATTCTGCTTGTTTTTTTTTTTTTTTCTGAAATATTTTAAAATCAATGCTCTCATCTTTCCTTAGTTAATGTGGAAGTTTCCAGTTATTCTTATCTACTTCTTTAAGGTCTATCAGTTTTTACTTCATGCATTTTGAGGCTTTTTTGTTTGCTGCATAAACACTGAGGATGGCTGTCACTTCCTGGTACATCAGCCTTTGTCCATTAGAATATACATCATTGTCTCTGGTAACATTTTTTCTTCCTGAACTCTACTTTATTTGATATTATATAGTTACTCCAGTTGTGCTTTAATTAAAGTTTATCTAATATAACTTTGTCTATGTTTGATTCTCAACCTGTCCAGATGGTTATATTTGAAGATAGTTTTCTCAAGACAACATACAGTTGGATCATGTTCTGTAATCTACTCTACTAACCTCTGTCTCTCTTTTTAAAAAGATTTTGTTTATTAATTTGAGACAGAGAATGAAAGAGAAAGACAGCAGAAGTAGGGGAGGGAGAGGGAGAAGCAAACTCACTGCTGAGCAGGGAGCCAGACATGGGGTTTGATCCCAGCACCCTGAGCCAAACACAGACACTTAACTGACTAAGACACTCAGGTGGCCCTAATCAATGTCTTTTAATTGGGTTACATAGACTTTTTTGCTTTAATTTAATTGTTGATATGGCAGGACTTAACTTTTCCATCTTATTTTTCTTTTCCTGGTTTTTTGTTGTTGCTGTTTATTTTCTTTTTCCTTCCCTTTTTGTCAATTATTTGCCCATTTCTTAGGCCAGAATATCTATATCTATATCTATATCTATATCTATATCTATATCTATATCTATATCTATATCATCATTTGAGAGAGAGAAAACACGAGTGAGGGAGATGGGAAGAGAGAGAGGGAGAAACAGACTTCCCACTGAGCAGGGAGCCTGATGTAGGGCTCCATCCCAGGACCCTGAGATCATGACCTGAGCTGAAGACAGATGCTTAACCCACTGAGCCACCCAGGTGCCCAAGAACAGCATTTATATTTTTCTATAATTTTTTTAGTATATATCTTTGTATAGCACTTTTAGTGATTGCTCTAGCTATTATATTTTATTTACATAACTTATCACAACTTAACAGTATCATCATTTTGTCAGTGAATTGGAAAAAAAAGAAAACAAAAACTTTACCTCTCTTTCCATCCCTTTTTCCTTCTCCACCTAAATTGTTTTGAGTACATTCTCTCTATACAGTTGGAATCATATCATTGTTACACTTTTGCCATCAAGCATAGTTTAGAAAACTCAAAAGAAGGAAAGTCTAGTTTATTTATCCATATTTTTGCTTATGAGGCTCTTTCTTCTTTTCTCATTTCCAAGCTTCTTCATTTTATCATTATTTTTCGGTTTAGAGAATTTCCTTTGGCCATCCTTTTGTGGTAACTCTTGCGGTGGCACATGTTCTCAGTTTTTCTACATCTGAAAATGTATTGATTTCCCCTTTATCCCTGAAGAGTATTTTGCTAGGTAGGAATTCTTTTCTCTCAACATTTGAAAATATTGTATTTCCCTGGCTTCCGTGGTTTTTGATGAGAAATTTTCTGCCATTCAAATTATTTTCCACTGTAAGTAAAGTACTACTTATATTATTGCTTCTTTAAAAATCTTTTCCTTTGTCTTTAGTTTTCAGAATTTTAATTATGAGATATCCAGGTGTAGATCTCTTTGGGTATATTCTGTTTAAAATTTACTAATATTCTTGAAACTATAGGTTTATGACTCTTGCTAAATTTGGGGAATTAATGGACATTATTTCTGTGGGTATTGTTCTTTTAGACTCACTTCTTTCTCTTCCTCTCTGGACTCTGATAACACAAAAGCTACATATCTCTTTATAGTCCTAAAGACCCCTAAGATTCTCTTTATTCTTTTTTTAAATGGTCTTTTTTCCCTCTGTTGTTAAGACTGAATAATTTTTCTTATTCTATTTTCCAGCTCACTGATTCTTTCCTGTGTCCTCTCCATTCTCCTGTTTAGTCCACCCACTGAGCTTTTTCTCGTATTTATTATGTTTTTCATTTCTAAAATTTCAATTTGATTTTTCTTCATATCTTCTTTTTTTTTTTTAAGATTTTATTCATTTATTTGACAGAGAGAGAGAGAGACAGTGAGAGCAGGAACATAAGCAGGGGAAGTGGGAGAGGGAAAAGCAGTCCTCCCACTGAGCAAGGACCCCAGCGCAGTGTTCAATTCCAGGAACCTGGGATCATGATCCGAGCCGAAGGCAGACTTTTAACCATCTGAGCCATGCAGGCACCCCTCTTCATATATTCTATATCTTCTGTGTCTTTGCTGAGGTTTTATATTTTTGTTTTTTAATTTAAGAGTGTTTGTAATTGTTTCTTAAAACATTTTGATGATGGCTGCTATAAAACCTTTGTCAGATATTTCTACCATAACAGCCATCCTGGTGTTGAATTATGTTAATTCCATTTCATTACGTTGTAGATCTGTTCCTTGACATAATGAGTGATTTTAAAACCACACTTTGGACATTTTCATATTATGTTATGATAGGCTGCATCTTATTTAAATCTCGTTTTCGAAGTCTTTATTTGGCACTCCAGGGGAGGGGGTATCACATCATCACTGCCATCTGGAATTAGAAGTCCATGTTCCCCAGTTAACCTCCACTGACAGCCGTTCTCTTTAGTGCCATGTGGGAGGTTCGTTCTTTCCACATGGTCTCCAGTCACTGTATAAGGGTGGCCCTGTTACTACTGGATAATGATGAAAGTCTTCACTTGGCTTTCTTTGACACTGCCTGGCCAGGAAGGATGTGGAAACTGGGGTCTCCAGTAGTTTCTACTAACACCATGAGAAAGAAAGAGCTTTTGTTGACAGCAGTTGGGAATGAAAACTCTAACTCTCCTTGGCTTTGTCCAACTCTGTCATGACATGGGAGTTGGGGCACCTCATTGTAGCCTCAACAAGGTAGCAGTTTTTCCCAAGTTGTTGTGGTAGAATGTTTATTATATAAAAATTTTCTATCTTGCTACACTGTCCTTTCCTGTTCCACTGGACAGAGAGAGATTTTTACTGGGAAACAGATTTTTATTGTTTTGTTCATGCCTCTTCACATTTCTGATTTGCTGCTGTCTGAAATATTATGAAGTAAAAAGAACACCTAAAGAAACCACCACTGTGCAGCTGCTTGAGTCCCAAGATCCCTGAGCAGACTGCTTTCTTTACACCTTTTAGAGTCTTCCTATATCTGTTTTGTATATGATTTCCAGGAAAATTTTTCCCAATTGTGATTTATGTTTTTATTATTATTTTGAATTCTTATTTTAATTCCAGTAAGTTAGCATACAGTGTAATATTAGTTTCAGATGTACAACATACTGATTCAATACTTCCATAGAGCATCCCAAGCTCATCACAAGTGAACTCCTTAATCCCCATTACGTATTTCCCCCATCCCCCACCACCTACCTTCTGGCAACCATCAGTTTGTTTTCTATAGTTAGGAATCTGTTTCTTGATTTGCCTTTCTCTCCTTTTATTTCCCTTATTTGTTTTGTTTATTAAATCCACATGTGAGTGAAATCATATGCTATTTGTTTTTCTCTGACTGACTTATTTTCACTTAACATTCTTTTTGATGGCTGAGTAATATTCCATCACACACTCACACACACATGCTCACGCACTACATTTTATCCACTATCAACTCATCAGTTGATGGACACTTTGGGCTCTTTCCATAATTTGGTTATTGTAGATAATGCTACTATAAATATCAGGGTGTGTATTTCCCTGTGAATTAGTTTTTTGTATTCTTTGGGTTAATACCCAGTAATGTATTTGCTGGATCATAGGGTAATTCTATGTCTGTTTTGTGTATGATATCCAGGAGTATTAATTGTAATTAAGGTTAGCTAAGACAAATTTTAGCTGTGTAAGTATAGAGAATATTGTGTCTGTTTCATTTTTTTTTTTTGAAAGCTGAGGTCTCTTCTGTATCTATCAATTTAGAGAGAATCTTGTTGTAATGAGATGCAAGGAAGCCTCAAAATTGCACAGGGATCTGAAAAAGGGTCTCTGAATCAGCTTGAAGGAGATTCTATGGGACAAAATTGACACAATTAAAGCACCTCCACAAAAATGATGATCACAATTGATGAAAACAAACAAACAAAAGTCTATCCCTGTGTTTGTGTGTTCATTACTTAATTCTATAATTATATGCACCAAATGGAAAGCCCCCCCAACACACAAATTAACAAAATGTATCTGACACTGTTGGAGGTGATTATTACACCAAATCCTTTCTTTGAAAATTGAAAATTTGATGGAAAGAAGTATTAAACTCCCTTTCCAATACAACTGTAGGTCAAGGTAACCAAAATGTCAATTTCTGAAGCAAAAGCTCTTTGTACAAAAGGAGTTGTTGGATTTATGAATCTTAATGGAATAATTAATTCAGAAAATCATCATCAAAGGGTGGCAAAGTTATCATTGGAAAGTTTGTCAGAAAATGAAGTATTCACATCGTGCGAAGTTATCACTTCACATATCATTACGAGTCCTGAGGGCTGCAATGCAACTTCAGTGGAGAAGCCTTTCTGTCACTGGCTTAGCCCAGTGATTAATCTCAGCATCACTATTAGTGACCTTGTGTCACTGGATGTGTCCCCTGAGGTGATGCAAATGAAGTCTATAGAGCTCCTGTGAAGACTCTTCCTGAAATATATAACCTGATGTAGCTGAGCCTTTAGATTTCGCTTTCAGTAACTACATGAAGTCAGAAGAACAAGCTAAAGCATGTCAGGATGAATGTTGAAAAACTCAGATGTGGGTCATTTTGTAGCACAAGCAGGAGGCCCTTTTCCTAGTCAGCAGCTTGTGCAGGAGCAGCGCCGTCCTATTTACTTGAACCTGGTTACAGCTCAGTCAAAGACTTCCCAGCAGTTTTTAAATACTCTATTCGACCACAGTAATACATCCTCAAGGGCAGGAGCACCAATGACACATGACATTCAGTATTCCGTAATCGTCTTTATGCAGAAGACATCTGCCTAAGGAAGAAAGATGGAAGTGGTAGACCCACACCCTTATTTCAGAGTCTAAGAAACACGTTTGGTTTTCAGTACTTTTCCCAAGGATCCTTTAGTACCTTTTTTCCTATCCCAAATGATATGGTCTTTTTAGACAAATTATCAGAAGATGCAGAGTCTGAAGAACCTTGAGTGCTGTCATTGGCTGTTGCAGAGGTCATGAGTATAGTGCAAAGAGCACAGGGGCTGGACTCAGGCTCCCTTCTTTTAGCTCCATCGAATATTGTCTATAACCTCTGACAGATGACTGAGCCTCTCTGTGCTCTAGTTCTTCATGTCTAAAACGAAGACAATAATAGTACTACATTGAGGGGCAGTTTGAGGTTAAACAGATTAATTAATGCCTATATAAAGAAGTTTGAAAAGACCGGCTGCCCACTATAAGAGTTCTAATGTTAGTTTATATTGCCATCAGGACAAATCCCATGATTAAGTCAAACCAGCTGAGATCTATTGAAAATGTGCCTGGTAGGAACCCTCACATTCAAGTCCTTCCTCTACCCCAGATGGCCGGAGACTAACTCTGCTACTGACTTTCAGCACCTCCTTGAAGGCTTAGCTCCAATGTTGGAGATGACCCTCGGACCTTCAGCTGGAAAGGAATGCTACTTTATGTCTACTTATCTCTTTTGTAATATCTGTGCAGTTTATTTTTAAATATTTTATTTGTACATGTATTTTTTAACGATTTACTTTGACAGAGAACACATACATGTGCACTTGCATGGGAGGAGGAGAGAAAGAGGGAGAGAGAGAGACTCTCAAGCAGGCCCCACCCATTGCAGAGTCTGGTGCAGGGCTCAATCTCATGACCCTGAGATAACGACCTGATCAGGAATCAAGAGTCAGATGCTTAACTGACTGAGCTCTGCAGGTGCCCCATATTTTTCATGGAGGTTCTTATTTTATCCAGCATAACTTGAGCTCCTTTATATGGATCTCGTTCTTACATTTAGTGAGCACTTCCTATGTGCCTGTAGTAATTAAGTTGAGTGACGTGTTTTAATTCACCTGATTCTTCTGACAACCCTGTGAAGCTTATTTATTATCCATTTCTTTTATAGATGGGAAAGAAGCCATAGGGCAGAGTGGTAGTCTAACTGCTGAAAGTCACTGCTCACAAGGGTGAGCTGGGATTTGAATATGGGCTGTCTTCTCTGGTGCTAGAGTCAGAGCGGGGCATTATCCTGGAATCCTGAGTGCCCAGAGAGATTTCTAAGAGGAGCAATGAAGAGGTAGACTATAGCAAGCTCTCTCTCCGTCACTTCTACCCCATCCAACCGCACACACAAGCTCACAGTGACAGTAGGACAGTGCCTCATTTTCCCCTTCTCCATGTTGGGAAAACTCATTTTACCTAATTACCTTCCATAGACACAACACAAGGGAAGGGCTCAGCCCTTAACAGAATTCTGATAAATCCTGTCCCCTTCCCATTTATTAATCTAACTCTGTTCAGTTCAACCTGTGCTGTGTTGGAGACCATCTCACCCAAGAAACCCTGTGTGAACGTGTAGATGGCATCATTGAGCAGTGTATGCGAGTTTAACATACAGTTCTTTATTTACTCTGTTCTAAGTGCAGGAGTCAAGGTCACAGCCAAGCACACATCCTGTTGGTGAGATCCTGGGGGGCCCACTGAATAAAGAAGCCAAGTCTCCTTGATGCTTTCTCCTGCTTCTGACTGATGGCATCAGCATTTGACATTGTTGGTCTTATTTGCTGGGCAATTTTATCAGTTGCTTTTCATTTGTTAGAAATTTCAACAATCGAAATTCAGATGACAGGTAGGTAAAATGAATTCTTCTCATAGATTTTTAAAGGTCTAATTAGATGGATATTTTCAGATGTTGTTAGTATCCAAGGACACTGACCTTTCTTATTGAGAAAGTAAATCAATTGTATTGGAAGTCTTTTCTGGGTCTTTGATAAATGATGGGCTATTCTCACTTGACAACTATACACAACAGAAAAATGGATAAAAGTTTGTTAATTCACTAACCAACTGTAATTCTAGTGACTGCCTCTGAGCATTTCTACAGAAAGCTGTTTGGAAACGATATCATAGCTTGGATACTTGTTTACTGATGTATTCTAAGAGTTTTTTTGGATGATAAAATCATACTTTTGCAGATCATTTTGCAGGTGAATAGAATCCAGCAGGAACAGCCTGATTTCCATCAAACTTGATGATTCAGCAGCCTATACATTATAACGTGGCACTGGGTGTGTCTGTTAACCCGGACTGGCTTCCCTGCTGATACAACGCATGGTCTGATTAGGTGAATTTTTTCTTTGTGAGCTTCTAAGACATGACATCATAGCCCTACCTGTGGTATGATGGTTGCCTATATGAATGGGCTGCTCCACCATGCTCCATGACAGCATTCCACATTGTGGTGTCCCTGTCACATGCTGTCTGGACCCTGGCCACCTCTGCCTGTCTCTCGTCCCTCGCTCATGAAGCGTGGGCCCAACCTGCCTTCTTGGCGCCCATAGCACCTTCACTTCACTCTCCCTAAAATCCCCTTGCCACTTCTATTCTGTGACTGCTTTATCCAACTTCCTTCTGCAGATGCCATGTGCAAACAGGCGAATAGCCATTGTCAGCATTATGACCATCCTGGCCTCCTGTTCCTGCTGCCTCCCTGACCAACATGTGTGTGTGTCATCAGACCATCTCATGCAGCAAGTTCTGTCCAAGCAGGTCTCTGCTCTACGACTATTTGATACCTTTGCCTTGATTTGTTTTTCTTCTAACTGCCTCTGCCATCTGCCATCATAGTTATTTGTCAGTTTCCTATATTACAAAGTGGTATCCTTGAGGGGACTGTTTGTCACTCATGGTCACTGCTGAATCCCAGTGCCTGTGACAGTGCCTGGCACCTGATAGCTCAATGCACATGGATAGAATTGATCAATCAATCAACTGGCTGATTTTATAGATAGTTTGTCCAGTAGTTGGGGTCCAGGGCCTGGAGGCAGATGTGTTGAGATACTCAGTGGACCTGATGTTACCTATGTGGCCATGCCATTCAGGCCCCCGGGGTTCATCTGTTTAATGGGGAGAGTAATAGTCCTGTCTCATTGTTAAGTTGTGACCATAAAATTAATTAACATGGGAAAAAGGTTTAGAAAATTAGCAGGCTCTTAGAAAATTAAACTCACAATAAATATTAGCTATCATAATTATTTCCATAGTGCTGTATAATTTTTAGATATTTCCTTTTTTTTTAATATTGTTGAATCCTCATTACAATCCTATGAGGCAGAAAAGAAAAGCATTTCAAAGACAAACAAACTGAGTTATGTCATTGTGACCATTCAGCTCTGGCGGTGCAGGGCTGATGCCCCAGGTCTCCTAATCCCTGAATGGTCATCTTTCAAGTAAAAAAAAAAAAAATCTAGTTTCTCAATATGGTCCCTCTGTCTCCAGTTAATTTCCACCTCATCTTACCCTTCTTGGATCATTGTCATTTCTTTTTGGCTGTCTTCAGAGTTCTGAATTAGTTAACCTTTCTGGATTTTAATATTTGCATTTAAAATCTTCTTAATACATAATGTTTGTACTGGTTTTAATGGGAATGCTGATGAACAAAAGGAGGATGATAGCAATACTTAGGCAGCATTTGATGTGCTCATTACTGATCTTCATGTTTTGCAACTTAGCTATCCTTGAAAACAACCCTATAGGAGAGGTACAGTTTCAATCCTCATTTTACAGATGAGCAAACAGAGGCACAAAAAACCTAAGCAAGATTTTCAGCCATTCCAACTCCAAAATGTATGGCCTTGGCCATCACCTCTTGGTGGACAGTTACTGTGGTTTCCTCCAGAGCCAGCCTCCTGGGAATGGGTAAGACACACATTAGGTTCCTGGACCATCTTCTCCCTTGAAAAGAGCCCTGCCCAGTACTCATGATGGAGACACTCTTATTGCAGTTTTAGCTCTGCTGATAACCTCACCTGTGCTGCAAAGTTGGTGGATAAAAGATGTCCGCGTTATGATCATCCCAGAAAGAGTTTTCTGGGGTTTTGTTTGTTTGTTTGTTTTTGTTGTTGGTTTTTTGTTTGTTTGTTTGTTTTGTTTTGCATGTATCAGAAAGGCAGCTGGGAGAGAAGTTTTTGGCCTGGAGAGTCTTTGGCTCTATCCAAAGATGAAGATTTATCCTGCCCATGTCCTCAAGCTCCCTTTTGTGTGAAAGAACATGTCAAGATAAATCAAAAGGAGGATATGAGTTAAGGCTTGACTTACTACAAGAAAGACTTGATTCATGCACCCCAAAGAGACTAATATGCAGCACAATTATGAGCTCTGGATCAGAGTGAAACATTTCAATCTTCCCTCCAACTCTGGGACAAAGTAGAATAAAAATAAAGTCTTCTGAATAAATGGTACAAAACATGTAATCCCAAATAGCGATTACTCCACAGACTTGCCACCTTCTGTGAAAATGTAAAGTTTGACCTTTTTTTCAAATTTCAAATGCATGAACTCTTTGAACTTAAAGAAAAGAAACTTGAAATGTGCCAGAGGTTTCGGCTGAATGGATAACCTTGAACTCCAAGTTCAAATATATTGATTAATTCTGCACTTTCATTTTCAAATGTGTTGAGGCTTTTGGTTTCCTTTTAGGCACCCCTGGGACGATGCGATCTGGTCTCCTGTAAAAGTCTCAGTCCCTGCTTCTCTTCTGGTGAATATTCTCATGTTTTAGGCTGCCAGGTTCAAGAAATGGGCCCCTGAAGGGTTTTCCACTCACGTGTCCAGGATTGGATTGCATCTGCCCTGGAGGATTTGAGGGGCTGCAGAGCACTCATGAAGGATGAGTGCCCTGTTATGAGAGAGTCGGGTGGCCAGAGCACGTGGGAGGAAACGCTGATGGGTTTCTGCTGCATCCACACATAATGGGCAAGGGACAGTCAAAGCATTCCCTGAACCATTTTAAGCAAGGGGCACATGATATAAAAACAACTACAAAACAAAACAAAACAGACACACAAAAACAGCCTCCTGGTCGGATGGGAGAGACATGAAGGAAAACAGCAGGAACTTACAAGGGAAAATTTTCTGTTTCTCACTACACCAAAGAACTCTTCCTGGTACAGAAATGACCCGTTTCTAGAGGAGAACAGAGTAATGAGAAGAACTAATGATGGGCTTGGAGGGGTTGCTGTTGAGTCAGCTGATGGGAGTTTCCAGAACATAACCTCTGAGGTCCTCCCAGACACGCTGTCCAGCGTCCTGGCCAATAGCAGGATAGTACATGGACTAGTACATTTGTCACATGCTCTTATGCTCTGTGTTCCCCACAGAGGAACATTTCCTGGCTACGCATGTTCATGCTTCTGTGTTTTTTGGCATAAGGAACCAATTTCTTTCCTTTCCTAGACTATTTCGACTTCTGAATAGAATCTTTCTCTCTCATTCCCCTCCCCCCACCCCAGTGACCCTGCCCCGTCACTATTTCTTCAGTAACCACTATGTTTCTTCTGTCTTTGTCCACAGTACTGGGCATCTCTCATGTCTTAATTAATTTGCTCTGAATTGATTTCCTCTGGCTTCGTTATTCTGTTGCAGCATTTTTCCTATGACATTGCCAGGTTCATTTTTCAAACTGCTTGATCCAATCAGGTGGTCTCAGGGTGAACAATATTTGCTGTTTGTGTGAGATGCTTGCCCAGGAGAGACCATTTACTTCTGAATCTGGAGCATCAGCCAGAAAAACAGACCTTTCAGTAACATGCTCTTTATGGACTGTTCATTTCCCGTTTCCTCTTTATCCACCCAGACTGTGAATATTTTTTGGAAACCAAGAACAATGAGAATGTTGCCTGTGCCCTGAAGTCCTTCCTTTTCACAGTATGTTTTCCCTTGAGGGCTTCCTACATGCCATTTCATCCCCATACGATCAGTAAGGTCTGGCTGCAGAGAGCCATTGGTTTGTCATTGGTTTGCTGGGCTCCCAACCATAAACGGCTCTAGCTCTTGCTGGCCACATTTCCCTATACAAAAAAAAAAGAGTCATTGTCATAGCTTTGTTACTGGACAGAGCTTGTCCTCTTCACACAGCCTGCACAAAATTGTTGATCAACGCATTTATAATAAATTTGCAAACCTCTGGATTCAAGAACCTTTAGGTATCAAATATGGGGATTTGGGGTCAGAAGCCAAATGAACTTGTGTCAGTTTTGCAGGTTCATTTGTGCATCTATGAACATCAACTTTCAGAAGAAATGTAAGAATATGGTAGTTAAATGAAAGCCTTTCGTTGGTATTGAACTCAAAGTTGATGTGGCCATACCTGAAATATATGGAGTTATAATTAATAAAAATTGGCTGTAAGGTTAGCAATGGTTTGCTCATCTCTAAAATGGGGATTATGACAATATTTGCTCTATATGTACTTTTTTTTTTTTAAGAGAGAGAACCCATGCAAGTGGTGGAGGGGCAGAGGAAGAAGAAGAATCTCAAGCAGAGCCCAGTGTGGGGAGCGATCTCATGACCCTGAGATCATGACCTGAGGTGAGATCAAGAGTAGGACACTCAACCTGCTGAGCTGTTCAGGTGGCCTGCTTTATTTACTTCTTGTGAGGAGTACATGAGGTAATCCATGTGAGACTCAGACTTTTTCAGGGTGTGGCACATAGCAAGTTCATAAATATTATTTACTTTTTAATAAAGGAAAAGTGAGGAGAAATTATAAGTATTTTATAATTCAGCAGCATTCTTTACTTCTGAAGATGAGACAGTTTAGATACATACTGGGAAATTCATTTTAACCAGTAATATATTAGAAATTAGTACTATATTAAGTAGGTTAAGTTTGAATGATGAGGTTGACGAATCTTTGTAAGATTTCTATTTACCAGGATATCACCAACTTAGGGATAAGCTGAGTAACTCCATTTTTAATAGACTAGTCCTTCAATGTTCATACCACACCCCCTTCCACTCCCTCAGGATCCACCACAGAAGAATTCGAGATGCAACATCCAGAGATTTGGGGAGCTCCCTGGTGCTGCAGCAGCCCATAGTCAGGCCGGAGAAGTGGGGAATCTGGAAAAGGGACCATCACAAGTCTCAATCAAGTCTCTACCCAGGAGATTTGTCCAAGATGGCAGGACACCAGACCCAAAGCTGGGATGTTGGGACATTGTGGGCTGGGTCTTACATGTGGCAGAGAGACTCCCTTGTTTGATGGAATGACTCTGCTCTGCCAGCACACTGATGGAGGCTTGCTCACGGAGAGCTGGAGTCTGGAACTGTGTCACCACTGCTTTGGGTGTGTGTGCTGTGTGCGCTGTGTTTTGTATATGTGTGGTGTTATGTGTGTGATGTGTGTGGGTGTATGGATCTATAGATCCAGAAGCAGGAGACCTAGAATGAAGCTCACTTGGGGCACAAAATCAAAATGGAGTGGAGATGAACACAGTCAACAAACATGGCCCAAACTGACTGGAGACCTACATGGCAGGCACGATGCTAGACTTCTAACACATCATCCAGCAGCTTAGATGGTAGTTCTCAGCATCCCCGTCGAGCAACTGAGGAAATGCAAACTCAGAAAGTAAAGCCACCAGGGTGAGATGAGGTGGGAATAACAGAGCCAGCACAGTTAGCGAGGCTTGCTTGACCCTAAGGACAGCACACTTTCCATTATGGTAACTATCCCAGGGTCAGTGAGTTCCAGGGTAGCCAACCATCTCTGGGAATGGTGACTCTATCTCTGCTCTTCCTGCACAGCTGACTCCTCCCTGACCTTTCTGAGGTCCAGCCTGGCTCTGCACCTGATCCATGGAATGAAAATCTTAGGTCATCAAAAGAGAAAGACAATACAATGAAGAAAGAGCCACATCCACCTCCTAAAACATTCTTAAGAGAAACAGAGATGGTAGAAGTTACCATAGTAATAAGATGATCTAATCATCTATTTGAAAAATACTTCGTAGGTACCTGTTACCTGCCTCACTGTGGGAAGGGTAACAAATAGTCATGGTTGTATTTAATCCTCAAATTAAATTTTTAAGGAAACTGATGCTATTCTTTTTCTTTCCAAAATGCATCTCAGAGGGGTTAAATACATTTTCTTCAACATTGTATAGCAGGGCATGGCTTAACAATCATGGTTTTCTGATTTTTTTTCCATTCCCTTCCTTTGTGATAGGAATAATAGTGTCAAATAAAAGGGGGGGAAAAGCAACTTATCTGGAAAAATAACAGCTTCTTTCAAAGTACTATTTTTGTTTCATCCATAGAGTAACAGCTTCAGAAAAAGAAATGGTTCCAATAAAGGAAATTTTGATGGTACTTTCTAGAAACCAGGGACATCATAATGACATTAATACACTAATAAGAATAGGACTTGGGGCAGTGGGTGTCTTTTTGCATAGGATGGATAACATCTTGAAATCCTAGATGGAAATAAATGTGCTTTGTCTTCAGTGTTTAGAAGACAGATACCGTGACATTCCCCATATTAAAAAGAAGCAGATAATTACAAGTGCTTACTTGGAATGTATTTCTTCTTTTGTCCCAGCCCCATCACAGCTGTGCCCATTCTTGCCAAGTGTTCCATCTGTTACCATCTATCAGAGTTACCCGGGATAACAATCATGCAGCCTTCTCTTGCATTCTGAAAGGGATGTGTGCACTTTTCAGGGCCCTGGGATTGAAGGCTCCCAGGAACTTGGCCATGTCCCCACAAGGTGTGTGTTTTGATTTCTCATTGTTAACAGGCCACAACTAGGCTCTATTCTCTATAACAGAATTTCCTGTCTAGTTAGGCTATTTGTAGATCCATTCTCAACAACCAATGGCCTTCTAGGTGGTCCCTCTCTTTACCCCAAACTGAACATTGAGACCAAGGCTGCTGACAGGGCCAATAAAATTACTGGGGACTGGTCATTAGGATTGGTAAAGATGTAAGAACTGGCAATTCCAAAGGAAGGAAAATCTTTCACCTGAGAGTTCACCCTGAGAGTGTCCATAGAAGAAGAGAAAAGAAACATTTGATTGTGAAATTAGTTTCCCAGGGCAGAAGGGGCTTTGACTGAAAGGCATCTGCTTTCTTTTTTGGTGCTTGCTTTCTTGGGGTGGTGGGGAGAGGGGGACTCAGAATTCACAAAGCAGTGGAAGGCGGGGGGCTGTCTCAGTAACTTAATCTGTAACATTTCAGCATTTTGCCTCAGTTGGTTCCTAGGCAGATACACACATATTATCGGATGAAGAAAGAGAAAGTAGGGATTGAAATTATTTGAATTTTTTTAAAAGCTTGAAATTGGATATGATCTTTCAGATGTTTGTAATTCTTTTTTTTTAAGATTTTGTTTTTATTTATTTGACAGAGATCACAAGTAGGCAGAGAGGCAGGCAGAGAGAGAGAAGGGGAAGCAGGCTCCCTGCTGAGCAGAGAGCCCAATGCAGGCTTGATCCCAGGATCCTGAGATCATGACCTGAGACGAAGGCAGAGGCTTAAGGCACTGAGCCCCCTAGGTGTCCCAGGTGTTTGTAATTCTTGAATAGCATCAATCAATTGCAGAAATCTTTTTTTTAATTAATTAATTTTTTTATAAACATATAATGTATTTTTATCCCCAGGGGTACAGGTCTGTGAATCGCCAGATTTACACACTTCACAGCACTCACCATAGCACATACCCTCCCCAATGGCAGAAATCTTAATGACAATTTCATTTTCCCCCAGTTTCCATAGGCTGTTGGTAAGTAGGGATTTACCAATACACATTTCTTTTTCTTATTTGTTCTTGTTTTGTTTTTTTGACATGATTTTTTTGTGTGTGTGAACTAAGATATGCTAAATGAAATAGAGAAAATTTGATATAGATGACTGTCATATTTCCCAATTCTATACTGTAAGATTCTTGTGCATAAAATCTTTGTCTAATGCGGCTCTGTATCTTCACTGCGCCCTGTGCCCTGTAGGTCTTTAGCAATTAGTGATAAGAAAATGGATGCTTCCCACCTCCCTGGCTGTCCAAACAATGCTGAGGTCATAGAAGTGATCTATGTTATGTGAAAGTAAGTGGCACAATATGAGGATTAAAAAAGGAGAAATAGTTCCATTGTTAAGTCTTTTTTTGTTTGTTTGTTTGAAACACACAAGGAAGAATTGACAGCATTCATTATTTCTGTCCTGTGTCAAAGCTATTTTTTTTTAAGGGGCGGGGGAGGGGAGAGGAAGAAGGAGAGGGAGAACCTCAAGCAGGCTCCACCCTCAGCACAGAGCCTAATGCAAGGCTCAATCTCATAACCATGAAATCATGACCTGAAATCAAGAGTCAGATGCTTAATTGACTGAGCCACCTAGGCATCCCAAAGCTATTCTTTTTTTTTTTTAAGACTTTTTTTTTTTTTTTTTAATTTGACAGAGAGAGATCACAAGTAGACAGAGAGGCAGGCAGAGAGAGAGAGAGAGAGAGAGAGAAGCAGGCTCCCTGCTGAGCAGAGACCCAAAGCTATTCTTAAACATCCCTTTGAGTAACAGTCATGGGAGGGATGATGTCACTTTGTGTCAGTTTCCGACTGACTTGAACATCTTTACCATGAGGGCCTAGACATAAAGAGGGACTGATCCAATGTTCTCTTTTCTTGCTCAAAATTTGTGAGGAAGAGTGGACTCAAACTGTGCATGTGTTTGTTTATGCCTCATGAAATCAACTTTGGCACAAGAGAGGGGCTATAATGATAAAAAGAATTTAAAAAAAGGATGCACAGATGTAGATTAGGAAAAAGGAAGGTTTTAGAAAAAGGGAAGTTATTTTATCAGAAGATTTCGGCCATAATGCTTTGCTGAACAAGCAAAGCCCCTGATAAGGGCCGTACCCTGGGAAAGCTGATCTGGAAGCAGTGAGATTTTACCTGGGGGGGCGGGGGGGGGGAAGAAGTGGCTGCATTACAAAGACTGCTGCTACAGTCCAATATGGGGTGATAGGAATGGAAAGAGAAGACCCACTTTTCAGGGAGCCATTGGAGTCAGAAAGGGTATGTCTGAGGGGACCACATGAGCTTAAGGTGGTGTCAGAGAGTCATTTTTTTTTAGCTGATGTGTAGGGACTTCCATGCCCCAGCACAGGGGTTGACCCGGTTCCCAGGCACTGTGTCCTATGCGGACAATGAGACACGGCACGGAAGGTGGAAGGGAAGTTGCATTCACAGAGACAGAGCAGTAAGCCAAGTGGGGCAGACCTTGACCATCAGGAATCCCTTTATAGGAACAGAAGTCCTAGCTGAGGTCACTGTCAAAAAGAAAGAGATATCCTTGTTTAGATGGGGGGGGGGTCCCCTGATCAACACAAGGAGCTATTTACTAGAAACGAAACACAAGTTGGTTGATTTAATCCTATTAACAGAAATACATCTGTAGCTTCTATTCAGAACTGCGTCAGAAGAACACCATAAGGAGAGATGCAGAAGTGGGATTTCATTACGGAAAGGTGGTAGCTGGAGTTGTAGTGTGGAAGTAAGCACAGAGGCTCAGGGCCACTCCGCTGTCAGGTCCGTGTTGGGGTCTCCCAGGAGTGACCACACAGGAAGGAGAGAAGCCAGGTAACAACTGTCCCTGAGCCCAAAGAGAGAGGGCCAATTAAGAAGAAAGTGGGGGGCACTGTGGGTGGCTCAGTGGGTTAAAGCCTCTGCCTTCAGCTCAGGTCATGATCTCAGGGTCCTGGGATCGAGACCCACATCTGGCTCTCTGCTCAGCAAGGAACCTGCTTCTCCCGCCCCCTCAGCCTGCTCTCTGCCTACTTGTGATCTGTCTGTCAAATAAATAAGTAAAATCTTAAAACAAAAAAACAAACAAACAAGAAGAAAGGGAATAATGATCCATGTCCAATACTTCCTGAAGGTCAAGGAAGATGAAAAACTGAGGAAAAGCTAGTGAATTTTGGGACTAGGGAATTACAATTGGTCTGAGTTTAAAAACCCATCTTTTATTGGTTTTGCTCCCCCACCCCTTACAACACACACACAAGTTCTGTCTCCCATTGTAGCGGAGTGTCCTATTTCTTAACACACTTCAGCAGTTAAGTGTTGTCAGTGCATTCACGGAACAAGGAAGCGCATTATTGCTCTGACTCTGTGTCCCCACATTCAGCTGCCGCAAACCGTTCTCATGATGTTAAGACAATGTTGGTGATGCATTTTCAAAACATATTTGTAAAGTTTTACAGGCGAGATACACACGGCACCAGGCGAGATAGGCGCAAGGCAAGGTTTATTAAAGGTGCCCTCGGCGAGGTTCCGCCACTCAGGAGAGGAGAATCAGGGAAGTCGCACCCGGGGAGGTGGGGGGGCATCGAGTGGGTCTTTTATTTGGGTTAAGACAGGACATGGGTTCACAGCCATATAAGGTAAGGTATTTGGTGATTGGAAGGTTGGGGGAGTCCTGATGTTCCTGTTTCCTGCATAGGTGTCAGTTTACTTACGGTGATGTGTCATGGGCATACGTCCTTCCAGTGAGAGAGTCATGGGTTAAGGAAGAGGGCGGCCTGGAAGATGAAGGCCCAGCGGCCATTTTTATTGTTCCTCCTGCATTCCCGGAACTGCCGACCCAACAATATTGAGTGATTTTTTTTTTTCCTGTGTAATAATTTATCCACCTCAACTTATTTTCAACTCCTCTAACCTAATTGGTGGTGCAGAAAATCCCTAGCTCAGGATTTATTCTGCTATAAACACCAAAAGTTGTTTCCCAGCTCTGGGATTATTTTGGAAATGAGTCATGTGAGAAATCTTGAAGATCCAGGAGAGAAAGAGAAAAAACACTGGTGGGAGATTCTAGGGAAAAATCAAAGTCGTGAGATAGAGAACACATGTGTACAGATAAATCTAAAGCAGAAAAGTTTGACCTTCATTAAGATGAGAGAGAACAAGGTGTGGATGGGAATAATGAAATGAGTGTGTGTGTGTGTGTGTGTGTGAGAGAAAGAGAGAGAGAGAGAGATAAGCGGAGGTCAGAAGAAAGCCATGCCCCATGCAGAACTGCATAAATCATGATAAAAGAAGCTCTCTTGGTGGACCAACCACTAAACCATCCCCTGTCCCATCAGACAAATTATACAAACTAAGGAAGCCCTGTACAGCACAGACTGCATGTCAGTTTCCACTCTGCCCCTAAGCCAGTTGATTTTGTGCAGTGCACAGGCTGCACACTTGTATTCTTAATAGTGATGTTTTACTTGTGAAATTAAAAATGTGGACTTGCTACTCAGAGTCAAGAGATTGATAAAAGGAGATTGGAGAGACATCACACATATTTAAAGTAGCCCATGAGTCCCATAGGGACATGGAACCATATTAGGGAGATAAAAATGAGATATGGTCAATTCTGATCCAGGAAGAAAAGATGTCTTGTGGACACCTCTGTGTCTGTGGACATGGTTAGGTATTTGAATGATAGGATGAGCAGGGGAGGATTTGATGGTGCAGGCAAAAGCATGTTGAGAGGACAAGTGGAATAGAATTCAGAGAACAGGAGGGTAGTCTCCACGATGGATGATGAGGTATAAGATGGATGCGAAACCGTGAGGCCAGAGAAGGCTAGAGAAGCTACAGACAAGGGAAGGTCAGAAGCTGGGACACTTGATGAACCCAGACAGCAGAAGCTGTGGGAGTGAGGAGGGGGGCACACTTGTAGCTCAGAGGCTGTGATTCTAGGTACAGATCGGGGGGGGGTGATGAGGAGTCACAGGCCATGGCCACTGGATGGCTGCCTGCTGTGTCAAGAGTCTGTTTCACTCCAGTGGAGAGTTCCAGTGATCAAATTCAGGGGATGAGTGTCTGAGATTTCCAGCATGGTTGTGGCAGGTGAAAGTGTTGTGCAGTTTCAGGGTTCTTGTCTCATAGAGTCCAGGAATAAATCTCAGGGGGCCAAAAGCGTGAAATGAAGTGAAAGTTTATTTAATGAAAGTGAGAGCAGAAAGGAAAGGAAAGAGCTCTGGAGAGTTAAGGAGTCCCAAATGGGTTGCCACTAAGGGCTTTTATGGTCTTTTATAGGAAACTGACCAGGGAACTTAGTAAACTGCTTATCAATATAATGGTGGATTTGTAAATATCACGTCTGTATTTAGCAGGAACAAGGTGGACTTGTAACTGTCATGGAAACAAACAAGGTGTTCACTTCTCTCTGCTTAATGTCTGGACTGTTTCTCCACATCTAGGAATGCTGTGAGTCTGGTTAGGTCTCCCTCTACCTGTCTCTCCCTACTTATCCTCTTGAGACCTAGCCTTACCTTTCCCTTACTCCATTGGAAGTCAGGGACTCTGTATCCATATGTCCTTGTGTCATGGATTTCAGCCAAGGAGAAAAGGGATTTTTTATGAGTGGAAGTGCACAGGGAAAACCCCACACCCCCTGAGGCTTTATTGGCTGTGATATGGGGGTCTGTGGCAGAAGGAGCTGCCTCTGCTTTCGGCAGCCACCTTCAGGGGAAAGACGGTTCTCAGGGAAGTCTAGGAGGAGGACAGAGTGAGTGCATTTGAAGCCTGGGGATACAGTGCCAGATCCTAAAACCTAAAGGCCTGTAGACACATTTATCTTACAAAAGAATCCCTCTCCCTCTGCTCCCCCTCAGCATCAACAGTATAGCTAACATTTTGTTTTGAATGCTGCTTCTCCCTTCCCTTGGACTCAGAACATTTGTCCCAATTTCTAGAACAGAACTTGCTGCCCTGAAGGTTTCCAATTATTTTTAAGTATAACATTTTCACAGTCAGCTGTGGCTGAGCTGATAGGTGTCTTCCAGGAGTCTGGAAGGGTGCATAGTCCACTACATTCACATGGGGTCCCCAGGAAAACACTGGGCACAGCCCACTGATGGGCAGTACCAAACTCGGGTGGTGTGGGCACATGGCTGGAGTTTTTTGCTTCTGCTCTGATGCAAAGATAAAAGCTATACTGCGTATGTCTTAGTAGTTTTAAAATCAATAAAAGTGATCAGAGTCCTTAAATTTTTTTTTTAGATTTTATCTATTTATTTGAAAGACAGAAATTACAAGTAGGCAGAGAGACAGGCAGAGAGAGAGAGGAGGAAGCAGGCTCCCTGCCGAGCAGAGAGCCCGATGCGGGGCTCGATCCCAGGACCCTGGGATCATGACCCGAGCCAAAGGCAGAGGCTTTAACCCACTGAGCCACCCAGGTGCCCCTAATTTTTTTTTTTTAAATGGAGTAACCAGGATGGAAATTTGCATAAATAGGTTATACCAACAAAGCTACTACATTTCTTTTTCAAGAAAGGAGAAAAAAAAATGTAGACAGGTTAGTGAAAATCATCAATGGGATGCCATATTTAGAATTTTATCATGTTTATTATGGAAAATATGAGAGCATAAGTATAAGAAAAGGTAATAGTTCTGTGGAAAACATGATCCCTTTGTAAAAGGAAAGGAATTACCGTTAAACCACTATCCCTTCTCTGATGAAATATTCAGAATGGCAAAAAGTCTTTGAAACATACACACATTTTGTTCAATTTTCTTTCTAAATCTGGCTTCTGAATCTGTGTGCTTTAGTTCAGACAACCCAAAGGATATTTCTATGCAGTATGAGAAACAGCGAAGAACAAACAGCATGAAAAAAGACAACTAGCCCCCAAGTCCTGGCAGATCGCACAAAACACCACCATCCCCTGCAGCTCCCCCCCGCCCCGCACCCCTTCACAACTTGCAAACGCCCATCTGGTAGCTAATATCTGCAGCAAGAGAAAAGCCCTGACACACCCCATTTCTCGCTGTGTTTTCTAACAATGAAATGGGTTCCAGAGAAAATTCAGAAGGGGTTTTAAAAACTGAAAGTGGCCCCCCTTGCAACGTGAGGTGTAGAAGCCAAAGCACAGTTGTTTAGGAACATGAGACTAAACTGCATCTTGTGGATACTGTTTTTGAGGTGGGAAGAAGGGGCGTGGCCAGAGGACTTAGCGGTCCGGTGACTCCCCCGCCCGGCACTCCAAAGGGCTGCTGCTCTCCATTTTTCTATGCCCTCCACCGGTATTTCTTGAACGACTGTGTCCTGCAAGAGGACGAGGTTCACGCACACACGTGTGCAGCCATGAGGTGTCTGCTCCATCTTTCACTTTTGTCTAATCTCTTCCATTCTTTCTCATTTTTAAAATGCTGATTTTGACCCACTATGCTGTTCCCAAGCCCTACGAGTATGTTGCCACCCTAGAGTACGGAATCAGCCTTGTTTGAGATAATTTTTTTTTTTAAGATTTTGTTTATTTGACAGAGAGATCACAAGTAGGCAGGCAGAGGGAGAGAGAGAGAGAGGAGGAGGAAACAGTCTCCCTGCCTAGCACAGAGTCCGATGTGGGACTCGATCCCAGGACCCCCTGAGATCATGACCGAAGCTGAAGGTAGAGGCTTAACCCACTAAGCCACCCAGGAGCCTGGAGATAATTTTTTTAAATTGATGTAAAACTGACATTATATTAGTTCCAGGCTTACAACAAAATGATGTGATATTTGCATATAATGTAAAATGGTGACTACAATCTGTCTAGATGGCTTCCATGGCCAAGCATGTTTACAGATTTATTTCTGGTGGTGAGAACTTTTAATATCTACCCACTTAGCAACTTTCAAATACACGATAGAGTACTGTTGGCCATGATCACCACGTTGTGCCATACACCCTGTGACGTATGTATTTTGTAACTGGAAACTTGTACCTTTTGACCCTCTTTACCCATCTAGTCAGCCAGCTGCCTCCCATTCCCCTCTCCCCCCACCTCTGGCAACCACCCATCTCTCCTCTGCATCATGAACTCATTTTGTTTTGTTTTGAAGTGAGATCATAGAGTGTTTGTCTTTCTCTGACTTACTTCACCAAGAATAACTCTCAAGGTCCATCCAAGTTGTTATAAATGGCAAGATTGCCTTTATGGATAGGGGGCTATCTATCATCTATCTATCTATCTGACACCTTTATCATATATATGGCACATTTTCTTTATCCATTCATCCATTAGGGACTCTTAGGTAACTTTGCTATCCTGACCATTGTAAATAATGTCATAATGAACACGAGGATGCAGATATCTTTTTGAGTTAGTGTTTCCATTTCCCTTGGGAAAATAACCAGAAGAGCAATTGCTGAAACATATGGTAGTTATGTTTCTGATTTTTTCAGGACCCTCCATACTGTTTTCCACCATGGCTGCACCAGCTTACATTCCCACCAACGGTGCCTAAGGATTGCGGTTCCCCCATATCCTCGCCAACACCTGTTGTTTCCTGAGTTGTTGATTTTAGCCATTCTGGCAGGTGTGAGGTGATGTCTCATTGTGGTACTGATTGGCATTTCCCTGATTATGAGCGATGATGAGCAAATTTTCATATACCTGTTGGCATCTGGATGTCTTCTTCACTTCTTTTTTTTTTTTTTTTAAAGATTTTTTTATTTCTTTATGTAACAGAGAGAGAGAGAGAGATCACAGGTAGGCAGAAAGGCAGGCAGAGAGAGAGGAGAAAGCAGGCTCCCTGCTGTGCAGAGAGCCCAATGTGGGGCTCGATCCCAGGACCCTGAGATCATGACCTGAGCTGAAGGCAGATGCTTAACCCACTGAGCCACACAGGTGCCCTGTCTTCTTAACTTCTTAATGAGCATGAGCTGATTTGGTTTTTGATGGCTCTAGTCTTTCTTCACCTTTTTGAAAGTTCTTTTCCTCTGTCATGATTGTCCCTCTACCTGCAGGACCCTATTGTCATTGTCCATTACGTGAGAGTGTGCCCCTAGGTCCATGTGTGAACAAAGCCCTCTTATCAACTCCTAAAGTTCTGATGTGGGGTCAGGGAAATGACCTCCTGAGACTTCTCTCCTCATCTGAACACAATTGTGTTCAGACCTGAAGATTCACAGCTTGATGGGCTGAAACTCTACAGACAATTCTCCGAAGCTATTATGTCATAGCGGTATCTTGCTTCACATTCAACAGAGAAGAGAAATGGTTGGGGACATTCTCACTTTCCTGCCCCCAGTTCTGCTGACTCCACTCTGCTCAGCATCCACTTTGGGTTCTCAGCTCTGGAATCATGGCAAAGTGCTCTTTCTCCATGCAAAGGCTGCTCCCATTCCCATCCCTGGGACACGGGTCCTGCTCCTCTTCATGAGTATTTTGCACCTGGGATTGTCTTCTCTTGCCTTCATCACTGACTTCTCTCTTCCTCTCCAGCCAACAGACATCCTATAACTCCCACATTAAATCTAAACAACACATCTCCCTCGGGAAGGCAGGTTCCTCAATGCTTCCCAGAAGAGGTGCACATACTCGATGTGCACATTTCACCTCAGTCTTGTCACAGTCTGGTTCTCTGGGCAGCTGGTGCCACAGCTGCAGGGAGGGTGCTTGTGACATGTTTACTGGTGATTTCATGTGACACCATCCAATGCCACTATGGGTTTTCCTCCTGTTCCCATCCAGCAGAGTTCCACAAAACTGACCACACCCTCTTTCTAGAAAATCTGTCCTTGAATTTCCCTCCCATCTCACTGGCTGCTGCTTCTTCATCTTCTTGGCTTGCTTTGTACTCTCTGGCTCTGTTACTCCCTGAAGCTCTTACCCTTTCTATCATTAATTTAGTTAGTTTATTTTCAGTGTCCACTATTCAATGTACATTCTAGCAGGATGAGGATTTCTGTCTTTCTTTTCTGCTCCGTGATAATCTCCAGCATCTGGAACAGTGTGTGATCTGGAAGTCATTCAATATTTTGTTTGAATGCATATGGTGGTGTTTTAGACATGTTTTAAAATTTTATAAATACTATTGTACAATAGATCTTTCTTTTTTCTCTCTCTCACTTTTTTTTTCAGCATAACCCTAGGCATTTAAGACCATCATGTTTCCACATGTAGAGAAAATATATTTCTTTTAACTATTGCCTGGTATTCTCTGTCATGCAAACATCACATTTTATTTGCTTCTTTTCTTAGGAATGAAAACAGAAGTTCTCTCTAACTTAGGATACTGCATATGTTGAGGCCAAAATTAGTCCTGTGAGTATCACCTTATGACCTGTGAATTTTTCTGGGATGGTTACTTGCTTTTATCAATCTGATTGACATCTTTTACTTTCTAATTGAATATCTTTTACTTTCTAACTAAAATTAAAAAAAAAATTCCAATATAACTTGCAATAATTTTCATGTTATTGTTAGGTCCGTGATCAAAGGAGCAAGCAAAGGTCAAGCAAAGCTTTATTTCACGCCAAGTGTCAAGAATCAAGCTGACCGGTTGGGGCCACCTCTTGCAGAGAGGGCTAACCCTCCCTGCCTTACAGACTAACTTTCAAAGGGAAAAGGCCATGTGGTTGAGCATGGCCACACACAGGTGGCCAATGAGATTGTAACACACAGAGAAAGTTGCGCAGTCATGCTAGGTCACACACAGGTGACCAGTTGAATTACAATTTACCCTATAGTAGATATTTGAACTAGCCTATCACCTTGGTCAGAATTGATGCCCAAAAGGCACCCAAAAGTCAGGGCCCACACTCTTTGGTAGCTAGGGAGACAGTATGTGTGCCCCACTGATTGGATGTCTCCACCTGGCCTGACCTGCCTTTGTATTTGGGCTGTTACCTGGGACTGGTTTCCTGGACTTGCTTTTAAGAAAGTCCCCTCGGGGAGAAGGGGCAGGGTCAGTTTAAGTTTTACTGCATAAACAACAAAATGGCTGTTCAACCGGGTGGAATCGCTCTGGCTAAATAGGCCCTTACATTTCCCACTTTTCTTTGGAGATTAGTCAAATCCTTGACTTTTCAGCCAGTTCTATGTCCTGTTTTTAATGGCTGCCAGACTGTTTTTAATGACCCCAGTGTGATTTACCCAGAAACAGCATTCCTCTCCTAGGGCTATGCAGAGCCCCCCTTTTTCTAGAAATAGTATGTCAAGCCCTAATTGTCTATATTTCCCACCTATACTTTAACAATAAGAGCAACAATGAACTCAATGAACTCATTGTTTTTGAGTCTCAGCTTTAGTCCACGATTGGCGGGGTCCATTGGCAGTGGCATCCATCTCTGAGGGGGCGTCCTTGTCTTCGACTCGTTTGATGTGACTCACGTGAATCCAGGCCCTGATGCCTTCTACTTTTATCACCATGGGGGTGGTCAGGATGACAATAAGCAGTCCCTACCAGTGAGGCTCCAAGTTTCCCACTTGGTGGCGGCGTATCCAAACCAAGTCCCTGGGTTGGTAAGGATGTCGTTCCACCTCCATCACCATCTCAGTGTGGGCAGTTCGGATACCTGTATGGGCTCTTTTTTTTTTTTTTTAAAGATTTTATTTATTTATTTGACAGAGAGAAATCACAAGAGAGGCAGGCAGAGAGAGAGGGAGAAACAGGCTCCCCGCTGAGCGGAGAGCCTGATGTGGGACTCGATCCCAGGACCCTGAGATCATGACCTGAGCTGAAGGCAGCGGCTTAACCCACTGAGCCACCCAGGCGTGTATGGGCTCTTTTTAAGACAGACTGTAATGCCTGCAGTGACTGGAGTACAGACTGATCAGTCATTTCTGCTAGGCAACCTCTTGTAGCCGAGGACAGAGTGGGGGGGGGGGTGTCTCCCAAACATTATTTCAAATGGGGTCACCTTGTTTAAATAGGGTGTACGTCGTACCCTGAGGAGGGTGAAATGAATGAAATAGCATTCAGAAATTATGTTTACAGAAAAACCTGTACATAAATGTTTATAGTAACTTTATATGTAAAAGGCTAGAAGCTATTCAAATCCTGACCACCTAGGGGGACTCGAATCCCCCGTGACTGCCTAGGGGTCTCAAATCCCCTAGCCGCCTAGGGGGACTCAAACCCCCTGACCACCTAGGGGAACTCAAACCTCTGGCCGCCTTGGGGGACTCGAACCCCCTGGCAAGTCCCCTGACCACCTAGGGGGACTCAAACCCCCTGACGATCTACCAGAGGAGGGATGGGGGTGGGCCATACCCCACCTGGCCCTCCGCAACCAGACAGACAGAGAGAAAGGATCTCAAAGGTCTCAAGATTTTACCTCCGGAGGTTTTTCCCAGAAATTCTGATGTTGGCTCAGTTCTTGTCATTTGATCCTGGATGAGTCCCCGATGTTAGGTCTGTGATCAAAGGAGCGAGACTGATACAAAGCGAAGGTCAAGCAAAGCTTTATTTCACGCCAAGCATCGAGAATCAAACCGACCTGTTGGGGCCGCCTCTTGCAGAGAGGGCTTACCCTCCCTGCTTTTCAGACTGACTTTTAAAGGGCAAAGGTCATGTGATTGAGCCTGGCTACACACAGGTGGCCAATGAGATTGTAACACACAAAGAAAGTTGCACAGTCATGCTAGGTCACACACGGGTCACCAATTGAATTACAATTTATCCTATAGTAGATATTTGAACTAGCAAAAGGCACCCAAAAGTCAGGGCCCACACTCCTTGGTAGCTAGGGAGACAGTATGTGTGCTCCACTGATTGGATGTCTCCACCTGGCCTGACCCACCCTTGTATTTGGGCTCTGTTACCTGGGACTGGTTTCCTGGACTTGCTTTTAAGAAAGTCTCCTGGGGGGAAAGGGGCAGGGTCAGTTTAAGTTTTACTGCATAAACAATAAGATGGCTATTCAACCGGTTGGAAGCTCTGGCTAAATAGGCCCTTACATTATGAAGTACTCTTTTTTGTTGTTGTTTTGTCTTTTCCTCCAAGCACCTAAACACATAAAATCATTCTTAGGTTATGGACTGCACAAAAACAGGTTGCTGACTGGGTTTGGCCAGCAAGTCATGATTGAGGCGGTTGGTAGAATGATGACCTATTACTGCTTTTTTTGGAAAGTGTCTGACTAAGTGTCTTTTTTCTTAACTTGTTAGCTTTTTGGATTGCCCCTTCATTATTTGCTTATTTCCTGTCTTTGCTGAACTGCACTTTTATTAGTTTTCCTGCATTTGTTTTTAATTTTAGGAATCTCTTATATGTTCTTTTTTTAAAAAATTTTATTTATTAATTTGACAGAAAGAGATCATAAGTAGGCAAAGCAGCAGACAGAGAGAGAGGACGAAGCAGGTTCCCCAATGAGCAGAGACCCCAATTATGTGGGGCTCGATCCCAGGACCCTGGGATCATGATCTGAGCCAAAGGCAGAGGCTTTAACCTACTGAGCCATGGAGGCACCCCAGGAATCTCTTATTTATTCTTAGATATGAATCTTCATCAAGTTTCTACATTTTGATGATCTTCTCCCTGTCTATCACCTGCCAAATAGCCTCATACTTGTCTCTCTTGGTTGAACAGATATTTCAAATTGTGATATAGTAAGTTCCAGTAATTTTATTGATCTTAATGGTTTGTGAGCCTTTAATATTACTGCAGAAATAATTCCCTACTTCTGGATCACAAAGATATGATTTTGTATTTTCACCTCTGAATTTTATATTATCTTCCATTTTTATTTTATTTTGTTTTGTCTTTCTAAGTTTTTTTTTTAAACAGCTTTTTTTTTCTAAGTTTTTAAAAAAGATTTTATTTATTTATTTATTTGAGAGAGAGAGAGCATGAGAGGAGAGAGGTCTGCGGGAGAAGCAGACTCCCTGCAGAGCAGGGAGCCTGATGCGGGACTCCATTCAGGGACTCCAGGATCATGACCTGAGCTGAAGGCACTCGCTTAACCAACTGAGCCCCCAGGTGCCCTCTTTCTAAGTTTTCCTTAAATTTCAGTTAGTTAATATACAGTCTGGTATTAATTGCAGGTGTACAGCACAGTGATTCAGAACTTCCATACTTTACTCTGTGCTCATCGCAAGTGTGCTCCTTAATCCTCATTATCTGGTTCCCCTATGCCCACACCCAACTACCCTCTGGTAAACATCAATATGTCCTGTATAGCTAAGAGTCTGTTTCTTGGTTTGCCTCCCCCAACTCCACTTTGCTCATTTGTTTCATTTCTTAAATTCCACACATGAGTGAAATTATCTGGTATTTGCTTCTCTCTGACTGACATTTTTGACAGATAGCATAATATTCTCTAACCCCACCCACATCATTGTAAATGGCAAGATCTCATTCCTTTATGGCTGAGTAGTAATCCGTTTTATATCTATGTACATGTAGATATACATATCTTTTATCCATTTGTCAGTTGATGGACTTTTGGCTGTTTCCATAATTTGGCTGTTGTTGATAATACTGCTATCAACATCAGGGCACATGTATCCCTTTGAATTCATATTTTTTTATCCTTTGGGTAAATCCCCAGTAGTGCAGTTGCTAAATCATAGGGTCGTTCTAATTTTAACTTTCTGAGGATCCTCCATGCCGTTTTCTATAGTGGCTGCAGCAATGTGCATTCCCACCAACAGTGCGTGAGGGTTCTCTTTTCTCCACGTTCTTGCCAACACCTGTTGATTCCTGTGTTGTTGATTTTAGCCATTGTGACAGGTGTGAGGTGATGTATCATTGTAGTTCTGATTGGCATTTGCCTGATGATAGATGATGTTGAGCATCTTTTCATGTGTCTGTTGTCCATCTGGATGTCTTCTTCGGAGAAATGTCTTTTTATGCCTTCTGCCCAATTTTGAATCTTTCATTTTTAAATCTTTAATTCTGCATCTGCCTTGTAGTTAGTGAAAGATAGAGTCTCAGCTTGATTTTCATGTGAAGTGAATGGTTGTCCCCAAATCAGCTATTTAATAATTGTTCCTTTCATTATTGGTTCGTTGGTGCCACATTTGTTATATATCAAGTTTCATCTGTTTTACAAAGCTTTATTTCTAAGCTCACTCTTTTATTCCTCTTTTAGTTGCCACCACAGAATCATGCTGTTTTTATGATTAAAATTAACATTATTATTCCATCTTTTTTTTTTTTTTTTAGATTTTATTTATTTATTTGACAGACAGAGATCACAAGTAGGCAGAGAGGCAGGCAGAGAGAGAGAGGGAAGCAGACTCCCCACTAAGCAGAGAGTCCGATGTGGGGCTCGATCCCAGAACCCTGGGATCCTGACCTGAGCCGAAGGCAGAGGCTTTAACCCACTGAGCCACACAGGCGCCCTATTATATTCCATCTTAAATTCTTATTTGACAAGTTTCTTTTTTCTAAAGACTAATTTAGCTATTCATGGATCTGAATTCTTTCATATAGTTTTTTTTTAATTGTTGAGTACTTGAAAAACTGAATTTTTAGTGTGATTTCATTAAATTATAAATTTATAGATTAATTTGTGATTAACAAATATATTTTTCTTTCTTTGTACTCTAAGGTTTAAGAATTTCCTTCATAGATTAGTGCACTTTCTTTGTGAGCTTAGTTCCTCGATATGTATTTTTGTTTTGCCCTTACCGATATAGAGGAATTGCCTTGGTTATTTTAAAAATCTGTGCTAGCAAAATTGTACTCTTCTTACTTTTAGTAGTATATTAAAATTCTGATATTATCTATACTTGTTCATAAACATAAATGATGGGCATTTTACTTATTTATTTATTTATTTTTTAAATTGGTACACATTCTGTCTCCTTTCTTGGTCTAAAAATGTTAACCAGAACTAGCACTATGAGTAACAACAACAGCAATATTGGGTATCTTTCATGATACTCATGAGAGAAGTTCTTGGGGACTTCTGGTTTCTAGTCCCACGTGTAAAGAGTTTGGAAATCATCACTTCCATCCCACAAGAATAACGCTGAACAAACTGAAAATTAGGAATGCTTCTTAGATCCATTAGAGTACTGAGGACACAGGGGAAATCACTACCCTCAAAATTGAGAAGACAGATGGTATATGCACAGAATTACAACTCACCAGCACAAAGTCCAAAAGTAAAAATTCCATAAAAACAAGTCCCGGCTGGGGCACCTGGGTGGCTCAGTCAGTTAAGTGACTGACTGCCTTCAGCTCCGGACCTGATCCCAGGGTTCTGGGATTGAGCCCCATGTCGATCTCCCAGCTCAGAGGGAAGCCTGTTTCTCCCTCTCCCTCTGCCTGCTGCTCTGCCTATTTGTCCTCTCTGTCTTTCTGCCAAATAAATAAATAAATAAATAAATAAAATCTTGACAAAAAAATTCCCAGCTAAGGTGAGTGTAACTTGTGATCAAGAAATTTCTGGAGATACAGTGGGCAACTGTTTGAGAGTTGAATACCCAGAGGCCCAGTGTGAGGACAAACCCAGCTTGGTGAATTTTATCTCCAGGAATTTGGCCAGGTTCCTGCAGGAAATATCAGAGAACCACACTCCTCCTCTGACTTTGGCAGGGGAAGGAATAGTAGACATCTGGAAGTACATCCAAAGGTTTCTGGTGTCCTTAACAATGCCTAACCCCAGAGAAACCACCTTACCAGAGCCAAAACAACTGGGTAAAGGGAATTTACATTTATATCACTTGTTTGGCCATTTGTCAGTTTGATGGAGCGAGGGATACTACTAGAAGCAACGGTATTTTCACAGCAGGGAACTTAGGCTTATATAGTTTATTCTTTGTATTTGTTACAGGTGTGTTGGAAACTGGGTTTCTGTTCCCTATATTTGGAATGAATTTTATGTGTTGCTAGCCACAAGGATCTTTGTGACCATGATGTTTAATGTGGTGATGAGAAGCTCTATTATCTGACTTCTGTGGTGCAGCTATGGCAGGGGACACACAGCCTCCCAGTGTGCTGTTTCAGATGATGTTGACAAGGAACCACATGAAGAATTCTGGATACCTTGTACTCTAGATGCGCTTTGCCTTGATGTCGCCATCAAGTTTAATTGTTTGATCCTTATTTCCCCAAAATCCTGTATCCTCCCACCCAAAGCCAGATAGCCACAACTGTAGCTTCAGAGACATGCTGGCATAAGACCTGTGTGGGTGTAGCATAGCTAAGTCATGACTGGGAAGACTTCAGGCTGAGTTCCTGCTCTCCTGGTTCTGCGTGTTTCAATAATTTGGCTTCTCTCTCATTCCTGCGTCTGCTCATTTACTTTGGAGCTCATTCTCTTACCTAGGGTTGTGTCTTTTCCCCCATTACTAATATTTAGCATGGAAACCTGACTGAGAGAATGGGACACTGCCTGCTCTTCCCAATCTACCAAATCAGCGGCACCAGTAATCACAGACCTACCTCGGCCTCACAGCCCTGTGGAGGTTACTGGCCATTTGCATCTGTTTTGGGTCTTGGTGGCCTTGCTTGTCAATGAAACTGGCTGTTTTTCTGAACACCTGTTACTGTCCAAGACACTTCTCCGTGGGGACTGGTGGTCTGTCATCTGTGTTCACCCCTCCATCTTCTAGAGCTGACCCTACCCCAATGGGCATGTCCATTTCTGGTTTTTCTGACTACTGGCTTCTCTTGCAAACCATATCTTTTAACCCTTTTCACCCAGCTGGTTCTAAGTTCAAACTGAGCCTTTGTTCAGTAAAAGAACAGTTTCCTAATTCTTGACTAATTATGGGTCAGTTTTGCTGGCTTTATTCAAGCCACTTCAGTAACCTTTGGCCCTGTTGTGCTTAAAGAGGAGCCCACCTCTTTCTACTTCCATCATTGCCTTGAAAATGAGAGCTCAGAGCACATCATTTTATAAATAAGGTAGATTTTCTTCTTAGATACGTTATCTTCCCCTTCTTCACAGTGGAGATCATTTGTCAGGTTTCTGCTCACTCACTGAGCCCTGTGAGTTTCTTTTTTCCTGCAATTTATCCCTGTCAGCCTGGTATTTCGCTGCCTCTGAGATCTGCAAAATAGAGTATTTCATGGTATATTCCACTCCTGTACCATTTATAACAGTGTAAAAGCACTGGATAAAGGGCCAAAATTTTCACTTTTATTTATCATATTCTTTCAGTAAACATTTTTTTAAATGTTTAAAAAATGCATGCTATGCTAGAATAGTAGCTAGCAAGCAGAAGATGGTGGAAACTATAGTTATGAAGATAAAAAAATAATCTATAGTTCCTGCCTTCTCAAAGACAAAGTTGGTATGTTTCCGCAGTGTACCATTTTTCATAATGCTGCCCCATAAGAACGACCAACAGATGGTGTATTTCAGAAGAGGCCACCATCAGCTGCCATTTTTCTAATTATGAATTAGTATGAACTAGAATATCCATAAAGACCTTCCTGTACTCGAAGGCCCCCCTCCCCTGTTTTGTCTCCAGGATTTTCAGCCGGGCGAGTATGGTCATGATTCAAAGGAAGTTCTTAGAGAAGGGGCTGCAGAAGATGTTGGCTGCCGCTCTACCAGAGGCAACATGCTTGTTGTAGATGCAGGATGCATAATGAGGGGAGGTGTGAAGGGCCGAGTGGTTCAGCTAAGGCCCCCCGTCCAACACAGTAGTGACTCCCTGCCTGTGACTACTGAACATCTGAGATGTGGCCAGCCTGAATTAAATGTGCTGTAAGTGTAAAATACAGATCAGGTATCAAAGACTTATTATTAAAAAAAAAGAGGAAGGAAAAATGTGTCATTGATTTTTTAATATTGATCACACATAGAAGCATTACTATTCTGGATATATTGGGTTAAATACAGATATGATGAAAAGCTCTTCTGCTGTTTATTCTTACTTATTTAATGTGGTTACTAGGAAATTAAAAACTACATATGTGGTTCAGATTATAGTTCCACTGGACAGTGTTGGGCTAGAGCATGAGGTCATTTTAGGGAGAGAGAAATTAGTCGGTGCATCAAAGCCCTTGAATACCTGATTAAGTAATTCACATCATATTTTCTAGGTGGTGGGAATTCATCGATTTTTGAGTAGAGGAATAAAATAGAATACCAAGAGGAGATTAATCTAGTGGCAGGGGCATATTTCAATTTCTAGTTCCTTATTCATGATAAAGCCTTGCTCCAAACCTTAATGATCATTCATTTTACAGCTTCCCAGTTGAAATTTTGCCAAAGGAAAAATGATTTGTGTCATCATACTTATTTACTCATTTTCAGATAGATCTTCAGTAGATTAATGAACCATATTTCCCCTTATGGAAACCTTGTTACCTTTCTCTTCATCATGTATGTTGGCATAATTGCATCCTGAGCTCTTTTTGATAAATCTCACCCAATTGTCCAGAAGGAAAGTGATTCTTACTCTTTTAGCACTGGTGGGGACTGGTCTGCAACTCTTTTTGCTTGGGACAGTAGGTGTGCAAGAAGTGCTTTAAGGAGAGGGTGTTAGAGACACATTCCCCATCACAGTGTAATATGCAAATTTTAATGTTCCCAAAAAGCATGCCTGAATTTCTCCAAACTTTGAATTTCTAGATACAGATGTTCTTTGGGATGAGGATATATATATATATGTACACACACACACACAAACACACACACACTCACACGTGTGTATATATATACACGTGATGAGTGTATCTGATACACGTGATACACACGTGTGTGTGCATACATATATGTATAATTTAAGTTTTATATTATTTAAGTTTTAAATTATTTAAGTTCTCCTAGGCAAGTGACAAGTTAAGATGTGACTGTTCGCTGGGTTGAGTCTGATTGCCCAGAGGGCCCAATTTAAATAAATGGTTTAGACCTTTTAAGTAGTCTTCACCATTTGTCTCTGTATGTTTTTTGTTTGTTTTCCTGTGGAACCATAGAGTTCTGTGCCTGCCTCTGACCCATTCAGTCACTGAATCCTTCCAGTCCTTCATCCTTCCTGTCTTTCCTGTAGATATTAACTAGATCAACCTTGACCAATTCTAGGACAATTTCAATATGATTTTATCAAAACCATGTGAAAATTATAGCATTGGAAATATTGGTTATACAGAAAGACCCCATTTTGGGACCTGATGGATCTACCCCCTTAGGACGCTCCAACCTCCCTCCATGCTGCTGTATAATTTTGTTTGCTGTGTATTTACTACTGAATGATCTCTGTAAGTATTTTCTATGTCTTGAAACTTTTCTAAAAAGATCCTGAGTGCATGCAGACTGCGTAGGGGTATGATGGAGAACAGTTGCTTTAATATTTAATTTGCACAAGACCTCATCACCAAACCCTCATTACTTCTGAGAGCTTTTCAGCTTGTTCTTTTGCTGTGCATCATCCATCTGTACGTAAAGATGACTGTTTGTCCTTGTTTTTGCTGGCCTCAGCCTACCAATAACCGATGTTGTGGTTAGACCTCTGTGGTTCTTAGTATGATTTCAAGATGTCATTCAGCAACAACGATCAGGAAACCGAAAGAATAAAGGTTTATTACTGATAAGGCCTGGAATTTATCCAGCCCACCTAAAGCCACACAGGGAGGTCATTGGTAGAGAGAGAGAGAGAGAGGGACAGAGACAGAGACAGAGAGGGACAAATAGAGAGTGTAAACCAGACCTGAAGTTCTGCCTTAATGGGCTTGAGGTGGGGCCTCGGGGTTGAGGGTTCACTTTTTACTGGTGAATTTAAAACATAAGAGCAATAATTTAAAGCTTGGAAAGAGAAAATACATGTGGCCCAATTGTTCAGTTACCAAAACCAACCAGAGACCTGGAAATAGGACTGTCAGTGGGCGGGGGGCTGTGAGGCTGGCCTTGTATTTGTTGGAGATAGCTGTCTTTTGAAGCTGTGAAGTGGATGTGTCTCCAGTTAAAGCTTCAGTCAGTCACTTGCATTACAAAGAAGAAATAGAAAGCAACTGTCCCGGCTGACACCACAGTCCTTTTCCACAAGTATGTCTCTGATTTCTACTGGCTTCTGGAGAGATGGGGATTGGAAATGTTAGGACGCAACAGTGGTGGCAGAAATGGTTTTGGTGCTTTCTAAGACTTGTGCATGATGCCCTATTCCTTGTGATTTCTTTTATTATATATGATTTTTCTTTGTCATGTTAAAGTTCTATAAATTTATTACTAGTTTAGGAACTACTTGCTAGAAGAGACAGAGTTTTATGAGATGCCTTTCAGAATTATTCAAAACATATGCTTTTTTTTCTTTTTAATTATTAGTATGAGGGTTTACATTATTTTTTTGTCTTAATGTTGCATCATTCTTAAATTATATATCATGGTCACAGCACATTACTATTTTAATATAATGCTAAAATAAACATACTTAAATTATAGTCAAGATGCTCACATACACATTGGAAGATATTGTGTTCTTTGAATTGCTTTGACTAGCTTTGATGTCGGTCTTGTGTTGGATTTATAAAAGAGAAAGGATGGCATCCAATTATTATTTTTTAATTCCCTTTCATGATTTGGATTGTGACTTATCTCTTTCTTGTAAATTTGAAAAGACATGTCTTTAACTTCACTGTAGATTTTCTGTCTTCTGTCGTGCATTTGTGTTCAATTGTTCCTTGTCAGTGGCTTTCCTACTACAGTGTCTTTTTAAAGGAGTGAAATTTGATTTATTCGCTAATCAGAATTTTTTAATTCTAAAGAGTCTTTATTCCTGTATTTCTCTACATTAGTTTTGCTTGTTTGTTTGTTTTTTGTTTTAATGACTATTGCCAGAGGTGAGGAGAATAAGAGGATGTGTGAGTGGGGGAGGGGATTAGCAGGTCCATACTTCCAGCTATAAAATAAATAAGACACAGAGCAGTAATGTTACCACAAAGGTGATACACTCCGTAATATTGTAACAACTTTGTATGGTGACCGATGGCAGCTAGATTTGTGGTGGGATCATTTCACAATGTGCATGAATATTGAATGACTATCTTTATGCCTGAAACTAACATAATGTATGTCAACTACACTTTAATTAAAAAAAAATAAATAAAATCTCTTGTTTTGATTTGTTCTGTTTTGCTGAAGTACATATTTTTACAGCTTTACTGAGGCATAACTGATATACAATCGACTACCTATATTTAGTGCATACAATTTGGTAAGTTTTTGAATAATGCGTACACCCAGGATATCATCACCACAATCAAGATTAATCTATCTTTAGTATCTAGTATCTAGTATCTAGTCCCTCCAAAAGGTTTCTGGTGTCTTTTTGCTTCTCTCTCTCTCTCTCTCTCTCTCTCTCTGTGTGTGTGTGTGTGTGTGTGTGTGGAGAGCACTTAATATGGTTTCATCTTCTTAGCCAGTTGTTAAGTGCAGAATCCTGTGTTAATTACAGGCAGTATACTGTCCAGCCTATCTCTAGAGCTGATTTGTCTCTTGTAAGTATAACTGCAACTATGTCCCCTGAAGAATTCCCCATTTCTACCTCTTTCTGTCCCCTAGCAGCCAGCATTCTGTTTTCTGTTTCTGTAAGTTAGACTGGTTTAGATACTGCGTATAAATGGGCCACACAGCATTTATGATTGACTTGCTTCACTCAGCATAATGTCCTCTGGTTCTATTCATGTTATCACAAATAGTAAAATTTCCTTACAGCAAAGGAAGTCATCCACAAGGTGAAAAGACAATGTGAAGAGAGGGAGAAATTATTAGAAAATCATATATCTGACAAGGGGTTTACTTCCAAAATTGATGGGAAACTCGCTCAACTCAGTAGCAAACAATAACAGAAGCAGCAACAACAAATCATAGGTAGGCTGATTTGAAATGAGCAAAGGACTAGAATAGACATTTCTCCAAAGAAGACAAACAGATGGTCAGCAGGTAGATGAAAAGATGCTCAACATCATTAATGATCAGGGCAATGTAAATCGCAACCACACTGACATTATCACTTCACATCTGTTAAGATGGTTATTAGGTCTATATATCAATGTATCTACATACCTATATGGACATATGTGTACACCCAGGATATCATCACCACAATCAAAATGAATAAACATATCCAGTCCCTTCAAAAGATTTCTGGTGTCTCTGCTTTTGTGTGTATATAGCTATATAAATGATAACAGTGTCGTTGAGGATGTGGAGAAATCGGACCTCCAGTGCACTGTTGGTGGAATGGAACTATTGTAAGCATGGTGGAAAACAATATGGAGTATCCTCAAAAACTTTAAAAAATAGATCTATTTTATGATCCAATAATTACACTTCTTTGTGTATATTCAAATAATTGTGTTCAGGATCTCAAAATGATACCTGTATTCCCACGTCCATTGCACCAGTATTCACAACAGCCAAGACCCG
Source organism: Meles meles (assembly GCF_922984935.1). Taxonomy (NCBI): domain Eukaryota; kingdom Metazoa; phylum Chordata; class Mammalia; order Carnivora; family Mustelidae; genus Meles; species Meles meles. The sequence continues at coordinate 100,174,545 of NC_060075.1, forward strand.
GGGAGAGCCCAAGTGTCCATTCGTGAGTAGATGGAGGAAGGAAATGAGGTAGATGCATGCAATGGGATATTACAATTAGTTTGCTTTCTGGTTTCACTGTTTTTTGTTTTGTTTTGTTTTGTTGGTTTTTTTTTGGATACTCAGCAACTTGAATGGATTGGCATGTGTAGGTCTTCCACTGGTTTAACAATATATTCTTCTTTTAAGTCCATTCAGTAGTGTTCCCTCCATTTGTGCCATTCAATTTGCAGGCATGTCATGAGGGTGTTCCCGTTCTGATTTCACCACTCGACCCACTTTTTTTTTTTTTAATCATTTCTCCTCCTGTTATTATTCCCATCTGCCAGTTGCCACTATTCCATAAGAGATCCCCAGAACTTACCTCCTCAGACTAAGTCACTCCCATTGCCTATTATAATCCATAGCACTGTTTGGGGAGGCTGGCAGCACAGCTGATTGGACCTCTGCTTGTTACAGCCCAGGTAATGAGATGTCAGGGTCATGAGATCAAGCCCTATGTGGGGATCTGTGCTCATCCCAGTCTGCTTAATATTCACTCTTTCTCTCCCTTAGCCCCTCACCACCATTCTCTCTTGAAAATAAATAAGTATATAAATAAATAAATAAATCTTTTTAAAAAATAATAACCCAGAGCACTTTTTGCAGGTACCATAAATTCCAGTATGGCAATATTTATGTTTTCAAGTCCATCTCTTCTTTTTTAATTTTTTTGAGATTTTATTTATTTATTTGACAGAGCGAGAGACAGCAAGAGCAGCAGGAACACAAACAGAGGGAATGGGAAAGGGAGAGGGAGGCTTCCCTCTCACCCAGGCTTCCCCTGAGCAGGAAGTCTGATGTGTCAGCTGGGATCATGAACTTAGCCAAAGGCAGACACCTAATGACTGAGCGACCCAGGCGTCCCAATCTCCTTAAAAAAAAAAAAAAAATCTGTCTCTTGACTTAAAATTTCATTCATCTGTGTTTACTCTCAAGGATCCATATTTTCTTTATATTCCTTCAGAGAACAAGTAGATACCTCCTATTAATTATGTCTTGTGATAAATCTTGAAATTTCAACAACAAAAAAAAAAATCTTGAAATTTCATTTTCAATTCATGTATGGTGTGGTATACTGATTGCAAAAGACACTCCAATTTCCCGCCATCTTCTGTGTCCATACCTTTTGAAATATTACCTCATAGCTCCTCCCATTGGAAGGTGGGATCTGGGTGTGCCTGGGTGGCTCAGTGGGTTAAAAAGCCTCTGCCTTCCGCTCAGGTCATGATCCCACGGTCCTGGATAGAACCCCGCATCGGGCTCTCTGCTCAGTGGGGAGCCTGCTTCCTCCTCTCTCTCTCTCTCTGCCTGCCTCTCTGCCTACCTGTGATCTCTCTCTGTCAAATAAATGAATAAAATATTAAAAAAAAAAGAAGGTGGGACCTGTTGCTACACCCTTTGAATCTTGGTGGAGCTTGTCACTGGAATTGATCAGTAGACGTAAAAGCAGAAGGCACCTGTGTTGTTCTGAGTCTGGGCTTCAAGACACCCTTAAGAGCTCCTTGCTTTTTCTCTTGGAGCCCTGCCTCCTGCAAGGAAGATGCCCACTGTCACTGGCTAGGTGACAAAACACATATAACAAGTGTGTCCATCATTCCAAGTGACCACCAGCCAACTTCCAGACATGTGAATGCACTTCGTAGAACTAGAAGCAAAGTCTAGACTTCCTCATCAGCCCACAAGGCCTCCAGCTAAATGACACTCACTGTTTTAATCCACTGTGTTTGCTATAGTTCCTTGGCTTCTCATTGTGGCATCTGCTAACGAATAATAATGATATATTTACCTCCTTTTTTGGATTCACAGGTTTTTTTTTTTTTTTTTTTTTTTTAGATACCAAAATGAAATGTTCTCCAGGGTAATAATTATAAAGAAAAGCCATTTCCTTCTGTGTCCTGTTTGTTCCCTGAAATATGGATGGATTCTTCTCGAATCCCATTTTATTAACCTTTTTGTTTCTGTCCCCCACCCCTGACCTGGCTGCAGGAATCAGGTGGACTGACATGACATTTGGAGTGTATGCTTTCCATTCCCCCATGCCAGGGAGGTTTTATCCAAGAACATTGCCCAAACTCACGTGCTTTCCGTTGGAGTATCTGCACCTTGAGTCCGTATAGCCAGTTCCAACTACTGATTATTCTCTGGAGAACAAAGTGGTTGAAATAACAACCTCTAAGCCCATCCTCCGCTCCCACCACTGGTCTTTTAAATTTAGGTTTCACCAGGATTTCTTCTCAAAATTCACCAGGATGATATAAGTGTGTGACCCCATCTGTACCACTCTCAGATGAAATATATATGTTGATGTTTCATGTTCTTTCCTACTTTCAGTTCTTATGTAAGCCTCTTCCTGTTTCTGATTTTCCATCCTCATTTTGACTGTTTGGTGCTAGAGATGAAAAGGAAAATTAGATATATCCAATTCACCTGTCATTTGCAGAAACAACGGACGTTTGTATTTTTCTAAATTGGCTTCTGGAAGCAATGTGCTCATTTTGGAAGCAATCAAGCAATGGTCATAGGCTGTGCTTCTGGGACACAAGTTTGTATAGGATAATCCTGCCAGCAACCCCCAACACAAACACCCCTTGGAATCCTGTAGTGGGTGAGCTCAGGGTTGGGTGCCCAGTTGGAACTAAGCACATCAGAATCCCTTCCCAGGAACTTGGATCTGTAGTCAACAGTTTCCCATCTCAGTTTGGGCTTGTATTTTTCATTTTTGCATGGAAAATACATAAAACATAGCAATAAAAATTTTCACCATTTGGTTTAAAATTTTAAAAAGTATTCTAAAGAAGAGGGGGAGAAGAAGAACAAGGAGCAGAGCTGAGAATGAGACAGAGGAAGATGTTTGATTCTTTGTGGACTTTCAGTTGTCAGTGTTCTGGAATATGCCTCATCGTTGTAATAAACCCATCCATTTTGCAAATGCAGACCTGAGTTGGGTCAAGAAAGAATCCAAATGTATGCCCCAAATGTAACCTCTACTTACTTAATATCATAATTCCCTTTGACATGACTTCTCTGATATTTCCTTTAGTCTGTCAGTTATGATGCCTACTCTCCCTTCTCTGGAACTTTCTGGTGACTGAAGGATCTGTGAAAATATTAACGCAGTGAAACATCATAACTCACTGTGAAATATCATTCTGAGGCTTAAAACATTGTGATCATTCATAAAATAATTACATCCATAAAAAGTCAATACCTCCCTGAAGACTATTTCAGGGCATCGAGATTTATATGTTTCCCACATTACATGAGTAAAGTTAACCCACCTCTAGCACATAATAAGTCCAGAAGGGCCAAGGGAAGGAATGAGATTTCAAGTACACTCCACATGTGATTAGCCTTCCGGCTAACCATCTCTAAAAGATTTATATACAATAAATTGAACCGTCCACATTACAAGAATGGTGTTTCACAACTTGTGGGTAGAAGCGTTCCATAGGATTTTTAAGGAAGTGTATAGGAGCACTCCTGATTCCCAAACTGAAAAATACACTCAAAAAAGAACATACCGAAGTCTGCATTTTGTGCCTTTCTTTTCTTTGTTCCGCTGTCTCACCATCTGCTTACTCCAAGAGGTGTGGTTTACGTAATTGTTTTGCTTAATCCTTAAACCACATTTTTTTTCTTTCTTTCTTCATCTGTTATTCCCAGACCTTTGGAATTGCAGACTTCTTGCCATTTACTTAGACAAATAGCATAATTGTTGAGTTAAATCCTCTCTCTGTCACCATTTCCTAATTTAGAAATTGGAAGCAATCATATTTACCCTACAGGACTGTTAAGAGGATTGGATGAGCTTATCATGTAAACATAGTTGTCAAATTCTGCTAGTTAATTTCTCTCTCCTTTTACTTGTGAGAAGGCTTCCCTACCACTGGGGATGCCAATTCCAGGCCAATTTGCTTTGTTGGTTGTGTGGACCCAAGGCACCATGCCCAGCTGAACTCCTACAACATTCCCTGCAGTGGGTCATTTCACACTGAGTACTTTAGGAATTAGGTAAAGGGTGATGGGCAGGTTTTTGAGGAGAACAGGAGAGTTCAGGCCAGTGAGTGACATTTTGTTTTAGGTAATACCAGTGAAAGTTTGGTTTGGCTGTTTTGAAATTGGGGTCTATATTGAGGTCTTGGAAGAACCTGAAGCTGTGGTTAGTCTTGCTTAGCTAGAAGGTCAGGAGTGAATTTGTGCTTGGGGGTCCATTACATTTTATTTAGCTATATGGGTTCCATCACACTGGACATGTCTCCAGGATCTACTTACTTTCTTGTCCTTTACTCTGAAGCATGAACTCTATTGGTCACAAAGACTTAGATGAGATGTTATTGAAGACTCCTTTTAAGGTGCATGCATGTAGATTCGAAATATTGTTATACTACAAAAATGCATTTACTGTCTAAAGAAGCTCAGCCCCAGTTTGTGAATGTTGTCTCCAAACACTTACAAGGTTCTGGTCAGTTTCTGAGTGAGGAAGAGAAAAATCAAGCGTTGGGTCCACACAACCAAGAAAAAAAATCAACTGTCTTGTTGATGGAAGTGTGGTTTTCTTGGTGGTCTCCCTTTACTGTGGCTGTGCTACCATCCTGCTCTGGGGAAGAATATTTGGCACAAGATGTGTCCCATTTACTAAATTACAATCAGTGGCTTAGCTAAGGGCCCCAGGGGTCAACTACTAGAAACACCAATTTGAACATTCCATCATTACGATGATTATTGATTTCTTCACTTAATGTTTATATAACATTGGCCAAGCCTTTCGCCCTTCACATAGCATAAAGCTTGACAGTTCCATTTGTTACTCTCTCTAAGTAAAGACTTATTTTCTGAATAGAAATGCAACTTGATTTTAACCTAAAGGTCAATCTCATTGCTGAGACAGAATTATACATGAGGCCATCTTAAAAGAGAAAATAATCAACTATTAATTATTTAAAGTGCTTAATGATGTATGAAATTTGTTACATTTCCAAGTACATTTCTAGTTAAATATGCACAGATGATAAAAGCCTTAGGATCTAAATCAGCAATTAATTTCAAATCAAAATATATTTGAAATTCAGCACTCTCTATGCTTCTATTTTTCAAAACCTAAAGATTTAGAGGAATCTACGCCTTGCCTTCACATTTTATTTATAGCTGCAAGCTTCAATAAAATGCACCTGTTTACATTGGAAAAGAAACAGCACATTATTGCAAAAGCTTTAGAATTTCAAAATAAATTGAAGTCAATATCATTTGAAAGCAACCAAGTCAGATTTTGGAATATTATGTTCAGATCTCGTCAGTAACAAGATTAGAATAAATGCTAGTAAAATATGAAAAAGAATGAGGTCACTATGTTTAAATATTGTACCTGTGAGAGTTAGGAAAAAGTAGACATTTGAAAAACACAATTAACCTTTGAAAAGAAAAAAAAAAGCCACATCCACATTAGGGAATGGGCAAACGTAACTAATGAAAATTTATAGCCCTGTAATGTTTGCAAAGAAAAAGTCTCTCTCATTTGAAATGTCAGAATAATCTCAGATCTCCTGTTAAGCAATTTGTTAAACTTTAAATGGTAATAAATATTAGATTCAATAATTGAAAAAAACTCATGTAAAATGAGACTTCTGAAGTACATTTGCCAAATGCCTCTCTTCATTTCAAACTTCTGTTTGTTTGTTGATTACATTATTTATGCATCCTTTAAATCACTCCTCCAGCAAACCTAATGCCTCCTAGGTGCCGGGACATTGAACCAGACTGCTGGCGCTAAAAGTAAGTCTATGAGGTCCCTGTCCTCAGAGTCCCCATGGTCTTGAAAGCAAGAGCTATGTAAATAGATCGTTTAGACGGTGCAGTAGGGGTGCCGATCGATCATGTGTCGCCGACTACGGGTGCCTCCCACGCCAGTTACCCACTCTTCTCTTGACACAACCCGCTTTTACTTTGTTATGAAATAAAGGCAATGATTTCCCAGACTCATTTCCTGCGAGTCATGGCCTTGGAAAATGTTTTCCTGCTTAAATGTCAAGGAAAATGTGCAGGAATTTTCGGAAATCACCCTAAAGGAAAAGGGCCATGTCCTTCCTGCTAAGGGAAAGGCAGTCGTGATGGTTGAGCAGCTATAGCCATCTTGGGTCTTGAAGTAATCTTGAAGACGCAAGCCCGTGTTCTGACAAAAATCGTGCTGACGGGGCACCTGGGTGGCTCAGTGGGTTAAAGCCTCTGCCTTCAGCTCAGGTCATGATCTCAGGGTCCTGGGATCGAGCCCCGCATCGGGCTCCCTGCTCAGCGGGGAGCCTGCTTCCTCCCTCTCTCCCTACTTGTGATCTCTGTCTGTCAAATAAATAAATAAAATCTTTAAAATAAAAAAAAAAAGGTGCTGACAAGGGCAAAGAGTCTGAATGATTGCTGAATATGGGAAGCCTAAACAGCCCTGGGAAGATCTCCTGTCAACTTTGCTTTGTGAAATAGAGAAATGCAATTCTACCTTATTTTGATGATTCTGGTATGCCAGAGATGTAGTGGTGAAGAAAGAAGTCTCTGCTTTCCTTATATGTCATAGAAATAAGCACAATAACATAAGAAATAATACAGAGTAAGATACATTTTATGTAGAAATTATAACAATAGCTCCAAACATGGAACAAGAGTACAGGAGAAGACATAAGGAAAAGTTTCACTGTGGAGTCATGACTGAGAAGAATTTTAATAAATATTTTGGAGGCAGCTTTGGAGACAGGGAGGGGACTCCTCCAGGCAGGGAGGGCAGCGTATGTGAAAGCAGGGAAACACAGGACAGCAGGGCATGTCCTGGAAGGTGTCAGTGTGGGGTGCAGGGTACCCGGGGTTGCGTTGTGAATTAGGGAGAATGTTTGGAACGGGAGCAGGAGGACACTTCATGCATGGATTCATTTTACAGGAAGATCATATTGATGCTTGGAAAAGTTAGCCTACGAATGAGATTTAGATGATCATTTCTATTTTCAGAATTAAATACTTTAGAACACGAGGAAGATTGTGCTGTTTTACACGGCATGTTGAGAAGTGTTCCAATTGTTCCACAAAGTAGCAGTGACAGACACTGAGATAGAGCGTGAGGTATCACCAGACATTCTGTATTTAGTCATTTATCTCATCCTAAAATGCACTGAGATAAGCCATAGCCTAGGTGCTGTTTTTACCCCATTTCACAGATGAGGAGCTTGAGGCTCAGAGAGGGTAAGTAATTTGAGAAAGGATGCATGGTTAAGAGGTCAAAGAGCTGGAATTTGAGTCTCCTAAAAATCGTCAGTCTCTATGAAAAAGATTCTCCCATTTAGACTCAAGTCATGATAGTACAAGAGCTTAAATTTGTACAGCAGTTAAGGTTTATTTAACCTTATTTAATTTTTATTTAGTTTTTACGACCACTCTTGACTTCACTCTTTCTATCTCCTTTCTATAAGGAAGCTAGGATTCAGAGAATCAGAACCACTTATCCAGGTCACACTAGGAGAGCGTGTTGTCACTTGAGCCCCCAGCACCCAACTGTAGCCTTATATCCTTGCACGCTTGCTGGTCAGGTCAGCCATCTAGTAAATCTGCCCCCTTCTGTAAAGGATTCTTCTCTTTTCAGAATGGCCAAAAGCTATGCATTAGGGTAGCATACCTCCCAGGCTTGGTCTCAAAATAGGAGCCTATAGGCAGTCCTGTCCACAGGAAGCTGCAGCAGATCATGACCAGAGAGACCAGGCTCTTGGGCAGTTTCCCAAGAGAAGAGGCTGGCAATTCCTCATAGCAGAAGGCCTCTGGGATCTGGCATTCATCCTACCTTTGATGGAACTAACACAGCGGGTTTTCAGCAAGACCCTTTGAAGCCTACTTCCAGGGGTCAGCGCTATTTTCCTGGTAATCCTTTGGAAATTCTTCATGAACTGGGAGGACGTTGGGGATTTAACCATCTGGTTATGTTAGGAGCCATCTGTGCTTGCAAAATAACCATTGCCTATACTTCTATTTGAAAATAACTTATTTTAAAAGTGCAAGTAGAGAATTTCATCTGCATTATTAAAATCACTCTGGAAAGGGAAATTTATTAATCATTTATCAGTTGGAGGCAAATCATTTAATATTTAATACTATTCAAAGGCAAGTGTTTAAGCATAATCCCCACCCCCACTTCCTGATTGTTAAGTTGGTTCTGAAGCAGTCCCAAAGTTGGTGACGAGTTTTCCTACTAAGCTGGAGTCTGTTTGAGTCTCTGAGGATCAATGGCTTCTCATTGGAATGGTGAGTTTTGGCATAGCATTTGGACTTTCTGTAATGAAGTACTCATGAGGGGCAAGGCAACCCATTCTATGGAAAGAACAGTCAAGATCAAGAGAGGGGAATGCAGTGGGTCAAGCTAATTGCAATTGGGGGATTTCAGAGCAGAACATAGGGGTCTTACATTTCTGTCCCCTCCTTAGCTTCTTCAAGTTTGCTGAATGAGACTTTGGTGCTGCCATTTGAGCCCTAATCTCTGGTAGTTGTTGGAGGATTTATTTGTTCACTCAACAAATATTATTGAGTTCCAACTCATGTCAGAAACTGTTTTGGGCATTGAGTATACAGGGTACATGAGATCGATTAACTCTAGTCTCCTTCACCAGGGAAATGGATATGTAATTTCAGGCTAGACTGTAGCAGGAGGGAAGAAAGACATGTGATATAATAGGGGGTGACTCGTGCAGGAAGGAGATGGGAGCACTGGAGGCTTTCCAAGACTGGGTACCTCAGAAATTGCAGCTGAGGGAGAGGTGCAAGACCCACCTTTTTATGATAGAGGGCAATCCTTTGGAACTGGAGTCAGCGAAAGGAGAAGACACAGGAAGTGCAGAGGCAGAACCTTGGGGGAGAAACCTGGAAGGATCACTTACGCAGTTTTATCACCCATAATTTAAACACAAAGAAGTCTAACTCTAAGTGCTCCCAGGTTTTGCACACACAGGGGCAACTCTGCTGGGAGTGCATGAGGTGTCACTGAGCTGTGGTGGCACGGACCTATCCCATGTGTGCAGGGTTGGCCACAGGAGCACCAGCCCAGGTGGATGCACCAGAAGCCCAAGGGAGTCTGGACTGCAACATGAAGAATGCACACAGTTCACACCATGCTCCATCCCCATTATATTTGACTCCTGTAATACCATCGGAGGACTCCACTTTTGTGAAAACAGAAGTCCTCTCTTCTTTCCTGAAAGGAAACTAATCAGCTGCCTTTTTCTTGGTTGGGGACCATAACTGCAATGACCCATTTCCTGCTGTCACTGGGCAACGAAGCTCCAAAAGGTGTCCAGGGAATCAATCCTGTCTCTGTTATATGACCGAGCAAGCCACACCCCTCGTGGCAACCAGAGATGATCACCACTGCCAGCTTGGTAACATGTTCCTTTGCCTGTTCCCCAGACACCAATGAGCAGGAAATAGCCATAGATAAGTTCCAATTGTGATTCTTTCTGGCAGAAACATTCTTTAAGAATTAGTACCTCTAACTCCATTGAGCCTAAGGTGGGGAGATGTAGAGCTTGAATTCCTTGTATGGATTGCTGTTTTAGCCTGTGAACACCCAACCTACAGGTGGTGTCCCCAGTGTGATCTCTTACCTGAGCTTTTTTAGGTTACTGTAGAGTTCTGTCAGATCTGTTGTATTTGGGAGATACAACTAAATCAGGTCAGTGCATCCCAGGGTCATCTACCCATCATTTTTAAAAAAATTTTATTTCTTATTTTTTCTATAAACATATAATGTATTTTTCTCCCAAGGGGTACAGGTCTGTGAATCGCCAGGTTTACACACTTCACAGCACTCACCATAGCACATACCCTCCCCAATGTCCATAACCCCCCTACCGCTCTCCCAACTCCACCTCCCCCCAGCAACCCCCAGTTTGTTTTGTGAGATTAAGAGTCACTTATAGTTTGTCTCCCTCCCAATCCCATCTTGTTTCATTTACTCTTCTCCTATCCCCCGAACCCACATGTTGCATCTCCACGTCCTCATATCAGGGAGATCATATGATAGTTGTCTTTCCCTGAGTGACTTATTTCACTAAGCATGATACCCTCTAGTTCCATCCACATTGTCGCAAATGGCAAGATTTCATTTCTTTTGATGGCTACATAGTATTCCATCATGTATATATACCAATCTTCTTTATCCATTCGTCTGTTGATGACATCTAGGTTCTTTCCATAGTTTGGCTATTACAGACATTGCTGCTTTAAACATTCGGGTACACGTGCCCCTTCGGATCACTGCGTTTGTATCTTTAGGGTAAATACCCAGTAGTGCAATTGCTGGGTCATAGGGTAGTTCTATTTTCAACATTTTGAGGAACCTCCATGCTGTTTTCCAGAGTGGTTGTACCAGCATGCATTCCCACCAACAGTGTAGGAGGGTTCCCCTTTCTCTGCATCCTTGCCAGCATCTGTCATTTCCTGACTTGTTAATTTTAGCCATTCTGACTGGTGTGAGGTGATATCTCATTGTGGTTTTGATTTGTATTTCCCTGATGCCGAGTGACGTGGAGCACTTTTTCATGTGTCTGTTGGCCATCTGGATGTCTTCTTTGCAGAAATGTCTGTTCATGTCCACTGCCCTTTTCTTGATTGGATTGTTTGTTCTTTGGGTGTTGAGTTTGCTAAGTTCCTTATAGATTTTGGACACTAGCCCTTTATCTGATATGTCATTTGGAACTATCTTCTCCCATTCTGTCAGTTGTCTTTTGGTTTTGTTAACTGTTTCCTTTGCTATGCAAAAGCTTTTGATCTTGATGAAATCCCAATAGTTCATTTTTGCCCTTGCTTCCCTTGCCTTTGCCAATGTTCCTAGGAAGATGTTGCTGCGGCTGAGGTCAAAGAGGTTGCTGCCTGTGTTCTCCTCAAGGATTTGGATGGATTCCTTTCTCACATTGAGGTCCTTCATCCATTTTGAGTCTATTTTCGTGTGTGGTGTAAGGAAGTGGACCAATTTCATTTTTCTGCATGTGGCTGTCCAATTTTCCCAGCACCATTTATTGAAGAGGCTGTCTTTTTTCCATTGGACATTCTTTGCTGCTTTGTCAAAGATTAGTTGACCATAGAGTTGAGGGTCAATTTCTGGGCTCTCTATTCTGTTCCATTGATCTATATGTCCATTTTTGTGCCAGTACCATGCTGTCTTGATGACGACAGCTTTGTAATAGAGCTTGAAGTCCGGAATTGTGATGCCATCAACTTTGGCTTTCTTTTTCAATATTCCTTTGGCTATTCGAGGTCTTTTCCAGTTCCATATAAATTTTAGGATTATTTGTTCCATTTCTTTGAAAAAAATGGATGGTATTTTGATAGGGATTGCATTAAATGTGTAGACTGCTTTAGGTAGCATAGACATTTTCACAATATTTATTCTTCCAATCCAGGAACATGGAACATTTTTCCATTTCTTTGTGTCTTCCTCAATTTCTTTCGTAAGTACTTTATAGTTTTCTGCATATAGATTCTTAGCCTCTTTGGTTAGGTTTATTCCTAGGTATCTTATAGTTTTGGGTGCAATTGTAAATGGGATTGACTCCTTAATTTCTCTTTCTTCTGTCTTGTTGTTGGTGTACAGAAATGCAACTGATTTCTGTGCATTGATTTTATATACTGACACTCTACTGAATTCCTGGACAAGTTCTAGCAGTTTTGGAGTGGAGTCTTTTGGGTTTTCCACATATAGTATCATATCATCTGAGAAGAGTGATAGTTTAACTTCTTCTTTCCGATTTGGATGCTTTTAATTTCTTTTTGTTGTCTGATTGCTGAGGCTAGGACTTCTAGCACTATGTTGAATAGCAGTGGTGATAATGGACATCACTGCAGTGTTCCTGACCTCAGCAGAAAAGCTTTCAGTTTTTCTCCATTGAGAATGATATTTGTGGTGGGTTTTTCATAGATGGCTTTGATAATATTGAGGTATGTGCCCTCTATCCCTACACTTTGAAGAATTTTGATCAGGAAGGGATGCTGTACTTTGTCAAATGATTTTCCAGCATCTATTGAGAGTATCATATGGTTCTTGTTCTTTCTTTTATTAATGTGTTCTATCACATTGATTGATTTATGGATGTTGAACCAACCCTGCAGAGCTGGAATAAATCCCACTTGATCGTGGTGAATAATCCTTTTAATGTACTATTGAATCCTATTGGCTAGTATTTTGGCGAGAATTTTTGCGTCTGTGTTCATCAAGGATATTGGTCTGTAGTTGTCTTTTTTGGTGGGATCCTTGTCTGGTTTTGGGATCAAGGTGATGCTGGCCTCATAAAATGAGTTTGGAAGTTTTCCTTCCATTTCTATTTTTTGGAAGAGTTTCAGGAGAATAGGAATGAGTTCTTCTTTAAATGTTTGGTAGAATTCCCCTGGGAAGCTGGCTGGCCCTGGGCTTTTGTTTGTCTGGAGATTTTTGATGACTGTTTCAATCTCCTTACTGGTTATGGGCCTGTTCAGGTTTTCTGTTTATTCCTGGTTCAGTTGTGGTAGTTTATATGTCTCTAGGAATGCATCCATTTCTTCCAGATTGTCAAATTTGTTGGCGTAGAGTTGCTCATAGTATGTTCTTATAATTGTCTGTATTTCTTTGGTGTTAGTTGTAATCTCTCCTCTTTCATTCATGATTTATTTATTTGGGTCCTTTCTCTTTTCTTTTTGATAAGTCTGGCCAGGAGTTTATCAATCTTATTGATTCTTTCAAAGAACCAGCTCCTAGTTTCATTGATTTTTTCTATTGTTTTTTTTTTTTTTTTTTGGTTTCTATTTCATTGATTTCTTTTTTTTTTAATATATATATTTTTTAATTTATTTGACAGAGAGAAATCACAACTAGGCAGAGAGGCAGGCAGAGAGAGAGGAGGAAGCAGGCTCCCTGCAGAGCAGAGAGCCTGATGTGGGGCTCGATCCCAGGACTCTGGGATCATGACCTGAGCTGAGGGCAGAGGCTTTAACCCACTGAGCCACCCAGGCGCCCCTCATTGATTTCTGCTCTGATCTTTATGATTTCTCTTCTCCTTCTGGGTTTAGGGTTTCTTTCTTGTTCTTTCTCCAGCTCCTTTACGTGTAGGGTTAGGTTGTGTACTTGAGACCTTTCTTGTTTCTTGAGAAAGGCTCGTACTGCTATATATTTTCCTCTCAGGACTGCCTTTGCTGTGTCCCACAGATTTTGAACCATTGTGATTTCAGTATCATTTGTTTCCATGAATTTTTTCAATTCCTCTTTAATTTCCTGGTTGACCCATTCATTCTTTAGAAGGATGCTGTTTAGTCTCCATTTATTTGGGTTATTTCCAGCTTTCCTCTTGTGATTGAGTTCTAGCTTCAGAGCGTTGTCGTCTGAAAATATGCAGGGAATAATCCTAATCTTTTGATACCGGTTGAGACTTGATTTGTGACCCAGGACGTGATCTATTCTGGACAATGTTCCATGTGAACTAGAGAAGAATGTGTATTCTGTTGCTTTGGGATGAAATGTTCTGAATATATCTGTGATGTCCATCTGGTCCAGTGTGTCTTTTAATGCCTTTATTTCCTTGTTGATCTTTTGCTTGGATGATCTGTCCATTTCAGTGAGGGGAGTGTTAAAGTCCCCTACTATTATTGTATTATTATTGATGTGTTTCTTTGATTTTGTTATTAATTGGTTGATATAGTTGACTGCTCCCAGGGCATAGATATTTAAAATGGTTAGATCTTCTTGTTGGACAGACCCTTGGAGTATGATATAGTGTCCTTCCTCATCTCTTATTATAGTCTTTGGGTTAAAATCTAATTGATCTGATATAAGGATTGCCACCCCAGCTTTCTTCTGATGTTCATTAGCATGGTAAATTGTTTTCCACCCCCTCACTTTAAATCTGGAGGTGTCTTCATGTCTAAAATGAGTTTCTTGTAGGCAACATATAGATGGATTTTATTTTTTTATCCATTCTGATACCCTGTGTCTTTTGATTGGGGCATTTAGCCCATTAACATTCAGGGTAACTATTGAGAGATATGAATTTAGTGCCTTTATTAGCCTGTAAGGTGACTGTTACTGTATATTGTCTCTGTACCTTTCTGATCTACTACTTTTAGGCTCTCTCTTTGCTTAGAGGACCCCTTTCAATATTTCCTGTAGAGCTGGTTTGGTGTTTGCAAATTCTTTCAGTTTTTGTTTGTCCTGGAAGCTTTTGATCTCTCCTTCTATTTTCAATGATAGCCTAGCTGGATAGAGTATTCTTGGCTGCATGTTTTTCTCGTTGAGTGCTCTGAATATATCAAGCCAGCTCTTTCTGGCCTGCCAGGTCTCTGTGGATAAGTCTGCTGCCAATCTAATATTTTTACCATTGTATGTTGCAGACTTCTTTTCCCAGGCTGCTTTCAGGATTTTCTCTTTGTCACTAAGACTTGTAATTTTACTATTAGGTGATGGGGTGTGGACTTATTCTTGTTGACTTTGAGGAGTGTTCTCTGCACCTCCTGGATTTTGATGCTTATTCCCTTTGCCATATTAGGGAAATTCTCTCCAATAATTCTCTCCAATAGACCTTCTGCTCCCCTCTCTCTTTCTTCTTCTTCTGGAATCCCAATTATTCTAATGTTGTTTCGTCTTATAGTGTCACTTATTTCTCAAATTCTCCCCTCATGGTCCAGTAGCTGTTTGTCCCTCTTTTGTTCGGCTTCTTTATTCTCTGTCATTTAGTCTTCTATATCACTATTTCTTTCTTCTGCCTCATTTATCCAAGCAGTGAGAGCCTCCATTTTTGATTGCACCTCATTAATAGCTTTTTTGATTTCAACTTGGTTAGATTTTAGTTCTTTAATTTCTCCAGAAAGGGCTTTAATATCTCCAGAGAGTGTTTCTCTAATATCTTCCATGCCTTTTTCAAGCCCGGCTAGAATGTTCAGAAGCGTCATTCTGAACTCTTGATCTGACATATTACCAATGTCTGTGTTGATTAGGTCCCTAGCCTTCGGTACTGCCTCTTGTTCTTTTGTTTGTGGTGATTTTTTCCACCTTGTCATTTTGTCCTGATAAGAGGATATGAAGGATTAAATAAAATACTAAAAGGGTGTCAAAGACCCCAGAACAATGCACTGTAACCAAATCAGAAGAGACCCCAAATTGTGGAGGGGAGAAAGGGGATAAAAAGAAAAAAAAAAGAAAAAAAATTTAAAAAATAAAACAAATAAAGAAAAAATATAAAAAAGAAAGAAAAAATATATATTTTAGATAAACTAGTCACAAAAACGTTAAAAAATTAAAGGGTAAAAGTTTTAAAAAATTTAGCAGAAGAAGAAAAGGGAAGAAAAAAAATTGAAAAAAAAAATTGAAGTAGCTGCAAGACTAAAGAATCATGGGGAGAAAGCCATGAGTTCCATGCTTTGCTTTCTCCTCCTCTGGGATTCCACTGCTGTTCTAGGTATTGAACCTGCTTTCCTTGATAGATGAACTTCGTCCTGGCTGGATATTTTGTTGACCTCCTGAGGGAGGGGCCTGTTGTAATGACTGTCAAGTGTCTTTGCCCAAGGCGGAATTGCACCACCCTTACCAGGGGCTGGACTAAGTATTCCACTCGGGTTTGCTTTTGGGAGCTTCTGTTCCCTGAACGCTTTCCGTAGAGTTCTGGAGGACGGGAAGGAAATGGTGGCCTCCCAGTCTCTGGCTCGGAGGAGCCAAGAGCCCAGGGCCCCACTCTTCAGTGCGCCCCCAGAGGACAGCACCCAATCACTCCCGTATCCCCAGCCTCCAGCCGCGCTCCGAGCTCACCCAGCCCGTGACCGGTTCAAGGTAACCCCAGGCTGAGAGCTCAGTCCTTAGCTCTGTCTCTGTAGCCAGCTTCTCCATTCTAATACCTGCAAGCTCTGTGACACTCTGACACCCCCAATCCTTCTGTGACCCTGCAGGCCCTGGGGCCACACTGACCCTGCGTGGGCTTCACCCTGGTTTAGCCTCTCGAGCAATGTCCCTCAGTGGAACACTTTAAAAGTCCTGATTTTGTGCTCCGTTGCTCCGCCACTTGCTGGGAGCCAGCCCCTTCCCCCATGGTCTATCTTCCCATTGTTTTGGATTCAATTCTCCGCCAGTCCTACCTTTCAGAAAGTGGTTGATTTTCTGTTTCTAGAATTGCTGTTCTTCTTCTCTTCGCTCTCCCGTTGGATTTGTAGGTGTTTGCAATGTTTAGATAAGCTATTGAGCTGATCTCCTGCTACCAGATGTAGTCTCAGCCTGCTACTTCTCCGCCATCTTGACTCCTCCCTCATCTACCCGTCTTTATCCCTCTTTTGTGGTTAAATATTCCCCTTGGTCTGGTGCAACACTGTATGGGGATGCCATGTTCGAATGCATATTCCCTAAGTCTGCACATGGTAGTGCTTTTTTAGGCTCTGTGTGCCAGGAAGCAAACCATATGCGAATATGTATGACAAGTGTGTACTGATTCCAATAAAGATAAATTGCTCAGTGTGTTAAGGTGGAAAGGGTCCTTGAGCTGACTGGTCTGATCAAATAAAGGTGCTCAGCCCCAGTCTCTGTTTTCGGCAGGTTGGAAAATGATAGCAACAGTGAACTTTCTTAGATTTGGTAAGAGAGAGAGTAAGCCCATGACCTTGGCCCTGTAGAAGTTTATCCCTGTTACCATGCCTGCTTTTGTGAATGGGGAACCATAGTGCAGCAATGGGGTGACTAAGGAGAAATGGGTGATGAATCATGTTGTCCACCCTGGTGTTGGGAGCCATCCTGAGAAAGATGCTTTCTGGTGGGTGCTTATGTGAGACCTTAGACTTACATCTTCTTCCTGCCTGTTCCCACTATTTCATATACTTGCTAACTACCCCAGCCCTTATTTTACCTGATCTCTTGTACCTGGCCTCTTCCATATCTCTCACTAACTAGCGATGACATTAACCACTGCCCAGGACTCTGCATTTCCATAGCTCAGCACAACTCTCTCCATATGAAATAGAGAACAAAGTGAACCTCTCTCAGTACTGCTCTTGCTAAGATCCTCCTCCACCACCATTGTTTTTTTTTTTTAAAGATTTTATTTATTTATTTGACAGAGAAATCACAAGTAGGCAGAGAAGCAGGCAGAGAGAGGGGAGGAAGCAGGCTCCCTGCTGAGCAGAGAGCCCGATGTGGGGCTCGATCCCAGGACCCTGAGATCATGACCTGAGCTGAAGACAGAGGCTTTAACTCACTGAACCACTCAGGCACCCCCTCCACCACCATTCTTTTGCGCCACCACTGAGAGAGGTTAGAATGTGGCAGAGACCATATTCTACTGACACCAACTTACTATGTCAAGACCACTGTGAATTAGGTTACATATTTTTTTCCTTTTCTATCAGGTGGGCATTGGGAATCTCCCCCAGTTAAGAGTCCTTTCAAGTGGAGGCTTCCTTGCAAAAGAAGTGGATGCCATGGACATCTGGGCTATCTGTTAATAAAATTTACTCATTAACCCTGGACCTGAATGGAGCTTTCTCCTCATAACATTTCCGTTAAATATGGGACTGCTACATTCACCTGATCCTATGGCTCAGTGGATTTGAAAAGCCCTAATTTGTGGTGGGTAGCTATACTCTCATGGTCCCTGGGAGGTCAGATTCTTCTGAGTTCTCCTTATCCTCTCCTCAGATGTTGAGACAGATCCAACATCTCCTTCTCTTTTCTTATGGGTCAATATTGTGTCCAGATTTCAAGGAGCCATTCCAGCAGTGCAGTAAGATTAGTTCCAGGGCTCCTAGCTAGAACTTTGAATTCCAAGTCGTGAATGATATACCGTAAGCTACTACATTCTTCCTATCCGGATTTATATTCTGACTGCTGCACAAAAGTACATGAACATTCTCTTCCATATATGTTTTCCTCATGGCTAAAATTTCTGCCATTTCAGCTGCCTTCTCTAGGAGTAAGCTGTGTTGACTTGACTGGTTCTCATCCCAGATGCCATATGGGGAATGTATTTATTAGTTGCCCACTCTTGCATAACAAACTGCCTCTAACACTTGGCCACTTAAGGTAATAAAATTACCTTCTGATGATTATCAATGATTTGATGATTTGATTACCAATGATTTTTCTTATTGTTCCTTGCATCAGGGATCAAGGCAGTCTTAGCTGGGTGGCTCTGACTTCAACTGCCTCTAAGTGCAGTTTAGGTATTGGTTGGTGCTGTGACTTCAAGTGAGGGCTCAGCATGGGAAATGTCCTATCTGAAGCTCACTTATATGGTTGTTTGCAGGATTCAGCTCTTCTCTGGTTGCAGGACTGAGAACCTTATGTCCTTGCTGGAAATTTGGTAGTGCCCTGCCTCAGTGACTTGCCGGCCATACTTCACAGGGCACCTCACAGCATAGCACTTGGGCTTCCTCAGAGTGAGTAGATGCATGACAGGGGACAGCACAATATGAAACCCATGGTCTGTTCTTAACCTTTATGTGGCTTTTGCCATATTCTATTCCTTAGACACCATCACTTGCTCTGGCCCACACCCAATGAGAGGTTATTACACAAGAGAAAGAATGCCAGAAGATAAAGATTCGAGGCTATCTTAGAGACATCAGAAAGATATGATTCTTTTATCTTATCCTGAGCATGTGAGTCTTAAGGCATCAGTGATTATAACAGTTAAGCCATTAATGTGGACTAAATTCTTTGAGATTCAACTTTCATTAGCTCATATCCATGTTTATAAACTGTTAATTGGTCTACATGTTTGCACTATAAGATAAAGTCCAATATTCTGGATTTGTCCTGGCATTTTCCTAGGTGCTCAGTTAAGTCACACAGTCAGTGACACAGAGGATGAAGACCACATTATGAATTTAATGGGCCCAGGGTGCTTTTTCCTTGTTAGATCACTACTTTACACAAACAGACATGGAATATCCATGTAAATATATACATGTGTACATTTGTACATACATAAAATTATTTTCTGATGACTCTGGTGTAATGACAAATACAATTTAGGCTGGATTATATTCATTTTCCCCTTCTGATTCAAAAAGACACTAAAACCTAGAACATTTTCATAGGCTCCTAAAAGTGTCATGAGTCCTGCATGGTGTAGATTAGATTTATCATCCTAACAGCAAAGGGAATGCAGGAGAGAAGAACGTTAAGTGAGGGCTGGACTGCTTAGGTTGACTCCAGCAACTTTGCCAGTTCTGGCCCAAATACACAGAAGTGAGTTACTTCTCTGTGTTCAGCTTCCTTATCCATAATTCATGGATCCTCACCTTACCTATCCCACTGCATTGTTATAAGGAACTGAAGGGGTTGTTACTTGTGTGGAAGACAATGGAACCTTGTCAATGTCTGGTTTACATCTCTTTCCAGGCACATGGAATAAGTGTAGTATCTCATTCATGTAGAGTTGGGCACGGCCATGTGACTTCATTTGGCTAGGGAAATATCAGTGGAAGGGATAGGTATCTATTTTGTGTGAAAACCTTCTAATTGTTGGTCTTAACTTTCTGTCTTGCTCTTTATTTTCCACAAGGTTGACGTAAGAAGGAGTTAAGATGGTGCCCTACCAATATAATATGGAGATGTAGCCTGACTGAAAAGTAAGCTCTGTTTTTTTTTTTTACTTATCTTAAAGAGATATGTAAAATGTAAATGTAGTAAAATAAGTAAAAAAATAAGTAAAAATGTAGCCTGAGTGAAAAGTAAGCTCTGGTTTTTTTTATTTATTTTATTTTTTTATTTTTGTTACTTATCTTAAAGAGAGAGAAAGCAGGAGGAGGGGCAAAGGGAGAGAAAGAGGGACAAGCAGACTCCACACTGAGCAGAGCTCCAGGACCTTGAGATCATGACCTGAGCCTAAACCAAGAGCCGGATGCTCTACTGACTGATCCAAAGGAGAACCCTGAAAAGTAAGCTCTGTTGTATTAAATCACTATGATATTAGGGCTGATTGTTATAGCAGAATAACCGATCCTATACTGCTTCATGCAACATGAAAATGGAAAGAGCTGAACCTGTCACATCAACACTCAGTAAGCATTCTATATTTGAGGACCCAGGAGCCTACAAAATTTGAATAACTTTCTTTGGAGTTGATCATTTGGATTCTGTAATCTTCTACTTATGCTAAGTTAGACAACTCAAACCTTATCTCTATATCTCTCTTTCCTTATCTGTATATTGGGTTAATTATACTACACATTCAATAGCTTAATGTGAACCTTTAGTATGAACAAGAATATAAAATACAAAGTGTGAACAATGAATGTTCCGTTTTTCATTGTTTAATTAATACTCCATGGAAAACTGCACAGTAAGTGCATACTGATGTGGATATAAAGAGAGGCATAGAGTCTTAGGAACTGTTTGTCCTGGGGAAAGAGAGAGGCCAGTGAAAATAGTAACATAACATGCTGAGGGTTATGACAAAGGCTCAGACAAAATAATTTTTCATTAGAAATAAATAAAATTCTCTACATTTGAGTGGGACTACAATGATATAATTTTTAACCTAGAAATTGAAAGACTAGGATGTGTTGTGTTTGCATAAATAGTGGGGGGAAGAAAATAAGAACATTTAAGATGGAGAGAGGATCAGTTGAGAACCAGAGAAAATTCTAGTTCTTGCAGTTTCATAGAAATTATAGAAGACAGGAGATCCAAGCAGAGAAGAAAGCTGGTGTCTGAGCATTGAGGTCCTTGTGAGGAAAGGACTCCATATAGGATCTTCTGTTTTCCTGTGTGCACCTCTCCTCAGGTAAGCCAGGTATCCTGATGGGAGATCTGTGGGTTACCCTCCTTTAAAATCAAGGGAGCCTTTGCAGATTTGACTTCTGTTCATTCTGGGGAGAGGAAGAAGAGGGGAATCAGGTTGGTGTCAGATCCCAAGCCTTGCCAATCTCAGGAGTAGTGCATATTCCCACTGCACCTTTGTGGTCCAAAGTCTCACCTGTGGCTCAGGTCCTCTGCCTCCTTCAACCTCAGTATTTCCAAACTGTGTATGTTAGTGCCCCTAGCCTCGTCTCTACTACCTCAGTCTTGATAGCCTCTGAGGTCCATCACACAGAAATCAGGTATGATTCATTTATTTCTGCAGATCAAGTTATTAGCTCAGTGAGTATTATATATTTACTGAAAGAATCCCAGAGTGCATAATTCTTGCTATATTACACTCTGTTTGCTGGTTTATCAGATAAAGAACACTTCTGATAGTTGGTGTCTTCATAATAATCAGTGCCTCCCTATTACCTGTTGAACTTAGCTGCAATTCCTTTCTCTGATCTGCCATACTTTTCTCATTCTGACCTCAACTACCTTTTCCTGTCCCTCCCACTACAATGTTACATGAGTCTCATTCTCACTAACCCATCTTGGGGGTAATGAATGTATCTCAAGGATTTGGAAAGGGTGTTGTAATCACAATAGTTGATACTTCTTTGGACACTTGTAATGTACTGGATAAGGGATTGAAAATATGGGTAACTCACTCAGTCATCAATGTTCGGAGTTATGGGTGGAGACACGATATAAACCTGGACAATGGGACTCCAGTTCCCAGCCCAGGCTGCTACACCAAAATGGACTTCTTATTTTTGTTGACAATGTTAGTAAAGCTCAAAATTCACAGTGTGGGTATTTTTAATTCTTACATATTCTTTTTTAAAATAAGATTTATTTATTTATTGAGAGACAGAGAGATAAGGAGAGAGAAATCATGAGTGAGGGGTGGGCAGAGAGAAAGAAGCCCAAGCAGACTTTCCACTGAGCATGGAGCCCAACCCTGGGCTTGAACTCCCAACCCTGAGATCATGACCTGAGCTGAAACCAAGAGTTGTCTTACCTGACTGAATCACCCAGGTGCCCCAATATAACACTTACATATTCTTTTTTTTTTTAAATTTGTATTTATTTATTTTAGAGACTGACTGAGCCCCCTAGGCATCCCAACACTTGTATATTCTTTTTTTTTAAAGATTTTATTTATTTATTTGACACAGAGAGAGAGAGATCACAGGTAGGCAGGGAGGCAGACAGAGAGAGGAGGAAGCAGGCTCTCCAAGGAGCAGAGAGCCAGATGTGGGGCTCGATCCCAGGCAGAGGCTTTAACCCACTGAGACACCCAGGTGCCCCAACACTTGTATATTATTGATGCACATTCAAGACACTAGAATACAGACTTTAATCTCCCTGTTGTAGATACTCTCAGTTGTCCGTGCTCTTGAGTCTAGATTCTCATGTGGGCATTCAAAGTCATCTAAGCCATGACTGCTTTTGTACCTCCCAGTTTTGCTTCCTCTGATTCCCCTCAAATACTCTTATGCTCGAGACAAACCAAGCCAATGGACTGTCACTGACCCAGCTCTCTCCCCACCCTCCTTCATCTTCCCACATGACGTAACTTTCTCAAAACTTCAGGGCTTACCTTCAGTGTTAACTCACCTAGACAGCCCTTGAATACTTCCCATCCCAACCACCCCATGACGAGTTTTCCATTGAACTTATATCTACGAATTAATTAATTCCTCCACATTCTCTGTTTTACTGATTCACATGCGTCAGTAAATATCCTGTATTAGACTGTAAGCTATTTGAAGTCAAGGACGATATAGACAAAGCTTTTAAGAGCTCCAAACTGCATAATGGAAGGCAAATTAAATTTAAGAGATAGGGACCCTCCCATAATGTCTTCACATCCCACTGAGTCTCTGCTGTCTATTCACAGGAAGCTTTCCACTGAAGTTGTCTATACTTTCTCAATTCTTAGTGCTAATTCTACCTATTAAAATGTCTCCCTTTTGGGGCACCTGGGTGGCTCAGTGGGTTAAAGCCTCTGCCTTCGGCCCAGGTCATGGTCCCAGGGTCCTGGGATCGAGCCCTGCATCAGGCTCTCTGCTCAGCAGGGAGCCTGCTTCCCCTCCTCTCTCTCTGGCTGCATCTCTGCCTACCTATGATCTCTGTCTGTCAAATAAATAAATAAAATCTTTAAAAAAAAATAAAATGTCTCCCTTTCATCCTAGAATGCTTTTGTCTAAATAGTGGTGGTTTTAATTGCTTAGGCTGATGACCACTTCTCTTTCTGAAGTTTACTTTTCTTCTTACAAAAGTTTACTCCAGCTCTTACCAGTGTTGGAAGCCCAATCCCCCAACCTTGCAATGCAATCTGGATTTGGCTTCTGAGATGCTACATTCTCTTTTTGGTTTACTTTCAGCCAGATTAGATGTGTCCTTTGCTTGGAGCACCCCTGGGATCAAAATAAAATGTTGGGAGTTCCCAGGGATCAGTTCAAAATCCTCTTCTCTACTATAACCACACTTTTTTTTTTTTTAAGTTGGTTTGGCCTAATCTATAATACCAAGCACAGAAGATGAAGAACTACATTATTTCAAATACACGCAAGCACACTCCAACATTGGAGCTTTCCTAAGGCTTGAGTCACAATCTCTGTTTCATCCTGGGAATGGTGACTTATTCAGAAAACCATGCTCTTTATCAATCAGGGGTTAAAGTTCTTCTTTGACAGCAGACCTTGACATATCTAACCAGATATATGAATGGCATGTGGTACGACATGCCTCTCTTAGCTGCACCAACAGAGAATAAATTATTCGTCCTGGTGGGTTTCTCCAAGACTGCTTCCCCCACAGATGGTTTGAGAATTCCCTCCTGCAATAGTCCATCTCCTTGAAGGAGCTCCACATGTAGCACAGCCTAAAAAAATCTGCTTTAGGCACATGGCAAGACTTTCTAAATCATGGAAATTAAGTAAAATGTTCATTACATTTATGACATTTTCACAACTTCTAAAATATACATGACTTCCTGTACAGGGCAGATTATATTTGTCATCCTTTTCAGGAATATAACTGTCAGTTTACCTAGCACTTGGGTTTATGAAGCAGACTATTATTGTTATTTTAAAGCTAACTATTAGCATATGTTTAGCAGAGACTGTTATGTTTTACAATATTAAGCAAAAGAAGTAGATTTGTAATTGAAAATTGAGCTATACTTTAAGGAATTCTTTATTTTAATAAAAGGATCTATGACTTTACATGGATAAAGAACTTTTTTGAAGAACTGAGTAAAACAAATAATATTTTTCATGTTTTTAATACCAATTTAGTTAATTCTTTTAAACATACTCCACCTCAAAAGTCTTCAATGACTTCATGATTATCTTTTTTCCGTGGGTTAGAGAGAAGCCACTTAAGGAAAAGTCACAGATTGGCTTTCCAAGATCAAAGAGAGAGTAAAAGAATGTCAGATATCCATTTCAATAGGAAACATTCACCTGCCATCTGCGGGTACAGTGTCAACTCTAGGTGCCGCTGGTCACCTGTGAGTAGAGTTATCAGCGTCAAGGGAGGAGTTCATCTACATGATTTGTTCAGTTAGTAACCTCAGAGAGCCTCATTTAAAATGCATCCTGAGTGTTATGGTGTAAGTACAGAACTTGCCGGTTACTGTTTATATAGACAGATATTAGCTGTGACTTGGAACCCTTCTGGAAAAGTTGTGGAATTTGGAATTAGACAGGTGGTTTGGATCTTAGCTCCACCCTCATGTTTTCTCCTTTTTCCAAATTGTAAGTTTCCATAAGTCAGAATTTTTGGTACTATGAAATAGAGATGACATAGTACCACCAGTGTTACTGCATTGCCCTGTGGATGCAGGACTAGAGCCCAATCGGAAAGAAAGACATTCTCCAAGACCGTGATCTGTATCACGGTCATTAAAGAAAACTTGCCAAATCAGAAATGAGCAGAACAGAGCAGAGAGAGGAGTGTACTGAGAGTCATACAAGCTAGAAGTATACCAGCTAATAAATGCTGTCTTGTGCATGTTTTACTCTCTGTGAAGGGAAGAAAGATAATTGATTACTGTTTCTCAAACCCTTTTCATTCAAATACCTGAGGTCATAGAAGAATGAATGGATGATGAAAGATGTACTACTAAAATATTCAATGCAAAGTTAGATTTCTTTGAAATGTCCTGATTAACTGCTAATGGGAATTTTGCTTTCTACTTCATAATATATACATGTTTTTTTAATGTGAAATGATTCTTTAATTACTTGCAAACTAAATGACTTGACTTCCTTCTCTCCTCAAAGCTTCGGGGAACACTGATATGTCATAGAGATTTTTCTTGTAGATTTTCAACACCTCCTCCCCCTGCCCCACCAGCCGTGCAACCATGTGCCCACAGGATTTATAGGTCTAAATTTGAGAAGCACTCTGTGAGATGATTTCTAAGTTCCCTTCCAGCCCTAAATTCTGTTCAGTTCATGAGTGGAGAAAACATTAAAATGAAACCCATTGGACGATTAATCTATTAGTGGAAAGGTATAATTAAAAAGCTTGCTTAAGCTGGAAAAGAACGTGGATAGGGAGTAATTAATGTCAACAAATTACATCCTCAAAGATGGTCCAACAGAGGGATACTCTTACAGCAAGTCTGATTATAATGGATATGACCCGATGAAGTAAAACATGATCACAGGCTTTGTTTTGCTTCTATTGTTTGTTTGTTGTTTTGGTTTTTGCTAATAGATAATCTTGGAGGAAATATACAAGCCACCTTACAACAAATTCCAACAGAAAGAGGGATAAAAATGGCATAACAAGATACATATTTTGAGGTACATCTGGGTCTTTTTAATGAATAAAACAAAGGTAGTTGTTGCATGAAATTAATGCATTTGTCAAGGGGCATCAACTCTGTCTTCTATACCAATTTCTATTTTGCTAACAATGAGGTAGAGAATAGAACAAGTCATGTGTTACCTGCTAATGAGACATGAATGTGATGAGATCCTTGGATATTTTTTCTGGTTTAGATGATAAACCAGAAGACAGTAGATTAGAGTTGATGGAGGATACAAAGTATGTGGCAGAAGCTTTTCTTCAGCCAGGATTATTTCACTTGGGGGAGGGATGAGGTTGCTTAAAAAAGAAAGACCATAGGTTGAAATTTGAAGAGATTTTTAGAAAGTAATCATGTATTAAATTATTTTTTTCTTTTTAACTAATTAATTAATTTATTTATGTTAATGGTTTATTTATTTATTTTTTCAGCATAACAGTATTCATTGTTTTTTGCACAACACCCAGTGCTCCATGCAACATGTGCCCTCCCTATTACCCACCACCTGGTTCCCCCAACCTCCCACGCCCGCCCCTTCAAAACCCCCAGGTTGTTTCTCAGAGTCCATAGTCTCTCATGGTTCGCCTCCCCTTCCAATTTCCCTCAACTCCCTTCTCCTCTCCATCTCCCCATGTCCTCCATGTCATTTGTTATGCTCCACAAATAAGTGAAACCATATGATACTTGACTCTCTCTGCTTGACTTATTTCACTCAGCATAATCTCCTACAGTCCCATCCATGTTGCTACAAAAGTTGGGTATTCATCCTTTCTGATGGAGGCATAATACTCCATAGTGTATATGGACCACATCTTCCTTATCCATTCGTTCATTGAAGGGCATCTTGGTTCTTTCCACAGTTTGGCGACCGTGGCCATTGCTGCTATAAACATTGGGGTACAGATGGCTCTTCTTTTCACTACATCTGTATCTTTGGGGTAAATACCCAGCAGTGCAATTGCGGGGTCATAGGGAAGCTCTATTTTTAATTTCTTGAGGAATCTCCACACTGTTCTCCAGAGTGGCTGCACCAACTTGCATTCCCACCAACAGTGTAAGAGGGTTCCCCTTTCTCCACAATCTCTCCAACACACGTTGTTTCCTGTCTTGCTAATTTTGGCCATTCTAACTGGCCAAAATAAGGTGATATCTCAATGAGTAAAAACCCTTCCAATAAGAGGAACAGAAAGTGTAAATATACAAGAAATATTCTTCAAAAATATTGGAAATTGGTGATGAAGTCTAACTACTTAAATATGACTGATATAAGGTGGATGTGGGAAAATAATAAAGATGGGGCCAGAAAGATGTTAGTAAAGGACTAAGTCATAGGCTCTTCTAGATTTACTAATTTATTTGATTTCATCCTTAAGCAATAATAGAGATAAATTGAATCCTTAGAAAAATGGAAATAATATGCTAATATTTATGTTTAGAAAGGTCACTTGGGAAACAAAAAAGATGTTCTTTGGGAAAGGAGGAAGGCATTTAGAGGTTTAGAAACTAATTAGAAGACATTTCCAATGTCTACATAAGAAACAAGGGCCAGAATTATGAGGATATAACAGTGTGGACCAACTTCAGAGTTCTGTGGAGATGAATCAACAAACTTGGTGACTCGCTCAGTATGAGGGATGATGTCAAGGAAAAATTAGTATCTTGTGGCAACACTGCCAGACTTGCTCACTCTTAAAATTTCAAACAGCTTTTGACTCATGCTAGGCATTTAGTAAATATGTGTTAAATTAAAGAATAAGTATATAATGGTTTGTGTAAGTTTTAATATTTACAGAGGACATATGGGTGAGAAAAGATGTGACATGAAGTATGGGATAAAGAGTTATAGGTTACCTAGAAGAAGTTGTTCAAGAATCAGGTAGAAATAATGATCCAGAGAATTCTAATGGTGTAGTGAGTTGAATTAGACACATGTTATACCAGAGAACAATAATCACTGAACAAAGTATTTTAAAAAACCCAGTTGTCTATAAGCACTAGAAAGAAAAAATCAAAAAGAATATGGAGATGACCAGTGAAAGGAGGAAATGATATTTTCCCCAGAAGAGAATTTTGAGGAAGGATAATGTTGAGAAACCAGAGCTCAAATAGAAAGCCACAGTCATTATGCTTTGATATGCACAAGGAAGGACATTGGGGCTATTACAGAAGCTGAAAAATTGAAGGTTGGAATCCCCAAAAGGAGGGAATTAAAGGAGGGAATTAAATATATATATGCATATATATATATATATATATATTTTTTTTTTTTTTTTCATTCTTCTCAAAGGTTACAGTAACCACTGAAATGTGCACCTGGAGACCTCAGGGAGCTCACTGGTTAGCTAGAATGGAAAAGCTGAAATAGTGGAGCAAAACATTAGCTGCTGTCATCACAAGAGAAACAATTTAGAGTTTAAATCCTAACAAATTAGAAGAGTTTGCTAAGGGGCACCTGGGTGGCTCAGTGGGTTAAGCCGCTGCCTTCAGCTCAGGTCATGATCCCAGGGTCCTGGGATCGAGTCCCACATCGGGCTCTCTGTTTGGCAGGGGGCCTGCTTCCCTCTCTCTCTCTCTGCCTGCCTCTCTATCTACTTGTGATCTCTCTGTCAAATAAATAAATAAAATATTAAAAAAAAGAAGTTTGCTAAGTACCCCAGGTTTCCCATTAAAATAAGCCCATTCTGATCAAAAGCAAATTCAAACCTACAGAATTCCAAAGTGTTAATTTCCAAAAACAGTACTTTACCTGCATGTAGGAACAAAACTGCACTCTCAGAGGAAGACAGCAGAACTGAGAGTCTCTATAACATACCCCTGAATCATACACAGTGACGAGTATCTAACACAAAATTACTAAATTCAAAGACACATGAGTATATAACCTATGCTTAAAGAAAGCAGTAACAGGAAATAAATTTAAGACGACTACAATCTTAAAATTAACATTGGAGAATTTTATTCCTTTTAATCGAAAAAATAACAGTTGAGAGTTTTAAAGCAGCTACTATGCATGTAATCAAAAAATTTAAAATAAAAGATGGTCATAATGAAGGAAGAGTTAGTCTTAGCAAAGAAATGAAAACCATGAAAAACTTGGAAAATATGGAAATAAAAGGTATACTATCTGAAATGAAAAATGTTCCTAGTGGAATTAATTAATAGTAGAAGGGACATAACTAAAGAAATTATCAGTGGGCTTAAAATAAATCATTAAAGATTAAATAATATCAAAAAGAGAGAATAAATGGAAATACATTAACAGAGTCTCAGTAACTCCATAAAACAATATCAAGCACATTTTTGGTATGTCAGAAGAGGAGAAAAAAAAAAAAGAAGAAGAAATCAGGTCAAAGTCCTCCCAATTTTGTTAAAAACATTAACTTCTAGATCCCAAAATCTCCTCAAACCCCATGCATGGGAAAAAACCCCCATCACCAGCACAACCCCAAACCCAAAACGTTGGTCCTTCATAGTTAAACTACCGAAATCAAGGACAGTGAAGAAATTGTGAAAGAAGTCAGACAAAAATAAAATCTTGTGATAGAACGGTGTAATGACATAAATAACAGTTTACTTCCCAACAAAATTCCTGGATGTCAGAATACAATGGAAAGACATCTTTAAGGCACAGAAAAAATAAGAATTGCCAACCATGAGTTATATTTTCCACGAAAATTTCATTCAAACTAAGAGTGAAATAAAGATATTTGCAGATCAATGAAAGCTGATAAAATTCATTAACGACAGAATCTCATGAGAAGAGATAAATAAGGAACTATTTAAATCGAAGGAATGAGACATCACATAGAAACTGCAACCTCAGTCCTACTAGGAGTAAAAAGCATTTGAAATGTTAATAAGTAGAAAGACATTTTGTATCACCATGGACCAAATGAAGATTATGCTGAGTGAAATAAGTCAAGCAGAGAAAGTCAATTATCATATGGTTTCACTTACTTGTGGGACAAAGGAATAACATGGAGGACATTAGGAGAAGGAAAGGAAAAGTGAATTGGAGTAAATCAGAGGGGAAGACAAACCATTAGAGACTGTGGACTCTTGTGGACTCTGAGAAAGAAACTGAGGATATTGGAGGGGAGGGGAGTGGGGGGATGGGTGAGCCTGGTGGTGGGTATTAAGGAGGGCATGTATTGCATGGAGCACTGGATGTGCTGCATAAACAATGAATCTTGGAACACTGAAAAAATAAAATAAAATAAAATAAAACAGATTTTTTAAAAGCTCAACTTAATTGAAAACAAAACAAAACAAAACAAAACAACACAATTGGTGCACCTGAAAATTATGACATTTTGCTGTGGGTTTTTTAAATATATGAGTGTAATAGATGTAAAACTATATTATAAGTAACATGTGTATTTTCCGTTATATGGTTGCAAGGTTCTTACAAACTACAGATGCTAATACAATATTAACTTGAAGTAGATCATGAGAAGTTATAATGCATACTTTAATCTACAATCACAAAAATACAGAAAGTTATATAACTAAAAGTCTTTAGAAGTATATTAAATGAAATATTATAAGTATATGGTTTACCCAAAATAGGACAGGAGTAGAAGAGCATAAAAATGATGGTAAAAAAAATAAAACAAATAGTGAAGTGGAAAACTCTCACACAACCATTTCAATAATTACATTAAATGTAAATGAAATAGAAGTCTCAAATTAAAAGACAGATATTTTCAGACTGTACAAAAAAACACAAGACCAAGTTCTTCCAAAGAAATAGTTTAAATATAAAGATAGGAATAGTTTGAAAGTGAAAGGAAGTAAAAGATATAACATGTAAACAATTTGTACAAGAGAATTGATGTGTCTATGTTAATATCAGATGAGGTAATTTTATTAGTTTTATATTGCTATTAAAATAAATTATCACAGTTTTAGCAGTATAAAACACTGAAAATTTATTATCTTAAAGTTCTACAGATTAAAAGTCTGACCAAGATCTCAGTGGGTGAAAAGTGTTGGTAAAACTGTATTCCTGTCTGCAGTCTGTAGGGAAGAATTTTGTTTGTTTAAAAATTTTTATGTTATCTCATTATCTTAAAATATCTTCTGTATGTTATTATATCTCTAGTTAATGTTATTTTTATTTGATATAACTTTTTTATATTACAAAGGTAATATGTACTCACTTCGTTTTATCCCCCTGTAAGGTACAGCAAAACAAAAATATAAAATTACACATAGTGCTCACCTGTCTTAACATTTTGGTATTCATTCACTATTTATTTATGTATTTATGTATTTATTTATTTATTTTGGACTTAGGTGAGACTAGTTTTGCTTGCTATTTCCAGCTTCTTGAAGTTGCCTACATTTGCTGAGTAATCTGTCTCCATCTTCCAAGCCCACAACTTTGCGTTCCTTTGATCATTATTCCCTGGGTTCAATTACCTCAGTCTTCCCTGTGGAAATAGTTTTTTTTTTTTTTTCTGATTTTAAAGGCTTATGTGATTGGACTGTCTCCACACTGTGTCCACACATATTTCATGGAAATATCTCTACCACAAACTCCTTAATTCCATCTGCAGAGGCACTTTTTCTATGTAACATAGTCACAGATTCTGGATATTAGTGCTTGGAAATTTTAGGGGCCATTATTCCGCCTATCATAGTAGTATTAAGGATCAATTAAAGTTTGAATATTAAAGATCAATAAAATATTAAAGATCAATTAAAAATCATTAGGAACACAGAACCATCAATCATCATCTGATAACAGAGAAAGATGAAGCACAAACTAAATGAGCTAATAAGAGAAATAGACAAATCTACATGTACGGTTAGAGTTTTTAATACTCCTTTCTCAGTGATAGAACAACTAGACAAGAAATCCTTAAGATTATGAAAGACATGAGATGCTCAACAGTGCTTACCAAATTGATATTTATAGAATGCTATACACAATAAATGCAGAATTCATGTTCTGTTTAAGGGCACATCCAATATTTACCAAATAAATTCATATATTTTTAGAAGATTTTATTTATTTATTTGACAGAGAGAGACAGTGAGAGATCAAACAGGAACAGGGGGAATGGCAGGCAGAGGGAGAGGAAGAAGCAGACTCCCTGCTGAGCAAGGAGTCTGACTCAGGGCTCCATCCCAGGGCACCACGATCATGACCCAAGCCGAAGGCAGACGCTCAACCACTTAACCGACTGAGCCACCCAGCTGCCCCTAAACTATATTTTCTACCACAAAAGAAGTCTCAATAAAATTCAAGTTTGAAATCTTACAGAATATATTTTTGACCTTAAAGGAAATCATTTGAAATTCATAACAAAATATGGCATTTATAAATACTCCCAAATTTGGGAATTTATAAACTTCTAAAATGATGCATTTTTCAAAGAAGAAATGGCAAAAGAAATCAAAAAATACTTCCAATCAACTGATAATTGAATTATAGCATAGAGACAATTATGGAATACCACTAAATCAGTGCTTAAGGACATGTATATTTTAAATATTTATTAGAAAGGGTGAACTATTTAAATAAAATAAATTTCCACTCTAAGAAACTAGAGGAGAAGGGAGTTGAGGGAAATTGGAGGGGGAGATGAACCATGAGAGACTATGGACTCTGAAAAACAATCTGAGGGTTTTGAAGGGGTGGGGGGTGGGAGGTTGAGGGAGCCTGGTGGTGGGTATTATGGAGGGCACATATTGCATGGAGCACTCAGTGTGGTGCATGAATAATGAATTCTGTTACACTGAAAAGAAATTAAATTAAAAAAAAAGAAACTAGGGAAATAAAAAAAATAATCAAGAAGGTATAAATAGGGAACAAAGAACAGAAATTAATGAATTTTAACACAGAAAAAAAAGAATATCAACGAAGTCCAAGGTAGATTCTGTGAGAAGATAAATAAAATTCAAATCCCTTAACAATGTGGCTCAAGAAAACCATTATAATAAATACCAAGTATCAAAACCAAGAATAAAAGGCTGGATATCCATTCATATCCTAGAGATGATAAAAGGATCATAGGGAGTATAAAGAACAACTTAATGTCAAAAAATGAGACAACATAGACACTACAGGCAAATTATTGAATACAAAGTTTCAAAAATGGATAAAATAGAATATATGAATATATATATACATATATATATATATATATATATATATATATATATATATTCTTTTTTTGACAGACAGAGATCACAAGTAGGCAGAGATGCAGACAGAGAGAGAGGGGGGGAAGCAGGCTCCCTGCTGAGTGGAGATCCCGATGTGGGGCTTGATCCCAGGATCCTGAGATCATGACCCGAGCCAAAGGCAGAGGCTTTAACCCACTGAGCCACCCAGGTGCCCCTGAATATTTGTATATTTTTAAAAAACAATTGATTTCATAATCAAAGACCATCTCTTAAAAAAAAAAAAAAAGAATCTGGGCCCATGGTTTCACCGGTAAATTCTCTCAAACATTTAAGAAAGAATGATACCAATCTTAATGCCAACTTTTTTCAGCAGATACAGGAAGATGGAAGATTCACTACTTACTTTATTTGACCGGAATATCCCTGAGCAGCACAGCCTGAAAAAAGCATAACAGAGGGAAATTACAGACCAGTGTGTCTCATGAACCTAAGTGTAGTAAATACTTAAGGAAATATTAGCAAATCAAATCCAACTAAATTAAAAAAAAATCATGACTCAGTGGAAAAAGAATCTTGTGCAGGAATGTTCATGGCAGCTTAATACATGATAGTCCCAAATTAGAAGAACCCAGTGTCTATCAAGAGGAGAATGGATATAAAAATGATGGCATACTGATAAAATTGAATGTTTCTCAGCAATAGGAATTATGGACTCTAAGAACAAACATTATGAAGGATTCTCAAAAGCATCATGTGGAAAAAGAACACTGGGCTAAGAGAGTCTCCACCACATTAATCAATTTTGTGTGAAGTCTACAACAAGCAAATCCAGTCAGTGGTCATAAAAGGCAAAACAAAGTTTGCCTCTAAAGAAGAGGTTGGTGGGGAACATTGGGGGCTCAGTAACTTGAGCCTCTGACTCTTGGTTCCAGCTCAGGTCATGATCTCAGGGTCATGAGATCAAGCCTCAAGTGAGGCTCTGATTTCAGTGCGGAGTCTGCTTGATATTCCTTCCCTTTACCCCACCCCTGCTCTCTTTCTAAGAACAAATAAGTATATCTTAAACAAAACAAAACAAAACAAAACAAGAAGAGGTTGATGTGAACGAACACTTTTCACTTTCTAAGTCCCTTATTACAATGGTGGTTTTACACACACACACACACACACACATGCACACACACTATATACAAATATTTAACTCTTCAAATTTTGCACTTAGCATCTATGAATTTCACTGTGTGTAAGTTTTTTTTTTCCCTTTTTATTAATTTTTTCAGCGTAACAGTATTCATTCTTTTTGCACAACACCCAGTGCTCCATGCAAAACGTGCCCTCCCCATCACCCACCACCTGTTCCCCCAACCTCCCACCCCTGACCCTTCAAAACCCTCAGGTTGTTTTTCAGAGTCCATAGTCTCTTATGGTTCGCCTCCCCTCCCCAATGTCCATAGCCCGCTCCCCCTCTCCCAATCCCACCTCCCCCCAGCAACCCCCAGTTTGTTTTGTGAGATTAAGAGTCATTTATGGTTTGTCTCCCTCCCAATCCCATCTTGTTTCATTTATTCTTCTCCTATCCCCCTACCCCCCCATGTTGCTTCTCCATGTCCTCATATCAGGGAGATCATATGATAGTTGTCTTTCTCCGATTGACTTATTTCACTAAGCATGATACGCTCTAGTTCCATCCACGTCGTCGCAAATGGCAAGATTTCATTTCTTTTGATGGCTGCATAGTATTCCATTGTGTATATATACCACATCTTCTTTATCCATTCATCTGTTGATGGACATCTAGGTTCTTTCCATAGTCTGGCTATTGTAGACATTGCTGCTATAAACATTCGGGTACACGTGCCCCTTCGGATCACTATGTTTGTATCTTTAGGGTAAATACCCAGTAGTGCAATTGCTGGGTCATAGGGTAGTTCTATTTTCAACATTTTGAGGAACCTCCATGCTGTTTTCCAGAGTGGTTGGACCAGCTTGCATTCCCACCAATAGTGGAGGAGGGTTCCCCTTTCTCCACATCCTCTCCAGCATCTGTCATTTCCTGACTTGTTAATTTTAGCCATTCTGACTGGTGTGAGGTGATATCTCATTGTGGTTTTGATCTGTATTTCCCTGATGCCGAGTGACGTGGAGCACTTTTTCATGTGTCTGTTGGCCATCTGGATGTCTTCTTTGCAGAAATGTCTGTTCATGTCCTCTGCCCATTTCTTGATTGGATTGTTTGTTCTTTGGGTGTTGAGTTTGCTAAGTTCCTTATAGATTTTGGATACTAGCCCCTTATCTGATATGTCGTTTGCAAATATCTTCTCCCATTCTGTCAGCTGTCTTTTGGTTTTGTTAACTGTTTCCTTTGCTGTGCAAAAGCTTTTGATCTTGATGAAATCCCAATAGTTCATTTTTGCCCTTGCTTCCCTTGCCTTTGCCGTTGTTCCTAGGAAGATGTTGCTGCGGCTGGGGTCGAAGAGGTTGCTGCCTGCGTTCTCCTCAAGGATTTTGATGGATTCCTTTCTCACATTGAGGTCCTTCATCCATTTGGAGTCTATTTTCGTGTGTGGTGTAAGGAAGTGGTCCAATTTCATTTTTCTGCATGTGGCTGTCCAATTTTCCCAGCACCATTTATTGAAGAGGCTGTCTTTTTTCCATTGGACATTCTTTCCCGCTTTGTCGAAGATGAGTTGGCCATAGAGTTGAGGGTCGATTTCTGGGCTCTCTATTCTGTTCCACTGATCTATGTGTCTGTTTTTGTGCCAGTACCATGCTGTCTTGATGATGACAGCTTTGTAATAGAGCTTGAAGTCCGGAATTGTGATGCCACCAACTTTGGCTTTGTTCTTCAATATTCCTTTGGCTATTCGAGGTCTTTTCTGGTTCCATATAAATTTTAGGATTATTTGTTCCATTTCTTTGAAAAAAATGGATGGTATTTTGATAGGGATTGCATTAAATGTGTAGATTGCTTTAGGTAGCATAGACATTTTCACAATATTTATTCTTCCAATCCAGGAGCATGGAACATTTTTCCATTTTTTTGTGTCTTCCTCAATTTCTTTCATGAGTACTTTATAATTTTCTGTGTATAGATTCTTAGTCTCTTTGGTTAGGTTTATTCCTAGGTATCTTATAGTTTTGGGTACAATTGTAAATGGGATTGACTCCTTAATTTCTCTTTCTTCAGTCTTGTTGTTGGTGTACAGAAATGCAACTGATTTCTGTGCATTGATTTTATATCCTGACACTTTACTGAATTCCTGGACAAGTTCTAGCAGTTTTGGAGTGGAGTCTTTTGGGTTTTCCACATATAGTATCATATCATCTGCGAAGAGTGATAGTTTGACTTCTTCTTTACCAATTTGGATGCCTTTAATTTCTTTTTGTTGTCTGATTGCTGAGGCTAGGACTTCTAATACTATGTTGAATAGCAGTGGTGATAATGGACATCCCTGCCGTGTTCCTGACCTTAACGGAAAAGCTTTCAGTTTTTCTCCATTGAGAATGATATTTGCGGTGGGTTTTTCATAGATGGCTTTGATAATATTGAGGTATGTGCCCTCTATCCCTACACTTTGAAGAGTTTTGATCAGGAAGGGATGCTGTACTTTGTCAAATGCTTTTTCAGCATCTATTGAGAGTATCATATGGTTCTTGTTCTTTCTTTTATTAATGTGTTCTAGCACATTGATTGATTTGCGGATGTTGAACCAACCCTGCAGCCCTGGAATAAATCCCACTTGATCGTGGTGAATAATCCTTTTAATGTACTGTTGAATCCTATTGGCTAGTATTTTGGCGAGAATTTTTGCGTCTGTGTTCATCAAGGATATTGGTCTGTAGTTCTCTTTTTTGGTGGGATCCTTGTCTGGTTTTGGGATCAAGGTGATGCTGGCCTCATAGAATGAGTTTGGAAGTTTACCTTCCATTTCTATTTTTTTGGAACAGTTTCAGGAGAATAGGAATGAGTTCTTCTTTAAATGTTTGGTAGAATTCCCCTGGGAAGCCGTCTGGCCCTGGGCTTTTGTTTGTTTGGAGATTTTTGATGACTATTTCAATCTCCTTACTGGTTATGGGCCTGTTCAGGTTGTCTATTTCTTCCTGGTTCAGTTGTGGTAGTTTATATGTCTCTAGGAATGCATCCATTTCTTCCAGATTGTCCAATTTGTTGGCGTAGAGTTGCTCATAGTATGTTCTTATAATTGTCTGTATTTCTTTGGTGTTAGTTGTGATCTCTCCTCTTTCATTCATGATTTGATTGATTTGGGTCCTTTCTCTTTTCTTTTTGATGAGTCTGGCCAGGGGTTTATCAATCCTATTGATTCTTTCAAAGAACCAGCTCCTAGTTTCATTGATTTTTTCTATTGTTTTTTGGGTTTCTATTTCGTTGATTTCTGCTCTGATCTTTATGATTTCTCTTCTCCTGCTGGGTTTAGGGTTTCTTTCTTGTTCTTTCTCCAGCTCCTTTACGTGTAGGGTTAGGTTGTGTACTTGAGACCTTTCTTGTTTCTTGAGAAAGGCTTGTACCGCTATATATTTTCCTCTCAGGACTGCCTTTGCTGTGTCCCACAGATTTTGAACTGTTGTGTTTTCATTATCATTTGTTTCCATGAATTTTTTCAATTCTTCTTTAATTTCCTGGTTGACCCATTCATTCTTTAGAAGGATGCTGTTTAGTCTCCATGTATTTGGGTTCTTTCCAGCTTTCGTCTTGTGATTGAGTTCTAGCTTCAGAGCATTGTGGTCTGAAAATATGCAGGGAATAATCCTAATCTTTTGATACCGGTTGAGACCTGATTTGTGACCCAAGATGTGATCTATTCTGGAGAAGGTTCCATGTGCACTAGAGAAGAATGTGTATTCTGTTGCTTTGGGATGAAATGTTCTGAATATATCTGTGATGTCCATCTGGTCCAGTGTGTCATTTAAGGCCTTTATTTCCTTGTTGATCTTTTGCTTGGATGATCTGTCCATTTCAGTGAGGGGAGTGTTAAAGTCCCCTACTATTATTGTATTATTATTGATGTGTTTCTTTGATTTTGTTATTAATTGGTTGATATAGTTGGCTGCTCCCACGTTAGGGGCATAGATATTTAAAATTGTTAGATCTTCTTGTTGGACAGACCCT